>NW_024610026.1:0-1200000 GCF_016920785.2 Ixodes scapularis | reverse complement strand
AGATCATTCCTTTTGTCCGTTCTGAAATGTTTTGATTTCAAGAAATGTTTACGTTTTTATTCACACCCAGAGAACCCCTCCCAGCTTCAGCATGATAGCAATAAATTAATGCAGAGTAGACCTCGTAAATTATACTGCACATGAAAATGAATGTTTGCCACATACTCATGTATGCGTTGGTGCCTCAGATCTCTAAATACATTTGTAGTGAGGAACGCTCTTGAAAAAATAAAGCTTAAAGGCTTTGAATTCGACAGTTTAGACATCCATAAGGAACACTGTATACCACTGAGTTTTTTGTGACACATCTGAAACGGCACAGGACTGTCATCCTTGCATACCTAAGAAGAGTTTTCATTTTTTTAGCATGGCATGTGCTATTCTTAATGCCCCCACAGCTCTCTTTAACAAAATTTACTTTGTACAGCATTTTATTGGTTCTTACTTAACTCGCACGACAGATTCGGTGCCTTGAATTATCACTCGGAATCAACATTTTTCTATATTGATGTAATAGTCAAAGACAAGATGTATGGGCTTGAGTACGGCTCAACAAGCACTGATGTGAAGGAAAGTACTGTGTACTGTCGAAAACTCAAATGTCAAAATAAAAATTATTAGGTAAAATGTGCTTACAATTATGGATATGGTCATGAATACAGTTAGCAGATCCAATATAAAGAATATGTGTTAGACGCATGCTCAATGAAACCTGTTGCATCAATATTCATGCAAATTACTTCGAAGAACCAAGCGCATGCAGTCTCGAGAAGCAGTTCGGTGAGTGAGTCTACTGAAAATTAATGTAGACGGAAAAAGCAGTTTGATCTGCGACAATGAGCATTACATAAGCAAGTGGGGTGTCATTGTTACTGTTACAATGCCGACTGTTTCAAACTGTCAGCACGTCATTCAGCAAGTTCCCTCCGTACATTACAAGGTTTGGCTCTCTCGCATGCTTTGCGAGGAGGTTGATGAACTGGAAATACCTAGCGTAGTTCTAGAAAAACTATTTCGAGAATCTTATCTCAGCATCGTAAAGAATATAAAAAGTTTCTAAATACAAGGTTAGTGCAGGAGTTCAATGAAAGAAATACTTAGTTTTGCAAAATCAGCTTAACGTAGTAAATGTTTATAGTTCCCCTAGGTAGAGCGAGTCATAACGGATGATTGTGCGCACTGCACCGCATAAAAATTTAATTTGCGACCTACAATATCTACAGGATCAACAAACTCTGAATAAGTGGAACACTTGACATTAAAGATTGGTGTTACCATGACTGTCTGCAAACATCCATATAATCTTCCTGAACCTATGTATTTCAAGAAAATACTTGATACGAGCTGTTTAGAACTCCATACCACTTTTTAACACTAATAGAAGGCCTGTAGGCCACAACTTTAGCAGTTTTCGCTTCATTATGAAGAGGAATCACACATATGTGGACCTTAAATATAGGCCTGCACTGAATTGTTTTCTTAAGTTGAACGCACTATGCTCTGTTCACTATATAATCTTTGCAGAGCTAACATTGCGCAAGTTACTGCTTTCTTATATTTCACATCTCCCAACTGCTGCGTGCGACAGGTACTTAAGATTGATGACACCAACGTAATACAATGCTTATTTAAAGCATTTGTTTGGGTATATAACGAGCAAAGCCATCCGCGGGAAGTTATTTCTGGGACACCGTCGAACCTACATCCGCGGGCTTGAAGTCCAAATATTAATCCTGTCCGCAGACTCCTTTTTGTAGTTAGAACTCCATCCAACCCGAAATTTGAATATGCCTTTTGTATTTTAGGCTTAGTAGTGCGTTTGCTGTTTCACATACGGAATAGGTAAGAATAATGCTTATTTCAAGTGGCATACCTAACACCTGGTGGCACGAGGACTCCCCTGTCGTGACGCTAATCAAAAGACACAAGCAGGGAAATACTACGATGCTTTGTTGCTGGGATTACCTCCCCCATGGTCCTGGTCGGAACACAGAAGAAGACTGAGTCCAAACTTGTGGTCACTAGGGTCTCCAGATCTTGAGGCACCCAAGTAGATGAAAAAAAAAGACAAAAAATCACACTCAAATACTTGGCAGAGGTACATTACAATGGCTAGCACATTCTTTCGTGATCAGCACATAGATCCATCTAATTTTATACTTTGTACTTGTGCCTATTAAACGCTGCTCTTTCACTGCCAGAGCCAGTCACCCCCAAGGAAAAGGCCATGTAGGCCTTGAAATGATGGGTACCGAATTAAGGCAAATGATTAAACGCATTCGTTTAACCCTCTTTCGCCACTACCTGAGAGATTTCTGTCTAATATTCACATTCAACTCTAAAGACTACAAAAAAATATACTGCAATGCAGAGCCATATATTGGGAGAGTTTGGCCAGTGGGTGTGGCGACGCAGGCGCCGGAGAGGAGGAGAGGGAGGATGGCGCTGAAGGAGCGAGAGAACGAAGTCAGCAAGAGGAGACGACCGGAATTTTAACACAACGTGGCGGCGTGGAGCACTGTTGAGGCTACGCCAGGCACGTAGCCGGGGGGGGGGGGGGGGGGGGGTGCATAAGGCCCGCCCCCCCCCCCCCCCGTAATCTTCCGTTTTGCTGAGGCCTCTTCTCCCCCTTCTTCTTATACAGCATTTTGTCATGGGCGCCCCCCCCCCCCCCCCCCCATACAAAATCCTGGATACGTGCCTGGGCTACGCGTTGTCTGCTTTGGGCTTATTTTTTTTAGAGCGCAGCTCTTAGGCGCCCGTTTCCAGCATGAGCTGCGTCGCCGTCAGCGTAGCCGCGCGTCGCATGCAACTCAGGTTGCAGGCAACCCGCGTTGCATGCAACTCATGTTGCAGGTAGCCCGCGTTGCATGCAACCCGTCGACGCCAGCGTACCCACGTGTTCATTCTCATTCATTTCATTTATTGTTCCCTTAAAGCGCCCGTAGGGCTTTACATAAGGGGGGGCTTTGGCAGCAAACAAAAACAAACAAAGAAAGGAAAAAACAGGATTAAAGGTTGCTAAATATCGAGAAAAGTAGCAAGTGCAGCTCTGAATCCAGATGAGTCTTGAATTGTAACAATATGTTCTGGCAGAGAGTTCCATTCTGAAAGTGATAATTGCAGTGGAGAGAATTTAAAAAGGTTGGTCCTTGGTGTTACCAGATGAACTTTCTGAGAATGGTCTGTACGAGGAGAAATGTGATGAGCCGCTGGACAGTACAATTCTCTCTTTAAAGGGGCCAGATAATACAAAGCGTGCAATGAAACTAGTCTGGTCAGTTTCCTTCTTTCCGCGAGCAGTGGAAGGCCGAGTTCTTTTTTTAGCGTAGTAATGCTAGTGTGTGTATAGTTTTTAAGAATGAACCGAGTTGCCCTGCTTTGGATCGACTCTAATTTCTGAATTAGGTAAGCCTGGTGGGGGTTCCATGTTGTAGATGCATACTCGAGCTGCGGGCGAACAAGGGCAGTGTAAGCTACGAGTTTTGTCTCCCGGTTAGCCATATGTAGTGTTCGTCTCAAAAAACCGAGGCTTTGGTTTGCCTTTACAACGATCTGATTAATATGAGCTTCCCATGATAAGTTTGACGTGAAATGAACCCCGAGATATTTGTACGTGTGGACATGTTCAATGGGTGTATTAAAAAGAGAGTAGCTAAACACTGTGGCACTTCGCTTAGTGTTGAAGTTTAAGAATTTTGTTTTTAGGATGTTGATTTGCATTTGCCATTTTTTACACCATGTTTCTAGGGTAATCAGGTCATTTTGAAGTTGAATGCAATCACTAATGCAAGATATTTTCCTGTACACCACACAATCATCAGCGTACAAACGGATGGTTGAAAGAATACTATCGGGTAAATCATTCACGTACAAAAGAAAGAGCAATGGACCCAGCACGGTCCCCTGCGGCACTCCCGATTTTACTTTCTGATGGGATAAAGATTTGTAATCATAACAAACACTTTGCGAGCGATTAAAAAGAAAATTCGATATCCAGTCTATCACGAATGGCTCCACTTGGAAAGCACGTAATTTTAGAACTAGTCGATGATGCGGCACCTTATCGAATGCTTTTTGGAAGTCAATAAAAATTGCATGCGTCTCAGTTTTAAAATGCAGGTTACTGTGTATATCAGTTACAAATTCAAAAAGTTGGGATTCGCAAGAGTGAGACCGACGGAAGCCGTGCTGGTTTACAAAAAGTAGGCTGCTGGCTGACAGGTGATCCATGATATTTGAAAATAAAACATGTTCCATTAATTTACTCGGAACACTCGTCAAAGAGATGGGTCGATAGATGCATGAAACCCACATTGCATTTAGTCCAAGTTGCATGCAACCCGCGTTGCATAACTCCCACCGGAGTCGCCGGGTTGCATGCAACCGGCAGCGCCATCACGTGACTCCCCAGGTCACGTGACGCCCCGAGGTCACGTGACCCCCCCCCTGAGGTCACGTGACCGCCCTTAGTACCCTCCCCTCCTCCTTTTCCTCAAGAGCTGCGCTCTATTGCGGCGTTACAGGGAATTGTAAACAGCTTTCAGTTTTTTCCGCCTGACTCAAAGATTACGTTCAAAAGTGGAGAAACGTAATTCGTTAGCTTTTTAAGCCACCGAAGAGTAACATCATATCATTTTCTTGCTAGAGCCTGCCAAATAAAAGTAGAGAACCGAAATTTAGATGTCGAACCCATGCATTCCGCCGGACAAATGAATGAAAATGGCGGCCCTCCACCCTCAGCTGAAAGCAGCCGAGAGTTCACGCGCATGCGCTCACCCCTCTCGCTCTGCACCGCGGGCTGATTGGCTCTCTCGGGAGGGGGGCGTTACGGCGGCAAGATCATAGACTGGATAAACTCCCCCCATATATGGCTCCGCTGCAATGAAAAAAGTTTTCTACCCTCACTTTCAACGACTGTTGACTGGGGATACTACTCCAGTTCATGCACTCAGTGAGCATGAGGGTAGAGCGTACCAGCAGAGGGCAGGTGTCTGGATAGAAAGAGTTTAGTTGGCGCACCAAGAGGCTACCCGATAAAAATGGGTACTACTCTATGCAAAATGCCAAAAAACCGCCAATCTTGACTTTGGAGTAACAGCGACACAGAGTATCTATTTTACTGACTAAAGGGTACTGAATGATTATTTTCAGCTAGCTAATAAATATTCCCAGCTTGCTTTTTAGGAAAGTCTCTAAATTTACAAGAACTATTACGACAACTGCTAAAAAAAACATGGGCAAAACCAACAATTGAATTTGCCTGCTCTCCAGTAGCATCACATCTATGGCAAGCAGACCTGCAGAATGAGCAAGCAGTCTAAAAAACAGGGTACGTCCTATGTATATTTTTTTCATGCTGCAGAATTAGTGCTGGAAGGAGGTTTTACGGCATTCATTTTTCACAACCAAATTTCTTGCAATCACTTGGGAACAAGTTTGAGCAGTGAACTTGTCCTCGCCACTGGTATAACGTTTTCGTGTTGCCCGTGGAGACTTAAATAAATTTGTAAATAAAAACAAGGAAGACAACCCCTTCATAAAAGATCTGTAACTTTGGCAGAGAAAAGTTATCTTGAAAAAAATATGTTTGATACAGTTTTACAGCGCCTATACGTGTGCTTAACCAATTCTGATACAAATTGGCGACAATGAAAAAAAAATGCCCGAGTATCATTAAAGGAAAGACAGAAAAATTTAGAACGACCACGCGAAGGAAATTCTGGTGAGGCTCTTGGAGTGACTCCCTGCAACGGCCCTGTGCAGAGTACAGAACAAGATCGATCAGAGCTTGCAGCCATAACGTGCTTCATACCATGAAGTTCCAGAAGCAGCTGCAATTGGAAGTAAAGTGCGTTTCATTTCTCTGCAGAACCGAGAGTTTAATAGCTAGCATGCATTCATGAGGTGATACAGTCATGAATTCACCGAATTTTAAATGCAGCACTATATAACCAAATTGTTAACCGTGCCAGGCAACACTGAATCCGAAAGCATTATTCCAAACGATCTCAGCTTAAAGTTAACCACTGCTAAAACTTCAAGCCATCCTCGCAAATTCAGTTCAGAAAACAAGCCTAGTGACCTTGTAGTTGGACGCCATGGTACATCGAGCTTATAATCAATCATGTGTCACGCTGTTTTTGCTGCAATGGCTTGTAGTGTCAAAAGTGGTCCAGCTTAAAGAGATACAAAGTATAGACGTTTGTGAGTGGGGCCCTGGCCCAGTCTTCAGGTACTTTGCGAGGTTGTACGTTCCAACGGGGATGTTTGCTGCGTGTAATTACACGACAAGCTTGTGCCCAGCGATTGTTCGAGCTGAGTACATGACCTCGATAGTGGCGTTATTTGACAAGCATATTTATGAATGACTGACTTACAGAGAGACTGCGTCTCAACGACTAATGACTTGGGATACCTAACTGAATACTGATATATTAACTAACTAACTACCTGGCAGGCATTATATTTTTTCGACAGGCTGGGTCGACTCTTCATTTAGTCGAAGGAGTCGACGCGCAATAGAACAATACGAACAGAATTATGCCTTAGAATTCCTTTTGCACCCCACAAAATGAAGTGTTTTTGAAGGTAAGATACAGAATGTTCTTGATTCAGAAAGTGCCTTAGCTGTACAAATGCGTATGGAGTAAGGGCACTTGCCAAGCCTATTCTCCTGAGCTCTATCCAGGTTAAGCCGAGTTAGAGTATAGAAGTACACGCTCACTAACAGAATGAGAAAGGCAGGGAGGAGTCCCAGTTGTTTCGCCACCAGCCCCCCGGCTACCTTCGATTGCGCTTCAGCGTCTCATGAGCATCGAGTGAGTACGTTCGTTCAAAGCGGGGTGAAAAGAAGAAGCGCGTGCTCGAAGACGCCCAGCCATTCTCCTTTTACCATTGGCTATACTACATATTTTTAGTACGACGAATTTTTAAGTGAGTAAAAGTATTGCAAACATGCAGTCCACCTTTTACCATAATACAAAATTCTGATAAGGATAACAAGAGCGTATGCGTATTGCTATCCACCATTTTACAAACAAGTGCTCCCGCCTATCGGAACATCTACACATGTGGTGCGTGAGCGGGTTTGGGACTACGAGGCTAGAAAACAAAACGCTTACAAGGCTTGTCTGGCCCTTTCAACCATGCGGGTACATTCGTTGCAAAATCCCCGATCTGATTTCTAGCCAAATTTTTTTAGAATGAGCAAATCTTGCCACGCCCGAGGTAGACCACTGAATCGTGATTCCCCCATGTTGTGCGAATCTCAACTCCGGTACAACCTGCAAATGAACTATGTTGTGCTGCGGCACGCGTCCATGCTGCCTGCTTCAGAGGAAAACCACTGTTCGCATTGAAGAGGACATCCCGCAACCTACAGGCTACAACGTTTAACGAACCAAAATAAAATACATATCATTGAACGGACACAGATAGGCTCACAAAGGGACGACACCATGTTTGTTGTTGTTGGTTTTACTCTTCCAATCAAACAAAAGTGACCTCCTCTTTTCTCCGATGTACAGTAAAACCCCCTATCTTCGTGGCCCCTATTTCTTCTCGCTTCGGTCACAGAGGACATAATCGGGGCTACTAAATTTAGCAAAATCAAAGGCCCTAAAAATTAAGGGCCCGCCAACATAAAGGGGTTTACAGTACCTCCGTGTGTCACATCATGTTAACATTTCAAGTAGGCTGAATGTATTGATTTGAAAAAAAGCTGGCCTATGAAAAAAACAACAAAAAAAACGTCCTTCTCCAGGTTAGGCACGCGAAGTTCTTTTGCTCTCTATAAGGCGGCAGATTTGTTTCCGCAGAGCTTTTGGTAAAATGGAGTCTCAAAACTAGCTATATTGGCATCAACTATTTCGTGCTGCATTGTAAAGGCTAGAGGGCTAGAGTAGTTTCACAGTGCTTCAGCCCTGCACTGTTGCAAGGGCATGTGGTTTAGTGTTGCATCTCTGTGGTATGGTCTAGAGCAGGGGTGGCCAGGCTGACCCGGCCTAAGAGCCGCAAACAAAAGCACGAAACTTCCTAGAGCCGCAAGGGAGGAGGAGGGGGGGCGGGGCAAACTTTTGTCCAAAGCGATAAACGAATCTCGGACTACTTTCAATCTATCCGAGTCAAAAGCAGTCCATCTGTACGGTAGGTAGTAGCACAGGAATGTCACCTCCTTTTGGGGAAGTGCTCGTGTGACCGGAAGGGTGAGGAGGAGGAAAAGGAGGAGGAGGAGGGAGGGAGGGAGGGGGAGGGGGGGAGGGAGGGAAGGGAAGGGAGGAGGAGCCGCGAGCCGCACTTTGACACGCGAAGAGCCGCATGCGGCTCGCGAGCCGCAGCTTGGCCACCCCTGGTCTAGAGCAACTAGCGCTCACAGAGTCGGAGCACTCCGAAATAATAACACGCCGACTATAGAAGTATTGAGAGATGCGCACATGCGAACACTGCATTTCTTAAAAGTGGATTCGAGCAAAGATAAAAACAATATGGCCACTTACGGCTGCAATACTTGCCTTTTCTAAGCAGGACCACTTTTCCCTCGGTAGCACCATTCAGTAATAACCACCAGCAACACGCCCGTGAGACACCGCCGACCCCTGGGTTGAATGACGACCCGCCTCAGGTCTTGGAAGGAGATCCGGAACAGTGCTTTAGGCCAGATGTTGTATCTGGCGGGGCAAAAGGCTAAAAGTAGAAATTAACAAATTTATCTGAAGCGATACAATTCTATGGCATAAACTCTAGGATTGTAGAATTTTTTTAGGACAGTGATATATTTTAATTAAACACGGAAATGGATGGTTTAATGATGAACCAGCAGCCCCCGTTTTGCACAAATGACATCGACAGGGTGAAAACAATCGCTAGTATGAGTTGGTCAAGAAAACGCTCGCAATGTATAAAAGGTTCGTTTGATTTAGATGCACCTCCTGCACTGGTGCAGAAAAGTGTAGCGCGGTGTACTTCATGCAAGGGATTTGCCGAGCGACGAGACAAGCGACAGCGACGAGGACTCGCTGTCGCTCAGTCAGCCGCACCACGAGACATACGTTATGAAAGCGATTGCTTCCAGCGACGAAGGCGATGAGCGACTTTTTCTAGAAACCCATAAACCGAGCGACGCAAGCAGCGACAGTGAGAAATCTTCGTCGCTCGTCGCCGGCACTCGCAGCTCGTCGCCATGGCTAGTCTCGTTGATCGCTATATTGCCTACTTTCCGTTCAGAAAGCTGCTCTAAGTGCTTACCATTGCATTGGGATCTGCCTCGCACCCAGTCATAACCACTTTTTCTTTTTAAGCCGCCCAGGTAGAAGTTAACATCGTACATCGTTCTTAAGCATGGCTGCTCGTTCATCGGCTGGGTATGCATTTTCGGTAAATGAAAAACCGTGATTAAGCACAATTATACTAGCTCAAAATTGTCACCAACAGTAAAACATATAAAATAGCGCAACAGAAACAAGGACAAGAAGTAAACAGGACAAACCGCAAAACATCTGTTCCGTAAAACACTTTGCACACATGTTTACACTGAAGCGCACCTAACATAATTTAAAAGTAGAACGAAAAGGGGACGAGATTCGTTTACCGCTTCACGGAAAGAAAGACGCCTTCGGATCCTAGGCCTAACAGCCAAACTTTGAAGTCGTCGGCGGTCCGGCGATCAGACGAGGCGAGCCGACCGCGCTGCGCTGACCCAGGCTGACCACGCCAGGTTGAACTAGGAGAGGCGCCGTCGAGTTGAGAGCCAGAATCGTAGAGAGAGCCGGACCGCAAAACATCTGTACCGTAAAACGCAAAACGAGCCGACGACCCCACTGCCACTACGTCTCCGCCATGCTCCGCCATCTCCGCGACGCCAAGAAGCGGGAAAGCCGAAGCCGGGAAGCTAGTGGAGCCGGGGAGCCGCGGCAGTCACTGGGCAGAAGTTTTACGTTTCGGTTTCGCTTTTCGCCGACGCCGGCTATGGGTTGCAATGTGGTGTTTTTGCGTCTGGTTGCGACTGTTACGACGACGAGAGGAGACGAAAAGACGCCCAGTTGGCCGAGTGCGAGAGACGGCCCACGGTACAACGGGCCGTTTGCTCTTGTCGATCGGTGATGCGCGGTATCCTCGGCTAGGTGTCACGATCAATTTGTTGCCGTGCGCGTTTGCTTTGCTATGCGGTACGGCTGGTGCTGTTGTCGAATACTTGTGGTGCACATTATTGGAGACAGTCGCCCCAAGACGTCGCCGTGAAGAGTTGACCAAAAAATTTATGTGAGCTCAACGTCGGTCTATATTCCGTTTCGACGTGTATGGTATATGTAACGATACCGGTGGTAAATTATAGACGTTTTGTTGAAGGATGTCGGTCGCCTTTCTGCATGTATGATTTGGTGATATCGGTGGTCCTGTGGTAGAAGCGATTTTGTTGGATAGATGGCGATCGCCTACGTCATCGGACGCAAAATCATACAAGCCACACCGAATCAAATCGGTAAGCAAACTGGTTGCCAGTATAGACAGACGCGGAGCCATAGCGTTGCCTATATCTCCAGTTATGCAGAACGCTAAACCGAAGTAGCTGCATACATAATAACAAGAAATTACTTGGTGTCATACCAGAACTGTACAAGCAGCAGGTATGTTTCTTCTAAGTTTTTCCAATAGGTAGGTCCCGACCACCAAGGTCCCGCCTGTTTCCTTGTCGTCAGTGAAGCCCTCCCCGTGAAAGCCTTCAAGTGCATACTTCGCTCCCTGCTCCACAGACATGGCCGTCCGTAAGCTATGCAGTCTCTTCAGCTCCAACACATTCCACAGTTCATCACACAGCCGCCATGGATAAGGCCAGCTTGGGCTTGAGAGAAAAACCTATCACTGGATTACCAACTGTGGTTTAATACTTCTTCCTCTTCATGCGCCTTAGCTATCTGCTTCTTTTTGTTCTTTATACTAAGAGCTATAGATACAACTTAGATTGAAACGACCCGCATTTCAGCGAAACGTAAAACATTCCAAACACCATTGCTTTTCTTGTAAAGTTGATGGAAGACACGCTGAAGCATGCTGCTTTGTTTCCTTCGATGACCATTGTTTTAAAAAAACAATGGCGAAGAAACGAAAGCCTAAGGGCTTTTGTTGCTTGCAAGAATGGTGATGCCGCTGAACACTACACTGAATTTACAGGTGCGGCAATGACCTGCTGTACTTCCCTTGACATATGCTGCATGCTTTCTTGTCCTGTCATTTACGTACCTGCCAGTTTGACCGATGTGACATTTGCCATGTTATAGGGGAATGTGATAAACAACCCCTGTGTCACACAGGGCATATTGTGCCTTGTATGAAATGTTACACATTTTGTTCTGGTTGAATTTGCAATTTACTTGCTTTGTCTTGTTAGGGTACGCTGTGCGGTGGGCGAAGAGGTCTTTTGAATTGTGAAAAAGGTCTGGGATATGTATATAACGCCATGGTTGTTCAATAAACTTCAAGTTCTGTTAGAGACTTCATTGTTCTGTCCGTTTGTTTATTGTTCCTACGTCTCAGGGTTATTTTGGATGCCATTCACCAGCTCGCCTGCGTTTTATACCTTTCTCCATACAATACGCCTTGTTTGGAGCAAAGCACACAACCTTATTGCCCTGCTTCGCAGCTACTTCCTTTTAATTTATGGGTTATGCCATAAATGTATAGGTACGACAATTTTTTGCCTAGTTCTTGTCTTCTCTCTTCCATACCGGTGTCAGCTGATTTGCGCTACAGTTTGGTGCAGATGTTTTCAGATGAGCATCCCAGGAAACCAATCGGATACCCAGAATCACGTAGGCAGGAAAATTGCCTTTGAAAACTTCGCCCGTTATTCTGGTGACAATATTTCTTTGAGGCCGATACAAGAGAAATGTAGGAAACACTACGTTTTATAGTTTTAGAATGTCCAGAAGCAAACAAAAGAAATCCTTTGCACAACCTAGGTTCATACTTCCAACATTAGTTTATATCTTTAAATTCCAGTGTGAGGTCGAGGAACATGATGGACCTGTTCACATGCATTTCATTGGCTGTGTTCAGAGACGGACGGTACTGCCCCCGGATAAGTGTTGATTGCATGGCGGTGATATCGATAGCCTCTTCATTTTATGAGCAGAAGGGATCAAATGCGTAGAATAAAGACAGAGAAGGCTTACGGGTTGTCAAACCGACAAATGTCACCTGTTTTTCCCCTGCAAAGAGCCGTGAAATACTTTAGACCATCTGTAGACCTGCGAACACCTATATCCTAGTGTTGATAAAACCAGGGATATTGTCATTTTGGGTATTGTTTCATTTCCCTGTGGTTTTAAACATCCCGTTATTACCTTCTGTGTTATGGCTACATCACTCAGGAGTGCCTCTTGATGTTAGTTTTGGGAGTTGTGTCAGTTAGGATCTTTGAAGACATTCCAGGTTTCTCTCTCCCCCTTACTTTTTGTGACGCTGCCTATTTAAGCACTTTTTGGAAAATAAAAATTTGAGCTGTGTTTGAGACCTTTCGGTGTATATGTCCTTTTTACGTAAAGTATCAGGGTTTATGTTATGTTGCAAAGCTAGGTTATTTTTGAAGGTGCTTTATTTTTAGAATGCAAAACCGTAACTTGAAAAAGTAAAATAATATGAAAACGTGTGTTGCAATATTTTAATCTCGAAAGTAGAACTGAACAGTGTTCAGTTCTACTTTCGAAGCATAGCACAACGTAAACACTTGGACATTCTTAGATCACATGTTTTATCAAACATCGATCTCTTATTTAAACACGTTTTGCAGGACACTGCCTCTAGGTTTTACTTTGAAACATATATATTAATGTACACGAAGGCCTGCCCTATTCAGGAGAAGATTGAATCCAGCTAGACAATAATTTATATACAAAAGAGACCTGGCGTAGTTTGCTAATCAGGTATTCCAGACAAGATGAAAGTAGTTGCTGTTGCAAGTTATGACTACACTGTAGGTCTCAAAAAATGTGAGCGCGCAGGCGAGCTCGTCAAAAGTGGACATACCTTGACCTGCGACAGGAGAGGGAAAGAAAGGCACGTCGCCCAACACACAGCTGTTTTTGGATACGCTGTGCGTTGACTGTCCCTTTTACGTATCTTGGTACTTCCCTGTCTCCGGTTAAGTCATATCAACCGAATGCTTCTTGAGTTCAACAGAGCAAGCCGGTGTCTTTGTTCAGGTCGTCTACTTGCTTCCGCGCCTTCATTACGCGCCGGTACCGTAAAACGCTAATAACTGGAGCTCTTTATGTGCACCTTTAAAGAAGGCGCGCAGCGCGCATCCCGCATTCCTTGTAATATTGAAACAACTTTCTCTCCGGTTAACTCTTAAATTTATTGCAAAAGGACACAGAAAATCGGTGTGTCTTAACAACGCCCAATCGGTTTTTATTGTTTTTCAATACTCCTACCTGTACTAGAAGAGATGCGACGGCCAGCGGCGCACAGGATTGGTTGCCGCATCGTAGTAAATCCTACCCCGTATCCCGCGCGTAGGGACGCCTTGGGGACTGCGTAGCTCCTTCCGCTCTTCGGGGGTTGGCTCCGGACGTCGCTCAAAAGGGTGACAGGTGTCAAGTTTGCGATGATGTAGCAGCGTAAAAGTGGGCAGAGCCGCCACGTGAGTGTTGCTAAGATACGTTCCTCCTTTCTATTACGTCACTTCTATGTACCTTTTCTCAAATGTTGAACATAGCTATTAAGGTAGAAAACAACGTGCGCCATCGAGGTTGACGGCAGCAACTTGGCCGACTTGGCGTCGAAGCGCCAGCGTTCCTGGCTCACGGCGTAGGGATCCTCGAATCCAATGCCGGCAACGCACAGGTTCTCGCTGTAACGCTGCTGCTCGGCCCCTGGCATCGAGCGCCAATAGTCAGACAAAACAAATAACAAAATACGACAGATAAAAAAAAGATACAGACGCTGCAGCATCTTCGGTTAGCGAAAGTACAGCCCGCGTCGCATGGGGGCAGAGCAGGTGAGAGTGGCGGCTTTTGCCCACACCCTTCCTGCTCATGCGCAATTTTCCCGCCTTGTTTTTAGATGGCGCGCCGCGCGTCGGTGCATGCATCTTCGGTTAAATCTAGGGTTACTTTTGTCTAACGTAATAGTAAAAACGTTTATTGCTGGTGACTGAAATTTAAGCAAAAATATTAGAATACGCCTATGTGAGAATAATTATTCCCGAAACATTGAATTTGTTCTACTATAATTTTTATGGATATCTCCTCCTTTAATTTTGCTCCATATAAAGGGAGCTTAATTAACATTGGACCACTAATGCTCTCAGTGCTCGTTGACATTAATATTGATATTTCGCAAAAGAGGTATCTTTCGAATGGATTTTATTGTTTTTATGTTCATCATACACAAACAATTTTTTTAATGATTTATAGGTTTGGTATTGTTTTTGGTCATTCATGCTTACCTCAAAGTTGGTCAGTACTAAAGCATGGTTTTAACGTAAAAGGCTTGACAAACCACAAACTGCACTTTTGGCGGCAAGTTTATAGCGGTTGCCGTATGTGGTCATGTTAGAGTGCAGTCAACACAATGACTTTATTTTGACTGACACGTATCTGCGGAACGAACGTAATTCTCAATGTCCTTCTGAATTTATTGTAAAATTATACATTGCACGTTTAAGGTCGTATGAAGTAAAACTGAGGGAAAGGTGACTTCCAGAGTATCAAGGCGTGAGGTTGGGCTAGTTGGTTCATAATGCAAACTTGGAAACAGCCCGAAAAAAACAAGGGACAAAAACAAAAAATGAACAAACACAATGCTTTTTTTTTTTTTTGCAAGTAGCATGGCCGATGGCGTTGATGTAGAAGCGTTGTGTTCGTTCACTTCTCATTCTTGTCCCTTGTTGTTTGTTTTTTTCGCGCTGTTTCCAAGTTTTCTTCCAAAGTATTTTCGGAGCCCAGCCTTGAATCAGGAACACTCCTTAATTGAAATATATTGAAAGAACGTTCTAAATGTATTAAGGTAAACAATATATTTATTTCGTTTTGCATATACGTTTTTCCTGGTAAGCGTCACGCTTGCACCAATAACAAGGCCAAGCGCATTCAGAACTTGATGAACACTGAAAAAGTAAAAAAAACATAATTCTAATTAAGTTTACTATTAGGATAACAGTTTTAAGGCAAATCAAATATATTTAAATTTCCATTCTGAACTGATATTGTTTTGTGACACGTGTAAATAACTAGATATGAAGAAAACAAGAATCAGAACATCTGCATTCAAAATTATAAAAAAGAAATACTTGGAGAAAACTTTTTCGCACCGAAGTTTTCTTGTAAGCACCGTAACATTTGAACAAAGAAAAGTTGTGTTCTCATATTGATTCTGAAAACACTGTACATTTGTCTGTTCACTGCAACTCTAACTCAACCTCGGCACTTGCTCTGCATCAGATAACATATACCCAGGAATGACCGCGGTGCACTGAAAAGCCTTCGGATTATCCCACATACTTTAACACATTTTCCTGTAGAGAACGGAAGTTCGAAATGCATTGCGGGTCAACTTATATAAAATATTTTTAGCTATAAGGTACATTAGGATATTTGATAAGGTGGCATCGTGATGTGAAATAAATTGCGCCCGTGCTAAGTATTGATTCGCCTGACGTACTGTGTGTTTAAAAAAATGTGTATGATTGGTGGTGATATATTGATTTGGGTCGCATTGAGCTAATGAAACTGCAAGCTGCGTTTTAGAGTGCAGCTCTTAGCCGCCCGTTTCCGGCTTGAGCGCCGTCGCCGTCGCCGTCGCCGTCGGCGTAACCGCGCGTTGCATAAAAAGGTAGCATGCAACGCGTTGCATGCAAGCGGCGTAACCTCGCGATGCATGCGCGTTGCATTTTGGGTAGTTTCCCATACTGACGTCACGAGAGTTACCCTCGTGAGGGTTACGAGGGTTACTCTCACGAGGGTTACGAGGGTTACCGTCACGGGGAGCACGAGGGTTATTCTCACGAGGGTAACGAGCGTTACCCTCACGAGGGTTGCGAGGGTTAGTTATCCTGAAAAGGGTTACCCTCATGAGGGTCACGGGGGTTACTCTCACGAGGGTCACGAGGGTTACCCTCACGAGGGTCACGAGGGTTATGAGAGTCACCCTCACGTAACCCCCACTGAGGTCACGTGACCCTTTCCTGAGGTTACGTACCCCTCTCTTTGGTCACGTAACACCCCCTGAGGTCACGTGACCTCAGGGAGTCACTATCCTTCAGTACCCTTCCATCCTCCTCCTCAAGAGCTGCGCTCTAATCCGGCTTTACAAGGAGTTGCAGACGGCTTTAATTTTTTATTACGGCACACTATACCTACTGATTCCCTATGTTGCAAGCTGATCAATGTGACATCTATTTTTGTTCGCCTCCATATTTAAGCACCCAACCTCTAAACTCTTAGGAAATCTTAAACTGCAGAATTTATTCAGAGCATGCCTGTTGCTTCAGAGCATGTTTTTAGGTCAAAGGAGTACTGATAATCGATATTTTAAAATGTTTGATAAAAGCAGTGTGAACATCTTTATTTTGTGTGTTGTCAGCTGTGCTTCAGAATGTCTGCTTCAAACTCAGCGGGGGGTCGCAAGCCGGCTTGGAAAGCAAAATGAAAGCACAAGTAATCACGACAGAAGCTTGACTTTTTCCCGGTGGAGCTCTTGGAAACAAAGTAAATTAAGTTGTCAGCTCAAGGATGAGCCAGGATTGATTGTGGCAGTGTTCAAGGTCTCGTTTTGAAAAAATGAGCTCTTACAAACGAGCTCACTTTAGCCACTAATAGCAGTGATACCTGCCGGCGTATTTTTTATATTTTTGCAGTGGTTTCTAGCCTAACTCACTCATATTGACTACACGCATTTTCAATTAAAACTATAATAGGGCTAGCTGAACTCATAAAAAAGGTATATAGAGAGAAAATGGGACAGATATGGTGCTGGATGACATACTGTTGTTTAATACTTATTCCTCTTTATGAACCTTGACGTTGTGATTTTTTTAAGCCACGTAAAAGCATACAACTTATACTGTTTAACCTAACTTAACCTAAATTTTATTCACCCGCTCTTCACCTGGACATAAAACACCGCAAATATTGCTTTTCTTTAGCATTGAGCTTGATCAAAGGCTCGCTGACGCACGCTGCTTCGTTTTGTCCTATGGTCTTTGGTCTCGAGCATCTCCCGTGCATGCTGCTTCTTGTGTTTTCCGATGATGGTGACGCTGCTGAACTGTGCACTGCATTCACAGTTGGGGCAATTGATTGGTAGATGACCTGCTAATCTGCCTTTCAGAGATACTGCGTGTTCTCTTGTCCTGTCATTAATACATCCGCGAGTTTGACCAAAGTAACAATTACCACTCGATAAGAAAATATGATATAAGCACCCTTTTCACATGGGACATAATCCTGTCATGTGAGCGATGTATCAGCTTTTTATGTGGTTGGTGTCCTGGCCCAAACACCAGCCACATAGGATATGTTTGGTGCAGAGCACACAATCTTGACGCCCTGCTTTGCAGCTATCTTCTTTATAATTTGTGCGTTGTTCCATGGATGTAGGGTACTATTGCGATCTTCCGTTTAACTTTTGTCTTCTGCGTTCCACCAGTGTCCGGTGTTTTGCTCTTCAGTTTTGTGTCGATGTTTTCACACACGCTGACCAAGACACTATTGGGATATCCAGAGTCTCGTAAACGGGACATTTCTCTTTGAAAACTGGACTTAGTATTTGACACGATTTGTTTAACGCCGACAGAACAGCGGTGTTCGCAACACTTCGCTTTATGGTTTTGGTAGGCCCTGAAGCAAGCAGAAGAAATCATCTGCTTGACCTGGGTTCGTACGTCCAGCAAACATGCCTATATTTAAATTGCAGTTTGAGATCTAGGAACTTCATAAGCATTATTTATTACATTATGTGTGAGGTGTTGCACTAATATTTTCTGAAACGAAAGACCGGGAACTCAAGCTATTGGTCAGCTTCTCCATGATTCTCTCTAAGATTTTCGCATGCTTCACAGCGTCAGTTGCGTATTATTTTTATCACTGCAGCGCTTGTTCAAGTTGAGGTCATATTCACTCTCGTTTGACAGGAGCGATCACTTGACATTTGACTCAAATTCAAGCGAAGAAAGGATGATCCACTTATTTTCCCTACGTGTAACTGAACGTGGAAAGGTAGCTGTTTTTAAACATTATTCTGCATCTTTTAAAATCGCAATAAAGATTGTATACTATACAACAAATCAAGCTAGAAATGTTGTAAAGTATGCTTGAAAGGGCCGAAGACTAAGTGACAACTTTTTCTGGAGAAAATCGTTGCGGAACTGCTCTTTATCCTGCAGAAAGTTCCGTGACGTGTTATCTGGTTGTTGGCGGTTGCGGCTAAATGTCGACGTGGCAAGATATACCTATGCGAAGTGCTGTGTTATTATTAAAGCACTATATTTATTTTTAATTTCAAGCATATTTTAGCCAGTCTGCTGTGATAGTGCAAAGCGAGATAACTTTGCAAGGGGTGGGAACATGGGTTCCCTCGTGTCTTGGACATTCTGGTTATGTTTAATTCGCATGTTCGGTTTAGTATTCGGAAAAATAATTAAAAAATATGTTTCGCCTGCTCCAAATGATAGAGAGGACACGAATTCTAGAGAATATTATAGGTTTCTACAGGAAGCGTATTGAAATATTATGTCTTATTTTTTTATAACCAGGGTGACGAGTTGTCAAAGGTTCTGTACTTGAATTTGGAGGATCTTTATTGGAGCTTTCGTAGCGCATTTCGAGGTGCACTTTAATTAAAGTAGAGTAGATGTAATATATTTGATGTTTATTCTAGATTTGTTGTTATTATCCCAATATGATGAATGCCTTCAGCTTAAAGTGATGCAGAACGGCAATGGGAATTCTTTTTCGACAACGAGTGTTATGGTTTCTATGGTCAATCCGTGACTTGCGGAAGTTGGTGTGTATGGTTAGCTTCGCCACAGTGAGTTTAAAAACAGGGAAATTACGGGTCGCACTTGGTTAAGCAAGCATTTAATTCGTACCGAA
Source organism: Ixodes scapularis (assembly GCF_016920785.2). Classification (NCBI taxonomy): domain Eukaryota; kingdom Metazoa; phylum Arthropoda; class Arachnida; order Ixodida; family Ixodidae; genus Ixodes; species Ixodes scapularis. Next base: position 1,180,909 of record NW_024610026.1, on the reverse strand, counting down.
GAAATATATAAAAAAATATCGCGTATCGTCGTGTAGAGCCTCGAAGTCGCCGAGCGACATCGGCACACAGGAACACTCGGTCATACGCGGGCGTTTCCAAGCGAACAGTTTCTTGATGGCTGTGCGTTAATCTTTTGGCTAGACTTTTGCGTTATAACTCATAAATGGCAATGATGCGAGAGGATGGAGTTCGCTATGTGTACGCGTTCAAATTTGAAGCGTTCTTTGGAGCCCGTTCGTAACATCCTGAAGTAAGATTCCCGTTTCAAGGCGTCCTCCTGCACAAAGCTAAGTTAAAAAAAACTATGATCGGTGAAATTGTGAAATTGGTTGCAGTTCGTACGCCGAGTGTATGCACTTAACGTGTGTTTTTTTTATTTCTTTTTATTTTACAACTGCAAGCGTGATCGGCAGTTGGCGCGTAAAGCTCGAAAGTGATCGCGCTTGTTTCATTCATAAAATAATCATTCATATGAATTTTTTTCTAGTTTTGGAACGTCACCGGCTGCAGGTTCAGTCTGCCCACACTCCGAGCACGCGTGTGAGTCTCATTACCACTGCAATGTTTCTCAAGGGTACATGTCTTCGGAGAGCCGTTCTCGCACACGCTGCCTCAGTTTGACCGTAGGACACTCACCGTGATTATCCGCCATGCGTACACCGACGAAGAAACACGAGAACTCGAGACATGCCCCAGAAAATATCACATGACACACGCCAACGGCAGGCAGAAGTTTGCCTCTGCGATTCCGTGCGCTCAACACGCGCAAAGCGAACATTGCAATCAACTCAGCTTGACAGCAAATATTGTGTACAGTTAGATATATTAAAACACGCCTCATGCGTTTGAGGAACGGCCATTGATACTGAGCGTGTGTGCTTTTCTTAGTGCAACATTCAAAAGAACTAACGTAATTTCATCCACATTTAGATATCTAGTTTAATATGAGCCTAATTTAAAATTAAATCACAAATTAATCATTTTTAGAACATTTTTTGTTCAAACATCTGTTTTAAATACCACAACTGCAGGTAATTTAAGGCTTACATTCTGCGATGATTGAGTGGAGTGCATATGCTCGTGAATAATATTAATTTAACTGATGTACGTGCATGGCAGTTTACGGACTCGATGGCATATTCTAACCTTGACATTTTGAACTCAATAAAGACAAACATTTATTTTTATTATGTGGTCATTTTAGCTTTTTTTAGATGAAAATATTCCTGTAGTACTTCCTCGATAATTTTTATAACGTCAATGTTCCATAGAAGAAAAAAGTTACTAACGAACTCAAGTGCCAAACCACATGAGTGTTTTGCTATCGGCAGAGGTATTGTCCTGTATTGCTCATACACTCTAACTCAATTCCTGTACATATTTAGCACACAAACCGTTTTTTAGAGTGCAGCTCTTAGGTGCCCGTTTCCGACTTGAGCGGCGTCGGGGTCGCCGTCGCCGTCGCCGTCAGCGTCAGCGTCACTGCGTGCATTATGGGGTTTTTCCCATGATGACGTCATACCTGACGTCATGTTTGTCGTCATGAGAGTTACCAGTGACGTCACTCGTGACGTCACCGCGCGTTGCATTATGGTTTGATATCACTAATATTTTAAAATACTATAGGGATTCGCCAAAAACAAAGAAATTATTGAGCTTCTTACTGGTTTGTTGCAGTATTTATCAGCTGCTTTTTTGTAGGCATCATTTCCACGGATGCATGTCCCGACTAGATTGGCACTGCAGAAAACAAGACAATTAGTCTCCCTCAGAATGAGAACAAAGCGATCAATACCAAACACCTTCGCTAAGTATAAACGTCAGTCTTGATGTTGCTATGCCAACATTGCACTTCCTCTCCAGTAAGCTCGGTTTAAATTGATATGCTGAAATACAATGTATTTCTTGTAGCCTACGCTAAAAACGAAAACAACAAATACGAAAAAAAATCGTTGTTTTCTGACTTGCTTTTTTAGTCAAAACTTGCGTCGGCTGGATTTCGTTAGCTTTTTATTTCACCCGGTGATGCACACGAAGATAGAATATTGACACTAGTTGTTCCTTGACATATTTTTGCATTCTTTAAACAAATTTATGTTAGCGTACTACACACCCTTGATGTAATGCCTACAAAGAATAAAGCATGATTGGCAATACTTTCAACAGCGTATTTAGATAACTTTTTTTTAAACGTAGAATATTTTAATGATCCATAGCATATACTTGTTTAACAGCATGCTCCATCAACGCGTATTACTAGAAAGAAAACCGAAATGCTCCAATCAAAGTGGATTGTGTGTAATCACGCTCATTATCATGTTTTTTTTTTAATATCTACGCATTTACCGATCGGATAAATTTATGAAAAAGCGACGTTATAATAATACTAATAATGAAGCAACACTCACGTGATAAGTAGAGAAACGGGGATTAAAACAAGCGTCGTGGCTCTCATTTCACCGTCCGGCGCTGCACCTTTCTTTTCGCTGAGGTGGACAGAACTATAACAGGAATAAAACGGAGGCCTCCAGCTTAAATAGTTTATGGATTTCGCAAACTTGTATCAGAGTTCATAGATGGTTTTAAGGTGCGCTACTTGTCTACTTCTAATTGGCTACGATAATCCGGACGTCATGGCACCGGGCTCTTAATTCCGGTTGGCTCCAGAAGCGTCTGAAGGGGCGGGACCGCAATCACTAGCAGATGCAAAAAACAAAAAAAAAGTTTGAACTGTCTTTTTTTTTTGCAAAAATAAATGTATTTTTGCTGCGATCTCAAAAATATAAAAAAGAAAAGAAAAACATTTCACTTCCACAGTTTTTTGTTGTGTTGATTATAAAGCAACAAGAATGTGTAAAATATTTTTTTTTCAGTTTAATTTGGTGATTGGAGAGAGGGTTTATCTTTGGTCCTGAAACATTGCCAGATGGGCGACCAACTACTATGAAAGAATATGCTACAGAGGCATAACGATTGGTCCGTTAATTAATGGTCATTGTTCCTGTTTGGGTGGGGTTGTCCCATGTCTCCATACTCGTTCTGTCGTACTCGACATGGAAAACTTACAGAAATCCGTCCTGCGATTAGCGCTCAGTCAGCCGCCATTCTGAAATATACTAAAAAAGTGTCCAGATAATTTTAAGTGATTAGAGAAACACTTAACACCCACGTAAACGATATATAAGCAAAGCAGAGTTTGAGTGAACGGAAAATTAGTTCTACGGAAATCTTTCCGCATACGCATGTCCATCGGTCAAAAGAATTCACTGGTTGGGTTGAAAGTTCTGAACGAGTCTTGCCCTGTCCTTTAGCCGCTTTTTGAGTATAAGGCCCTATTTGTGCTGCGTTAGACTGCGAAGAGCTCTTAACAGATCAAATATTTAATCTTCAGAAACCCGCTCAAGAAAACATACAAATGCTTTGGAATAAGTGGTGGCGTAGTCTAGGTAAGGCAAGTGAGTTGTTAACAACTTAACTTACATCTGGGGTCAGGAGCAAAATCCAAGAAAGGGGGTTAAACAATAGACGAGAATCCAACAAAGGCACTTCTGAAAAATACATTGTTAATTCTAAGTTTTGTAAATAACAATCCTAATAGCAAAGCAAACAGAATCGAGGATTAAGGTTTAACTTTGCATCCATTGTGAGGGGAGTTATGTGAGAAAAGCTGTAAATTGGGGCTTCACTTCTCCTTGTACTGCTATCGGAGTCAGCTCCGACCTGAAAAGAAATACACAAAACGTGAAAAATATTACTGAAGGACTAAATTCGCTTTTATGCAGAAAGTGAAACATGACAAAAATAATTAATATTACAGCGCCATACTTCAGAATAAAAGCACAGAACAATATATAAACCGCGAAAAGGTAAGCACATATCTGGGAAGGTTCCTGACGACTCCACCGAAACCGACACCGCGATGCGGCAAATCCGAAGATCTTCGAGAGAAGGTCGTTTCGCATCTCGTCTGCTTTCGCTACCTAAATTCTGGTAGGCAGCGTAGCTTTTCGTGTTTGTTTTTTAAGTTTACCTAAATGGCCGTGGCTCATCTCTGCAAGAACAAAGTATGAGATTCACCTCATCCATCGGCCATGTTGCTGGAAATAATTCCAACAACTGGCATCCACCATTTTTTCCCTGCGTTCATTGGGAGTGTTCCAGGGTTGGGCAGAAATACCTTAAAATGTATTTGGAAATACAAATACTCTGATACATGACAAAGACCGTTGAAACACTAATACTGAAATAAGTTTATAAAAAAGTTTCGCGATATGCATCGGAAATACATTTGAGTTAAAAAAAAAGTATTCTGAAATACAAATACAGGAATACATTTTGCTGTCATTGAATTACGAATTCGAGAATATTTTTTTACTATTTCTGATATATTATTTTTTTTCTCGTGAAACTGGCTCTGCGCTCGCTAATGTATACGTGAAGAAAAAAGCATATACTAAACACAATACTCAAAACAATTATATAAGACCTTCTTTGAAATTGCCAAGTTTTTACTCACTGCAAAGTTCAGCCCGAATTTCGACGTTGACCTTCTTGCTCTGTAAAATAATTTTTCGCAATTGCAACCTTTTGTCACTTTGCTTAACGAAAATGTAAGTGATCAGCAGTATTTTAATCTGTTTAAAAACACTTCCAACCAGAGCTGGAGTACAGCTTCTTTGAGCATTTCTTATCATTCTGAGAAGAAATCACAAGGAACTCTAAATCAATTTTTGTGAGCCCGCAAATGACCTCTAGATGAACATTGCCTTTGTCAAACATTGGCGCCCTCTTCAGCGCGATCTTATGACGCCATACTGGAATGAAACAATTTTCCTTTATATGTTTGTTGGACGCGCAGGCAGCGCCTACAATTTTCAGAATCTTCAAGAATAATATTAATTATTTTATTTTCCATCCGAGCGATATAGGAGGTAAAGGAAAAAAGTTGAAACGATCAGCTTGACGAGCTCCCTCCTTCCAGAAATCATGTAGAGAACAAAAAGGCAGACAGTATAGCACATCGCGCAGAAATACTCTGTATCTATCATACCAACAAGCCTTTTTTTATGAGACTTACTCTAAACACTCAACAATCAGAACACCTCGATAGTCATGACTTCATACTCGTGTTAGAAAAGAAAAGCCTTAAATAAATTTTCGTCTAGACTCTACTTGTAAATTTCAATTATTACAGAAATTGAACAATCCTGGAAGTTTGCACTTCACCATTTGCTCCTCATAATTCGTTTTACAAGATTAAATGTTCCACATGTCAATGCTACATTTGGGATATGAGATTGTTCTTTTACATAAACAAGCTAACTGAGTAAGACAATTCAAGTTGTTTTTTGCTTCCTGTTTATAGGTTATACAAAAACGAAATGGATTCATGTTATGTATGTTCATTATGCCATGTTGTTAAAAAAGTGCTTCAGAAGGGTGATAATACGTTACGTTATCTATACTTAAAAATTTCGTCTGTAGTAAGTAAATCTTAAAATTTTGGAAGCCATGTTTCCCCATACTAGGTGACTCTAATTCATATCCAAATAGAATAATGTGTTGTGTACGAGAAGATTGACTCCAGTAGGCATCTGCCGATGAATACAAGTTAAACCGAGGCTACTTGATAGTTTCGACAGGACGTAGTTTGTATGTTCTTTCCGATTCACCCGTTCCGTGAAGCATACGCCAAGGGTTTTGAAGGAGCTGACTCATTCTATTTTTTAATCGAACAAATTAATATCTTCATAAACGACAATGATGTCGCATGCAACAATGATGTCAAAGGCAACATCTGTTATCACTGCAGAATATAAGTGCATCAGTATAGGCAGGGACAAATTTGAACAATAATAGAACCTCAGCGTGCTTTTCATACCACCCACCCTATCTTAACACAAAATTGACAAGAAACATGGTAGCTTAAACTTTTGTTTCGAAGGAGAAAATTTTTTAAAAAATTTAGCGAGATACATTGGCTTCTAAAGTACCGCGATTGCAGGAATACACCCAAAAATGCCTTTCAGTAGATTATTATCAAATACGCTTTCAAAAATGTATCGCGGTTCAGAAATATAAATATACCAATTGTATTTTTGATATACTATCGCGATACCGCTCATCCCTGGCGTGTCCCAGGATAAAATACCAATAACCGATCTTTACAGTTTATTCACCGCAACCATCGGTCATCCAGCTGCAACGATTTCAGACAACTGGCATCCACCATTTATTCACCGCATCTACGGCTCTTGCATTAGGGGCAAATATAAATAACCGGTCTTCACAGTCCATTCACCGTATCTATCGGCTATGTTGCTGCAACGGATTCAGATGACAGGCATTCGCATTTTATTAAATGCATCCACCAGCCGTATACCGGTGGACGGTGAATGTAGGCCGTTAAAAGGGCTCTTAATTAAGTTTTGTTTTTTCTTTATGCTTAGGAAAGAATAGTTGGTAAAAAAATAGTTGTCTTTTGCCGCATAAGTTTTAGCTTGTTATTGCATATTTGTGGTCTAGTCGAGGTGACGTGCCACTTCGTATTTTATTGCGTTTTCTTGGAATCGCCCACTACAAAAAACGGGGTTGCGCTGGACCAAAGTCAAGCTACTGTTGAATTTTGTCTATGTCTCGTTTAAAACATGAGTAAAAAGAGTAATGATTATTATAATATCCGAATAATTGGCACTCGTCGTTAATTGAGTCTTATTGAGCAGGTATGTTCTGGCAACTGATTCCGATAACTGGTGTTTCCTATATATTCACCGCCTTCAATGGCAAAGTTCTAATTGTAAAGGACTATAAATAGAATCAATTATCTGTTCACCTCCTAACATGCCATGTTCAAGCGGTGAATCCCATTAACTGTCATTTACTGTCAATGTGCTACATGCACTGGACATGTTTGATCGGCGGTTGCTGAAACAGCATTCATGGGTTCGCAGAGTCAGCGCAAAGAGGACAAGGTACTATGGGCTTGGTTCCACCCTCCTCGATTCCACCCAACAAAAAAACCTGTTCAAGCAACAAAATGGTGAGTTAGGCTCGTTTATTACGTGCTAGAAGGGCTAAAAAGGGGGCAAGGTGTTGATGTCAATGTTTATCTGTTCCTGGTTTTTTTTCACATCTTAAACGTAACCTCCAAAGAGCGACATTTTTTTTAATCAGCTTGTTAGTTTACCACGTATCTGCACTCTTAACTGTTAGAACTTTATTTTACTATTTCCCCACGCCTAAATTAAAATGAAAGGAAGTACACCCATACGGAACTTGACCAAAAAAGTTACCCCGCAGCCACTGCCAACACGTCCACATTTCAAGAGGTCGGGAAGCAAGTCGTCGATGTCGCCACGAGATTTCCCCTCCAATGTTGTAGCAGTTGTACTAAGGAGTCTTGAGTGTTGACCGACCACGACTCGTTCTTTTATGATGCAGCTCATGTTGGCGTCCATGCCGGGATGCACGTTCATATAGATTTTACAGATTTCATCGGGCGATCCACACACGAGGACATCACTTAGCTGAGCAATTGAGCATCACCAAACATCGACGGTGTCTGGATGCGAACACGGATTTGGAGTTAGGCCTGTGTCCCGCTACACACCCGATGTGCCAAGAAAAAACACTTTACGCCATAAACTTCCGTTCCAAGCGAGACCTGTGACTTCCTAGCCCATCATATTCGTGAACCTAGCGATCTAACTCCGTGGTACCGTTTTGATTTGCCGAACACAACCGAGCGTGATGAATACATTTCCGCTGCTGCATTGACCAATTTAACGTTGAATAGCTGGTAATTTACCTCTATTTGGGTAACCGAGTCGACACTTTAAGTTTGAGGAGCGCTGCATATACAATTACATAAAATGTCTAGTAGTATAATCTTACAAATAATTTGCTGTAGCCACAAAGCGACGTTAAAATAGATTAACGAGTCACTTTTTAGGTTTAGCAAATTGTTTAAACATCAAAAATAGGAATTGTCTTAATTAGAGTTTTCGTTCACTAGTGGCATACTGAAAGCGAGAAGACAAAGCCACTTCTGATTTTTTGCGTCACAGCAGTGGGCTCCATCACTATTCGGTATATTAGTTCCAGGCACTTCGGGGCTCAACGACGTCATAAATACGTCCAGTTGTTTCAACCTCTGTTGACCTAAGATTGTATAATGATCATTGATGCTTAAGCGGTCTCCCCACACCGCAACACGCACCTGGCACTCTTCTCAAACCGTCACGGCACGTATGAGTTAGCACCTCGACATCAAGAATAAAACAACCGAATGCCACTTATAGGCGAAAGCTCAATTAAGGACGAGTTCTTCAGTGTTATGTAAAACAAACATCTACGCACAATTTTATCCCCATTTTTGCGATACATTTTGTTACAGAGTTCTCGCGGACTTGCGTGACCCGAGTTTTTAGGCTATAGTGTGTACATTCTGACGGTGTTGGCAAGCGTTCCTATTTTCAAAGAGAACAAAAAGGGTATTAGCAGGTTTAATTAAAAGTTTTCTCGCAACGCATAGCGTGCGTGCGTTGCATTGCAATTGGCATTTGAGAGAAATCCCTTATATGCTAACAATAACGTCCCATGAAAGCTTAAACATTGGTTTATTCACTTGAGCGTTAGATCAAAGCAAACGAATGCTATGACAAGGTTCAAAAAATTAACTAAGAGACATTCAAATGAGGACAACCAAGTCTGACATCTTTAAACAGAAACTAAAATATATCGTCGTTTCGAATCCGCGAATCAATTTTTTTATACATATATTACATCTGATTTTTATTAAATATTTTAGACCATGAGAAAGGCAATTTGTACAAAAAAATTAAAATGAAAAATGGCTTTTTTTTAAGTTAATGTTTAAATATGTACATTAACAGTTCGGTGTCTAACCAAAGCGTTTCTCGAAAAGACAACTTCATTTCAATTTAAGGATATTTTATTTGTTACATTGAGTATGTTCTCAGTTTTAATGTAAAATAATTAATCATCTAAACCCGGTACATTATCGCCGAAAACGCCAGATCATAATTTACTTACAAAAGTAAAGGAAAAAAGGAAAAACAAAACATTTTTATCAACATTTGCTGTTTTGGGCTCAGTTTGTAAAGCCACGTAAGAAGTGCCTGTTTTCCGGTAGGTATCAGATCCTGGCGCAGCTCCCGTATTTGGCGACTTGTGTTTGTCTAAATCTAAAAGCTGCCTTTAGTCCTTTATAAGTAAAACAAAAAGATCAAAGCTAGAAAATTATACAAAAACGGTTTTCAGTTTCATCATAGTGAAGAATTTGCACAGTATATATATATATATATATATATATATATATATATATATATATATATATGCAGCCGAAGCAGTGTAGTTTTAGATTAATGAACCAGGAAAATGTAATAAGTCAGAGACACGTTCTTGCGGAGTTGCTATGCTAGGAGTTTATTGTATGTATTACGACAGTTTGGCCGAGAGGCTCGGTTTCGTCAGCAGATAGCATACATCTTCTGATTAAGCCGAGCTCCTCGGCGAAACTGTCGCAATACATTCAATAAACTCCTGGCATAGCAACTCCGCAAGTACGGGCCTCTGACTTATATACTTTCGAGACATGACTCCTTTTTCCTACACGATTTTAAGTAAAATCGCCCAGTAATCAATTCTTATATGGGAATATTTACCAAGGGATGTGGGTGTGTACTTGTGTTTTTATGAATAAGTTGGTTTTTTATGCCCTTCTGGCCCGCCGTTTTGACTGGCAACATCAATACTATTTCGTGGCGACATATACGTCAACAAGCATGAGATTTGTTTGTTGCGATTTTAGATGTTATCAAGGCGCTGGTCAGGTAAGCAGAAAACAATTGAACATGTCTGTCAGGTGAGAACTTTGGACATTAAAGCACATAGGATAAAACGGATAATTTGAAAAGGTTTAAACGCAACAAAAAATTGCTTTCAAATGTTTTGACCTTCCAAATTACGAACAGTGCACGTTATTATGTTTGTGATAATATCAAGAAATAGTGAAGACGTTTGCTTGCCTCGACAAGTCGCGGAACGATGGGCAGCAAAACTCGTTCACCCCTCATGGGTTCGCTATAACCGCTCTCTTTTGTCCGTCATTTTGCCTGAGCAGAGCATTGCCTAGAATTCGCTAGAGTCACGAATATGCAAAAAAACAATATTAATAACTAAAATAATATTTACTAGTGGCGAGAAAAAGAATATAAGTTTGATGCCGTAAATTGTTCGAAGAGTGACGATCCTTCACTGTCCTGCGTGACGAAGAGGGTGGGACGCTAAATGCCTTCTCTACAACGCTAAGTTTTCGAAAATGCGTATACTCACATTTCGTTCCTTACAACCAGTGAACAATCAATGTTCATATAACTCGATTTCGGAAATTTCGAGGTAGTGGGTGATATAAACGTGAAAAGTACTTCAAAACAAGCCTAGACCGTTAGTCTCATTAAAAGCAAAATATTTTTCGTGCGATTTGTTATTTACCATACTCGCAAAACGAAACTGAAACTTCGGCACGGCCGGGAAGCATTGTACTCTCAACGCCAGTTGCATAAGCAGCCACGTGGAATACAATGGGTCACGTGATCTACCAGCGGTAACCCAGAAAGGACGCAAATGCGAGGCGTAGGGCGAGGAGGGAGGGCGGGCCTAGCTGCGGCGGCGAACAGGCAACGCAAGCAGCGACGAAGCAGGCTATGTAGGCGGCCACCCAGGCGGTTAGGAAATAGTATGTGCGGTTAGTCTGTTGGCACCGGTTGGCACGTATGTCAGCGAAACTCATCCCGTACAACTCTCTCTCCCTCTTTTTTTTCTCGTGTTCTCGTTCATTTTTTTTTCTTTGTCTGTCTCGCTATGGTGCCTGGAGCGCGTCTTCGACTGGTGTGTTTAGCGTCCTATCCCGCTCATACATCAAAAGTGGTCCCGATGTGGCAACAAATGACGCGAGTGTCATGCTGTTGCCTGTCGCGATCCTGGCGGTTGGCCGTAGAAAAGCTGGCAAAAAGCACGAGCGAACGCGAGTGTCGCTGTCGTCACGGCGTCCCGTTAGGCGTCCCAACTTACGGCTGCACTAACTTCCGTGAACTGTCACAGTGGAAAGCGACCTGCGGCAGAACAGGCATCTGCCACATACACCACAACTGCTGGGACACCACCAAGGTCGCGACCGGCGACAGCATGACACTTTTATGACGTCATCAGGCGGAAATCGAGGGACCGCTTTTTTGGCCGCGGTAAACACACGAGTCATAGAAGCGATCCAGGCACCATAGTCTCGCTTCTCTGCTTGCTCAGACGTGGAGCGCGCCCGTAGCGCCGCCTGGTGAGCTCTCCCTGGAAAAGAAAGTACCAATAAAAAACAACTGCGTATGCAACAGACGTCAGCCACAACGGAAATACAACGTTGGCTGCGCCGCACGTCACCCGCTAAATTAGCGGATTTTGGTGACTTCGCGCATCTCAGTTTTTGTCGGCCGGTTAAGTGATCTATTAGGTGGTATTACGTTATAATATTTGACATTCGGTCTCTCTAGATGATACTAAAGACAGTCGTAGTGCTTGCTAACAACCAAAAATGAAGCGGAGTTTCCCTTTAATATTTTAAAATTAATCCAGTGTATAGAAATCCCAAGCCACGTCAATAATTGCGCCTTGGAACGTTTTTGCAATAGGATCAGTTTTTACATATTGGCTAATGTTGACGAACCCCTAAGCTGGGGGTATTTTAAATGCAGTCTTGTGCGCGTTACTAAAAACGTAACCGATTACAATTAGAATTACTTGCAAAAAGATGTAGCTGATTACAGTAATCAATTACTTCATCAAAACTGATTAAAAATTATGAGAAAATGATTGATTATTTTCACGTTATTTATATTTCACTTTTGATTATGAAATAAAAAAATGCGTATCTTCAAAGTGGTTACATGTCGGGTGTTTACGTTATTCACACCTTGTTAAGCTTCAGCATCACTTTTCACTAAAGTACTCGTCGGTCATCTCTTCACCATTCCCGTTCAAGGTATCTGACGCGACGCTAAAGACCCTCTCGATGGATGCGCATTAGGGAAGAGCAGTGTTATAGATTACAAATATTTTGCGTACCAGTACCTGGTTGCGGAGTGCTTCAAAATACGCTTCGGAGTACTCCAGGAAGCGAAGCGCTTGACTGCGGCCACTGCCTGTTCATAGCGTTTCAGGGGGGGGGGGGGGGGGGGGGGGGGGGACGAAAAAACTGAAAATATCGACCATTTCGTCGTTTACCCTGAGACTGGGGGTTTTTTTGAAGAGCAGAAGTAACAGAAAAAGCAGACAGGTCTCAAACTCAGCTATACGTTTATTCCAACAACTTCCTCTTATATAGTTCGTTTTCGTCGTCAACAACCAATCACATACGACTTGTCCTTTGCACCGTGACTTTACAGGTTCCACAATATCACAAAAGAAGCGGACACTCCCAACGTTTCCAAGTGAAAAGGTTCTAGCAGAAGATATGCCTCACAAAGCCTCAAGCAACTCTTTTGTGTCCTCACAATAAACAGGACAACAGCCCACAACAACATCCCACTCAAAACTGGTCACCTCCAAAATTGTAGAAAACAGACAATACACACCAGTACACAGCACAGACAATACACACCAAAGAAGCCTTTCAGGATGACTAACTAAAAAAAAAAAGCACTTAAAATTGTAAAAATTGCTTGCAGCGGTTCCCTATTTGCATGGAAGGTTGACTAATGCAATTTCCCAACGATCTAATCCTAATTGTTTCTCTTACCACCCTTTTAACATTGTTCCTTTCCTTAACAACTACATCCGTTCCAGACCAATCCGTTGTGCAGTTTCTACACTCCTCCAGATGCTTAGCCAACTCCGAATTTGCTGCAGTATTTTTAACATTCCTTTTGTGTTCTGTTAAACGATCGTTTAAACACCGAGAGGTTTGGCCTACATACTTAAAACCACACGCCAAAGGAACCTCATACACCACTCCTACGCTACACGGCACCGACTTTTCCCTATGCGCCTTCTGACAGCCCCTCTGAGCCGTTTCAAGGCGCATAGGGAAAAGTCGGTGCCGTGTAGCGTAGGCGTGGTGTATGAGGTTCCTTTGGCGTGTGGTTTTAAGTATGTAGGACAAACCTCTCGGTGTTTAAACGATCGTTTAACAGAACACAAAAGGAATGTTAAAAATAATGCAGCAAATTCGGAGTTGGCTAAGCATCTGGAGGAGTTTAGAAACTGCACAACGGATTGGTCTGGAACGGATGTAGTTGTTAAGGAAAGGAACAATGTTAAAAGGGTGGTAAGAGAAACAATTAGGATTAGATCGTTGGGAAATTGCATTAGTCAACCTTCCATGCAAATAGGGAACCGCTGCAAGCAATTTTACAATTTTAAGTGCTTTTTTTTTTAGTTAGTCATCCTGAAAGGCTTCTTTGGTGTGTATTGTCTGTGGTGTGTACTGGTGTGTATTGTCTGTTTTCTACAATTTTGGCTTTGACCAGTTTTTAGTGGGATGTTGTTGTGGGCTGTTGCCCTGTTTATTGTGAGGACACAAAAGAGTTGCTTGAGGCTTTGTGAGGCATATCTTCTGCTAGAACCTTTTCACTTGGAAACGTTGGGGGTGTCCGCTTCTTTTGTGATATAGTGGAACCTGTAAAGTCACGGTGCAAAGGACAAGTCGTATGTGATTGGTTGTTGACGACGAAAACGAACTATATAAGAGGAAGTTGTTGGAATAAACCTATAGCTGAGTTTGAGGCCTGTCTGTTTTTTCTGTTACTTCTGCTCTTCAAAAAAAAACCCAGTCTCAGGGTAAACGACGAAATGGTTGACTTCCACCAGCTAGCCTGTACTTTGACTCTTTTCTTGAAAATATCGCCCGCAGACAAGGCGGCCATTGCACAACCATGGCGGCGACGAATGAGTTCGTCTGCCAGAAGACGATGAAGGTCCTGGCGGCTTCCTTCCGTTGTCGCCCACTTTGCCTTGAATCGAGAAATCCGAAGGTCAGACAGAGCCCCCCCCCCCCCTTCCCCCGATTTGCTACGTAAACAAAAACTCAACTCAATAATCTTAGCCCTGTAGGAAACATATAATTGATTACAAAAATAATAATTGAATTACAACTTGCGTTACCGCAAAAGCAAGAAATTGAAGCTTTATAAAAGTTAAAATAAATTGTAGTTGATTACAAGTGATCAGTTAGTTGTAACTCGTCACGTACAAGTCTAGTTATATGTGAGAGAAATAAAAAGTTAAAAATCGGCACCTCAACATTTGCCTGGAAAAGAACACCTCACGAGCTAGCTTTAACATGAAATAGTTTGTGTGGTTATCCCCTGGCATGTTGGAACTCAAAATGTTTTAAAAGTTAGTAAAAATCAAAAGCGCAAACACCAAGGGAGGAAGAGAAGCCAGGACAGAGCGCTTACTTCAACTGAGTGTTTAATGCATTGCCCGAGGAAGACATAAAAGAAAAAACTGGGCATGCGAAGGTAGAAAGAGGACGAAGATTAATGCTATAGATTAGAAATGCATTAAAGAAATAAAAATTAAAAGTGACTTCGCCCTTTACACCGCAAAGAAAAAGGAAGTAAGCGAGCGCGATAAAACTTTTAGACATATAAACAGAAGCAACCAGGTCAAAGATAAAGTTAGAAACATTAAAGCGACCTGGGTTAAGGGGTGATGTGGGGCTTTCGAGTAATTTTGCTATTTAGAAAAGAATACTTATGATGTTATACAATGGTATAACACATCTCGCACCCATTCGAAATATGCACTCAGATATTGAATATCTTTACTAGAACCCAAGTTATGGGTTATCGGTCTAATTTGGACTAGGTCAATTGTTACGGGTTGTTAGAGAACAGGAATTCGTAAATTATCAAAATTTTTAATGCAACTGCATTAACGAAGGTCTAATTTGCTCGGTGATGTTATTTTAGATCTTAATTGAGAAGGTTATGTTACTAAAAAAACGATTGTAATTATAGTGTAAAAGAGATGCTTTCCGATTATTTAAAAAAGTAATTAATTGGATAAAACTCTTAAGTTTGAAAACTATAAAAATTGCCTCACCGCACAGCTTCATTCTTCCCGATTAAATTGGCACCAAACGTGCTAATATTGTCCAAGACAAACTTCAGAAAATGCCTGTAAGGCATCGGTACTTGTGAAACAAATGTGGGGCGAAAAAAGCCCTTGAAGTATGTGCATTCCTGTAGAATGTTCATAGAAAATTAACACTTTATATTTTCATTTAATACTTAAAAATTAGATAGGGCACTAATATGTTGAACAGAGCTTAGTGGGTATATCGAAACACCAGAAAAGCGATTTTCTCAAAAGTGAATTTTCCCCAAATTTTTACCGTTTAAAGATCTTAAGGAAAAATGTTGAGGTATCCTATCTATTTGTCAGACAACGATATTGATGGTGTCCTTATGCAAGCTTCCGCTTGAGACAAGACGGTTTTTGCCTCATGGAAATCTCTGGATCTCTTTTTATGGTAACGCTTGAGGATTTTAGTCTGTTAGAATATATGTGTGCAGTGGCAGTCCCGGACGTGTATGGCGAGATGGCGCGATGGTGATGATTTAAGAGAAAGTCGATGCTCTCGAAGTTTCACATTCCCACAACGGCCAGATTGTCCAGCGTACACTTTCCACATGTAAATGGAATTTCATAAACTACGTTGGTGTTGCAGATGACGTAGCTATGTGTATGATAGATGGTGCATTGTTTATTATCTTCTTTTAGCGAAATAAACTTGGGGCCTAATTTTTTTAGTTTGTTGGTTGCTGATGATACCACCGGTACATCGTAGTTTGAGGGTATTCGTTTCAAGTTTGAGATATGTTGTGGATGCAGGGTATCGTAGCGGGCCACGTTTTCTTCTCACATTTTCGGTTTTCTCTTCCCTTGGGATTTGTCAGGCATTCTACTACATCAAAAATTTAAGAATTAGTGTATCAGGAATCCTGCAGTCGTTGGACTTATGCTTTGAAACTACACTTAGCCGTGTGTTCCCAGGACTTCTGCAGGACCGCTTTGAAGCAGCCTTGCACTATTCCTTTTTTGATTACCTTGAGTGGGCAAAATCAACAGTTAGGAGTTTTTTTTGGGGGGGACCGTGGCGAGTAGGTCCAACACGTAGGTGAGTCTTCAAAGGACAGTTGGAGGTCTAAAAATCAAAGCTCGCAATTACTTGGTAACTCATGCGTGAACTTGAGTCCTTGGGTTTCTGTCATGAAAGTGCTGCTTATGATGATGAATGTAGCAGAATCGTATTGGTCAGGTCTGATGCAAAGTAGAACGAGATAGTCATCCACGTATCTAAAGACCAAGTTTATAAAATGAGTCTGTCTCTCAGGTGCATTTACGGGGCACGAACGACCTTGCTTTCCTTAGCCTATTATTTTATCTAAGATATCTGAAATCCTGGCCAATGGTTGGTAACATAAATTGTTATTACAGAAAGCAGAATCTACATGATGGCATCACTATTGATGCCATCATGTAGGTTTAACCATTCATTGCCCAATGCTGTCTTTTGTTTAATGGCACTCTCTTGGAGTAGGTAGCTCCCCACAATCGGGTTCAGTATTAGAATCTTATCATTCCAGTATTGTGCCAATGTTGGGCCAACAATCTTGTGCTGCCTCGGTTGAAGATGGGAAAAAAAGGCTGCTGCATGAATTTCTTACGGACTATTCAAGTCCGGCTTCCCAAAATATGGTAAACAAAGGTATCACTTCTTTGTACTCGTAGCACCGTGGGCTTTATGCAACAAGGACCAGAGCGACAACTATACTCCGCGACAACGTTTCTTGGCATTTCCTAGGAGAAGAGGAGAGCCCGCGCACAGCTTTATTCAGCGCTCAAAATGGGAGAGGGAACGCATGCCTGTAACTTCCACTGCATTTCCAAGAAAAGTTGTCGCCGAGTATAGCAATTAAAAGACAACGCTAGAGGCTTTCTTAAACACGGAAGCGAGTTAGTTAAACCAGAGGTCGGCGTACCTTTAACGGAAGCCTCGCAACTGCAATTACAACATCGTTGTATGCTGATGACCTTCTTCCGACCGTGTGTTGCTAGTTAGCTAGTCTAAAAATTTCACAATTTGCCCAAGCAGCAATGAAGAAACAGCAATAAACGTAGAAAATCATTAGAAAATAGCAGTTAAATGAAAACGTATATAGTTCAAATCGAATAATCTAGATCGATTTGACACTACCACGACATAGCCGCCACCTTCCTGGCGATATATACGTATATATTATATATATCTAAACAAACATATGCAGATGAATGAACCGTGCTTAATCCAATGAATCAAATAATTGAAGTTTTCAGGAACCCGCCAAAAGCCAAAGAACGGCGGAGCCAGGATTTGAACCCTGGGCCTCCCAATGTCTGGTTGGGTGTGCTAACCTCGACACCACTCCACCTCGGCTTTCTGGCGTTTCCTGCCTGTCTTATTAATGCACAAGAAACCGTATGTGTACAATCGGAGGTGTTCTGGAAACACCCGCCGGCGGCGTGGAACGCGGTACGAGGCTTGGTGTCACGTTACACGTGCACACGTCACGTGTGCAGCAGGACAGCATTGCGCGGAAGGCACAGATTGGCTTCGCCTTTCAATGAAAAAAAAAATAGAATATTAACGGATCTCGCATATGAGTGGGTAAAATGAGGAAAGAGGACACAGCGTGTACAGAAGCGCGTGTGGAAGTCTCGCTTCTTCGCGCGCAAACACACACACACACACACACACACAAAATAATGGTCCAATTCCAACAGCAAATAGTGTCACTTGGTCAGGGTGGGTATTTGTGTTTCCTGTTAATTCTTTGGCAACGTTTTAATCGCTTCAAGTGTTCCTGGATTTTTATTTATTCTTTTATCGATCTTGTTGAATGAGATACGATTCGCGCTGCTCCCGTTCGCGCTCTGACTTAAATCCGGTTTCAAGGATCTTTACCGAATGTTTCTCGAATGAATGATGTGGGAGGCTAAGGTGTTTTGAAAGAGGTAGGCCTTGGAGCGATTTTGAATGAGATTTGTGAATATTAAAGCGTTTCCTGAATGCTGTCTTTGTTTGCCCTATATATTGCATTTTGCAGACACTGCACTCAAGCAGAAAAAACCACATTTCAAGAGTCACACGTCAGGTTTCCTCGAATTTTTAAGGAGAATGGACCTTTTCCACATACCGACGGCACCAGGCGGTGGCTGCACGAACTAAAAATTGCGGAAGTGACCTACCTGCGCTACCAATCGATAATGGGAGCTACGCTACCAGTTTCTTCGTTCTCTGAGCAGCGGCGCCTGCCCAACGCGACTTGAAAGAGGGGCATCTGTGGCGTTCATGCCAAACGTCGTGTTTTCCTTTCCGTCGATGTTCTTTTTTTGTGTAACACATTTATATATATGCTGCAGTTACGTGTTCTACTCGCTGATATACAGCCTCCTTCCGAATTTCCTCGATTTTTCGTTCCGACTTCCGCCGCTTGGCATCGGGTGCTCGCGCGTGCGCAGAACGCTTCTCGGAAAAGGTCCATTGTGATTGTGTGCTGCTAGCGCGGCTAGTATGCTGCATTTGTTTGCAGACCAGATATCCGATTTCGTGCACGGCTTGCATTCGTCATTTGACAATGACGAATTCAGTCGAGAGTTTACAAGTGAGTCTCTTAGGTTACGTGGTCGTCTGTAGACCACACCGGGGGCGGACGGAGACGCACGTTTAAGATGTTCACTTTGTTCTTGAATACTATAGTGCCGTCTCAGTAAAGCGTTTACATTAGGAAGGTTTGTGCTGTAAGTTAGACATAAATTCGTGCGTTGTGGGTCGGGCGGGAGGGGGGGGGGGGCGGTTCGCAATTAACTTCTCGCGGTTCAATTGATTAGCTTTTTGAATTGCGCCGTGATTACACAAAATGGACATCTTTGTTTTTCCGGGCGCTCGCATCAAAATCTTCCTCTTTAGTGCAAATTCGTTTGAAATGCTGGGCTTGGCTGTAGGGGACGCTGTTTTTACAATGGCGAGGGTGGTCGCTCTGGTAATGAAGATAATGTTGTCGATCCGTCGGTTTACGTTAGAGATTTGTGGATAGCTTACCATTTTCAATTTTTACAGTTACATCTCAGAAGTTGATATCCGTTTGAGAGTAGGCGTAAGTGAAGTTAATGTTCGGGTGTCCAGAATTGAAACATGAAGAAATCCAGCGGTTCCTCCTCGCTGTGTGTCCAAATAAGAAAGATATCGTCTATGTATCTCTTGTAGAAAGTTGGCGTTAGGGGGAATTCAGAAGGCAATATGAACTCTAGCTTTTTCATAAATAAGTTGGCATAACTTAGGGCCATCTCAGTGCCCATAGTGGTTCCGCTGACTCGCCAAAAATATTCATTACTGAATTCAAATGCATTAAGTTCTAAGACCAGCCTCGTTAAACAGGCGATGAGGTGACAATCCGGGGTATCTGGTTTCTCATGAAGATCGTACATGTCAATTAGAGCAGATATTCCGTCGTCGTGGGAAATGTTTGTCTATAGAGAAGAAACATCGAGATTGACCATATATGCTCCCTTAGGTATGCAATTATCCGAGATTTCTCCGAGAAACCGAGTGGTGTCTGACATACGAATCAAGAGTTGTAGAAATGCTTCTTATTGATTTGTCTATAAAACCGGAGATAGGTTCGGTTATTGTACCTATGCCTGATATAATTGGACGCCCTGGGTTACCAGTTTTATGATTTTTAGGAAGCTTGTAGAAGCGACTTGGTCTTGGATTTAGTGGTTTCATTACATTATGTTCGTAAAGGGTAATGTTTCCTGTGTTGAAGAGATCTTGCAGTTTTTACGTTACAATGCGTGAGTAGTGAATCGTTGGATCACCCTCAAGGCGCTTACAAAATGTTGGATCATTAAGTTGGCGGTACCCTTTCGAGTGTAGTCGACAGTGTTAAGGATCACAATTGCTCCCCCTTTATCAGCTGGCTTTATCCTTATATCGGTCCTGGTCCTCAGAGTTTTCAGGCAATTCCTTTCCGATTTTGTTAAGTTGTACCGTTTTCGTTTCCGCTTATGGTATTCTCGCATTGTGTCTGTTTGTACAGCGGCTATGGAAAGATTGACGCAGCCATTGCGATGCGGTTTCGGCGTCAAATTGCTCATTGGACGTTGTTGCGCGTGTTCTCAGAGTTTGAAGGCCAGCTAAGAAGTATTCCCGCAATCTCAAATTTCTTGCAAAATTATCAAGATCTCTGAGTAACTGGATTTCGCAAAAGAAGCCTGTTGCTGGGCAAAAGTTTAGTCCTTTTGAGAGCAATTTTTCTTCGTCAGATGATAAGTTAATTTCAGATAAGTTAACGATTACAGTGTCACAAGGTTCGGTGATGCTTTGTTCATCAGCTGTTTGCTGTCTGGGCGGTTGAATATTGCTACTATATTTATATGGCGTCAGCGCAGGTAGTGTGGGGTTGGAAACCTTGTCTCGTTCGAGCTTACCTAGTTTCGTGGTTATGATACTTTGGTACTTCATTGGGTTGGTTGGGGGGGGGGGGGGGGGGGGAGGATGTTTTACGGAGCTCTACACCGGAACGCTAGGGCGCAGATGTTCTTCTCGGGACGGGTGCCAAATTGTCTTGTCTATACGAGGAAAAGACTGTTGAGAGGGACGACAAAAAGCGCAAAGAGTGTAAGCAAACATCGATTTTTTTCTTTTTTAGAGGAGTTCGTTCACGCAGGTGTCGGTTGACGTTTTGGCCTGAGTCACGCCTTTATCCGGACTGGTTACGAAACATTCTTCGTAGGCGGGACTCGAGACCGCCGTGTCCGGTCATGTGTCACGTGACGTGCATACCTCATTGGAAGCATAAGAACAGGGGACAACCTATTTTGGGTGGGAGGTCAGAAGTAAGCGGCTCGCAACTAAACTCCCTGCAAGGTCAAACGGGGAGGCTCCCCCCGCAGGGTTCAGACAAAAAACACAATCATAAAAATGTTAAAAATACCCCTCTCCAAAAAAATGTTGTTAACTAAAAGCTGTTAGCCTCGACATCGACCTAGAAGTTGATGTCGAGGTCATCATCATCAAAGCAGGGATAGAATCACTGCCGCCCCAAAGTTTTCCACGCTCGCGCGCGAGACGGCGTAGATGCTTGCATTTATTTTGTCGCATATTATCGGTGGAAAACCAATTCTAGCGGAAAATGGTGCGATATTGTTCGGCGCTTCAGTGGAGATCGAATCGGGTTACCAGCGTACGGCCTAAACTTAAATAATGGCTTACGTGGATGCGTCGTCAGTTCTAGGCAGACATTGGGAAGTATAGATCACCACGACGGATGCTTGTCTCTGGGAGAACTGCGCTATTTATGTTAAATGTATGTTTCTCTTTTTAATGTATCGGTTCACCAGAGTAAAAATTGAACAAAACAGTGAATTCCACCACGGATAACATAATACTGATACTGTAGGCTTTGAAATCGCAGGTTCTATGCATTTTGTAAATTTTTAGCTTTTGGAGCAATTTAAATATTTAGCCTGAAGAAAATTTTCTGCTCTATAGAAAATTACCATGCCATTGAGCTCCTCTGCAGCCAGTCTTTCCTTTTACTGTGCCATGGTGTGGGTAGGTTTTTCGGAGCCTGAATAATTCTACTACATTGCGATGAGGAGAGAGTGCCGTTTCAAGTTACGATTCGCAAACTGCACGGTTGGCAGGACAGCTGAAGCAAAAGAAATAAATTGTTCTAATATATTTGCCGCGAGTGTAATATACAAGTGTAATAGAGCAACGCAGCAACGTTCGTGTTATTCAATGCTCTTCTCGGTAGTATGTGTTCACCCGCTCTAATTTCCTGTGTACGGGCCGCGGATGTCAAGAGGCTAATAGTATAAATTTCTGGCTAAATAATCCTCTATTAAAAAACAGCAAACTCTGCAACTTTAGCAAACGACCCGCACCAAGGCACCGACAGCATCGGCCGCAGCGACACTCTATTACTGATGAGGGCTGGCGACTCTCACGAGCTTTCCGATCACCCTCCGCCCTCGCCTAACGCATATCGGGACTGCGCAGTTCATCGATCAACCTTCAGATTATTCGAGTGGTGCTTTAAGTGCGACCGTTTTTTGCCGCTTAATCATAATCTTGCTCTGGAGAAACTCAGCAAGGAGTAAACAAATGCCTGCCTTAATATATCTGATGTCTTTATTTATTTTATGGCACAGGCTTGCACAATAAACCCCTTCAGCGTGCCTGAGATTGTCGCCGAGGATGATTATATTGTTTAAAGAATAACTTAAAAATTACTTCACCTTAAAAGGCTTCCCGTGTTCATAATTCTGTAGCCGTCACAGCGTGAAGTTTAAAATGGGAATGCAATGTGCCATTTAGAGCATATTAATAGTAGTAAAAATATAGCTACTTTTAACTTCTGTCATGCAACGTGACCGGAGAAAAATCAACTAACAGGTCTATCGATTGATTATAATTAATCGATAAATCTGTTAGTTGATTTTTATGCCGACTAGTCGCTACCTTATAATAGACTATAGTCTGTTAAAAGGTAGCGATCAGTCGAGCTTTCTAAGCAAACCACAGCTCCAATCAAGATTCAATGTTTTATAAAAGCTATGGTTTGTGCGAGGTAACAAATATATGTGAGCCCAGCAGTTCTATAAAAACCACGGCTTCAAAAATTATGGAAACATCCGACCTAATAATACAACACAACCTTTAATAAGAACAAAAGAATATGAAGCATTTAATAAGGAGGGTTGACCTCAGCCGGAAACGGGCTTGCGTCGTCGAGATCTATGCTTCTGAATGTGCGCCAGTAGCAGACGACGCACGGCGGTATCCCGGCTTTCCATTGTTTCCAATTTCGGCCGCACGGTGGCGACACGGCTCGATTTTGAGGCGAATAGGACTTAGTAAACAGGATAAAGGTATGGATTCATAATGGAACAGCGCTCGTCCTGTCCAGTTCCTTCTTCTGTCCTTGCAAAAATTCGCGCTGTTCCATTATGAATAGGACTCTCAGCTAAACTCACCGCAAGATAAAAAAGGGAGGTTCCCCTTTTGATCATGCTAATCAAAACGCAAATCCCCCCCCCCCCCCCCCCCTCCAAAAAAAAAATTATTTCGATCTATAAACGCTGCCACCCAACCAAAAAGGTAAAAATAAACCAAACGCGCTCGGTACACAGATAATGAGTCGTACTGCGCAAAAGTCAGCGCAGCCATACGGCCACGGCCTCACCGACAAAGAGCGCACGGTATCCGCGCTTAGGTCTACGAGATTCTGAATTATTAAGTTAATATAAGCGAGTGCGAAACACCACGGAAATAAAGCTTAGACCGACACAGCTGCAAAAGTATCAAAATCAATTTACAGTTTTGCCCGAAGAAGCAAGCACAACACGGCGATTGCCCTTGAAAAAATGTGTACGTAAGAATCTTCCGGACGGAAAAGACGAAGGGTGATTGCGACCGTTTAGAAACGATAAGAGTGCTTAAGATGCGTTCATTGTATGCATGAATGTCATTAAACCAGCGTGCTTATTGATCCTCGCTTTAAAAGCGTTGAACTTATAAATTGAATATGACTGTCTCTGTTCGCGATCCCGAATTGTTTTTAAAGCAGTCGTAGAATTGTCACATCGATCTCATGGTAAAAAGTTTCCGGGAATACTCATATGTATTGAGAGGTGGAGTTAGGGGAGGGATTTTATATGGGCTTTAGGATTATTGAATCTAATCCGGAAAGGTGTCATCGTCTGGCCCACGTACTGCTTATCGCTTGCGCCATATGTCAATAGGTATACGACGTTAGTGGTATTACAGTTTGTTACCGTAAATTTTGTAGGTAAAGTTGGAATTTGTGCTCTCTACGTTGTCTCTTGGCGTAAGAGGGTGATTTACCTCGCAGCCTACATTACCGCATGGTCGACTCCTAGTGTTTTCAGACACAGTTGGTTTTGACGTAACTATGGTATCCCTAAAATTACGCGATCGTCGTTATGCCACTCGGGGGACGGTTCTGAGAACCTTTGCTAGGCGGTCACTGCGCTCTAAAATATTAAAAGGTTTTTTAATTGTTTATATATATATATATATGACTGACGTTAGGGGACTGATTGCTGAAGGTCAGCACAAGGTTGGCTTGACGACCAGTTTCTTCTTGGGAACATCGTTCGCTTAATAACTCGGGACGATCAAGAGCCTGCGCCTTATTTACAGCATCGTCTATAACTGGTACAGGGCACTTTTCTTGTTTTAATACTTCACGTAATTAATTGACGTTGGCGTTGAAGCCGTCGTTGTTTGAACGCACGCGTTTGCAAAAGCGGCGTGACTATAAGAAATACTGGTTTTGCAAGGACGAGGGTGGCAACTGTCGAAGTTCAAATATATTTGCGGTCAGTCGGCTTTCGATAGAGTTGAGTGACTAGTTTTGTGCCCTCAATTATTGCCCTGACGTATAGAAAATTAAGATCGGTTTTGTAATAAGTGTGAGTAAAACTAATAGGAGGGTGCGCAGACTTAAAGGTCCGATGAAGCTAAGCAGCGCTTCGTCTTTGCGTGGCCAGATTAAGAATATATCATCAATATATATTTTAGACATCATCGGTTGGAGGAGTAGCTTGAAAGAGAATCAAATTTTATTTGCTGGCGCATACGATAAGCAGTGCGTGAACCAGGCGTTGACGCCTTTCTGGATTAGATTCAGTATTCATAGAGCCCATATAAAATTCCTCCCCGAACTCCCCCTCTCAGAAAATATGAGTATTCCCGAACACTCATTCGATAAACTCGAGGCGACATTTCTACAATCTCCTTTTAAAACTAACCAGGATCGCCGGAAAGAGGGAGCCATTTAATTTACAATTTCAACACTATTAAAGCTGGGATCAATCAACACCCTGGCATAATAAAATCCATGCACGCAATGAACACACCCTAAGCAGTCAAATCGGTGTAAACGACCACAATCACTCTCGTCTTTTCCGTCTTGAAGATCACTACTTGCGGAGTTTTTCATGGGCAATCGCCATGTTGTGCCTGCCAAGTTGGGCAGCCCTGTAAATTAATTTTTAAACATTTGCAACCGTGATGGCTTAATCTTTACTCCCGCGGTGTTTCGCACTCGCCTATAATATTTTAATAATTCTGAATCTGGTAGCCCTAAAATATTTTGAACCGCGGACACCACGCGCTCTTCGTTGATGAGGCAATGGCCGTCCTGTTGTGCTTACTTGTACGCGATATGACTCATTCACTGTCTGTGCAACGCGTGGTTTTGGTTTATTTTTGCCTTTTGCTGAGTGTCAGTGCTTACGGTTCGCACCACCTTTTTGTGGGTTTGTTTGCGTTTCTATTAGAATGTGTTTAATGAGTATGCCTACCTTCTTAGAAATCTCATCTTACAATCTTAATCAAACAGAAGAGTCATGCTAGACGTATCGTTTTTTTTTTTTTAATAGAGTGATTCACGGTTACTTCATTGCGGTATGTTATGTTCTGTGAATTTTCACTCACCTATCAGTGTAACCAGACATGTCTTTCAATTTGATTCATTTCATCGGGAGAAGCAATGTGCCATTACTCGCATGCAAAGTACATTTAATTATATCTCCACCAACGTTGTGAATATTTTTGTTAATTACAAACATTTTAAACGTGAAGTTGAGTAGCTCTTGTACATATAGTTACCACATTGTCTTTAAACCTTTTCTATAAGACTGTATGAATCAGTGTTTTCATTTCATGAATGTATAGCTGTTTGTCAGCATGCTATATTTTGTACCTAAGTGTCTCATACAAAGACCTCGGTCGTTTTTAGACACGAACAGCCAAATAAATAAATAAATAAATTAGCGTGGGCAAAAAGGAGAGGCTCTCCTTTTGACCTTGCGGTGAGTTTAGCTGCAAGACGCTTACTCCTGACCTCCTCCCCCCCCCCCCCCCCCCACAAAAAAAAAAAAAGACTAATTGGCCACATGTTATAAAAACGTGAAGTGCGATAGAAGGCACACGCTGCACCTTACAGCTTTCTGAAAAACGCCACAGCGGGGTGCTTCTTGGCACTGGCGGCACCGCTCTCCCTATAGAAATAGTGCAACCTGCCTCTGCTGCGTTCCGCGAGGACAGTGAAGCAGATGTTGATTGCACTATTTCTCCAAGGGGCGCGGTACCGTCGTTGGCGAGAAGCACCCCGATTGAAAACCGTGACTTAAAAACCCGTCGAACTTGAGCTGTTCTTAAGAAAGCTGGAAAATACAGCGCGTGCCTTCTATCGCACTCGAAGTTTTTTTTGTGTGTGTGTGCTTTTCGATAATGCTCAGCAAGTTTTCAAAGGAAACCATGCCCTCAAACAAATATTAAAACAGTTAATTACGTAAAAATACTTAACAATCTAATTATTTCGGACTTTAATAATTTTCCTAAATAGGCCCCTGGCCCAGGACGAAAACCACACAACCCTTTTCGGGGTGCGATGCGCCAGTTTTCGCAATATTAAATTTTTCCACCTTTTGTGAAACACCCTGAATATACATATACACTGTATATATGCACAGGGTGTATTTCTAGGCTTTGCAGATTAGTTTTTAAAAAAAGCCGGTGGATTTACACTTATGCAGTTTGTGCAGGTGAGTTATACGGCCAGGGGACATAGTATAAGGAACTAATCGTAACGATGTCGGCTAGGATGTCGACTAGTGAGGAACGCGGAATGATTAGATCATAATCACGTTCCGCCACTGCTAGCTTTGCGCCTGCTGCACGAGTGATAACTTTAGTGCGCCCCCGAATTTCTTACAAGCTTCGAGTCGTTCTAAAATGATTATTATAGTGGTTTCCGATTATGCTCCTGAAGTTTCTAATTGAAACAATATGTTAATTTTCACTGATTAAAAACTTAAGTAATGAATTTGATTTTTAATAAATTAGCCGACTTATCGCAAAGATTATTCACCCAAATAATGTCCCCCTGACCATATAAGAAACCTGCACAAGCCGCATAAGTGTAACTTCCATGCCTTTTTTTAAGAAATCTGTAAAGCTTAAAAAAAAAAAAAACACCCTGTATATGGAGACAAAGTGACATAAACGGTGCTACGAACTCGCTATTAAAAAAAATGAATGCAATCTAACCAGCTCTTGCAAAAAAAAACAATATCTTGTTCAGCAACCAAATATTTTTTTTTTTTTTTTTTTTTTTTGCGTGTAGCCATCTTACTTTTTTTTCGAGTAAGCCAGGGTAGCTTCTGAGCAAACCGATCTTGATCAAATAGCACCCAACCGGACTCTTGTCGCTTTTTTAAAAAATGATGTTTACCTTAATTTTCTTGTTCAGCAATTATTTTAAAGGCTGCAAAATGACACATTTTTGACACCTGACTTGAAAGTCTGCGTGTTTAACTGCCGTATTCATAAACGGGCCTCGACTCGACACTCCACCTCGACTGACTGGAGTGGAGGAAAGCAGCTCGCCTCCACTCGAGGAGCCATCGGGCTTCACAGACGCGCTTCGGCGTTTCCTCGGCTGAGGAGCTCCTCGAGAACACTTCCTCCACTCGAGGAAACTCGAGGTGACGTGAAAGGCGTCTGGTTACGAGGTTGTAGTAAAAAACGAAGCTAAAAACAATATTGTGGTGGGAAGTAGGAACATATTAGTTCACTTTATTTGAAGGGACACATTTTACTGACATTGAATTGGGAGTCTGCGAGATTTCTGCTTCGCAGCGTGCATGTTTTATGTGTTATAGTCGGTTTTCGGACAAACAGCCGCAAGCGTTCTCCAGTCTGGCAACGGTGGCGGCCGCTCTCCAGCTTTTGCGTCGTAGAGGCAGCTGTAGTATGGCTGTAGCTCGCTACCGCCGTTCGTCTCTGCTTCTCGCCCGTTCTTCGCCGTCTCACCTCGTCGCACCGCTTATCTGCATCGCTGTCAGCGCCTACAACGAGCATCTTCACCCTTCCTCTTTCTTGAGAGTCCTACTAGAGTGTCTTGCCCTACAATGATGTCGTTCAACGAAGGTGACAAGGGGCGAGTGGTTCCACGAAGGGGGGGGGGGGCTTCTTCGTGGTTCTACCAACAACTCCCCGACAGAAGCTAAAATTGACGCGTAGAAGAGTCTGCACCAAGTATAAGCCCCAGCCGCATGTCCGCCCACGAGTTTTGGGACAACGGTAAACCCAAGTAAAAGAAAACAGACTCCGAGAAGAATCAGGGCATCCACGCAACAGGTGTTTAAGGAATTTCTAATAACACAACGGGTACGCAAAATCACATGACAGGACGTCTGTACCAAATAACTCTGTAAGGGACTTTGCTGTGGCCACCTGCAGCTAGTCAAACACGTTACCGTCGAGGCCGTAGGTGGGCAGGGACGGTGAATTGTCGCTATCGTTGGTGATTCTTGTGCCGACATCGACAACTTAAGTTTGCGTGTTGTGCTATATCCAAGCGAAAATTACGCAGCGAACATTCTGGTTGCGCCACATTACTTTAGCTTGAGCTCCGGCCCCTTTCTTGAGATTACAAAGGCAACCTGGACGAATAAAAAAAAAAAACGCCACGCACAAAACTGACACTAGTGCACGTAGAAGTTACGCTAAGTAGGAGTTTAGACTATGTCAATTAGACCTAGCACCTCATCTCCATGTGTGCTAATCTTTTGAAGAAAAAAAAAATCTTGTGCTGGTTTCATTGACTACCAGCTCTCATTTCTTAACTGTAACCTGCTAAGCTATGCCATTATGTGAACATGAGACGTGCTGGAGTCCAGTTGTTGACAGATGTCTTTTTTGAGGCGTCCATGTTAGTGTGCAACCATTGTCATTTATTTGCGAGGTTAACCAACGCATTGTATTGACACGATTAAGCTGGCACAAATTTAATATAGGTAGAAGTATACATTATTGATTTGAAAAGTTGCGTTTCTACAATATGACTGTTGTCAATGATCACATTAAGGTACTCCAGTATTTTCCATGCATATCAAGAAACAGCACAGGTATAACGTCACTTGTTTTGCATTTCATTCTTGCAGTTTAGTGTCGAACCACAAATTGTACTGCATAAGTTTTAGTATGATTTGTTTTTCTTTCTGCGTTGTGCTCTGTACATCTCAACACACGGATGCTGTCACAGGATATTCTTCGGCCTTTCGTTGCAGGAGGGGGCACTGGTGTCGCATCCGCTGAACAATGAGTCTGCCCCTCCATCTTGTGGGGGCACCGGTGTCCCACATGGCAATGCAGCTGCCAAGCCCGTACAACAGTGGCAGCGCCAGCGCGGGTTAGCCGGTGCTCTCAATGCTGCCAGCCGCCATTCCCGAAGCTACAGTGAACGAGCATAACGACTGGCATGATGGCTGGTAAAAGCTTTCGATTGCATTTGCTACGTACCCATGAAGGTTAGTTGCTACTTCATGACACAGCTTCCAATGTTTAGTTATAAAAAAAATATGTCTATGCTGTTCTGTTTATTATTTCAATTTTGGCATACTGTCTTGTTGCAACGCTAAAGACTATGAAATGAGCCACATTTTCATTTTCATAAATGCGACTTCTTAGGGGTGCCACGTAGGAACACAGTAAATTCCTTGAGTTTGGATAATGACATGTTTATTGACGAATACGCCACACGTTTGCCCAAAGGCCAACAAGGTCCGAGATCACAGCGCTGTCTCTTTTGACGGTATCACCATTTAGAGTTTGCCCTGCCGCTACTGACAGTATCACGGAAAGGAGAGGGTCAGAACAAGGAAGGAAAACTTTCATGTTTACCAACTGTTGGCATTTAACATTTCTGTAATGAGGCCGTTGTGACAGTTCCTACCAGTTCTCTGGTCTCTTCACGGTGCCTGTAACACTCGGCGTCAATGTGTTGTGCTTGCCTAGATCACCGCTGCTGGACTGAGGTGACATCATGGAGGTTGCGGTTGCTGCGTCACCAACCAAGCCCCCGCCTCCTCTACTTCCTCAGTCGCCACGTGTGGTTGTCCGAGTGAAGACAACTAAAGGCCGCACCGACTGGAGGAGCTGCACCTGCTGCAGGTGGAGATACGTCAGTGTCAGGTTTCCTATGAACAGACGCAAGCTCAGGTTTTCTATCAGCAGCAGCGTAATGAGCTGGTTCGAGCTTGAGCTGCTCCAGCTCAACGAACTAATCAAGCTGCAACAACTGCTTGTTCTCGGGGCCCAGCCACAATAGTAGGCTGATTTATTCGATTTGTTTCATCTTCCTCTTTAGTGATTACAATGTTTTGCATTCCCTTTTGTGTTTAAGAATGCTTTATTAAAGTCTGTAACTCGCTTAATTTTCTCCCGGACCTGAAGTTGTTACAAGTATTGACCAATCTCGTTCAGTAAAGCCTAGCATTTTTTTAAAACTTGTTTCTGGATTGGCTATTTGTAGGGAACATTTTATGCAAAAGGGCAGTTACGTCAGCTTTAAATCTATTATTTTAAAACTTAAAAAGTAACCGAGTATTTTTTTCTTACTAATTACATTGTTTGTATGTTTAGACAACGCGAAGTTAGTCAGCCCCAGTGAGCAACTTATCTCCACTGTAGACGAGATACTCAACCAGTGTCGTACCACAGCTATCCTGGGATCTTTAACTTAAATCACAGCAGTGATACACAACCGCATGCTGTTACAATGGTCGTCCACATCGATACAGGCAGGAGCAGAGATTGAACTAAAGATTCCTATGTTCAGCTGTGCGAGCTTTCACTCCACGTGCTCCAATCTGTAATGCGTTAGTGCAGTCGACCACCGATCCCCTTGAAGGTAATTATGAATCTGTTTGAATGTACAGCCAGGGGTTTCCTAAACATTGCCACTGTTATTTACGCAATGTCTTTTTTATTATTGTGTAGTCCATGTACAGCCTCGTTTATTAAATGCTGTTGTGACAGAGTTTTGCCATAGTTTTCATTGAATTCAGACGTCTCATTTCCTGTCCAGGGGTTTGTGCCTCGCGATCCTCTATGGACTTGCACCGCCTACCAGAGCAAAGTCAACACCACATTGACGAGGCTTGTTCGCTGCCTTTTCATTGCGGATGTGGCGCCGTGTCACCGAGCTTTTGGTTGCTTGTAAAAAGATCCCCAAGTGGTCAAAATTAATCCTCAGTTCTCTGCTGGGGCGTGCCAGATGCCCGTCGTTGGTTTGGCACGTAAAACCCCCAAATTTGACTTCACTGGCTTTTCACTGCACACTACTACAGTGCCGACGTAGCAATTGGGCCTAAGTTTGCAGCTGACTACACAGTGATACAGTAATTGAGGATGGGTTCCAGCTAAACCTTGGCAAGGCGCTCACCTCATTCATGCTCGCATTCATTAATACATAGTGTGACGCCATCGGTTTGAGTGAATGGGCCTTGCATGCTTGAGTAAGTAACTGTTAGGTAGGACACCCTTGACTGCCTAACATTCGAAGGCGTCCTCACGAGGAATTGCTGTGCTATTGTAATATTTATTTTAAAAGAAAGAAAGCAGCAAGACATGATTTCAGCCATTCTCATGTATAAGTTTATTTCAAAGAAATGTGCACTGAAAAACTCTCTAAAAAGTCTCGAGTCTGAACATCGTGAAATTTTGAGTTATTTTAATATAATTACGTGAAGCTTCTCACTTTCTTTCTATCCTGCTACCGCCCTGCTTTGTGTGACGACAAAGATTGAATTGTTCTCGAGCAAAACGTTTCCACAACAAAGAAGGCAAGTTGGTCTTCCTTCTTTTGGAAGATTCACAAAGCAGCAACCACCAGCATAGTTTCAAACACTGTCGTCCAGCGGGAACCTGATTAGAACAAAGACATTGCAACAATCCGTGGTGACCAACATACTTAGAAACCGGCGGATTTTTTGCAGTTCAAATTAGAAAGTGTATGGCCATACTATAAGGCTGATTTCTTTCTGGCCCAATTGCATTTTGAGATTTATCGTGGACAGTGACTTGATTCTTTGGTTACCTAAGCTAAAAAGGACATGCTCTGCATTCAGTTCTACTGGGAACACCACACAACGAGTTGAGCCCGCACCCATGCCCCGTTGAATGTGTCCACGGGGTCTGGAGTCGATGGGAGATGAAACTGCCTTCAGCATCGTCAGTGGGGGGTGGGACTGGTAGAGCGGGAAGTGGCTGGTTCTGCAGGTGGGCTAAGTTTTGCAGTGCAAGTCCACCAGTAAGCCTGAATGGTCACAGCTGACCATTCAGGCTTGTGCTGCTCTCTCATGTTGAGGCACGAAGAGTGCCTAGGCCCGCTGCACTGAGTTCCTAGTCCAGAAGTGGGCCTTTTGGTACCTACAGAAGACAAGAATGAGGAACCAGTACACATCCTTTTTTGGTACCTCAATAAGACAAGAATGAAGAACAATACAGCACAATTATTGTTTTAATAGAATATGTGGGACTAGTTTGTGGAGTAGTGTATGTCCAATTAATGCTCAGAATGCTGTTTTCGATAAAAAGGGCTGTGTACGATAACACTCTCCTTCAGATGTACACACACAGCTTTTTGTCGTGAGCGGATAATGTCCCTTCGCGCACATCTTAAGCTTCAGAAAGTCTCTTTTGGATGGCTGCAGGCATCAGTCTGGTTCGGGTGGTATGCTGTACGATATGGACTTTGGTACTAGTTGTATTTTCAGTACACTGTGCTGCTTGCCGAAGGATGTCACTCTGCGAAGGGTGGGGTATCGGCGTATCTTTCCTACATTCTTGTATATCTCTGGGGACTCGTAAGCCGCGGTCTCATTTAGGCAAAAAATGCCAAGAACCAACAAAAAAC
The DNA here is from genome assembly GCF_016920785.2 of Ixodes scapularis. Taxonomy (NCBI): domain Eukaryota; kingdom Metazoa; phylum Arthropoda; class Arachnida; order Ixodida; family Ixodidae; genus Ixodes; species Ixodes scapularis. Next base: position 1,148,047 of record NW_024610026.1, on the reverse strand, counting down.
CAACCTCAATGAACAACAAATGTTATTGAGCAGTGGGTGTTCGCCGTGCAGTTTGGTTTACACGACACAAGCACATGCAGACACAAAAACTGTTTACATATGGGGCTGTTGTAGTTACCAATTGCACAGACAACTTGGTGAATGCCAACAAATGAATGCTTTCATATGTATGTAGAAAGTAAACACTCGCTGATCATTTTCAATTTTAATTTTATTTTAAGTTTTCATTTTTGAAAATCTGACGATCAGAAAGGTTCATCTGGGATAAGACTATGTTGCAACACAACATCGTCTCATCCCACATTCACTGCAAATGTGCTTTAGTCAGGATCATTCTTGCAAGGAGGATGAGCTCGGGCCTCTGCTATCATTATGCTCGGTAACCCGATCGGGAGTTCGTTTTAATTTAACGTATTTCTGTGCTCTCTCAAGATTCGGCAACCGTTTAATGACATTTCTTTTTCTTCATAAGAACGGGAGCACGTTCACGCTCGGTCGTGCAAACTGTCGCCGGATACAGATTTGTTTTAAAGTGTTGATTGATATCGTTACGTCAGAGTTTATACCTACGATATCGCATCTCAGCGTACAGTTTGATTAATTAAGTTTGCCACAACTAACGCAAAAAACAGGGGTGAGCTTACCTGCACGTTGATGGAGAAGTATCTGTTTCTGTTTCGAGAACACTTCCACATTGTGACCGCCGGGTCCTCTTATCAATGCACCCAGTCGCCCCTGGAAACTTCATTTCGCAGCAGCCCCGCACGAACGCATTAAAGTTCGCTGCGCTGTGCGGGAACTTCACGGAGCGGGTGACAATGGTCCGTGCGGAGAGCCGCGAAACTCGCTCCGCAACCCGGCACACTGTCGGCTGCGGCATGTTCACATGGTTTCCGTAACAACTTGGAACGTCCTGGCACCATAAAAGCTCAAAGCAACGAGGAGCTGCAGCATCATTGAGGGCGGCAGGCCCTGAGTACTTGCGCTCCTGGCAGAGACAGCAGAGTGCTCGCCGATCGCCTTCGTGCAGCGGCACCGCACAGGAAATCCGCGGTCACTGAAGTGTTCCATCGGGTTCAGGCTTTCTCTGAAATTTCGTCTCGCCACACGTCTCGATTCGCTGTCGCCTGCGTCGTCGTAGAGGATCTCTTCTGCGCTTAAAACGAAGTGCACGAACTCCGCGAACGACTCGCCGGCCGCCATGACACCCCAAACTCAAGTCGAGGAGCGGCTCGAAGAACCAACAGAGCTACCTTGAGATTCTTGAGGAAAGAGTCAAGTATTTCCTCGAGTTGAGGAGCGTTTGGAGTGGAGGTCGGTTTATGAAGCGCAAAACCGGCCTCGAGTGGAGTTTCGAGTCGAGTTTGAGTCGAGTTCGATTCGAGACCCGTTTAAAAATTCGGCTCTACATCGCGGATAGGTGCTAAGCAATAAATGATCATTCTTGACTAGACGCCGAGCATCTCAAGGTTGCTTATTTTTTGTGTGCAATAACAATTTGTTGCCGTTTGCGATGTAGTCCCTGGTAGCACAGTTTTTCGGGCTACACTTCGATTTTTGTCGTGGAAATTTAGTGTCTTAAAAAGTTCTAAGAATCCAAGGTAGAGCCATAATTTACCTTCTTTAGCCATAATCTGGGTATCTTGGCTCTAATTCGCTAAACAAATGCCAAGGTTAGGCTTCAGTTCTGCTTGTTCGGTATTCGTGTGGAAACTTGGAGCCTAAATAGCAAAACAAGTGCAAGACTTCATTGCAGGGTATTTGGTTTATACGTGTAATCTTCGGCTCATGTCTTGCACTTGGGCAGTATGTGCCGAGCAAGAAAAGGCAGTAGAAACGTCAAAGTTTTGTATCTTGACACTAACAATGGCCTTGGAGGAAAACTGTATTAGGCCAAATTGAGGCCACTAGGATTTCCAAGCTTGAGTCGAGTTAGGCGTTCCTTTGGAGGGCTACGTGGAGTGGAATTACGCTTATGTAGGCTTCACTGCAGGTTATTTGGTTTAAACATGTAATTTTCGGCTCATGTCTTGCACTTGGGCAGTATGTGCCGAGCAAGAAAAGGCAGTAGAAACGTCAAAGTTATGTATCTTGACACTAACAATGGCCTTGGAGGAAAACTGTATTAGGCCAAATTGAGGCCACTAGGATTTCCAAGCTTGAGTCGAGTTAGGCGTTCCTTTGGAGGGCTACGTGGAGTGGAATTACGCTTATGTAGGCTTCACTGCAGGTTATTTGGTTTAAACATGTAATTTTCGGCTCATGTCTTGCACTTGGGCAGTATGTGCCGAGCAAGAAAAGGCAGTAGAAACGTCAAAGAAATATATCTTGACGCTAACAGCGGCCTTGGAGGAAAACTGTATTAGGCCAAATTAAGGCCACTAGGATTTCCAAGCTTGAGTCGAGTTAGGCGTTCCTTTGGAGGGCTACGTGGAGTGGAATTACGCTTACGTAGGCTTCGCTGCAGGTTATTTGGTTTATACCTGTAATCTTCGGCTCATGTCTTGCACTTGGGCAGTATGTGCCAAGCAAGCAAAGGCAGTAGAAACGTCAAAGTTATGTATCTTGACACTAACAATGGCCTCGGAGGAAAAATGTATTAGGCCAAATTAAGGCCGCTAGGATTCCCAAGCATGAGTCGAGTTAGGCGTTCCTTTGGTTGGCTACGTGGAGTCGAATTACGCTTATTCGGGACCAGAGTAGCGATGTGGGCGAGTTGGTTCATGCTTAGAAATAATGGAAACAGCGCGCAAACGACAAGGACGGGACCACAGCAGCGGCATGAAGAAGTTAAAACGTTACTATTCAATGTTTTTGTTCTAGGCTAACATGGTGTCTTGGACATTTTCATGGTAATATTGCTCGCTCCCTCGCCTACCCTGGAACGATTTTGCTGGACGAGACTGCATTAGGTGTACTTTTCTGCCATTCCTCCAAAGGTGCGATATTCTAACGCGCACTGCAATGGAGGATATTAAACTGTTAACATTTTTTACCTGAGTAATATGCGCACATGTTCTTGAGGCATGCACCAATGCGAGATGGCTCGTGTTTATCTAGCTTAGGCAACTTTTTCTGGTAGCAAGCTGCAAGGCAAACCACCAAATAATTTCATTTAGGCAAGTTACATCTGGGCGAAGTGAATACCTTCTACCCTTGTCCTCGTGTGATTGAAAGGAGAATGAGATTGATATTAAGCGATGAGTCTATTTGCCATTATGTTTATTAGAAATTTCATGTGATATCGAACATGCCTGTCGGACCGTGTCTGTTGGTATACCTAGAAATAGATTTGGAAACCCCATTTTCGTAGTTAACAATGCAATCTTTGAAATATCAAAGGAAATGTACTTCTACCAACAAAACGCTTTAAGGGGAGCAAATAAAAGTTTAAATAGGATGCAACTGCAGTCCTATACATGTGGTATCGAGCTTGAAACAGTTTAGTTGTTTGTTTTCTAAAGCTTTTTTTAATCAATATTTGAATTTTATCAAAAACTGAGCATAACACGCTTTAACATAAAAAAGAAGACAACTGACTTTGTATTAAAAGCTGCTCCTGTCTCGCAGACCGAGCGATGCACGAGCAATCATGATCCACGAGTGGCGCGACGCGAGCTAGAAAACGAACACCACGAGCTGGGGTCAGCGGCTATGGCTTGGTACTCCTCAGACTGGGCCACATCCATAACGTCTCCTATTATATTCGATCATATCAAAAACGAAGGCCACGACGACTGCACTATGTGCTGTATTACTATTTCACAGTGATTCTACACGTGCCTAATAAAGAATACAGAAAAAATACAGCAGAAGATTAGAACGGCCTGTTCTTAAATACGACGCGTGTTTAACATGTTCCATTATATGTTATATTAACCAAATCAGTTTCGAAAGATAACTCTAGACAATTTAGTCACATTGGCCTTCCTGTCAATATCTGATTCACATATCGCAGAAAAAATGATCTTAGAAGAGGCGTTGTCGTAGATTTAAGGTCTTATACATTTAGTTATATTAATGTATGGGCATAGTTTTTTTTTTACAAAATTCCGAATCCAAGACACGTTTGGTTTTAATAAAAAAAAATAAAAAGCGCCCATTAAAACAAAAAAGAAACAATTTAACATTGAGGTTTTTTATTTCACATTTCGTTTCTGTCGCCAGTATTTTCCTATTTATTAAAGCGGAAGGCGATGCAAAGGAGCAACAACCTCGTACAAACCCCCTACATCATGCACCCACGCCATTAGAAAAGGTTATACGCCTGAGGTCAGTTTTGAGAAGACTTGCAACACACAGGAAGCGTGAGATTCGCAGTTGTTCCTGCTTGTGCAACCTGCTCACGGCTGACAAAGAGAAAGGGCGGGTGGTAGGAAACCGAAACACCGCTTGGGCGCTTTGAAGCAGCACGCATTATAGGCACGCTTATAAACAAAGCACGCGCTTTAAATATTTAGAAACTGACTGATTTAGTGCTTTCCGATAATTCCCTGAAAATTCCTAATTAGAGTATTCGCTCATTTTATTAATTAGAGTAAATTTGGCGAAACTTATTCAAGACGCCAGTAAAAGAAATGCTACATATCTACAAAATGAGACAAATCTTATAAAAAAAACAGGGTATCACCGATGTTTTTCTGTTTTGCACTTATTCTTGAAATTCAATTATTTTAGCGAAAAGTTCATTCATTTTGATGAAATAAAAGAAAGCACAGGTGAGAAGGTTATGCTAAGACTGTATTGCAGACTATGTACAGTGAAAATGGCTATCAAAGAGTTTTTTTTTTTTTTTTTTAAGTGTATAATGAACCCCGAGAATGAGAACTATAAGCCTCGTGTGGGACTGATTGAAGCGCTGAGATCGCTAATTGGTGACGTAGTGACCAGCATCACGTGACGAAGACACTATTCTCTCCGCTTTGCTTTGGTTACGTGATTTAGCGCGTGGCAGCAAAAACTATTCGCTATAGTCGGTTACAAGTCCACGAAGGTAGCAGAAGCTCCTCCCACAAGCGTGATGCGCCCGTTTCAAATCCATCCGCAATCAAAAGAAGAGTTCACTGAAAACGCTCCTTGTTCCGCTTCAATGGATAGATATTGGCTACAGAGTGATGCCAACTTGTCTCCGACCCCCACTTTTTAATGGCGAATTTGGGCGGTCAATCGTCGGCAACTTATTTTGCCGGGAAACCGGCAATAGTGTTTGCGTGGTCAGTTTACGGCCGGCGCGCACCGTTCGGGTGGTGGTTCTCCGGCAAGCACCGGCAACTTTCCGGCGCTTTTTCCGACCGAGCTCCAAACGGCCGGGCACGCCGGGCGAGTAGGCGCGAGACTGTATCCGGCGTCGTCACTTCCGAAATGGGAGAGAAGGTCAGTGAGAAAAAAAATGAACGAAAGAACGAAACTGGTCTGAGGTCACTTTAGCAGCCGCTACGAGAGCCAATCCAAGTGGTTGGGACGTGGGTGACGCGGCGACAGGCTCTCGCTAGCGGTGTCGCGCGGGCAAAACTCGAAGTAAACTGCCACCTTCTGGCGTTTCGTGTTCGGGTGGCGAGGGTCACGTGATATGCCGCCGGCGCGTTTCTAGTTGCCGGTTCCGCCGGCTCGTTCTCGCCGGTGATGGACCACCCGAATTCGCCATAAGAGAGCGACCTTTGTATTCATCGGAGAGAACCGAGCCCCTGAATCTGGCCTTTGTATCCATCGGAGGGGGAACTTAACCCCCAAAGTCGTTTTTGTTTCCATCGGCTCTAATCTCCCTCTCGTGGCTTCTACAACGCTAAGTCAAAGCCGAAAGAAAAAAGCAAAATTTACAGGAAGGCAAAACCCTCTTCCGCGTTGGTCACGACGTTATGGGACGCTATTGGATGCGGAGGTGGCGGAGGGACATATGAATCCCTTTGATGGCCACTTGCCGCTACCTTCTTGATCTGTAACTTACCATGGTTATATTTCATTTCTGCCATGATGGAAAACGTGCGCAGGAAAAAAACCTAAAAACAAATCCGAATACGCCAAGCGAAACAATAGAAAGTTGTGTGTAAGTTACGATGAAATCTTAATATAGTTGCATGACCGCCAACACCGCCCGGATTTTTCACCGTGGAGACTAACAAGCATAAGTCTACATGACTTTTAGCGCTTCCCAACCTCTACCAGCAAAATTAAGAGAAAAAAAACGCACTCAAAACTACAATGCTTGTTGAAGGCCCCTAGATCCACGTATCCCGGAAACGACGAAAACAGCCCCACCGACTTAAGCGGCCGTAGCCATCGGTCATCACTCGCTGCAGACGACCGGCTGCTTTGTTGAACAGAAAATGTTCGCAGGACCCTTTCCGATTTTGCTTAAGTGGACCCCTTTTGAGTTTGAATATTGAGCTAGATTGTCAGTTGAGAAGAGGAGTCTTCACTCTTCGTCATCCTCTTGTCAATATGTGGAAGCGTCGGGCGGTGGTGGCAGACGCTGTCGTCGCAGAGTGCCACACTCGTCGATTTTATTTGCTGTTTTCTATGACGTAACACTCAAATAAACACGGTATGGATTACCGTGGAATCACGCAATACGAACACCTCATTGTTCGACTATATCTGTTTTATTCAGAAATGACGGTACATAGGTCAACACGGATTGAGCTAGAACATGTATCGGGAGCAACGCTAATCACGAGACGTCTTATGAACGCTTCTTTTGCCGAACTCACGTGAGTATCGGATCGGAAAGTCACCACAGAAGGTAATGGAATAGCACTGCTGCGAGTGCGTTACATTTCAACACTCAATCAGCTTCGCCAGAAAACAACAGCCTCAAAACCGCGCGAGCAAACAGCAAGAAAACCGGCGATTGGAATACCAAGTCCGACGCCTAATCAACCGTCCTCGCGACTGCTTTTCGTGTACTGTCTTGTACCGACAAAGTTGAAAAAAAAAATCCCGCCCTTAGAACAAAGCACTCCCAGAATCTATGTTTCGTCACTTGACAAGCCCCCGAAGCCTCCCCACGACCGACTTGATCATGGTCACTACTATAAAAGTGGGTCATGTTCAGTAGGCAGTGACGTCATTGTTGTCGTGGAGCTTCAGTTTAACTTTGGTGAGATTTGGAACGAAAAGATTTAGTCATAAGAAACCCCAAACTTTCGCCCAAAATAGAGAATGAAACGTGAATTCGGAATGATATAACATCCTTCTGCAGAAGCGGTCACGCATTACTTGTTCCTTCGTCACATCAAGGAGCAGTCAAGTGGCTCCACTTCATGCGCCGAAACTAATTCTTAACAAAAAAAAAATTTAAATTTTAGACTGTTTTTTTAGAAAATTTTAGAAAATATTGGGGCTCAAATTGGTTAGACTGTTCGAGCTGACCTAATGAGTAATAAATCTGGTCAGGTTAGTCCAGGCCATCAAACTGGCCATACGAGGAATTGAACCAGGCCAACAGGGTGCTGTGGGTTATTCTCCAGAAAATTCACGATTAATGTGACTGTCAACGAACTTTTAAACGCCTTCCTGCCATTAATGTAACTAAAGCAAGGGTGCAGGCGAGCTGGTTCAATACTGACATGGCAACCCTGAAGCCGGGGGAAAGAACGGACGTAGGACAGAAACAAAACTCCAATTTGGAGTTTTGTGTCTGTTTTACGTCCCTTCTTTCCCCCGGCTCCAGGGTTATCATGTGAGTATTTCTGCCATTATTCCTAAAATATTGCTTGTATAGCATAGCATCATATTGTCCTGAACACAATGATGTTGAATATCTCACAATTAGGATTATTCTAGAAAAACAAATTGAGTGTGTATTGCCTCCTATGTTTATTTCAGCATGTGTTTGTACTGTTAACTACCACACTGGTGTCAAGGGCACAAACTTTTGCTTTAGTAAGACAAGTTTTAAAAGTTTGTTTGAAAAAATTGTACATCAACGTTTATAGTATCATATGAACGTCCGATGTTTCTATAGTATTTATACTTTAATAATTAAAAATATGTTTGATTCTCCTGAAAGTTAGTCGTATTACGAAATATGCATGAGTTCATTTAAAAACGTGAGCCAACCATATTGTCACGGATGACAAGCGATGAGGTGACGAAAACGGAATGAAACTAAACGTTTAATGAGGCGAACTTGTGTCCAAAAACAAAAGGAAGAAGATAACAACAGAGCGTCGCGGGTGTCGAAGTAGGTGAGACAGCGGAATCGAACGCTGAGGCGAAACTGACTCGACAAGGTCGCGGGCGGCCTCTTATCTAGAGTGCGTCACAATCTCGAAGATTCGGCAAAGAAGGCTCGAGCGTCGCGCGCTCGAGGTGAGAATAAACACGCACTTTCTAGAACAAGAGAGCAGGAATAAAGGATAGACGTTACGTCCGGAACAAGAATAAACGAGAACTTTTCAGAGCTCCGTGACCGAGCGTTGCTTTCCCGGCACTGCGCGGGGCATTATCGCCCCCCCCCCCCCCTCCCTTTAAAATTGCATCATCCAGATGCAGCACAAAGCGAAAACAAATCCACAACAAAAAGGAGTGCACAGTCGCAAGCCACAGTTCACAGTTTTTCTAGAGTTCAAAGTTCTATCGTTCGTAATACGGCGTGAGGCGCACGACGTGGACTACATCGGGTCGTGGTTGGCGTCGTCTTGATGGTCTAGTTCCGTCTGAAAGCACCTCGTAGATTAAGTCCCCGAGACGGCGAAGAACCTTGTAGGATCCAATGTAGCGCTTGAGAAGCTTCTCGCTGAGCCCACGTCGCCGAATTGGTGTCCAGACCCATACTCGGTCTCCGGGCAGAAGTGGACGTCACGCCGGCGAAGATTGTATCGGCCGGCGTCGACATGCTGCTGGTCTTGAGTTCGTAGTCTCGCAAGCTGGCGGACCTCTTCTGCCCCTTGAGCAACCACCTGAGCGTCATCGCTCCCGTCATCGACTGGCTCGTGCGGCAGCATATATCACTCTTAGAAAAAAAGGAGTAGTACTTCGGTCTTTTTGGGGACTAGATCGATGTCACTGAAAGTGATCCCCCCAAAACGGCAAAAGCCCGGTTCAGTCCCTCCCTTTTGTTTTAGTCCCTTTCCATTGAACCTTTGAGGTCAAAGTTTTGAACCGTTAGAAAGAGTGTTTTTGATTCCTACAGTAGGGCACCAGGGACTAAGTTTAACTCTTCAGAGGATTAATCTTGGTCCCTTGAGCGCCGGCGTGTTCATAATAGGGGGAGTAGCTTTGATCCCTTTGGGGATCAACAGTGGTTATTGGGGACTAACTTCTTTTTATTGGGGACTAAAAGTTCGTCGCTTTGGGGATAAATTTTGCCACTGAAAGAGGTGATCTTTATAAAGATGGTGAGGTAACTTTCGTCCTTTTGATGATCAATTTTGACCCTTTTAGGGATGAATTTTACACTAATAAGGGAGTAAATTTCGTCCCTTCGAGGATCAATTTTGCCACTTTTAGAGGTGAATTTACTAGTAATGAGACCCTTCAGCTGTGTATAAGAGTGAAAGTTTTGCGGCATTGAACAGCTTCCTAGTCAGAAAAGACAAATTGTGCAACTTGTCTGAAGAGGTATCTCTTCAGAAAAGTTGCACAAAGTATCTCTTCAGAACAGAGAGGTATTCAATACCAGAGACCTTTCCCTCCCATTCACAGCAAAATATTGCAGCACATCTGAAACGTCGCACACCTTTATTTGGAAAAAACAAGCCTTTGTTGCTAAAAAAGCTGCGAAGACTGGATATGCGGACATCACTCGTAGAGGTGGTGGTGGTGGTAAAAACTTTAATTCAGTCTGTTCAATGATGAAGCCCTAGGGTCAGGTCCCCAAGTCCAAGGCCCCGCAGGCCACCGCTACCCGTGTAGCCTGTTCGAGCAGCGCTCGCTGCCGCTCGGGCCTTGAGCTAAGTAGAGCGGCCTCCCAGGAGCTTGTAAACTTTGAGGCACGCTTTAACAGCCAACATCACCATTTTACGAAACACGTTGCACCAGCTATCCGTAGAAAACAATTAGCACTGTCATTGTGGAAATATAATAATTCTAGAACTACAGAACACTGAAAATGAAAACAATTGTACATCACAAGAAAGTATACAACAAAATACTGCTATCTTGGCACTGAAGGACTTGGCGAAATTTCACAAGAGTGGCATTTATATAGGCATCTACAATGGTTCTTATTCCTGCGGAACGAGCGCGAAAAATTGGTGCCTGCACATTAAAAGTTTAAGCATTCACTGATTGTGCATGTTACCTGTTGAAGTTTCAAGGCATTTCGGCTCCTTTCTGTGAAAAATGAGATCAACTTTGCAGGGCCTGTGGTAAACATGCTTGCAGAGTTAGCAATGTTTGTAAAGTGTGACGTCATTTTGTTCTCAGCACGGCAAGCCGAAGGCGATCCTTCATCTGCTCGTTGTGCCTATCGGGAGTTACAAGTATCGCTCACTCCATAATCTGCAGACATGACTGCTATTGACAGTTTGTTGGTCTTTCATGCGAAGGGAGCTCAGCTTTGAAATTTTTGCAGGAGAAATTCATATTTGGTTAAATATTATTTGAGCTTTCTTCATGCAGGATCTGATTTTTCTGGCTCGTTTCACGGCACTAAAAATATATCAATTCAAGAATAAGAAAACTTGGAGCGAAAAAAAAAATCTACCAGAAGACACATTTTTCAATGTCCTTTGTTTGCTTTTATAATGAAAGGGACTATAAAAATCAAATACCCTAGTAAAAAATCTCAGAATCATAACATATGAGGAAGTAAAATTACTAGTATATTTATAAATAAAAAACTGACATGGGTTTTTGACCTTCAGGATATATCTGCTCACAAATTAGTAGTATATAGGATGACGCAAATCATGAGGCTCGACCTAAAATGGACCGAAAATTTACGCCTGTACGTAGCGATCGAAACTTTTCGCCCAAAGGGCATTTCACAAGTCGTTTTTTTTTGTAAAATTACAATGTGTAATTGTAATCTTTCTGTAAAAAAGGGCCAATAAACTTGCCACGGTCTACGACGTGAAGGCGACGATTTTTACGGTCCATTTCTGATTGAGCCTGGTGACTTGGGTCACCCTATATATATAAATGAAAGAAAACAGAAAAAAACCTGGCATGGGTTTTTGACCTTCAGGATTTTATGTGCTCAAGAAAATAAAAATAATGTTCACTTAAATGCGAATGGATTCCTTAAATGCACTGCACAAGCACAGAAAAACTTCTTAACATTTAGAAGAAAAAAAACTTTTTTTTTTAATTTAGACTGGTCAGCAGTTTTGTGCCCATGCAGCCCAGCTTTGAATGTCTGAAACCTACAAGTCTCTCAAAACAAACAAATGTGCGACGATATTTAACGAAGTACTGAAGGTCGAAAACATATGGCAGGCAGAAACAAAGTACCAGAGCTTCCAGATGGCCCTCTGTCTCATAAGCCTGATTTACAAAAAGCACACTGCAGCGCCCTGTTGAGGTCCTGGGACACACTGCGATGGAATACACTGCGGGGCACGTCTGGAAGAAAGTTTGGGAATTAAGAGAAATCATAAAATCGAACTCTTTATAACAAAAAAAAAGAGGCCTCCCCTTAAGGCCCGTTCACACCCTTGCGACCGAGTGAGACCCGGAGAGGCCAGACCGGTCTTTAAGCCTCTTGCGATCTCGTAAAACCAGCTCCGCTGCATCGCATCCAGTCCTAAGAAGTTTTTGTCCAGCTACCATCTACACTATTCTCAGTTTCACCTTAGTCAGGGCACAGCGGACGCTACGAGCTATCAAAGCAAATCCAAAGCCGTGCGAGTGTCATGTGTCCCTAGAGAGCGGGCGCAGCGACACGTGTTATGTGCTATGTTCAAAGAGCACGATTGGCTGGGATTGCTATTGGCATTCGTTGCATCCGGACATAGGATGAAACAGTAATACCATGCAGCCAATTCCTACCCGGTGGGAAAGAAGGGCCTGATTTTGTTTCCCTATATGCGCACACTTAATGAACAGATGCCAAATGTCACGACAATTCAACACAAAATATGAAGGCTGTATTTAAGCATCACATCAGTAATGCAAATATATATATTTCTTTTTGAACGCAGCCATTCACCAATTTTTTTTTTAATATCACTCATCCCCAGACGGTTACTCAAAATTTAAAATTAATATACAGAAGCAATTGGAATTTCCGATGCCGTACAGCTCCCCCCCCCCCCCCTCTGTTAGATATCTCAAATTTGATTTACATAGTTTGCACCCACCTATCACATGAACTGAGTCGGCACCAATTTGGTTGCAATAGAAAGCTAGCTGGACTAGGATTTCCGCTAACAGTCTATGAAGGCCAAATTCTAAAGCAGGTATACCTTGTTCCTCCGATTCTTTAACATCATCTATCCTTTCAACAGTCTGGTAGAAATTTCCGGCTTTGGCTTGCCCTCTGTCAGTACAAGGACGGTCGCCAGGTTTTCTGATGCAATTTCAGAAAAGCGTTGCTTGGCATCAATCCTTGTGATGCGATGAAACTCAGCAAAAATCTGAAATAAAAATAGTTCATCTTTAGTCAACCTATAAATCGTAAACTAGCCTGTAGAAAAGCAGGAGGCAAGAAAAAAAGATTCCCATTTTATTATGAGAAAGAGAATCGTAATTGCAAAGATGTCAGAGAGATAAAAAAAGACTTGCGGTGCTTGCTTTCGCCATGGAAGAAGTGCCAGTTAATAAGGCTATCGTGTTGTCATCAGTTTTCTTAAGGTAATTTGTTCCAAGCACATTCCATTATGCTTGTGATCACATTTAGTTTTGCAGGTGCTCTGAGAGATGCTCTTAATACTTACTTTAAAATAAACAAAGAAATAAAAACAAGTATGAGACCTTGTTATCATATTGGGTATGCTCTCAGATTCAGCCAGCTGTCGATCATAAAACTGGTGACCACCATATTGAAAACTCTCGTTTGTATGAGAAATTTCTGTGTCCAATAAACACATATGAATCATACAAGATATATAAGAACATATAAAAACCGTATAAGAACCATATAAGAACTATATAAGAACTATATAAGAAATAAGATAGTGGTGGGCACGGTACGCTTTGCGGCAGCATGTCTAACCCGCTCGTCTTCGCCTGTTTACAGGTCCTGCTTTTTGGCGCGGGGAAAAGCCACGAGCCTTCGGTGATTCCTTCGCCGATCATTTTTTCCGAGTCCGACACGGGCATAGTGTCTTTTGCCCCGTCATCGTCATGCTACATCCGCCACGGCGAGACATCGATCGCCGATGACACGTCTTTCGACCACGTTACAAGGCTGCACCAATCATCTTCAAGAACTACCACGCCCCTGGGTGTCTTAAAAGACTGGAACGGACTTCACTGTGCTAGTGGTGGGCACGGTACGCTTTGCGGCAGCATGTCTAACCCGCTCGTCTTCGCCTGTTTACAGGTAAGCAATAGGACCAGTAGCATGCGGAGCAACTGCTTGTGCCTAGTTGTCGTGCCGTGCCCCCACAAAGTGCTTTCTGTGGTAGCAGAGTGTCTAGACGTGATAAGGCAACTTCTTCTATGCGGTGATGTTGCGCTCAATTCTGGGCCAACCTACACGCTGGAGGAAAAGGTGTCGATGATACTTGATGGCCAAAAGGATCAGACGAGAACGTTCAACGATATAAAACGAGATCAGCGATCTCTACAGAAATCAGTGAATGAAAATACCGAAAATTTTAAAAGCCTAGATGTTAGAATGATAAGGTTGGAATCGGCAATTCACAAGGCAACTGAACTGGAAGCAGTGGTCCGAGACCTGACAAAAACTGTCCAATAATAGTGCGTAAGGTAGATGACCTCGAAAACCGCTCCAGACGCAAAAACCTCATCATATTTGGATGAAACGAAGCAGAAAACAAAACGGCTTTGGAACTAACGCAGACCGTCCAGGCTAATGTTTTTCAAAGAGTTAACGTAAATCCCGAAATTATCGAACGCATCCACCGTCTTGGTAAAAAGCGGCGAAGCCCACGGCCTAGAATAGTACGTTTTTACAAATACCGAGAAAAAATTGAAATTTTACGCAACTGTAATAGGCTTAAGGGCACAAATATTTCTGTAAGTGAGGATTTTTCTAGGCTAGTTCAAAGTTTAAGAAAATGCCTTTGGGACTCCGCAAGAGATGAAAGAAACCGAGGCGCTAAAGTCCGGTTAGTTTATGACAAGATAGCCGTAGACGGTAGCTTGTTTTACTGGGATTTGACATCCGGTTCTCGCCGTCCATATGGGAGCGGCGATATTCTTGAAGGGGAACTGAGTCACAGAGAGGGCCCTGAAAATCAGTCGTGTTCCTGATTCACTCACCGTAATCAATCTAAACGCGCGAAGCGTATTAAACAAGAGAGCCGAGTTGGAAGCCATACTTTTGGAACATGAACCTGACGCGGTTATAATAACAGAAACGCGGTTGAGCATTGAAGTTGAAGATACGGATTTTGTACCACCGAATTATGTTTGCTTTCGTAAAGATCGGGAGTCTCGTGGAGGTAATGTCGCAGTTGTTATCAAGGAGGAGCTAGAGAGTGAGGTGATGCCTAATTAAAATGGTATTGAATCATTGTTTTGCAAGATCGTAATAAATAAGTGTTCAATTATGATCGGAGCTGTTTACCGTCCTCCTCTGACGAACGAAACCTATTTTACGAGTATAAATGATTATCTATGTGAACATGTCCGAAGTAAAAATAGCAGAATTGTTCTGGCTGGGGAAGTTTCCACGTCGCAAGCTTTGATCAATTTAGTATTTTCTCATGATTTGACACAAATTGTTCAACAAAGTACTAGAACGCAAGGTTCTGTTAGTTCTTTGCTTGACCTGGTCTTTTTAAGTAAACGATTGTCGCAGTCGCGATACTCGTGCGAAGTTTTGGACGGTATCTCCGACCACGACATGGTCCTCGTGACGTGTCCCTTAGGAAAGCGTGAAAAAGTACCGCCTGAAACTGTTTCCTTTCCGGATTTCTCTAAGGCAGATGATGAAAGTATATGTGACTTTTTTAATCTACATTATGATAGCTTTAGGCAATTCTCCGCATTATACGCGACATCTGTAGACGAGATCTGGGCAAGATTTAAAACTATGGTTCACACTGCCATCAACAATTTTATTCCCCTCCGAGTCAAAAAAATCTCCAAGCAAAACCCGTGGATAACAAAACATATTATTCGCATGAAGTGTAGGCTAAAAAGAAAAAGGCGGAATCTAAAAAAATGCGAGACACCTCAAAAGCGAGAGGAAGTACAGGGCCTTTCGGATACTTTTAAATCGGAGGTTCGCAATGCTAAATGTTTTTATATGGAAAATTCACTCACAAACTTTCTAAAAAATTCCCCAGAAAAGTTTTGGCGACATTTATCTTCGGTTAAGGAAACTGTTCCAGGTATTGTCAAGAACGGTTCTATTATAACAGACAAGTGGTAAGTTGCTTCATCATTCAACCATTACTTTCAGTCAGTTTTAACAAGAGACGACGGCATCCTTCCCAATTTCTACGTGTCTTGTGGCATTCCTGCTATAACTGACGTGACAGTGAACCAGCAAGGTCTGTTCAATTTGTTATTAAACCTTGATGCTAAAAAATCATCCGGGCCTGACGAAATACCTAATATATTTCTAGAAAGATATGCAGAATGGTGCTCCCATTACCTGGTAATAATTTTTAACCTAACACTTGACAAAGGAATAATTCCCCGAGATTGGAAATGTGGCAAGATAATTCCGGTCCTTAAGAAGGGTGATAAACTATCTTGAGTAATTATCGACCGATTTCCCTAACGAGCACGTGCTGTAAAACTTTAGAACATATCTTATCGAAACATTTGATCACTTTTCTTGAGAGTAACAAACTTCTGGGCTCTAATCAGTATGGATTCAGACGGGGGTGTTCTACAACTACGCAGCTAATCAAAATGTTTCATGATTTGAGCATAACCGCAGATAAAGGGGGGCAGACATATATTATATTTTTAGATTTCGCTAAAGCTTTTGACCGCGTATCGCACCCGAAATTGTTGTACAAGCTTAGTCACGTTCTTAAGAATGATCAGATAGTCGATGGTTGAACTCATATTTATCGGGACGGGAACAGTATGTGTATTTTAAAAAGGAGAGAACAGAATCATTACAAGTAATATTCGGCGTCCCGCAGGGATCGGTACTTGGACCGCTTCTCTTTATATTATTTATCAGCGACATGGGAAAGGACTTTGACTCCGCGGTAACTTTAAAGAACTTTGCGGAGGACACTGCGATTTACTCCAATATCAGTTCCAATGAAGACCAACTAAATTTGGACAAGCACTTGCGTAAGATAATGAAATGATGTGCTGACTGGCAGATGGAACTGAATATAAGTAAGACGGTCTACATGAATGTAACGCGCAAAAAACAACACTTACAATTTAACTACAGTATTAATGGTCTTCCGCTTGTTAAAGTTAACGAATATAAATACCTTGGAGTGCACTTAAGAAGTGACTTAAGCTGGAACTCCCATATTGACTATGTATGTAAGAAAGCCTTTCAAAAACTATGGATGCTTAAAACAAAGTTGGAGTTCGTTAGTTCCGATGTAAAATTAATCGCCTTAAAGAGTCTAATTTTCCCAACTCTGGAATACGCTAGTCCGGTTTGGGAGCCATTCAGAAATGAAAATATTTATAAATTGGAAAGAATTCATAATAAGGCTGCTAGATTTATTTTTAATTGCTACCGGTCGACTGAGTCGGTCACAAAACTCAAGGAGCAAGCAGGCCTGCCTAGCATAAAGACCAGATTAGAAACGAATATAATGAAAGTTTTTTTTTCAGATATTTCATGGTCATTCGATGTTGGATACCCGAAAATACGTCGTGATGTCTCCTCCGGTGTACCACAGAATAAAACATAGCTTAAATATCCAATCCTATCAATACTTTACGGATCATTTTAAGCACTCCTTTTTGTTCGATGTATTGATTTCTGGAATAAGCTGCCTGAATGTATAGTCAACTCTCAAGGTGTGTCAACTTTTGTGAAGGAAATTGAAATGTTTCTTTCTTCCCATGTCACCAAGGGATGTGACTGAATTATTGAATTCTTTGTGTGTCCTTGGTAAGTTTTTGAAAATATGTACCACTCCTGCCTTGGCCTCACGGCTGGCAGAATGAATACAAATATAACTATCACAGGTATAATATATAGTGCTAGTATTTAATGCCAACCCACACAGAGGTTTGCCGACTGAAAACCGGCGATATTATAATGAAAGTTTTTTTTAGGATAGTTCACTCAGTCCTGTTTTACTTTACCCACATGCTTTTTCATGGTCTATATTGTTGTGTCCAAGAGTAGACACACGGAACGACGAGGAAGAAGCGAGCTCGAGCTGACCGACGCAAGCCAGCGAGCCAGCCGAACGCTGCCGTCTGCCGATACCGGAATCACCCTGATTGTAAATAGTTGTTCTATGTGTGCTAAAGGTTTATTCGTAACGGCTACGATTACTTCATGGCCTTAAACACAACAAAGTGGTGACGAGGAGTCAACCTAGACCTGATCTACCAGGGCAAGAATCGACCGAACCAGGTACTGTGCATCATGGACGACCTATCGCGTTCGATTGGACCTTATGAGGAAGGAACAAGCTGGGACGATTACGAGGAACGCCTTCAAGATTATTTCGAGTCGCAAAAAGAAAAGACCAAGACCGATTGGATGAAAGTTTCTGTTTTGATCACTGCCATCGGACAGAAAACTTACTCCAGACTTCGGGATCTGTCGTCTCCTGAGCAACCGAGCAAGAGGACTTATGAAGAGCTCGTACAGCTCCTTAGTCCATTCTACTCGCCTAAGCGGTTCGTGATAGCCGAACGATTCAAATTTAAAAAGCGGGGTCAAAGATCAGGTGAACCCTCAACCACGTATTTCGCAGAACAAAGACGGCTGGCGGAGACCTGTCAATTTGGAGACAAACTCAAGGAGCAACTGCGCGACCGATTTGTTTGTGGTCTCATTCACAGGATGGCCCAGAAGCAGTGTCTAGCAGTTGAAAATCTGACTCTGACACGAGCAGTGGAATTGGTAGCGGGATTGGAAGCGGCTGAGGATCATATGAAAATTCTCAAGGATGCACGCGCCACCGCTGAAGACGAAGTGAAACAGCTAGCAAGCACAAACGCTGCCTGCTGGCGATGTCTCAAAACCAACCACACTCCTCAAGATTGCCGCTACAAAGGCTATGACTGTGACGCATGGGAACCAAAGGGTCACCTGCGGAAAGCCTGAAAAAACAGCGTGCAACAAATGTAGGGGTCTACAGATTATTGCCACACTGGGGAAGCTTATCAGACCCGTTTATTCTATCTTACTTATTCCTTCTTCTCCCCCCAGTTCTAATCGTTGTCGTCTTCTTTCATCCCCAGGCTCACTTCCCTTCCCCATGCTTCAGAAGTTATCCCTCCTGGGATAATACTGAAAACATTTCCAATTGAGGCAGTCTCCGTCGTCTCGTTAGGGCCCAAGTACCAAATCGTCTTCAATATGCCCTGCTGGGCAGCCGTTTTCACAACGCGGTAAGGCCCCGAAAAGCTGGCGCTTGACCCCGGGATTCCTTTTCTGACGAGAACGAGGTCATCAACCTTTAGGTTTGGTATTGCGGCGTTGTGTCTTTTATCAAAGTTTTGTTTCATGTTGCCCCTGTACTTTTGTTTTGCGGCGTCTGTTTTGGGTATTTCTGTGAGTCGCAATTTCTCTGTTAACCCCAGCTTATGATCGGCCGATAGAAAAAGAACTTTTCCAGTGGCCGCAAAGATCGGGCTACATCCCAGGCCTTTCGTGTACGATCTGTTGTGGTGAGACACAGCTGCTTCGAGACAGCACTTCCAGCCTCCTGGAAAATCTTAGCACATTTTCATGTATTGCTTAATGTCCCGAATTGCTCGTTCCGCAAGGCCGTTGGCTGCAGGATGGTACGGTGCCGAAAACTTTAGTAAAATACCTCGCTGCTTTTTCCATTGTTCGAGCTCCTTGCTTCTGAAGGCTAGTCCATTATCGGATTTTATTACCTTGACGGTCTTGAACATTTCTCGGTTGAGCAAAGCTATGACGCTGTTCGCATCTTCTCCTCCAGCTCGAGTGGCTGCCATTCCCCTTGTGCATTCATCAATACAAATAAGAAGCGCTTACGTCTGTTTTACTCCTTCGCTTTTCTTTTGAACTCGGCGAAGTCCAAGTGGACAACCCCAAATGGTTCCTTGGAGTCCTCCGGGGTTGTCATTACGTCAGTAGCTTGCTTGAACTTTGCCTTGTGAAGTTGACATTCGTGACAAGACTGAATATATTTGCTTGTGTCCTGCTTCATGTTTGGCCAGGTGAATCTCTTGGTGACTTTTTTGTTGGTTCGCCAAAAGCCATCGTGTCCACCTGATTCTGGGCTATCATGATACTCTTGTAAAACTGTAGGAATCATTGAAGGAGGTACTTAGAAATTTTCCTCTTCAAAGAATATATGTTCGGTTCACTCCCACAGCTTTGCTCGGTTTACAGTTCCCTGACTTCCGCCACTCAGAGGAATGAAAAGGCGTGAAAAAGCATCGGCGTCCGTCAGCAGTAGACCAGGGCGGTGTATAATGTCAAACTGGAACTGCTGGAGCTCATTGACCCACCTCGCAAGTCGGCCTTTTGGCTGTGTCATTTTAAGAAGGTGAGTCAGGGCTTGGCGGTCTGTGAACAACTTAAACGGAGCCCCTTCCAGGTACGACCGAAAATAATGGACAGCCTTCAGAACTGCCACTGCCTCTTCTTTTGTGGTCATGTAATTCAACTCTGATTTGCTGAACGTATAGCTGTGGTAGCCCACAACCCGAAGCTGCTTGTGAGCGGGCTGCTTTGCGTCTCGTTGATAAAGCACGGCTCCTGTCCCATAATGAGAGGCGTCCGTGTTTAGTTCGAATTGGAGTGTGAAATCTGGTAAAGATAGGATAGGGTCCGAGGAGATAGCTTGAACCATTTCTCGGTATGCTCTCTCATATTCTTCCGTTCAATCAAAGATCACATCCTTCTGCGTGAGCCTAGTGAGGCATTTTGTCTTCAGAACGTAGCTAATAAATGCACTGAAGTGCCCGGCCAGACCGAGGAACACCCGGAGAGAGTGAACGTCATACGACTTAACCAGTTGGGAAACACTTGCCGCAGACTCTTCTTCTGTGCTTTTTGTAGAGCCGTTAAACACTCTGCCGAGGAAAACTACTTGGGTCTGGAAGAACTCGCTCTTCTTGAAATTAACCTTCAGTTTGTGGGAAGCCCAGGAGGACGACGGCGCGCGAGGGGGCAGGAGCGGTGGCCGGCGGCCCGGTGCGCGTGACAGAGTGCACGAGAGATTCCGCCAGGCACTGGGGCAAGACACACGGACGAGGACTGCAATGGCAAGGCTACAGCAACCAGCCGAAACAGTAAAACGTTTTGAATTCATTCTTGCTCGTGTGACTTCTTGGGAGGGCGGACCAGGCAGGGACCGATTGGGCAGCAGTATAGTAGAGCGACCCACACAACTGGCGCTTCCAACGTGGGGCCCGTTTGGTCTGCTGCTTGTTCTGTTCGTCCCGGAGAGTCACACAGGTCTATTGAGCGTTCAGCGTGGTGTAGAAGGGTAAACGCTAACGATGCCCCCCAAGACGAGGTCGACCCCCAATAGGGACGAGGACGACTCGTCTGAGAGCGGAACTCAGGAACCGACTGACGCTGCGGGGGCCGGAGAAGGCTCTAGTACGCGAGCATCTCCAGATGCTGGGATTTTACCACCAGCTCCAGCTGGAGGCGCGGCAGACGTCGGCGAGTTTATGCGCGCCATGACGGCGATGATGGAGACGTTCTCGCGACAAATCGCGACGACTCCAGGAGTCGCGAGTGCCGCGCCTATGTCTCTGCCCCGACCGCGGTTGTCCGTACCGACGCCGACCTACGCGGGATATTCCGACGGGAAATCGGTCCACGATTTCTTACAGGACTTGGACGCGTATGTAGCCGCGTTGGGAGCATCAGACGAAACGGCCTTGGTGCATATCGTGCCAATCGCGTTAACGGGCGACGCGTCGCGCTGGAGACGGTTGCAACGACCGTTTCTATCGATGGCGGACTTCCGGACGTGGTTTAGGGAGGAATTTTTGCCCCCTGATTACGAGATGCGGATTAGAGACGAACTAGCTAATTGCACTCAGCATCCCGACGAGAGCCTCGTGGAGTACGTTCGCGCGCTCTAGGAGCTCTACTCGAGGGCCCGAACCCTCCGCGTCTGACGCAGAGAAGGTAGCTAGAGCGATACGGCAATGTCACCCTATATTCAAAGACTATCTGCGCGGACGGGATTTCGCGGATCTGGAGGCACTTGCCAGAGAGGCGCGAGCGGTCCAAGCGGGCTTGCTCGCTGAGCTGCAGTACCGCCCCCCTCCGTTGGCCGAGGAGTCCCTAGAGCCAAGATGCGCGTGGGCAGGACGCGCCACAGACACTCACATTGAGTCGCGGACAGCGTATACGGCCTTTGCGGAGCGCGGTCACGGGGTAACTATAACGCCCCGAGCTTTGGACCCCTTCGCTTACGAGCAAAGGCGCAGGGCAGCCAACGGAAACTCGGCCCGAGTGCAGACCCGTAGGGGTGGTGCAGTGGCCAACCACCGCAGAGGCGCGACTGGTCACGACAGTCGCGATAATCAAGACTCACCGCGGTTTGCCACAGATGAAGTGTCGCGTGAGAGTAACGATGGACAGGTTGCGCGTAACGACCGGCCACAAGTCAGGTGTTACAACTGTCACCGTCTTGGGCACATCAGGCGGCATTGCACATGGGTAGCGTCTGGTTCTCAGGGTTCCCAGGGAAACGCCAGAGGCCGGCGCCACTAATCAGGTCCTCTGAGTTGAGGTTGCCGGCCGCTGCCGAGGCCCAGTATCAGTGTGCCGACAGGGCTGAAATTGTGGCCGGCGACCGCGTGGCGATGGCCCCGTTGGCGTGTCGGGCTCAGAGCACGACACCTGAGAAGGGCCCGTACGTGCGTGTAGAGATCGGTGGTAGAGAATATTCGGCACTAATTGACACCGGTTCTACCCTTTCTCTAATTGGCGATAATGTGTACGAGGACTGCCGTAACAGAAACCTTTGCGCGCGGGAACTTGTAACTCCGCTGCGTTTAGCGACAGGATTGGCCGAAGCGCAAGGGACGATGCGCCTTCACCTTGGCCTTGACGGCAGACGAAGGAGGCAACGTTTCGTTTACTTGCCCGGTATGTCGATTCCTGTTATTTTGGGGCAGGACTTCGTCTGTCGTGAGGGCATAATCCTGGACTTGAGGAACAACGGGTATTGTTATAGTGCATTTTCTCCTCTTATTCCTTTTGTTGCCCCATCATCTGTGGTGCAGGTAGTTGAACGTTCGCTCGCTACGTCACACCAGGAGCAGGTATTAGCTGCGCGAGTCGTGCCCGGGAACGTCGAAATGATAATTGCGTCTTTCGATGGGCCCGCCGACCAACGGCGGATGCTAGCGAACGCCTTGTCCCAACACGCAGCTATGTTTACCGAGAGACCGGGGCTTACGACTGTTTTACAACATAGGATAGATACAGGAGAGGCCAGGCCGTGGGGTGTAATACTAGACCACTAAGCGTACATAAACGGGCCCTCCTAGACGCGGCTCTCGAGGAGATGCTGGACACAGGGGCGGTGCGGCCATCGCAGAGTCCCTGGGCGTTTCCAGTAGTTTTGGCGCCAAAGAAAGACGGCACCGCGCGCCTTTGCGTTGATTACCGAAGACTTAATGAGGTCACTAGAAGGGACGCGTGTCCTTTTCCCTCTATTGAGTTTATAATGTATTTGCTTGGAGGCGCGAGGGTTTTCACTACGCTGGATTGTAGCAGGGGCTTTCTCCAGATCCAGGTGGCGCCAGATGATGTCCAAAAGACGGCGTTCACCTGTTACAGGGGGTTATTTGAGTTTACGCGTCTTCCGTTTGGGTTGTCGAACTCGCCGTCGAGTTTCCAACGGCCCATGGACATCGTGCTGGGCGATGCGAAATTTAACTTCGCCATGGCCTACATGGATGACGTTGTGGTATTCTCCAAGTCGTTCTAAGAGCACCTAACTCATCTCGAGATCGTCTTAAGGCGAATGAGTGATGCCGGTCTAGCAATTAATCCAAAAAAGGTGCAACTGGCCGCCTCAAAGGTAAATCTTTTAGGCTTTTGTTGTGTGTTGGCAACCGAGGATATCCAGGGATGCCGGTGAACTGGTGCTCGCGCGCAGGCACGAGACGTTCGACTGCTCTGGCCCCAACCCGGTCGGTTGTGCCCGCTGTATGCTGTGATGTATATATTATGTAAAGATTAAATACACAACATTGGCGACAGGAGTGGAGCACATACCTGGACGAGGAGGAGCCTACGACAGAGCTGTCACCTCAGCAGCTCTCCTTACCAAGCGAGCCATCGCTTAGGAATGAATCGGTGGAAGAGTGCCCACCATCTACGAGTCAAGCGGACTTCCCTGAGGAGTCAACCCCAGTGGCAACACTGTTTGGTGCCTCGGTTCATGGGGTGAAGCAGGTGAACGTAGTGGGGAAGCTGGAGGTTTTGCCACTGGGGTTGACTCCTCAGGGAAGTCCGCTTGACTCGTAGATGGTGGGCACTCTTCCACCGATTCATTCCGAAGCGATGGCTCGCTTGGTAAGGAGAGCTGCTGAGGTGACAGCTCTGTCGTAGGCTCCTCCTCGTCCAGGTATGTGCTCCACTCCCGTCTCCGGATTTGGTCCACGTGCAGCTTCCAGAAACGACCGTCGATGGTGCGAACCTTGTAAGACACCGGACCGGTGATCTCAGTGATGATACCGGGTAGCCACTTGGGGCCTGCTAAATAATTGCGGATGAAGACTGGTTCTCGCGGCTCGAATTCGCGTACACCTTGTCTTCCCCGCAGCGCTTGTTCCTCTTGCTTGTCCACCATCTCTGCTTGTAGGTCTGGGTGAAGCCGGTCCAGTGCAGTACGGAGTCTCCGACCCATCAACAATTCCGCCGGACTCTTTCCGGTCGTTGAGTGCGGGAGAATATGCTGACTCAAAAGAAATCGGGCCAACTTGGTGGCCATGTCGCCTCCTTCCATGCGCCTGAGGACTTGTTTAGTTTCTTGGACCATGCGCTCCACTTGGCCATTTGACGATGGATGATATGGCGCCACCTTAACGTGCCGGATCTGGTTTCTCTGCAAAAATTCTTCAAATTCTTGTGAGACGAACGCTGTCCCATTGTCCGAGACTATAGTGTCGGGAACACCGTGTGTTGCGAACAGCACTCGCAGCCTTTGACACACTGCTGCTGACGACATGGATGCTATCTGGATGACTTCCAGCCATTTCGAATGCGCATCCACCACCAGAAGAAAAACCTTTCCTTGGAAGGGTTCTGCAAAATCGATGTGGATTCGGGACCATGGGTTTCTGGCAAATTCCCACGGATGCAGTCTTGCACGTGCAGGTTGCGGCCTTGTCTCCTGGCAGGGCAGGCAGGTTCGGACCTGCCTTTTGATATCTTGGTCGATACCCGGCCACCAAACTGTGCTTCTGGCAAGCGCCTTCATGCGGACGATACCGGGATGCGTGGTATGCAGCAGCTCCAAAACCTGGTCTCTCGCTTGCTCTGGAATGATGACTCTACATCCCCACAGCAGGCATCCCCGATACTCCGACAACTCGTGCTGCCGTCGAACAAATGGCTTGAACTCGTCCGGCAGCCTGCCTTGAGGCCATCCAACCCCCGTCCAATGTCGAACTCTGGACAAGGTTGGGTCGTTCCGGGTGCATCGGGCAATCTTCTGGGCATCCCACGGAATCTCCGGCGCAGTCTCCAGCATCCGGACTTCAAAACGTTTCTCGTCAGTTGAGCTGTCTTCCACAGTTAGAGGCAGTCGACTCAGTGCATCCGCGTTCCTGAGCTGATGAGCAGGCCTGTACTCCAGCTTGTAGTCGTAAGCCGACAACATTAACGACCATCGCAACATCCTCGGCGACAGCACTTGAGGCATCGGTTTTGCGTGATGCAAGAGTCCCAGTAGAGGTTTGTGATCGGTCACGATCCGAAAATGCCGACCGTAGATGAACTTGTGGAACTTTCGTATTCCAAAACCTATCGCCAGAGCTTCCCGGTCTGTCTGTGCGTAGTTCCTTTCGGCAGCTGTCATAGTTCGAGAGCCATAGGCTACCGGTACCTCCCGGCCTTCGCTATCAACGTGGCTGAGTACCACCCCAAGTCCGTACGGAGAGGCATCACATGCCATGACTAGTGGCTGGTGGACACTGTAATGGGCAAGGACGTCCGAAGACTGCAGTACCTGCTTGGCCCGCAGAAAAGCCTCTGCTTCCTGCGTAGTCCATCTCCACTTATGGCCGTTGTCGAGCAGCCTGTACAAGGGCTCCAAAGTGTGTGCCGCTCCCCGTAGGAACCTGTTGTAGAAGTTGAGTGCCCCTAGGAACGCTTGCAACTCCTTCTTGCATTTTGGCTCGGGTGCCCAATGGATAGCCTTGACCTTGTCGTCTGTCGGCTGTATTCCTGCCTTGCTGACCTTGTATCCTAGGAATACAACTTCATCCACTCCGAAAACGCACTTGTCCCTTTTTAGCCGGACACCGTCGTCTTGAATTCTTTGAAGCACAGCTTGCAGACGGGTGTTGTGCTCGGCTTCATCTTTACCGCCTACCAGGATGTCATCGAGAAAAACTTGCACCTCTTCCAGCCCTTGCAGCAGCTCTTCCATGTACCTCTGAAAAATAGCGACTGCAACAGCTACTCCGAACTGTAGGCGCGTGACACGGAAACGTCCACGGTGTGTGGTGATGGTGAGAAGGTCAGCTGTCTCACTGTCAACTGTCAGCTGCAGGTACGTTTGGTCTAAATCAAGCTTGGAAAACCCTGCACAGCCTGCCAGCTTCGCGAAAAGTTCCTCAGGTGTGGGTAGGGGGTAGCTTTCCCAACGGACCACAGGGTTTACCGTACTCTTGTAGTCGCCACAGATTCGCACTGTGCCATCCTTTTTTACCACAGGTACTATTGGAGTCGCCCAACTGGAATGTCGGACCGGTTCCAAAATGCCTTGCCTGATGAGCTTGTCCAAGGCTTCATCCACTTTTGGTAGTAAGGTCCTTGCGCAGGCGCTGAAGTTGCCAACTTCAGCGCCTGCGCAAGGACAGTCAAATCGTCCCCAGCGACAACGGCGACGTCCCGACTACCTAAAGGACTATGTGACCTAGGGGGGAGGGATGTTGTGTGTTGGCAACCGAGGATATCCAGGGATGCCGGTGAACTGGTCCTCGCGCGCAGGCACGAGACGTTCGACTGCTCTGGCCCCAACCCGGTCGGTTGTGCCCGCTGTATGCTGTGATGTATATATTATGTAAAGATTAAATACACAACAGCTTTGTAATAGACAATGGTACCTTGAAGCCGAACGATGAGAAATTGAGGGCCATTCTCGATTATCCACCACCGCACGATGTAAAGAGCCTTCGAAGGTTTCTGGGGATGGTTGGCTTTTACCGGCAGTTCATCCCGATGTGCGCGGAGCTGGCGCGGCCATTGAATCTGCTGCTCCGGAAAGGCTCGAGGTGGGTCTGGGGTTCAGAGCAGGGTGCTGCCTTCTCGTCTCTCGCGAGGGCAATAGCAAGCACCGCTAGCCTTCGGTTACCAGATCTTAATCGGCATTTTGTTGTGCAGACCGATGCGAGCGACTACGGTGTCGAAGCAGTATTGCTACAGGAACACGATGGACAGTTGCGCCCTGTGGCATTCGCTAGTCGAACGCTCACACCGTCGGAACGCAACTACAGCGTGACGGAAAAGGAGGGGTTGGCCGTCATGTTTGCTCTGAAGAAGTTCGACCTCTATTTAGACGGTACGACTTCGTTATTCAGACTGATCACGCAGCACTTACCTGGATTCAGAGGCTAAAAGAGCCCGCGGGAAGGCTGGCCCGCTGGGTACTAACCTTGCAGCGCTACTCGTACACGGTTAATTTCCGAAAGGGATCGACCAACAAGGTCGCGGATGCGCTCTCTTGGGCGGCTCAGGATGGTGGTTGGGAGGAGGTGACGCAACCGGAGTGTAACGAGAAGCGCGGGAAGAACAGGAGAATGTCTCCGGATGCAGGGGTGAGGTCCCTCACGGACGGTTGGGAGGAGGCGAAGCAACCGGCACTCGTAGCAGCCTTAGCGCGCGGCACGAAGGAGCAAAGGATCGTCGCTTGGGGTGAAGTGGTCAGCAAGGAAGAGCTTGTCGAGGCCCAGAAAGCAGATGGTTTTTGCCATCGGGTGTTGGGTAAACTGGCTGAAATTGCGGTCGACACCGGGAAGGCTGGCGGTCGAGTTAATGATCAATTTGATTCATATCTGCTGGGCGAAGACGGCCTATTGCTTCGCTACATCCCAACGATCGATGAAGGGGAGGGTAATGAGTCTCCCTTCTGGGTGGTGATTCCCAGGAAGCTACGGAAGAGGTTTATC
This sequence comes from Ixodes scapularis, assembly GCF_016920785.2. Lineage (NCBI taxonomy): Eukaryota > Metazoa > Arthropoda > Arachnida > Ixodida > Ixodidae > Ixodes > Ixodes scapularis. Next base: position 1,120,507 of record NW_024610026.1, on the reverse strand, counting down.
GGGTACTTCACGACTCGGCTCTGGCAGGTCATGGCAGTCGCAGCAAGACTTTTCATAAGTTATGCCGCGCCGCGACCTGGCCGGGGATGAGGCAAGACGCACTCCGATACGCCCGCAGCTGTCCAGCCTGCCAGAAAGCGAAGCCTAGAGGGGGGAAGCCTCCGGGCTTGATGCAGTCGGTGGAGAGTCACCACCCGTGGGCGATCGTCGCTTGCGACATCATCGGCCGACTGCCGAGAAGCCCGCGGGGAAACCAGTACCTCTTGGTTATTACCGATAATTTCTCAAAGTGGGCAGAGCTGTACCCACTGAGGAAGCTGGTTTCAAAGCGGATCTGGGAAAAGTTACTAGATAATTTCCTGCGCCTCGGCACAGCCAGGTGTCTCATTAGTGATAACGCTAGTTATTTTGCTAGTAAAGTGTTCGTGGACTCGTGCTTGGCACTGAACATAAAGCACAAGAGGACAACACCGTATCATCCCCAAGCCAATATCACTGAGCGTGTGAATCGGAATATCAAAAGCAAGCTGATCACGCTAACGGAGAGACACCGAGACTGGGATGAGCACATCGCTGAGATGGGTTTTGCCATTCGCAATACCATGAACAGATCGACTGGTTTCACGCCAGCGTTTCTGAACCTGGGTAAAGAGATCCCGTCTCCGCTGGAGAACGAGTTACGGAGCAACCAAGGAACACCAGGACGCCCGCTCTCTAGGTACGCGGAACAGCTAACGAACCGCTTGTCTGGGGCGCTGCACGATGCCAGAGAGAATCTTGATGCCGGAAGGTTCGAGCAAGCGGCGCAGTATGACAGGAGCCATAGGCACTTGGAATTCAAGGTTGGTGACTTGGTCCTGAGGAGAACCCACCCTCTGAGTAACGCAGCTAGCGGTTTCGCCGCATCGCTTGCTCACAGATTGGAAGGGCCCTATGAGGTAAAGACGCGAATGTCACGGCTTGCTTATAAACTCACTCGGTTGGATACAAATGAGGAGTCGGGTCCAGTTCACATTGCGGACTTGAAGGGGTATTACCGTCGCGATGGGGAACATAGTGAATGAAAACTACCACCGCCGCCACATTCGGCCACAGAAAGTGATGATTTTCCGGTGTCTGACAGTGTTCTTTCTACACAGGATGCCTCCTTGGAGAAACCGCCCCACGGGGCCATACCCAGGAGGCCCACCGGACGGGCCAGGCCCCGGGGCGGCTGGACCCCAGTGGTCCGGTCGACCAAACCCTCGGGGCGGCCGCCCAGGGAGGCGTCAACACTGGGGATGGCCGAACGGCGGAGCGGGCCAGCGCAACCCGGGCTCCGCAGGTGCCGCGAGCCCGGCAGCCGGCAGGCCTGCGCGGCACGGGGCAGGGCCGTCCGCAGCAACATCGCGGCACCAGGCAGGGCCGTCCGCGACGGAGCCCCCGCACCACGGAGCGGGTCCGTCTACGACCGGGGGACCTGCCTGGAGTCGGCCCCCCTGCCACACCGTGGCCACGTGGACGGCGTGGGAGGAAGGAGGGGCGGTCCACTTCGTTTCCCACCGGCGTTGGAAGCATCAACCCAGACCAACGCCTGGCCAGCCCGACCACCAAGTCCCACTCCCGTTCCGCGGCCACACGCAGCCGGCGGCGCCACGGGTCTTGGGAGCGCCTGACAGCTGCTGGCTGTGCGGGGTCCCGATAATACATCTGGAAACCCACGAAGCAGGTCGACTTTATTCTGACCTGCTGGAGGCACAACCCCTCCCGGACAACGTGGCGGCAGCGGTCCAGACCCTGAAGGCAAGCCGCCCGGACCTCCTGGCTCCCGCTGCCTTGGCCTCCGTCCAGCCAGCCCGGCCTCCCGAAAACCGTGCCGCCGCACCGGCTGCCGCAGCCGCTGTTATCGAACCCGCCACCACGACGGCCCCCACAACATCGGCCGCCACCACATCCTGCAGCCCAAGCCATCGGGCCAGTGTCGTCCACCAGCCCTCTCCGTCCCCCTCGACTTCCGACGACGCCATCATGGCCGAGGTGGAACAACTCCTCGGCCAAAACCAGTGAGCACCCGGGGCCCCCCGAAGACCGGGCATTGAGGGGGGGGGGGGAAGTGTGGGAAGCCGAGGAGGATGACGGCACGCGAGGGGGCAGGAGCGGTGGCCGGCGGCCCGGTGCGCGTGACAGAGTGCACGAGAGGTTCCGCCAGGCACTGGGGCAAGACACACGGACGACGACTGCAACGGCAAGGCTACAGCAACCAGCCGAAACAGTAAAACGTTTTGAATACATTCTTGCTCGTGTGACGTCTTGGGGGGGGGGGGGGCGGACCAGGCAGGGACCGATCGGGCAGTAGTATAGTAGAGCGACCCACAAGTTTTGCAGAGCTAAGTGCTGACAACACTTGTGATAAGTGGTGCCGGTGTTCTTCCTCTGTTTTTGAGTAGACTATGATGTCGTCAATGTACACGTTGCAAAAATTGCCCAGGTACAATTTCAGGACCTGGTTCATCATCTTCTGAAACCACGCAGGGGAATTCTTCCGGCCAAATGGTAGGCAGTTATACTCGTACAGGTCAATGGGTGTTGTAAACGCTCTGTACACCTTGGTTTCTTCTTGTAAGGACACCTGCCAAAATCGTTTGCACAGGTCAATTCGCGAAAAGCATCGGCAACCTCCTGTTTCATTTATGATGGCTTACATTCGTGGCATTGGGAAAGAAATTAGATCAGTCTGCTTCTTCAAAGCACGGTAGTCTGCGCAGAGCCTGAAGGTACCGTCCTCTTCGGGTGCGATAGTGATAGGTGACGCAAACTGAGACACCGAAGGTCTGATGATGTCTGCATCTAGCATGTTTTGCAGCTCCTGCTTGAGACACACCTTCTTCAGTCTGGTCATGTTATAGGGCTTTTTACGCACCACCGTCTTGTCACTGATGTTGAAGGGCACCGTAAATTTAGGGGTAGCCGGAGGGTAGCTGCCAATGCTGAACAATTCAGGGTATAACTTAGGAATGTCTTCAGCTGCAGTAATAAACTTTGGCGGCTGAGTACCTAGACGATTGCAGGCCAAACATCTGCGGTCAGCCGTCTTTTCGACTGTGACTTTATCATTCCAGTAGATGTTCATTTTTAGCCGTTTAATGTCTGGCCGTGAGAGTAGGAAGTCATAATACACTCCACCAATCACCAGAGCAACAACTTCAAAACTTTGACCCTCGAAGTTGACGGTGACATTTGTACATTCCTCATAAAGGTTCTTTCTGCCATCATAACTTTGAACTTGAATTGTTTCTCCTAAGTAGGTCTTTAATACGTCTGGTTTTGTCTTGTTGATGATCGATATTGAGGCGCCGCTATCAAGAAGGGCACGCGTCTTACGACCATCAATATCAACGGTGATATGTAAGAGGCTCGAAGATAAGTACGCAGTCTCGTTTGGCATCTTCGGGTGAGACTGACCATCCCTTTTATTCGTTTTTTTTGTTTCTTGTCCTGAACCTCCCGACTGCTCCTCGGCATCCGTGAAGCGGACCGCCTGGTTCTGGTTAGAGTTGCAACTTGACTGTTCCCACGGACGCCTTTGCTGACGTGCATCATTTGGTGTTGTATGCTGCGTTACAGCGTTATGTTGAAGATTTCTATCTATGGCATGGCTGAAGTTTGGTGTCATCGGCGCGACAGCTTGAGATGGAAAACTTCTGTCTATGGGGTTTCTGGAGATGTTGATGTCTTGCAATCTCTGAAGCAAGTCTTCGACGGATTTAAGATTTCGAGCTTGAACTTCTTTTTGGATTTCACGTGGATGTCCATGAGGTATCAATGATATCATTGCCGACTCTGGCAGGTGGGGTTCGGCAAATTGAAGGAGCTTTCTCTTCTCAAAAATATATTCGAGGATCAGACCTGTCTTGTACTTGCAGAAGATAGCTTGATCCCATCTATCGACGGGATTCCTCTTGAAACTGGTGAGAAAACTTGCCTTCCAATCATTCCAGCTTTCTTTCGGGTGGTCCACTAGGCAAAGTTCAAACCACTTGTTTGCCACGCCCGTCAGAAAAAGGCGCATGTTCTTGATGCGGTCCTGCTCCGAGTTCCAGAAATTCTTCTCTGAAGCCTGCTCATAGAAGTCAATCCATCCCTCCGGACTCGATGAATATCCGTCAAACATGTCTGGCTTCACTGTTTCAAATCTAGGTTTCTCCTTTTCTTTTATGGAGGATGCGATGGCCTGCATCAGCTCATTTTGCTGGGTTATCTGCTGTTGCTGTAGCTGCAGGGCTTGTAGCATCATTGCCGTGCTCAAGGTAGATACCGAAGTCTCTTCCGATAATCTCCGACATGGCTGTAGCACCATTTCTTCGAAAACTGATAGTTGCAGGTTTACCTTGACGGATCTGGAGCTGAGAAGTTCCGTGGTTGACTTCTTTGCCCTCTGTGTGACCAGCTCAACCAACTCTGGTGTACTGATACGTCGAGGAAGATCTGTCGTGGCATCATCTTGAACATTCGAACTCAAAAATACAATTTGTTTTAGTAGAGCTTGGATCTATGTTGAAGGTTACCCACATTTTGCTGATCCTGTCGACTGCGCCAAATTTGTAGGGGTCTACAAATTATTGCTACACTGGGGAAGCTTATCAGACTTGTTTATTCTATCTTACTTCTTCTTTCTTCTCCCCCCAGTTCTAATCGTTGTCGCCTTCTTTCATCCCCAGGCTCACTTCAACAAACAGGAGGGAAAACGTCAAATCAGCACGGAAACGGCTAACGCAATCGACCAGCCAAGAAAGGAAAGGGAGCGGTGCAACAGCTGAAAGAGGAAGAGGGAGCGGAGAAATATCTAGTCCTGCGGACAAACGCGGAAATATTGACTGCACCACCCTTTAAGAAACGCGTTTTTATTAATGAAATGACTCTGGAGATGGAGGTGGACACCGGAGCTACGGTGACAGTGATTCCAAAACGGCTGCAAGCCGCTTTGGAATCACTGTCACCGTAGCCAGAGCCTTTCAGGACCAAGCTTCGCAGTTGCTCAAGACAAAGGTTAAACGTCTGTGCTACTGCTGATGCCCATTTCACATGCAGCCAGGAGACCTGGACGCTGCCACTAGTCGTGGTGAATGCAGAGGTGCCACCACTGTTGGGAAGAAATTGGATACAAGTCCTGGACGAGACATGGATGCCAGCACTCCAGGTGAATACTGTGAAAGATGCGCATTGCTTAGAAGGCATCCTGGCCGAGTGCACAAACTTTTCAAAGCGGAACTAGGGTGCTTCAAAGGAGTTGGAGTCAATCTGCAGCTGAAGCCAGACGCCCAACCAAAGTTCATGAAAAGTCGGAAAGTTCCCTATGCACTCCAGCATCTGATCGAAGCACAGTTAGATGACATGGTAAAAAGAGACGGCATCGAGCCAATAAAATACAGTGAATAAGCAACGCCCATAGTCAACTTTCCAAAAGGAGAAAAAGAGGTCAGGATCTGTGGCGACCACAAGCTCACGGTAAATCCACAACTTGAAGTGGACCAGTACACTCTGCCAACAGCCGATGACTTGTTCACGACTTTGAACGGTGGGCAGAAGTTCACTAAGTTGAATTTAAGACACGCCTACGAGCAACTGGTGTTGAATGAGAAGTCTCGCCAGTATGGTCACCATACAGACGCATAAGAGACTCTACAGATACAAGCGTCTACCTTATGGGATCGCCTCCGCCCCGGTCATTTTCCAGAAACAAATGGATGTACTATTGGGAGGGATTCCAGGTGTCTGCGTGTTACTGTTCGACGTTTTGGTAACCGCAGAGGACGATACAACGCACTTAGAGAGACTGCACGAAGTACTAACGCACATGAAGGATCGTGGACTTCGGCTAGCGAAAAAGAAGTGACTGTTCAGGAAAGACAAGGTGGACTACCTGGGACATACAGTTAGCGGTTCTGGAATAAGCACAATGAGGAAAAAGGTCCAGGCTGTACAGAAAGCACCGGTTCCCAAGAATGTGAGCGAGCTACGATCGCTCCTGAGACTTGTAAACTGCTACGGACGTTTCGTGCCTAAGTTGTCTACGACTCTAAAGCCGCTCACGCTTCTGCTGCATGAAGACGTGCCGTGAAACTGGTCACCGGAGTGCGACAGGAGATTCCAGGAACTCAAGGAAATTTTTAGCTGAGCCTCAGTGTTGGCTCACTTTGATCCAGAGCTACTACTGATTTTGTCTTGCGACGCTTCCCCAGTTGGAGTTGGGGCCATGTTAGCGCACGTGTACCCGGACAAGACAAAACGCCCTATTGCTTATGCGTCAAGGACACTTGCTCGAGCAGAGGAGAATTATGCTCAACTAGAGAAGGAAGCTCTAGCGATCGTCTTTGGAGTGAAGAGATTCCATGACTACATATATTGACGTAACTTCATCTTGGTAAACGACAACAAGCCGTTGGCAACCATCCTTGGACCCAAGAAAGGCATTCCAACAAAAGCAGCTGCAAGATTGCAACGTTGTGCAATGCTTCTGTCAGCATATCAATATACAATGGTCTACAAGAAATCAGAAGATAATCTGAACGCTGATGCCCTATTTCGCCTGCCAACTGACGGACAAAGAGAAAAGGTGAATGACTATGCCACAAGTTTCTACTTGAGACAGCTAGACCAGTGTCCAGTAGACACGAAGACTCTGCAGGAGGCAGGAGAGAAAGACCAACTGTACAGCAAGGCCCTGAAATTCACTCAGACCGGATGGCCTGAGAACGTAAGTCCAGATATGGAAGCATGCTTCAAGAGGAAGTTGGAACTTACGGTGGAGGAAGAATGCTTATTGTGGGGCCGAAGAGTTGTTATTCCAGAAGCATGCCGAGGAAGAGTACTGCACGAGCTTGATGCGGTACATGACGTCATTGTGCGCATGAAGAATCTGGCAAGACTGCATGCTTGGCGGCCCTACATAGACAATGACATTGTCAGAACAGTCAACGAGTGTTCTCTGTGTCAGAAATTTTTGAACCAACCAATTCGAGAATATTTCCACTGGCCGACACCCGAACAACCCTAGGAAAAACTGCATATTGATTTTGCTGGTCCTTTCCTAGGGGAATAGTTTCTAGTTTTCACCGACGCCTTTTCTAAGTGGCTAGAAGTGGAAATAATGTCGAGCACGATTGCGGAGAAAGTCGTGGAAGCGTTGCGGAAGTTGTTCGCACTGCATGGACTACCGTGAACTATTGTCTCGGACAACGGACCACCCTTCCATTCGGAAGGTTTTGGAGAATTTTTAAGGGGAAATGGAATCCAACACAAGTTTTGCGCTCCGTTTCATCTTGCAACGAACGGTGCAGCCAAACGAGCAGTACAATCGCTCAAGCAAGGACTGCGGTAACAGACCGAAGGTTCATTACAAACGAAGCTTTCCCAAGTTCTAATGGCTTATCGTTGCACAGCCCACACATCCACTGATTTCGCACCATCAGAACTTTTGTTCTAGCGAAGACTTAGAACAAGATTGGATCCCCTTCACCTAGAGAAGATATCGGAGATTGATACTCAGAAAAAAACAAAAAGGAAGTTTGAAGAAGGAGACGGGGTTTGGGTGCGAGACTAACGAAATTCAAAGAGAAGTTGGATTACAGGCACAATTCTGAAGTGTCTTGGGAGAGCGCACTACGAGGTCAAGGTGCTGAACAGAGTTTGGAAACGACACCTCAACCAACTTCTTCGCCGACCAAGCCAAGTTGCTGGCACCAGGGATTCCAAGTCAGATACTCTGTTCATTCCCGAACAGGAGGAAAGTAATACCCTTGTTACACGGGCACACTTAACTGCAGTTAGGCTAAGCCACAGTTAGCGCGCAATACTTGCCGACAACATTCTGCGGCTATGCAGTCAAAGCTATGGGCGAACGTGCGCTTGAGCATCTTGAGCGCCCATCAAAGCAGTGCACGCGCGCTCTTCATTTCTTATGGAATAGCTGTCCTAGAGTATAGTGCGGTATCTGTGGTGCCGCGCAACAGCAGTTAAGCTGAGTTAACCGTGGTTAAGTGTGCCCGTGTAAAAGGGGTATTATTCAGCGGAACGAGGGAAACCAGATTCAAAAGCAACTCTCTCTCTCTCCGGGTGCCCGAACAAAGTCTGAAAACGCGGAACGCCGATACCTCTCGAGAGCACGCAAGCCGGTGTCTCGATACGGACTGGGATTAGTCTGAGGGTGTGTTGTGTCCAAGAGTAGACTCACGCAACGACGAGGAAGAAGCGAGCTCGAGCTGATTGACGCGAGCCAGCCAGCCAGCCGAACGCTGCCGTCTACCGATACCGGAATCACCCTTATTGTAAATTGTTGTTATATGTGTACTGAAGGTTTATTCGTAACGGCTACGAGTACTCCATGGCCTTAGAAACACAACACATTGTGACGAGCCGCAAAAGACGACTCGCGCGGCTCGTGCGAGCTCCGGTGTCGCGCTTGCGAGCGCGAGAGAAGGAGATCAAAAGAATACATAAAGAAGTTATGCATGGAATTGCGGTGGTTGACGTGTCTTTCCTGATCTCGAAGTCCTTTTTTCTTGACAATCCATGACGAATCGTCACATATGGCGACGCAATGCGGACCCGGACCCGTCAGCGACACGGAGATCCTGAAAGCCGTGGTGGATCAGCTACGCCTACAACTAGCAGAGCTCAAGAACGCGACCTCTACACGACCGATCGACCGGCTAAAGGACATATCGTGCCCTTGCGACGACGCCACCAACAGATAGCTACAGGCAACAGAGAATTTGATCTGCGGACTGCTGGCGCCTGTCGTGGATTGTCTTGATCAGCTCGAGGCAAAGATGAGGAGAACTTCGTCGGCAATATCATTGTGCAGCGCCATCGCTATCGAAGACCTTTCCGAGAGCGAGTCCTCCAGGAAAAGGAGGCCCGAAGCACCCAAGAAAAAAAGCTCCTGTTATAACTGAGTCAGCCGCAGATACTGCAGTCACGCCAGACCGGCCAATAAATCCGCTGACAAACGTGGCTGTCAGCTCGGTTCCTCAGCTAGGCAAAGACATCATCGCCTGGTTTCACCAGATGGATTTCTGGTTCCACACGTTTAAAGTCGCACCAATTGAGGCCATCCCATTGATTGTATCCAATCTACCATCTAAGGACTTCATGTGGGTGAGGTACCACCTGAAGACAACCAAGGTAACGACGTGGGAGCAAATGAAGACCGCTTTCCGTCGTCGTTACAACCTGGACAACGAAGTTGCAGCGAAACAGAAGATGTTCGGCGCAAGTCAGCGTTCGGGAGAGTCCTGCACCGACTTCGCCTTCCGCAAACTGGAGCTCATCGATGAGTGCAACTATAGACGCTTTACAGCATCTGTGCATGGGCGCCGCCATAACTGACCTTCAGTTTTTGTTCCCTCTTATTCCGTTCGCTTCACTTCATCATTACCACAGCAGGACAGGTTATTGCCATTTTAGATGCTACTGTGTTCTTGTGCCCAGCATAGGCCCTTGTGAAGACCCGTCAACGCCCGCTTCAGTGGCTCGGCATTTCGGTAAGACAAGGGAAGGGCGGCTATCGCGGCTCAATCTGGCGCGTATGTAAAGCGTCTATACTCTGTTTCTCCTTATGATGTACCGCAGGAAAGGCTACAAGCTCGAGCTCCTTGCTCTAGGGCACATCTCGGCGGCACAAGCTCTCGCGCGTTAAGAGCAGCTCCCAACGCTATGAGCTCGCGCGGCAAGCCTTGGCTGCGGTACAACATAAGGTGAAACAGAGTATACCCAGAGACGGAAGCGGAGAAATGCAGGGTTATCCTGGCAACACTGTCTGGCAAACTGCTAAAGCACTACTTCAATAGACTCTTTGCTTCATTGGATGAGTTGCTGGACTCACTCCTTCGCTTCAACTAGGTAGTCTTCAGCCAGCCAAAGACACCGGCATTGACGGTAGCTGCAGAGCCAGCTCAGGCTGCGAAGGTAACCAAGAAAGCGTCCTCCTTTCCGCTCTTGAAGCAGGACCGGTCGCCGCCTCGTCAGAACGCGGACGACGGCCATTGTCAGTAGCCTCTTTCTCTACGCGAAAACCAAGAGAAGCAACACGTGTCGCCTCAACGCCCGTCGAAAGCTTCGCAGAATTTTCGGCGTTCTTCGTTTCGTCACCCGGAAGTTCGTCCGCTGTGCCTGAATTGTAAGAAGAGCGGCCACTTCGTCACGCGGTGTCTGCAGGAGCTCACACCAGAATGTTTGACTCCACTGCAGCACCGACGCAGGGAAACGACAAGCTGATGCCTCTGACGCCTGCGAGAGGTCATCAGTAGTTCGGCGCATCCCATGTGGCGCAGCAGTGGGTAGCAAAACCATAAAGGTTCAACTGAACGGATAGCCTCTGACAGCTTTCTTGGATTCAGGGGCAATAAGAAGTATCATCAACCTTTCCATTGCCGACCACTTGCACCTTCTGATTCAACCTTCTTCCATCCGTCTCCATGATCCAAGTGGTCGATCCCTCACGAACCTTGGCGGAGCGACTGCCACAGTGACAGCTGACGGACAGACACTGAACCAAGCATTCATTGTGGTTCCACATCTGGAGGAAGAAAAGTTGCTCCTTGGTGATGATTTTCTGACAGCGTGCAAGGCCAAGATCGATTAGGGTGCAAATAGCTTCTCGATTCCTCCGCCTACGACATGTGATAACGTCAACTTGGTTACGGAGCAGCTGATACCTCCGCGGTCCCGAAAGTTTGTTCAAGCACACCTGAAGAATCCTGTCCGAGGACAATCAACGAAGATAGAGGTGAGCGGCACAAAATTGCTCTACGACCGCCACTGCCTTCTAGTTGAACCCATGGTTATGGATAAGACCGAGAGCACGTTCTACGTACTCCTGGCCAACCCGTCGTCTCGACCAGTGGCTCTACCCTCTGATGCTACTGTCGGAGGCGCTAGGGGGTCACAAGTGTCGAAGACATCGAGCTTTGCGACGACGAAATTGCTTCCATATTAAGTTGCTCAAGTCTGCCTTCGTCGGAGGATCTGGATCGCCGAAATGCTTTGGAAATCGTCGGCCCTCAACATCAACCGCTATCGGTTGAGCGTGTCACGTTCAACATTGGTTCAATGCTGGCACCTGGAGAGCTTCAAAAAGTTCAAGAGCTTCTTGCGAAAAACATGGCTTGCTTCGCGCGAACCAGCACTGACGTTGGAAACTATCGGCTTGAACAGCACTCCATTCCGACAAGTAATGCGAGACCTATCTCCCAGAGACCACGTCGACTGTGGCCGGCGCAGCGTGATGTCGTCAAGCCGATGATCAAGGATCTCATCGATGCCAAGATTGTGCAACCATCGCGCAGTACGTGGGCACCCCCTTGGTTTTAGTCACAAAAAAGCACGGATGAACACGAATGTGCGTCGACAACAGAAGGATAAAGCGGTCACTGATGACACTGTCTACTCCTTTCCACAAATTGAAGTGCCTCTACCCTATGACTGAACTTTTGGAATTTATAGTCTATACACTTGTTTATAGCGTGTCTTCTCATTTAGCATTGTGTATGTACATATTCATTCACTCTCGTGCATATCTCAGAACGCGGTATTTGTTTAATGTTGTTTTTTTTTTTTGCCTCATGAAAGCGCACTGTCGCGTCGACAGTTTCTAAAACCCCGGCATGTGACGAGCCGCAAAAGACGATTTGCGCGGCTCGTGCGAGCTCCGGTGCCGCGCGTGCGAGCGCGGGAGACGGAGGTCAAAATAATAAATAAAGAAGTTCTGCATGGAATCTCGGAGGTTGACGGGTCTTTCCTGATCTCGGAGCCCATTTCTCTTGACGATCCACGACGAATCGTCACACATATATCTTTTTTTACAACTAACCGGAGTACAGAAAATATTCTAGATTCCCTAGCAGTTGTCGTCTTCTTGTGCACAGAGCGTTTGCAAAGTTTTTTTTTTTTTTTTTTTAATTTATCGAAGCAGGTTCGTTTATGCATGAACTTAGAAACAAAAAGTTTTATCCAAAGCAATACTCGACACGAACTTACGCATATCGTGAACTTGTAAACTTCGCTCAGGGGTAACAATGGTTGAGCTGAGGTTGTCCTCAGAAAAGCAATACTTGGGCTAGCGAACTTAAACGGACATTCACGGCAACGTATCTGTAGTATATTTTAAAACGGGGAATGGTTGGCAAGAAGGAAGATTGCCTCCTATAAAGCATTTTGTGTAAAAATGATTAATAGACACCTTCTTATGCATGACAATCTTGCAGCAGAAGAAATGTCCATGAAATGATATGAAGCATACCATGTTTGTATGATCATAATGAAACGCTCTAATGCGTTCTTCCCTCCGTGTGCAGATATCCCACGGCACCTCATCTCAGCACAACCGTTTTGATTACTATTCCAAACTCAGCAAAACAGTGCACACAAGCGCTTGTTGAGCGTGTAATATATATATTTTCATCGCACTTAGAACCAAACTTGGCGTATTGAAGGTAGATAATCTACCTATGTTTAAGTTGTACAACTTCCTACATGTCCCTGTTGATATGCTTGTCCTTCTCCTCGTACCATAGTTGCCGCATGCTCAACATCTCCACTGTGTTTGGGGATGTTCTGGAACAAGTTGGCGGTATTTTAATGACCATTTGTCCTCGTTCACTGCCCAAAATACTTTATCATGTATTTTTACGAATTCTAACGGTCGATTTTCACATAATTCCTTCTATGCATGGTAGTTGTTTAAAAATAAAGGACACTGTAATTTTTGTCTCCAATACTGGAGGCTTTACGTTGTGTAGAACACGAAATAACTGCGATTTTATTGAATACTTGTCTTACGTTGTAAGGTTTACTCTCAGGCGGCACAGCCAGATAACGTATGATTACTTGACCCACGCGTGACTCACCTGAGCGAGGGCCTTCCGCCAACATGGCGAAGATTAACAGAGAAGCGAGGAGTCCCGACATGTCTTTTGAGTGATCAGAATCAACCGCGACTTCTCTTAATTTATATACGTTCGCCTTGGTATGTAATGTTGAGTGCTGCTGACGCCAGTATATATATGTTCTTAAACATTCCCCGATATGGAGCAGTCAACTCGCGATCATGTGGATGAGGCGTCATTTGTCACTGTGATTTAAGACATTTCTCAAGTTTCTAGAGTGGCTTGTCAGCTCAGAGACATTCTCGCCTCCCGAATAGGTTAGGCAGTCGTTGCTGTGTGACAGATTGTTTGCAGACTTTTGCATTGCGTCATTTAGATATTTTTGACGTCGGTGGATTCCAACGTGTCAACATCATCTCAGTTGTGTGAATGCCTATGAACCCTGTTTTTACGCACAGTAACCTCACTCTTCCCCTAAGATTCGCATACCGTATCTCTGATCGCTATAATTTGGGAGACGAAAGTCTTGATCACTATATTGTACTCCACTTAACATTAGCCTTTAAATCAAATAGTTTTAAATAATCGCCTTTTCAAGCCATTTGAAACGATGGTTGGTGGCCCCGGCGGGAACAATGGGAGGGCTAGCTTTATGGTAGAGTTTTGAAATTGGAGTTGATCGATCTACTAAGTTTAGTGGCTTCAAACTAACAGACACCGAATCCTAATTACCCTAAAAATCGGGCCCCTTCTTTAAATCGGGATTCAAGCGAGTTTGTCTGAGAAAAATCAAAGGGGTTGTCGAACATTATTATTTTTTTATTTTTTGGAGAAATATTATTTATTAGTTTGCAACTTACACACATGTTGTTTTTATGTTTTTATTTTGTACAAGCAGAAAATGCTGTATAATGTTATTTGGGTCCAGCTTGACATGAAATGTAGGAGCGCAGACTACTGCTTTACTACGGCCATTGTAATCAAGTATTTAAAAAAGCTGAAAGTAAAACGTATTTGTTCCTTGAACTATTTAATAATCTTAATATGTGCTTCTGTTTATGTACGTGTAATCTTGAAGTAATACATGATTATGCAGAGCTTTTCGCAAAGAATAAGGTACATCTGACAAACGTTACTGCTTCGAGCTTGCGCCCCATAGTATTAAGATTATGATTCCAATCTTTCCTTATAACGCCTTGGTCGGGACGAATAGATCTTCCTTGAAGGAATGTATTCACATTTTCGCTACGGATACATGCTTTAACGTTGAGCTCTTCAAAATATAACAATTAAAAAAACCTTAATGAATGATGTATTTAATAAAAATCAACTGAACATATCATTGTCGCCTGGGCCGCTCATACTCATCAAGTTTTCTGGGCAACAGACTCAACGACTTAGGACTAGTGACGTCAAAACGGTCACAGGGTCACGAGTTTCGTTACAATTGGGGAAGGAGGGGACGGGAGGAAGAAGGAAGGAGGAAGGGGTGGAGAATCAGAGGAAGAGGAGGATAAAGGAGGTTGAGAGGCAGATGGAGAGGAGATGAAGGGGAGGGTATGGAGCGGAGGGCATGCCCCTCCTCCTCCTCCGTATTCTCTCCTCCTCACTCTAATCTGACATACAGGGAGTCGCAAACGTCTTTCATTACTGATCTCTACAATTTTCGCGACTGCTTTTGCGTAGACAAAAAAAAAAAAAAAGGAAACGTTTACAATTCCCTGTAACGCCAAATTGTAGTGCAGGTCTTGAGGAGGAGGGGGCATGCCCCTCCTCCTCATCTGTACCGTCTTCTCCTCCTCTCCTGCTCGCTTCCCATTCAGTGGAAAGTTTTCGCTGAATTTCACGGTAAATTTACCGGAAAAAGATTTCCACTAAACGTAGTGGGGAAACTTGGCACACGTGCCAAATTTCCCCGCTACCTTTCTAGTGACGGCATACATGACGTCACGTGTGCCGTCATTATGGCAAACGTACCATAATACAACCCGAGGTTAAGCCGGCGCCGACGGCGACGCCGCTCAAGCCAAAAACGGGCGCCTAAGAGCGGTGCTCTAAAAATCTAACGCGGGTTTCGCAGGTTATCAACATCAAGAATTAGCTCTAAACGGTTTCGTATTTTAGAATAGCATACGGAAAAGCCTTGGGTACCCAAACAAAAGCGTCGTGGAAAATGTGCCTGGTTCAGCATAAAGTGCGTTTTACATTAGCGCATGGCGACGACGCTATTTTGTTGCGTGCGCTATTCTAAAATTCGCTAGCATTTATTTAGTGTACATACCATGTTGCACCATATTGAAATAACAAAGAACTATTTGCACTCTCCTTTTAGGACATTGTCAGGTAGCTTCTTTTGTGTAAGCTGGTAGGAATTTAAACCAACTCGAAACTATTTGGCCATCCAATACCCCTTTTATTTCGATCACATGTTTGGAGTTCTAAAGTTTTATTAGAACAATTTGGTGTTCTCAGACATCCTATCTGGTGATATTTAAAGTTCCCTTTCTACCTGTGCCTGTCTGCCTCTTCGATGACTGAAATAGCAATCGCAAGTGTGACTTGGACATGAACACCAACCATAAAAAGCAATGAGATGCCGCACGTCGTAGGCAGCTCAGGCAACGAAAATCGTTAGAGAGGCCGAGTATTACATCTTTGACAACATGATTGCTGTCTTAACTGGTACATTGGTATGTCCCGATGCAGTTCACAGTAATCACTGCCCTAGTTTAAAAATGAACGCAGGCAACCTTTCTAAAGAACATTTTATGTGTCTATTTTCAGCCATCTCCGTTTTACTTCACAAAAATATTGAAATCAAGGTGCAATCACAAGCGCAATGGGGGCACAAATCTAAACTGACAAGTTCTTCCAAAATATGATTGATTAAATAACAATGCTTTACTGCAGACATGCGATGCAAATAAATGAATTTAATACAAAAAAGTATAAAAACTATTCTGTCGCAGTAATTAAAAATCGCACCAGCCTACATAATTGACGTAGCAGTACGACGCGTTAGACGGGCATCTCGCTAGCCCAAGATGCTTTCATAAAACTCTGTAGCAGACCTCGCTTTCGGTCTAATCTTGATTTTTGTTCTTAATTTTTTTTTTGTTACAATAATTTCCTGCACCAACATTTCACGCCGGTCATACACAGGATCGGTTAATCTGGCCCGAGCTCTGAGACTCCTGAGAATTTCTTTTTGAGCCGTGAGGTAATTTTGAGGTCGAAGCAAATGGAGCAAAATCAGACAGCCCCAATGATATCGTATCTCAGTCCCATCTTATCGCTGCTGCAAAAACAGTTTCTTAAAACTCTCTAGTGTTAAGTCGGACGAGTCCTTCATTTCGTCAGGGTTTTTAGTTTCTCTGCCGAGGATCATAATCTCTCTCCACTGAATTATATTTTCTTCTGTAAACGTGCTTTCGTGCAGCCTTAGCTTCTTGTTCTTTGTTTTATGACGGTATAGTACAGCAATGTTTCTATTTTTTATTTTTTATCGTTGTGTTTCTTGTACTTGTATGCATATACCTTCATGTTTGTGTTAAATGTGCCCCTCCGTTAAAAGTACGCGTCGTTGGGTTAGTCAGTGAATAATGTTTTGAACCAGGGTTAAAAGCGCTAAAAACACGAGTACAAGAAATATGTGCCTGTGTTTGTCGTCTCTGTTAGGTTCATCTTTTTAGCGCTTTTTACAATGGTTTAAAGTTCCCCTCCTTCTTTGCTCTGAAGCAGGATTCTAAAGACGATTTGCCTAAGGGGCCGGATTTAAGATTGGTTGCTGTCTCGGGTGCAATGAAAATAAATACGGAAATATCTAATGATAAAAAAATCATTCAAAACGCACTTAAATGCATAATTGAAAGTCAGAGTAAATATGATACAAAACAATAAGGGTGAATAGCGATATATACTTTATTTATCAATCAAATATATAGCTAATCGTGACATTGTACAATATTTCGGACCCAGAAAACTCACCAGCATAAATCGAATTTAATAATAATATTGACATGTTCCTACAGCGCAGAAAACCAATGATAATGAAAGAACCACCGAAAATAGGTAAAAGACACAGGATGCGTAGCAATACGTATGCATTGGAACGCAGATGATTTTTATCACACGTACCCGTACAAAAATGTCCGATATGGCCCTGATATATTTTATATACGGCCATGTATGATAATATAAGACGTCAAATATGGCCATATTCCACCATATCTGGGAGCAAATACGGCCCTATATCGCCATATAAGTGGGCAAATACAGCCAGATGTGTCCATATAAGTGCGTAAATAGGCCATATATCGCCATATACGCGTGTAAATATAGCCCCTGATAATGATATATGGGCCCGTTTCGGTCTTGCAAGAAATAAGTCACATGTACTCGCCAAGACACTAGTTGATTGATCTGTATTGCATGAGTCTCATATAATTGGTTAACTATTGTTAACATCCTTAAAGTGAAGTTATTCCAAGTATTTGGACCAATTCTTCAATTGCGCATTTTAAAGATTGAAAGACAAATGAAATTTGGTTGTATGCTTGACGTGTAACAATATGACGAAGTGCGATCGGAAAGCGAGTTAATCAAATCATGGATTTTAGATCGCAGCTCTTAGGCACCCGTTTCCGAGTTAAGCGGGGTCGGCGTCGCCATCAGTGTAACCACCCCGCTAAATTTAGCGAGAAATTGAATTGGTATATATGTGACATGACGTCAATTTTCCTGCTAAATCTGGCAGTGAAACTAATTTTGTTCATGTTTCCCTGCTAAATTGAGTGGGTAAACACGAACCGTTAACTTACTGAAGATGCAAGACGCGACTTCGTCGTCCCGAATCCTTTTCCCTTCGAACGGCTGCGAAGCCGTTGCGCCCGGAGTACAACTGAAAAACCGTTCACGAAGCATCGCATCCGTTCGTTTTCGAGCGTCGGCGATTCATGGTGTTGAAAGTCGGAAGATATGCTGTCCGTGGTGCTTTTATGTGTAACTCTTTCGTAAAAAAATTTGAAATTTAAAAACGCGAACCTAACAGTGTACACACAATTTTCAATTTATTGGTAAAAATATATAAGCATATTTATTTATATATTTATTTGTGGAAATCGTGCTCAAAAGAATAGTCGCGTTTATTTTTTCATTTAAAATTATAATGCGGGTTATAGAGCGTAAAACATAATATCTTCAAACTCGCATAGTTTTGGGTCACTTTCGAGCTGGACAGCTTGTTTGGAAGTTGAAAAGCTGTGCTTTACAGAGCTGTATGTCCACTCGGTATTGACAGCAGGGAAGACGCTATGCGTGTTTTAGGCCAATCGTGTCTCCGGTTAGGGTCACGTGACTACAGTCTAGAAGCTGGTGATAAAGCAGGACATGGCACCTGCCTGGAGCCCAAGGCCATACATAGCATTCACTGCACTGTCAACCTTGGGTTCAAGTAACAAATCCGCTCGTTGTGGTCGTTGATGCCCCGTAAGATAAGCCCTTTGTTTGTGCGCTCCTGTTTTGTCCTTTCCTTCTCTCCTTTTCTCTCTCTCCCTAAGCTGAAAGCGTGGTAGAAAGTGGGTGGTCACGTGGTTTGACGGATGACGCATTAGCCGTTGGCTATCTGGCAATGCGTTTAGCCGGACCTAGTTTGGCGTGTGTTGCGCCCTGCGTGACTGCTGCGGATGTCTGCTTCTGCAAGCGATTTCTTCAAAGCCGCCCAAGAATTTTTCGCGATGCGTTTAGTGTTTAATTCTAAAAATGACAGCTTGTGCTGCATCGTGTTGAATCTTCACAGAAACCTTCCTTCTCGTTTTTGTGTTTGAGCAATGGCGTTGCCGTGGCCGTGTCGACATGTATCTCGGATTACACCTTTCAAGCCCCGTCACGTGAACTAAGTGCGCTGCAACCTACTTCGCGACAATTGATCGTTTTCCTAAAGGTGCTCTTCGAGATTACCTCTAGAATTAGGCCGTATTTATCTCCTGGCAGCAGGGAGAATAATTGTGCAGATTGGTTCAGCAGTGGTGAGATTGCGCTTCAAGCAGAAAGTTTCGACATGCCGCCGACAAAGTTTTGACGTGTCGCCGAAAAACCACAACTAAGATTCTTAATTACGCGTTCTAAAACTTGACGAGCGGCTTTACGAGTCGCTTGTAGAGAGATTGTTACGATTTTGCGAAATACTGGTAAACAACGCTAGGTTACTGTCATAATCTAAACCCTGAGATGAGGATAAATGAAATAACGGACAACTCTCATTGACTTATGCTTTATATTATGGTGTTTTCTAACCGGCTTGCCTACATACTTTCGCTCCTTGCAAAGGTTACCGTCTCGCGGACGACACAAACCGATCCCCTGACGGTGGCGTCTCGACGAGCTGGCACACGGGGGCCGCCGCTGACCGGTCGCCGTCTGGCCGGGCTCGCGGCGCGACAATCGCCCGTAGTCGACCGGGAGCCCCGAAGATGCGCTCGAAGTGGGGAAACGGTTTTATATAACGAAAGGCAAAGGGCATCTACACCACGAATGGGCAAAAGCCGCTGCAAAGGCGTGCGCGAATGTAAACAACGGTAGAAAAGTGCAGTTGCTGTCCGCTATGAGATGCGTGCCGCAAACTCGGTCATCCGCGGACGTATCCCTCTACTGGCGCTCGTACTTTCTCTAACTTGACGTACACTCTGTCTCGTGCCTCATGCCGACGAAACGATCATAGGGATACCAGGTAATTGCTACAGCCGAGCGCGGCACAGGTTACCATTGCTCTCGCTGTGAACGGTCGAAGAGTCAACCACCAACATGGTGGATACTGGTGTTCGACGTCATGATGTGACGTACTTGCAAGGCATGGATTCCGGGTGTTTTTTTTATTCTTGTAGATTTGTTTTAAAAGAAGCCGTGAACGCTACACTTATGCGGTTTGTGCGAGTAAGTTATACGCCCGGGGGGACATTATGTAGTTTGCTAATCTTTGGGATAAGTCGGCTAATTAATCAAAATTCATTAATTAACTTTTAATCGGTGAAAATAGACATAAAGTTTCAATTAGAAACTTGCTGAGCGTCGTCCAAAGCCCCTAAATAAGTAATTTTTAGAAAGACCTTGAGCGCCTGTGAAGCGCAGTAGTGCGTTGAAGTTACCACTCGTAGACCAGGTACAAAACTGGGGCTAGATAAGAGATGGAAAAATTGCGCGGCGCCTTACCGAAACCGCGAGCCTTGTACCTGCTCCACGAGTGGTAACTTTAGTGCACTACTACGCTTCTCACGTGCTGAAAGTCTTTCTGAAAATGACTGATTTCGTGATTTTCGATAACGCTCAGCAAGTTTCTTATTGGAACCATATATCTATTTTCACTAATTAAAAACTTAAGTAGTGAATCTCAAATAATTAGCCGACTTATCGCAAAGATTAGCCACCCACATAATGTCTCTCTGGGCTTATAACTCACTCGCACAAACCGCATAAGTGTAGCTTTCGTGACCTTTTTAAAAAACAAATCTGCAAGAATAAAAAAGAAAAACCTGTATATGAAGGTTACCTTATTTGATTGGGGCATATCTGCCCTGATATGGGAGGCATATGTGCCCCTATTTGGCAGACCTTGGTATGGATATATAAAAATTGGGCAGATCTGGCTAGATAGGGCTCATATAAACTGATGCGCTTGATAGGGCCAGATATGCCCAATTTTTTATATAACCATATTTTTATATATAAGTCCAAATCTGCCATTTTCGCAAGGGAACCCTTACGAAAATGGCAGATCTCGACTTATATAAAAAACAAAAAAACAAATATGGATGTATGAAAAAATGGGCAGATCTGGCCATATCAAGCACACCAGTTTATATAAGCCTTATCTAGCCAGATCTGCCCAATTTTTTATATAACCATATCTGGGTCTGGCAAATACCTGCCTCCCATATCAGGGTGTTTTTTCTCTTGCAGATTTGTACTTAAAAAAAGTCATGAAAGCTACACTTATGCGGTTTCTGCGAGCGAGTTATACGCCGAGGGGGACATTACGTGGGGGCTAAGCTTTCCTATTACTCGGATAATTAATTAAAATTCCTAATGAGCTTTTCAATTAGTGAAAATAGACATACGGTTCCAATAAGCAGCTAGCGGGGTGTCGTCCAAAATCCCTAAATCAGTCATTTTCAGAGAGACTTTCAGCGCGTGAGAAGCACACTAAAGTTACCACTCGTGGAGCAGGTACAAGGATAGCTGTTTCGGTAAGGCGCCCGCGCAATTTTTCTCTCTCTTATCAAGCCCCAGCCTTGTACCTGCCCTTACAGAAATGTCATATATGGCCCAGATATGTTTAATATAGGGCCGTATATGGGCATATAAGTAGACATATACGGTGATATAATGCCATATAAGGGCTGAAATCAGGGCAGATATGGTAAGGCAACACCATATATGACGACATATAATGCCAGATAAAGTCATATATGGTGCCAGTGGCTGCAATATATAGCAGTACAGGATGCCTGATACTCCTGTATATGGCACTATATGGTGCCAGTCAACATGTAGATGCAGGTAGCACTCCGCATCGGCCGGTATCGGGACATCGGGACTACGCCGGCCCGCCCATGGTAACAGGATGGCAGTGCTTGGCCATGGGCACCGGGGAGCTACCGGCCCCGGCCGGCGTCGGGGTTTCGTCTTGCTCATTGGCCAGTCCAGCCGTAGAAGTTACAATGACTGGCAGGCATCGGTTTTTTGCTGTCTTTGCTGGCTAGTCTTTCCATGGAGGTTCCAGTAACTGGCCGGCATCGGTGTTTTGCTGTCTCTGATGGCCGGTATTTACGGAAGTTCAGTAACTGGCCGCACCGGTATTTCGCTGTCTTTGATGGCCAGTATTTACATGGAAGTTCAGTAACTGGCCGGCATCGGTATTTTGCTGTCTTTGATGGGCAGTATTTACATGGAAGTTCAGTGACTGGCCGGCATCGGCGCTTTGCTGTTCGCAGGCTGACGAGCCCCAGGAACTTCCGTTTACTGACCGGCATCGTTCTATTTTTTTTTTGCCTTTTTCACTGTGCAGTCACATCATCGAGATTCCGACGAACTGCGGCGATTCATATGTAGCGAGTGGAAATGTTTGCGTTGATCAATCCTTCGTAAATGACCGCCGACGCTGGCGTATTTTATCCCACATGGCAAGGCTGACGTGTGCCGTAAGGAAAATTCGCAGTCCACGATTTGAGAATCTGACCCCCTACGCCACGAAAACTAAATTTTACAACGCCGAACGACACTTTTTTCAGGAAGTTAGTTTAATTTGATGTACTATACTTAAGGTCTGGCGTTATACAGACGTGTTTGGCTCTGATAAAAAATAAAAATGGTATAGCGGAGCCTCGAATGAAAAAAGAAAAAAGACGTGGCATGATTCAGCACGCGCTTTGACTACAAAACAATAATAAACATTACTTTCCAGAAACTAGAAAAGTAAGGGATGTGTTTATTGCTTATACGCTACGAGAGGCACATAAATCTCCTAAGGTATCATTTTATTTGTGATTTTAATCTAGTGTGAAAATATGCTATTTAGGGCAGGAATCGACTGTTTTATGTGGTAGTTACGATCATCTAAGAGGAATATTTTAAATGTTCACATAGCCAAATTATGTCAGTCTCTTTAATAGCTTATGTTATACGACATACCGTACCAGAGGAACGCGAATATAAAAACCTTTTTTTCGTTAGTAAAAGAAGCGAGAAACACCAATGCGTTGTGGATGTACACACTGATGGGTTTGTGAATGTAACCCCTTGACACTACGAAAAATAAATGTCACAATGCCGAACGATAGCATTTCTGAAAGCTAGTTTAATTATCCGCGCTGTACTTGAATCTCAGGAATAAAAAAGTGTTTATGCCTAACAATAAGTAAAGCTGTGGAGCGCAACCTGTATAAGTAAGACCTGGCGGCACGCGGGGGATATCGCTGATCTACCAGAACAAAATTAAATACTACTTTCCGGAAGTCAGAAAATTAAGAGATGTGCTTATGAGCTGTAAGCTCAACTAAATTACTCCCTCAAAATGGCGGTATTTTGGTTTCAATAGTGGGTGAAGATGGACCGCTTTCATGACAAACTTTCGCTTCATCACTGTGGCAGTTTTACCACTTACATTTTCCCATTTTGCTCTAAATGTACCCGTTTTTATTAATTTTATTTCTTCGTTGAAAGGACTTGCGCTGTTTGCCTACTACACTGACCCACCTATTAGCACGGAGGGAGCGAATCATCCCGGCAAAATAAGAGGGCCAGGTTTTCTGAATTGCATCAATTCAAATGTGGGCTCGCACTTTTTATTTTCACCTTCTGCGTGATTGTTACCGCGAAGAAGGGTGCCGACGACAACATAAACATAGAAAATATTTAAAATAATAAAAACTAATACACAAAGGTGACAAAAATTTTAATATAATAAAAACGAATTAAAAAATGTGCGAGAAAAATATTTAAAATAATAAAAAGTAATACAAAAAGATGAGAAAAATATTTAAAATAAAAACTGATACAAAGAGGTGAGAAAAAATAATACAAAATAATACAAGAAGGTGAGAAAAAAATTTAAAAATAAAAACGAATACAAACAGGTGAGAAAAACATCTAAAATGAAAAAAAGAAGTGTAAGAAAACAAACAGCGTTTACCGCGATTCGAACCAACGACCACTAGCTCAGGAACCAGCGCGTTAACGCGCTACTCTACCACCGTCCGAATGACCTACGCTCCCTTTCTAGAAGTTTGCACGTCTGCTGAAATTGTTTTTACCATCGTAGGTAAACATGTTCAAGAATTTATTCATAATATTGTGGCGAAATTGACATGTGCAATAATTTATTATTGCTGTGTCTTTTATAAGTTTAATAATGCGGTTTGCTGATCGTTTTATTTCAAACGTGTTGAAGATACGAATACAATCTCACCGAAGCAACGGCCTGTGGTTCGCACGTTTCGCCGGCCGTGTGTGTTTGAATGCCTCTGTTCACGACCGGCTAACGGTCCAATTACCCGATTAGTGGTGATGCGTGGAATTTTTCTTAATTTCAAATGTTTCCGACAAAGAAGGAAGCGACTGTGGGACGTGGAACTACGTCATATCTGCTCAACAGCCAAGATCATTACACGGGATCGAAGTAAGTTCGTGTTTTGTTCGTTTGGGCTAGATTATTTCCTGCGTTCAAAAGGCTTGTTATTGTCTGTAGATCGCTTGCTTTTATCTGTATTACTAATTGTTCGCAAATGGTGTTATGCGAGGCTGTTTTTCTTCTTTCCCCAATGCAGAGGCTGTCTACTCGCTTAAGGTCGATCAGTTGCGGGGGAACTCTTTGGGAGACGGATTAGGGGGGGGGGGGGGGGCAAAGGCGGAAGAGGAGGGGGGGGTTGATTTCCTCCCTCCGCCGTATTGTTTACTGGTAACCTAGAATGTCTGGAAGAGCGCGGTGCCCCTCCATTGCCGACGCCACTCTAAGTACCTGCGTGCTGAGAGCTCTACCCGACAAAAACAGCGATTGATTGATCGAGCAAGTCCGTAGCTTTCGCCGCCCCAGTCGTCTGTAGACGCCTTCATTTTCGCAGTTCGTACCCAGAAAAAAATTGCCAAAAATTGGTGCCGCGATGAATTCACCCCATGGTGATTAATGCATAGCATACCTTTTCCGATCGCAAGAATTGGTGCCCGCGAAATAATTTTTGACGCTGGCACTTATTCCTCGCGAAATGTCGAGCTCTAAAGATCATTTGCTGTAGACGTGTTTCGTATGATCCAACGCACGTGTAACGAATTTCACACCTCCAGAAACACTCAGGCTGCTTTAAATGGTGAAGCATTTATTCTCTTCCTAATGGTGTTTTTTTTAGAGGCTTTCAAGTATTAATTACAAGCTTCTAGGGAAATGTACATGCATGTCCTCAATTAAGGTAGTGTCTCCCCTTACAAAAAATTTTCATGAATTTTTTTTGAAAGTTTAAGGAGTCTACTCATTGTGTCTTTTCGAGTCTCAATAGAAATGCAAATGAGTTTTGTAACGAATCCGTAAGGAGTTTACGAAAACTATTGGCCACCGCGTTCCAATTGATGTTTCGACAAAGCTACCGCATAAAGTTTCTAATGTATTTCATATGAATATAATTTGAAAGTCTATTGACACCGTTTCGAGTCTGTGTTGAAAAACAATTGATGTTTTGTAACGACTCCCTAAGGAGTTTACGAAAACTATTGGCAACCGCGTTTCAATCGAGGTTCAGCCGTGCCACCTCATAAGAATTTCTAATAGATTTTATTTGAAAGTCTAGATACACTGCTTTGAGTCTGTTGAAAATCAAATGTTTTTTTCTACCACGTTGTACTTGAGGTTTTGACGTGCCATCTCATTAGGGATATTCCGACGAGTCGGAATATACCTAAGGAGATGGCCCTTCAAAACCTGAATTGCAACGTAGTAGAAAATAACATTTGATTTTCAACAGAGACTCAAAGCAGTGTATCTAGACTTTCAAATGAAATGTACTAGAAATTATACTCCTAGCCTGGGTTTCTAGATAGACGGCTCTAAGAGGGAAGACGGCAATAGGTTGCATGACATGTGGTCCGGATCTAACCGTTGTTTTGAGGGAAGGGGAAAGTGAGTGCAAGTGTCACTTTTATGTATGCCTATGTACGCATGCAGTGTTCGAAAAATGCCTGCATAAAACCGTGGGAAGGAGTAATAACTGGTTTATTAAAAATGCAAAATTCGAGCATACGGTACACTGCCTTCGTGTCCATGGGGGACGTTGTACTGCCTTCGTGTCCATGGGAGACCTTGTACTGCCTTCATGTCCATGGGAGACCTTGTACTGGTAACCTATAAAGAAAAAAGATGCACAGTTACACGTTGATCTGCTTATCTAAACTTCAATGTCCGCGCAAGGCGTCCTGTTCACAGCGCAGCACTACCTCAGCGCTGAACAGTATTACAAACCGGGACATCAGTCCTTTAGGAAAGGAGGACTCTCAGAACACACGATACAAGCCATGGAAGTAGCAGTGACTCGTTGCCTTTACAGGACTGAGTTAGCGCTGCACTGTATGTGTGAACCAGCCCTAAATGCGGAAAGTCACATTCAAAATTCCTACATTTTTGTTCACCCAGGCACTTAATTTACAAACTACCTTGATAGTTTAATGAGTGGCACTAATAACATTGTCAGGGGCACCATAATGCAAAATTATATTTTGCCCCCGAGTCTGCGAGAATCAATCGCTCACTGTTTTTGCCGCCGCATTGCACTCTTTTATTTCGGCTTTTGAAAAGGTCTACCAAAGATAAGCGAGCGGATGTTATCGCTTATGAAGTTTACCAAATTTGAACATAGAGAAGCTAAGACTTATAAGCATTTCGCAGAATTAACATGGCAATTTGGGCCAACTGATCCATGATCGTAGACAAGCGCCGCAAAAAACACGTGGACAATAAGTGGTGGTAAACACTGGCGCCAGTGTTTTATGTCCACTTGTTGTCCCTGTGTATTTTTATTTACTTTTTTTGTTTGTTTACTATCTTGAACAAGTATTTTTAATCACAACGGACAGGAAGGGAACGGTAATAGGGTTCTATGCGGATCATAAAGCCATGCTCCGAATGGGTGAGTGTCAACTGCAGGTTTCACAACAGTGGCAGATCCAGGGGGGGGGGGGGGACACCCCTCCCGCCCCCCCCTTCTCGGAGGGCAATTGGACATGAGTGGACCCCCCTTGCACAAGAAAGAATGGGAGAATAGTATCCTTAAAAATTTTCCGCCCACCCCAAAACAAAGGTCTGGATCCGCCACACTAAGTTTCAATTATTGGGAGGATCGAGACATCAGAGGCCGAGTTCAAAAAGCAAACTTGCGATAAAAAATTGAGTATGACAAAACCCGAGAAGATATCCGTATTAACAAAACAAAATTTGTCGCAACTTTTGTGTGACTTACAACGAAATATTACGACATTATCCAAAGTGTCTCAAAAACTTTTTAGGACAAACATGGCCGCACATCACTTGGCTATTTCGCCGCGACCAGCAATTAATATAGAAGCGTGGGAAAGAGGCATGTGTTTTTCCCACTGTTCACATGCATCCCTACTTGAAGCAGTATAAGGGCAACGCTAAACTACACATGGAGGATTCAGCCGACGGGTCTGCCGAGCTGTCCATCCTGCCCGTTAGAGCTAAGGAGGTGCAGGACTGCAATCAACGGCGAGATGCGCCAATGAATCAACGAAAGCAAATGCCACACAAATCTTCAGTGCACCCAAAAGGATCCTTCACCTATGAATGGCGTGAACCTGATTTGGTGAACACCAGCGGCCCCTCGTACTTCAGTAGTGATTTGCAAAGCGGTGAGCAGCTGTGCGACCCTACCACACGAAAGGGCACATTCCTGACAGGATGTGCCTTTTTAATGCCAAAGCATTATATGTCCATGGAGCGGAAAATCCGAGTTGTACCAAACGTTAACAGAGGTATAAAAGAAAGAATAAAATGTGCTTCCACGGCTGAGATTTGAACCCGGTGCTGCTGTGTGAGAGCCGGGCATGCTAGCTGCTGTGCTATCTCAGCCGCTTCGGAATGCGACATTACTCTCCCGTCAAAAAGAAGCTTGTCCCATTACAGCAATAGATAGCATGTCTTTACCCGTTCTTTGTCCCTGTTTATCTGAGGCTGATTTCTCATCATGTTTGACGGCATCGGCGTTGATGTGCCCGAAAGATGGTCATAAAAATATGTCCTCGGTTCGATGACATCACACTTCACGTGACGACATGACGTACCATGATGTGTGACGCCGTATGATGTAACGTAATACAAATATTAGAGGGGCACTTAGTTATACCTACGTGGATTGAATGCGAAAGCATTGCCATTCCTAACAATAGAGAAAAAAAAGGAAGTGTCGTTAGGAATGGCATTGCTTTCGCATTCAATCCACAAAGGGATACCTAAGTGCCCCTGTAATATTTTGTGTGGAGTAGAGCTCAAATAAACGCCATACGGTGCAGTATATCCATGATTAAGTTGCTGCTAGCCGTGAGGCTTAATGTTTTGCACCAACAATACCGTAGTTTTTCCTCGGTTGCGACAAAGTGCCACTGCGCTACGAACTTGCTAGAAATTTCTGCATATGCGACCACTTTCTTCTGGAAACCTATGGTGACCTGCCATTCACTTTTGGCCAAAGAACAGTGAAAATACCAGATGTGAAAACAGCCATAACAAGCATTAAAGAAATCAAGGTGGGGGTCATAGCATTAGCTTCCCAACGTGGCGAGACTAGCACAGGATTTCTGATACTCGCCGTTTAAGGCAGGAGTCGACTTTGTCCGGTCTGATCTTGAAAAACAAGTTTGGTTCGGTTAATTTTGTAGCAGAAAGCCCGTGCTTTCCTGTTTGTGGGGTCATTTTCTCAGTTCAAAATATGATGCGAAGTCCTTCCCATAAAAATGCATGGGTTCCCGCTAGGACTCTTCGAAATGGTTAAATTAATTGAGGTCATTATACTCTGTTGCCACTCTAGAATAGCAGAAGGCCCTCCCACAAAGCCCTTCACTCTTTTTAGTGAGCAAACAGAGAGCCGAGAGCCGAGAGGACACCGCCAATCATGGCGAGCAAAGGGAATTGTGGGAGGGGCTTGTGCTATTCAAAAGTTGCAACGGACTGTAACAAAAGTTTACAGTACTATGAAAACAAAAAGACCAAGTACGCACAGAAATTCGCAGGAAGTGTAGCAGGGACAGAATAGAAAAAACTGCAGCTGCAATATTTGCCCTTTAAATTTCCCTCAACAGCACAGCAGAGATGACATGCTGGTCGTCAGTGCCTGGAGGGCCACCCCCTTGTACTGGTAGCACATGTAGTCTGAAACGAACAACAAACAAAACATTAAATGCATGGACAATCCGCACATGCTGTTATTTCGCTTCATTGGCCGCTTCAGAGAAAGCAAGCATGCACGCCGTTGTCCAACCATGTCAACTGCTAGCCGAAACTTTCTGCCACCAGGATTAAAATATTGCTTGCGCTATAAAAAAAAAACATTTACACACTACCCAGCTGGCACGCTGAAAGTTCAAACATTGAAGAAACTACAACATAAAACTTCAATGCAAGAGCTACACCTGGTGGACAATACACAAAAGTATGTTCAGTGTAAACCTTGGTGCACCGCAAGGCTGATTTACCTCAGCCAGTTTGGAACATCTGCAGTTCCATTCTTTTCAAGATATTATGCCTCAAAATATGTGACAAATTAATTGGGTTAAAAGTTTTTAATCGACACTCGGCCCAAATATTTAGGAAGTATACTAGTGGGTTAATTTCTAACTTACCATAATTATTTTCGGCATCCTGAAGGCGACGCTTCAGGGTCCAGTTTTCATATTGGATTTACCTCGCCCACACAGCTGCAACCACACTGAAATGTTTGCAAAGTTTCAGGCAGGGTAATTAAACGTCCGCAGTTTCTCTCAAACACCACTGTCACAATTTTTTTTTGTCATTTTGGTTTGTTTAAGGGTGGTTGGGGGGAGGGTCAATTACAATCCTCACACATGTTTACCTGGGCGTCAAAGGCTTGAGCTCGGATGAGACTATACTCCTTTTCATACTTAAGGTGCAACGCTGTCAAAGCTACACTCTAAAACCGGTCTCTCATAAAAAACGCTGTCCCTCTGATTTTAGAGGGGACAACAATGCTTTCAGGGGGACAGCTCTTTCTAAGAGGGAAATTGAAAAATAAAATAGCAACATCTAGAGGGACACCAACATATTAAGAGAGACCAAGGAAACCCTTTCGTTGGTCCCTCTTAACTGGACCAATGTAGTTCGGTCAGGAGGAGAGGGGCAGGCGCACTAATCCACGGCAAAGAGTTCGGATGGTGCTGAGGCTTCGCGCCAATTCAAGGAGAGCTGGAAACGGTCGTTGGCGGAGAGCCGCAAGCGTCATGCTGCTCGTTTGACTTCCTTCGGGTGAGTAATCCTGTCATATTGACGCTTTTGTTTTGGATGCATTGCGGGTGGGAATAACGAGCCATCAATATTTTCACGCTGGCTGTGAGATGCACGAGCTTTGCATGTAAAGTGAGAGTGTTCAGCTGTAGTCCGCGGACGCGAACGCTTCCTGGATCTGCTCGTTCAGCTAAGGACAGAGCGTCGCTAATCGTTTGCCGTGCCGTGAGCCGCAGGGCTGTCTTCCGTACAAAACACTTTTAGCGGGCTAGGGTGTCCCATTGGTACGCGTATGTCCTAGGCTGGTGATATCAGACCATTTTCTGTCCAACGCTTTTGTCTACTTTTTAATATTGAACGCGCGTTCGTTCTTCTCCCAGCTCGAGCTGCTAGCTTTGGCACTGCTACGCCGGCATTTTATTACCGACAATTTCCTTTTATTTTATCCGTGAGCGTACACTGTCGGCACCGGGTACTACAAAGGACGGCATCGCCCTCCCTAAGGCAAAGCCAACATAAAGGCACCCTAGCTGGGGCTGTCAGTGTTTGGAAGCTTGGCTCGCCGATTTGTTTCTCGGTGTGCACTCTAAATGCTTGAGGTTGACCGCCCGAGAGCGTTGATTGACGGAAACAATGTTGGCGATTTTGCGTTTGTTTGCCTTCAGAATTCATTACAGCAATTTACACTGCAATGTTATGTTGTAGACATCGTTAGCGTTGCAGTGATTATGAACTTTTTCTCAAGTGGGAGGCGAGCAAAAACCCATAATGTGTGTGTATGTATGTGAAAATGGGGGGGGGGGGGGTAGGTGGACAAACTTCTAATTCAAATCCCACAAAAAAAAAAAAAAAGGAAAAGGTTTTTTCTTTCGCGCGTTCGAGTTGCGTCGGCGTCGCGGCGTCTGCGGAAAGATGGGAAGGGTCGAGAGGTGGCCCGGGAGTACATTTTTTTTTTTATATATATTTCTTTGGCGTACTCTTTTGTTCGTTATATTTTGACGGTCGTGCCGGCAAAGCTACCGTTTTTTTGTTGTTTTTTTTTCGGCGTTGACCATGCTTTTGTTTTTGGAGGTTTTATTCATGATGTCTATGATGCTCTTTGTTTTCTGTAGCTGGTTGAATATTTTTTTTTCCTGTGTGGTACATCTGCGAAAAATATATAAACAAAACTTTTTTTTTTTGTTTTTTTTTCTTAGGCGCTTTAGGGCTAGGTTGACTATGGGCGTTAAATGACTGACCGTTAAAAATCTTCTTTCAGAGTGAGGCAATGGCAACGAACATTGGCATGAAGGAAATCAGAGGGGGTTCTGCTCAGATTGCTCGTGTAAAGAGCTCTACCAGGACCCCTGCACGGTGGAACGCACCACCCTGAGTGCTGAGCTTACTGCGGCCACCCGCACACGGCCCACAACGAACTCGGTAATTATGAACTTTTTGTATTCTGGTATGTGGGTAGGCACTATTCACGTTCTGTTGGCATATGCGTTGCTTCTGAAAAAAAAGAATAAATGAATGGCTTGCGCCGAAATGTCTACAGAAATATAATTTTTTATTTGATTATGTTGCTTTCTAAAACATGCTTACATATCTTCTGCAGCTTCGAGCCGCAAATACAATCCATGCTTTCCAAAGCACACGGGGCTTCTAATGTTCATCTACTACTAAATGCGTTTTCGTTTTGTCTTGCTAATACAAAAACGATTCTCGTAAATTACCTAAAACAGCAGTCTATTCTCGTACCAAATATTAATAGTAGCAGAAGTTACGTCATAAGCTAATGTCACTCGCTTTTTTATCGTATACAGATTGGGTTCCGAATCTTTGAGCTGTTTTCACTTTATTTTCGCATTTGTTTCCTACCGACTGCTTGAAAACAGGTGAAAGCGCTTCATTACCTTCATTCTAATTCCCACTCCCTGTATCTAAAGGAAAACAATATGATCTTTCATTCAGCTAAAGGTGGATGCACAGCTTCGGTTCCATAACACGATCGTCGCCATGCTGGGAAAACTGGAGGAGGTAAAAGGCGCCTTTTGCGGAGACAACCCGACAACATTCTTAAACGTTAAGACCATTCTCCGGTCTCGATTGGACAGGAGTTCTCTCATCACCTATGGTATGTGAAAAAGCGAATGCAAAAATAGAAATGAAAGTTTGACGCTGACGCATTTTTTTTTTTTTTAACAATTGCTGCTTGCAGGACGATTTTACCCCTGACGAAGAAGTTCCAGGACCCAAGACTTTCTTCGGTTCGGAGAAACGGATCGTTTGTGGGAACGGGTCAGTGACACTCTCCGCTAGCACGACTATGGAGGGGGCACTAGTCATGTGCTTATGGGTGTATTAAATAACAAGGCTCTCCTACCCTATGGCACATGGACAAACCCTTGGACTCCTCTAAGGTCTGCTCGTTGAAAATGAAGTGTTTCGATTCAGTTTATGTCAGACAAGCTCAGACAATTGCTCATGGCCGTTCAAAAACAACATAAATTCTGAGCTTCTACTGATGGCAAGAGACGCCGAATAATTTGTTTTTAATGCTATGAAGTAGGTAACTACGCTCTAAAAAAAGCACAGGAATCTACTTTCCGGAACAGCACTTGGAAAGTCAATCACCTTAACTCACGGAAGCTGCTCAGCGAATCACGATGCCGAAACATTAGATTAAACCACAAAACCCAGTCTGAGTTGTGACATTAAGCAATGCAAAACGTCACGCTTGTTGTGCTTAGTGTCGCAATTCATTTTTTTGTATAATATCATATGTTTCGGCATCTACATTCGCTGAGCTGCCTCCGAGAGTTATGCCGATTTTCTTTCCATGTGTTGTGCGGGAAAAAAATGTATACTTATTTTTTTTATGTTACCTGCTAAAAAAAAAAAAAAAAAATGCAACACGATTGTTATGTTTTTGTTTATGATAGGCAAAAGGAGTCACTTTGCAGCACGGAATTTTTTGTGCGATAGTTTCCGAGAAACGCTGATTTCTGGCGTCGTTCTAACGTCTTTTTTTTATCCGTAAAAGCTACCAGAACATCGGTATAAAATTACTATTTTGATAAAGACATTTCAAAATATTTTCTTGTGTCATGGCAAATAAAACACGTTTTTAGTCTTAAAGATTGTCACTGTTTTATTTCAATTGTGTTACGCAGCACAGAATAACTTTGGTTAAACAATATCAGCGAAAGTGCGAGAACTGTATCACTGCAGTGCAGCATGTCACCCGACAGTCCAAACACGAAGGAGCAGAAATTCTACGATAGAATAAGAGAGATAACTTAAAGCCGGGGTCACGCTGCTTATACATCATACAAAATACATTCTGCAGACATGTTCCGATACGAGTCACCGCGACATCCGAGCTTTGTATGCCACGTGACAAAGCAACCTCTTGATTTGGTTGCCTCGTGGCGTACGAGGCACGGATGTCGCGGCGACTCGTTCCGGAACATGTCTGCAGAATGTATTTTGTATGATGTATAAGCAGCGTGACCCCGACTTAAGGGGGACTATACCCCTGCATATTAAGCGGGCCACCGTCCCTCCGAATTTAAGGGGGAAAATATCTCAAAAATGTCCCTCTTACAAAGTGGGACTGACCTCGAATTTAAGGGAGACGCCTTACCGCTTACTTTAAGAGGGGTGGTGTCTCACTTAATTAAGTGGGGGCATCCCCGTGTAATATTAAGAGGTCTGTCGCCCCCCTTAAATTTAAGTGGGAAAAAATCGAAGAAATGTCCCTCTTACTAAGTGGGACCGGGCTTAGAGTGTACTGGCGCGAGCGTGGGGCTTGATCTTGTTGATCATTTGCACGCCTTCTCGCGGAAGCAAAACCGTAGATGAAGCCACGCACTCGCGCCAGTAGCTTTCACAGCGTTGCACGCTAAGTATGAAACAGAGTATAATGCCGGCAGAGCTTCAAACCAATGGGAAGAGGAAGACAGGCGTTTCAGGTTGACCAACCACGAACCTGTGACAACCGCATAGGTCATTCAACACACGTCTTATACCACTTAAACACTGTGTCGAACTGCATTTTGAAGTCAGTCCCAATTCCAACGGTGTATAAACAGGGGCATTCATTTCGTGGCATGCCTTGAAATTAATCGAAGTGACGCAAGCTGGGAACACACTGCTGCTGCTTCATTTGGGAATAACTGCGGCCCTCGGCTTGATCACATCACAATTGCAAAATGAAAGAGAAAAAAAAAGGGCGAAAAGAACAACTGCCATATCAAAAGTTCTAACCGACAAATGTAAACCCAGTTTAATTCTAGAAAGCCAGGGGATCGAAGTTTGTCCTAACAGTACAATTTAGTCCACTTCCGTAACTTCAAAACAAAAGATGGATATCCTCTTCAATCATTTTGACTGAAAAGGAATATTGTCTCTGCATGAACCGAATTCCAAGGAAGTCTAACTTCGGAAATGTAATGAAGTATTATCAATGTAATCAATTTATAGTTGAAAGACATCAGTACACTACCAGACCAATAAGACATTTCCTAAAGCAACGGACTGAAAGTAGCATTAGGAATTCAATACGTGCTCTGTTGACATGAGCTACACTTTTTCGGACCATACACAGAATGAGTGGCAACTTTTCATTACGCTACACATAGATCCAAACATTAGGACAGATAAAGCAAACCGAACTAGTTAAAAAAAAGAAAAAAAAAACATTCTAGCTTAACGAGAAAATAGGGAGTTTTAGAATATCGGGCGCTACTTTACCGCGCGTTACGGACGGAAAAATAGCGAGGATTGCGGCGAAGAGTTTTGGAATAGCGTTTCTCTGAAGGGGAGCCCCCCAAACGCAAGCATCTCGCGCTTAAAACGCCACCAAGATGTCGCGACAGCTTTTATTTGAAAGTTAGAACGTTTTATCTTGAAAATTAAACAAGCTTTTTGTCCAGAGTAACATTTTTATAGTTTTTTTACACTGAATGCCGCATGTTTTGTTTTTGTCGCTGCCAAGCTGCTCTGTTGTACTTACGAAGCCCAGACGATCCACTACCCAGGCATGCTTACATGTCTGCCGCGATCGTAAGTACACGCGCCTCGATAGCTTTGCGCCTCGATAGCTTTGGGCTGTGAATCCAGCGAACCGTGGCGTTTTCAATACGCTTCGGCCATACCGACCGCGGTCGCCGAGTGCGACTCACGCAGTTCCCGAGCGGGCGACGGCGTCGAAGACGCGATCAACAGAGATGTCGTGGGCGCCGCCTTTTGCGGTACCCACGCTATTATCGAGAAATAACGGGCCCCAAAGCTCGAGTCCAATGCTTGTTTTGGGTCTACGCATGCACAGCAGCCACGAAATTATTCTAAAACTCCATAATGTTCAATTTTCGTTCAACGCGTACAATGCAAACAAAGAAGTATGCTTACCAACTGCGTTGAGTTGCTCGTTCTGTCGCGTCATCGGTCTTCCGCGCTCTTCTTGAACATAATCATCAGAAGAGGAAACTTCACAGATAGATAAACTTGGTTAAATTAGCACATTTCCATGTCTAAACGCCAGTTTTGCACCCAACGGTCGCAAAACTGGCGAAACTGGGCGAAACCATGCCGGAAAAAGAAAAAATACCAAGAACTGGTGTCGCTACCGATGGGGCGTCGAAGACGCGATCCTTAAAATATGAAACCGAACCAGTAAAAGTTACAATACTGAAACCGAAACTGACCAAATCGCGATTGAGGGGCGCCGTCAATAGATATGTTCACATGATGCATCTTGTTGGCGAATCTTGTGTCGCGAAACTAGGTTTCGGGAAACAGATTCCCCGTCTGAACGCAACCGAAAAAGTGGCGCGCCTTCGAAAAAAGTGGCGCGTGTTTCTCGCTTCTGGAGCAATTTTTCGCTGAAACCTCACCGACGCCCGTCAATCTCCCGAAGGAGAAACGCGGACGCTGCCAATGGCCGCTCGACTTCGCTATGACGTCTGACCTTCGAGGAGGAGCGAACTTTTGGAGGAGTCTGATTTTTGGCCAATTCCGTATCCGAGCCGAAGCCGAAAGAAAACAAAACAAACATGTCGAGTGACAAGCTCTTATGCGACAAGCGGCGAAGCGGTGCATACGGGCGACGAGTCTTGGTCCTACTCGGTTGCGGCACGGTGCAGATTGCTCAACAGTCGCGGCGGGTGCAAGCACTGTATATAAACATGATGACTGGGGATAACGTTCTTTATTAGCGGTGCAAAAATGTCCGAAATGCTTCGAGATCATCTCGCGGTTTTTCCCGGGTTTGGCAGGACTAGTAAACCCGTTGAGCTGAATCTGACGAAATTCGTTGAGTGGCATTAATAAAACAGGCTGTCTCTTCACACTGTGCGTACTTCATATCATTTTGATGCGAGACGCTTAATATTCCCGGTGCAGACAAGGTTTGGCGAAATTCTCGTGAGTCAATACGTCACAGGTTTCGCGCGTCAAACTCCACGTGTGAACAGGCCGATTTCGCGAAATCTTGGTTTCGCTAAACTGTGGCGCGTTGAAGACATACATCGTTTGAATAAGCCTTTAAAAGTGAAATAGAGTGAATACAGTTATTATTTTAAGCACAGGAAATAAATCTGTAGATCAGAACTAGCACCGACGCGCTATTTGCTTCGGGTGCAATGCAGTAGGGAGTAGATTTATTGATTTTTTTTTTGATAACACTCATTTCAATGTGTAATGAGTAAACACAAAAGAATCGCTATTGATTGGGTAACGATAAACCTCACTTGAATTTGTAATGAGTAAACTCAAAAGAATTGATATTGATTGGGTAACGATAAACCTCACTTGAATTTGTAATGAGTAAATTCAAAAGAATAGATATGGAGTGGGTAATGATAAAACTCATTTAACGATGAGTTTCTTATGAGTTTCATTTGACTCTATAAAAACACATTAGAAGCTCAATTGAAACTCATTGTTCATTTTTGTAAGGGTCGCCAGTTTTTGGTATCTATATTTTGTTCAGTGTAAGTATATAGTGTTAGACATACTTCACCCCATCCCTGTTTTTCGTGTGGTACTTCTGCGTATCACGATCTGGAATGTCCACCTAGACGTTGAAGAGAAGAATGAAGTAGTCGAATACACAAGAGTTATACGTTCAGCGCGTGTGCTTGTCTTTCTGAGTATCTGGTGTGTGATTGTTTCCTTGCACTGTCACCGTAGAATATGCAAAAATGAATAATGACATTGCAATATTTGCCGTGCCAAAGCCTGTCACAATTTTTCCGAACTCTAATCTCCACGAGAATACAATACCATTGTTTCTGTTGTAGTGGCACGGCAGAGTCTATACTTGTTTTGCTCCAGTCTTTGTAAGTGGGACGCTGTAATCCGATTATACTCAATTATGGTATACTAGATAGCACTATATTTGCAGAGATAGTCTTCGATTTTTGTAGTTCTGTAGCAAGAAGGATATTCTCATTTGCTAACAAATCGTATATTTACATTATTTACAAAAGAGTCAAAATCTGAAGATCGTGGAACGTGGACTGCGTAGCCCTTCGCCTTGTCATCTCGAGCCCCCGCGTGCAAGTGATGGTGTTTTTCTCGAGCTGGTGTTCTTCGTCTTCTTTACTCGCTGTAGCGTGCCGCTACAGGTACTCCCCCCTAGCGAGGAGGTGGAAGAGACGAGCGATCTGGTGCTCCTTTGAAGTGTACACGTCGTACTTGGGTTGGAGTTGTGTGTGCTTGGGGTTGCTCGAGATGAGCTGGTTTTATCCTGTCGAGTGAAATTGTATCTTCACGTCCTTTCACGAGCACGGTGAAATACTTGTCGCCGTGTTTTAGAACTTCAAATGGTCCTTCATATGGGTTCTGCAGCGGTCGCTTCACGGCGTCTGTGCGTATGAACACGTGGGTGCAGCGTGACAGTTCCGGGCTGAGGAACAACTTGCGAGAGTTCCGCTGTCGTGTGGGCACAGGTCGTAGTTTCTCCAATGAGGAACGTAGACGGCTCGCGTAGTCCTCTACTGTGGTGGTTTCGGTGTTGGTGGTAGGTGTTAGAAACTCACCAGGAATGCGTAGTGGCGTGCCGTACACCATTTCTGCTGTACTGCATCCCAGGTCACTTTTTAGGGACGTGCGTCTTCCAAGCATGACGAGTGGTAGAGTTTCCGTCCAAGGCGCGGCTGTACCTTTCGTCTTCAAACTGGCCTTTAGCTGTCTGTGAAACCGTTCCACCATTCCGTTGGAGATTGGGTGATAGGAAGTAGTGTGAATATGCTTTGTACCTAGGATCCGCGAGAGGTTCTGGAACAGTGTAGACTCAAATTGTCTCCCTCGGTCTGTTGTGATGGTGGTTGGTGTTCCAAAACGGCTGACCCACATGCTGACGAAGGCCCGTGCTACGGCTTCTGCTGCTATCGATTTGATCGGTGTTGCTTCAGGCCACCTCGTGAAGCGGTCGGTGCAGGTCAAAATGTACCGGCAATCGTCGGCTGGCGGGAGTGGTCCCACTATGTCGAGGTGGATGTTGCTGAAACGACCATCGGGAGGTGAAAACTTGCCGAGCGGTGTAGTCGTGTGCCGACCCACTTTCGCGCGCTGGCATTGCACGCACGTGCGTGTCCAATTGCGGATGTCGGCGTTGATCTTAGGCCAGATGAATCGAGCAGTTATGAGATGTTGTGTGGCTCGAATTCCTGGGTGGGAAAGTGAGTGGATTGCTTCAAAAATAGGCTTCCGGAACTTCTCGGGGACATATGGTCTTGGTTGTCCTGTCGACACATCGCAGACCACTGTTGCTTTGCATTCCGGAATCTTTATGTCTTGTAGGTTCAGTGACGTTGTTTCCCGCAAATGTGGTAGTATTGTATCCGTGCTCTGCGCTGCTGCTAGTTCTTCGTAGCCGACAGCGTTATGTTCGGTAGAGCAGGTGTTCACACCAATTCGAGAGAGTGCGTCTGCTACGGAGTTGTCTTTGCCTGGTACAAAGCGGATGTCTGTCGTGAACTCCATGACGTAAGCCATTTGCCGTATCTCTCTTGGCGTGTGCGTTTCACTGCTAGATGTTAAAGCATACGTCAGCGGCTTGTGATCAGTCATCACAAAAAATGTTTGTCCCTCGAGGTAGTAGCGGAAGTGTCTGATGGCAAGGAAGACTCCGAGTAGTTCCCTTCCGAAAGTGCTGTAGCGGCACTCAGTGGTTGACAGCTTCTTCGAGAAGAATGCCAATGGTTTCCATGTTCCGTTGATGTTCTGCTGGAGGACAGCTCCGACGGGGGAGTTAGAGGCGTCTACCATGACTGATGTTGGCGCTCCAGCTTTTGGATGTGTCAGCAGTGCAGCTTTTGCAAGTTCCTCCTTGATGGCGGAAAACGCTGCGTCAGCAGTTGGTGTCCAAGTCAGAACGGCGTTGTTGCTTGGTTTTCCTTGCAAAAGGTCATGCAGGGGCTGGAGGATCGTAGCACACTGAGGAACAAAGCGCCTGTAGAAGTTCACGAGCCCGAGAAACTCGCGGAGTTTCTTTGTTGTAGGAGGTTGCGGGAACTCGCGGATGGCTTCTACTCGCTGTGGCAGCGGCCGTATGCCGTGACTGTCGACGCGATGGCCCAGGAAATCCAGGCCCTTGACGCCGAATGTGCACTTTGCACGGTTGACGATCAATCCATAGTTTTCAAGGCGAGAGAAGAGCTGACGTAGGTGGTCTACGTGGTCTTTCGGGTTGTCGCTGAAAATGAGGATGTCGTCCATGTATGCGAAAGTAAAGGTCAGGCCGCGTAGGACTTGGTCGATGAACCTTTGGAAGGTCTGGGCCGCATTGCGGAGACCAAACGGCATCCGCAAGTACTCGAACATGCCGAATGGGGTTATTAGGGCGGTCTTCGGAACGTCGGCCGGTTCTACAGGAATTTGGTGGTACGCTTTCACGAGGTCCACCTTACTGAAGATAGTTGCTCCATGCAAGGCGCCGGTGAAATCCTGTATGTGGGGAATTGGATAGCGATCGGGGACCGTGCTCTGGTTGAGGGTTCTGTAATCTCCGCATGGACGCCAGTCGCCGGTCTTCTTTGGGGCCATGTGGAGGGCCGATGACCAGGAGCTCGAAGAAAGCCGGACGTAGCCAAGCTCGAGCATGTGCTCAAATTCTTGCTTCGCTATCCGCTGGCGATCTGGAGCTAGGCGCCTAGGTCGAGCAAACACCGGAGGTCCCTTCGTCTCGATATGGTGGATCACGGTGTGTTTCACCGGTAGGTCTCTTGAAGTTGGACGAAACACGTCGGGGAATTCGTCGATGATGTCCGTCCATTGGGAGGTGGGCTCCACTTGGGGGAGGCTGGGCGCCTTTTGGACTCCCATCGCAGATATTCCCTGCACGGTAAGACGAGTCTCAAAGTCGTGAAGCAGTCTTCGCTTTACATCCACCATGAGCGCAAAATGCCGGAGGACGTCGGCTCCTATGATGGGTTGAAGAACGTCGGCGATTAAGAAAACCCACCGAAACGTCCGTCTGAGGCCGATGTCGAGAGTGATTGACTTTTGTCCGTACGTCTTAATTGGTGAACCATTCACTGCATGTAGTGGCGGGGTGTCTTGTCGATGCCGTCGATCTTCCAGCGTAGGCGGAACGACGCAAATCTCGGCTCCCCTGTCTACTAGGTACCGGACCTTGGTGGTTCGGTCGGTTACGTAGAAAAGACGGTTGGACTCCAGGGCGGCTACACCATCCGCCTCTAGTGTGCGGCCTTGCCGTTTCCCGTGAAAGTACACGGAGGTTGGCACTTCTTGGCATCATTTCCCTGACGGTAGTGGTACCAGCAGACCTGGTGTTTTGCAGGAGACTTGCTTCGGCGGCGTTTTTCGCTGGTTCGTCGACTCGCGCTCGAGGATCGGGAGTGACGCATGCGGAGGTCCTTGAGCTCCCGCGTGAGTTGATTCATCCTGGCTTCCATCCGAGAGTTGGAAGACAGCAGCTGGGCAATCTTGTCCTCCACGGCCGGCGATGTTCGTGCGGCATGGAGTGTAGTGTCATGTGTTTGCACAGCGGAGATGGATGGAAAGCCCGCGTCCATGATTTGGTCGGCCATCCGAGCCAACGTGGCGGTGGAGTCGGTGGTCGATGTGCTTAGTATCATGCGGACTGGTTGTGGTAGCCTCTGGAGAAAAAGCTCTCGGAGAATCGTTGCCTCCGTGTTCGGTGCTTTATCTCCTAGAAGCTGTTCCATGCGTCGTAGCAGCTCTGTCGGCTTCCTGTCACCTAATTCTTCTGCCGTCAGGAGTTGCTGCAGTCTGCGGTGTTCCGACTCTGTTGTTCGTCGGATGAGTTCACTCTTCAAGTATTCATAGGGCTGGTCTTCTGGTGGAGCGCGAAGGATGTCCCGAACGACAGCTGCCGATGACTGCGGCAGAGCGGAAATGACGTGGTCGAACTTCGTCAAGGACGATGTTATCTTGTTCTTTCGGAAGGTCGATTCAATCGTAAGGAACCAGAGTTCCGAATCGGCAGCCCAGAATTCCGGTAACTTGAAGTTGACCGCAGCGACAGCAAGCGTTGTTAGGTCGCCCGACGACGCGGAAGCTTGAGTGACACTCATCGTTCCAAATGAGCGCAGATGTTCCAAGACAAACTCACTGGTTGATAGAAGCCACTAGTCGGGTAGGAGGGCTTGTTTCGAGTCTCGGGTCACCAGTTTATAGCAAGAAGGATATTCTCATTTGCTAACAAATCGTATATTTACATTATTTACAAAAGAGTCAAAATCTGAAGATCGTGGAACGTGGACTGCGTAGCCCTTCGCCTTGTCATCTCGAGCCCCCGCGTGCAAGTGATGGTGTTTTTCTCGAGCTGGTGTTCTTCGTCTTCTTTACTCGCTGTAGCGTGCCGTTACAGTTCCATCGAAATACATTTCAGCTTTTAAGTTACTTGTTATTTGGCATGTAAATTTACAAGCTTATCTAGATTGAAGGCAGCAAATATCTTGCCAGCACTCATGCTAGGTGTTTGAAGTATATTGCGTTAACATAATTGACCCAACCTTTGATTTTTATTTGTCAGTGCCTCAAGGGAAGCAAGGAGAAGGAGTGGATCCCCGCCCCTGCCCGTTTCTATCTGGATAAGCATCATACTGGCGTGCGGTTGTGTATCACTACTGCGTGGTGCGCGTTAAAAACCCCAGGCTAGCGGTTGTACCGCGCTGGCTAAATTGCTTTACAGCTGAGACAGCAGACGCCCACTGAGGCAAGCTAACTTCTGACTGTATAAACATACACACAATTTTTTTTTTTTTGAGGAGAGGGATTATGTAGAGAAGCTAGTGGTTTTTTCTATGGGTAGGAAGCTGTCCGAACTAAGGTCAGAATGGAAAAAGCACCACCAAGTTCCGCCTGGTCCCAAACAGCCACAATAATGAACACGGAATTCAGAAGAATAGTAATACGAAGGACTTACGCAGGCAGCCACACTTTGAGTTCGCAATGACATTTGATTATGATCACAAATATTCCTGCTTTGCTCAATGTGGCCTAGTTTACACACCATATTGGTGATATTTAGCGCAGCAGAAATATTTTTTATCAGAAATAAACGTCATTGTTAACTGAACAAATGTGGCTGTCTGTGTCAGTCCTTCGTGTTTTTGTTCTTTTTACTTCTGTGTTCATTATTTAATTTTTTTTCTCATGATTTAGTCCTTTTGTTTTTGTTTCTTATGTGTTCCTTATTTTATTTTTTTATTTTTATGATGTTTTAGTTAAAGATATGATGCCCTCGTCATTTCCTAGTCCGGGAAACAATGGTGACTTCGTCGTGTTCAAGGAGCAGTAATGACCTTTTCATCTTGTATTGCTTCCGCGGCGAACAACGGTGTCTGTGTGCATGCGTGACGTGTTAATCACACGGGAAGATTTGGCGACCAAACGGAAAAACAAGGCCAGCGAGGAGCGACTGGGGGCTTTGAACATCACACGGTGGAAGGAAGGACTTCAACGACGAGGCTAGCAAGCAAGCCCTTGTCAAAACTGCTGTGCTCGACCGGAGAGTTGAACCAGGACTGTGACTCTGAGTAGGAATCAACGACTTTGAAACTTTCGTATAGTTTACAGCTTAATTGTTGCCTTCCGTTTGTTTTATTTTAATAGGTGTCTTTGTGCTATTACATTTTTAGTCCATTTTAATGTTTGTCCGTGCTACATTACAGTTTTCTTTCTTATCATTTTTTCTTAAATGGGGGAAGTACTTGCTTCGAGTTTTGCCGCTTTTATGAATAAAGCTTTTTTTGCAAACCATATTCTCAGTCTGCACCCTCGACAACCAATCCCGCCAAAGGGCTGTTTACTTTCCGACGTCGAATGATACGTTACAATGTTTCCGAGCTAGCGATCGCCTGCATTCTATATTTGTAGCATACATATTTGTCGGAATGACAGATTCCGAACCAGACCAATAGGGACTGGTCAGTAGCCTATTCTGTAGATATATCTACGTAAACACACGTTTGGCAGTGTGGGATAGCAGTAAAATGTATATTATGTGGATATTCGTAGAAATGCATTATATGATCCCATGTCTGGACCTGGAAAGTATGGTACCTGCCCCATGGCAGGTACCATACTCGTTCTAGCATCACATGAAAATTGCTTTATATGGGGTGGATACCCTATTTGCCAGGCCCAAACACGGGATCATACAAAGCAGTCCATATATCGCATATAAGGAATTGGGCAGATATGTGTATATAAGGAATTGGGCAGATATGGGTATATAAGGAATTGGACAGATATGGGTATATAAGGAATTGGGCAGATATGGCTTTATCAGTCCAGATATGGTCTGAGTATGCATATCTGGCCATATCTGCCCAATTCCTTATATATTCATATCTGTATTTTTTTAATATAAGTCCAGATATGACATTTCTGTAAGGGTGGTCCACGAGTGGTAACTTCAGCGCACTACTGCGCTTCTCACGCGCTCAGTCTTTCTAAAAATTACTGGATTAGGGGTTTTGGACGACGCTCAGCAAGTTTCTAATCGAAACCATCTGTCTATTTGCACTAACTAAAAGTTAATTAATGAATTTTAATTAATTAGCTGAGTTATCGCAAAGATTAGCAAACTACATAACGTCCCCCTGGGCGTATAACTCACTCACTTAAACCACATAAGTGTAGCGTTCACGGCTTCTTCCAAAACAAATCTGCAAGAAAAAAAAAATCTCGGTATCCACTATGCTGGTAGTTGACTCTTCGACCCTCCACAGCGAGAGCAATGGTAAACTGTGCCGCGCTCGGCTGCAGCAATTGCCCGGCATACCGACGATCGTTTCGTCGGCATGAACCGCGAGACAGAGTGTCCGTCAAGTTAGAGAAAGTATGAGCGGGAGGAGAGGGATATGTCCGCGGATGACCGAGTTTGCGGCACGCATCTCATAGCGGCGAGCAGTGGCACTTTTCTACCGTTGTTTACGTTCGCGCACGCCTTTGCATCGGCTTTTGCCCATTCGTGGAGTAGATGTCCTGTGCCTATCGTTACATAACGCTGTTTCCCCGCTTCGAGCGCACCTTCGGGGCTCCCGGCCGTGTGCGGGCGAATTGTCGCGCCGCGAGCCCGGCCAGACGGCGATCGGTCGGCGGCGGCCCCGTGTGCAAGCTCGCCGAGACGCCGCCGTCAGGGGATCGGTTTGTGCCGTCCGCGAGACGGTAACCCTTGCAAGGAGCGAAAGTGTGTAGGCAAGCGGGTTAGTAAACATCATAATATAAAGCCTCAGTCCATGAAACTTGTCCGTTATTTGTTTTATCCTCATCTCAGGGTTTAGATTATGACGGTAATCTAGCGTTGTTTACCAGTATTTTGCAAAATCGTAACAATCTTTCTACAAGCGACTCGTAAAGCCGCTTGTCAAATTTTGGAACGTGTAATTAAGAGTCTTTGTTGTTGTTGTATTTTGTCGACTCGTCAAAACTTTGTCGGCGGCATATCGAAACTTTCTGCTTGAAGCGCAATCGCACCAATGCCGAAACAATCCGCACAATCATTTTCTCGGCTGCCAGGAGATAGACATGGCCTAAATCTAGAGGTAATCAGGAAGAATACCTTTAGGAAAACGATCCATTGTTGCGAAGTAGGTTGCAGCGCACTTTGGTTGACGAGACGCGACTTGAGAGT
Source organism: Ixodes scapularis (assembly GCF_016920785.2). NCBI lineage: Eukaryota > Metazoa > Arthropoda > Arachnida > Ixodida > Ixodidae > Ixodes > Ixodes scapularis. The sequence goes on along the minus strand of NW_024610026.1, from coordinate 1,075,521 downwards.
TGTTATCCGAGGGAGATGTCGACACGGCCACGGCAAAACCACCACTCGAACGCAGAAACGAGAAGGTGCCCGTGAAGATTCAACACGATGTAGCCCAAGCTGTCGTTTGTAGAATCGAACACTAAACGCATCACAAAAAATTCTTGGGCTTCTTTGAAGAAATCGCTTGCAGAAGCACACATAAGCAGCAGCCACAGAGGGCGAATTCACACGCCATACTAGGTCCGGCTAAACGCATTCCGAGATCGGCAACGGCTCTTGCGTCATCCGTCAAACCACGTGACCACCCACTTTCTACCAGGCTTTCAGTTTAGGGAGAGAGAGAAAAGGAAAGAAGGAGAGCCCAAAACGAGGTTTCACGAACAAAAGGCTTATCTTATGGGGCCACAACGAGGGTATGTGTCACTTGTAACGAAGGTTGACAGTGCAGTGAATGGTATGTGTGGCCTTGGCCGCCAGGCAGGTGCGATGTCCTGCTTTGTCACCAGATTATAGACATTAGTCACGTGACCCTAACCGGAGACATGATTGGCCTAAAACACGCATAGCGTCAACTCCGCTGTCAATACCGAGTGTACATATGTATGAAGTCCAGCTTTTGAACTTCCAAAGAAGCTGTCTATCTCGAACGTGACCCAAAACGTTGCGAGTTTGAAGATACTATGATTTATGCTGTATAACCCACATCATTATTTTAAATGAAAAAATAAGTGCGACAATTTTTTTGTGCATGATGTCGACAAATAAATAGCTAAATAAATATTTAGATATATATTTAACCAATAAATTTAATATCATGTGTACACTGTTAGGTTCGCATTTTTAAATTTCAAATTTGTTTACGAACGAGTTAAACATAAGACACCACGCACAGCACGTCTTCCAACTTTCAACACACGATGAGTTTCCCGACGCTCGCAAACCAACGGATGCGATGCTGCGCGAACGGTTTTTGAAAGAGCTGCGTATTGTACTCCTGGCGCAACGGCTTTCGTTCGAATGGAAAAGTATTCCGGACGACGAAGTAGCGTCTTGCATCCTGAGTAAGCTAACAGTTCATATACATAATTAAACAGCGCACAAGGAGAGGGACAGAAAAGGAAGACAGAACAGGCAAGCGCTGACTCGCAACTGACGATTTATTATGAAAAGGAGAAGGAAGAAAACTACACACATGAACATATATCGGAAAAGAGAAAGATGTGAAAAAGCTAATAAATTAAATAAAATTACACCTAAAATAATTATAGCTGAAAAGGAAAACAAAATAAAATGAAAATCAATCTCTCAAAGTCCTAGGCATGTCCAGTGCCGGCACTCCGAAGCCTTGACCATACACCTATTTGTGCGCAGCTGCCCCCATAAACTCATACTCGCTGTCTTGTAGTGTTAATGATGGCTGGCTCACACATTTGGATTCGAGCTTTCTTATCCAAAAGGCTTCCACTATTTCTCTTGTTGTTTTTTTCTTTATGGGAAGCTAGAACAGTTGTTGCACAAAAATCTGGATCACATCCACAGGTTCTGCAGTGGATGGCTAGGTGGCTTCCAGTGGTGGTTTGAAGAGACTGTTTATGTTCCCTCAAGCGGTCGTTGAGGCAACGCCCAGTCTGTCCGACATAGGTTTTCCCGCAGGACAGAGGAAGATGGTAAACCACTTGTAGAATGCAAGACACAAAGTGCATCTTGTGGTTTTTCATGCAGCAAGCCCTGCTGTCATTGTTCTTGTCCACAAGCGTGCAAATTCTACCCAGTTTGTTTGGGGCTGAAAACACCATGGGCACGTTGTATCTATTGGCAACATTTTTTAAGTTGTGCGACGTCTTGTGGATGTATGGTATAACTAGTGGTCGGATATTGGTAAGGTCTTTGCTCTTTTTTCTTTTGGTCGATCCTTTACAGGTTTGTACCAGAGTGCCCGCAACTTCACTTAACATGGCTGATGGAAAGCCGGATCTTGAGAGTTTGTTTACTTGAGTGCTGAAACTCTGTTCGATGGTGTGGTGACAGGATTTTTTCGAAGCTGAATACATGCACGAACTGGCTATCCCTCTTTTTATTAATTTTGAATGGGCAGATTGGTAATTAAGAATTTCTTTTTTGGAGCGTGGTAGGTAGGACCAACAAATGTGGTGATCTGAGATTTTTGTAGATAGGTCCAGGAACTGCAGCACATTTAGAATAGGTTGTTCATACGTAAAACTCAGACCTTTACCGCTTCTGGAGAAAACACTCAGGATTGTATCTATTAAGTCTTCTGTTTGTTCTTCTTGGAGGATAATAAGAAAGTCATCAACGTACCTGAAGACTTTTATAATAGACATAGTGCTCAAAAGCGGTGCGAGGATCATGTCTACGCCTCCCAGAAAGATGTCGCTTAAGATGGGAGCAACACATGACCCAATGCACACTCCAGACCGCTGTAGGTATGAAGAATCTTGCCATTTTACAAACAAGGCTTTCAGATAAAAGTCTAGTAGCTCCATGAAGCTTTCCGTTGAAGTACCACTCGAATTCTGAAACTTGATTTCTCCTGATTGTTCAATAGTTGATTTGACTGAAGCCAGGAGAGCATCCTGTGGAATGGAGTAATACAGGTCCACCACGTCTACGCTGAAGGCTCCTCTCTTCTGATTGGTGTCACTCTTCAAAAAATCAATTACCTCCTCGGAGTTGTGTATGAGGAACGGGTCAACTATGTTGAGGCTAGAGAGGTGAGTCTGGAGATAGAGGGCGATCTGTTTCTGCCAAGTACCCCTTTCTGATACAATGGCCCTGAAGGGACATGCATCTTTGTGGGTTTTTGCACTAAAAAATATATCCAGGTGCAAGCCCTCAGCTTTCTTTATTTTTACCGCCAGCTGATTGAGACTTAGCTTTTGACAGGTGGCATATGCTCTTTCCTTGATCTTTTTCAGTACTATGTCTCTCCAGACTCACCTCTCTAGCCTCAACATAGTTGACCCGTTCCTCATACACAACTCCGAGGAGGTAATTGATTATATACCAGGGCCATGTCTCACATTTTCGTACAGGAAGTTACATACAAATGAAACAGGGACTAATAATAATTTCTAATATTATTATTTATTATTCGAAGCTCCATAACGACCGACGTCTTGGTATGGTGTTGCCGCTGATGCCCTTGATGGCGATGTTTAATTAATGATATGCCAAGAGGACACACAACTTAACATTTGTAGTTTTCACTCTCTCTTTTCTGGTATCTTCGTTTACGTGGGTGGTTGAAACCTGTTGCGCCGCCGTTTCTATACGCGTGCTTATTTTTGCGCCAGGAGGGCCTGAGAGCAGCAGGCCGCGGGCCGCGCTTCATTGTAAGGACTTCGGCTAGAGGTGGGCCGATTGGAAGACCTCCAAATGCCGGGAGACTTCTGCTCTAAACTGTGCATTGTAGTACTATAAATAGATAAATCCAATCAAATGATTAATGCCGGATAGCATTGTAGACATCAATATTAAGCCGTTTTGAATATAATGATACCAGCTTTAGCAATATATATATATATATATATATATATATATATATATATATGGGTGATTTCATCTCAAATCGTGCAGGAAAAAATAGTCAAATTTTTAATTTTTCTTAAATAAAATATATATCATGGCACAGTTTTAAAAACTCAGTAGGAACAAACCGCAAGTTCGTAGGATTTTGCGTTCTCGGCTTGGGAGTTTTAAAAGAGGCCGCGGCGTAAAGCCGTGTTTTTCACATTCGTCGTAGGTCGGATGTTTCGCTCGATCTCCCGCCGTGGATTTTTAGTCCACATTATATTAAAGTTTTTTTCAAGCACTCTCTGAGCACAGTTAAAAGGCTCTAATGCCATGAAAGAATCTTAGACTCTTTGCGTTTTTTTCTGTAAAAATGTCACAAACGCCCCTTCAGTTAATTGCTGATGAACTTTGACAATTAAATAATGGCGATCTACTTGAGTTACGTCGATATTTTTATGTCTATGGGCAGCCCAAAACACTCTCTACATAGACGTAATAAAATTACTCAGGTGTATAAGATTCCCTTTGCGGTACGTTGACGTCAATGTTATGCTAAAACCAAAAAGTACGGAAGTCAAAATCGATTTTATAAAAAAAAAAATATGTTTTATTTTTTGTTACAACGTAGATATGATAGTTGTCTACTCTAAAAGCAAGAGGAGAATGTGTGTGTTTTGTTTGTATGTTCTATATTTAAGCCTCGATATCGGAAAAAAGACGTCTTCGTTTTGCAAGACCTCAGTCAGATATGCCACCTGTACGTTTCTATGAATTATGAAAAAGTTTTTGAATGGGTTTTGTAATGAAGTGTAAAGGCAATTCGTGGCATTTAATAGTTATTTATATTTTGATAAGAGCGGGAAACTACCAGCAACATATCTATTCAAATCAGCAGGTCTAGTAGACCTTCAGTATCGAAGAGGCACAGGGTTGTAGTTTTTCGATTTATAAAACTTTCACTGTAAACTAGCATGACTAGCTATAGCTGTCATATTACCAAGACATAGAAAGTCACACATCATTGATATATTCTGCACAATTCTTTCCGGAACCAAACACTAGGGTTTGTTGACCGCAGACCGCACAGATCACCAGGGAATGGACTTTCACTTCCGTAATACACAAAAGTGAAGACACAGAAACATTCCGAAACACACGGAAAGATCACCACGAAGAGGGGTAGGGAATAAAAATAAATAAATGAGAATAAAGTTACCCAACTCCGATCTTAACGAAAATTACGTTGAAAAATAAATAAAAGATTTAGGTTTGAGCGGTGGCAAGGCGATAGGTCCACGCCTGGTGGAGAGTCAGACAAAGCAGTCGACGACACGTAAAGGTAAAACAGATAAACAAAAAGTTAAGAAAGGCGGAAAAACTCAGTCGCACACGGCAAGAACGAAAACCAATTCCTCCGGGCATTCCCTAAACGGGACGCAACCAAATGCGTGCGAACACGCTCTCTACAGTACCGTCAGGCCGCTACGCCATAACGAACTAAACATAAGAAGAACGAAAGTAACAAACAATCAGTAAAAAAAGATTAAAAAAAACATTTAGCGGAACCGCACCGGAGAAACAAAGTTCAGCGGGGCGAAGAAACACACGAAATAATAAAAAGGTTATAACTGACCGACGCCGACTCCAGCCCCACGACACTGAAGCCTGGCACAATGACGGCGTCCCAGATGGTGCTCGAATCTACTCTTCGCTCTTCCGCACACCCACAACGGCTATACGGAACAGTGGCAGTGCTGAACAGAGTTAAGAACAGATTGGAGCAGCGATGCGCGGAAAGGTAACCGAGGCGTATTGACCTTTGTCCGGAAGTGCTCTTTTTAGCCTCGACCGCAAGGAGCAAAAGCGAACAATAATCTCGAACCCAGACGCTCACGGGGAGGGGGGGCTGCGTCCACGGTGAAATCATAACCAGTGGTCCCACTCAAGGCCACTTCCGGTAATCGCGCATACACAGCGCTCCTCAAGCCGGATGGCGACAACTGAAGGTGTAAAATAAAAACAAACAAAAAAGAAACAGGGTCAAACAGAATCGCAATTAACTAAAGTGAGTGTTTTAATGTTAATATTTTTAGAAAACATAATAAGCTAGGTAATAATGATAAACCAATATGGAAAGAAAAAATCGAGCAGTTTCCGTTAGCTTTAAAAAGTTCATTGCCCTAGCGAAGCCTGCCGAAGCCATGTTTTTGAACGTCGAAGGTCGCGTTGTCGGTGTTGCTGTTCTGCGAATTTCTCTTTCCTAGTACATTTCCCTTTCGGTTGGATCCTCGCTTGGCGTTTTAATGTCACGTGAGTTACCGAATCACGCTATGAATGTGTTCTAAATGGGCCTGCTCAGGCAAGAAGCCAAAAAGCCGGGGACTCACTTCGCCGTTCGATATTCCGGGATTCCGCTTCAAGTTCGTTGCTGGTGAGTGCAAACATCTTAAAGTGCTCGTGCTGTCCTTCGCTTTAGGCCATTGCACGATCGTCTTTTCTCCAGTGTATGTGACTCGGTTAATTTCTTAGTCGTATGTCCGTCGGACGTGACTTGTAAAACGGTCGAACGTAATGAATTGCTTGTTCACGCGCAACCTCCACGTATCGAAACTTTCACACCACTTTACTGGAAAAATATAAATATCGTGGCAAATGACGCGGATCAGGACCGAACCTTGGATTTGCTAATCTGTAAAATCATAAAAGAGAAGTTGGCACCATAACATAAGATATAAAAAACAAAACAAAAAACACGCAACATTATAAAAAGTGAATTTACCAGTTGTTATATATTTGCAAACAGCCTAAGCAAGTTGACTGGGTACATTGAAGATATTTCTGAATTAACTAGTCAGATGGATGTCCCCTGAAGGGAATTAACGGGGAGGCACCTCCAAAAAGTGTTGCTCAAACATACAAATTTCCTGGACTCACACCCGTCTTCTCTCTCTCCTCAGGATATCCTGTGGGTATGGCAGCATCTGGCACCTGTGGTTCAGCATGCGTCAAGACCCCCCTCCCCCCGTCAAGCTCCAGACATCATTTATCTCCGCTCGGTACGTCATGCAGTAAGACCCACAGTACTTATCTAATTTAGAAGTATAAGCAGGGACGGATCCAAGGGGGAGATCCAAGGGGGGCCACGGGGGCGGCCGCCCCCCAATCAAAATCGGCCCCCCCCCTCCCCCTTCTAGGAGGGCAATTTGACATGGTTGGAACCCCCGGTGCACACGAAAGAAGAGGAGAATAGTATCCTTACAAATTTTCTGCCCCCCCCCTCCCCCCCAAACGGAGTTCTGGATGTGCCCCTGAGTATAAGGTGTGCCTCACTTCGTCCATTCACTGTGTGCTGTTACTTTCTTGTTCCAGTATGATGGTTTTTCGGAGAATCAAAGGGAATACCACGAAGGCGACAAACGTGTGGAGGCAAGCTGCAAGGGCCAGACACCACAGACAAGGACTACCAGTAACCAGGGGGATGAAGTGAGAAAACCCAAGAGGCAGCCCATCATCTGGGCCATAAGAAGAAAGTCAGAGACCGTACGCTGGGAAATTTGTCGACCCTCGTCCTTGGGTGGCATGAACATTTTATGTTCATATTCGTACTTGAGGTGAACTGTTCCTGGAACAAGGTTGACTCATCCTTCTGCAGCTTACAGGGCGTTACCAAAGCTACGGCACCAAGGAGAGAACCGGAACATTTTGCTGAGGGACGGGACAACATATTGTGGGAGTATACTCCTCCTATGGAAAGCTCTCACAAAACTTGCTTCGTTGTTCTGATTAGCTCCAAAGGGCGGCAGTGTTTTTTCTTTGTAAAATTAGGCTGAAGCAGATTATAGCTGTAATGTGGCCACCGAAATTGACATTGCGGCATAACATTCCTCATGGGGGTTCTGGCATCTATTCTATGATCTCTTATGCAATTATGAATGTCGCAGCCACAAGTGATCACTTGACAATAATCTGCAACTCGTCTTATTACAAACTGCGTAAATGGTTGCGTAAGTGCAGTAATGGCAGTTCTGCATATCTGGGAAAAAACAGTGGCTGGGAGGGCTCTAGCTCTTCCTCATCACGATCTGTCTTAGGGAGGGCTGTCTTGAAAACCCCTTTCAAGTCATTAGTCTGAAAGGGGAGTTTCTGGGATACCGCTGACGCATAGTAGTTTCCGGTATCTACGAGACACTTGAGAAGGAAAACCTTATGGAGTTGCAAGTTGCGAACCAGCTTGCAAACTGTGAGGACGACATAGATCAAGTCCTGCTTTGTACGAGTGGTCTCGGCATTTGGCATGCAAGCTGTGGAGCAGTTCTGGCAATTGGAACTTCAAGCTCTTGAATACTGGAACTGTTCCCATCAGCACGACAACCACAGCTGGTTGTCGTGCCAGTAGACCTCGTTCTGAAGTCACCGGAAGAAAACAACAGTAACCAGTTGCTGCCATCATGTGTTAGCCAGTGGTCAAGGACAAGATTTTTTCTCTTGAGCTTGGACAAAGTGTTCGTCAATTAGTTTTCTCGAAGCCCCTTTGACACGCAATGGCACACATAACCTATCTCACTGGACACCCTACCTGTTAGTAGTGTTTCCAGTTCGTGCTAAATCACGAAAAGAGCCTTTGAAGAATAAGGTAGTGTTGTGAAAAAGTAAATTTTTAATTCCTCATTCCGGAGATTCTCATCTGTTGGAGTTTGGATAGGAGCAAGCTGTGGTCTGCACTGTTAAAAGCCTTTCTGAAGTCTAACTGGACGATCTCACACGGAGTTCGGTTGTCGGGGCTGGTTTCTAAGTGCATGGGTAAAAGCTGCCAGGGCCAATTCGCAGCTCCTGCCGGGCGAAAACTGTATTGGTGGGGCTCCGTTGTTTGGCATACGATGGAGGTTATGGAGATTGGTCAGTATGAGTGGATGTTAGACTTGAGGGGGCACTGCGTCCCTTTTTGAGAGGCGTTACTGACGCAACTTTCCAGGATTTAGGAACAGAGCTTTGGGAGAGAAAATCATTGAAGAGGCGAGTGAGGACGGGGGAGATACGGCCAGCAAGGATTTAAGCAATGCAGGGTGGAGGCTGTCTGGTCCTGGGCGTTGAGAGGAGTTGACACAGGCAAGGGCTTCGTAGGTTTCATTTTGAAGAATGGCTATGGAACAGAGTGTGGTTGGTTGTGTGGCCTTGACTGGCAGAGTTGTGGGTTGGGTGGCACAAATGTTAGGTGCTGTAGGGTCCAGTAATGCTGCAGCCTGAGAAAAGTGGTAAGAGAAGAGCTCTGCTATGTCATCAAGATTAGAATAGGACCTGCCGTGATGTGTGAAGGCCAGCGCGTGGAACCTTTTTTTTATAGTGAAAACATGCCCAAGAGTTTGGGCTGGCAGGTTGCTTTTGCTCCTAGTTGCTGTAGGTAATCGTTATGGGAGATATGGATGAGATGTTTGACTTTGGTATGTGCCTGGTGGGCTTGGTTAAGATGAGTGGGATAGTGTTTACGTCTGATTAAGACTGCAATATCCTTTGTCATCCATGGAAGGCTGCCGTGCCTCCTGTTGATCCTTAGGGCGAACACATTTGTGCTGAATTGCTGATATGTTAAGCGAGAGGTCGTCGGCCTCGTCAGCCGATGGGTGATCAAACACGATGAACCAGGGGGCGAGGTGGATGAGCTGATTGAGATGAGGGGAATCGTTTTTTTAGAACTGCTAGAACTTCTTGGCTTGATGACCTCGCTTAGGGGCTGAGCAATGGATATTGGTGAGGAGAGCACTGGGATCACTGCCTGGTAGGCTGGATTTCACTGTGCAGCGGTAGGATAAGGTGGGATTATTGGTGCGGACGAGGTCGAGGAATGTAGCGCTGCTGTTTTGAGAAATGTAGAATGAGGCGTCATGAAGTTGGGTGAGGCCAGCAGTTTGCAATACGTCTAACAGCCTGTCATCAAGTGGATCAGATGAACAGTGCAGAGAACTTGCTGGGATCGATGCGCTGTAGGCTCTCTTGGAAGAGGGCGTACGATAGGTCACGGAGGGAGGGTGGGCAGTAGGTAGACACCAGAAGAATCTTTCCATGTTTGCAAAATACTTCGACAAAGATGGCTTCTAGACCCGGAGGGGTGACGTGGTCGAGACGTTGGCAGGGCAAGTGTTTTGGCATGGCGAGGACGGACGCCTTCGCCCCAAGGAGGGACAGTCTTGCTGGAATAAAGAGAATTGTGCGAGATATATTAAATCCCCATTAATTACCCACCGAAGACAGGCGTCCAGCCATGTCTCGCACACAGCGAATATTGTATTCGGGAAGGATTACTTCAGCGCTTTAAAGTCAGAAAGGTTGTTCTTTAGGAACCAAACGTTGGAAAACCCACCGTGATTGGAGTTTGTAGACTCCGATCGCACACTTTTCACACGACAACTATGCCAAACGCAGAGCTGTCGTGCGAACGGTGAACGCTGCCGATGTCGCTTGCCGAAGGCGGGTCGGAGAACTCTTGGTAGAGCTGGCGATGATGGTGGGGTACGCAAGGGCTTCGTGCTGCTTAGGGGATGGAAAGAGGTCATCGGCCAGGGGTGGGAGCTGGCACGCCGCGCAGAGCCACTCAGTTGATAATGAGGGGAGGCGTCTATACAAAGCGAGAGATACATCTTCACATTTCTGGTGGAACCACATATAACAAACGTCGCATTGGAGAGTGGCGACATTGTCGAACACAGACAGGGAACAGCAGGGGCAGGCCGGACGTGAGCCGAAGTTTGAAGGTACACCCGTGAGCGATAAGAAGGTGAACAGCCCTCTTCTTGTTTTTGATGCTCCTGCTAGTTTTGGAACAAGCTCTGTTCCAAAGGAGGGCTAGAACACAAAGTTCAGAACTCAAGCCACGTACCATTTGAGACGTTGGGAGTTAATATAGCTTTAGGGAGTCGTAAAACAGGCAAGAATCCAGGTAAGGTGTTCATTTTCATATTGCCGGCGGGTGTGAATCACCAGTGATCAGCAATAACGGGATTATGTGAGGTTGTTGGCGAGGGCGACGAGTGAAAAATGCTCAGCCAGGAGGTTGCTTCCATGGACGACAATGTTCAATGGTGATGCTGGAGTCAGAAAGTGGCATTATAGGTGCTTATGGTTTGTCGATGATAAGCGATATTTCTATCGAAGGGCCAGTAGCCCCGTTAGGCAAACCAGGAGACGGTTAGCTGTAAAGGCGCGCTTTTATCGAACCTAACAGCTAAACATTGTGCTGACGAAATTGACTGGCTAAGCTCAAGATATCTCATAGAAAACTGACCAGGGGGCAATGTTCGAAAATGTCTTGTTTCTTCTTAGAAGAAAGGGAAGTGATGGAAGTGATGATATCGCGTCTGATTGGTTAGAGGCTTAAATGACGAAAGAGGAAACTTTCATCATTTGAGCCTATAACCAATCAGATGCAATATCGTCACTTCCGTTCATTTTTAGGAGAAACGAAACATTTGTCGAGCATTGCCCCCCAGGTGTGTTGAACATTCATCTAGAAGTGGGGGGGGAAAGGACGGGCAGGTCAAATGCACCTCCAAACACAGCTTTATTCTTTATCACATTAGCCTGTAGTTACTGTTAAAGCAACTGGTTTGTAATCGCACTCGTTATGTAAAACCGTGTCGCGTCTGTGCAGTTATTTTGCTTTTGCATGATTTATGAATAGCTGTTTTGAAATACTTTTACCGCGACTTTACCTCTACCTGTTTAGACTATGTTTGTTGATCTTAAGTTTACCATTTTTTATGCACATAGCTTGGAGGTTAACATTCAAACTGTTTGTACTACCGTGTCTGTTCGATAATACCCGTCAGCAACCGTATCATTGCATGTGCTGTTTGTAACGCTTTCGCATAAATTGTACTATGTAGAGCGAAAATAAACATTTGCCTGCTTGAAATAACTCTTGTGTGAATAAATTACCTGCGATTGTCGTCCAGTGGTGCGCATGTCACAATAAAGCGAGAACGCAACGCAAGCGGACGCGAGAAGCGGGTACATAAAATGCCATGGGTGCCGCCATCTTGAAAAGCAAAACAATAAAAAGAAAGCATAAAATGTGGTTAGTTACCCCATCCGTGGTGAGAGGGCGGTTTTACGAGTTTAAATAAATGTCTAAGGAACTTTCGCTCTTTTCGAATTATTTGGTTATCAATATAATTTATATTATGTGAGTAATATGTAATGAGTTTAGTTCTACGATGTACTTTTATTCACACAAGACCCTCGATCACGTGGTTAGCGATTACCACAGGCTTATTCTACAGTGGGCAAACTGTGTATGATAAACTGTGGCTGCGTCGGCCTGCGCCGCCGCTTCCCGTTGAGGGCTTCTTCGCTGGTGTGCCGACTGCCGTTTCGCCGGCATCGGTCCTGTTTACCGCGGTATGTGAGTATAGTGCCCGTAATGGTGGGAGCCGTGTGTCCATACGCCACTTTGCCGCTGTTGGTTTCCATCTAGCCGAGCCAGAATACATCTCGCGACGAGTTGACCGCGCCGCGAGTGACAAAAAAGAAGCAAACATGGCGACGGTTTGTGCGATTGCTTTGGTGGCTCCGGTGTTGAGTGTCTTCAACGTCCTCGTGAGAAGGTTCCCCTGCCCTTCGAAGTTATTGCGAGCACCACGATAGATGTGGAATCATCGTCTCAACTACAAATGAGCAGGCCTTCACGAGCAACAACGACACAGTTGTGTCAGGCTCGCGCAGCCAGCGGCACAGTTGTGTTGGTTGTGTCGTCAGATGTTCAACAACGCCGAGGTATTTTTATTTATCATTTGGAATGGCTTCAAGAGTGGGACATTATCTATTTCACGGATTGTTAACGCCGAGGCGAGTGCCCTCCGTTGCAGTGCCGTCGTCACGCAAAGTGCAGAGAAAACCGGATGGCGATGGCGGCGGTGCTCTTTGATCTTGCGCCGTCGGGTTCATGAAGTCCGGAGTAAACGTACGTACGTGCGTCTGCTGGATCGGTGTTTTGGACTTCCTCAAAACTCTTTCTCACGCGCAATTTCCTTGTGAAGCTCAGTAGCTCATTACACCTCATCGTCGACTGCGCTCATTTGACTACGACGGACGAGCCTGCGTGATGTTAATTTCACTGCCTAAGATCCTTGGTGTGCTGTAACGAGGGCTAATAAAATATCACCGCGAACTTCTGAACGAACGAGTCGAAGTTTAGTCTGCTATCATAACTGATCGCCTGTCACAATATTAATCAGTAGCGTTCCTAGACTCCGCCCCCACAGGCACCGTGCTTCGTTGCCAGATAGTAAGTGTCTCCTGGTACCTCGTAGAATTCCAGCTCCCACTTCAAGTAAGTACCGTCCTTTAGAACTGGCAATTAATAGTTTCAAACCCAGACGCTCGCAGTGTGTGTTTGTGTGTGTGTGTGTGGGGGGGGGGGACGCGTGCTAACATACTCGGAGCCCTCGTTTACGCCGCTTCGCAGCGGCAGACAAGGCACCACATTACAAAAGAAAGCTAATCCGAGCTGTCTATGTAACTAGACCCATTAAGCTAGTCATTCGATGAAACGTCGTGGTCTCGTTTTTATTCGCTAAAACGGCGTTCGATCAAGTGAACGCCTCCCTTTTTTATTTCGGCTCGGCAGAGCCGCGCTGCCGCAGAAAGGCAAGCAGATCGCGAAAATCGGTCTCAAACGTGCCACGAATGTAATGTCGTATACAAGAAGCCAACAATCAAGCATTTGAAAGCTACAAGAAAGCGGCAGCGAAATATTTACTACGCAATGAACCCGGACTGAAACGCGGATGTCAAGGGTCAGCAGACACCGAGAACATTTAAGACAAGAAAGGTTTTCTCTTGTTTTCTTGATCGAGATGGGTTCTCGAATGTTCACGACATCTTATCTCTTAAAGAACGGGTCGCGGAGGCTTCTGGTGAAGACATCGTTCATGATGTGCCGGTGCATTCCGACAGCCTGCCGCATCTAGCTCCCCAAAGCAACGCCGCCAACGCAGCCCCCCCTCCTGCCTGCCAGTTCTCTCCGCGTGGTGGCGCGAGCGTAGATAAACATGGCGGCGCCCTGAAATTGGCGCGGACACTGGTCTATACCATGTCTCGAGCTTCATATCGGGAGAGGAGCTTTGGAGGTAGCTACTGTAGTTACTCAGACTTCCTCTTTCCCCTCCCCTTTTCCAGAAGAACACATCAGACGGCGCTAACTTTTCATCCCGGAAAAAGGCCACCTTTCACAAACTGTTACCGTTGACAAGGAGGCTGACTTCTACACAACTAGTCCCCGGGCTTTGCTGTTTCCAAAAGAGATAACACTTCGGTGCTATCGGATCCCCGCAGAGAGAGATAGAGCACGGCCGTTTCAAGGATAGGGCGCTCGAAGCTTGGGCAAATACGCGGTATCGTTGCACGCGAGCACGGTTGGCTGGTTTAAATATTTGTTCACATCCCTAACGGAACCGGCGCATCTTCGTGTGTGCGCCTGCGGGATTGTTGTGCCGTGCATGCCGCCGATTTTAGCGCGCACACGGCGATGTTTTGACCAGCAGAACTGTTGTTGACCGCCGACATTATAAGGCCGTGGTGTCCTCATCCTCCCAAGCAACACTTCCTTTGCTTTCCCTTCTACGATACGCGTCAACGACATATTCGTACCATTTCACTCCTCGTGACACTGGGTTCGCTGCTCGCTCTACTGTCACGGGCCGTCCTATCTAACTTAACGAGCGCGAAAGGTCGTGGTCATCTGCTGGTTCCGAAAGGGCGGGACATTTATATAGGCAAATGAGGGCCGCAAATCAATGCGACGTCTGCCGATTTTTACACATTAAAAATCTACGACACCTGCTGGCCTGTTAAGAAGTGTTGCTTTCTCTTTCGAACTCCTCCAATGTAGCTTGTCGCCTATAATAAAATTTTATTGAGCAGTAAAAATAACAGAGTGGAACTACTTCATTTTTTGTGGGAACATTAAAAAAAGGCAAGAATATTTCCAAGTTGTGAAGACGCGCAATTTGCATGTCCGTTTCAAGTCGTAAAAACACGTTGTAAGGAGGTTCGTTGTTTGAGGTCAAGCTCTCTTTCAATACATTAAATTATTGACGAGGCAAGTACTGTTTTTGTGTGAGCTTTAGTAGTTCCGTTGAAAAACAATAGCAAAACAAATTTAAAGAAAAACAGGAAATACGTTACGGAATACACAGTTTCCTTTCGGTAGTCATAAAACAACTAGTTGATGATTCACTGAATAATATATGCGAGTCTCAAGTCAAAAAGATTTGTGGAGGTCCGAGTGAAACACTTCACTTCACCTGACAACGACGGTGGTGACGTTGTGGCAACGATGTGGTGACGTGGCGTTATGGCAACGAAGTGGTGATGTGGCGTTCTGGCAACGATGTGGTGACGTGGCGTTGTGGCAGCGATGTGTTGATGTCTTCCATGGTCGGTGCAGCCGCCGCTGGGAGTCGTCCGGGACAACGGAACATAGTCTTCACGATACGGCCCGGTTGTCCCTCGCAGTTAAACTCAGTCGTGTGCTTGCGTCGACGGCTCCTAGGAAGACAGCCCCCAGTCCGCTTTCGTCCTCGTTGTTCCAGCCACCACTTCTTCTTTTTCTTTCCCTGTTCTCTGGTGCTTCTTATCCTTCCGAATCCGGTCGTCTTCTTCTTTCTTGCACCTTGTTGAAATGTCCGATCACAGTTCACCACACAAACCCCCCTTTAAGCCTTTTCTTTTTCACAAAAGAAAATCCAGTTCCACCGGTGAACATATACATGGTAAACCATAACAAACCAAAACAAAGACCATATCTGCTAGATAACGCATGCAAAATCTTAGATCCTGCTCATAAATTCTGCTCCTGCATTTTCGCTACCCTTAATATGCACAACTCTAAAACTGTATTCTTGAAGCAAGAGAGACCACCTTAACACCCTACTGTTTATCAACTTCGCAGTGTTCAAGTACTGCAGTGGATGGTGGTCCGTTTGTACCGTAAACTGTTTACCATATAGGTACATCTGGAATTTATGAATCGCCCATATTAGGGCCAAGCATTCCCGTTCGACTGGAATATTTTTTCTCGCGTGGGAGAAGTTGTTTGCTCGCGTATAATATGGGATGTAGCAATCCCTCGTGCTCTTGCATCAGGACGGCGCCAATCGCGGTCTTTGACGCGTCCGTTCGCACCACAGTGTCGAACCGAAATTTTTATCGGTTCGGTTCCGGTTCGGGTTCACGAATTTCGGTTCAGCTCCGGTTCAGTTCCGGGGACCGAAAAATAACGGTTCGAACCGCTAAACTGAGATTAGGTTTTCCGCGTTCCTTTGGCTATGGGCACATTTCAGGAGTGAAACTAGTAACTGTATAGCTTATTTGTTTTTATTTGTTGAATCCACTTTTATTTCCAGGTACCGAAAATAAATTGCGCTGTTTCATTTGGATGAAGCAGTGAATGAAACGCTAGATTAACATATATGACTGAACATCTGTTTCTTTTTACCTCAGTCGCATATTTTTAGCCTGAGGTAAAAAATTTATCAGTCTGGTGTGTCGCCTAAAATGCACGTGATTAGTAGACCATTGCGTCGCAATATTAACAGTCGAGTCCTACTGTGCTCTTGTACTTAAAAATAATTACAGTGCATACAATCATAAAATGGGCACCGTTCTGGCCATATCTATCCTGAAATCTAGATTATAAAATACGTTTCACAATATATATGATGACGATACAACTAAGCTAAAAGCAATACTATTTCCAAAATGTCAGGAAAGTTTTAGGATAAAACCTTTCAGTCTACCTTTTATAGAACACTGAGTGGCAAGCACAATGCTTGCTTTCCTGACTAATATTTTTTACATTCAACACCATGACTCAGGCGAATGATTATGCAGACAAGAGTGACCTTCATATTCAGGACGAATCTGGCCTAATATAGAGCGTATTGAAGTGCATATTTTCGACATAGCTTGGTGTTTGATGTTTGTTCTTGACAAGATGCCGGTCAATTCACTTTGTAAATAAGCATCACCCTTGCTAATTGGTGATTAATTGTTAGATAGAACAAAGTAGTATTTCATAGTCTACTCGACATTACAACTGCTTAATTGGCCACTTTCTGACGATCTGCGTGCGCAATCGTCATAGTTCCGCCACGCGCCACTGTGTGCTTTGTTTTCATCCAGCCCACAGACAGATACATAAAATTGTTGTTCATCAAATAAAAGAAGCAACAGACTTCTATATGACTGAGAAATTGAAAACTCGTCAGGAACACATGTTATTTAAATCAGCTTCAAACTGAAAAAAAAAGCTAAGTTTCCTTCAAGTAACTTATGGAAGTGCCTCTCCAGGATAAAAATGCCGGAAAAGATTTCCAGAGCATATTTCAGATAATGTGTGGGTGCATTAACTTAGGATGTATATCTTTAGGGTGATCGTCCCTTTATCTATGTTGTCAAGCCTTCAGGTAGTAAATAAATATTTGTTATTGTCATCAATAAATTTGACTGTATGAAGTTCACATAACCGCTTGAGACCGACACGGGAGGACGATACTCGAAAATAGCCATCCATTGATTCTGCGGAACGCGCTTATTTATAACACTGGGTCGCGGGTATGCCAGAAGAACTGTGTGCTTACGTTATAGATTTGAAGGCAAATACACAAAATGGGGAAGAAATAGAGATAATAAATGATATTCTTCTAAATAATGTCATTCAAGACGCCAATTACTGCAAAAATAAATATATATAGGAATGCATGTTTCAAACGTAAACACGTTTGACGGAACTTCGTCTGGTTGGGTCAAAAAGTTGAGAAATACAGACTTTCACAAATCAAGTCCTAAACATTTAGTGGACTGACGTTTCAATTGGTCGAGCTCAATAGGTCAAAAGCCGCTTAACGCTCGGCGTGCGTCAACGGACTAGGGCACTTAAAGAAGAAGTGGGTGAATCAAACGACACACCGCAGATAGAAAAGGAGCTGCTGCTCTCCACGTGCAAATAGTCGTGCACTTGTTTTGGGGCCTAATTTTACAACTCCTTGCTTTATCAGTCATGCGCGCTCTAACATTCTATTAGGCTGCAGAACATCATCGCGAGACTGCTATATATAGTGCTCAACTTTACAATTTGGACATCCCCTTTTGCTATACTTTGTTTCAGCTTAAAGGGGCACTGCAAAGGAATGAAGAAAACCAAATGCTGCTTGGAACGGCGTGTCAATCAGTTTCAAACACGAACGTTCAGTGCCGACATTGGTCTAGAACGTCGGATAATGATGACATAGAATTCTAGAGGTAGGACTTTCTGAATAGGCGCAAGGACCCCTTCTGATCCTTTCAAGCACGTGACTCTCTCTCAAATATTTGCTTGTAACACTCGTAAATTGGTGGGGCGTTCACGTCCTCATAACTGGATGTTAATTTCCAACACTTAGGAAGATCGCGTATGGTTGTTGCACGCTCTTGTCGTTTCGGTTCTCTATTGGTTCAGACCAAGGACGTCATAAATAAAAAAAATTACTCGAAATTCTGAACCTCTTTAACCTAATATGTTCAAAATACACTATAATTACTGTTTATTTTATGTTTAATCTGTTGCTAGGGTCCCAGTCACTAATTCAAGCAAAAACAATGCAAATTAAAAAAAATACAAAAATGGCCAGAACGTTTTGCATGACCTCTTCAAGTACAGATGTAGCCTATGCTACAAGCGCGAGCCTTTGGTCCCGAGCACTCGCACTGCAGGAACGCGCGTGCGCTTTTTTAGCTTCTGGAATACTTACACTTAAAGTGGAAGGGAGTATTGTGTTGAGAACATCACATTTCAACAGAAAACCGGACTGTTTAACATGGTCCGCATTTTGCTGAGAAAATCAAATTCCGAAGTGCTAAATGCACGCTGCAAAAGGTTCGCGCTCAGCACAACCCATGTATTCAGAAATTTCTCTTGCATGGCGCTGCGTAGTGAGGGACGGCGCGAGCGTCTGGCACCCCGAAAACGCGCTTTCTGGCAGGATTGATTTCGCAAACGAAATAGTTTTGCAGGATCACGCTGTCTGCTCTGCGCCGAAGATGTGGAGCAGAGGAAGCTTCACAACACATTAGGTTTTTAACCCCCCCCCCCCCTTTTTTTTTTTTTCATTTGGCGGTGCTCCTCTACAGAATACTTTTTAGTTTTGAGAGACTCCCTCCTTTGTTTGGGGGTGCCAATTCGACAATTATATTTATGTCATTTGTTTTCAGTAATTCTCCATTTCTTTTATTTTGCACCCAAAAACTGTGAACTTTAAACAAGCCTCCGAGATTTTGAGCGACTGCCGACGTTCGGCTGTCCCTCAAAAGCCACTAGAATCTTTTTTTTTTTTTTTTTTCAGGTATCTCTGCCGTACACACTTGTAGTTCTATTTATCGTCAGATAAATAAGTCATATTTAGTCCTTTCAATCCTTTTATTCTCGGGGTCAACTTTCTGAGACTGTTCACCAACAACGAAAACATGTCTGAGTGCCTCAATGAGGTGTACATGTAAAATGATTCATGAAACAATTTTTGCACTTTCAGTAAATGCCGCTAAGGGGTAATCTCCGACCTTAATAGTTTGCAGAAACACCCATCAGTTTCCTTCTCTGCTCAATGGCAGGCGCAGGAAAAATAAAGGAAAGAACAGCTTTCCCTTTCTCAACTCGCGGTTGGAACAAGCGGCGATGTGATCTGAAGCTAATTGTATACCGCCAGTGTTCATCATAGTCATGCGCTGGGGTTGGCGAAGAAGAAAGCATGGGTTGAGCTTTAGGCATTATTAGAGTTCGGCTATTCTCATCTTTGATTGAACACGAGTCAACACGAATGTTTGGCGATGCTGATTGTCAAAAACCCGAGCACTCGGCTCGGGCTCATGACAACCGAGTACGTCACGGTGTCGCATTACTCCCATTGAGAAGTCGTGATGGCATGTGACCGGTTACCGTTATAATTTTTTCCAATTCAGTTCCAAGATGGCGGTGAAGACATCGGTTCGGTTCAGTTCCGTTTTGGCTAAAAATAACGGTTTTCTTCCGGTTTTCGGTTCGGTTCGGTTCGGTTCGACCCTCACTCTGGTTTGCACTACAGACTCCTTGGCGGTATCGGGTGCCCGCAGCACCGGCCTAGCGGAGAGAGCGACTTTTAACATATTAAAGCCCTTTTCTTTTTTGTCTGTCCAATGTACCTTGTTGGGCTCTCTTTTCTTTGTCATTTCCGTTAGGGGTTGGGCGATCTGAGCATATCCTAGTACGAACTGCTTGTAATAATTTGCCAGGCCCAAGAATGATCAGACCTGCTTCTTCGGTTGTGGCTTTTGCGCCTTTATGACTTGCTCTAGTGTACGCATCAAAGGTCGAATCTTTCCTTCCTCTAGCTCGTGGCCCAAGAACGTGATCTTTTTATGCCGATCTTGCACTTGCTGGGCTTGATTGTTAAGCCTGCCTGACGAACTCGCTCCAGCAAACAATGCAACGCCGTCAGGTGCTCTGACCAAGTATCGGTGGCAACGAGAACATCGTCGATATAGTGTTGCACATGTGGGATCCCGTTCAAGAGTTCTCTCATGAGTCTTGTGAAGACTGCTGAAGCGGTCTTTAATCCAAAAGGCAAGTATTTGAACTCGTACAAGCCCGAGGCTGTTGAAAACGCCGTAACTGGCTTGGATTCTTCCGTCAACAGTATTTGCAGTAGCCTTTAACTAGGTCAAACTTGGAGAAGCATCTCTTCTCCCCCACTTCGGCAAACACATCATCTGTGCGGGGCATGAGTTCTGCGTCCCCTACCAAGATGTTGTTGATGCGACGAAAGTCGACGCAATTGCGGAAGGTGTTGTCTGGCTTCCGCACTAGAATGAGTGGAGACCTGTATCGGGATTTTGACTTTTCAATGATTCCTCCCCGCAACATTTTCTGCACTTCCTTTTCGATCGTATCCCTCATGGCTAGGGGCACGGGATGCTGCGGTGTTTGGAGCGGCACTTCGCCTGCGAGTTTAAGTTGGCAAACAAGGATGTTTGTCTTCCCGGGCAGGTCTGAATATACATCATCGTACCCGTTCAAAAGGGCCCTTAGCTCATCTTTTTTTTCTTTTGAAAGGTCTTGGCTAAGCATTACATCCTTGGCTCCTTGTGTCTTTTGAAGTGACGGGGCTGATAGTAAGCCGTCCTTTTCGTCTTCTACGGCGAAAATGGCCGATGTCTGGGGTTGAGGCTGTTCTTGCTTTCCCCGCTCTTCGTACCTCTTGAGTAAGTTGATATGGAAGAGCTTTTACGGGTGTCCCAACTTGATGAGGTAGTCGTAACCTCCCTTAGTGCCGACAACGGGAAATGGACCTTTCCAGGCCATGAGCAGCTTGTTTTGGGTGGTCGGCAGCAAAAGCAGTGCTCGGTCACCAACTCGCAGTTGACGGTTTTGGGACTTTTTGTCAAAATATTTCTATTGGACCTGTTGCGCCTCACCAAGATTCTTGTGGGCCAGCTCCATCGTCTCTTAAAGGCGATCTCTTAGGTCCAACACATACCCGTAGGTAGTCTTGACCTCTTCTGTGAGAGTGTCGTTTGTCCACAGCTCCTTCAGGATGGTCATAGGGCCTCGAATGTGCCTTCCGTTTATCAACGTAAAAAGCGAAAAATCCAGAATACGCTGACGTACCTCTCTGTAGGTGAACAAGAGGGGAGTGATATAGCGATCCCACTGTCTTGGCTTCTCTTGGCACATCTTTCGGAGCAGTCTTCAGCGTCCCGTTAAACTTCTCCACCATCCCATTGCACATGGGATGATACGGCGCGGTGGTTAGCTGTTGTATGGACAAGAGGCAGGCTACCTCTTTCATCAAGGCTGAAGTGAACGTTGGAGCCTGGTCGCTAAGTATTTCCCGTGGTACTCAAACGCGCGAGAACATCTGGATCAAACCCTCGGCCTTGGTTTCGGAGTTTATCGATGGAAGCGCCACTGCATCGGGTTATCTTGTAGCACAGTCGACCAAGGTCAAAATGAAGCGGTTTCCCGTGTCTGATGAGGGCGAGAAAGGTCCGATCAGGTCGATTGGGACGCGCTCGAATGGTGTTTCGATTATAGGCATCTTCCCAAGCGGAGCCTTTGCTATCTTCCCCTTGGGGGTCACTCTCTGGCACGTGTCACAATAATTCACAAATCGCTTGATTTGTGCTTGCACTCGTGGCCAAAAGAAAGCTTCCAGGACGCGATCTGTCGTCTTCTTGATACCCTAATGGCCTGCCATAGTTCCTTCGTGAACCACGTTCATGATGTAGGGTCGCAGGTCTTGGGGTACCACCACCTGGTTGAACGATTTTTGCGATGTAAGGACATACCGGCGAAATAAAACCATTTTTGATAGGTAAAACTCCGATGTATGGCCCCCATTCGAAGTCTGCCTCTGCCCGACTTTGTTAAAGCATACTGCCAAAGTAGGGTCGAGTTTCTGACGCTGACTCAGATTGTCTCTCGAAACCTCCCTTCCCGCCGGTGTTGTGCTAGGCACAGCTTTCTCCTTGCTGGTGGCCACTAGATCGGTTGGAACATTGTTTTTTTCGAGCTGCGTGCACCCAGTCTCAGTCTGCCAAGTAAAATCTGGTTCTCGTGGTAGTAAGCATCCTGGTATATTTCCAAGTACTACATCGTACAGTGGATTGTCCATTACCTTCGCTCGGACTGTGCCGCTGTTGTATGGACATGAGACTTGCACTTTAGCTTCTGGTAGTGTCTGACATGATCCGTCGACAAGGTATATGGCCCTTCTGTGCCAGTGAACGCTTCAGATAGCACCAATTGCCATCTGGATACCACAGTATTGCTACCCGTGTCCCTGAGGACTATAACTGATTCTCCGTTCAACGGGCCTTCAGAGATTGGCATATCAGCCTTAACCATGCCGACAACTTCCAGACGGTCTTGAACGATATTGACCATTCGCGATTGGACTTCTGGGTGTTCGAGCACCCTTGCGTACGCTGCTCCGCCTTAGTGCCAGTAGTGGGCTGTGGTGAAACGGATATACAACGCTTGCGGGTTTGGCTGGTTTTTCTGAGGACAGGTTTTTGCCTGGTGCCCCTCCTTTTTACATATCCAGCAAAATTTCTGGTTTCCCAACCTGGATCGACATTCCGTTGACTTGTGTCCGGTTTTGTTACACACCACTCAACGGGGCTTCTCCACAGCGGAGGTTTTTGTCCTTTTTCTTTTGCCCAAGCTCTCCAGGTGCGATGGTTTCTTTTCCCATCCAGTTGAGGTTGGATAGATGTTGGGCATCGAGATAGTTGTCCGAGTTCCTAGCTAGTTCAACTAAACTTGTGCAGTTCCGCTCCTTAAGAAAGACCGCCAATTTAGGGTGACAGTTACAAAGAAACTGTTCAGAGACAACCAGGTCCCGCACGGCCTCGTACGTTTTGAGAGTTTCTTTCATCGCAATCCAGCGATCAAAATACCCCTCTAGACGGGTTGCAAACTGGCCTCCGGTCTCTCCATTTTGTGGTTTGCAGGAGCGAAACTTTTCTCTGTAGCCCTCGGCTGTAAACCGGAACCGCTGAAGTAGGGCACGCTTTGTGGACTCGTAATCTAGCGACTCCACTGGAGAAAGTCGTCCGAAAACGCGTAGTGCTTCCCCTACGAGGCACATGCTGAGGGCTGTAGCCCACTTCTCCTGAGGCCAACGCTGTCCGATGGCTATGTGCTCGAACCTATGTAGGTAAGCATCTAGATCGTCCCGTTTTTCATCGAAAACTGGGATGACCTTGTGGGAACTAATAGCGGCTGCAGTTACTGGTGAGGTTCCTCGATCCTGCGTTAACTACTTCCGCATTGCTTTGTTGCCTTTCCAGGAGCTGCAACTTTAGTTGGGTTTGCTGTTCAAGCGCTAAGCACTCGGGTTTGCATTGAGCCAGCGCGCGCTCCGCGTCAAGCCGCTCTTTCGTTGCTTCCCTCTCCGCTAGCTTTCCGTTGCGTTCACGCTCCCGCTCTGCGTCAACCCACTTGCATAGATCATCTCCGCTCAGACCAAGTACCTCGCCCATCGACAGTAATTCTCTCGTATTCATTTTTTCTTTAGGTTACAGAAAAGCAGAACATGACTTGCATCGTCCTGTCGCGGACGCCAATGTGAGGAGGTTCGTTATTTGAGGTCAAGCTCTCTTTCAATACATTAAATTATTGACGAGGCAAGTACTGTTTTTGTGTGTGGTTTAGTAGTTCCGTTGAAAAACAATAGCAAAACAAATTTAAAGAAAGACATGAAGTACGTTACGGGATACACAATTTCCTTTCGGTAGTCATCAAACAACTAGTTGATGATCCACTGAATAATAAATGCGAGTCTCAAGTGAAAAAGGTTTGTGGAGGTCCGAGTGAAACATTTTACTTCGCCTGACAAGGACGGTGGTGACGTTGTGGCAACGATGTGGTGACGTGGCGTTGTGGCAAAGATGTGGTGAGGTCTTCCAAAGGTCGGTGCAGGCCGCTGGGAGTCGTCCGGGACAACGGAACATCGTCTTCACGATACGGCCCGGTTGTCCCTCGCAGTTACGCCCGACGGCTGCCAGGAAGACAACCCCCAGTCCGCTTTTGTCCTCGTTATTCCAGCCACCACTTCTTCTTTTTCTTTCCCTGTTGTCTCGTGCTTCTTTTCTTTCCGAATCCCGTCGTCTTCTTCTTTCTTGCACCTCGTTGAAATGTCCGATCACAGTTCACCACACACGTCTTTCTACGATATTGAGGTTTAAATATAGAACATACAAACAAAATAACACTTTCTCGTCTTCCTCTTTGAGCACACAACTATTCTAACAAAAAATAAAAAAAATATATTAAAAAATGTTTTCTTTTAGGGAATCGATGTCAAAATCGGAACTTTTTGGTTTTAGCATAACATTAACGTAAACGTACCGCAAAGGGAAATTGATACAACTGAGTGATTTTATAATATCTGTAAAAAGCGTATTTTGGGCTTTCCATAGACATAAAAATATCGACGTTACCTAAGCAGATCGCCAGTATTTAATTGTCAAAGTGCATCAACAATTAAAAAATGAAGCGATTTGGACATTTTTACAAAAAAAAAGAAAACGCTTAAAACTATATATGGCATCAGAGCCTTTTAACTGTACTTACAGGATGCATGAAAAAAGGTAATATATAGGGTGGTTCAAGTCACCAGGCTCGATGTAAAATGGGCCGTAAAACTCGATGCGTGCACGTAGCAATCTAAACTTTTCGTTAAAGGTGTAATTCACAGGTCGGTTTTTTCATGTGAAATTTCAAAACCTAGCTCTCTTTCTGTAAAAAATACGACCAACAAACTTGTCAGGGTCTACGGGGGGCAGCACTGCAGACGACAGGAGTCCAGTAGCAGGGTGTGTTTTGCGTTCGTAATGATAGATGCCGCTACCTCCTTATCGCGACGGCTCGCGACCATCGCGGTTTATTAAAATGAATATAATCTTTTTAAAATGTACCTTTGGTTAAAAAATAAACGCAAAAAATAAAAGCTAAACCTAAAGTAAAAAAACGCGTCTGCATAACGGCGGCGCTTTTGCTGCCAACGGGTTTCGTCTGCGTGTCGTCTGCTATCTTTCGCTGGTCGGCTGCACCTTCAGGCGCTGCTCCCGACGCCATCTATCAATACGAACGCCAAACACACCCCGCTACTGGACTTGGTCGTCTGGGTGGCCGTCCGCCGTAGACCCTGGCAAGTTTCTTGGTCCTATTTTAAACAGAAAGAGAGCTATGCTCTGTAGTTTCACAAGAAAAAACCGACCTGTGAAATACACCTTTGACGAAAAGTTTAGATTGCTAGGTGTAGGCGTCGATTTTTACGGTCCATTTTAGATCGAGCCTGGTGACTTGAACCACCCTATAATGTGGACTGAAAATCCACGGCGGGAGATCGAGCGAAACATGGGACCTACGACGGATGTG
The DNA here is from genome assembly GCF_016920785.2 of Ixodes scapularis. Lineage (NCBI taxonomy): Eukaryota > Metazoa > Arthropoda > Arachnida > Ixodida > Ixodidae > Ixodes > Ixodes scapularis. The sequence goes on along the minus strand of NW_024610026.1, from coordinate 1,050,056 downwards.
AAAAGCACGCCTATGTGCTGCGCGCTCTCAAAATTCGTAAGTCGAGAACGAAAAACCCGATGAACTTCCGGTTTGTGGCTACTGCGTTTTGGAGACGGCGCCATAGATATATTGTTTTCAGCGAAATTAAAAATTAGTCCTTTTTTGCCTGCACGATTTGAGATGAAATCACCCATATATATATATATATGTTATACATATATACGTAAAGTATACAGTTTTTTTTAACCTTTCAAGTTTTGTTTAAAAAAAGCTGTGATCGTTACGCAAACGCGGTTTGTGGCGGTGAGGTATACGACTAGGGGGACATTACTGGGATGGTTAATCTTTGTGATAAGTCGGGTAATTAATAAAACTTGTTAATTACCTTTTTGAATAGTGCAAATAGAGATATGGTTCCAATTAGAAACTTACTGAGCGTCATCGAAAACCACTAAATCAACCCCCTGGCCTTCACACTCACCTGCACAAACCGCAAAGATGTAGCTTTCATGCCTTTTTTATACAAATCTGTAAATCTTTAAAAATTACCGTATGTGTGTATATATATATATATATCTATACTGTATATACATGTATCCTTAGCCTTGCGCTTTTCAATATTTTGGTTGTAGGTCTAAATTATGATTATAGATTTCGGGAGGCAGTTGTTGTCGTATCTAATTTTAAGTTCCGTAAAAGTTTTGAATGTATTTTTATTCATAATACTGGTGTAAATTGACGCACTTGGAAACAATTAGTTTATTAGGATAGAAACTACTAATGCATAAGATAACACTACACTCACGGTTGGACAGTATTACGTGACAAATGTGTGGGTATAGTATTTTAGAAGTACATAATGTATTTATATTTCTGTATCGCGATATGATTTTTCAACATTATTTTGTACTTCTGCATCGAAAAACATTTTCCTGTGTATTTTTGGTATCGCGATAATATTAGGGCCGGTGTATTTTGTTGCAATTTTAAAATAATTGCTGACTTCCACAAGAGGGTCAAGACAATGTTGTTTTTTTGGGGGGCGTTTTTTGTCTCTGACCGTACATGACTGCCTTCTGGATTATGGAAAACTTAACAAGTAATTTCTTACTCTTTAGGTCGTTCACTGTTCAAGTCTATTCCAAAAGTTAAAGGGTCTGTCGGCGTGCCAAATTAACGAATAAAAGGATACGGGTTTCTTGAACTTCATTCTATGGTAACGTTAAAAGGTAACAATTGTGGGGAACAATGAGCCTCACGGCACGCGGAAGGGCGGAAGAGCGGGGAAGAAGAAGAAAAGAGAGGCTCGTGGTCGGTGCGAGGCTGAGGTTCGAAGGACGGTGGGCCAACAGGACAGACGGTGCTGAGGAGCCTACAAAGAGCCGGACTTCACGAGCCAAGCAAGCACCCGGACCTCAGCGAGCCCAGGAAAGACCCGGACAACACCGAGCACATGAGTATCAATTAAACCTTGCTTAATGATAGCGCTCCCTCGTGTGACTTCCTTGGGGCGAATGGAACTCGGCCTGATCGGGCGATATTGATAGGCGACCCACATAAATGGCGCCCAACGTGGGGCCCGATCAGTCTGCCGTTGTTTCTTTTCGCTCCCAGGGAGTCCCACGAATCGCGATTTCTAAATTTAGGTTTGTTGTGTTTCCCCATTTGAATTTTTGTTACTCCGCTGGACATCAGTGTTTAACGTTCTGCCGCCATGTCCAGGTTACGGAATAAGGCCGCCCATCCCGAGGCCTCAACTCAGTCAGTGGTGGATATTGACTCGGACGTGGGAGAAGGCACGAGTGGGGAAGCGAGCGCTGCGGCAGCGCTAGAACCCCCAATTCCGGCGGTGAACACGGGAGACGTCAGCGAACTAATGCACGCCATGACGGCGATGTTCGCGACGTTTTCTAGACAGATGGGTTTGGCCCCAGGGGTGGTGAATCCCGCGCCTACGCCCGTGCCTCGCCCGCGGTTGAGCGTGCCGACGCCGACCTATTCGGGCTACTCCGACGCATCATCGGTTCACGATTTCTTGCAGGACCTAGACGCGTATATTGCCGCGTTGGGCGCGTCGGATGAAACGGCCCTGATACAGATCGTTCCAATCGCGTTGACGGATGACGCAGCGCGTTGGAGGCGAATGCAAAGGCCGTTCCTTTCGATGGCAGATTTCCGGACACGATTCAGAGAGGAATTTCTGCCTCCCGACTATGAGATGCGGATCAGAGATGAGCTAGCCAGCCGTACTCAGCATCCGGACGAGAGCCTCGTAGAATACATCCGCGCTCTCCAGGAGCTCTACTCCAGAGCCGACCCTACAGCGTCAGACGCGGAGAAGGTAGCTAGGGCGATCCGCCAGTGTCACCCTAGATTTAAACCCTACTTGCGCGGACGTGATTTCGCTGATCTGGAAGCACTTGCCAGAGAGGCGCGCATCGTTCAGGCGAGCTTGCTCGCCGAGTTGACGTATCGCCCCCCTCCACGCGCAGAGGAATCTCTGGAGCCGGGTTGCGCCTGGACAGGACGAGGCGCGGGAGCTTGCGACGACTCACGTACGCCGTACGTGGCCGTTACAGGACATAGGAGTGGCGCAACTGCTGTGCCCCGCGCCTTAGATCCCTTCGCTTTTGAACAGAGGCGCAGAGCAGCTAACGCGGGCTCTTCCAGGGCGCGTCCCCGTAGGGGAGGTGGCGCAGCCGACCACCGCGGAGTCGCGAATCATTACGAGGGTCGCGGGAACTACAATGACCCCCGGCGCGACACTGCTTCGCGTGATGGTAGCGGCGGACGCTCAGCACACAATGGCAGGAGAGAGGTCAGGTGCTATAAACGCAATCAGCTTGGGCATATCAAGCGTCAGTACACATGGACGGCAGCTCTCCCCCCATGGGTCTCAGGGAAACAGGAGAGGCCGGCACCACTAATTGGACTTCCCGACTCGCGGTTGCCGGCCGCTGCCGAGGCCCCTCATCAGTCTGCCAAAGGGGCCGGAGTTGCGGTCAGCGACAGGTCGGCGTTTGCCCCGTCGGCATGTCGGACTCAGGGTTTGACATCTGAGAAGGGGCCGTACATGCGCGTCGAGATCGGTGGTAACATTTACTACGCACTAATTCGGCGTCGGTGCTTTGTTATTGCAAGAACATGACGGACACCTGCGCCCGGTGGCATTCGCCAGCCGAACCCTTACACCGCCAGAACGCAATTACAGCGTGACGGAGAAGGAGGGGCTGACCGTCATGTTTGCTCTAAAGAAATTCGACCTGTATTTAGACGGGACCACCTTCGTCATTCAGACAGACCACGCCGCTCTAACCTGGATTCAAAGGTTGAAAGAGCCGGTGGGGAGGTTAGCTCGGTGGGCACTCACTTTGCAGCGATACTCCTATACTGTCGAGTACCGAAAGGGCTCCACCAACAAGGTTGCAGACGCACTTTCTCGGGCGCCCCATGATAGTGGTTGGAAGGAGGAGACGCAACCAGGGGATTGCGAGAGACAAGCTTCCCGCGCGGCCGCTTATAAGCGAGACAGCGGGAAGGGATCGGTGCAACAGGAGCTCGTCGCAGTGTTAGGAGGCCGCACGAGGGAACAGAGGCTCGTGGTCGGTGCGAGGCTGAGGTTCGAAGGACGGTGGGCCAACAGGACAGACGGTGCTGAGGAGCCTACAAAGAGCCGGACTTCACGAGCCAAGCAAGCACCCGGACCTCAGCGAGCCCAGGAAAGACCCGGACAACACCGAGCACATGAGTATCAATTAAACCTTGCTTAATGATAGCGCTCCCTCGTATGACTTCCTTGGGGTGAATGGAACTCGGCCTGATCGGGCGATATTGATAGGCGACCCACACAATAAAATGAGGAGTCCGGATTTCAAATAGTCATGGTGACTTCTCGTTGTTATTTGAGAGAACACAAAGCTGATTTATATGTCCCTTTTTGTTTTTTCTTGGACAGATAAAAGTTGCCGAAATAAAACCGCGCCCTTGCCGCGTTGACACAATCGCTTGGTTCCCTTACAATATCCCCAAAATACACTATAATAGCATTGCGGTAAATTATTTCGAGCTTAATTCAGGATGCAAAATGCAGTGAAAACTCGCATGTTGATTTAGAAACGAAATCTCATATTCTACAGTATGCTCCTTTTTTTTCTCTTCGTGTGCTCAATGGGTGCATAGAACATCAAAAACCATGTTTTGTTTTAACAATGCACTTTAGTCTTTATTTCTGACCGAACACTAGGTTTTCCTTTATTTTTATTTCGAAATTATTTTCTATTCAAATATATTTGCGATCAGTATCGCGTAACACTGTTATAAATTTATTTCAGTTTTAGTAGTTTTGCTATTTGTGTCATGTATACCAGTATATCTATTCCCAAATAAATTTGAGAGTACTTCTCCCCAATCCTTCTACATATACATTGTCCGGTCAGAGCATTATGATATTTATACTTTTGAGAAAATCGCGACACTGAAGCTGAGAGAGCGGACACCGCACCAGGAGCCAATCCTCCATTTTTAAAACTTCCCAGGGACCTTTTACAAATTATGTGCTTTCAAGAAAATATATTTCGTTAAAGCGTTCTAGCAAATCTTCGTCTTGCCGTCGAACATGAATTTAAAAAAAATCCAATTATTTGAAAATTTTGGACTTATTTTTGTATTTGCGGTAATTGTTTGAGCTTAGAAATTTATTGCAAATGTTCCAGCTGTTCATTGGCAACTTCTCTGCAGGGAATCACGTTTTAGTTTGCTTATATCGACGGTATTCTCGTTTTTCAGCAAAACTCCCGAAAATGACGAGTACCGCTTTCGCCAGCTGTTCGCACGACTCCCAGAATAGCAGAGCGCTCTAATCACTGTAAAATGTGAGTTTCTAGGTTTCTTTGTATTCTAAACCCTCGCGTAGTCGTGTTTTCGATTCAGCCTTATAAAAACAATGTTAAAATCACCACAGATGTTTCTTCGAGACAAAGCCAAAGAAACTTCCCGAATTTTATAATCTAATAATCCTCTACTTAATATTACTTTTTTCATATCGCTATCAGTTTTCGGTCGCTCGAAAGATTTCTTACCATCTACATTAAGAATTCCGCAGCCGAATTCCAGCAATTAACTATATCTAATTATAAGCAACTTTTCTTGAAACACATGTCTCCAATAGAAACATGCTGTAGCACGTTCGGGCATGAGTTATCAGGTAATCCGTCTTCGCGTGGAACACTTAAGCCATCTCCTCAAAGGGCGTTAGTTCTTCTTTATGACGGACCACATGCCATTTACGTACGCGCTAACATTTAACAGGTCGTCAAACATCACAAGAGAAGTACGTCGGATGCCGTACATTTCGAAACGTGGAAATGACATTTAATTCATCAAGAGCGGAAGCAACTAGGCAGCTGACTCGTTGCCACGAACAGGTTCTAACCACCACTATGAAAAAACTACTGCCAAGATTTCGTCAGTTTTGACCTGCAGCACCGAACCTACGTATTTGTCAGAAACAACACGGTCACACGTCCACTTCAGTGCCGACATGGCGGACCTTATGCTATCATTCAACGTCCAGTCAAAACCAAGACTTTGTCAGTAAAAGGTCGAGAGGGAGTTGTCTCCCTCGACGGCCTAAAATCTTCACATATGTCAAGCGGGAACTTGAAAAAAAATTTAACTGTTGCCGTGAAAAGCACATCAGCAAAGCCGCTTTTCTCTATCAGCTGTATGTTAGAGGGGGAATCACGTAGTTCCAGCCAGCAAGGCTGGCACTACGTGATTTTAATTTATTTATAAATAAATCACATGAAGGTCAACGTGCGGATTATCTTCCATAAGACAAATTGAACCCCGCACAGCAATAAAACAAATAAAAAAACTCCTTGGGGTATGCTTTGAAACGTCTGCAATACTATAAAATCTTCATAACCACCAATGTGTTTTGGAAGAGACTCTCATGGTCCATCTCCTCTGAAAATAACCGAACTTTCACTTTATGAAGCAAAACCAATAGAGCGCAAATGAATCTGTACTCATACTAATTTAAGCATTGGTGACTGTCAAATTTGAAAAAAAAAAAAAACTTATGTGCCATTAGCAGGGCCGTACCCAGAAAAGAATTTCGGGGGGGGGGGGGGGGGGGGGTTTCGGGGAGAACGGCGGCCATTTTGAAAATGTCTATTGTCTTATTTTCGCCTATCAATCATGTGCATCGGTGGCATATAATGGAGAGTTATAGCGAACCGGAGAACGGGTCCCGGTTTGGTACCCGGTAGCCGACCGGCGCCAGTGCGCGTGTTCAGAGGTGGAGATTAAAATCGGCTGGCTGCAAGTGCACCAACCAGGGCCGTGCCCAGAAAAAAATTTCGGGGGGGGGGGGGGGGGTCAGAACCCCCTAACCCCCCCCCCCCCCCCTCCTGGTTACGGCCCTGGCCATTAGATTGTTTCACCTAAACTGCGAGTAAAAGAAGACTTATTCAGACTATTTTTGTTGTCTGTCGTACGCCAGAATCCCTCAAGTTTTTTTTTTTTTTTTTTAGGCCGCTTCGGTTATTAAATGGTTCAACTGAATCATGCTTTTTCTTATTCAGTTTTCCCACTTCCCGTAAGTGAGTTTAGTATCAAGAAATAATATTTTTCTGGGTTCATTTTATGTTTCGTAAATTTATTTGAACCTATTCCACTAAATAAATTGTTTTGGATCAACTCTCATAAGTTTGTGTAATCCAAGTGATTTAAAACGACCGAACTAAACTAACTTGAGGAGCAGAGACCATGTCTGCAGCCACCTGCTCCTTGCAGCTCGCACCGAGCACCTGAACTTCCATACTGCAAGGATCTTTTGTACCGAACATTTTGCAGGCGCTGCGTCATCCATGCCAAAACAATTTTGATTGAGATTCATATTGTCGCAAAGTACATGTGATTAGTGCAACGATTCATAACTTAACTAGCAAATCTCTCCATGTGCTTTTGTTTCCCCTCGTCCTCAGGCACTAACGAAATACGCTTGATTGCCTTGGCATCGAGCGTTCGCCGCAAGAGTTCTATATTTGCCTTTATTTGGCGTGCTGCTGCTTCCGTTTCGATGCACATGGCACGCTTTTGGGAACACTTGCAGGCCGTACTGACTTTACGCTTGAATATACACTAGGTATAACATATACATCAATATGTATCCGCGTTTTAATCGATTGATTAAAGAAAGGGATGCACAACACGGGCCGCGAGATTTGACAGTCAATCTGCGCAGTGGCTTACTTGCTTGGGTACCGCTTTGTTATCACGGCAGAGTGGCGCGGCCGCCCAAGCAAAGGCACAAGGCTGATGTGACAACGAGGGTTTTGTTGTCACGGTTACAGCAACCTTCCGCACCCGATTGTATGTAGGGCTTGCGGCACATTTTTCCAGGTCTGAACATCGCGCGACAGATATACACAACAATATCTTATAAAAACTTTAAATATTTAGATGAATCTTTAAGCAAGAAACTATCTTGATATAGAAGTATCGCCGATAGTATCTTACACTATTTAAATCATTGATTAGAAATACGTTTCAAAAATATATTCGTGTCTGAGTAGCGAACTACAAGGTTGCATCGATTTATTGGATGATTAAGCTAGGTGTAGTTGTCTTTATAGATTTATTACCTGCCCTGTGTTTGACGGTAAACGACGAACCATCGTCTTAGCGCAAAAAGTGTCTGATGATGTGATATGAACTTGTTTCATAACATTTTGTTCAAGTGGGGAAGACTTTTCATGCGGATAACCTGCATTTTCTCAAATACGATTCTGTGGGAAAGTGAATACAACACTTGCTTGCGGTGGATTCTGTCACTATTGTTTTAAGAAACACTTTCGGCACAAACTTTGTAGCTTAGATTTGCTTGTTCCTATTGCCCTCCGCCGTAATAACAGCGATTGCAGCATGCGCGTGACATCCTAAATCTTTGCTTTGTACCATTCTTTACCCTCGATTTCTTCAGTTTCAATGGTCACGCAATGAATAATCTAACGCCATTTCATACGTTTGTGCCATTCCCTTGCCGTGACATACGATTCCCTTAAAGAGTTAACAGAGGCTTAGGGGGACGAATCTGAGATGGTTCAAGACCTTTATGTGCTCCTGAGTTTTGCCCACAGTCCGTACTACTTCTCCTGATCAAATCCCTAGTTGTGACATCTTAGCAAGTGTTTACCGTACCTTCTCACCAGCAGAATATCGTGGAACTTTTCGTGCGCATCTCAATGAACGAGCAGTGACCGCTGCATAAGAGTTTGCTCCGTCTCGTTTATTCCGACCGAGCATTAACGCGTAGGTCCATCGCAGAACGCGAACGCGTCTTATTTCCTATGATGTAACGATCACATGGTATGCACGGTACACGTTCACCTACAGCTAACTTTTTTCCCACAAATCTCGAGGTTAGTTTATGTCTTTTTCAACTTAATCGGATCTCTCTAGTGATGTTAAGGATTCTGTAGTTTAGTTACGTGCAATTGTCTTTTCATGTTTTCGCCATGGAGACTTCCTATACAGTGGGAACAGAATTCAGTAACGGATAATTCGGCTCTCCTACACTTATCGATCGTGCCAGGGGTCGGAAATTTCAGTGCGCCTTCTTTGCTCGTTTTGTCGCGGAACTGGGGGACCTCACCATTTATTGTGTTCCAGGCACATAGACACATGAAGCCGGTTCTTTGCTAATTACAAGCCGTGAAAACATTACGCTGGAAATCTTCACTACATTCTTTTTTGTTTTCGTTCGTCTTTCAAAGTGAATCTTTGGTGGAAGGCTTATGTGCTGGTAGTGCAGAATGTGCACCATTGAGCTTGCTTGGTCACGATACATTGGCATGCCCGGAGTTTAGTTGCAGGACAGGCGCGAGATTAAATTTTGAAGGATCATTCATCGGGGACAAATTTAACGCAGGACCGGGGTACACAAATGTAACAGGACCTCGCTGGAGCCACAATGATTGACCCTAGCAGTTTAGTAGCGGAAATGAGAAGGGAATGAAAGGCCAAATGAGAGGAAAACCGCCCACCGTTACTTGATATATTTTTTTTTTTTGCTGGAGTCATTATAAACGTTCGAAGATCTGTGAAATCGTTACTGTCTTAAATAAATCATGATTTTGTCTCAGCAGCCATGTCGCTATCACGATGCTGATATCGAACTGAGTCATAGAGGAATTTAATGAACAGTCTGTTAATTTATTTGTTCTTGTTATGACAATACACTCGGCTTCGATAGTCGAGCAGCTTAACGCAGAATGTCATCATTACGAATACCTTTTTATTGGTGAAATTTCCAGCAGCTTGTAGTCAACTATAGTAGGAGACGACGACGAAACCAGGATGAGCAACAGAGCACAAGACGGACGGGAGCTCGCGTGGTCTTTTCCGCTGCAGACATTTGGAACCACTTCGCTATTTTAGCAGCATTAAACAAGTTAAACATGGACTTCGACCTCTCCACGAGAAAGCCAAGGCTATTCGAGATTCCCTACGATGTCCTACCCCCATCCGGAAACTTCGGGAATTCCTAGGTTTGATTAATATCTACCGCCGTTTCATTCCTAACTGCGCTGAGATACTGAAACCATTAGCCGACCTCTTGAAAGGCACCAACACACCTTCGGGAATGCTTCAGTGGTCTGCCAAAACGGCGCAAGCATTTGACCAAGCTAGATAGATAAACATTAGCCAAGGCCATTTCTATTCTATCTGAGGCCCAATGCCCCGCTCAATTTTATGGTTGACGCTTCTTATACTGCTGTTGGGGCCATCTTGCAGCATCATGTCGGAACACATTGCAACAGCATTTAAGTAATCTCAAAAAAGCTGGAATCTGCAGAGTGCCGCTACTGCACTTTCGGCCCTGAGCTCCTCGCTATCTACCTGGCAGTCAAGCGGTTCCAACATTTTTTTTGGAAGGCCGAGATTTTTTCATACTCACGGATCACAAACCATTGACCCATGAGTTAAAATCTGCCAGCGATAAGTTTTCTCCACGAGAAACACGGCATCTCACATCATCGCTGACGCTACGGGACCCCACAATGCCAGCAGCAGACGCTCCGTTGCGCATTTCAGCTACTTTCAATTGTAAGACTTTTCCATCCTCCACTGACTTCAATGCAATGCCTTCTGTGCAGCAGAAGGACTGTGCCATTCCTTTACTTAGTCAGTCTTCTAACAAGTTAAAGCTTGAGAACATCACAATGCCGGTTGGTGATTATCTCCTTCTTTGTGCTATATCAACTGGAGTGCCTCGTCCAGTTTTCCCTGTTGCATTCCGCTGTCAGGTCCTTGACGAATTGTCACACCCAGGCATACGCGGGACACAACGCTTGGTCACTGAAAGTTTCGTTTGGCAGGGCATAAATAAGGACGTTGGGGGTGGACACGAGCTTGTATAGGCTGTCAAAAATCAAAGATTTATCGCCATACCTCGGCACATTTTCAATCCTTTCCGGAAGCAACCAACCGTATTGATCACGTTCATCTTGACATCGTGGGCCTATCACCCCCGTCAGAGGGCAACACCGACATACTTACCTGTATTGACTAATTTACTCGTTGGCCAGAGGCCTTCCCGATTCCCAACAGTACAGCTGCTACCATTGCACAAGTATTCGTGAGCGGATGGGTGGCAAATTTTGGTGTATCATCCAGCTTAACTACAGATCGGGGACTGCAGTTTCAATTATCTTTGTTTCGTTCCCTCGCATAGCTTTCGATGCCCAACAGATACACACATCATATCATCCCATCGCCAACGGCATGGTTGAAAGATTCCATCGATCACACAAGTCATCACTCAAGGCAAAAGGGGATCCAACATATTGGGCCAGACACGTGCCTCTAGTTCTCTTTGGATTTCGATCAGCAATCAAAGCTGATCTCAACTGCAGCCCAGCAGAGCTTGTTTATGACAGCACTCTACGCCTTCCCGGCGATGTGTTTACCCCGACCGTTCATAAAGTTGACCTTGATCCCGGGACCTTCGCTAGCGAACTGAAAGCTTTCTCAAGACAAGTTCGGGCAGTGCAACCAAGGTACGAACAAAGGCCGTCGATTTATGCGCCACAAGATCTTGAAACATCCGCGCACGTTTTCGTCCGACGAGATGCGGTTCGAAAGCCGTTACAGCAGCCATACGACGGACCATTTAAAGTCATAGAACAGCGAGACAAGCATTTTCTCTAGGATTTAGGTGGTCGAACAGACACCGTATCTGTTAACCGACTTAAACCGGCCCACTTGGCAACGGCCACCAAGACTCGCCCATCTCGTCATATTTCTGCTACCCAACCGTCTGCATCTCCTTTATTCACATCTACACACAAGCTCCTCCGTCGTAACATCACGTGGGCTACGCCTCTCTGCAGCCTGCTTTTTTTAGGAAGGGGGTGCCTGTAGTGAACTATATAAGGAGACGCTTACGAAACCAGAATGAGCAACAGAGCACGAAAGGGACGAGAGCTCGTGTGGTCTTTTCCGCTGCAGACATCATTCGGAACCACTTCGTTATTTTAGCAGCGTTAAACAAGTTATAGGCTCATTGGACACTTATTAGTGTTAAAAAAATATGATGTCAACTGTTGGAGGCGCGCATTTCCTGTGATGACAGATTTCAGAAGCTTACTTAAAGTTCAGTTTTAAGAGGTTATAGTTTCAACAATTATTAAACGTGACACGTTTATTTATTTCGCCCTGGACTTGTCGGATTCAATAAAATCTGCATCGTCACTGCCCATCACGTTCTGCATATAAAATCATCTTGGTGTTTGTCCAGTGCATAGTTTACATAATTTATCCATTCAATGACGACGCCGTAAACAACCACTAAAGAGAATTACACCTCAAAGATTTTCGGCATCTATTATGCTTATGTTCATAACTTTCTCTATTGCCAGTTCGAGGTCACAAGCAACAGAACACGTCCAGGGTGCGGTCGTAAGGACTAACGCAACTGGCACCCCTTGCAAAATATGAATTCCAAACTCATATACCTAAAGTATGAAGTGGAATATAAAAGAAATTAAATTAGTAACAAGTTAAAAACGTAATTGTATAATAATGCTTTTTGAGCGCAACTTTTAGGCGCCCGTTTCCGGGTTGAGCGACGTCGGCGTCAGCGTAACCGCCCGTTTCATTATTGAATGTTTCCCATAATGGCGCCTCCCGCCTCGTGTGACGTCACGAAGATAAAATTTTCCCGTTGATTTTGGAGGGAAAATTTTTCGCTCAATTTGGCGGGAAATCTCTCCGCTAAATACGGCGGCACATTTGTCTGCTAAATTCAACGGGAAAAGTTTGCCGCTAAATGTTGCGGGAAAATGCTTTCGCTAAATTTAGCGAAAAAATGTTAGTAAGCTTCCCGATAAATTTAGAGGGGAAATTTTCGCTTAATTTGGCGGGGAAAATTTAGTTTTTGTTGACGCACGCCAAAAATCCACGGGACCCTAGCCATAAACAGCTTCGCAGTATAACTTAATAAGCACGGTTTCATGTGGTTCAAATTGGAAGCAGTACCAGTAGAAGACACAGAGTCAATTTCGGTATACGACAGGGTAGCACATTTGGTCCGTTAGTTTTTTTTAATATTTATGTAAACAATCTAGGATTATTGCAGTTGCGATCTAGAATCTTTCAGTTCCCGGACGCTACCGTTCGTTTGTTAGCGCACGATAATTACAGCCAAGCGGTTTCGCTGCTTCAGAGCGAGATAAATGGATTATTTAAATGTTTTGCATGAGATATAGTTTCTTTCAATATCAATAAAACTAAATTAGTTTGCTTTCGTAATATTCATAAACATGTTACTCTAGTATTAAACATAGATATTCGTCTCAATAATCACCGTCAACAAATTTGCAAGCGTAGGACATTACCATATAACTCGATACTTAAATGGTATCGAGTTGTTTAAATAATCCAGGTGGTTTCCGGGTGTCTTTACAAGCTAAATGTGCTTGTTCGGTGATATCGCAGAGGACTGTTTTTAGATCTTTAGGAGAATCAGTCATACGGTACGGAAACACGATATGTGGCAATTCTTCAGTGTGCGAAAACAGGGAGTTCACAAAACCATAAAACATACTGTACACAATATTTCGTACGGATCAATATACAAAAACCTGGGGATAAAAACAAAATTTGGGCGCGCTTTAAAATTTATTTTATCAGTTTCGTAAATACGTGATAATAGCAACCAATTATTATTGTAGCGCCTTTAAACAAGAGGTGAGAAAAAGTAACTTATGACGTGCAGAACGGTTCAAGGTTTCTATGATAGAAACCAATTATGGAACAAAAATGAAATATCACTGCCTTCCCTCATTATTCAGCACTTTGCCAGGGTCTTTGCTAAATTTAGTACCCTTCCGCCCGGTAAAAGGGAATGTAAGAGAGTGGTGCCTCCTGCTTGCGCAATAAGAATTGTATAATTTCCTAACGCGTGTTGTGGACTGCTTATGTAGTTTTTTTTTTTTTTTTTAATGTTTAATGGTGTCACTGATGTTCCTTGGCTGCCTGATCCCACCCACAAGCATCTTGGCTTTGGTGGGCCAGAAAGCTTCAGTATCTATTTTCTAAGGATGATTCAGGCGTTAATATTATTAAGTACTATGATTCATTTCCCAGCTTTTGATGTATTCTGTTGTAAAATATCGTTCCGGAAGCTTATACCAAGGTTCAATCCAACTTCGTGCTTTTGCTCCCAATGTCAACAGGTTTTTTACATGGCTCTTCCTGACAATCTTGGAGTTCAGACGTATCTTGTTAGTCCTGGGCTTCTCCTGCATCCCTGAGGCCAAAAAACTCTACGGTTATTTGTTTTCATGTGCGCCTCTTTGGAGAGTCGTGGACCCGTTTCCTTTTAGCAGCGTTGATTGTTGTTGACTTCGTAGCGATCGAATTCCTAGCAATCGACCTCGGCGGTTATCATTTCTTCGTCAGAGCTGGACATTCCGCTCCGTTTAAATTGATATTTTGTAGTATCGACATCATTCCGCACAGACGCAATTTTAAAACAAGCATCACCGGAAAGGCCGCCGGCCTTTGTTGTGATCCAACTTGCATGTGCTCCGATCATGCCGAGCTCTCCGATTGGCTATTCGTGTTTCCAAAGACGCTGTCGCTATACCAACAGCCCACTCTTGCGTTGATTGTGAGCTTGCGAGACACCGGAAGTTCTATTTTACCACACGAGAACGTCGCCTTCCTTCCCTCACTTAAGGAAACATCCGTGAAGACCGATTCCTCAACTTCTTACGATGTGCGTAACCTAACAACTTCTTAGCTAAGTTGTCGTAGCCCAAGAAGAAGTTCGTGAATGTGGCATCTTGTGCTGAGGCGAACTCATCCGATCAATGATGCTGGTGGTGATGATGCTATAGGCTTCATAGGCTTCATGGCCTCCAGACAAATATGGGAGATACGTTACCGTGTTAGCAAGAAGCTCTTCAACCTGTCTTTTGAACTGGTGTATCGCGAATCTGGAGAAGAATGTCAGTCGATGTGTGCATCCGACCCACAGGCGTCTCATAAATCCGAGAAGGTAATGTTGTCGCAGGCTCCTGATAGGCAACAATCCACACGACCTCTCGGAAAATTTCACACCGTCTCACAACCCGCGACGGCGTTGAAGATGGTGAAAGAGGGAGCACGAGCCCGAAATGCATTATACTCATGCACATCTTTTTTCTTTTTCTCTTTTTTTTGGTGGGGGGAGGGGGGGGGAGAAGAGAGAGTAGCCGTGCTTCCGTAATGCAGTTGGGCGGGCGTCGTTCTTGGGCCCAGCCATTCCTTCGTGCCGCGCCACGACATCATTTTGCTCAAATTTTAGTGTCTCGTGCCAGAGATATAGCGGCGGCGATGCAAGCCACATCATCCGACTCACCACAGTCACATCTGTTCCCTCTGCAAGTAATCACGTAGCACCCGCGCTCGCCCGTTTTCGGGTCAGACGGACGATTCCGTGTCAGGCGAACAATTCTGAGTCAGACAAACCGGAAAAGGGTCCATCTGACCCGGATTGAAGGTCACACAAAGACCTTCTAAGCCGTCCCCTATTTTTTTTTTTTTTGAGGGGGGCGGGGGGGGGGAGGAGGGGGAGGGGGAATTGTGTCGGCAACCTGGTGATCAAAGAGGTGGACTAGGTTGCCCACATGTTAAATCATCCGAGGTCACTTCCACCGCGAGAGGGCCAAGTGCAATTGGCGAAGTGAGCGGTACTCCGCCACTGATTAAAGGCCGTCATGGCTTATGCGCTGTGCTATTTTGATCGTAGCGTGGGCGATACGCTTAGTATATGACTACGTGCTTTTGAACCAGTGCGTTGTGCCATTTTCCCAGACGGGTAGCAGCAAGGGAAGTCCCACACACTCTAAACATTCTTCTTCATGCTCCTGCTGCAGGCATCATTCGAAAAAAAAAACAAAAAAAACGGCAGCATTCCCGTGCGTGGTTCGGCGCCTACAGCGACGGGGTGTGATTGGTGAAACATTTTCCAGATGGCGCTGAACACGACCAACAAAAGTCGTAATTGCGCCGCCGGTATTCACGTCACCATTTCAGCTATAATTACATACATAGACAACCAGAGGGCTAGGCGAGGAGGAGCTCGAACATTGCTGTGCATTGAGGGAAAGGAACTCGCGAATATTAGAGGTTCTCAAAGATTGCTAGGTTTATCAGCCTGATTATCGGTAGTATCGCTCCAGTCAGGGAACAACTATCAAGTGTACTCATGCTACGTAAACAATCTGATGAAGAGCGCCGTGAACGGAGGCGTCTGGCGCTTGGAAACTCCGATTATATTTAAAGGTTCGTTCTTCTAGAATGATTGACTTATGCAGCACAATTATCTATTAATTTGCCATAGATTATTGTACTGTTAGTCTGACTCTAAAGTCCAGAAGCTTTAGAATTAACTGTCGAGTTTATCCAGAAGTGGTGTGGATCCTCTCGTTTCCAGATGTAGAAACGTGAAGAATATCTTAAGATATGGTTATGCACACTGACACATCTTACCTATTTCTGTCTTTGCTTTCGGTTTCTTCTAGTCCAAATAATATTAAGTTATTTCTTCGACTGTGGTTTTGAAAGTCGTCTATTTTATTTTGGTTGAATGACAGCCTTCTCAAGTTTCTCAAGTTTACTGCTTCGCTGTTTCGAGACGACTTTAACGTGAAAGATTTCTTAATTTTTAGCTTTGATGGTGTCCAATATACTACAGATTGCTTTCTGGCTTGATTTAATCTTTTGTATGTTGCTAGCAGTAACATCGGTGCTTCCTATTGTTTTCTCTATCCTAACAGGACTTGGGTTCAAATCTATGCTCCCGCACAACTATAATAAACTTATCAGCATCAGTGGGATATCGCAAAAATATATATTTATTGACGTTTACAGATCCGAGAAAAAAATCATATCCCTCTCAAATAGTGATATTTAAATATAGCGAATTCTTCTACAGCTCTACGTATGTGAAAATCAACCAAGCACTCAAGTTGACATCTCCACTGTCCCCGGTTAGGCTGCCTCTGACGCCGCGAGCATGGTGACAAAAGTTTTCGTCCATTTTTTTAAATCACCACCAGACGATGCTGCCCTTGAATCGGTGAAATGAAGGGACGGCATAATCTTCCTTCTTTCCGTTGGTGCCAGGGAAGAAAATATTTTCGCAGCTTCTCCTTTTTAGTGTGTAGAGAAAGGGTGAGAGTTTTAGCTGAGAAAGCCCAGGCATACTATGTTCCATCTTCCTAGTTCCTAGACAACTCATTTGATTTGCGTTTGTCTTCCAAGTAGCGTAAAACACACCAGTGCACGAGGCCCGTGGCTTGAGCTGCCCTTGGAAGCAATTAACGACGCAGGACCGAAATGAACGGCCCGCGGAAGCGAATGGTGGCGGAGCACCCGCTCGTGGCACGTGTCTTGCGAGTTTTTACAACAATCGTGGGCGGTACTTGAAAGCCTGAATTTTGTGACGGGATTTTTCTCCTACCGTTTTTATCTAGATAAGCATTCTCCTCAGGCGCGATAGGGTTTAACCACTAGATGAAAAGTTAAAACAACCATAGGTTAGCAATCGTACTGTTTTGGACAAATTTCAGACCTACTGCAGATACACGATATGCCCAGTGGAGGTGACCGACCTGTACACACAACACGATTACTGACCATACTTCGCTTTATACAAGGTGTCACATAAACATTTACAGTTTTTTTTTCTACAGCAAAAATAGTCTAGGCATCGCCGAAAGCTCATTCTCCGCCCAAAGGTAGCGCTAGAGGTCACAACCAGATGCCAAAGTTTCAGCCTGATCCGATAGCGTAATCAAAAGTTATAAGTGATTTTCTAAAAGCCTTGATCGGAAAATGGCGGCCGACGGAGTTTTCGAATACCTGAGGCTGTATGGAACCAGAAACCGAAAACGGGCAATTATGAAGTCCATTTTCCCATTGAATTTTTCAGAAAATCACTTATAAATTTTGATTAAGTTATCGGATCGGGCTGAGCTTTTGGCATCTGGTTGTGACCTCTGGCGCTACCACTGGGCGGAGAATGAGCGTTCGGCAACGCCTAGTTTATTTTTGTGGTGAAAAAAACTCTGTAAATATTTTTTTGTGGCACCCTGTACTTAGTGTACAATGGTGGCAATACTGCGTGATCGAGCGTGTGGTTCTATTAAGCGTCTTGTACGGGTTAGAACACGGTCAAATTAACGGCCAGTCCATGCCTCACGCCGTCCCCAGGAGCTCTAATAGAGTTTTACCCCAGTTTTGAAACTAAGTATAGCTTTAACATGGGGAAGGAAACAAAGGTCGCGCTGGAGTTTTACAGATTCTACTCTAGACCATCTCAGTCGGTGGTTTTGTCTTTTTTAGTGAGAAAAAGCCTTTTAGCCACGTGGTTGTGTTCAGAAAATACCGCACTGGGCTTGTTTACGATCCCAAGTTATCATTGATAGCGACTTGTGCAGTCTCAGAAACAAGGTTCGCCTTTGCTTTTACCACCGCTCAGGTGGCTGGTAATATTGTCAAATCAATAAATACAAAATGAATGCGTATAATCTGTGTGAACAGAATGAGCGGTGCCTCGGCTGTCGCCCCAGTTCACCTGCAGAACACGGGAAAAAATAGTAATTTTTTCGCCTTCTAGTTTTTTTTTTTTTGATAAGTGAAGATCCTTTTATAACCAATCCCAGAACATTTAGGAACTTTTAGTTCCTAATCTTTGTTGACATCGGCATATGCTCTCACAGCCGCAGCACCGTTTTTTCAGTTTGTTTTAGACTGTGGCGTGTAATAGATGCAATGAAAGTATTTCGGTTCAAAACTTTTCGCTTGAACGGAAAACCACGGATAGTTTGATAGGAGATTAATTTTGCAACGGGTCCTATTTAAGCCACATGAGAGGGTAACGCATTTATTTAACATTAGCTTAAAATTTTTTTTTATGCGGCGCTGTAATGCCGGAAGTTTTGATTTGTGACGTAGCTTCTCTTGCATTTCGTAATTTGCAGTGAACTAGTTATACCATTTTTGTGAGAAGTCTGCTATTACTTTATTTCGGTAGTTTCCGTAGACATGGCTAAAGCACCCGAATTTATTTCCATGTGTGTCTTGTGGGAAGAGACACTTGTCTGAGATTCAATGAGGCCAATCAATCTTCGCGCCACCTATTGTCTTCCACTATAAGTATGTTGTGGCCATGCCTGCAATGCCATCGCCGTATTGTAGTGGACACCCTCCGTGTAATGTTTGCTGTATGCGGCCCTTTTGAAAGACGTGAAGGTAGCGCTGGTCTTGATGCTTGGTTCATCTACTTCTTGACGCATCTGTTCTTCACGCAATGCTGCAACATAAAAATAAGGATATTTTCAATCGGCACTCGAGAGAATTGATTTGGATTTGCTTCGCGGTCGCCAGGTTGCTCGTCGCAGCACGGTCATCACGTGGTCCCGTATATATACAAGCTCATGTATGACGTCACTAAGGCGGCATCGCAGCATGGAATATGATTCATTATTTGCTGCCGACATTCATCAGGTGACATAAGTTAAGCCAAAAATGACGCTTTCTTATCTTCTGAAACAACTAGCGAATTAGCGGCATCTTTAATCTACGCCAAAAGTTACCCCAAATTGAATGATGGCTAAATAGCATCACAGATTTTTGACTGTGAAGCTCTACGAAATACAATGGCGGCTTCACGTGCCGCTGGTGAACTTATAAACATTATACGACGGGATGCAGAAGGTAGAGGAAATGTTCAATATTCTTCATGGAATGGTGCCCTTTTGCCTGATTCGTAAGCAAGACCAATCTTTAGGGAGAATTTGATCATTCGTAAGCATTACCTATTCACATATATAAATCAGTTTCTGACATGGAAGAGGATGACCATACACGCTCATCGACAAGCCGTTCTGATAATAATTGGGGATGTATGTGACGACGTTCAATTTGACGGTTTGAAATAAGCAGGTTTCTGATATCTTTGTCACCAATAATCAAGGAGACAGATTTTTTATATCTTTCTTCAGGTTTCTTTCTTGCGGATTTAAACTTTGTGGTGACTATTATCTTATAAATATAGTCCGTTCGGAGCTTTTTGCTACGAGTTCCGGACGGGAACATATTTTGTTAGCTGGTGTTCTTTGTTATCGCTCGCAAGTAGGAGACTGCACACAGTTAAGCTGCATCGATGCCCTTTATCGCCTTTTATTTAGTTGCTCTATAGTGCCTGGAACGCGTCACCCAGTAGTGGGTTTTCCGCGTTTATAAAGTGGGCCCTTAATGTTCGCCCGATGACGTCACAGACGTGTCACACGGAAGCTTCCGTGTCACACGGAAGCTTCGGCAGTCAGAAGTTGGGACGCCGCGACGACAGCGACACAGGCGTTCGCTCGTGCGTTTCGCCAGCATTTCTACGACCAACCGCCAGGATCCCGACACCCAACAGCGCTACACCCCGTCATCTGTGACGTCATTTGTTGCCACTTCGAGGCTACTTTTGATGTATCTGCAGCATGGGGCGCTAAGCACACTAGTCGGAGACGCACTCTAGGCACCGACCACCTGAAGTTATGTAGGCAACAGCCGCTGACAGCTCAAGAAAAGAAGGGCGTGGTCTTTTAAGCTCACACCTCTTGCTTTGCGATTGGTTCTCCTGCGTTTTAATGGCTGATTCCACCATCTAATTGGCTGAAAAGCCATGAAAGGATGCCCAGGATTCACAACACCCCGCGTGTGATAAGCTCTCAGTGACTATGCGGAGCCCAAGTTCGTCTGCTTCTGTAGCAAGGATTGCGGTAATTGGGATAGACCACAAATCTTGCTGTCCTGAGGTCTATCCAATCTCCTCGAATCCGAGGCGATTGGAGCTCGGCGTTCTGACTTCGCCACAACCCCTGCGAAAGAAGCAGATGAAGTTGTCTCCGCATGGGCAGCGAAATCTAATTCGTGACGCAGACAGCCTTGGCGAAAAAAACTCCTTTCGGAGCTTCTAGGTGTTTTCGAGACTTGGCGGGGATTTCGTTGGAGTCGGTAATAGTTCCTAATATAAGTTGCAAAATGTGAAACTTACATGTCCGCGTTTGCATTCCATTCCATCCACAAGCGAAACTCGCCTGCACTTGTGGAAACGTGTAGAACAGCACACTGTCTGGCACTTACGGAGACTCTTGGGCTTCTGTGGACAAGATAAATTGACGTCTAATTTTGTGACAGCGTTACGAATGCTTGTACTGTTGTTCTCGTCTGGTACCTCTCGCGACATAAAAGAAAAGTGGTGTCGCACTACATTGATGTTAACCTTTCTTTGCTACAAAAGCAGAAAGAAATTTCTGGCCCTTTTAAAGTGATGTAGCGGTCGGTGACCTGGTTTAGTTGTGCCTTGCTGTACAGATTTGTACACGGGACGCGGTACAAATCTGCTGAGGCTTTCTCAGACTTACTTTAAATTAAGCGGTGCGCGTGTTTTTAGCCACTTGAAATGGTGCCTTTGAGATTCTCATTATTGTGTGCTCTTATACGGTGAGTGATATGGAGTAGTAGACAAGTTAAGATGGTGGAGTGTAGTCTCGCGTAATAGCACCACGATACGGCCCCCTTTTTCAAGGAACAATATGTACCGAAGGTTGTCGAGAAGGCAAAAGTGTACTACTCTGAAGAATCGATCTTCATTCCTATACATTTATGCACTAATGCCCCTTTCAGCCAAGCTAATTTACTGCAGTTTAAACCCGTGTCCTTCAGCTCCCTGAATGTCACTTCAAGTGTTTCGGTGCCGCAGTAAAAAACTAGTTGTCACTCGGAAAACACGGAAATAACGGTGTGTGGAGTACTATTAGACATTGCAAATATTATGGTCAATATATAAATGTCTCTGAAATGTTATATATATTGTTATGGCAGAAGGCAAGTCGAAGGCTTTGTCTCGTCAGGTTCACAGTCAGCCTTTAAAGGCGTCCATTCACCCACAGGCACGCTGTCTAATCTTCTTTTTCCTTGCTGTATTTGCAAGTCTTCGTCTTGCACAACACTCTTTACGGTCTGAGTCTTCGTCTTGCACAACAATATTTTAATCAGGACGCCTTAGAATATATTATATAAGGCTACAGTAATGAATGATCTTTACACTGTTTGGTTGCTTCTAACGGACCTTCACAAGAAGACGCAGATCCAGCCTTGACTTTGCGCTTTGTCCTACGGAGGTCTGCGAAAAATTCATAACACTGCCTTCTTAGACCATACGGATCGTATTATTTCACGCAGGTACACGTCGAAACTGGAGTAGGCTTTATCTTTCTCTGCTAAGATTGCATTGAAATCACTTACGTCACCGTCGTCTTTTATTGATTCACCGTGGCGCTAATCTTGGTCATGATCAAGCCTAAACGGGAATGCTAACTATGCTTTGCTATTTTTTTAAACAATACTCATCTCCTTTCTTATTTTCACTTTTTTAAATTAAATTTGAAATAAAATAACGCGACACTTTTTTTATTTTTTTGTTGTTGTCTATTACTCTTGAAACACCGCAGCGCATTCGATCGAGTAAAGGGAGTTTGTAAAGCACACTTAAAGCCGAGTGTGACCCTTAGGAAGAAGCCGTGTGGCACACTATACAAATGACATTATAGAGGAAATGTACTTGGTTGATGTGCACTACGTTAGCCTGTCTGACAGGGGTATTGTATACACCTGAGCGCTTCTATATTCATCCGTACTTTGTTTTTTAAAGACAATGCCACAAAATAAGTAAAGGCGACCTCATAATTTTCCTTCATGTGATATAAGCAATACAGTCGTAACATGTGTCGTGCAAAAATGATGTAACGAAGATGCACGTAAGAGTGGCAGAATCTCATTAGTATGGTGCGGCACCTTGATCTTCCCTCCAAGAAATCAGAAGAGGCTACTTTCCCGCCCGTAACTTGGGATGGCACAATGACTGCAGTCTACAGAGGGGGATGGGCAAATGGGAAGATTAATGAAATGTTTAGAACGAGAAAAAAAAAGATTAGGCTGGAACACTTTACTTGATGAAGCATGGTGCTCGGCATCACCAAGGACGCTGTTTGTTAGGTGTGGGCATTGTCCAGCCTTGTCATTCCCTGAGGTGCACTGCAGCGAGTGCGTTTCCAGAGTGCTTTGCGAGAAATTAGACTTTCCAGGTTTTTTGGAGTGTACAAAACTGCACAATAATGGGTGTTTTTATCTTCAATGTACAGATTAGCTGGTTAAAGTGAGCTGGGTACTCTCGTTTCTTACTGACGGCTGCAGCAGAAGATGTTTTAAAGAAAATCAGATGAGGTAATCAAGTAATGAGCTAAGTAAGAGATAAAAAAGACGGCTGTTGTTCTATACAAACATAATGTGTCACACGGACTTAAGAGGATAGGGAACCTTGTTAACATCAACGCAGCCTTTTCTGCACCGAGTATGCTTCTGAGCTTATGCAGCAAAGTCAATGTGTCAACACAGCGTCAAGCTGGTTGTGCAAAAAAGCACCGAAAGAGGTTTGTTACTTGCATCGAGGGGGTAGTTAGTTTATTATATTCCACTCTCATATGGTAGAGAATATATAGGACAAACCAGCAGGTTTTTAAATGATCACTTAAGAGAACACTTCTATAGCACCCACAAAGTCATTTCAGGACACCTGGGCATGCAGTGTAGGGATTGTGGATATGTTCCGAATTTCGAAAAAGGTTTGTAACAGAAAGAAGTCGGTACCCGCTGACAAGAGATATAACTGAAACTAAAAAAAAAAAAATAGCGCTTCTGGTTGACAAGTGTGTTAGCAGTCCGTCTTAAACACTGCCTCAACCCATCTGACATTTTTATCCTGAAAATTGCGGTGGGGATTCAGAAGCATATTTAGAAGTGGTTCCTGTATTCGTGCATCTGTGCTGGTCTTAGAGATTGGGATAGTCAGCCCAATGACGAGAACAAGAAAGCTTGATATACACCTAAGCATTTCTTATGAGTCGTGAATGCGAAAGCATGCAAGCCGCTCGTCCGCTCCCTTTGTCGTCTGCTCGTCCGCTCCTTTTGTCGTCTGCTCGTCCGCTCCCCTTGTCGTCTGCTTGTGCGCTCCCTTTGTCGTCTGCTGCGTACTAGCGCGCGCGCGCCTCGGGATCTCGAAGGCCATGGCGCAGCGGCCAATGGGAGCCCCGTCGACGCGCGCCAGCTAATGGAACCGAAGGCACGCGGAAACAATCTGCTCTTTTCGCGTTTCCAACTGATGACGTCAGATCGCTCCATGAGCCAGTTAATACTTTCGCATTAAAAAGTAACAGAATGCAAAACGAGTTGTAAGTCAGCGCGTGTGTTTGTCCTTTTGTGTATTGGTGTGTGATTGATCTTGTGCTGTTAACATGAGAAGGTTTTATCTTCTTCAAGATATGCATGACCCTCGATCGCCTTCCCTTTTGACTAAGCTAAAATGAAATCCCCTGCTCACCTGTTCGACATTACAAAAAAAAAAAGTAATTCGGGAACTTCGGTTGTTAACATCAAGGTGATACTCGGTCACGAAAATGAGTAAACAGAGGTAAATCCCTCTATAAGTCTGCATTTAAGCACTAGCTTTTACGTTGGTATTTGTGCGCTCGTTAGTAGCGATATGACATTTCGCAGGTCTCGCTTGGCTGTGTAAAGATTATTGAACAATCTATCAATAGAACAGAATGATGATATTAAATGATATTAAAACAGCGTGAATATAAATGTGTACCAAACGATACGGTGGACGAAAGAAACAACGTCCGCTTAGCCCATGTCCAGTTACTCCATAGTAGGAATACGTACCATCTCTTCAATTTAACAATTCTCGTACCTCTAAAAACACGAGATAAAGGGTGTCCTAAAAAATGGACATGTTTATATGTAATTATATTGCAAATATAAACTATGCACACGGAACACTCGTTTTTCGTCCAAAAGTAGCGCTAGAGATCCGAACCAGATGCCAAAGTTTCAACACGAACCGCTATTTTATTCAAAAGTTACAAGTGATTACTAAAAAATGACATTAGGAAAATGGCGGTTGATGGAACTGACGAATGCATAGAGCTCTGTGGTGCCACAGACGAAAAACAGGCGAAAATGAGCCCCATTGTTTTATTAAAAGTTTCGGAAAATCACTTAGGACGATACCACATCGGTTCGCGCTGTAAATTTGGCAACTGGTTCGGACGTTTAGCGCTACCTTTCGGCGGAGAATGAGTGTTCTGCGTTACGTAATTTATCCTTGCGATGAAAAAAAAAAGAAGCCTGTAATGTTTTTTGAGACGCTGTGTAAATATACACATAGAAACTGAAAGAGCGTAAAAGACTAGAGCGCGACGGAATGTCGAAGTACCAAGCTCTAGTTGGAATTATCCGTAAGTGAACTCAGTCGCTACTCGCTGCTCTAAAGCAAACACCGAACGGCGGCATCCGGCGTTCGAACGCGTTTCGCCAATGAAAAAAAAACCAAGGCAGAGAGAGTTGTATTTTCCCACTGACCATTTGAACCAGAGCTTGGTGCTCTGACGTCCCTTCACTTCTCACTTCTCTCTTTCAGCTTTTATGCCCTATAGGCCAGAATGTTTTAGCCTCGCAAGCAGAGGCGAGCGGCGCTCTACTTTCGACACCGGACGGTACGTATGGTGCAGGGTACTGCGGAGATCGCGGTGGTATGCCGCATTATGCTCTGCCTACACTATTTGCTTGCGCGTGCTCATTTATTCTTTTGTCGTGTGTAAGTTTTAACTCCGGACGCACAAGAACTATTCATCTGGACGGCATTGCAGTCCCCCCGCAAAACCGCAGTCCCCAAGAAGTGCCCGCGGGCGTCGCCCCAGTCGACACAATATGACCGCTCGCTGAAACGTTCAAAATCTGCTCTGTACTCTACCTCGGATGTTGTCTATAGTCCTGGCGAAACCCGACACCACCGAAAAAATGAAGACAGCGCCACCCCTTCCCCAAACTTTCATTGCTATTGTGTTCACACAGTGCCGTGCGGGTCTCGGACTAGCAGCGTCTCACGAGTGCGACGATGGTACCGGGCGTAGCGAAACGACCGCGTCCACCGCTTTTCGGCTACTCTCGTTGAGATTCAGAGCAGGCATTGTCTTCTAGGTGACAGTGAAGAACCAGGGCCGTGCAATTTTCATTTATGATTTCTTTGCACTTGAGGTCGGGAACTGGAGCGATGCGTCTGCATGTTTGGGAATACCGTTGGAGCCATACGTGTGTAGAGCACGAGGCGGCACGAGCCGTCTCCTGCATTCTCGCTTGCCCTTTGCTAGAACTATTCCGGCGTTACACGTGCGCTGAAAGTTTAGCGAGATCCGTGTATTTATCATCAATGTATCATCCCAGACACCCACTTTTGAGATGAATTGTACCATTAATCCTTAGTTCGTAAGCACTATGTAGTTTCCCCGAATATTTTTTACAGAAGATATTGAGTTCGTTTTTGTAAGACAGATAGTTTTACAAGATTACTCGTACAGTTTGTGTAAGCCGCCGCCGGTCTTCCTGCATTCCAGGACACGTTCGATTATTTCTATGCTGCCAAAGCATAGAAGCAGGTTTCTGCGTGGTTTAGTTTTATAATGCGTGGTCTAAAGATAGGAAACTTACGCCACGGGAAATCATAGGACCAAAGTCTGGGAAGGCTTCTCGACACAGTTGGTTCTTCGTCATTTTCGTCCCCGGAAGTTCCTTCATGTTTATTCTGTAGCGCGTCTGTGACGTCACATCAAAGCAGGCTTGATCTAGAGTCCTGAAACAAGCAAAAATGAAGAACGCCTAATCTTCACCGATGCTCCGTTATTTACTAAACCGTCTTACTTTGACGTGTCGCACTACTTGACTTTATTTGAATATTGCCCGAACAAACAAGATATTTAGGAATGTACCAATCTCACTAACCCTCAGGCGCATGCAAGACGCCGCAATAAATGTAGTTTGCTGAAGGCAGGCTACATTAATCCATCTGAACACCAATTTAATCCAAGTGTCAGTAAACTTAATTTCAACGCCATTCATTTGAATTGACGAGTCACTCAAGTTAATCCGTTCATATCACTGAATTAACTATGACTAAACTCATATGTGACTTCCGTTTTTGAGGTTTAAGTTCCTTGCAAGTCATGAATGGTTTTTCAGTCTTTATGCGTATTGAGTAACTCGTTCTTACGTGAATTTTGAGGTATTTTTAGACCACAATACTTAAGCTCGTGACTGAATGATGGAGAGTTTTTTGTCGGTTTTAGAAAAGTAACGAAAATTTTGGAAAGGCTTGACAGTAGCAGCGTGTTTAAATAATTTGCATTTAAATTAGACGTATGCAATTAATAGCATAAACATTTCCATTGCAAATCAAGACGCTGATTTTCGACAGCGAGTATTCCACTCCCAAATATGTGAGTTACCTGTCTTTAGTTTGAAGAACAGAAACAAGATTACGGTCACAGGCCAGGCAAATAACACGATGACTTTTCTGCCTTGCTTTTTTACGTCGCCGTTTAGAGCACCTGCCATCGGGTTTTCTTTTGAGGTGTAGTGCCAAGCCGCGCGAGTGCGGCTGGGCTATGCTCACTGGTGTAAGCTTTCACGCCGGACTTAAACTTGGAAAACATCTCTTTAGTCGGGTTCAAGAGCGGACTGTATGGCGGTAGGTACTTTAAAAACTGCCCCAAGGACAAGGCGGCGTATGCGGCTCGTCGATGTGCGGGAGCGTTGCCAAATATTATGACTGCATCCTGGCCTGGAGCTGTTGCCACGACAGACCTCGAAACTTACTCCAGGAATTCGTGAAAAGTCGACCAAGACATTTTTTTTTCACATTTCTCTGCAAGAGAATCCCGTCATCAGACAAGCATCCGAGGATGCTGATATTGGGCCTTGTGGTACATTTAGTTCTCGAGACGGAGTTGTCGAGGATCTTTCTCGGTTAAGAATTAAATAGGCTGAGCAGTAAATGTCACACCGTTTAATCGGTCGTTCTCATAATTCGAGCTATACAAAACAAAACAAAATAAAAAAAACCTGCCTCATTGTCGTCTTCCCTATATCGGAGTCGTTTCCACTTCACCCTTCTTGATTTTCCAGATGCTCCCGAGACGGAGAAGCGTAATGAATCTCAAGGAGATATAGCTTTCGAACTGGCCTTTGAAAAAACATTTCCGTGTTGGTCCCTGACGATGTAGGCTCAAACGTGACCGTCTTTCCCTTTGATGGAGTCTGTAAATTTTATCAGATTCTAAAAATATCGGGGACAGTTCTTTTCTTCAAGAAGTACCAAGTCACTTGCATACAGGTTTGTGGACTTGATATTGGGGTAGTGATCAGCAGATTGTAGTTCCGAGATGTTTCCTTTTCTCCATCTCGTCCAAAACTGGTCCAGTAGTTGTTGTCGGTATTGAAGCTTCTGAATCGCTTGACGTTGTATGAGGGGCGGCAGAGTCTCGTCCGTGCAGTTCATTTCTGGTAAAACAGTCAAGTTTTGTCCAACCAGAAAGTGAGCCGGGCAAAGTGGTGCTGGTTCGTCAACTTCCGAACTGACGCATATTAAAAGTCTTGAGTTAATAATAGCCTCCACTTCAGAGAGGACTGTTGGCAGCTCTTCAAAGCCAAGGCCGCATTTTCCCAAGACTTTCCTGAGTGTTTTTTTACTGAGCGCACCAGCTGTTCCCACCACCCTCCCCACCAAGGAGCTCTCCCAACAATTAATTTCCACCGTATTCTGTGTTGAGCACGGTAGGAAGTGACGCCTGGGTGGTTCAGGCTTTTCAGGATGTTCCTCAAGTCACTTGATGCCTTCTTAAATGTTTTAGCATTGTCGGAGAATATCCTGCTGGGTACTCCTCTGCGCGAAATGAAGCGCCGAAATGCCAAAATAAAGGCGTCAGTTGAAAGATTAGTTGATAATTCCAGATAAACCGCTTTCGTTATGGCACAGGTGAACAAGACTATGTAACTCTTAGCATCGTTCTTCTTTCCGTTCCGGTTTTTCGCATAGAGTGGTCCTGCGAAATCCAATCCCGTTACCTCGAAAGGTTTGGTTTCGTTAATTATGTCGGCTGGAAGTGGAGCGAATTGCATCTGAGTCGGTTTAGTACTGAACCTACGACACTTAGGACATGTACCAAATATCTTCTTGGTTAACTGTCGTGCTCGAAGTATCCTGAATCGTTGCCTCGAAACAGTCATCGTACTAGTCACACATTCATGAAGCCACAGGTTCTGAGCATTCAGGACAATGAGTTCTGTACAATGCTTGTCATTCGGCAGAATGATAGGATGTTTCACTGCACTTGGAGCGTGCAGCTCATGTAGCCTTCTTGTTATCCTGAGTGTACGATGTTCGTCCTGAAAGGAATGAAGATCAGCCAGGGGTGAGTGTTTTTCCGCTTGATGGTCTCTGGTCAGTAAGCTGACTTCCCTTTTGAAGTTTTCATTTTGAACTTGCCTTATTCAATATTATTCCGCCGCGGCATAATCAGCAGCTTTCAAGTGTCCTTTTCTTTCCAAATTTTCGCTCCTGCAATTGCTGACAAATCTGATAACTCGGGCTGTAACTTGAAGCAATCTAGAGAGGCTACTATACTTCGTCACATCAAGGAATGCCATCGCTAATGGACTTGTTTGAAGGTATACTTGGTGATGTAGTGCTACCGTATTTACTCGCACAATGAACGCACTCGCGTAATGAACGCACCCCCCAAGTCGGCTCACAAAATTTCGACTTTTTTTTTCACCCGCGTAATAAACGCACCCCCAACTCCGACGTCAAAATTTTGACCCCCTCCCCCCACGCGCGCGAAATGAACGCACTTTTCTATCCTGGTGCAGCGAGGTCGCGAATGCATGGGCAGCATGGGCGAACAAAACGCCTTGCAAAAGCCGTTAAAAAAAATTAAAAAAGAGCCAACCGAAGCAAGAAAAAAGAAACATGGAGAGCTTTTTTTTTTTTTGCACAGCGCAGTCTGGACTTTGCGGTCGCGTGCCGCGCGCATGGAGGTAAGAGGAGCGGAGAAACCCTCTAAGAAAACGAAACAGCTTGCGAAAGGAGGCAAAAAGAAAATAAATAACCACGGAACTAAAAAAAAAACTTTTTTTTTTTTTTTTTTTTTTTTTTGCACAGCGCCGTCTGGATTTTGGAGTCGCGCGCCACGCGCAAGGAGGTAAGAAAGAGAAGCGGAGAAGCCCTCTAAGCAAACGAAACAGCTTGGGAAAGGCGGCAAGAGGAAACAAAAACAACCCACGGAACTAAAAGAAAAAAACAAAAACAAAGAGCTTTTCTTCTTTTTTTTGCACAGCGCAGTTTGGTTACGGAGGGGGGGGGGGGGGGGGGGGAAAGGTCGCGAGTCGGGCGCCGCGCGCAAGGAGATAAGCGGAAAAGCACTCGCCTAAGCAAACGAAACAGCTTGCGAAAAACAGGCGAAAAAGAAACACCAAAGGAACTATGAAAAAGAAGACAAGAGGAGCTTTTTTTTTTCTTTTTTTGCACAGCCCAGTTCGGTTGCGGGACGCGCGCCGCGCGCAAAGAGATAAGAAGTTGCTTTGATTTTTCGTGATAAAAGTCCGTTCATTATGCGAGTAAATACGGACGAAAAAATTTTACTTCGCGTAATGAACGCCCCCCCCTAACTTTGCATCAATTTTTCGGAAAAAAAAGTGCGTTCATTCTGCGAGTAAATACGGTATTTGCATTTGAGTTCCAAGTGAGTATCTGAAGTAGGTAGGTTTTTGGGCCATTCAACTGGATCTTGAACAAGCTGCTGGGTCCTTTCTACCACATGGATCTATCCCGCAGCGTTGCTGCTGATTCTCCTCCCGTGAACTGGTCCGCAGGGTTACTGTTTCCAGGGCAGTGCCTCAAGTTTTCGGAAACACTTTGTGATTGGATTTCTAGTACTTGATGTTTTACAAAAGGCTTCGATCTTTCTACTGAGCCCTGAATCCAACTAAGTACCGCATTGGAATGCGTCCACATGACATATCGAAAATGAATGTCAGGGTACGTCTCGCGCAAATAGTCTAGGGGTCTCGTACCAACAATAGCTCCCATCAGTTCCAGACGCGGTAACGTTATTGTTTTGATCGGCACAACCCTTGATTTAGCTGTCACTAGAGCCGTTAAGCTTCTCTGCTTTGAGTTTCGATTCGCATGCAAGCAGATGCTCCATAGGCTTGTGCACTTGCGCCGACAAAGGTGTGCAGGTGTGTTTCTATGACTTCTGTCAGTCCATTCTTGAGGTGCCTTGGAACGAAAATACTGTAGAGCTGAAACAGCTCAGCGCACCATTCTTCCCAGTCTCCTCTCTGGCGCTCCGGAAGCATTTCATCTCATTTTAGTTTAAGCCTCCACAAACTCTGGAATAGAATTTTTGCTCGTATTGTGAAGGGTGTATTCAATCCCATTGGACCGAAGAATCGTTACGCTGCTTGTAGCACATACCGTTTAGTGTCTCGTTTGTTTTGTAGAAATGAGATAAGGTTATCCACTGAGAATTTGAAGCAATCGTTGTCCTTGTCCCAGGTCATCCCCAGTACTTTCAAGATCCTCGAGAATCTTCTGTCAGTGTCCTCTGCTATCACGCCTGTCTCTATTTCCTCCATAATTTGCTGCAGTTCAGCATCGTTAGAAGACCATTTCCTTAGCTTCATGCCTGCATCGTTCATGAGGATCTTAGATATTTTGTACCCAATTCGGTTGCTTCTTCCAGCGCATCTGCACCCACAAGAAGATCGTCCGCGTAGATTGAGCTCTGTAATATTTCTGTAATGCTTTTTTGATCTCTAGTCACGTTCTTCAGATGGTGCTGTATAGTTGCAGACAACATACACGTTCTCGACGTCGCTCCAAACGGAACTCTTGTCATCCGCCATTCCTGAATGTTCGGAAATTTCATCTGGGAAAGGAGCTCGTCTTCAAACCACGGGAACCTGAATGCGGTGCGATCTTCTTTTTTAACATCGATTTGTAGAAACTCTTTTTCGATTTCTGGAGTTAGTACAATCGCATGCGCTCTAAAGCAAAAAAGGGTTTGAAGTATTTCTGGATTCAGGTTAGAATATTTTTCCAGGAAGTGATTAAGCGGTTTGCACCCTTTTTCGTGAGATGAAGCGTCAAACACCACCCTCAACTTCATGATAACAGACTCTCCTTTGAGGATTTTCCAATGTGGCATGTAATATGTTCGTGTCTCAGCTTGATCGTGCTGACCGAGCGGTACTGGTTCCGCATGTCCCAACTTTATATACTGGCGGATTGCCTCGTCATAACGCCGAAGTAGATCGTTCTGGATCGAAATTCGCTTGATCAGGCGATGTAGGCGAGTCGGAGCTATTTGACAATTATCCTTGAACACCTCCACACAGTCTTCTTTCCAGGGCAATGCTACTTGGTACTTTTCACCAACCTTGACAATGCTCTTGTGAAAGCGTGCTGCTACACTCTGTTGAGTGTTAGATGTCTCCACGTCTGTGATTTCCATGCTGTGAAGTTTCCAAAAAGCCTTCAGAGTTTGGGTGGTTGCTTCCTCGTCGATCATGGTTTGTGCGGTAAGGACGCTCACAATCAGGGTCGTTTTTAATAGTATACCCTTTTGCATCGAGGTTCCTTGGAGAGTTCATCCTATCGCAGTGTTGAGGGCTACCAATCCACGGATTTCCTTGGATCACAAAATGTTTGTAGTTGGATGTTATTGCTCTCACCTAGCTCAGTAGAAGTCGTGTGCTTAGGATCAGAAGAAGACACGCGAACGACTAAGTCTTTCTTCGTTTTTTCTTTCCTTGTCCGGGCGAATGACGGATCATACATTCTTATCGCGTGTCGTCTGTTACAATTTGGGCACCGTAGGGGCCTTTTGCCATCTCTTGCGCGATACCCATTGATGGTGCAGCGGAAACATCACATGTCCTTTCGCAGCAACTTCTTCTCCACACGAGTCGTGTCAGAGTCTCGATAATGTGTGGTGTGCCTTTTTAAATCTCAGAAGTAGCCCTCGCCTGTTGTTTGCTGAGAACCATGTGAGCTGTGAAGCGCCGAAGCAGATGCAGGAGATTCTTGCTTTCGCTCGTTCGTACGGGCTCCGCTGTAGTTGCTCCTTTCCCTGTTTTGCCCTTCAATTCGAAGAAATTGTAGCGTCTCCTCGAGTTCTGACGTAGATGCAGATCAGGCGATGAAGTTGCGTTGCCCTCTGCTGCTGCGTTGTTTGTAGCCTTGTATGAAACTTGTCTGTGGTATTGCACCACAATGTCGTGAGGCACCAATGTACTGAGAATATCACAAAGCATGGCCGCGGAGCTTCCGTTCGTCACGTTTAGTGAGTTCAGAGCTCGAATGTTCAGCTGCGTGGTGTAGTACAAGTTCCTCAGACCCATGGTGTCTGTAGAGGATCGAACACGGGAAAGATTTCGAAGGGCCACCAGATTTTCTTGCTCTATCCTCCTCTGTTCACCGAAACGTTGCTTTAGTAGTTGAATGGCGTCAACATAGCGCACTTCTGTTGTTGGTAGTCCTGCTATTCCAGCTGCTGCGTCTCCAGTCAGGCAGCGGCGTAAATAATGAAATTTATCCGTCGTTGACGACGTACTGTTCCCAAAACGTCCGCCACTGGGTGACGTCCCCACTGAAGGTAGTGATGTCCAGTTTTGGTAGTCTGGATACACTCATCCTGAAGGCTGTGTCATGCGCATTGGGCGTTGTCGCTGCTGTTGTCGGAACCATGGGGCGTCTACTGGTGTCCAATTCCGCAATGTTGAAGCAGAGCTAGGCAATAAACATCATGGCACGGCCTTGGTATTCGGCAGCAGCGGCGTACTCGTTCTCGAACTCCTGTGCTGATAGCAGCAGCTCTAACTCCTCGATCGTTCTGTTAAGCTCCGCGTTGCTCGTAGTCAGGCATTCTTTGATTTCGATGAGCCTGTTCAGGTCTATATCAGGGCTGTTCACCTGTGTGGTGGCGTCGTTTATCATCCCGGTGTTTTGGGCTCGTCGGGTGCTACGCTTCGCCTTCAGTATGTCCATTGCGATTTGTTAGGGTCGATTGGCTTTCGCTTGGTTGGCAGGAATCTCTCTTAAAAGACCTTCGCGTTACAATCCCGATGGTTTGCCTCCATCGTTAAAGTCTCCAAGTTCCACTGTTAGGGTTAACAA
This sequence comes from Ixodes scapularis, assembly GCF_016920785.2. Classification (NCBI taxonomy): domain Eukaryota; kingdom Metazoa; phylum Arthropoda; class Arachnida; order Ixodida; family Ixodidae; genus Ixodes; species Ixodes scapularis. Next base: position 1,016,383 of record NW_024610026.1, on the reverse strand, counting down.
CGAAAGTCACCAGTACCTGGTAAATTTGCAGCTTCGTCTGGGTTTGGAGATGATGTCTTGAGGCAGACTAACGGGTTTCGGCACAAAAATGCCGAAGATCTTTCTCGGTATAGAATTAAATTAGCCAAGCAGTAAATGTCGTACCGTTTAATTGGTCGTTCTGATAATTCAAGCTATACAAAAAAAAAGACCTGCCTGGTCGTCGTCTTCCCTATATCGCAGTCGTTTCCACTTCATCCTTCTTTATTTTGCACAGGAGTAATTTCAATTTTTTGACCACCCAAGCCTTCGACTACACCACATCATAAAGGTTGCCTCGTCGGCGTAATATCGAGGTCGAAGCGGGCCGTAGCCCTGTAGCCACGAAGCGTATTATTTTTGTGGATTTTTTACATCACAGCAATTTCCGCCAACGGGCTTCAGAGAAAGTTGCTTTCTTGTATAACTGTGTCCGTCCAAAAGTTTGCCAATTGTAGATAGGCTGATTTGGGTTCCTGATCCAGTTGCTTCGAGCTTTTGTTTGAGTTGCTTCAGTGTGTAACTGCCATATCTTGCACAACATGCAAGATATATGACACCATAGCTGTCATATCTTGCAGAACATCGGAGTCGAATATCTTCTTTGAGCCTCCTCTGTGTTTCGGTTCCTCTTTGTCAGCCTTCGCAATTCACCGATAACTTTTCACATTAATTCTTAGTGTTTCAGCAAGTTGCTTCATGCTACCGCCTCGTCGCCAGCTGTCAAGCGGCTGCGTTCAATCTTGATCGGATACCTTTCAATAGACATGTTTAGGTAGGTTTTGACCCTTCCAATGTGGACCTCGGTTTCTTGCATTAGACCAACTTATTGCCAAGAGTGTTCACCCATGTGGGTGACTTGCGTGAAAATCGTTAAACCGCTCCTAACTATTATATCTGCCTCGGAGATTCGAGGATCTGCCGCCGTCTGCAACCAAGCGGGAGATGCCAGGCTATCGTCTGCAAAATCTGCACGGCGCAAGAATACCGTGATGTGTTTGCAGACGACACAAGAAGTGCTGCCGGATGGTTTTATCAACGACGTCGTCTGCTATTTTACGGAGACCGTCTTCGAAAACTCCGCGGTGTGTTTAGGCCGGGCCGCTGTTTTATCTAAGGCTACTGCTACTTTAAATTTTGAGCGAACACTTCGCCGTATGCTTGCGCTGTGCCGCGGTTGCAGACGATAACCTGGCATCTACCACTTGGTTGCAGGCGGCTGCCGATCCTCAACTCTCCGAGGCAGATAAAAACGATTTTAGATGCTCGACGGTGTGCATCTAAGTCACCCGTATTTTTTAACGCAAGTGGTAATAAGTTTGTCTAATGCAAAGTGTCGAGTTCGACGTCGTTATGATCCAAACTTTCCTAAAACATCCTACCAAAAGGTATCTCATCAAGATCAAGCGCGGCTGCTCGACTCCCGGCGACGATGCGGTAACATCAAGGAACCTGCTGACACACTAGGAATTAACGTAAAGACTGCTCGGTCGAATGCGAAGACTGACAGAGATGAACCGAAACTCAGAGGTGGTTTAAAGAAGACATTCGACTGTGATTGTGTGCAGGACCTGAGAGCTATGGTAAATGAACACCCAACCTACACGCTTAGGCAACTCAAACAAGTGTTTGAAGCAACTGGATCAAGTTTTCAATTCAACCTATCTGTAATTTACTAAAATATTAAGGTGGGCTAGTTTGTTCAACATACCGAAAATATAGAGCTCAAGGAGCAGACACGGACATGAAGTAGAGAGGACAGCGATATTCTGTCTACTTAATGTCCGTGTCTCCAGCTTACGCTTTATAATTTTACAATCTACAATTGACTGACTTTTGAATGGAGACGGCTACACAGCGAAGAATCTTTCTTTATTCAACTTTTATTCAAGGATTACCCAGCATTGCCTGGAGGCGTTATTGCAGGGGGGTTACAGTTTTTTAAACAATACATCTTCATTTGTAGAGCACACCTGGTCTTCAGACAGCCTATTCCACTTTGAAATGGTCTTAACAAAAAAAGAATTTGCATACATGTTCGTCCTGGCATGGTACTCTCGGATTTTAAAGGCATGTTCTGTCCGCCCAGAAACATAATGTGAGTGTTTTCAATATACCTCTCTGTTAATGCCAGTTTTATGATTATATATGAGAAATGAAAACTTCAGTCTCAACTTTTCTCGTTGAGAAGAAAGCAGTTCCTAATTCAATTCGCTTTTCATTTTAGTGCAGCTCTCTCTCCGTCCATAACGACCTAGTACAAACCTAGCAGCTCTATTTTTAATTTTTTCCAATTTATCAATCAATGTTATGTGCGAAGGGTCGCAGACGGTGCAGGCATATTCTAATATCGGCCTAACACATGTTAAGTACGCGGTTTTCTTTAATTCAGGTTGTGAAGATTTCAAATTCCGTTGTATAAAATCGAGCGCCCTGCCAGCTTTTAGGATTACATCATCAACGTGAGCATTCCAAGAACAGTCGGATGACAGTGTGACACCAAGGTACTTGTAGGTAGTTTCGTTTCTCTGCAACCCATTAACCGAAATTGCAATGATGTAAAAAGTGAAGAAAATATACGCTTCGTAACTACAGGTGTACGGCCCGCTTCAGCTTCGATGTTAGGCTGACAAAACAAACTTTAATAGTTGGCATAGCTTAAGGTTTAGGAGGTCAAAACGTAAGAAGGACGCCGTGAAGGCAACAGGTACCCGAGAGCCAAATATCAACATCCTCGCATGCGTGTCTGCTGACGGTTTCTTCTAGTGGGGAAGTGTGGAAAAGGTGTCCTGCTTAAATTCCAACGAATTCCTGGAGGAAGGTTCGAGGGAGGCCAGGATTCGGTCATTATAATTAATAATATTTCCGCACACCGACGAGTCGCAGACGCCCCCTTGTCCCAGCGGCACTCTTTGAAGTACTTACCACCACACAGTCCGGTCTTCATTCCATTTTAAGATATGTTTTTAAGTTTAAGCCTGGCAGGAGAGCTTACCTTAGTGAGCATAGCGCAGTTGTACTTGCGCGGCCTGAAGCTACCACCTTAAAGGAACACCATTCTCAGGTTCTTCAGACAGCGGCGCAAGAAGCAATGCAGAAAATTCAACGTGTTGAAGCGTGGCCTATGTCCGCAACCATTTCAAGTACATAGTGCCTGCCCTTCAAACTCAGTAGATGTAACTCGCATATTCGTGTGTGGAATACACGAGTTTCAAAATCAGCATCCTGCTTTGCAATTAAAATGTTCATGCCATTAAATTCATACACCTAATTGAAATATAAATTATCCAACACGGTTTCACTGTCAAGCCTTTAGTAAATGTTCGTTACTATTTTAAAACCGACAAAAGACATATCCATGGCTTGTTCGAGCTTACGTATTATTGTCTAAGAAATCCCTCCAAATGCACGAGAAAACCAGTCACGCAGTGCGCACATACAGTTAAAAGTCGTTTATGACTTGCAAGCAACTTAGGTTTTTAAAAAGGTAGTAACATATGAGTTAGTAGTAACAGTAAATTCACAACTATGAACGAATTAAAGTAAGTGAGCCTTGCATTTAATTGAATGGCGTTGGGATTAAACAGTTGACTACTTGAGTTAAATTCGTTAACACTTGGGCTGAATTGGTGTACAGCTGAATTAAATTCTGGGACACACGGAATAAAATTTCCGGCACCTAGATTATTATGAGCGGGAAAACCAACAGGGTTCCCTCAATGCATTGCGTCAGCCGTGGCGTAGTCAAAGTGGCTTTTAGATATCGATGTTATGTTCACATCCAACTTAAAATCCTCGTCTTGCAGAATGCTCAATATTCACCGCAAGGTAGCCCCTTAAATCAAGGGGAATGCAAATGTGAGAAGTGTCTTTAGAATGCGATTAAGATGCAACAACCATCTCTCGGATACTTGACCCATACTCATTAAAAATGATTTTATTCCCCCTAGAAAATGAAGTCTACTTTCGAAACTAACTGATGAAGAGGCTGCCTGACCCGAAACATTGCTTTGGGTTCCATTCTCCAAAGAGGTATTTCAAAGGCTAATAGCCCAATCTTTTTGAATGGTTGGTTTAGTGAGTGAATAAAGCTTAAATGGACACTTCAACAAAATTTTAAATATATCCGTCGTGTTTAGAAATAGGATGAATGTGATCCACAATATCTGTAAATGACATTCGCAAGTTTCTATTTTGAGCCTGATGGCTGTATTTTGCGTCGTAAACGGCCCACTCTGGCAAGCGCTCGGAATGCAACCAAGAAAGCGACGAGGGTAGGACACAATACAGCCTCTAATCTAGGACACAATGGAACATCAATGGGAGGCCAGAATGAAGCAATAGAAAACAATAGAAAATCGTACCTTACAAACCCTTTCAAGTGAGCCAAGGAGCACTTAGACCATTGTCCCATTCTGGCGCCAAACGTAACAGGTGCCATTAGGTAGCCGGCACGTGGGTCGCAGGTAACATTTCTGTAAGCCGGAGTGCTGTATTTTGCCCTTAATCCGTCGTGCACCATTCCAAGCCTGTGAAAAAATTCAAAATTTCGAGATAGATCTGTGACGTGGTTTTGAAATCATAGTTCGATGCAGGCACCACGTGCATCCACGTGTGATATATGTGAAACACCTGTGAACATATGTGATAAGTGCGGGAACTCGCGTAAACACTTAATATCAAGATCTGGTTCTTGTTTCGCGTCACTGTAGAGTTTGTAAGCTCGGTGGGTGTTCAAAATATCAGGAACCTTGATAACTTAACTCAGCCAAACCAATCGCTTTTGAATTGAGAATTTCTTCCAAGCTCTAACGACATCCTAAGGACATGAGTTGTGCCAAGGGGTAATCTTGTTTAAATTGTTCCGCCTAAATTTTTTTTAGTCGGAAAAACAAAGCCTGCATTTTTTAACACTATCATTTCGCGAGTGAGCGCTAACGGTGCTATTTATATACCCGCAATCAGAGTTGACCGTTATCGGGTTCAAACTATATAAAAAAAATATTCGGCAAGTTTAAATGGGGAAATTGTGGAATACGAAGTCTACGAATACATCAAGATTAATGGCGGCAGCTACCGGAAACGGGCTCTATTTTTGCAATTAAATTGCAAAAAATATTTATTAAACGTTGAACAACATAACGCTTACTTCTGAAGGAATGCCCTCTGGTCAGTGACCAAACATTTGACATTGGAGTGCTATATTTTTCTTTTTTTTTTTTTTTGCTATACAAAATAATTTTAGTTACGCTGCATTATATTTAGAGGGGTTTGAATGGCCAACGTCTAGAAGCCAATACATTTTACAGTTCCAATGATCGTTAGAGTTTTCCTGCGCTTTAAACTCTACTGAGGATAGGAACGATCTGACAATCACGAAACTATGTCACTGTTTGAAAGTATTTTTGTGCACTTCCAGGTAACGCTGCCATTGTTTTGGTTGCTTTACTTTTCACTCGGAAGAAATTGCCCACGCTTTTCATTTGTTATCGGTTATCGTCCTTCGCTGAACTGTTGACAGAATTCGTAGACTCTTGACCGTGATAGCGTGTGTTTCCCGATAATGTGCTTATAATCTTCCCGAATCGCAGCTAGTTTAATTTTTTCTTAACCAGAACTGTAAATATGCGCCGCTCTTACATAGATACAAAGACATTGCCCTAAGTGGTAGTTGAAGCTGCCGGAGATGCGTGAAATACGTCATTAGGGATGCCGAATGTTTATTAATTACGTTGACGTCCTCAGCAAGTAAGTATAGTCGTGCTAGCCTTGTTCAGGAACACTTTTTTGAGAAAAGGCCTTGGTCGACCTTGAAAGACCGTGGTATATATGTATTTATATATCTTTTATTTCAGACACAAAAAAGGGTCTGGGGGGCTGGGCCAAAAGAAGACGAGTTGTCTTCTGACGAGCCTCCAGCCCCTTTTTCACAGCACTCGGAGGAGACACAGGAAAACAAACAGAATAAATATACAAAGATACAGCAATTTTAAAATCCACAACAAACACAACAACACACAACTGTCAACTTCTTACTAACTGCAGATCATGAGTGATTTAGTATATATTCTACAATCCTTTTTTTTTTAAATGGAAAAACGAAATGTGTGCTTGGGCCATTTCTGCTATGTTTAGGCGTTTCCTTAGTAGATCTGATGCGAGATATGTAAGGTGCTGTGTACCGTAATTAGTTCGAACCATGGGTTTCGTATAGGTACTGTGCATTTCTAAGACTGTAATTCGCCGAGGTTTTATTGAAGATATAAAGAAAGGGCGCTTCGTTTTGTCTAGTTTGATTAAAAATAAAAATAGATAATTTGAGAAGCAGAATTTGATCTATATTTAATATTTTATACTTTTGAAATGCTGGGAATGAGTGTTCGTACCTTTTAAGGTTCTCAATATAACGAACAGCCTTCTTTTGCAAAATAAATAGTTTTTCCTTATTCGTTTGTGTAGTGGTTCCCCATACTAACATACAGTACTATAAGCGTGAGTAGACCAGCGAATAATATAATTGCAGTTTCACCCTTTTTGGTAGTAATTGTCGGAATTTGTTAATATTCCTATTGCTCTTGCAATATCAACCCTCATTTTTTCTATGTGTACAGTCCAACTGAGTGTTTCTTCAAACCATACACCAAGAAACTTGTGATATTTAACGCATTCAATTTTTTCCCCGTCAAAAGAGATATTCAATGTACGCGAAATAGGTCTGTTTCTTGATCTGAACAACACATATTTTGTTTTACTAGTGTTAAGACTAAGCTGGTTGCGCCTTAGCCACAATAATAATTTACTGAGCCAACTATTTGCAAATTCCTTGAGCTGATCCAGATTTCCACTAGAAAAAAAGACATTGGTATCATCAGCATATAAAATAATACCACGCGATTCAGGTATATTCACAATATCGTTTATATAAATTTGAAATAATAGAGGCCCCAGTATGGAACCTTGCGGAACGCCATATATTATTGGTGCGAGTTTAGATTGAAATCCATTAAGTACCGTATATTGAGAACGCGAATATAAATAGCTGCGAATTAATTCTAGTGCATTACCTCTAATTCCGCACGCCAATAGTTTCTCCAGTAAACTTTTATGTTTTATTGAATCAAACGCTTTTCTGAAATCCAGGAAAATCCCAATGGTATCTGCATGGTTTTCTATATTAGTAATTATTTTATCTTTGATTTATATTAGGGCTGATTCGGTTGATTTCCCTTTCTGAAAACCAAACTGTTTGTCAGTTATAATATTATTAATAGTAAAAAACCGGTAAAATCTTGAAATAATTATGTCTTCTACAACCTTGGAAAAAAGTGGTAGTACAGATATAGGCCTGTAATTATTAAGGTTCTCATATGTGCCTCCCTTGTGGATAACACTGACTTTAGCAATTTTCAATTTTTTCTGGGAATATACCGGAAACCAATATTTTATTACAAAGATCAACAAGAGGAGGCCACACTAACTCCGTTACCGCTTTAATAGCGGTAACCTTGATATCATCAACACCACTTGCGCAGTTATTTTTAGGGACATTAGTATGTTTCGAACTTCTGTTTCATCTGTTGGTTCTAAAAATATTGAGCTCAATACCGGTACAGATGAGTAATGGTTGTCATATACGGTCGCTGATTCACATGCACCAGATGACAGAAAATGTGTATTAAATTTATCTGCCAATAAAGCTTGCGTATATAGAGTACCATCTATTTTAAGTTCTTTAGGGATGAAAACCGGATTTATTGACATTAGTTTTCTCATAGTATTCCACAGCTTAGCTGGGTCTTTATAAATTTCAGAGAACGTAGATTTAAAAAAAGTTTATCTTCGCCTTTTTAATGTCAAGGGAAGGTTTCTTTCTGCATTTTTTATATTCCATAAGTAAATTCTTATTTTTAGTTTTGATAAACGTTGGAAACATCTGATCACGTCCTTTGATTCGGTTGTAAAGTTCCAGGGTTACCCGTGGCTTCCTTGACATTTTATGTTTTTTAATCTCCGCTTTTGGGAAAGCTTTATTATAATATTCTTGAAGCTTTGATATAAAAATATCGTAAGATTTTGTCGGGTTAGGTTCCTTAAAACATCATCCCAGTTTTCTGTCAAAACGAGATTATAGAAATCTTCCAAAGTGGTTGCGTTTATGAGTCTGAAAAATACAGGGTTTTTGCGCAGGAGATTGTGTTGTGAATTGTGTTGGGGAAAGAAGCAAAAAAACGGTAAGTGGTCGCTCAGATCTGCAGTTAGAACTCCAGAAAATACATCAGTATTTTGGTAATTCGTTAAACAAATATCGATTAGTGATTCCGTACCTTCAGTTACGCGAGTGGGAACGCTGATTATATTTTCACATCCACTTGCTTGAGCGATTTCTAATAATGCTACACGCGCAGGTCCATTGGCCAACAGATCAATGTCCATGTTTTCAACTAAAACTATTTTCTGATTTATCGACATAACATACTCAACTAATTCTTCAAGAAAATTGAAAAAAAAAAAACATTTAAGGCACCTGAGGGTGGACGGTAAACCGCAGCTATTATACAACCTCCGTAACCCACAACCAAAGATTCAAAATCATTATTCATACAAGTGAAATCATGCAGTACATGGTAGTTTAGTTTGTTTTGAATGTACAAGGCAACACTGCCCCCCCCCCCCCCCCCCCCCCCGGCAAGATTCGCGGCAGATAACTTCACATTTATAATCTTGGAATCGCACAATGTCCGATTCTCCTGAGTACCACGTTTCGGTAAATGCAAGAACATCGAACGGAGTACAAAGTGAATCTAGGAAAAAACATATTTCATCAAATTTATTCCGCAGACTCAGTGCGTTTAGGTGAAACAATTTTAGTGTTTTTGCAGTGACTGCTTTATCAGTGATGCACCGATTGAATAACGCGCTGTCATAGTACGTAGGCTCATTATAATCGCCCGCCATTGTTGTGTTTATTTATTTAGTGGCTTTATACTTCCGGAATGTTTACTCAATTTTAGCTAGATCATTATCATTGTCAATTCGGATAGGGCGATCGCCGGGTTGCCTTCTTGACAAAAATCCTTCCGCCCTTCTGCCAGACAAACTGATAACGTCTTTCCGCTGCCTTCGTCTTTGCCTGCCAAAGCAATGTTTTTGTTTGCGATGTTAGGTTGTCCGTTAACCAGATACCCGACGCGTTATCTTTGAGTACAGCCCTTGCCTGGAACCATCGATCTCTAGTAAGTCGGGACGTGAAACGAACGAGAATCGAAGGAACTTTATCTGGCTTTCCGGGCATCCTGTGCAACGCCTCTACATCGTTTTCAGTCAGTTCAGCAACGCCTAGCTGGTCTGATACTTCTTTGAGTTTGTGCCACAGGTTCCTTTTTGGGAGACATGGAAACCCATGCACCTCAAGGTTCTGTCTGCGGCTGTATTGTTGAAGCTCATTTACTTCCCGTTTTAAAGCTTCGACTTCTCTTTGGGTTCCGCTATTTTCCAGTCTTTCAACACGTTCCCCGAGTCCTTTAATATCTTGGTTTTGCTTTTTCATTTCCCCAAGTATCTCAAGATATTGGTCTGACATGTGCTGCACATACAGCTTAATTTTGTCGACTGTTTCTTTTATGGAGAGAAGCGCGTCCACTTTCGCTCCGATTGACATTAAGACATTCAGTTTTCTTGTTATTTCGGCCAACTAATTCTCGGTTTTCTCTACCGGATCTTTTGATGAGGTACCATTTATCGGCGCCTGAAAACATCTGATATTCCCCGTTATGCCAAAACGTTTAATCAGCCCTTTGGTCATACAAGCAGACGGTGAATGCACTCATCTTTAGGGGTTTCGCTGAGGCTCGTTATAGCAACGAGAGTTTCTAAAACGGTTGTCCACCCACCCCCTTATACTAATATTGTAGAGACTCGGAAGAAAATACTGCACCTCGACCAACAACCACTGTACAACCTTCTAATATATATAATCTCAGGAAGGCAGAAGCTCAGCGACCGCTTTCAGTGATGATTATATTCGAACTGGCCCGCGGTTGCGAGCACGGGCCACACGAGCTATCGGTGATGACGATGATGGGGGAGATATGACGATGCTCGATGACGACGATGAGGGTCTTCATCACATTACCGCCCTCCTCGGGGGGGGGGGGGGGGGGGGGAGCTATTGCAGTGGTGGGTGGTACGGTTTCAAGCGGTTCACGTGTAGAACTTCCGAAGGTCGGCGGCGGCCATCCGAGGAGGAAGAAATGGGCTCAGCGAGGTAGGAGACAGGTGATGTTTTCTCGGTGATTCGATAGGGACCGATGTACTTGTGAAGGGACTTGTCCACTCGGCCAGGTTGTCGAGCTGGTGTCCAGACCCACACAAGGTCACCAGGGGAGTAAGAAGTGTTTGTGTGGTGCTTGTCGTAGCGGCCCTTGGTGACCTGTTGATGCCGCGACTTGCGGAGCTGCGCGAGCTGGCGGCATTCTTCGGCGCCAAAGATGAAGTTCTCTAGCAGTTCACTTTGATTGTTGATTGAAGGAGCGACAGGAAAGATGGTGTCCATTGTGCATGATGCTTCGCGTCCGTACACTAAATAAAAATGGGAGTAGCCCGTGGTAGACGGGAGGACAGTATTATAGGCAAAAGTTACGAACGGGAGTACAGTGTCCCAGTTCGTATGGTCGGGGGAAACGTACATGGATATCATTTCTGCAAGGGTCTTGTGAAAACGTTCGGTTAAACCGTTTGTCTGTGGATGATATGATGATGTTGTTTTATGAATTACGTTACAGGCTTTCAGAATAGCTGTAAGTGTACTCGAAAGAAACTGCCGTCCTCGGTCGCTTAAGAGGACTTGTGGCGCACCATGACGTAGAAGCAGATACCGTGGAAGCCAACACTGCCAACTCCCGCGGAAAACGGGCGAAAAGTGATTGCAGTGCCCCTGGCGAGCTCGGAGTCTCCGCTAGCAGACAAATTCTCCAAAATGCATTGGCTTTGCCTATCTCCGTGCGAGGTGACCAACGAAAAAAAATTCTCACGGACATTCGCTGCTTTGAAAGTTAAAAAATGGGTGCCAGCTCATGAGTGAAGGACATTCTCTTCGCGTGGGAAAGATGTTACAGCTTTCTGGCTGTAATTTCGGAGTTCTCCCGAAGAAAACATTCTGTCACAACTCATGTAAGCCAAGCAAAACACGAATGTATGCCTTCGCGCTGTTTCGTGAAAAAGGGAAATTTACAAACATTTCAGAACATAGCTTCGTTTCAACTTTATTGTTCTTATCAGTCAATTCGTTCTGTCGTTGCAATTCCCATTTCTCATGAATGTCTCGCTTATAACCGTTTCGTCGAACAGGCGAGCTGGCTAATACCGTTAAGATCGTCTCCGGATGAAGAAGCAGAAGTCAATTTCGAACCACGTACGTTACGGCGATGTCAGTATGCTCCGAAAGAAGTCGTTGTGCAAATGCAAATCTGACACGATTATAGATTAATAAAAGCGGAGTTACGAAAAAAGCAGACTTCTCGCGCTTGCAAAGAGAGAAGGGGAGAGCGTCGTAGCCCCGCGAAAAAAGGTGATTTCAGTCACGTTATTTACAGTGCGCAAATTCCGATTGTTAGCGCGGGGACGACCAACATCTTCTTCTTCGCTTTTTTTTTACTTCTACGATAAAGGCCGACACCCGTTGAACCGTCTCCACTCTCCATTTTTGAGTCTTCTTTCTTTTATATTTTTGAGGCGACGCCACTCTGCCGCGTTATTTCTTCCTCCTGCTTATATGTTGCTGTGCAATTTTTTTGTTTTCTTTTTGCTTTTTTTTTTGCCCGACGTGTAAATCATCGCGTATCCTTGCTTTGTTTGGCTTAGTTTTTACTCCCTTTCCTTCGCTTCGGCGCTTTCCACCCCCGGTTCGTCTGCGCTAGGCCCGGGCATTTTGATGGCCGTCTGCAAGTTTGATGTTGCTGTTGTTGTTTTCTTCCACTGTCGTCTGCGATAACCTCCTATTTTCGCCTTCGATTGAGTTTCTAATCCAAATTCTCATACGTGCTTTTTGATATTTATTAAATATATTAAGAAGTGTAAGCTCGTTATACATTTCTATTCGAATTTTATTTGTGTACTCCGGCCGGCACGTCTGCTACGGGTCATGGTTTGTTGATGAACCGGCCGCATTCGAGCATACACCAGAGCATACTTGGAGATGGCGGGCATGCTATGTGCTGCCTACCATTGCACGAACAAGTTTGTCCGATGTGGTGGAAAATCTTTCTTCTGCTTCCTACGTCAACCTACGGACACCTACGTCAACAAGTACTTGAATGCACTTTTAAACTGCTTCGTCAAGCGAGCGAACGAACAACCCCGCCAAAGTCACTGGAAAAAGAAATTCGAAAGCGAAAAAGGTTACTCACTGCTAGCACATATAGAAGATTGCTGCCTGCGACCAAAGCATTTCTGCGACTCTTTTTTACCGTGCAGTGTGAGCTGGTACTACGTTATTTATTTCCCCAGTTTTGTTTTTAGTTCGCACCTACGCCGCGAAAGCAAATAAAGAAATGTACAACAAGCAGCTAAAAAAAAAAGGACGCTTTCTTCTTTTTTTATTAGTTTCGTGTGTTGCTTTCGCTTTGTTTGTCCTGAACTCAACACCGGTGGCGACCACCAGCTATTCAATTGCTGCTTTCCACTTTTCTTTTTTTTTCTATAAGTGCCGCAACGATAGTCGCCGTTGAAATAGTTTTTTTGCTAGCTTCTTTGTTTTATTCGCCGTTGTTCGCTTCTCTTTCCCGTTTCTTTTTATTTTCGTCGGGAAAGGCGACACCATTTTTTCTGCAAAGTTCGGTAAGTGTTTGCACGGTCATTTTTGTCCGTACTTTTTCTTTTGTTTTTATGCTCCAGCAGCTCGTGCGCTTGCTCTGGTAATATTAACATGTCGTTTTTGCATGTTTTAATGATTACAACGTAGTTCGAGTAGCTGAACCCAGACGCGTTTCAAACGCGTGTGATCCCTGAGAGGTGTTTGAGACCGCTAAATAAACTGCTCTATCTTTGTTTATGCGCGCGTTGTTATTCGATTGTCGTTGCAGTTGCGATCAGTGGATTCCGCTTTGTGAGCGGACTGACCGTAATAAGTTGTTTCTGCTGTTAGTATGACGAAACGGGGCTCGTAAAGCTCGAGGACGTCGCGGAGCCTATACTTTTCCATTGCGTCGACTGCTTCCGTAGACTCCGAGTCCGCTAGAGGCGCCACTGTCACGTTCGCCGCCGCTCCTATGGGTTTTCGGAGCAGTTTCCAGTATTGGCGAAGCTATATCGTATTTGGTAGAAGTATGGTGTGTACAAAGAATTGAAAAATTTCTTCCGATGTCGCAGAGGTCAGCGCGGCAGTCGCGGCGTATCTAGTTAAGTGGTCAACGGCCGTGACTATCCAGCGATGACCATGAGAAGAAACGGGGAACGGACTGAACAAATCGTTTCCTACTTGTTCGAAAGGCGCACCGGGGCAAACTAATGGTTGCAGCAAACGAGCAGGGGCAGTGGTTGGACGTTTTCTACGCTGGCATTTCAAGCAGGACTGAACGTATTTAAAAAGAGTTGTCTGAAGCTGCGGCCAGAAGTAGCGTTGCCTAATGCGAGCGTACGTTTTGTTAAACCCCATGTGTCCTGAAGTAGGGTCATCATGAAAACATCGAAGAATATCAGTGCGTATATTGCGAGGAACTACGAGGAGCCAGCGGTGTCCTGAAGGGGAAAAGTTATGCCGGTAGAGTATACCATCTTGGAGAGAGAAGTTCTGTAACTCTTTTTGCAACTTTTTGTGAACGAAGTTATTCGGTTTCTTTTGGTGGTCGATGATGCCTTTGATCCATGGATCTTTGGATTACTCATGTGTAATAGAGTCAAAATGAAGTGCTGAGACATCAAAAACGTCATCCATGTTTTCAAGCCGTTCATCTGGTTTGTCTACTGGACATCGAGATAGGCTGTCAGCGTCTGTATGTTTGCGCGCAGATTTGTATACTACTGTATAATTGTATTCCTAAAGCGCAAGCGTCCATGGACCAAGTCTGCCAGTGAGATCTTTCAAGGAAGAAAGCCGACATAACGCGTGGTGATCGGTCACAATAGTAAAATGTCTTCCGTAAAGATATGGCCGGAATTTGTTGATTGCCCAAACGACAGCTAGGCATTCTTTCTCGGTTATAGTGTAATTCTGTTCGGCGGCGGAGAGCATTCGGCTCGCATAGGCCACAACATATTATTTTAGTGTGTTGGGATCGCTCTGCAATAGAACAACACCAAGGCCATATCCACTGGCGTCGGTGTGCAACTCTGTATGGGCAGAGTCATTAAAGTGCCCCAGGATTGGATCGGACTGGAGAGTGGCTTCGAGAGAGTGAAATGAGTCTCGATATTCAGGGGACCAGATGAATGGTGCATTGGCATGTAACAACCGTGTAAGTGGGGCAGCCAGTTGGGCGAAGTGAGGTACAGAACGGCGAAAATACGAGCAGAGTCCTAGGAAACTACGAAGTTGTTTGATATTAAGAGGAACAGGAAATTCGTTTACTGCCTTGAGCTTGTCTGGGTCGGACCGAATGCCATCTTTATCTACTAAATGCCCAAGGATCTTAATTTGTCGAGAGGCAAAGTGGCACTTTTTTGTGTTGAGTAGAACGTTAGCTTTTGTGAGACAAACGAACACTTCGGACAGGCGAAGGAGATGGTCGTTAAACGTACGAGAAAAAATAATAATGTCATCAAGGTATCAAAGGCATATGTGCCATTTAAGGCCGCGGAGAACGTTATCTATCATGCGCTCAAATGTTGCCGCCGCATTGCAAAGGCCAAAAGGCATCACGTTGAATTCAAAAAGACCGTCAGTTGTAATGAAATCTGTTTTTTCTTTGTCTTCTTCCTTCATTGGTATTTGCCAGTAGCCGGTCTTTAAATCCAGGGATGAAAAATATTCGGCTCCTTAATTGTAGGGTGTCCAATGTGTCATCAATCCGTGGTAAAGGGTACACGTCCTTGCGAGTGATCTTATTGAGTCTACGGTAATCAACGCAGAAACGTATGCTGCCGTCCTTCTTTTTACAAGGACTACTGGTGAAGACCAGGGGCTCGAGAATTGACGGATGATCCCCTTACGCAGCATTTCTGACACCTCTTGGTCAATAATACGGCGTTCTGAAGGAGACACGCGATATGGGCGTTGGTGAACTATTTCTCCAGGAGGCGTATTGATCGTATGTGCTACCGAGTTTGTTGTGCTTGTGAAGGACGTGTAAACGTCAAAGCACGATTGGAAACGAGTTAAATAATTAATTAATTGCTTTTTATGAACCTCTCCCAGGTCAGAGTCAATGGCATTTAAAAGTATTTGGTTAGATATAACAGGCAACGTTGGAGGGTCAAAATGATGTGTTGATTCGAGCGAAGCAAGTTCCAAAGAATTTTGTGGTTCGATACTTGCGACGACTGTGTCCTTTACGAAAAGAAGTGGCTGGTGAGTAACGTTACATACAGGGAGTATCGTTTTGCCGTCGGTAAGTTTAGATAGGGCATAGGGTACGATGAACCCGTGCGATAGCAAGACGGTAGACAGAAGAGTTACTAGAAAAGTCCCCGAAAGGCTTGGTTCGCTCGAAAAATTCATCAGGAAAGATGCTAGCGGTTGAATGACAGTATCCTCACAGGCCCGTAATTTGGTTTCAACAATTATGGAATCAGACTCGTGGTTATTTGAATGCCCCAAACTGACGCCTTTGCAATTAATGACAGCTTCAGCAGATTGAAGAAAATCCCAGCCTAGAATCAGGTCGTGCGTGCAAGACGACAAAACCATGAACAAAACCACGTACTTTGTATGAAAACACGAGCCGTGCACTGAGCGGTGGGATGAATGATGTCTGTGGATGCCGCCCGTAATGAACAACCATGTAGCGGTGTTCTAATTTCGTGAAGACGTAAGCAAATGTCCTCTCTTATCACGGAAGTAGCCGCCCCTGCGTCAACTAAAGCGTACAGGAGTAAGCCGTCGATATATACCTCGATGAGATTGGATGGGTCAGAGGGAGGATGATGAAGACTCTCTCGTGACGCAGTTGGTCCTCCAACAACTGCGGAACCTAGTTTGCCGTATTGGGCCGCGCGTCTCTCCTCGAGGTCGTGGGTGAGAAAGAGCGAGGATACGGAGATGGGGAGCGGCGCCGTGGAGCTTCCGGACGACGTGCTGGATAGGGATCCGGGGGTGGAGACCGATCCCGCGGCTGGTTCCAATACCCTCTGCTGTTTCGCTCTCGACTATAGTAGTCGCGGGTTTCGTAGTCCTGATGTCTTTTTCGGCAAACTCGTGCCACGTGGCCGGTAATCCCACAATAATGGCAGATTGGACGCGGCCGATTTTGTCGTATTTTTTCTCACATAAGGGGTTGTAAATATTTAACAGGGTAACACTTGAGAGTTCACAGTTCATATTTAAAGTGGCTGTATGAAAGTTTAGTTTAGCGGTAGATGGTGAAGGCGGTAGAAAACGCATGAAAGGTCGTACAAGTTAGCGTGCTAAGCGTTTTCCTCTGAAGCCGATTGCACCGTCCTTTCAACGACTTCACCGTCACGTACAAAGTAGACGCTGTAGCGAAATAGTGCTTCAGACACGCCACAATTTGGTGCCAAAACCGGAGATTTGGGATTTGAGAAATTAACCAAAGAACAACTTGGATGTTGAGAAAGCGGAATGCTCGAAAGCAGAATACTATGACAATCAACGGGGAACACGACAGCTCTATATTTGCCACCAGTTACGTGAATTTCCTTGAAAGGTCACCTCCCAATTTCAATATAACTTTTTGCTATCTAGATTATGGAATAAAAAATCTTATTGAATCTTATCTGCATTACAGGTTTTCAAACCGGAATTCAGGTTGCTAATAACATTTCAAGTTATATTTCTTGTTTTATAATCTCAATAGCGAAAAAGTTAAATTGGGTTTTTGGGTAGGCGACTGATCACCCGCAACAAAGAATTGCGAATAGTCAACGAGGAGTTTAAGCCAGATATCAGCAATACTGATTTTCTAGACTGCGCGGCCATTGCAAACTGGGATGACAGAGTGCGTTGAGCACTTGGTGAGCCGCGCAGAAATATCATTCTTCACCGGGCGACAACGACCACAAGCTAAGCAGGGGTCGACGGCAACAGTGATAAAGCATCTCATATTAAGAAAGTGAAGCTCCCCAAGCTAAAACTACTGCAGTATCGAGGTGAGGGGGCAACCTTCCTGTGTGCGATTCGGCGTCCCAGTGCATCGCAATGCCAGGTTCTGTGAAGAATAAAAGCTTTAATACTTATGCTATCTACTGAATGAACTAGCCGCCATGGCCATTGCGGGACTGCAAGCAACAGTAGCATTCTCTGCAATTTCCTTTACAATCCTGACCCAAATAGCAAGCGATAATACCCAGAACGAGTCTAAAGCTTATCAATGACAAAGACAAAGCCAGGTGTAACGCGATCATGAATATGGAATATTCATGATCGCGTTAAAACCAGCATTGGCGTCTAACGTTCCTTGGGTACTCTGCGTAAGTCGCTCCTATAGGTTAGACATACCTCTAACCAGTTTGAGAACCGGTACCGTGGTGAATTACCATTGACTCCATTGCTATGCACATAACGTACGAGTTTGTGCGAAAATGCGATGGCACAATTGACGATGACGCAACTTGGACACCGGCTTCGCATTGTTAACAAATGAACGTGAGGGAGTCGAAAACGCTTGCGTTTTATACGAGTGGGGACCGAAAGAAGGTTATGATAAGCACCTCTTGAGCAAAGACCAGTGAGCCTGACGATAGTGGCTCAAAACTCAAAGAAAGCCATTGATACACCTTCAAAGCTTGAAATGCAAGCCAGCGTAACAAACAACCCATGATTATTTAGCAAGGGGCAATATCACCATTCGATTTCCACGTCCTTACTTCTGTGATCGCACTAAATGAGGAACAAAAGTCTGGTGCAAGATGGGAGAGGCCTCACATGCACCATTCGAGAACATAAATGAAACGACTATCGCAGCCAAGCGAGATCTCCTGGGTGCAGTGTATGACGTTCTTTACCCGGGTGCATTTGTCTTTAATAAACAGCATCACAGGTTCAACAAGTTCAGGGAGAGACTGGCAACATACTTACAATTGGTAACGCAGCGCCGCACCGAGCTTCCACAATCGGAAGCTAGGCTGTTACGAACCAGAGCAGTGCCTATATCCGAGAAATTATCGACGGTGGAACTCGGACGAGTTTTATCGGAAAGGCATTTGCCAGAAAACTAAGCTTGAAACTTGTTGGTAAACAAAGCGGATAGCTCGACATGTTCTCCACTAGCGGCTCTGACGAGTTCAGGAAGACGTTCACAGTGGCTAGCTTACAACCGAGAAGCCAGTACGCTGCGAGGTATCATGCTTTGGAAGACGTTGTCGTCCCTTTCTTTTGGCCGGCCATCCTTTAAACATTAGTCCAACAGTCAACTCGCACAACCATCACAAGGGGGATTGCCCACAAGTTGATGTTTCTATTCATTTAGGCGGAGGTCAGCACACGGCTGTTGGTTTGAGCTGATCAGATGTCGCCACCGCAGACGGTAAAACACGCTGCTCATTTTCAAACACGAGCCCGATGGCCATCATAACTAACCTGGGATTGAAATTGCGGGGACACACGCGAAGTGCGAGAAGCCAAGCCATCGTAGCCGTGATTCGAACCATCGCCATAGTTCAACAATAGGACGCGGCATTTATCGAACACCACGAATGAGCAGGCTTGTGTGCGGTCAGTGGGCCACACTTTGCCTCCCATCTTCGCTATACTAAAGCACACAAAGCACGTCAAAAGGATACAGCATAGTTAATGGCAGGGGGCGCTATGCCTGGCCAAAAGCATGACTCACCGTTCCAATGGAAGGGGAAGAGGCGTTCAGACGGTAGCGACCATGCCATGCGGAACCACTCCCGAGCGCGGCCGCTGCGGGAGCGGGGACTTATAATCTTCGATGAGCTTTTATGCACCTCGATATATCACGACCAAACTTCAGAGCTTACGACCGACCGCTAATGGCTTCGTGGGGAGCCGAATATGCTCCTAAAATGAGCGAGGCGCCTCACAAAAAGCGACCTCACTCAGAACAGTTCGGCGTTAAGTTTACTGACAGTCGATCCGACGGTACCAATATTCACGAGCGACTTTATAGTCGTGTGATACAACCGATTAAAATAAGTATTATACAAGTGAAAGACTACAGGAAAGTGATCATGTTTTTGTTGACCTTGCTGCAAAACATATCAGTGTTTTCTGTAGTCGTTGAAACGTACATTATATATTTAGTGATTGATATCATACAGCTATCGAGCCGCTCGCAAATGCTGGTATCGTCGGTTCGACGTCGGTGACTGAACGTCGAAATGCAGTGTTGCGATATTATGTTTTTGACAAGGGGCGTAACCACTACACCCGCGATTTCTGAGAGTGCTGGACAGAGTTCGGATGTAACAAGGTGACGCAAGGACGGTTAGATATTTGCTGTAGTATATGGCAACTTCAAAATTTAAACTCAAAATATTGCCACCTTGCCACGGCAGGGGTGATCGCTAGACATTTAAAGCGGCAGCGTGGCATTTTAGCTCGGACGTGGAAGAGAAGATACATCGTCTGAAGAAGCGAACGAGTAAGCGTGCTAAACGGCTTCTTCTAATGCATCATGAACTCTCATTTAAACGATTTTATCGTCACCCACAAATCAACAAAATCGAAAAAAAAAAGATTAAAGGGAGCAGCAGAGTTGGCGTGCATAACCATTCTAATGCTGCTTGTGGTGTATTTAAGAAAAAAAGAGCAGGTTACATAAATCAGCCCAGTTGGAACACGGCTGCATGCTGTCGCTCGGGTAGGCAGTCAGTCAAGCACTTCATGTGATAGTCTCACGCGCACGCTGCACGTCATGGCACGAGCACTGTGACACTTATAACATTTCCCCCGGCGTAATTGCAGAAACCAAAGGAAAAAAAAGCTCTGCACATGATGCCGAAAACGTTATGCGTCGTATCTGTCTGGAGGACGACAAAGTCTTGTGGGGTAGCGCTGTTGCGCAGCGGAATTGTCGGTTGCCGTTTGTGGGGTGGTTGCAAACTCACTGACCACAGGCTCGTCGGCGGAGTTTTCTGCATCCCTGAGGTCGGGCAGGAATCCGTCCGATGTGCGTTGCATCGAGTTTTCATGATGATGAAGCATCTGGTCTTGGTGACGGCGCCAGATATATGTGCCCCGAGCCGTTGTGACTCGAAGCTGGAACGACACTGGGCCAGATTGCTTTAGAATCCTGCAGAGAACGCATTTCTGGGAGCCTCTCTTGTTCCTCACGAACACATTGTTGTTCACACTAAAAATCCTTGCTCGTGCCTTTCGCTGCGAGGCCTGGACGAACTTTTATGTCCTACTCTTCCCCCAACGGAAGGCTTGATGGCATCAAGTCTTGTGCGAAGTCTTCTGCCTAAGAACAAACTGGCAGGTGTTTCTTTTGTCGTCGTGTGAGGGGTGTTGCGGTACGTCAGAAGAAGCGTTTGTACCATCAACTCCAGCGAGTCTTGCGGTCGTCCTTTCGGAGAGCAGACTTCAGTGTCTAGACAAACTTCTCGGCGAGGCCACTAGTAATCAGATGATAGGCTGCGCTCAAGATGTGACGACCTCCTAGATTCTTAATAAAAGTCTTGAATTCTGTTGAGACGAACTGGGGACCGTTGTCTGTAACAACGGTCCCAGGTACGCCAAAACAAGTCCTGAAGACGTTGGATCGTATGTTGTGATGTCGTATTGCCCATCAAATAGACCTCGGGCCACTTTGAGAGTGCATCTACGGCAACCAAAAACATCTTCCCCTTGACTGGACCCGCGAAATCCAAGTGCACCGTTTGCCAGGGCGATGTCGGCCATGCCCAAGGATGGAGGGGCGCGGGGACTGACTCGTTCCGCTGTTGATAGCATTCTTGACATGCTTTCACTTGCTCTTCCAGGTCATTGTCAATTGTAGGCCACCAGCTATAGCTCCTGGCTAGTTCTTTGCTTTTGACAATACCTGGATAACCCTGATGTGTCGCCTCAAGCAGGAGAGTACGCAGTTTTGGTTGTACGACTACCCTCATGCAATACATCGGACAGCCTTGATGCACAATGAGCTCCAGACGTCTGTCAAAAAAAGATTGATTTCCTTGTCAGTGAAGGACGATGGCCAGCCCATGCCTGTCAAGTCGAGCACTTTGCTCAACATAGGGTCGTGGCTTGTGGCACGAGCAATGCCACGGCTGGTAACATGTAGCGCATCTAGACGCAGTGAATAAAAAGTTTCGTTTCCTTCGGTCGAATCATCTTCCACAAATTCAAGTGGCAATCTTGACAAGCAGTCTGCTTCAGCGTTGTGCCTTCATTTCTTGAACTGGAGCTAGTAGCTGTACGTAGATAGCGTCACTGCCCAGCTCTGTATCCGTGCAGCATCCATAGCTGGAATGCCTGTTTTCGGGCCGAAAATGGTTTGCGAAGGCTTATGGTCTGTAATCAAGGCGAAGAAACGGCCGTAAATATACATGTGACATTTTTTAACTACAAAAACCAAGGCCAGTGCCTTTTCAATCTGACTGTAGTTCTTTTCAGCCTCCGATAAGATACGAGACTCGTAAGCCACAGGTTGAACCTTTCCATCCAGCGAAACTTGCAAAAGAACGGCCCCTATGCCTTATTGCGATGCGTTGCAAGCGAGCTGCAGAGGCCTCTTTGGGTCATAATGAACTAAGATCGGTGGGGAAGTCATCGCAGCTTTGATTTTCTGAAAGGAGGACTGGCGAACTTTGTGTCACGTTCATTCTTCTCCTTGTCTCAGCAGCTTGTACAAGGGGTGTGCCAGTGTGGAGAGTTGCGGGACGAACTTTTCGTAGTACTTCACCATCCCAAGGAACGACTGCAGTTGCTGCTTGTTTTTCGGAGCAGGAGCATTCAGTAGTGCAGACACTTTCTCAGGGGATGCGGAAACACCTTCGGCGTTGATGACGTGGCCTAGCTAACGTGGTTCGTGCTAAAAAAACGCGCACTTGTCAGACCGCACTCGCACACCACGTTCTTGCAATCTCGACAAGACAGCTTCGAGATTGCTGAGGTGTTCTTGCTTCGACTTTCCTGTGATCAGGATGTCATCGAGATAGCAGCTGCTACTCTTCAGGCCCTTCAGCATATTGTACATATTTTCTGAAAGATGCCTGGTGGTGATGAGATTCCAAAAGCAAGGCGGTTCATGGCGTACAGCCCTTTGTGCGTGTTCAGCGTTAGCAACTTCTTTGAGTTGCCCGCCATAACCACCTGTTGGTAAGCCCTGCTGAGGTAGATCTTTGAGAAGTCTTGTCCACCAGCTAAAGCCTCCAACAGCTCATCAATACGTGGTATGGGGTACCTGTCCACCTCGAGGCAGGGATTGAGCGTAGCCTCTAAATCTCCGCAGAGGCAGATACTGCCATTCGCCTTTACTACAGGTACAAGGGATGTTGCATCCTCGCTAGTAGCCACGGGCGTGATGACTCATAACTTTTTCATTTTTGCCAATTCTGTCTCGACTGCTGCTTGCAGTGCGAATGAAACGGTTCTAGCTTTCAGAAACTTCGGCTCTAAACCTTCACGAAGAAAAAGTTCGACTTGTTCTCCAGAAATGGTGCCAAGCTCGTCTTCGAACAGGTCGCTGTGATTCTCCAACAAGGCGTTCAACTTCGGTTTGAGACTCTCCGACGTGTCGAGCCTGTTGACAGACACCAGGTTCTTCCAGTCTAGCCGAATTTCTCGCAGCCATTCTCTGCCAAGCAATGCCGGTCCCTTGGTTTCCACGACCTACAATGGAAGCTCCTTACTTTGGTCGTTCTGTTGCACAAAGACCAAAGTGAGACCCTTCGGCTTCACTAAGTCTCCTGTATACGTGCGAAGTGTCATCGTTGTTGGCTGTAGCTGCTTTCTTGTGAACAGCTTCCGAAACTTAGTCAAGGATACAGAGACACAGCTGCTCCTGTGTCAAGTTCCATTGTATACTTCACACCGTCAATGTTTATGGGTGCGGTGATCGGTTCCAAGCCCGCAGCCTTAACCGCATGCAGAGATACCGCGTCGTGAACGAACGTCAGTGTTTTCACCTGCCTTTGTCGTTTCGATTTTGGCGGCTTCTTGTTACACGAACTGCAGGCGCGTTGAATGTGTCCTTTCCGGTTGCAGTTGAAACATGTGTCACCGACGTGGGGGCACGCATCTCTGCGATGGTTGGTCGAGTCACAACGGAAACAACTGGCCTGCTCTGGTACTTGCTTGTCGGTCCGGGCTTTGTGGTCGACCCAAACCTTGTGGACGTCTGGGATCGATGCACCGCTGGTGCGCGTTAACGCTGAAATTTTAGTCGCTATTTCCATCGCAAGAGCCCTCTCTATCGCCTTCTGGAAAGTCAACTTTTTGTCTTCTGTGAAGAGGACGCGCTGTACATCTTCTCGACGAAGGCCGCACACAAAACGGTCGCGGAGCGCCTCATCAAGAAACGCTCAAAAATCGCAGCTCCGTGCTGGATCTCGAAGTACAGCTACCGATTCGGCGATAGACTCGCTTTCTTCGCGCGAACGATTGTAGAACTTTGCCCTTTCCGCTATGACGGATTGCTGCGGCACAAGATAATCGCCCAGAAGCTTGAGTAACGCTGTAAGCGACTTTTGGGACGGTGACTGCGGGGCCGTGAGCGACATCAACAAAGCGTACGTCTTCGGACCGATGAGACTCAAGAGGTCATGAACATTCTTACCTTCGGGAACCTCGTTTACCAGGAGGTACGACGCCAGTCTTTCTTCGTAGGAGCGCCAGTCGCTCGTCGTATCGTCGAAAGACTCGATGAGCCCGATGCGGCTCATGGTCCTCGCTGACGGGTGGCCGCTTGATGGCCGCGCCAGGATTCCGAGGCTGGACAATCCTTGGCTCAAGTCAAGCCCACAGGAGTCAGAAGATGATCCAATCCATCGACCAAGGGCAGCAGAAATTCTTCGCAAAAATCCCTTCCTCGTCGCCAATAAATGTGGTGCATTTACAAGAAAAGTTGGTTACAGAGATCAGCCCGGTTGGAACACGGCTGCCAGCTGTCGCTCGGGTAGGCAGTCAGTCAAACAATTCACGTGATAGTCTCGCGCGCACGCTGCACGTCATGACACAAGCGCTGCGACACATATAACACTGCTGACAGCAGTTCTACGTTCATCCTGAAAGCAGGGTGTCGAACCGGAACCGAACCGAAAACTGGAACGAAGCAGTTATTTTTAGCCGAACCGAAACTGAACCGAACCGAAATCTTCACCGCGATCTTGGAACTGAACCGAAAAAAGTATCACAAAAACCGGTTCAAAACGATTCACGGAAATTTTTATTTTGGTTAGTATCACCGAATAAATGTTTGAGAATGAAAAATTGGAAGGTGGCATTTCTATATATTGATCAAATCGTCATATACAGAATTCCAGTGTGTGAAAAATTTTGGGATCTCGTAGCGCTTTTGTTTCGGCAGTATGATGAATCATGTGTCACATGGTCACTTGACGTGCATGGTGTTATGTAAAACCACTGGAACGCGTCTCCGACTGGTGTGTTTATCGCGCCCAAAAAGTGGTCCCTCAATTTCCGCTTGATGACTTCATAGAAGTGTCATGCTGCCGCCGGTCGCGATCCTGGCGGTGTCACAGCAGCGGTGGTTGATATGGCAGACGCCTGTTCTGCTGCAGGTCGCTCTCCAGTGTGGCACTTCACGGAAGCTTCGGCAGCCAGAAGTTGGGACGCCATGACGACAGCAACACTCGCGTTCGCTCGTGCTTTTCGCCAGCATGTTTACGACCAACAGCCAGGATCGCGTCATCCGGCAGCACAATACTCCAGCTTTTGTGACGTCATTTGGTGACACTTTGGGACTACTGTTGATGTTTGAGAGAGATGGGCCCTGAACGTACACCAGTCGGAAACGCGCTCCAGGCAAACTTGTGCTAAGACATGCTGTCAAGTAATGTCACGTCACTCCACACAGTGACGTCATGTGACTCATTGCGTCAAATTGATTTAAATTTATGGCGTCACTAGATTTATTAGCGTTGTTGACGCACTGATGTCGCATGACAGCACGGCTACGCACCGCAAGTCATGTTGCACCCTTACGTACTCGCT
Organism: Ixodes scapularis; assembly: GCF_016920785.2. Lineage (NCBI taxonomy): Eukaryota > Metazoa > Arthropoda > Arachnida > Ixodida > Ixodidae > Ixodes > Ixodes scapularis. Next base: position 991,113 of record NW_024610026.1, on the reverse strand, counting down.
TGTCATGAGCCGGAGTCGAGTGCTTGGGTTCGTGACAATCAGCATCGCCAAACATTCGCGTAATGGGTCGTGTTCAATTAAAGATGAGAATAGTCGAACTTTAACAATGCCTGAAGCTCAGCCCATACTTTATGTTATGAAAATCCCAGTGCATGACAATGGTGAACACTGACATGTATATAATTAGCGTCGGTTCACGTGGCCCCTTATTCTAATTGCGAGTTAAGGGGGGGGGGACTGTTTATTTCCTTTATTTTTTCTGCGTCTAATGCGTATTATTATGCATTCAAGTAATCAAAGTCAGGGATTAGCTCTTTAGGGTATTTACTGAAAGTACAAAAAACGTTGCACGACCTATTTTACACGCACACATGATTGAAGCACCCAAGCATATTTTTGTTGTTCCTGAGCTGCCTCAGACAGTTGTCCCCGTTATGCATTTACGAAATGTATTATTAAATAAACCTACGTTACATAAAAATACAACTGTGTTTGGGAGGGATATCTGAAAACAAAGATCATAGTGGCCTCGGAGGGACATTTTCCCCCAAGTTTCGACCACCTCCGTATTTTGTTGATTTTGGGGTGCTAAATAAAAGCAATGGAAAATTATTCTAATCAAGTGACACAAATTAAATTGTTGAATTAACACCCACAACGGAGTAGGGAGTCCCTCGGGAAGAAAAAGGATAGTCTGAAGGAGCGACGAAAGAAGTAGGAGAGAAAAAGAGGGGGAGGGTACTTTTAAAAGCGTACTGTGTTGTAAAGGTTCCTCTGCTCTGCTTCTTCGGCAGACGAGAAAGCGTGGCCCCGGAAACAACTATCTTTGCAAAAGATACTCTAACCAGAAAGCGCGTTTTCTTTGTGCCAGATGCTCGCGCCGTTCCTCACGACGCTACACCAAGTAAGAATAATTAGTGTCTTTCAAATAAATGGCTTGCGCTCAAAGTGAACCTTCTGCAGCGTGCATTTTGTATTACTTGTTTTAATTTTCTGATTAAGAACAAATCGCAATAGAGCCTTCCGGAGAATCCCAGGAGACCTCGCGGCAGTGTGAATTGTGGGGCTGTTTCGATATACGCTCGTGCCGACTCGAATGCTTCGTATATCTCTGTAGCGACGCGGTCCATTCTTTCTTATCATTAGGAGCTATGAACGCCCAAAAAATAAAGCGAACATAAAAGAAGCTCATCGCATTCTCGGTTTTTCTTTCCTTCTGCCTTGTCTGTTTTCTAAAGCCACAGAACGTTAAATCAATCTCAACCTCGTCCTCACGTCCTTAGTAGGGAGTTTTCGTAGATGGTTTTCGCCGTCCGGCCACGCTCTCCGCAACCCGCTACGATACCCAGAACTCTACAGTCAAGGCCATGGGCGCGCAGGCGCAGTAGATGCTTCTTCATTGCGGACGGCATAGCGGAGGGAAGAACGCGGTCTATGTAAGCTCCCCATTAATAGGGAGTTTTCGTAGGCCGCTTTTCCCTCTCGTTAAACATTGGCAACATTAAGCAACATTTACTCTTATAATCGAGAGCAAAGAAAAAACGCATTTTGCGTTTTCCCATAGGAATGCATTACTGGAAGTCAAATTTAGACTGCTTGCTGTCTGCTTCAAAATGCAACAGCACACTAGCGCCACCTGAACCTCTAGCGTTTATTGTAATAACTCTATGCCACCAACATAGTGCGATGACGTTACGTTCACACCATGTTAAACAGTTCAGTTTTTTCGTGAAATCCGATGTTCGCAACATTAACAAAAGTAGATATCCGAATTGCAAATTTGTGCAGTATAGTTTGCAGTTTCGCGATGATATATAGCAGACAAACATAATGTTAGAGCTCATCACTGAAAGCAAGAAGTTGTAAAGTGACTGCCAAAAACAAGTGCACGTCCAACCGACTGTAACATTAGCCCCCCGAGGCGTTTTTTCCCGAAGTTTCGAGTTCATGTATACTGCTGGCCAATTGTAGTTCAAGTTAGTGATATAAAAATCTTCGTCTGTCCTTCGGGTTAGTTATGTGTATTTAGAAATATCATTTCATCGCTACAAATTTCTTTTTGCGTTAAGGCGTCGCGCATCGGGTTCTTTTGAAGATTCCCATTTATTATCGTTATTTTTCTGCCCATTTCGTGCACGAGCCGCAACCCGGTGTTTCACACTGCCAAACGGCAAAATAAAAAGGAAACATGTTTTTGCAGCCCTCAACTGCTGGTGTATTCAAGTATCGTCCTCCCGTATCGGTCTCGAGCAGTTACGTGACATGGTAAAAGAGTGCCGCATAAGAGGCGGGACAGAGAAGAAGTAAAACAGAGGACGAGCGATATCTTGCAATTAAAAATTTATCCCTTTTATGCGCTACTCTTATATTATGTCTGCCAACAACTAACTAGCCCTTCAATTCATTATTTTCAGTTATGTGAACTTAATGCAGCCACATTTATTGATGATAATAAAACTATACTTAATTACTGACTGAAGGTTTTGAAACATAAATGAAGGGTCAATCACCTTGAAGATATACACGCATCATAAGTAAATACACCCGCAAATTATCTGAAAAATGATCTGCAAATCTTTTTTTGGCATTTTTATTCTCGATAGGCTCGAACTGATATGTAATAGCGTTAAATAACTGTGTTACTCACACATATCTAACTTGTGAAACATATAGAACTCTAACTAAACACGAGGAAGATACATAGAAAAGGGGGACCGACAACAAAGAAGTCTTCGTTGTCCGTCCACCCTTTCTATGTGCCTTCCTCGTGTTTAATTATTGTTACCAACACGCTTGTTTTGTACTTAATAGAACTTCGTTATTGCCTCTCTTATGTGAGGAACAGCAATTTTTCGTGCCTTAAGGCTGAACAAAACAAAGTCGACAGGGAAGCGTGACAGAACTATGACGACTACGCACGTAGACTGTCAGAGCTGTCATGTCGAGTAGAGCATGAAATACTATTTTGTTCTAGGAACCCACATGAGTTTTCTCTTCAGCTTAAATTTGCTCGAACTCACATTTTGAACCATGTCGTATTACACCTGAGACTGCGGTGGAAGAAATCGGAAGAACTTTCAGTAGAAGGAACAGACACAGAGAACGTCTCAAACTCAGCTAACTGGTTTATTTCTCAAACAGCCTTTAAGTACCCACGGAACTTTTTCCCAACCACACTCTACAGATAAACTCCTTTGTTGCAGACATTTCGAACCGGATGGAACACGTGCAAAAGATACAAAACAACCCACACATGAGACGAGGACTTAACAATGGGACACTGCGGATCATCGCAGTGACCTTGAGAGAGATATGTCCCAAATTATCCTAACAGTCGCGTCAAAGTGCACACACAAAAAAAAACACACACACAGGTGGCCTCTAAAACGTGGCGACGCACCCATACATAAAGAGACCACAAAGAGAACACCTTTCACTTTTTTCTTTTCCTTGGGAAAACACACTCAAGTGATCTCAAAACCGCGATCACAAACACATAAAAGAAACTATATATAGATGTATATACACATATACATTGTCTCTCTCCCCCCCCCCCCCCCCCCCCCTTTTCTCGTAAACCGAATGCGTTCGTTCAAAGTCTGAGAAACTTTTTGGAGTTGAGTCCAAGTTGCATCGATGCTTGGCTTATGCAGTTTCCAATAGAACTTATTCTTATTGTTTCTTTAACGACCCTCTTAATGTCATTTCGCTCTTTATGCAGAACTTTTGTCTCTGACCAATGCGCATTACAATTATTGCATTCCTCTATGTGCTTTGCTATTTCGGAGTTCGGCGCATGCGTGTGTACATTTCTCTTGTGTTCTATTAACCTGTCATTGAGCCATCTTGAAGTTTGTCCCACGTACTTAAATGCACATGTCAACGGAATCTCATATACTAAACTCTCTTTGCAAGGACCTGAAGGTTCCCGATGGGCCTTCTGACAGCCCTTGTGGTCCGACAGAAAGGGCGTCAACCTGCTCATTTTTAAATCTGAAGAAAATACTACGTCCACGCCGAACTTTTTTGCGAGAGCCTTTAGGTTATGGGAAATCCCGTGGAAATACGGTATTACTGCTATCTTCTTTCTTGCTTCCTTTTCCCGTGGTTCGTTGTTAAATTTCAGTTCCAATTGTCTTTTAATGAATTCTTCTTCATAACCTGCAGATTTTAGCCTCCTCCACTGTTCTTTCACGGCACTAATAAAATGAGCGCATGATTTACCCAACGCGTTTGTTACTAAGGACGTAACTACCCCTGCTTTAACCGACTTCGCGTGACAACTCTTTCTACTTAACACAGGTTTTCCAGCTTTTTTCCCGTATTCCCAACAAAGACCTTGTTCGACATGTACGCGTAAATCTAAAAACTGCAGGATCCCATTTTCAGGTTTTTCAGTTGTAAACCTAAGCTCCGGAGCTGCTGCTTTTATAATCGATTCCAAACCCTGAGCATCATTCTCTCGAAAAGCGCGAATAAAAATATCATCCACGTGCCTTTTAACAATGCAACCATTCAAGTTATTTTCTTTAAGTGTTTCACTTACGCAGCTATCTAAGGTGTTAAGATACATTTCTGCTAACATCGGACCCACCGAAGATCCAATGCATACACCATATCTTTAAACATATTTCTGCCCATTATATTGAACAACTGTTGCTTGAAGGTACAAATCAAGAAGTGAAAGGAAACTGTCGACGGCGATGCCCTTCCTGGACTGAAAGTTTACCAGGTTTAACTCTAGCACTTGCCGAACTCTTTGCATCAAGCGCACTTTCTCAAGCGAATAGTATAGATCCTTAATGTCCACTGACATTACAGTGCATCGTCTTCCATGAAAGCCCTCTAGAACATCAATTAGTGCCTCTGAATCTCTTAGTGAAAGACTCCCCTCCAGTTGAATTACATTCAACCCTCTTTGCAAAAATTTCGAGACGCTACACTGCCACGTTCCGAGTTCGTTGATTACTGTGCGAAAAGGCATATCCGGTTTGTGATCTTTCAAAAAAAATTTTAGACTTAACGAAGATCTTGTTTGGTTGACTACTTGTTTTGCCAAATTATCAATCTCATCTTCCTTGAAGATTTCAACAATATTCTTCTTAATTTTCTTAATGTTCCCTTTCCATTCAATGAAGAGTGCGCTGAGGGCTTCGTCTGCCTTTCTTCCGAACACTGTCTCGGGAAGTACACCGAACATACCACTTTTGTCAGTCTGCAGCAGACGCAGCGATCCCCTTTCTAGTTCCTTCACGGCAGCGCTTATGACACGAAAATCTCTCTTTTCAGTTCGAAAGCTATCATTCATCAGTTTGTCCATTCTATCAACAGCACAATCCACGAACGTGGCTCTTTCATCATGACCCGTCACTTTCGAAATAATCTGAACTGCGGAAAACACATCTACCCTTGAAGGTTTCACGTTCATGCAGAACTTTGGGCCATTCCCCAGTGTTTGTTCCGTCTTTCTAGAAATGGACACCTCGCATGGATTCACCACGTGCGGTATAGTCAGATTGGACTGATCGTTGAGGTCTGGAAATCTTCCATATGCTGTCGCCTGATTGTTCCTTTGGATACTCCTTAACACTGTTCTTCGCTTTACGCTCTAAACACTGTCAAAAAGTACCTTCTTTCCTGCGTTCCAGCGTTGGAAGTCCTGATCGTGCTTGTATTGCTGGCCCCAAAGGATGGTCAAGATGCGCTCGCAGGCCCGTCGTAGTTCTTCAATTCTCTTGGTCGCACCTTGTCTGTATGCCTTGATAATCTTCTTTTTGGCGCTCCATGGGAATCTTGAGGATGATAGATGTTTCAAGAGGTTCGGATCCACATACCGCTTTCTCAAACTGATGCCCAGGAAAGCGACCTCCGCTTCCAATTCAGCCAGACGTCGTCCCAGGTTGTCGAGTACCGTGAATGCTTGAAGAAGCAGCGAGGTTGGTTGGGACAGCATGTGGAAGACTACCAGACCTCAACAATCAGTCCAATCTTACTATACCGCACGTGGTGAATCCATACGAGGTGTTCATTTCTAGAAAGACGGAAAAAAACACTGGGGAATGGCCCAAAGTTCTGCATGAACGTGAAACCTTCAAGGGTAGATGTGTTTTCCGCAATTCAGACTATTTCGAAAGTGACGGGTCATGATGAAAGAGCCACGTTCGTGGATTGTGCTGTTGATAGAATGGACAAACTGATGAATGATAGCTTTCGAACTGAAAAGAGAGATTTTCGTGTAATAAATGCTGCCGTGAAGGAACTAGAAAGGGGATCGCTGCGTCTGCTGCAGACTGACAAAAGTGGTATGTTCGGTGTACTTCCCGAGACAGTGTTCGGAAGAAAGGCAGACGAAGCCCTCAGCGCACTCTTCATTGAATGGAAAGGGGACATTAAGAAAATTAAGAAGAATATTGTTGAAATCTTCAAGGAAGATGAGATGGATAATTTGGCAAAACAAGTAGTTAACCAAACAAGGTCTTCGTTAAGTCTAAAATTTTTTTTGAAAGATCACAAACCGGATATGCCTTTTCGCACAGTAATCAACGAACTCGGAACGTGGCAGTGTAGCGTCTCGAAATTTTTGCAAAGAGGGTTGAATGTAATTCAACTGGAGGGGAGTCTTTCACTCAGAAATTCAGAGGCACTAATTGATGTTCTAGAGGGCTTTCATGGAAGACAATGCAATGTAATGTCAATGGACATTAAGGATCTATACTATTCGCTTGAGAAAGTGCGCTTGACGCAAAGAGTTTGGCAAGTGCTAGAGTTAAACCTGGTAAACTTTCAGTCCAGGGCGGGCATCGCCGTCGACAGTTTCCTTTCACTTCTTGATTTGTACCTTCAAGCAACAGTTGTTCAATATAATGGGCAGAAATATGTTCAAAGAGATGGTGTATGCATTGGATCTTCGGTGGCTCCGATGTTAGCAGAAATCTATCTTAACACCTTAGATAGCTGCGTAAGTGAAACGCTTAAAGAAAATAACTTGAATGGTTGCATTGTTAAAAGGTACGTGAATTATATTTTTATTTGCGCTTTTCGAGAGAATGATGCTCAGGGTTTGGAATCGATTATAAAAGCAGCAGCTCCGGAGCTTAGGTTTACAACTGAAAAACCTGAAAATGGGATCCTGCAGTTTCTAGATTTACGCGTACATGTCGAACAAGGTCTTTGTTGGGAATACGGGAAAAAAGCCGGAAAACCTGTGTTAAGTAGAAAGAGTTGTCACGCGAAGTCGGTTAAAGCAGGGGTAGTTAAGTCCTTAGTAACAAACGCGTTGGGTAAATCATGCGCACATCTTATGAGTTGTGCTGTGAAAGAACAGTGGAGGAGGCTAGAATCTGCAGGTTATGAAGAAGAATTTATTAAAAGACAATTAGAACTGAAATTTAACAACGAACCACGTGAAAAAGAAGCGAGAAAGAAGATAACAGTAATCCCGTATTTCCACGGGATTTCCCACAACCTAAAGCCTCTCGCAGAAAAGTTCGGCGTGGACGTAGTGTTTTCTTCAGATTTAAAAATGAGCAGGTTGACGCCCTTTCTGTCGGACCACAAGGGCTGTCAGAAGGCCCATCGCGAACCTTCAGTTCCTTGCAAAGAGAGTGTAGTGTATGAGATTCCGTTGACATATGGATTTAAGTACGTGGGACAAACTTCAAGATGCCTCAATGACAGGTTACTAGAACACAAGAGAAATGTACACACGCATGCGCCGAACTCCGAAATAGCAAAGCACATAGAGGAATGCAATAATTGTAATGCGCATTGGTCACAGAAAGAAGTTCTGCATAAAGAGCGAAATGACATTAAGAGGGTCATTAAAGAAACAATAAGAATGAGTTCTATTGGAAACTGCATAAGCCAAGCATCGATCCAACTTGGACGCAACTCCAAAAAGTTTCTCACACTTTGAACGAACGCATTCGGTTTACGAGAAAAGGGGGGGGGGGGGGGGGAGAGACAATGTATATGTGTATATACATCTATAAATTTTTTTTTTTAATGTGTTTGTGATCGCGGTTTCGAGATCACTTTGGTGTGTTTTCCCAAGGAAAAGAAAAAAGGAAAGAAAGGTGTTCTCTTTGTGGTCTCTTTATGTCTGGGTGCGTCGCCACGTTTTAGAGGCCACCTGTGTGTGTGTGTGTTTTTTGTTTGTGTGTGCGTTTCGACGCGACTGTTAGGATAATTTGGGACATATCTCTCTCAAGGTTACTGCGATGATCCGCAGTGTCCCATTGTTAAGTCCTCGTCTCATGTGTGGGTTGTTTTGTATCTTTTGCGCGCGTTCCATCCGGTTCGAAATGTCTGCAACAAAGGAATTTATCTGTAGAGTGTGGTTGGGAAAAAGTTCCGTGGGTACTTAAAGGCTGTTTGAGAAATAAACCAGTTAGCTGAGTTTGAGACGTTCTCTGTGTCTGTTCCTTCTACTGAAAGTTCTTCCGATTTCTTCCACCGCAGTCTCAGGTGTAATACGACATGATTAGCTACCACCAGCTCGCCTGCACTCTCACCGTCTGCTCACATTTTGAAGTTGTCATTTTTTCCACGCACTATATCTAATTTGAACACACTGCCCTATAACTTTTTTTATCGTCCTCCCTTTAGTAGAGCACTAAATGAACACCCCATTATATTTCTGTCGTATTTTTGTGTTCGAGCGCTGATTGCATATTCTCAGTCTTTGCTATTTACCTTACCGTTAGTTATGTAAAACGGTAATTGGAATTTTGAAATGTACCTTGTTTAAAAAAATATATATATATATATTTACATGTTTTGGATCGGTACGTTGATCGTTTATTCCGATAGTCATTGCCATTCTTCTTACTGTTAGGTATATAAAAGAATAGTTGAAATATTGAAGTGTGTCTTTTTTATGAATCGCATGTTTTGGGTATGTACCCCACACCTGCAAGGGCCTAATCAAGGCCTCCACTATGTAATAAATAAATAAATCAAAAAATAAAATAACAATTATCAAGTGCGATGCTTATTTTCAAATAGAATTTGACCGCCGTCTTTTCAAGAACAGACCTCGAAACCCGGGCTTAGCCAGTTTATTCTGTATAAGAAAAATGTTCACTTGAGTACGCGCTATTTTAGGCCGGATTCGACCTGAGTGCGAAGATGCTTATAAGTTATAGACTGAACCATTTCGATCGCTTTTTTCGGCATAATTTTTCGCCTGCATCACGGCGCTGAGTGTAAAGGCTGTTAGGAAAACAAGCGTTCTCATTGTCAGGCTTTCTACAAAAGGTATGTCACTGACCCAGAGTGTCTACAAATGCACGTGTTTGTCATAAATTTTTCAACTGCTTTTTTCCCAGTTGCGTCATCATCATATACAGAGTGCAGCCGTATGGATTAACACAATTAGAACGGCGAGTTGGGCTAGTTGGTTGTACATGCTTGAAGTGGGGCGCCAAAACAACGAGGACACAAGGAGAGATGCAGACAGGACGAGGCGCACTTTCAACTGAACTTTATTTTTGAAAAACACAGAAACTCAAGCTATGCCCAATGTACACGTGCGCATGGGTAAGAAATAAAGATAGAACGAAGCCCAGCGCGTTTTCCTACGTGACACGTTCATTTTGAAGGAACGTATACTCCCTATCAGATAGAGATAAAGGTGGGGCGCTGACACAGACATCGGTGCCACGAGATCTTATGGTGAAGGACTCCAAGATTTCGCGAGCTATTTTTGTTGCGCCGCTTCCAACAATTCTTGTTTCGTCAAACTTTGGGTCACACTCGCATCGAGCACAGTGTAGTGCCAAGTGGCCAGACGGGGATCGCCTGGTTGACCCAGTATGCTCCCTGATTCTATCATTAATGCACCTCCCCGTCTGGCCAACATACACTCTCCCGTATGAAAGAGGTATCTCATAGACGACTTCAGTGACGCAATCGCGGTACTGCGTCACGTGTCTCTTTTTGCATTCCCTTTCTGTCGCAGTGGCTTTACCTGAGCTCCTATTGATCCTATTGCACAATGCAGAAAGTTTATTTGGCGCAGAAAAGACAACTGGTATGCCAAATCTATTGGCTACCTTCTTTAGGTTGTGGGATAGTCTGTGTATGTAGGGCAAGACCGCAGGTCTGGCCGCCCTCTTTTTGTTACTCTCACAATCCTCCCTGCCGTGCTTTTTTATCTTTTTTAACAAGGTCTCCGACACATCGCGAAGCACATTGGGAGGGAAACTGGCGTTTCTGTGTTTTTCAAAAATAAAGTTCCGTTGAAAGTGCGCCTCGTCCTGTCTGCATCTCTCCTTGTGTCCTCGTTACTTGGCGCCTCACTTCAAGGATTAACACATTTGGCACGCCTTGCGAAATTTGAAATCAAAACGTACATAACTGAAAGTGGACACGCGAACATAGTTCCGCGAGAAGTTTCAATATATATATATATATATATATATATATATATCTTTACAGCTACAGCAAAATATTAAGATATAGCAAAAACGGCGATCGTACATTTTCCTATGCCATGTACTGGATGTTGGTCGTCTTCACAGTGATTTGTGGGCTTGCTTTTCAAGTGGGCATTGTTTATATATTTCGTTAAAAGTATTAATTATCGCGATTATCTTGCTCATCGCCAGCCTCTGCTATTGAGTTTCGGCGTTTTTGCGTTCAGCCAGCTACCCGGGAGTGAGCTCAGAAGCCAGTGTGCAGACGACAAACGGGCTGGTACAGGACACAGGAAATGCACGGTCTCCGATTCGGCTATATTTTTAATACTTCACTAGCTGGAAATTAAGCTCCAAACAAACAGATTGGACATAAATCTTCTTGGGAAACTACGTCCGCGCGCCAAATTCAGATATGTACGTTTGAAAATCGAATTTCGCAAGGCGTTGGTCCTCGCGGACGCTGCCTGTATATTAAAAAATGTATTTTGTAAATTATATTTTATGATATATACGGCGGCGACATACCCATTTCATGATTTTATGCGCTGCAATTAATTCCCTAGTTGAAGAGCAAACTACGATTAAGCTTTTAATACTTCTAATCATGGGTATTTTAGGTGACCTACCGTACTTCCTGACTACTTTTCGATTAAGGCAAAATATATACGACTTAGGTAAACAAAGGGATGCTCAGTCGTAGAAACACGACGTTCTGTATGTTATGCTAGATTTTATTTTACTGTTGCGTCAAAATAAGTATCGCAATTTCTTATTTTTTGTACCTGAAAATAAAAGTGGATTGTACGAACGATAAACAACTATACAGTTACTCGTTTCACTGCGGAAAAAGTGCCTATTGCCGAAAAAGCGCGGAAAATAATTTCTCAATTTAGCGTTTCAAACCGGTTCGAACGTGTTTGAACGGTTATTTTTTTCTCTTCGGAGCTGAACCAGAACTTAACCTAAATCCGGGAACCCGAACCCGAACCAAACCTATAAAAATATCGGTTCGGCACTCTGCCTAAAAGTAATAGAGGCCCATGATTTTTTTATGCGTCTACTTACGAGTGTCCCCATTCGTGGGCAAGAATGCTGACCATAATGTATGTATGAGGCTGGTCTTCTGTTTGGGCAACACGGCAATAATGGCACACTCCCCCGATCCTGGCAGAACCTGCGAAAAATGTAGACACAAATTAAAATATGAATATTAAGCGCAGAGATTTCTATAGACCAACAAGCGGCCCAGACGTCACGCAGGGCGGCACTGCGCATGCGCAGACGCTTCAAGTCACGTGAATTCGGTTTGTGCGCACGCGCAGTGCCCACACCTGGTGTGGGCAAATTCGGGCTTGTTTGTAAACAGCGCGCCGGTCTATACCTTATCGATTTATTAACATGTATACCTGATGCGGCGTTATTAATTCAAATGGGGTATATGAGGGCAAAAATAAATACACACGCAAAATCAATCCAAATGTATGTTTAATTCTACAATGTGACTCTGTAGTACTATATCTCAAAGAAAGATCACAATCGGCAACAGTTATAGTTGTTGAAATACCTGAGCGGTCTTCGTATCATTTTGAACAGTTAGAAAGGAGAGAGATATGGGGGACGAAACAGACGGGACAATATTACAATTTGAACTACATTTGTTTTCAAGCACGGTGTCCGACCGCTCCGTGGAAAGAAGGGAAATGGAAAGAGTTTGGGGAAGGAGGGTGTGGGGAATCGAGAGGATTGCAGGAACCCTCAAAGAAGAAAGGAGAGGGGGGACGGGCGGTAATCCTGAGATTACGGAAAGAACAGGGTCTACGCAGCCGCCCCTGCTTGTGTCCTTGTTATCTCAAAAGGTTAAAACAGCGCAAAAAGGACGGACAGGGTAAAGAAGGACAGGGACAGGGAGTTGTGTATTCACTCCCTCTGTCTTGCGGTAGGCGTTATGTCGGACAGACAGGTCGCTGTCTCAATGACGGGCTAGGGGAACATGCTTAAAACGTCTTTTCGACGGTTTCCGGTCACCTCGGCATACATTGCCGTGACTGCAGATGCCAGCCTCAGTTTCAACAGTGCGAGGTCGTTAAACGTCACAGGGTTCAGCTGGTACGTGAAATTGTGGAGGCTCTAGAAATAGAAAGATTGGGTGCCATGGGGGGGGGGGGGGGGGGTGTCAGCAGCCCTTCTGTTGCCTTATCAAGGAAGGAGATTCATTTTCTGGCCACTTGATTAGCTTGGTTGAAGAGCGTGCCCTTTGTTTGTCTTTTTAGAGGTGATACTTAGTTTTTTGTGCTTTTGTTTTGGGTGTTTTTCAGGCTGATTTTCTTCTTTTTGTTCTCATTTGTGCGTATATATTGCACCGTTGGGTCCAGTAAAAATTTAGTTGCGAGTCAGCGCTCTGTCCGTGTTCTCCTTTACCCTGTCCGTCGTTTTTTGCGCTGTTTTAACCTTTGAAGTATGTCATACCAACTCGCCCAGGCTTCAACTTCAGCTTGTTATCTCGCCGTGTTCGTCATCGCTCGACGTCCATCGTCGTCTTCAAGACGGCCTACTCCTTCGGTGACAGCGAGAGGGATTGAGTATTTATGTTCTGCAAGCTTGTCGTGATCCGAAAGGCTTCGATTATTTCTTGCCCGATGCGCTCCGAGAGGCCATCCAGGGTCGTCGTGGCGGAAAAATTAGGGGCGCAGCAAGTGCATTTTTTCCGATGAATAAAATCGGGTGTTGGGAATCTGAAGCAGCCTTCTTCGCGTCTATTTGATGCTCTTGGAGCCATTCGTTCAAGGACCGGCTCCGAGTGCATTAAATTCGGCCGGGGGGTTATCATGGCCGTAGAATCATCGATAAGTTTACGGTTTATCCGACCCCAAGATGCAGCAACAAAAGGCAGCGCCCATCACGGTCAAGTTAAAAAGTGGATGAGGAGTAAATGGGAGGAGTGGCGAGGAGAACGTTTGACATGTTTAAAAAATATTTCGCAGGTCGGCCTTTAATGTCCAGCTCCGAGGACCGATATAGTCTGCTCCGCAGGACGGGGGAATTGCGTACACCTTTGTATTACAGGCGGTGAACTTGCCTGCATGTTTTTCGGTGCAGCTAGGAGGTGGGGGTTCCTCCCTGTTCACAGTCTTGCACATGTGGCAGAACCGAGATTTGCACATGAAACCAACTTTTGTGACTAATTTGGAGACAAGTGCTTTGACGTGGTTGGATGTCCTGTGAATGCATGGAATGCGAGGTGGAGTTCTTGTGGCAGGTGATCTGTTGGAGACTGACTTAGGCCGGGGTTCTATTGCCAATATTTGCCTTCAACCAGTGTCTGCGAGGTGGCCAAAATCACTTCGTTAGTGCAGCCTGCCCGCGGCACTAACTAAAATCAATTGTTAGTGCAGCATTTGTTGGTGGGCGCAGGATTGGGTGCACGCTGAGAAGAGCAGGCACAAGACGATATCGTTTTTTTTATGTTTCAAGTGTGCATTTCAAAATAGAATAAACGGCTTTGTCGTTCGTTGTTGTAACGATCAGCATACTCCTTTTTCGGATACTCAGATGTGAACCTCCAGGAACTGCGATTAGCGTTCCGTAGAGTTCTCCCTTTTGAATGGCAGAAGCTCATGCGAGGCCAACAGAGGACGCCAAGCGTCGATGAACACGGCAAGACAAAGAGGTCATAATTGGCGCCTTGTGAATCCCCTTTTTTATTCTGTAATTCCGTAATTCCCCTATACCCCCCCCCTCGCCCACCTTTCTCTTAGCGGCTTCCTTACAAAGCTCTTGACTCCCCTTTCTCCATCCCTTCCTTCCCCCTAGTGCTTTCCCTTCTCACGGAACGGTCGGGTACCGTGCTTCAAGTAAGAAAATAAATGTAGCGGAATTTTAAAGAATGTCCCGTTGGGTCGTTTTCTTTGTGGTTCCAATTTGTAAATTATTGCTTTAGCCGTAAGTACATTGCGATATGGCATTGTTTGAACCAAAAACGAAAAGTAAAATCAAGCTGTATAAGAACGAAACGTTTTAATTTTTTTTTTTTTTAAATGATCCAAGCTTGGACACATAGGGCGTTGGAAGAATGCAGTGACATCTTTTGTCACCTGTATGTCCGTGATATATGATATGAAAATATCTCTAAACCTCTATAACATCTCTAAACCTCTATAACCTTGTCTGTTTCTAAGCAGTATTCCAAGCTCATTTCTGTTTAGTTTTAGTGCGATTTGTATAAGCGATGTAATCGTTTGTCACAAAGCGCTTGAGTTTGAACACGATCTATCTCGATTTCGAGGTTACCTCTGCAATGGGTCACAAATACCACAAACTAATTTTAGAATTGGTCTTAAAAAAGGACAAAAATGTTTGTTTGTTTTACACTGCGGGATGTATTTGTGTATTTTCTTCGTTTAAAATACTTAATTCTATTGGCCTTGGTCACAAAATTATCAACTTGATGTTTTTATTTTACGAGAAACCAATAATCAACTGTCGGACACTTAACATGTTCTACGGATGGAGATATACTTTTTTCACTTGATAGAAGCGCTTAAGGTCAGGGACAAAGTTAATAAGGAAACGCACCAAGAAACGCACTCGCAAGTGGGCACACAATGACATAAATATCTTAATAAACCACTTCGCTTCCAGCCATTCCACTCTCTCTCTCTATAAAAACCTGAACATTTAACCTTCGCCTTTAATATTGGAACGCGATAGCGTTATTGGAGCCTGCTCTCACTGCCTTCTCATTCGTCGTTCAAGCGTGTCGTGCGTAGCTTGTCTGGCTCGCAACCAAAGGGTCGTGCGCAGGGTTGTAAAAGTTACTTCAAAAATGTACCTAAGGTAGAGTTACAGTTACTCATACGAAAATGTACCTAGGTGCGTATCTAGCTACTCTCTTAAAAATGTACCTAGGTACAGGTACAGTTACTTCAAAGATACTTTTTATTTTCACGTCAAGTTTTTTTTTTCAAATTTGTCACATTATTTTTGGAAGTAAATCCTTTGTATACTGGGATGTACACAAAAACAAGTTTGATAAACATGATGAAATTGATCCCTGGAGAGGGGGATCAAGGGGGACAAAGGACAAACAGAAATCTCCAAACAACAGCTTGCTTGCACCTTTGCATTTAATTGCAGTATAATATAACCTTGATAAACATGCTTTATTGATGTCAATGTTTCTAGGAAGGAAGAGAATATTTTAGCGCGAGCGCGTTTAGGAGCTCGTGTCACAGAAAATCCGTCGGGCGTCGGTGGCGTGACGAGAAATTTCTGAATGATCGATAGGGTCGTGACGTCAGAGTCATATGACTACGCGCGTGAATTTCAAACAACCCACAACGCTCATGTGAAACGTGACGTTACGCGTGGAATGAAGGTGGTTAAAGAAACACGAATCAATGGTCGCTGCATGTTTCAAATGATCCCATTTGATAAACTAATTCATTTGCCTTAAAGAAAAATTTGAAGAATTTACGCAGGATCGCACCCACGACCCTTCGGTTGGGAGCCAGACATGCTACCGACTAGGCAACGGAGGGCTTGGGAATGGCACTGCGATCCTGCCGTCATTGGAGTGCGTCGATGTCTGTCTGTGTCAGGGTAAAGGCACTAGCGCATCGAGTGTTGTCTGCGCGTGCCGAGCAAGCACATAAATAAACCTTGCGGGGTAAAATGACATCAAAGCACTGGCAAAAGCTCCTCGATCGCGCCGGGAGTGTTGTATTACAAGAACTAGGTCGTTGTGTGACTCAAGAGCATGAGAAACGATTGAGAAGGCCATGCGTTCAACTCTTAAAGGCGAAGATTAATCGTCCTCCCAGTTTTTTTCTTCACAAACATTTTCTCTTTTGTAAAGTACAAAATTTGAGTTCGATTTATTGCATGAAAACACTACGTGATGTTAAATTGCTTTAGGACTGTAATTATAGTTTATTTTCAGTTTTATGTTATATTGTATTTTCTACGCTTTTGACGAAGTGAATAGAAAAGTACCTATAAAAAGTAACTTCACTTAGTTACAAGTTACTGGAAAATGTACCTAAGATACATATACAGATACTGAAAAATGAAAGTACCTAGGTTTGTACCTCAGCTACAACAAAAGTACCTAGATACCGATTTACAGTTACTTGTACCTAGGTACTTTACAACCCTGGTCGTGGGTTTGAATCACGCCTTCGCATTGTTTGTCTAATGAAAATGAATTACTTTGTAAAAAGAAATCAATTGAGGTAGATGGCGATGTTTAATACGCACTGCAAGTGATGTTTTTATCACTTCCATTCCAAGCGTTACGTCGGATTTTACGCTAGCGTTGTGTGTTGTTCGAAATTCCCGCGCGAGGCCATGTAATTGTGACTTCATGACCCTATCGACCAATGAGGTTCTTCCTGTCGCGCCATCAACGCTGGCTTTTCTGCGATACGATATTCTTTAACGCTCTCACGTTAAAATAACCTTTCCTAATCTGACAGGGCCGCAGACCGGCGCACACTGTTTTGATGACACCCGATTTTGTGAATTTCTTCAGTTGTTCCTCTGCTGTGCCATCTCAAGATGGTTTTATTTGACGACGAAAGCGGGCGCGGGCTTTGATCGCCATGCCCAGCCAAAAGCACACAGGGCGTCTGCCTGATATCGGCTGCGTATTTTCTAGCACGGTAATCTATTTTGGCGGTATTTAGTATCACACGGCTTGTGTAATAACGCACGTATTTAGGGTTCTTTATATTTACATCTATTTTTATCAATGACACGAGTATTTTAGGACCTATATGACAGATGAGTATGTTGAAAAACTCAATAAAACCGGACACGTTTTTTTTTTAATATGAGAATAATAAAGAAAATGCAGCAAAATCTTCACAAGTTCGTACGTACCAATGACACGGTTGGAAAAAATACCATCTTCAATTTTTGCGAGGTCACCTCTGAAAAAAAAAACATAAGACGGCAATAGAAATGCAGTTTAGTTTTATAGAATAACATTTCAATCTCACGCTCAACTTTACCCTTTTCTAGATAAAACGCAGGAACGGTTTTAATGCTCTTCCTACACTCACTGACAGCCTGTAAAACTCAGAGCTTGGCGAGTTCTATGAATGTGACTGTCCCTTCGCGGCTATTGAGACTGCTGAATGAACCAATAAGGAACCCGAAGAACAAAACTCTAAGCATCAGGCGTGAACCAAACGAGCCATATACTGTCTTCTTCAATTGTCAGGGACAACAAAAACAGAGATAAGCAGCATGCATATTGTAGATATAAAGAAAACGAAAGATGAACAAATAATGACGAAAAGAATCCCTGGAGAAGTTGGAACAAGAGGGACAAAGGACAAACACATAACTCCAAGCAAAGCTAGGTGACTGGTTCGCGACGAGTCACCTAGCTTTGGTCCGGGTGTCGAACCCGGGACCTCTTCATTCCCAGTAGAGCGCCCTACCAACTGAGCTAACCAGAGGTTAGACGTCAGGAGAGAACGTGTCTTATCAGCTGCCATCAGTCTAACACCAACAAAGGTGAAGCTTGCAATTTAGGGTTATGATTATAATGCAATTAATTGCGAAGGTGGAAGCGAGCTGGACAGAAATGACAAAAATAATCCCTGGAGAAGGGGAACAAGAGGGACAGAGGGCAAGCACAAATCTCTAAACAGACATTACAAATTTATTAGGTACTTCGTACAAAACACACCCTGCGCGTGGAAGACGAGGGAACGTTTTTGTATATCTTTATATTTTTTTTCTAATCTCGTTGAACTCGTCTACTTCCGACAAAATGGCAAGTACACCGATTCGAGAAAGCCTCTTGGGACCGGTAACTTTGCTGGTTTGGTGTTTTTGAGCACAATTACGCATCAATAAACGTCAATACAGCTAAGCCAATGTAACGAGTTTTCTGGGCCAATCAGGGAGTGATAAAAGAGCGAGGTCGTGGCGTTGAACTATTTTTAACGCTGTAGCGTTCAGGAGCTCGTTTCTCAGAAAAGCCGGCGTTGGGTTACCTGACTGGAAAATCCTGATTGGTGGATAGGGTCATGACGTAAGAGCCACATGACCTCGAGCAAGAATTTCAAATAACCCCGAAAGCTCAAGTGAAACGTGATGTCACGCTTCCAATAAAACCGATTACAACATAGCATGGGACGGGAATTAAAGGTTGCCGCATGTATAAAGAGATGTTCATTGTAAATGTAATTCATTTGCCTCGAGGAAACAAAAATGAGAGAATTTTAAGCGGGATTGAAACTCACGATTATCCGATTGCAAGTAAGACACGCTACTGATTAGGCCACGCAAGGTACGCTTGCTAGGCTTGTGAACGAGCCGGAAATTCTATATGCCTGACAGCTTAGCCGACGCGAGGCTACAGCAGCCTTTCGGATATGCGATATATTCTCTGGATATCGGAGCGCATTCGCGTTTCCTAGCTGGACAAGCGAATTCGAAGGCGGTGCGAGCGCGGCCCGATGAGGCGTGTCACTCGTAAGGGCGAAGCTTAAGCGTCCTCCAAGTGTTGGGCTTGAGCTGTGATCGGCTGAACTAATCAACTGCGGTGAACGCACCACGACCTTGAGGATTCAATATATGTGTTCTTATTTGTGTGTATTAAGCGCGCTCTGATCTGGGATGAAAAGAAGTCTAAGACATTACACGGTAATATGAGACAGCAAAGAAATTGTATTAATGTGTCGAATTTATTGGTACGTCTGATTCGAAATAAGAGCGACAAGAAATCATTTGCTGAACGTCGCATTTGGATTGTCATTGACTATTTCCTGGCTGACGGAGGTGGTAGACTAGAACACAGGCATGCTAAACTGTGGTCTCCATCAATGTCTGAATTCGCAGATGCGTCCGCGCATGCTCATATACGTGATCTGCACATATATCCGCCTCGTAAAGGCGGATATGATGTGTGCAGAATGTGTGTTTGGAAATTATGGCCCAATGTATGGGTCGCCAACTCTAGCTCGACTATTTTGTCTCAGGCAACAAGAAGGCTTTCTTGGGAAGTATAACTCACTGCGCAAAGCAAACAAGGAGATTTTAATATAGCCTAAAACTACCGCTAAAATTCCTTCCTAACCGTACAGATTGCTTTTAATGATTTATGGTTTTTGGCTAATCATTTTACATTACTGGTTTACTATCGCTAAAGCGTCTGGTAAAGTGTGGAGTCTTCGAAGGACTATGTGGCATTGTACCCCGGAAACTAAGCTTTTTGCGTAAACTACTTTGATTCGTCCATTATTAGAACACGCGGACATTCTATGGTACCCGTATACACAGTCATTGATTGACAAATTTGAGAGAGTGCAAGAAAAGGCAGTGCGATTTACATATAATGCATAAGAATGCATACGTCTGTCATCCCTTTATGCGTTATCCGGATTAGTCCAGTTATCGGCCCGCAGAAAAGTAAAGCGTCTGAATTTCTTTTTATAAATTAATACACGATAAGATTGGAATGAAGTTCAAATACTATCTGGTGTACAATATCAGTCGAGTCACGCGGCAGAAGCACAAAAATCTTCGAGAGTTTCAATGTAGAAAATACATTTTTAACTACTCTTTTTTTCCGAGAACTGTCCGAAACTGGAATGACCTGACTCACAACATTACTGGCAGTGCCACCTTCGACACGGTTGTGAGTGCCTTAGATGGAGTTTTGAATCCATTTGACTAATCATTTGCTAAGCGTTACCTCTGTTTATTGGAAAGCGTTTGTACTATATGCCTTTTATTTTTTTTTCAACTATGTTTTTTGAAGCCATGTATAACTAGAGCCATGCTGTTGTAGATGTCACATATGTACTCACATGCCCTGGCCCACAAAAGTAGGCCGACAATATTATTCAAATGAAAAATAAATTAAAAAATAAATAAATAAACAAAATGGTGGGTAGAACTTCATTGTGCTTACGATGTAACCAAGGTGACGAGGTCTGCGGTAACCTCGATCCTCCCCGAGTTGACTGCGTCCTTCAAATTCTTAAGCGTTCTTTTTAACCAGACATATCTTTTAGTGTAACCTCGCGGCTTCAACTTATCTTGAGCTACTACTTCTCTTGTAATGGTGTTCATCTAGACCAAAGAAAAAAAAGGGTGTTAAATAACACGAGCCTTATTAACGCATATCAAACAGTGTTTGCTGCAGAGAAGCCCATATGAACAACATACCTCTGTCAACTCAAGAACAGCAACCAGAACAAATTGAACTCTTGGATGCGAAGTGACGTCATATCGCATGTTGACCTTGAAAAAAAGTGTGGTAAATATTTGAGCGTGTTTTCTATCAGCGTATTTCCAAAACGCAAATAAGCGACACCACCCAGCGGAAGAGACGCGAACGAGAGAAGCGAGGAGCAACTACCTAGGAATGTGTGCAGCAAAAGCTGCCGGGGCCTGGCGGCAGCATTGCGAAAAACAAATAGAGGGATTAAGCGCAGATTTTTTGAGTTGCGAATCAAACTGTCCACCTCAAATTTATTGGAGCACCACAAAACGTATATGTTGTTGAGTTTATAGAAGACGAAGTAAACAGACAGGAAACGAGGTTTTAGTCAAACACACTTAAAACGCCGAAATGACGGCAAAAAAAAAAGGATATGGCATCAACACGGTTTTGCATGTTTCTATTTGTTTTAATTTCTGGTGTTCAGTTTAAAATGTCTGTGTCCACATTATTACAATATTTTGTTACGCATTGCCAAACAAAGAGGAAGCGCTCAAAATGCTATTTGTATAAAAATATTCATCCACGGTTTTCTCTAAACTGACAAGATGAGGACTGTAGGAAGCCTCGTTCCAGTGTCCGGACTCCACCTCTTGACCGTTGCCCTCCGCCGAGTTTTTGAATGGGCGTGCACCCTGGAAGCTCACAAGATATAGAAGCCTTAAGAAAAG
Source organism: Ixodes scapularis (assembly GCF_016920785.2). Taxonomy (NCBI): domain Eukaryota; kingdom Metazoa; phylum Arthropoda; class Arachnida; order Ixodida; family Ixodidae; genus Ixodes; species Ixodes scapularis. Next base: position 969,781 of record NW_024610026.1, on the reverse strand, counting down.
CAAAACATTTTCGCTTGAAGTGCGACAATTTAAGAACCGCCTACCGTTCTCATCATGTTTTTGAATGGGTATATCACTGTCTTCTTTAGGTATTTAAAGTGCCTTTAATGATAATACAGCCTGTTAATGTAATTGGTTCTGAATCATCTTCTAAACAATAGTCACTGACGGCTTATGAGACGCAGATTCCCGTCTATTATAATCATGCACCTTGATTAATGGCTCCTTTTTCGCAGTTCTTATTGTTTGATGCCACCATTTTATTGACCGCGGAGCGGTTAAAAGATGTTTCGGTTTCACATTTGAATAGTATATTTCTTCGTCATGACCAGCACACAGCAAGTTTAAATACGTATGACAACTCTGCAGTTGCTAATAACTCTCTAATAATATTTCTGGAATATGGAAAAAAATAACATTCAGAAACAGCTTAAGCGGCTTGTTTTCGCACGTCATGAATAGACAAGACTGTGACACACAGAAAACTAAATCAAACTTGCAGGATACAATTCACCAAGGTAAGGCGTCATACCAGTTGAACAGTGACTCCAGCGTATCGCAAGAGGCTTCTTGTAGTCTTGAACTGCTTTCTGTGGTGGTGATCGAACACCATTGCCACCTCGACAAGAAAAACGCTCGGTATTTGTGCGGCTGGTCGGGTAGCTGAAAAATCGATTTCATCAAAAATATGCTTTCAAATGTTGGAATCGAAGTATATAAAACGTTCTGTACCTTTCATGAATTTGCATGTAATAGTGGCATTGATAAGTAAGATTATGCCACAAATAAATGACACACACATGATACGATGCGAGCCCTAACTAACTCGCAACGAACACGTGTCTTTGAGAATGACTCGCAATTAGGGAGGTTTCACCTGCTCTAACAAGCAAACTGCCTGGCTTCTTTTCACACATCTTCAAAGCCGTTTGTTTCTCAAGTGAACTATTCATATAAATAAAACAACTGCATGACACCGACCTCTCAGTGGGTAAAGGACACTCTCTCGATATATTTAAAGAGAAAAAAAAACAGTCTTCTTTCCAACAGAACTGCATCTTTGTCTTGCTCGCTTAGGAAGTAATTTTTTGCACCTCGCGTTGTAAATACTTTCTAGTAATAGCAATCTTTTTATGTCTTCCTTTTTTATTTATATAGTTTGATGACCTTTATTTTACTTATGCAGAGAGTCATGTCAAATAGCAGTTTTCGCTGTATTAGGATTTTTGGCGAATGATAAAATGTGCGTCACCAGTGGAAAGAACGCGAGAAGGAAACATGTTTAAATTCTTTTGTTGCGCAATGAAAAGTAATTTTGAGCACTGTCCGCAAAATCAGCTGATATAGGGCATTTACTTACAGGACGACGTTCTCTACTCGACAATAAACTGTGTAAGTACAACCAGAAGCACTGATACCATGCTGGTGATAAAGCAGTCACATCATTTAATATTTTTGTCAGATACGCTAATTCAAAATCCCTCCACATTATAGAATCATCTCATGTGATCCTCGTCACAGTTGGTGTATTAAACTTTTCTATATATTGCCACGTGTGACCAAGTGGTTACCACGCGTGACTGTCGCTCGGAAAGCTTAGGTTCGGTTCCAGTCAGTGGGATGTTCTTTTATTTATTATTTCAACATTGCATTCTCGTGAGTTCGAGATCATTCTCGTCTGATCGAGTTCCGAATGTTCTAGTCGTCGAACGTTCTAGGTCGATTTTCCCAGAAGCCAACGTGCGTACATCAGGGGCTCCGCGTGGCGACCTGCGGTCAGTCTCGCCCCAGCGTTGGACTCTGATCTTACCCCGACTTCGACGCCGGCGACGCTTGCTATTGTCTTTTGTTTCCTTTTTATTTTTGGACACAAGTTCGCTCCATTAAACGTTTCAGTTTCCTCAGGTTTTTTTTGTTTCACCTTGTCATTCGTGACATTTTGGTGGAGGTGCGGGGTACCGCATGCCCGTGCAGCGATCCCCTCCAAGGGCCCGCAGTGAAAGTCTGATTCCAGGCTCAGTGCGAGGACCGCTCAACGCGGATCCTGAAACTCGAACCAGCCGCTGCACCAAGGAAAAGGATCCTGAGAACGGTTTGCTGCTGGACAAGCCCGAGCCGAAGAAGACGACGATGGCCAACTAGCCGCAGACCCCCGCCGCTTCTGCCGTCGCCTACCTACCCGTCGCTACTCGGACACCAACTCCCTTCCACGGCGAAAGCCACGGAGACATTGACAACTGGGTTCAACATTACGAACGAGTGGCCCGTCATAACGGGTGGACACCTGAACAGTGTATTCAGTATGCCTACTTTGCCTCGGAAGCAACCGCCCGGCACTGGTTCGAGAAGCACGAAGCATCGATCACCTCCTGGAAGCAATTCAAGGCTGAGTTGCGAAGAACATTCACGAACCAACAACGAAGAGGACGCGCGAAAGAGCTTCTTCAAGCGAAGATCTAAGGCACTAACGAGGACGTCGTTAGCTTCGTGGAAGATATCCTGCGACTCAGCAACCACGCCGATCCTCAAGGCTGCGAAGCAAAGAAGCTGAGAATCCTGATGCGAGGCGTCAAGGAAAACATCTTCGGCGGCCTTGTGCGAGCCCCGCCTATCACAGTCAAAGGATTCGTAACAAAGGCAACAAACATCGAACGTGCCCTACAAGCACGGGCCTCCCAATAGCAGAGACTTCCCGGCGTCGCTGCCTTCTCGACTTATAGCTGCAAGAGCCCGGACCTCCGCGAGATTATTCGGGACGTCGTGCGGGAGGAAATAAGAAGCTGCTACCTGCTGCCACAAGCCCGGCTTCGCCCTCAGTCGCCAAGATTGTCCGGGAAGAAGTTCAACAGGCGCTGCATCCAGAAGTTCTTGTCAGCGTCACTAGTGAACCACCGAAGCTGGGCTACGCCGCAGCTACCCGACGACCACCGCCCCTGCTCACCCGTATACGGCGCCACCCCGACGTGAACGTCCAGCTCCGCAGTATTCCCGACGCCAGGAAGATCGGGCGTACGTCCGCCCAAAACAACCTGCGCCACAAAAGACCGACATGTGGAGGACGGCCGATCGACCCCCGTTGTGATTTCATTGCGGTGAAACCGGCCACATTTACCGTCGAAGCCACCAATGACAATTGGGTCTGCGCGGGTTGCACCCGAATGACCCGCGCCCAAGGTGCGACGAACGCCTTCGTGACACTGAGGAGTACCTCCGACGTTCGCCATCTTCAACGCCGCTTCTCCGTCGTTAGTCCCGCTCACCATCGCCCACACGTTCAGCGTCTCCAGCGCCACCACCCCACCGAGAGAGCCTGTCTCCTTTGCGTCTCCATGAACACTAAGTGCGGCAACGCCTGGAGGTGGCGTTTCCGTAGACTACCGAAGTAGAGAGCCTCCATAAACGAAAGAGCGCTTCCACTCTCCCGACGCTGCGCACAACAACGATGCCACTGCATCGGTGTCCAACAACCTAAAAGTTATTATCAACGGCCACGACGCATCGGCGCTCGTGGACACCGGAGCAGACTAATCTGTCTTGAGTGGGAGGCTTTTTCGCCGCCAACGAAAAGTGACGACGCCGTGGGAAGGCCCTCAGATACGAACCGCCGGTGGGCACCTTATTATACCAGTCGGGAGAAGCACTTCCCGCGTCGAGATTCACGACGTTCGTCATTCTGCAAGGCTGTGCGAGGGATATTATCCTCGATATAGACTTTCTCTGCGAGAATGGCGTCGTCCTCGACCTCGGAGAAAACCGGTTGATGTTACGAAAACCTGTTTTACCACCAGAGGAACCCGAAGCGACATCATCCGCCGTCCATTCCTCTGATGCCACGTGAACTTACCGCCGCGGTCGAGTGTTTTCGTGCCCGTCGGGGTCACCGAAGCTCTCGGCGGCCAAGTTCTGTTCGAGGAAAGCCTCCAGTTCCGTCTAGGAAGAGGAACCGGCGTCTCAAGAGGAGTAGCTGAACTCCAGGATGACCGTACTGTGGTCCTCGTGATGAAGTTCCGAAATGAAACGCAAAACCTTACTAAAAGTACGGCCATTGGCTACGTCGAGGAGCTCTGAAACTCTGCCGAAATCGTCGCCATTACTGTCGCATCCTCGCCACCTCAGCAAGGCAGTACGTCGCCAGCGCAGCTCGACATGGACCCTAAGCTTCCGGGCCCGAAACGTCGGCAGTTAATTGACCTCCATGCCGAATAACGCGACTGCTCTGCGACGTCGGCAAAGGTGCGCAAACCGCCGTTGCGAAGCACCGCATCGTTACCGAGGGAAACGCGCGCCCTATGCGCCGATCGCTGCACAGAGTTTCCGTTAAAGAAAGGTAGGTGATCCAGGAGCAAGTTTAAGATATGCTGAAAAACGACACAATCCACTTGCAAGCAAACCATGGGACTCTCCAGCCGTACTGGTTGAGAAGAAGGACGGAACGCTTAGGTTTTGCGTGGACTACCGGCAGCTGAACGCGGTGACAAAAAAAGACGTCTATCCACCCCCACGCATCAATGATGCTTTAGGCCGCCAGCGACGAATGGGATCGAGAGAAGACAGCTTTCGTCACACCGGATGGACTATACGCGTTCAAGGTGATGCCCCTCGGACTGTGCACGGCGCCAGCAACTTTCCAGCGTGTCATCGACACCGTACTGGCGGGACTGAAGTAGCAGAGCTGTCGTCTACCTCGACGGCCTTGTTGTGTTTTCCAGCGACTTTGACGAGCACTTGCGACGGCTCCGAGCTGTTCTCTAAGTCATACGGGCCGCCGGACTCACCCTGAAGCCGTAAAAGTGTCGGTTCGACTATGACGAACTGAAGTTCCTAGGTCACGTGGTTAGCAACGAAGGCGTTCGCCCCGAGCCAGAGAAGACTCGCGCCGTCGCAGCACTTCCAGCGCCGACAGACAAGAAGGCAGTGCGAAGGTTTCTTGGACTATGTGCCTACTTTCGGCGCTTCGTTTGGGATTTCACAGTGATTTCCGCACCGCTCAGAAACATTACATAGGGCGCCGAGAAGTTCGAATGGGCCGAGGAGGAGCAGCAGGCATTCGACGAGCTGAAGCGACGACTGCAGAGTCCTCCTGTTCTTGGACATTCCGATCAAGATGCGGAAACCGAAAATCACATGAATGCAAGTAACGCTGTACGGCGCGGTACTGGTTGAAGTTCAAGAGGACACTGAATGAGTTATCGGCTACGCAAGTCGAGCACTGTCCAAGGCGGAGAATATTTACTCCACGACTGAGAAAAATGCCTTGCGGTCGTTGGGGCAATCACGAACTTTCGTCCGTACTTGTACGGGAGCCCGTTCCGTGTAGTCACGGGCCACCACTTGCTCTGCTGGCTTGCGAACCTGAAGGACCCGTCAGGACGCCTCGCTCGATGGAGTCTCCGACTACAAGAGTTCAACACGACTGTGGTCTACAAGTCAGGCCGCAAGCACAGCGACGCCGACTGCCTGTCCAGAGCCCCCGTCGAAACACCTTCCGGCAGCAACGATGACAATGAGGACGAGTGCTTCCTAAGCGCAGACAACACCGGCGACATGGCTCGACGTCAAAGAGACGATCCTGAGTTGCGCGTGCTAATCGAGCACCTCGAAGGGCGAGGTATCACTGTCCCCCGTGTCTTGTCGAGAGCCCTGCCGACCTTCGTCCTCTGACAAGATGTATTTTACAAAGAGGGCTTCGGATACAACAGTACGCCATGGGTGCTGGTAATCCCTACCGACCTTAAAGCGGAGATCTTCCAAGGCTGCCACGACGACCCGACGTCCGGACACCATGGTTACGCCGAAACGAAAGCCCTTCCTGCTGGAACTGCTGTGGAAGTCGCCAAGTTTTTTATCGAGTCTATCGTCCTCCGGCAGGGCGCTTCCGAAGTTCTGATCTCAGACCATAGATCATCGTTCATGGCCCAGCTGACGCAAGAAATCCTTCGTCGGAGCCACACCAGCCATCGGCGCACCACTGCGTACCACCTGCAGTCAAACAGGCTGACGGAGAGACTCAAGAAGAGCATCGCCGACATGATCTCTATGTACGTTCATGTTGCAGGTTCCGAAGAAGAAGAGAGACATAGGGCGAATGGACGAGGGACGAGAAGAAAAGGAGAAAAAGAAGAGGTGGAACGGAACGGCACTGGTGGGGCAGTCGAATCCGGCAGAGTTCGAGGCAGAAGCCTTTTTCATCGCGGAGTCATGGACCCAGAGCTCCACGGCGTACCCGGGCCTTCACCCTCGAGGCAGACCGGCAAAGCAGCGACGGTCGCCACAATCGTGGAGACCAAGCCGGCGGCAGAGTAGAGATCTGTATTTATAAACCTCCTTCTCATGGCAGCGGGTGTCGTCTGGTTTCTCGGTGAGCGAGCGCAGCGGGGTCCGATCGGGCAGGGGCAATAGGACACCCACATTAACTGGAGCCCAACGTGGGGCCCGATCAGATTGCCGCTGCGCCTGTTCATCCCGGGAGGCCACGCACATTGCCCCTCGTTCTCTTTTAGGACGGAAGTTTTCGCCCAAGCCCGTTGAGCGTTAGTTAGACACTAACGATTTCAAGGTCAGCTCGGAATAAGGGGTTGGCCGACAGCGATGTCCAGGCGGTGTCAGAAGTCGCTGCAAGTGCACAAGAAGGCGCGAATGCACAGGCGGACGGCGCAGTGGCGCCGGGGGCAAGGACTTGGCCCACGGCTGCGGGAGGAGGAGTCAGCTATCCTCTACGTTCCCTAACGGCGATGTTCGAGACGTTTTCACGACAAATGGGGACAGCCCCAACATGGGTCTCAGGAAAACGGGAGAGGCCGCCGCCACTAATTGTACTTCCACTACTCACGGTTGCCGGCCGCTGCCGAGGCCCCTCATCAGACTGCGAACGGGGCTGGAGTTGCGGTCAGCGACAGATTGATGTTTATCCCGTCGTCGTGTCGGACTCAGGGTTTGACATCTGAGAAAGGGCCATACGTGCGCGCCGAGATCGGTGGTAACATTTACTACGCACTAATTGACGCCGGTTCGACCCTTTCCCTAATAGGCGACAGAGTCTACGAAGACTGTCGTCGAAGAGCACTTGACGTGCGAGAAGTTCCCACCGCGCTTGGTTTAGCAGCAGCATCGGCTAGGGCACAAAGCGCTCTACGCATTGACCTTAGCCTAGATGGCAGACGAAGGAGGCAGCGTTTTCTCTATCTACCACGCATGCAAATTCCTGTGATCTTAGGACAGGACTTCGTCTGCCGGGAGGGGATTATCATAGACTTGAGGAATAACGGGTACCACTATAATCCGTTGACTCCCCTTATCTTTTTTGCCGCCCCACCGCGTTTCGGTCAGGGCATAGAACGCTCACTCGCCGGATCTCAATAGGAGCAAACATTAGCTTCGCGAGTAGACCGCAAGGGCTTGACCAACATGGTTGCCGACACACTTTCTTGGGCACTGGTGATAGTGGTTGGAAGGAGAGGACGCAACCAGGGGATTGCGAGAGACGAGTTTCCCGCGCGACCGCTCATAAGCGAGAGAGTGGAGGGAAATCTATGCAACCAGATGTCGTAGAAGTCTAAGGAGGCCGCACGAGGGAACAAAAGATCGTGGCTTGGAGTGAAGTGTTGAGCAAGGAAGTACTTGTCAAGGCCCTAAAGGCAGACGGTTTTTGTCAGCGGATGTTGGGGAAAATAGTGGAAATGGAAAGCAACACCGGGAACGCTGGCGGTCAAGTTAACGAACACATTCATTGATACCTGCTGGGCCAAGACGGCTTGTTGCTCCGCTACATCCCAACAATCGATGACAAGGAAGGAAACGACTATACGTTTAGGGTGGTGATTCCTAGGAGTCTACGGAGGCGGTTTATCGGTTACTTCCACGATTCGGCTATAGCTTGTCATGGCAGCGGCAGCAAGACTTTTCAAAAGTTATGTCGCGTCGCGACCTGGCCATAGATGAGGCAGGACACACTCCGGTACGCCCGTACCTACCCAGCCTGCCAAATAGCGAAGCCGCGAGGGGGAAAGCCCCCAGGCCTGATGCAGCTTGTAGTGAGTCACTACTCGTGGGAGATGGTTGCTTGCGACATCGTCGGCTCACTACCAAAAAGTCCCTGTGGGAACCAGTACTTATTGGTAATAACCGATTATTTCTCAAAATGGGTGGAGTTACACCCGCTGAGGAGGTTGGTTTTGAAGCGCATCGGGGAAAAGTTGTTGGAAACTTTCATGCGTTTCGGCACACCCACGTGTCTCATCAGCAATAATACTTGTAATTTTACCATCAAATTGTTCACTGACTCCTGCTTGGCGCTAAACACAAAACACAGGAGGACAACACCATGCCATCTTCAGGCTAATATCACTGAAAGAGTGAATCGGAACTTGAAGAGTATGTTGATCGCGCTAAACCGGGAGACAAAGGGACTGGGATCAGTACGTCAGCGAGATGGGTTTCGCCATCCGGATGACTGTGAACAGATGAACTGGGTTCACAATAGCGCTTCTTAACTTGGGTAAAGAACTACCGTCTCCGCTAGAGAAAGGATTGCAGAATAACCAAGCACCACTAGAGCGCTCACTCTCTAAATACGCGGTAAAATTAAAGAACCGCTTGGCGAGCGCAATGCACGACGTTAGAGAGAATCTCGATGCTGCAAAGATCGAGCAGGCTGCCCAGTACGATGAGAGTTTTCGTCACCTGGAATACAAGTTGGGGGACCTGGTCCTTAGAGAACACATCCTTTGACCAATGCAGCGAGCGGATTCGCAGCCTCATTTGCTCCGAAGTGGGAAGGGCCCTACGTGGTAAAAGCAAGACAGTCACGTCTTACCTACAGGCTCGCTCGGCAAAATACGAACGAGGAGTCTGACCCGGTTCACATCACAGACCTGAAAAAGTACCATCTTCGTGATCGGGGTGACGATGAGCGAGAACTCGCAAAGGGGGACGAGGAACTCCTTGTCCAGGGCGATTCTGATGCGCAACCCACAACGCGCTCTAAGCGCGGCAGTCAAACGGTGCACGAACCTGTCGGGAAAGAACTCGACTGTGGATCTGCCCGGCAGTACGATTTACGGCCTAGAAATTTATATTTTCAGGGTTACTAATTGTGTCCCTTCTGCCCAGAATGACACCCCCTGAGAGGTCGACACGGAGACTACCGTCCCGGAGGTGAACCGGGATTGGGCACAAGTCCATCCGGTTTGGGGGACAGCCAAGCTGGGTGGCAAGAGGCTGACCTGCCCAGCCCACAGAGTAATCGACCCTGGGGCCCAGCAGACGGTGGCTCATCGCAGTGGGACGCGAGGAGCCCCACTTCCACAAACGGCTCAGCTAGCCGATATGGACCAGACCGGTGCAAAAGGCGCGGAGGCCGTCCTTGGAGACGGCCACGCCATCCCCGAGGAGCTGGTTCCCCGGCTCAGACCTCTACTCCGAACGTGCTGAGCCCATCTGCGTCGAGGGAACGACCAGCGTCAGCGCGGAACGGTGTGAACGTATACCCCCGAGAGGAATGCCAAGGCGATGCAGGCCCCACCGTGCCTTCGCCACACCGTGGCAACCTGGACGACGTGCGACGGGCGAGAAGACCGCCATTTCGTTTCAAGACAACGTTGGAGAGACCAACCGAGACCGACCCCGTCCCAACCCCTCCACCAGGCCCCACAGCCCTTCAGGGGACACATATTGCCGGCTTTTTCCTTTTTTGAGGACCAGATGAATCCGTGTTGTTTATGCCAGGTCCCGGTTGTGCACCAAAAACACACGAGGCCGGCCGTCGGCACACAGACATGTTAAAGACAATGGGTCTCAACTTCTGCATAGTGGCAGCGGTACAGTTGCTTCGCAGAAACCGGCCCGACCTCCTGAATCCAGCTGCCCTGGGTCCCGCCCAAAACCGAAACACACCCAAACGAAGCCCTAGTCGAGGAAATGGCAATCGGGGAGTCAACCCCAGACCCTTCTACCGCCGAGCAGCCTCCGTTTTTACCAGATCCCGCTCCGCGCACACCAGCTACAACCGAACTGCTTTCACCTCCTGCGAAAGACAGCCTAATGGAAGACATCAATGAGTTCCTTGAGAGTGACGCAATACCCCCAGCCTCCAGAACCCAGGACCAGACGCTTGAGGAGGCGATACCCCCGGCCTCCGGTATCCAGGACCAGACGCTCGAGGATTGGAGGATTTAGGGGACGAGGAAGAAGAGAGGCATAGGGCGAGGCGGGAGGGACGAGAAGAAAAGGAGGAAAAGAAGAAGTAAAACGCGGACGGCACTGGCGGGGCTGTCGAATCCGGCAGAGCTCGAGGGCAGAAGCCTTTTTCATCGTGGAGTCGCAGACCCAGACCTTCACGGCGTACCCGGGCCCTCCACCATCGAGGCAGGCCGGCAAGCAGCGCGGTTGCCACAACCGGGGAGGCCAAGCCAGCGGCGGAGCAGCGAACTGTATTTATAAAACTCCTCCTTATGGCAGGGGGTGTCGTCTGGTTTCTCGGTGAGTGAGCGCAGCGCGGTCAGATCGGGCAGTGGCAATAGGACACCTACAACGTGGAGCACAAGGCATGGAACGAGGTGTTGCAGTACGTGATATTTGCCTACAACACGGCCGTACAAGAGACCACCGGGGTGACATCGTTTCAACTGGTTCATGGTCGCGAAGTAATGACAATGCGGACGCGGGGTTACCCCACGAACCGTTTGTCGACGGAAGCGACGACGCTCAGGTGGTTGCCCAACGGGCAGAAGAAGTCCGCCAGCTCGCCAGACACCGTATGCAAGCCCAACAACGTGTTAACACTGGCCGCTAAAAACTTCGTCGTCGGGAGGTCCACTTCCAGCCCGGAGACAGGGTGTAGGTGTGGACACCGATCCGCCGCCGTGGTCTAAGCGAAAAACTCCTAAAGCGCTACTTTGGACCCTACAAAGTACTTCGTCGACTCGGGGATCTGAACTACGAGTTGATGTTCGACGGAACACGGACTTCATCACGCCGCTCTGCATTACAGGAAATCGTCCACGTGGTGCGCCTCAAGCCGTACTACGCACGCTAAGACTGCGAACTGGGATGTTGTGCAACGCTTGATGGAATTGTGTTTTGCCAGCCTTTGTATTCTTCCATTATTTTGTTTGCCTTGCTTTGTTTTGTTGCGTTTCACGTTGCATTGGGACGATGACTTTTTAAAGGGGGGAGTAATGCCACGCGCGTCGGCGAGCGACCGCGCGTGGCCGAGTGGTTATCGCGCGTGACTGTCGCTCGTAATGTCTAGGTTCGATTCCAGTGAGTGAAATGTTCTTTTATTTGTTCTTTCAACATTGCGTTCTCGTGAGTTGAAGATCATTCTCGTCTGACCGAGTTCCGAATATTCTAGTCGTCGAACGTTCTAGGCCGATTGTTCCAGAAGCCAACCCGTGTACATAAGGCTCTGCGTGGCGATCTGCGGTCAGTCTCGCCCCAGCGTTCGACTGTGCTCCGACGCCGACTTGGACGCCCGCGACGCCCTGCTGTTATCCTCTGTTTCCTTTTCATTTTTGGGCACAAGTTCGCCCCATTAAACGTTTCAGTTTCCCCAGTTATTTTTGTTTTACCTTCTCATTCGTGACAGTATAAGACTTTCGAATTGTTTGTCGCTAAAAGGCGACTCTACTTACGTCGTCTTTCAGGGCATTCCTGCTCTGCTGAAGCTGAAAAACAAAAGAATTAAATGTGTACTAATTTTTAGATAACGCTAAGAGCTTGGGTAATGAATAAATAAATAACAAAAAATTGCCGAGTTTTTTGTTTTGACGTTTGTTTTTACTCAAAGAATAATTATTCGGTTTGTAGCAATGTTCGAGACTTTAATTACTCCTTGGCAACTTAAAAAACTTGAAGGTTGATCGAGACGTTTCTATAAAAAGAGGCCTAAGATTGCTGATGGAAGTCGATCGCAACATCATTACTTTTGCTTAGTTTACAGTACCTTTTTAGGTGCAGGTACAACTTCACCAACAAAACATTTATTTTAAGACAACTACTGAATTAGAGGTGATAGCATTGTCAAATATGGTTATACGTAACGTAATATGCATAAACGAAAACTGGTGTAAATGCGAAAAAAAGGTTGGTGAACCTATTTTGTTGACAAATGTCGCAATTATGCTTTATAAAGTCGTGTATAAACATACATTGGTTAGCGTGCTTTATCATCTCGGTACTTTATTAATTATGACATACGGCTATAACGAAACATTTCCCGCCATATTTATCTATTTTTAGAAAATCACGCTATAAGCCACTTTTATCAGGCTTTAAAACCATTTATAAATCAATATGTAAGTATATTAGAAGTGTGGGCGCTTTAACTAACTAGATAAAACAGGTCGAATTCTCATTGAAACATTCTGCCTTATTTCAACTCGAGTCAGATTTTTCTAGCTTAGGCAGGTGATAAGAGTGGAAGGATCCAAGCCTTTTCGTATAAAAAGTTTTACGCTGTGTCTCACCTGTGTAATCGATTCTGTGCCCCTCCGGCTCCTCGATTTCAAAGACTTTGTGTGCTCCGTATCGACCTTCATGGTGTCCCATCAGGGGCAGAGGAGCAATCCTCAATGTGGGGCCCAAGGCCCCGCTCTGTGCGTAACATGATTGCGGCTTAGGAAACTTGCTTCTTGGAATAACAATTCATGATATTTTTTTATTGAATAATGTTGTAGGCCTCGTTAGCACCCAGAAACGTGCGGACCGAATAACATGTTTCAGGACGCAATAAAAAGTGACATTGCTCAGGATCTGTTCTATATCCTTTCCGGAATTCAGTCTGGCCACTTTGATCACTATCATCATCATCTGACAACGGCATATGTCCTATACTAATGGCGGCCTTCTGTTTACAGATGAAGGAAGAAGTTGAAGATGCTCCTAAGCAGATGATTCGATGCCTTTACATTCTCGACGTTAGCGCGACGTGAAGCAGGAATTGGACGCAGGAGCTGCGTAAGCGTTCATTCCTAACTCATTCCCAGTCAATCTGTTAGTAGCACTCACTCGGCTTCAAAGCACCTTGATGTATAGGACTCTATCAAGGCGGCTATATGGGTTGGCGCTTCGTTCCGACTGGCTGAATTTGTTTTGCCATCGATACTAAAAGAGATTGAAAAACAATTGTAGTGAAGTGCACATTTTCGTTTACCGTTGACTTTAAGTGACGGTGCCCCATTAAATACAGCAGACCACAGGTTCATTGCCGCCATTAGTATAGTAAAAGATAAACTGCCATTTGGGACACCAGATGGCACTGAATTCCAGAAAGGGCCTATTGAAGCCTGAAAGGAACAGAACTTCAAAATAAAACACCAGCCATCAGCGAAACAATAAGACGATAAACAGGAGCGGCAAAGAGTGCAGGTACACTCAGCTGAAAAACAAAAGCCACCTGACCTTGATGCGGAATCGGTGTCTTTTGGAGCAGCGTTTTTGTTATCTATTTGTTCTTTGAAATTACGACATCGTAACTATACATTTGTAACTCCGGTTTGTTTTTGGTCGCCCGCCGAAATTAAATTCCGTAATCCGGCGTTATATAAGTATTAACTATAATCGGTGACAGGTCAAGAACGAAGTGGAAGCTCCGCCTAACTCTTTCCAATTCAGCAGAGAGCACGCTGGAGAGGAGGTCGCTTCCTCTGCATCATTGCTCCGCTAATGTTGAAAGAGGTGGGAGGAGCTTTCCTCTTCGTTCTTGACCTGTCTCCGACTACAGGTTGAATTCTCAATTTTGAAAAGTCCGCGATGACTCAATTGATGGATCAGTCATACACAAAACATGTAAAACTACACAAAATTCAACTACACATCGCGTTAAAAAACCTAGATATTGCAAAGCTTTTTTTTTTTACTCGAGCTAAAAAAAGTATTATAAGCCAGCTAATGCGTATTAATGACGCATTATAAAAATGGTACAGACTCCAGACATCAAAATGCTTGCTCGTAAATTGATCACGGTCTTTTACTTTTTCTCGAGCTAAAAAGAAAAAAAAAATACGTTAGAGAAGTGTTTTTGATCCCGAAGGAAAAATCCATCAATGTAACCCTGTTTCGCAGTCAATGTTTTCTAGTGGACCGCTGACTGTGCCTGACTGTACGTCAAGCATGTCTGATTGGCCAACAAGCTACTCTGACCGACAGTCAAACTCCAGTCAGACTCCGCTTGTCGGCTTTCTGATGGTTTCCTGGTGGCAGTCGGCCGCCGCGAAATGCCATCAGGATGTCTTGGTGGCGATTCTGATTGTACATCGATTTTCTCTGACTGTACTTCAAAAAGCTTTGACGTGCAGACAGACGTACGGTCAAAGGACGTAAAGTTCGTTCGTAACCTATGAATACGAAAAGTAATCAATGGACGAGAAAACGATTTCGGGACGTGAGCCCATAAAACCGCTGACGTTAGAGATATGACACGCAACCGACCGACAACCTTGATCAGAAGCCCGCCGAAGCGCCGAACACGACACTTCGCTTCGCCCATAGAGGCTTCGCCAAGCTTTCATGAACGATCGCTCTCCACTCGTTTTGTTTGCCTGCTTGCTCCAACCTGTTGATCCTGCCCGGGCTCTAGAATGTCTTATGTTTTAGTAAAATTTCTAGACCCAGCCTGTTGTGAGTTCCGACGATGTAAGGGACTTTAGCGGTGTAGTTGAAGTCGACAAGGTGTACCAGGTCCACTGGGCCGGAGACGCGCGAACAAAAGGATCGTTCTACGACGCGAAAGTACTCTACATGGCAGGTGAGTAGAACTGAAGTACGGCCAGTGATGTACGAGTACTTTGCATAACATGCTGACGGCTTAACTGCATTTGCAGCCGAAGCATCTCGTATAAAACGAATAGTCAAATCGAGTTTCCAATGCGGTGGCATAGCATGGGGGTCAGGATGTCCGATTGGTACGCAAGTGGTCGCGGGTTCGATCCGGCGGTGGTCCTGCTTTTTTTTCTCGAACATTTTGTTTTATCGAGGCATTTGGCGATATTTATGAGTGCGTATAGCTTTACTCTTATATAAATGCTGCCCTTGTTGGTGAAATTCCCCTGGCAGTGGCAGTCAGACGTCGTCTGATGGACCATCAGATGACGTCTGATGGTCCATCACGTTCCACCAAGGTTGCTGACTGGCAGTCAATGTCCCAAATTACGTATCTAGATGGAATTTTCAATAGGGATTGCAAACGCAGTTTAGTGAACATTTCTTAGTATACACTTCCTTTTGTATCCTTTCTATTTTGGATGAACAGACGGATGTAATTTCATGCGATGCGAAGTTATTATATTGTTTAATAGCACGTTTCTGTGGTCCTTGATAGTATTTTCGCAATATTTTTGCGAACTCTACTCACTAGTTTGCTGTACTAGATAGATTACATAGTTACGTTCTTTTCTTCGGCCATGTGGCCCTTAAATAGAATAAAAATATCGCCGTTAAAGGAAAACATCTCACTCTTATTTCTGGTCTAAAATATATGCAAATATATCAAATAGAGCTTTGGAATAATACTTGGACACGAAGAGAGAAAGGACAGGAGAGGACAAGCAGCTTACTACCAACGATGTTTTAGTGTAAACTTCTTCTTTGCGCGTTTCCTCTTTATTCAGAAACCAAAGTAGAACACGATCTTTGCGCGTTTCCTCTTTATTCAGAAACCAAAGTAGAACACGATAAAAGTATTGCATAAATAAAACTATTGCACTCGGAAGGATACTACTGATAATTACGCATATACAAAAATTATACAAAAATATTACACAGAAACACTTAAAAATTATTGTTCTTGAACTAATCCACCACGAGCTCCTGCTGTTGTTGTTCGAGGCGTGTCATTTCGTAGGTGTTGTCTTTATTTTAGAGCGCAGCTCTTAGGCTCCCGTTTGCGGCTTGAGCAGCGTCGCCCTCCCCGTAACTGAGCTTTGCGTTATGGGACGTTTCCCATCATGATATCACACATGTCGTCACGTGTGATGTAACGAGGGTCACAAGTGACGTCACGAAAGTCACTTGTGAAGGTGACAACGAAGGTCACGGCCTTCACCGTAAAGGTCACGTCCACGAGACCTTCAGGAGTGACGTCGCGGGGGTCACTACAGTCGCGAGGGGGAGGGAGGGGGTAAATTAGGGCAGCAGGAAGGGGAGGAGAAAGGGAGGAGGGGAAGACGAGAATGAGAGGAGAAAGATGGAGGTAGGGAGAGGGAGGTGGAGCGGGAGGAGGAAAGAAGAAGAGGGTACGATGAAGGTTGAGGTACATACCCTCATTTCCATAACCTCCCCTCTTCTTCCCCGAGAACTGTGCTTTAATTCTGCATTACAGAGAACAGTAAACGGCTTGCTTTTTTTTTTGTGAACGATGATATATGGGGTGCTGACGCAATCTTCCGCGTGTTCCTCGATCGCGAACGCCTCGACCATCTCGCGTGCATTAGGATTGTTACTGCCAGGGATGATTCTGGTGTTAAACGCTGCACTGCAGTGGCATGTGCTGTGATGAGATACCAGTTCTCCGGCCGCTGTTCCCTTAAGAGGCGCTCCATGCTCGCGGCCTCTGTCGTTAAGACATCGGCACGTTTGGCCGATGTAGCGATTCCCGGATGACCGGGGAATGTGATGCACCACCCCTGTTGTGCATGAGATACACTGCGTTCTAAGGGCTGTGTCGCAATGTATTTTCTTTTCTTTTTTTTAGAGCAAAGCTTTTAGGCGCCTGTTCCGGCTAGAGTGGCGTCGCCATCGGCGCAACCGCGCGTCGCATTATGGGACGGTTCCCATAAAGACGCCACATGTGACGTCACGAGAGGTCACGAGGGAGGAGGAGGAAGCTATTCCGATAAATTGAGTGGAAAAAATTCTCTGCTAGACTTAGCAAAAAAATGGCCCCGCTAAATTTAGAGGAAAATATTCTCTCCTACGTTTGGTGGAAAGAATTCCCCGCTAGATATAGCGGAACAATTTCCCCGCCAGATTGGGCGAAACGAATTGCCTGCTAAATATAGCGGAAATATCTTCCTGATAAGTTTAGCGGAAAAATTTCCCCGCTGCATTTAGCGGTAAAAATTCCCCGCTATATTTAGCGGAAATTATTAGTCACTAAATTTAGGGGAATGAATTTCTTGCTAGATTTACCGCCAAAATTTTCCCGATATATTTAGCAAAAAAGTTGTCCGCTAAATTTAGCGGAAACACATTTTTTCCCTAAATCTAGCGGGAAATTTCCCCGCTAAGTTTATCGAAAAAATTCCCCGCTAAATTTAGCGGAAAATATCTTACAAATTTAGCGTTAGAATTTTCCGCTAAATTTAGCGAAAAAACACTGCGCTCGAAAAAAATTCCGCAAACTTAGCCTAAAACTTTTCCCACTGGAAAAATTTACCGATACATCTAGCGAAAAAAAGTGTCGGCTAAATTTAGCGAAAAACTTATTGGCTAAATTTAGCGGAAAATATTTCCTGATAAATTTATCGGAAAAAATTCTGTGCTGAATTTGGCGGAAACATTTCCCGGCTAAATTTTCCAGCTATACTCGGCGACAACTTTTCTTGGCAATGCAGTGGAAGTTGACGAGAACCCGCGCATAGCCTTATCCAGTGCTCAAAATGGGACAGGGATCACGTGTCTGCAACCTCCACTGCATTGCCAAGAAAAGTTGTCGCCGAGTATAGATATAGCGAAAACATTTCCCCGCTGAATTTAGGGGGGGAATTTTCTGCTAAACTTAGCAGGGATTTTTTTCACTGCATTTAGCGGCAAGTGTAGTGTAAAATTTTACGCGAAATGAAAGGATAGCAGGAGAGGAGGAGGCGAGGGGAGGATGGGGAGAAGGGGCATACCCTCCCTTCCGTAGCCTCCCCTCCTCCTCAAGAGCTGCGCTCTAATTCGGCATTACAGGAACTTGTAAACGTGTTTCATTTTTTTTGTTCTTCTTTTAACTTGTCTGCACATTGAGTAGGCCAAGAAAACCTACTTCATGGTCAGACAAGTTTGTTTAGCGAAATCTACGGTTCAATCTGTACGAGCTATGTGTGCGCAATATGTATACTGGATATGTGTTTTTGTTTTGTCAATCAAACATAAAGTAAATATTTTAAGAATGGCTCATTTTGAAGGGTGAAATGTACACCTACATAATATTAATACCATTGTATTACTCCCCTATTTATGAGATCTATGTTTTGGTCATTCCAGAAAAATTGTCGGGATTTTCAGTGACCATGTTTACGGGGTTTATACACGATAAATATTTAAATGTACTTACAAAATATTGATAAAACCCAGCCCTTCCTCCCAATAACATTGACAAATGAATGAAGTGTTGGCATAAATAATAGCACCTCGAAGGGTTATTTTAATAGATTTAGAAGTAATTTCCTCTTAAAACGTTAACATGAACACTTGCCCTTTTCATCTAACTTGCATCATAAATAAAAAGGTATACAGGCGTTTCCACATGAATGTCCAGCGTATAAGCTGTTTGCAACCCCCTCCAACTTTCTTTGTATCAACATTTTACACATGTGTATTTAAGGGAGGGTTGGAGGGGGGTGGCGGAGTCAGGACAACCGGACTCCCCTCAGCATTCCTAAGTGATCACGGTAGATGATGTTTGAACGTGGGTCTGCTAAGAATGGTAAATCTTGTGTTCTTACCACTTCCACAGTTCCGTTTTGCTCTGACACCGACACAGCTGCCATCTTACTTTTATCGTAATAAATATTCTTTACCACCTCCTTCCCGTCCACCTGAAAAAAAAAGATACTAGCACTAATATTTTGTAAAATAATCTGTAGGGTCTATTTGTGATTTTATTTGAATACGCTAATTTCCAAGCAATGTAGGTGCGTGCGAAATTAGAAACGCGAAAATTTAATTTTATTAAAAAATATTGTCTTTGTTTGTAGAATCTTTTCTCCTGAAATTGTGGCTTATTATGCACCAGATTAGCAAAGAGAGAACACGAGTTTTGTCTAATTAGCTTTCCAAGGTTGCTCGAAAGTCTTTTTTTTTACAAAACGTAAAAAAAAAACCCTCAGAAATATATATAGATATAGATCAACCGCAATATTTAAATTAATTTTTTTTTTCAGTAGTTGCTTGTTTGTTCTTTAGTTGCGACAATCAAAAATCGTGAGGAAGTACTTCAAATGTATGGACTGGCCTTCTTCGCATCTTAACTTCCTCTTTTGAGTTCAGACTCCCCCCAAGCCTCCTTCCTCCTTCCCTCCAAATAAACACACATTTAGCTGTTGCTGCTGGTTTACGCTTTTACAGTAACTCTATAATTTTTTGGTGTTCATTGGGTTGAGTAATTTAAGGTACACATTTTGCGCAGGTAGTGCATAAATTGGCCTCCTTTTATTTCGCCCCATCCAAGAAGGTCGCAAAAGAATGCGAGTTATTGCGCCAGGCAGTGTCAATTCGATATACGTTAAGCTCAAGGGCCTGTGTGTGAGCAACGCTTTGCTGTGAATGCTCGAGGGTTCGTGTTAGTCATACAGGTTCACTAATCCAATTGCAACCTCTGGGCACCCTGGCGGCTCCCCAGCCCAGTTGCCCGACTACGGTTGACTGGTGGCGGACTTTCCCGCGTGGCGGCGGAGTGAAGCCTGCCTCTTGCACATCGCGCGCGCCGCCTGGATATGGTGGATTAGAGGCTTTGTACAGGCAGTCACTGCCTGGACTCATGCACCACTGGTAATGATGTTTAGTGTATTGATCGTCTCGTCTTTGTCTAATTAATTGTAGTTTACTGTTGTTGAAACTGCTGGCTCCGTGTTATGTCCCGGGATAGGTATGCAGCAAGGCAAACCAACCACAAACATTACTAAATGTATAAAGCCCCGCTACTTTAACGCACCTTCAAATCTTACTGTGTAATAAATTGACGTCTATGCCTAGAGAAAAACGACCAGAAAAGCCCAGCTTAAGAAACGATAGTTTTGACTGAGACGCCCCCAAAAAAATCAAACGCCTGTGCAGCCTTTTTTCTGTCTTTGATCCACTGAAAATATTTGGTTTAATATATTAGTCATTGTTCGCGGCAGAAATTCCCAACCACAATGGTTTATAGAAGTCGATATAATAATATTAATAGTAATAGTAATAACAATAACAATAATAGTATAGATATTTATAAAATAATCTTTGTTTGGGGTGCCCAAAAGCACCACATCAGTCTTCCACTTGGTGCGCCAACACAAACAATAAAACCAGCAAACAAATATCCTAGACACTCATAAAGTTAAGAGACAAATGTAAGGTTATCCAAACGGCGACAGTACATTGAAACTGAAGTATAGTGAGCGAAGATAGTAGCAAACAAAATATCACGTTAGGCATAAAGGGACATGAAAGTTCACCCTTTGAGGGAGTTACGGAGAATCAAATGTACCATTAGCAACCTTGTGCAGATAAAGAAAATCTCAAACAGGTCTCCTGGTAGGCAGAAGTAAAAGTGAGAAGATTTCGAGAATGTGTTCATAACTATAATAAAAGCTCCTCTCGAAGTATCTATCATCAACAATTTGAGTCACCTTTTTCTGAACATGTTCGATTGCTGTAGCCTGTGTCTTAGATATTAAGTTCCATATGACAGAGGAGAGTTCGAGTCGTGACCTCGCTGTAGATATAATTTCATAAATCTCAACATCCATTTACGTAAACAAAGAAAACCATTATGAAGTTGAGACCTCTAGATAAAAAAGGCAACTTCTCCGAGACAGCATATCAAGCTAAACATACATGTAATGAATGCAATCTAGAAGATCATCTGCGCTAACCAGAGTAGAGCACTGATCAGGTCACACTCGCAAGTGCAGTCCTCGTGATTGGACGGTTATGACACATTCATTTCGATCAAGCTTGGTCACTCGGCGTAAAAGAAAACAGAGGATTCTAACGCAAAATACCAATCGTCATAATCTGAACCGTGAGATATTGAGAAATAAAATTATGTACACGGCAAGTCAAAGCCTCTTAGATTTTGAACCGTCTTGTATTTTTTTATCCGTGTCTAGAATTTAAATTTTGATGTTTCCTAGAAAGCTCGCTTGTATGTTTTGCTTCTTGCAATACAAACCTCAATATTATTTTTGTTAAACGTAAACAACGAAGAAATAATTCTTTGAGATTACACTTTCTGATAAGCGCTATTTACGCGGAATGACGAAATTTACTGCCAGATTCAGGGTTTGTAGAATTAACCTAAAACTTGGAAGCCACAAGAAAATAAAAACCCGGAAAGACGGATGAAATAAATAATAAAAAAATTTAGTCGAGTTGACTGAAAAATTCTTTATCTTTTTATTTAATTAAAACTCACGTTGTGTGGAATGTAGACTGAATTGTTGCAAAATGGTTAAACAAATATTCCTGTCCTAGAGATTTTAGTAGTAAGGTCATTGGGCTGATTCAACACACAAGCATATATATCTAAAGCGCTTTTCTTTACATTTGGAGGTCCATATATATTTGATCTTATGAGCATTTTGTGTATACGAAAGGGCAGCGTATGGCCAGCAAATTTATGGCCGCAGCAGTGAGCTCAGTCTCCAAACTTTGCAGCATTTTAGTAAGATATATGTTTATTAAATACGAAAGAGGCGGTAAATACAACCATGCACAACTTGAATGTGAAAGTTTCTTTGGAGGGACTTTAAGGTTATTATAAAATATCAAAGGCGAACGTTAAACATCAAATCATATTACAAGGTGGAAAAAAATTACTCATGAAAAACGCATATATCTTAATGCTCAAGTAAAATGAAGGCAAAATATCACTAAAGACAAAATATTTGAAAAGTCGCCTTATTTTATGAGTTATACTATTTCAAATGTGTGATTGGAAGAAGATTTGTCTATGCAGTCATTTTGTGTTAATATATCTGCAAGCATAGCAGCAGTATACTGTTTTTGTTGTTTTACATTCTAAGAGCATAAAGCTCCCTTGCATTCGAATATGAAATATTTAAACACTGCAGTATATACAGATGCCGATTTCACAAGGGGAAACACAATTTCACGACGCGAAAATATGATAGACTTTTTTTGGAAAAATGAAAAATACTTACAATGGTATCTACTTGCTCAGCGCCATTAGTACTCGAGAAAACTAACTTGTCGGCGATAGCAGAGCTTTTTTCTAAACTAAGAGAAAGTTGTTCAGTGATTTGAAGAATTTTTTCTCCGTTGGCTCCTCTTGCTTCCAGGAGTCTTGGATAAACAACATACTCTGCGGATAGACCTGTGTTAGAGGTGATAATAAATGTTTCTCTTTGCGCAAGTACATGTGCACAATTGCAAAATTTAGCTATATTTTATTTTAGCTGCGTTATTATAAAAAAAATTTGAGTTTTTCAAAACTAACGGGTAATTCTAGTTTCAACTTACAAACGTGATACCAGAGAAAATCTGCTACGCACTACTGAATCGTATGCCATGAGTTTATTTAGCGAATACTAAACTTTTGTTTTTGATACATGGCCGACTCGTCACAGTAAATACAAATAAAAAGCTTTGAAAAAACGCTTGGAAATAAATTAAACTGCGAGTATGTTATTGAACCACTGACTTCCCCGCCATTGAGGAAATAGTATTCGTTGTAAATATTTGTAGCGAACAACAGATATTCGAAACAGTGTTGTTTGAAATTAGCAATGAAAACAGCTTTGGTGAATCTACGACTCAAAGGATACGTGCAAAATAACGTAGAACATTATCGACCTATTTCCATTCTGTCTTGCTTTGCTAAAATGCTGGAAAAACATTTGTGGATAACTATGAAGAGCTTTTTAAATAAACACTGTATGCTATCTCCTTATCAGTGCCGGTTCACACGGGGCCGGGGCACTCAAATTCTCCTTGAGGACTTTTCTGACATACTCAATTTATTTTTTGAACGGAATCAAGTCGCCTGCGTACTCTTCTTTGATGTCCGCAAGACATTTGATAGTGTTAGCCATCGCATTTTGTTAAAGCTTTCAAACTTAAGCTTTTGAGGCTCTTTTCTACATTTACTGAAAAGCTGTCTACAGGTTAGGCATTAATATGTTTCATTTTGAGCGTATCATAGCGGATTTATTTCAATCAAAGCTGGTATCCCCCAGTGCTCGGTCTTAAATACACTGTTATTTAATCTTTATGTTAATGACCTCTCCATGGCGATACCAATTTCTCTATTTCAATATGCTGACGAATCCGTTAATATACCTAGAGCGTCTAATTTACCAGATGCCTTTTCGTCTTAACAACTGCGGCAGTTAGAACTGTAGAGTGGTGTGAAGCTAATTTAATTAAAGTTAATGCATCGAAATCGCAGTTAATATTTTCACAACCGGCCTAAAAAAAGTTAATATAACCTCCTCTTTACGGGTACATACGTCTGGATGTGTATTATGTGCATGTGAGCCTATACAGCATACGTCTTCTATAAAATACCTTGGCCTATTCTTTGAGATTGATCGAACCTGGAACGCTCATCTTGCTCATGTGCGTAAGAAAATTCGTGTAGTTTCTTGTTTGTTATACAACACGAAATATTTTATGCCCCTATGAGTTCGAAAAATCGTTGTAGATGCTCTAGTCTACAGTGTGCTCCTTTACGATATTACCGTGTATGGTCATTCTGCACTCCGTTGGCAAATTAGAATTATTTCGATTGTGCGCTCTTTGTTAAAGAAGATTTCCTATGATTTATGCCTCGGTAAGGATATTGACATGTTTAAAGCACTGCAATTGCCTGATTTTAACCCGTTATTGATGAAAACTGTTGTTCAGAGGCATTTTTGGAATAGTCAATTTAAAGTTCTATACGTATTCTTAGACCCAAAGAGCGTTACCCGATACCTCGACGTTCGACAACATTTGGAAACAGAGCTCGTAGTTACTATATACCATAATTTCTGAACAAACTACCCTCTAGTATTTTAAATTTAAGAACAAAATACAAGCTCAAAAAAGCCCTGAGAAATCTTAGTTGTTATTTTCTCGAAGGAATGCACGCGAGTTTATACAGCAAAATGTTCAGTCTCCAAATAAAAAGTGCGGGTAATAAATGTCTAATTATAACTGTCTTTCAGAAAAAAAAAAGGAACGGCCAATGTTGTTTCTTTTGCTTCGAGCTTTTATTTTATTTTGCAAATTGCCCAATTATTTATTTATTTACGGACTATCACTCTTTCTTTATTGGTGTGTAAGTATACTTTTAGCAGAAATGATATAACTGAGAGTGGGCGTGACACAGACGTGTGCACTCTTCCTAAATTACGTTTCCTGTGGGTTTCACGTATTCTTTTGGTTTATGCTTTCTGCTAGAAGTATAGTTATATTGACACATTCGAATATTTGGGTATAGAGATTTACAGCATGCAAATGTAGCAGTTTATTTTTGGAATAGCAAATTTTTCAGGACTTTTTTTGTATCATGCAAATAAACTTTCTATTTGAGAAGTCTAAACGTCTTGTTAAGGGTTAGTCACGTGCTTTGGTGGGGATAGCGCGCGAAGGCTATAGTCAATAAGTTCGGCCAGTCCTGTTCTTTTTTTATTAGAGCTTTTGTAATATTCTAGGCTCCTTGCCTCTGCGGGGCTTTATTTTCAAGAACATTTTACCAAACGGGAAAGTAAATAGCTTGGATGCACATGTATCAAACACATTCAGCAATTTTCTGTCATAAATAAAACTATGGTGGCGAACATTTAGAGACTGCGCAGGTTTATGTGTATTGCGTCTGATGAATGCTGCAGTGATGTCGTCTATTTATATTTTCTGAGATATAAATATCCGAAGTGTCTAGATATAAATGGTAATAAAAACAGAAGACTCTGGTATACAGAAGGGGACAAACAATACAAGGTTTTAAACACTAATTAAGACGTTCTATTGTGTTTGTCTCCTGCTGTGTTCCTGAGTCTTGCGTTTTTATAACCATGAATCACCACCGGCTCGCTTGTTTTTTAAGTACTATTCTACATATAAAGTTTGTTTTTTCAGGTTTAATTACACTGTGCTATAAGTTAAAAACAGAAATCGAGCACAATTTTTACTGTTGGTAAAACCAAAATCTGCGCATTATTCAGGTGCTTCATTTTTTGTGCGAACTAATTGAAAACAAAAGCTGATGATGGTTAGACGAGTTCCATCTTCTCCGTGTAATTATCAACCTCAGCGGATATTATATGAGAAAATAATCGTTAAGGAAAGTTGACTAATTGACTAAAATGTATTAGAAAACTTTTTAATTATTTGGTTTAAATGGACATGTTGCAGAGGAAGTATTGGCCGCAATTGGTTTCGGAGAGAAAACTAGCTAAAATAATTTTCAAAAACACAATATTTGTTTGTTATATTAATTTATCAATTTTCGCGTTTTTTTCGATGGATTTCTGTAATTTTTACTTTAAAAGAGCACCACACGCCCCTCCCACAATAAGACTTAAAAGATTGACATAGACTTTTAAACGAAATTATCGTTATCTCGGCAGCGTATTCTTGGCGGGTGCGCCGTCCAAACAAGTGACGACGTGAATGGAGGGACCACGCCACTCTTCCGAGCGTCATTGTGGACATGGCTCGCCGCGCTCTTTTTCAAGATTGGACAAAAAAAAGGCAAAAAATGTTTAATTAATATTTAGTAAAAACAATACCTTTTTGCAAAACTTTTAAATAGTTTTGGCATCCAATGATAATTTCTGTCAACACTGCAAGTGTAGAATGAAACCTAAACCCAAAAATTAAAGCGTCTAGCTATTAACAAATTTAAGCTAATTAGTCAAATTAACGTAAAGATTATCCCATCATTTTATGCACTCTAAGACTGATAAATACAAAGCAGAGGCAGAACAAGTTTTACACTGAAACCCTATATAAACATTGCTCCGACTAAAATACAATTTTATGCATAACAGGTAGGCACTCTTTATATGGTAGGTACACGGTCATATTTTTGCAGTTATATTTGGAATCTTCCGGTACTACATAATTTGTGTGTCTTTTTTTGATTTCCACGTAAATCACGCCTTCTATTTTGAGCAAGCATCCATCCTGCTGCCCGCTATTTTTGCAAAATCTACAGCGACTTTTCTCAATGGCAATGCGTCTCTTCCTAACGTGTGCTTTGTTTTGCATTAGTAAAGTAGTGAATGGGGAAATAATGCTAAATATATGAGTACCACATTTAAAATATATAGGGCTAATATTTAACGCTAACCCGCACAAAGGTTTGCAGACTTAATCCCGGCGATATTATTTGGTACGTTTCGGAAATAATTCACAAGGTCTTGTTTTCTTTACCCGCCTGTTTTTGCCTTGTCTATATCTTTCTTTTTTTTTTCTCCGCAACCAGAGTATACAACATAATCTAACACATTCTCGAGCAGCTGTCGCCTTCTTTCGCACAGAGCGTTTGTAAAGTTGATTGTTTCAATCTACGAAGCCAGCTTGTTTATTCATGAATGCAGAAAAAAGATTTATCCAGTCTACGAACAAAACGTTCGGGCGCAAACGAGCTGTTGAAGGTTTAACATTTTAGACAAAACCCCGAGACTGAAGGGAAAAAAGGACAACACAACACATGATCTCAAACACAGCTGAAATTTATTGGAGAGAATATCGCGGTTTTATAGGCCAGAGGTGCCCCAAAACCAAAAGGAACGAAAAAGGGGAGAGAATGAACTTCTTTTTCCCGAACGTACAAGAGGGAAGAGACATTGACCAATAGCCCACCGCTACGGTTCTAACTCAAACAAAAGGCGGAGGGGGAAGAACTCTTAACACACCTCGGCGAGGTCCTGATGCACATCACAAAATAAAGGACTGCGGGATGGTGACCTATTAGGGGAAAGATCGAACATGGACAAAAGCGAACCTCCGACATTAGTCACACCCGAAACAAAGAGGCAGGGGTGAAACTTAAACCAGGGGTGAGGTTTAAACCCTTCAAACCAAAATGCAGAGAGAAAGACATGCTGATTGTGTGTCGCGCGAAGTTTACAAGTTTCCTTTTGCCTGTGGGTTACGTTACAGGCTACACTGCAATATTGCCGCGCGCTGTGCCGGAAAATCAACGCTCGGTTACAGACCTCTAGAACGTTCTCGTTTATTCTTGTTCCGGACGCAACTTCCATTCTTTATTCCTGCTTTCTTGTTCTAGAAAGTGCGTGTTCATTCTCGCCCCGAGCGCGCTACGCTCGAACCTTCACCGCCGAATCTTCGAGATAGTGACTCACTCTTGATTAGAGGCCGCCCGCCACCTTGTCGAGTCAGTTTTCGCCTCAGCGTTCGATCGTGCTGCTTCGCCGCCTTCGACGCCCGCGACGCTCTGTTATTATCATTCTTTTTCCTTTTGTTTTCGGGCACAAGTTCGCCCCATTAAAGTTCCGTTTACTCGGTCATTCCCCGCCTCGTCACTTGTCATCCGTGACATTCTGGTGGAGGTGCGGGGTACCGCATGTCCGTGCAGCGCAACCCTCCGAGTTCCCGCAGTACAAGTCCGAACCCAAGCTCCCGAGGACCCAACGAAGACCAGATCAAGACTCGATCAAGTCGCCGCACCCAAGGGCTACACCCGGAATACGGACTTCCACCACCCAGGACCAAGCAGCCGACGATGGCCAACCAGTCGCAGACCCCCGCCGCTCCTGCCGTTGTCTACCTACCCGTCGCTCCTCGGACACCGGCTCCGTTTCACGGCGAACTCCACGAAGACGTTGAAGATTGGATCGACCAATTCGAACGCGTCGCCCGCCACAATAGCTGGACCAACGAGCAACGGCTGGAAAACGTGTATTTCTCGCTCTAGGGGACTGCCAGGAGCTGGTACGAAAATCACGAGTCTTCATTGACATCCTGGGACATTTTCAAGAGCCAGCTCAAGGCGACATTTGTCAACCAGCACCGCCGAGAGAGAGCCGAAGACTTACTGCGTACCAGGACTCAAG
Organism: Ixodes scapularis; assembly: GCF_016920785.2. NCBI lineage: Eukaryota > Metazoa > Arthropoda > Arachnida > Ixodida > Ixodidae > Ixodes > Ixodes scapularis. Next base: position 941,852 of record NW_024610026.1, on the reverse strand, counting down.
GCCCCAACGAGAGCATCACCGGTTTCGTGGAGGATGTCCTGCGTCTAAGCGCCCAAGCCGACCCGGAGGCCACAGAGGAAAAGAAACTTCGAATCCTCATGCGAGGCGTCAAGGCAGAAATTTTCGGAGGCCTGGTTCGGAATCCCCCGACGATCCTCGATGCTTTTGTCAGTGAAGCCACCAACATCGAGCGCGCACTGACGGCCCGAGCAAGCCACTACCACCGATTCGTCGGCGCGCCTACTGCTCCAACCCTCGCAGCTTCCCTACTGGACCCGAATACCAACGGTGTCGACAACCTCCGGGAAATCGTCCGGGAAGAGCTCCGCAAGATCCTACCTGCTGCAGATTGCCCGTCTTCTCTCTCACTCGCCGAAGCCGTACGAGAGGGTCCACCGAACCTTCCAGGCGGAGACTCCTGTCACCGTAGCAGCACCCGAGGAGCCCACCCTGACCTACGCCGCAGTGGCCCGAAGGCCACCGCGTCGTCTTCAAGCCTATGTCGCTCCGCCCCGACGTCGGTCTCCTGCGCCGCAGCACGAGCGCCACCGCGACGACCAGGTCCAGTACGCCGGCCAGCAGCCCCGCGCACCTCGGAAGACCGACGTGTGGCGAACACCCGACCGACGTCCTTTGTGTTTCCACTCCGGGGAAGCGAACCACACCTACCGCCAATGCCCATACCGGCGCCTCGGGCTGCGGGGGTTCGACCCGAATGACTCACGCCCCCGTTACGGTGAACGCCCTCGGGAGATCGACGAGTATCTTCGACGACCTCAGTCCCCCGAACCTGCCTCCCACCGAGAGTTCCGGTCGCCATCGCCACGACGTCCGGCTTCGCCGATGCACCGACCCCGACGTGAAAGCCCGTCACTCCTCGCTCGCTCCTCGCCGGGGAAACTAGGCGCGGCAACCCCTGGAGGTGGAGTTGCCGAAGACGACCGACGTAAAGAGCCTCCAAGAACGACAGAGCGCTCCCACTCTCCCGACGCCACTCATCGCAACGAAGCTTCTGCATCGGTGTCCAACAACCTAAACGTTGTTATTGATAGCCACGACGCATCAGCACTCGTGGACACCGGAGCAGACTACTCAGTCTTGAGTGGGGGGCTCTCCCGCCGTCTTCGAAAAGTCACGACGCCGTGGGATGGACCTCAAATACGAACCGCTGGAGGGCACCTCATCACGCCGGTTGGGAGATGCACTGCTCGCGTTGAGATCCACGGTGAGACGTGCCCTGTCAAGTTCGTCGTTCTGCAAGACTGTTCGAGGGACGTTATCCTCGGAATGAACTTTCTCTGCGAGTATGGCGCCGTCATCGACCTCGGAGCAAACCGGCTGACGCTACGAAAACCTGCTCCACCACAGGAGGACCCCAAAGCGACGTCATCCGCGGTACGAGTCCTCGCAAACCACGTGAACCTACCACCGCGGTCAAGTGTTTTTGTACCCGTCGGCGTCGATGAGACTTTCCGCGGCGACGTTTTGCTCGAAGGAAGCCTCCAGTTGCTTTTAGGAAGAGGGATCGGCGTCACAAGAGGCGTCACGGAGCTCCAAGACGGACGCACTCTCGTACTCGTAACGAACTCCCGACAGGAGGCCCAGCACCTTACGAGAGGCACCGCCGTGGGTCACGCCGAGGAACTCCCGGACTCAGTCGCAATCGCCGGAATATCAGAAGACGTGGCCACCCAAGACAAACGAAGCTTTCGCAATTTGACATCGACCCAACCCTGCCTACCCCGCACCTCCACCAAAATGTCACGGGTGGTGACCAAAGGAACAATAAATAAACAGGAAGAAATAAACGTTTAATGTGGCGACCCGACAGCACCGACGGCGACGATGACGCCCGTTTTCTCGGAGCACTTACGGATACCGACCTGGGAGCACTTCAACGAGACGACCCCGAACTTCGCGCCGTGATCGACCACCTCGGAGGTCAAGGAAGTTCAGTTCTGCGAGTCTTGGCCCGAGACCTGTCAAGCTTCGTTCTGCGGCGAGGCCTGCTCTTCAAGAAGAACTTCGGAACGAGCAACCCCACCTGGCTGCTGGTTTTTCCGGACAGCCTGCGAGAGGAAATCTTTCAAGCATGCCATGACGACCCGACGGCTGGACACCTTGGATAGAGCAGGACGCTCGCCCGGATTCCTGACAAGTACTACTGGCCGAGACTCCCGAAAACAGTCCACCTCTACACACGGTCATGCCATGAGTGCCAACGACGTAACATGCCTCCGACGAAGCCAGCAGGACTCCTAGAGCCGATACCTGCCCCGACTACGCCCTTCCAGCAGATCGGAATGGATTTACTTGGGCCGTTCCCAACATCGACGCAAGAAAATCGGTGGATTATTGCCGCGACCCATTATCTTACAAGATACGCCGAGACGGAAGTCCTGCCATCGGGAACAGCGGTCTGAGCCGCCAAGTTTTTCTTCGAATCCATTCTCCTTCGACACGGCGCCCCTGAAGTGCTGATCACAGATCGCGGGTCATCCTTCATGGCACAGCTGACCCAAGAAGTTCTTCGGCTCAGTCATACCAGCCATCGACGAACAACCGCTTATCACCCGCAGACCAACGGGCTAACGGAGCGGCTCAACAAGACCATCGCCGACATGATCTCCACGTACGTCGACGTAGAGCACAAGACATGGGACGAGGTGTTGCCGTACGTTACGTTTGCGTACAACACAGCGGCTCAAGAAACCACGGGAATGACACCGTTCCAACTGGTGCACGGCCGGACGGTTACCACAATGCTTAACGCCATGCTGCCTCACGTGCCAGCCGACGATGGCAACTCAACTGATCTCCCAGCGCGCAGGAAGCTCGTCAGCTGCCAAGAATCAAGATTCAAGACCAATAGCGAGTCGACGCACGCCGGTATAACCTTCGTCACCGAGACGTCCACTTTTAACCCGGAGACCGGCTATGGGTTTGGACACCAATACGGCGCCGCGGTCTCAGCGAGAAACTTCTGAAACGCTATTTCGGACCCTACAAGATCATCCGACGCCTCGGCGATCTGAACTACGAAGTTCTACCCGATGGAACGCGCCCATCTGCAAGACGTCAGCCGCGACCCGAGGTGGTGCTCGTCGTCCGGCTGAAGCCGTATTACGAACTATAGAGCTTTCCACTCTCGTCGACGAGTGAACTGTGAACTGTGAACTGCGGCTCGCAATTCTGCTGTCCCTTTGCTTTTTTTTTTTTTTGTTGTTTTCAGTTTGTGCTGCATCGGGACGATGCACTTTTAAAGGGGAGGGATAATGCCGCGCGCTGTGCCTGGAAATCACCGCTCGGTCACGGAGCTCTAGAACGTTCTCGTTTATTCTTGTTCCGGACGTAACTTCCATCCTTTATTCCTGCTTTCTTGTTCTAGAAAGTGCGTGTTCATTCTCGCCCCGAGCGCGCCACGCTCGAACCTTCTCCGCCGAATGCTCGAGATAGTGACTCACTCGTGATAAGAGGCCGCCCGCGACCTTGTCGAGTCAGTTTTCGCCTCAGCGATCGATCGTGCTGCTTCGCCGCCTTCGACGCCCGCCACGCTCGGTTACTATCATTCTTTTTCCTTTTATTTTTGGGCACAAGTTCACCCCATTAAACGTTCAGTTTACTCGGTCATTCGCCGCCTCGTCACTTGTCATCCGTGACAATATCAGCAAATCAAGGTACACAAGCACTTGGTAAAAGTGCAGCCAATATATTTTCTCATCGCACTTGGAACCAAAACTTGGCAGGTTGAAGGAGGATGCTCTATTTTTTTAAGTTGTACAACTTCCTACATGTCCCGGCTCATGTGTATGTCCTTCTCCTACCATTGTTACCACATTCGGATGCTCTCCACTGTGTATGGTGATGTAGGGCAAGTTGACGATAATTTATAGACCATTTGGTGTCCTTCACTGCCGAAATACATCAGGTATTTTTTACAAATTCGAACAGTCGGTTTTGAAATAATTTATTGTATGCATTAAAGATGCTTAAAAATAAAGGTGACTGCAATTTTTGTTTTGAATAATGTTGGCGTTATGTACATTACAAAAACTGCCAGTTTACTGATTACTTATATTACATTATTGGGTCTACTATCAGACGGCACAGCCGGAGATTGTGTGAATAGTTGACCCACATGTAACCAGTCTTGTACACGTTACTAAAAAAAGTAATTGATTACAATTACCATTACTCTTGGCTAAAAAGTATTCGATTAGATTACTTGACTACTCGACGGCAAAAGTAATTGGATATTACTTGAAAAAGTAATCGTTACTTTTTGGATTACTTTATTCTGTGAAGACACATCTTTAGCGCTCATAACAATGAGATCCTTCCAACCTATATTTCACATTTGCACAAGTATTGAAGAAGAAAAACTGGCTCCCTCTTCGTGGTCGTTGCACCTTCACAATGGGGACACAATCATAGAATTCGTTTGAAGATGTTTAATGATTTGGTCGTTCGCCAGTCTGTATGTGTGTGTGTGGGGGGGGGGGGGGGCGGAGGGGGTTCTATATCTTGTTAAGCTTGAGCAAGGGTTATCGCTCAAAGTTTGCGTCGCTCATTTTATTATTCACATGTGGATGAGCTCGCATGTTATAAAAAAGAGCAGCAGGTCCAGGATTTGAAACGGATCATGTGTAATATCCATTAGCGGAAGAGAGTGCCCCGACCACTTCTCAACTCGAAACATTGCTTGTCACAAACACCACGTAGGGAAAATGGGGAAATATTTCAACTGCCTTTGTTATATTTTCCGTCCGCTTTAGGCATTCTTCGGTTCTGGTTCTCCTACGGGCTGCGAGTAGGTACCCTAAGCAGGATTTTTTTATTTTTTATTACTGTGTGTGTGTGCGTGAGGGGGCAGGTTTGAACAAAGGACTTAGAAAGCTACATTCTGCTTCCTCAAACTTCGCCCTGAATGGCCTTTGTCACGCACTGTTGCTTCCCTGGGGCTTCCCATTCCCAGTCCCAGCTCGAAAAAAAAAACAAAAAAAACGGACATTCCACAGAAACTGTACATAGAAAGAGATTGATCTCGTTTCCTACAGCTCCGCAAAAATCTTCCTTTTTTCCGTTCGAAAAAAAAAAAAAAGAAGCAAATTTTATTTTTGTCATTTCATAAAAAAGGCGTGTGCCGGGAGGGGGGGGGGGGGTCTTGTGGACAAATTGTAACGGCTACAAGTAATTTTATTACTTCAAAAAGTAATCAGATTGCTCTTGTGATTACTGCCTAATAAAAGTAATCAGCTAATTACAAAATTACTTCAAAAAGTAATCGATTACAAGTAATTTGATTACTTGTAATGCGTACGGTTCAAGTCTGCATGTAACTCACCTGAACGTAGGCCTTCCGCCAACGTGGCAGAGATTAACAGCAGAGCGAGGAGTCCCGACATGTCTTTTGAGTGCTCACCATCAACCGCGACTTCTCTTAATTTATGTACACTTGCCTTGGTATGGTAATGTTGAGTGCTACTGACGCCAGTATATATATGTTCTTAAACATATTTTGATGGGGATCAATCAACACGTGATCATGTGGATGAGGCGTCATTTGTCACTGTGATTTGTGACATTTCTCAAGATTCTAGAGCGGCTTGTCAGCTCAGAGACATTCTTGCCTCCCTAATAGCTTAGGCAGCCGTTGCTGCGTGACAGATTGTTTGCAGACCTTTGACTTGCGTCATCTAGGTATTTTTGACGTCGCTGGCTTCCAACGTATAAAGATAATCTCAGTTGTGTAATCTGCTATAAACCCTGTTTTCACGCACAGTAACCTCGCTCTCCCCCGAAGGTTCGCCTACCGTCGTCCGCATCGCGATATTTTTAGAGAGGAAAGTCTTAATCACAATATTTTATTCTATTCAGCCTTTGCCCCTCCATAAACTAGTCTTAAATAGCAGCTTTTTCCTGGTATTTTTGAGACGATGGATGGTGGCCACGGGGAGAACAATGGGAGAGGATATCTTTATGATGGAGTTCTGCAAATGGAGGTGATCGATCTACTAAGTTTAGGGGCTTCAAACTAACAAACACTGAATTCAAATTACCTTAAAAATGATGCTTCAGGCAACTTTCTCTGAGAAAAATCAAGGAGGTTATCAATGATTATTTTTTTTATTCTCATTGAAAAATATTATTTATTAATTTGCATCTTACATGCATGTTAGATTTCTTTGTTTTATTTTACTCGTGTAGAAAATGCTGTACAGTGCCACTTTGATGTAGCTCGATATAAAATGTAGGAACGCAGCCCACTGCTATACCACGGCCATCGCGCTCGAGAATTTACAAGAAAACTGCGAAGATAAAAGTAGCGCGTATTTTCCTCCCTGAACTTTTTAATAATTTTAATGGGTGATTTTGCTTTCGCATGTGTAGTTTTGAATTAATACATAATTACGCAGTTCTTTTCGCAAAGAATAGGATGCATTTGACAATCGCTACTGCTTCGAGCTTACGCCCCAAATTATTAAGATGATGATTCCCAATCTTTTGTTATAACACCTTAATAAGGGAAGAATACATCAACAGTTTAGGAATGTATTTAAGTTTTCACTCTGAATACATTCATTAACCTTGAGCACATAAAATATAATAAAGAAAACTGAGTTAATATGGTATGAAATAAAATTCACCTCAAAACATCACTGTTGCCTGGGCAAAACTTCCAATCTTACTGTGTAACAAACTCAGCAAGATAAACAAATTCGCTTACACTGCTCTACGTTTAAACGTAGTCAAAATACCTTTAGAAGGTTTTTGTTTTGTTCAAAACTTAAGAGTGGTGCTTTATAAAGCCCTGCCCCCCCAAAAAACGAATATTTTAACATAGCTTTCAATTATTCACTACCGTTCCACATGCTATATAGCGCCTACCCAGGTAGCACGCCAGAGAAATGCCCAACTTGGGAAAACGTTTGGCAAACGTAACGGCCCAAGTTTGGCCCAGTTAGGTTTTGGTCCATGGCGTACATCTGTTTGAAGGTACGTTGCCTAACTATAGCCCTATGTGGGCGATCCTAGGGCATGATGAAGTTTGACCGTTTTCTGGCCCGCCACATTTGTGCCAAAGTGCCATACTTGAGCCATAACTGCCGAAGTAAATCTTAGTTTGGGGATTTGGGGCATGACAAGGGTTGGCTATTTTCTGGCTAGCCACTGGAGTGCTAAAAGTGCCAAAGACACATGTCGTCCGGTTTTCGTTCTCTATGTCATTCTCCTTTAACACCGTAACTTAACCAGCGCGCTCCAATTCAACGAGAAATCCCACAGGCCTGCCGAAGTTTGAAGTTTTTCTGGTGTGCCGCAGAAGTACCCTTCTACGCGCTTCAGAGGAAATTTAAATTTAAAAAGGGTCGGAAACACGATGGTCAGATCAGAATAATCTGCGATTCGTCTCCTCCGTATTGACCGGACGTCGTGGAAGTCTGTGTTGTATAGAATGTTGGATATTATTTGTCACATATCAATAACACACATGGACCAACAAACTTTTTCGAACGCTCCCAGTGGTTTATTAAATCACTATCATTACACACAGCTTCTCCTCGACATATTTACAAAGGTCATACTTCTTTGTTAAATGAAGCACAGATTATAATATAGAATTAAGACTGATTTCAAGCCAAGCAAAACTCAAAAATTAAAATAAAAAAATTAAAACTGCGAAGATTGATAGGAATGCAGAACTACTATCAAAAGCATGCTTGCAGTGCAATTACTAATAAAAGCGATATCATGTAATCCTCGATAGATGCATACTCCGATTCAAGCAACCCAAAAACACAGTCGAGAAAGAAGGTTGCGCACATTCAACTGGCGTCTTGTCCTCGGCGAGGAGCTGTTTTTGTCAAAACGCGTCCAGCATACACAGCACAAGAAATCCACGCACTCCGGCTAGACAAATGGTCACAGTATAAAATTGGCGTGGACGTATTCCGGCCGTTCACAACCAAAACGCACGGCCGCGTCTGCAACGCACGAAAGCAACAGAACACTGAAGAGCAGATTTCGGGTACCGGACCTACTTTGCCCGCCTATTTCTATAACTTGTCAAACGGCGCAAAGAGCCCCAGAGATTCCATTAACGTGGCAGAGAGAGTCACGTGACAAATTTTTATTTAAGCGTTTTTGTACTACGCGTCCTACGGACTAAGGTAACGCGTTTCGCTCCACACTGCTGATTTGCTTAAAGGGAAGCTACGGAGCTTCTTGGAAAAAATGAGTTAGAAGTAAATTCTAGTGTATTTTTACCCCGTAAACCCGAATACCCAAACCATTTGCTGCGTAAGTATTGTTAAACGCGAGAAAAACGCGAAAGACAGTCGCTGTCCATGACGTCATCGACGGCTCTTTTGGCTGCCCAAGGCTAGGGGGGCGGGGCTTCAGCCCTATTTTGAAATTGCTCTTGTGGCTCTCCGGCGCGTCGCATTGAAATATAATTTTGATATCTGTTATTCTAAAGGCCAAATGAACGCAATTCAAGCGTTTTTTCTCAAATGTAGAAGTGCCCCATCTTCCCTTTAATACGGCCGTCGCGCTCGCTGACAGCCAGACAGACACAAAAGCAGGTGGGGAGGCTTAGCAAAAGGCGCGGTCGAAGGGGCACGAGTAATACAGGTAAGCTTCCTCTTCATTTTTGACTGAAAATGAAGGCATTTTATACCTCGAATCTCGGAGGCTTGTAATGTCAGCTTTGGGTAGGGCGGGAGGGGGGGGGGGGGGAGAGAGGGAGGGAGGGAGGGAGGGAGGGAGGGAGGGGAGGGGGGATGTGGGGAGGAGTTAAGAACTGTGAGGGAAACGCGTGTCCAGGTTGATACTGTAAAATCCAAATAATAACACAGGCTCGATATGGATTTCAAAAAAAAAAAAGTCTGCAGTACATGCACTGATTGAAATAAAAAATACAATTGTTGAAAATATTGAAAATAAGTTGTATACACTTGCCCTATTCCCTTACGAAAAGCTTTTGATACTGTGCAACACAATATTGTACTAGACTAGCTTCAAACTTGCGGAGTTCGAGGAATCGCATTAAAAGAAATTAAATCCTATCTTACAAATTGCTATCAATATGTTAATATCATTAATCAATCGTCTAGTAAAATGAAAATACAAAACGGAATTCCTTAGGGTTCAATCCCGGGGCCTCTGTTGTTCCTTGTATATATTAATAATATAACAAATATACCAGGCTCTCCTCAGTTAATATTGAATGCAGACGATATAAATGTATGTTTCTCTGGCTTTACAAAAAAGAGTTTAGAAAATTCTGCGAATGCCTACCTTGTGAACCTGTCAAATTAGCTACAAATCAATCGTTTAAGTTTAAATGCAAGTAAAACTAAGTAGGTAATTTTTAGACCAGTAAATAAACAAGATCCAGCTCTATCAATATAACTTTTGACGGCACCTTATTAAAGAAAGTAAGAGATCAACAATTTTTGGGTGTATAATTTGCCAAGGACCTATCGTGGAATACTCATGTCAATAAACTTAAAACTAAATTAGATCGAGTTACTGGCAGCTTATATAAAATTCAAAACCTAGTACCTACCTGGTTAAATCAAATGTTATACTATTCTTGATTTTACTCTAGAATTAGTTACGGTATATTGGTCTGGGGAACAGCAACAGCTACGAACTACAATAGAATAATTATATTACAAAAGAGAATACTACGTATATGTGGAAACTATAGAGGCACGCACAGAGCTACGCTCGTTTTTGCAATGCGCCGCCTAATAATGGTATCTGTTGAGGAGACGTGCGCACATCAGTCTAGCGCAGCGCTTGCTTGACGGCAGCATTTTCTGCAACGTCGTACCTGTCTCACTTCTTGTCCCGATATTTGTGTCTGTACGTACGCGTGAATACAACAATCCGGGAAAATCTGCGTGTATAAAGTCATTTCCGCAGCGGCAGAACATTCAGCCCACCTTTGGCGTGGAGAAGTCAAGGAACACCCAAAATACAATCAAAAGTTGCGAGCAGAATAAAACTTGATCTCTATTTAATTAAGTTCCAGACCAACCGCGTACATAAAATGCATTGGCAAAGATGTAAACCTAGTTCTGACAATTGTTTGTGATTTTTGCCCGTAGCTGTCAGATGACAGCCGAACTATCAGGAAGCGAAGCCTAACTTTGGCACTTTTTTGGTGACCTGCACCCAAAGGCGGCAGATGTGAGCCGAACAACAAGGCAGTAATCCTAACTCTGGCACATCTGTGGCGGCAGCTTTGGCTTGCGGTTGGCCTTTTGGCGGCATGGCAGCGCGAAGTGGCTTCCATTTTGAACTGATCTTTGCCCCGCGTTTGCTGTCGTTTGTAGCCAATGAAGTGTCATGCCGAATTAGTGTTTAATCGCGCAACAAATGCAATGCGAGCCGCTCTTTCTGCCCGCTGCATACAGCCTACCCATAACATGCTTTAGTGGCGCCCTCTCGCGCCGTCAACACGGAGTGCGGCAGCTGTGAGCGCTCGCTGAGCTCACTACCCCTCCTGTAGTTTACGGTCACTCAAAGAACCAAGGACGTCATGAAAGAGGTTACTTTTTGCTTGTTTTTACAAATTTTAATTTCCCTATAACTTTTAAAATAAAGCTAAATTCGAGAAACGAAAAGTTTCATTAAGTTACTAAGTTCAGTGCGCTCAAGTTCGGTGCAAATTAAAAACTAGTAAAAAAGTCCTTGCAGGGCCCCTTTAACATAGTGCTCTATTTCTGGTGCTTTGGCAATGACTTGGTCCGGGCAGTGTCATTTGGACGGCTGCCTGGAGTCGGGTTTAGAAAAAGAGGGAGTCATAAGAGGCGGGAAGTGTTCAGAATCCGCCGTGCACCGCCTACCGCCGAGCCCAACAAAGAGGTTAGATAAGGCACCATAACAAGAAGTGCCTGGCTGGAGACGCGACGCTAATAGTGTTGCCGGGAAACTATAACCAAGTGTGGACCTGGACGAGGGCATCTGTCACCACCCAAAGTTCGCCCTTGCCGCCATGGAAGGTGAAATTACAAGGAAGGGGAGAAGTTAGAAGGAAGGTATAGAAAGGAGAGGTGGAGAAAGGCGACTGGGGACTGAATCGTCCTGGTCGGGCCAAGCCAGGACACCCGTCAACGAGAAGCAGGGGTCGAAGCGGTGTATTGCCTCGCGCGCATTGCCCCGAAAGGTCGAAAAATACTCCGGGCTCAGCTCAAGCACCAGGTTCCCCCTTTCCCCGGACACGGGTTAAGCCACGCATAGCCAGACGCGGGTGGGCGAACCGACATGGCTCAGGGTTCGTAGTGACTCCACTCACCAAGCACCTACTAAAGTAGGTGCCCCCTGCGTGCGGGTATGGTGGCCCACGTGGCTGAGGGTTCGTGGTGACGCTACTGACCAAGCATTTAGCACCTAAAGTGCAGGCGCCTTTTGCGGGGCTCGGGATACGTGTAGACGCGGCTCTCCAAACACCTGCTTTTGCATGTGCCGCCTGCGGGGAATGCAATTAAATGCAAAGGCGCAAGCGAGCTGGTCAAGAATGGCGAGAGTAATCCCTCGAGAAGGGGAATAAGGGGCACAAAGGTCAAACACAAATCTCCAAACACAGCTAGGTGACTGGTGCGTGACCGAAAAAATCCGCCTGGTCCGGTTATCGAACCCGGGACCTTTCCATTTTCAGTGGAGCACTCTAAAAACTGAGCTAACCAGGGGTTAGACGTTAGTAGAGCAGACGGGTTTTATCAGCTGCCACTTGTCTAACACCAATAATAGTGAAAGGCTTGCATTTTAACTTTATCTAATTAATCACAGAATCAGAGAACGTATTTAAGAATGTAATAAGCCGCGACCCTAGCTGTTGTATTCCCTCCCACAAAGTAGTTGCCACCTTAGTGTTCGGTCATTTTATCAAGAGTTTTCCAAAGACTTTATTCGCCACAGCAGTTCTTTCTTTATAAAGGCCGGCTGCTCGTTCTTTCGATTTTATAAATACTTTGATAGGCAGAAAATACGTATTATTTATCTTTAGGCAGTAATCTAAGTTTGAGATTTGCAAAGATTTAGTTGCAAATAGTAGACACTATGCACGATCAGACATTTTCTTGAGCGACATTTCCTTTGTAAAGTTTTTGTTTGTATTTTTATGGCCTAAAAATATTCATCAATTCTTCCAGTCGCAATTATAACTGGCGGTTTCCATTTTTTATTTTTGTATGTGCGCTTAAAACGTAATTTTTATGTTGTTTGGGGAAATTACTAACTTAAATGAGTTAAAAGACAGTCAAATATTGCAACACTTAGTTCTTAAATAAATTAAATCAGTAATTCTCAAAATGCCTCAATTTTGTTTTAGTTTTTTTTAAACATAACTTTAGAATGCTTTTGATGTTGTGTGAGAGCTTTCACTAGTCGAGAAAAAAACTTCTTGACGTCAGAAATTATATATTTTGGTGTTGCGTAGAAGACTCTTAAAAATGCCTCAATTAAACTGGCTAATAAAAAAGATAACTCCTTCCAGGAACAAACTGCCAGCCATGGCGGACTTTATTAATTGCTGAAAAACGTTACTAATTAGCTAAAGAATTACGTAAAATTGAGTAATCAACCCTTTAACTTGTCAAAATAGACAAATGATTTCAAAGAAACTTGCTAAGCATATTCGAAAACCACAAAAACAAATAATTTTCAAAGGATATAACGAAATTGCAAATTTTAAAGTAGTAGTCGTAGTAGTAAACTTTATTTTGTCCAAGATGGGGTTTAGAGAGGAGGGGAGTGGGAGTGCCCGTCCTCTTCTTCCTCAGGCGGCGGCCAGGCCTTGGGCTTTGGCGGCGTCTTCGGCCATCGGGACGACCCGAAGTTGGGGATCCGGGTCTGAGCTAAGCGGTGCAGTCTCCCACTGCTCTAAGGTGGTAATGGGAAGAGGAGGTAATGAGCTGGTGCGTTTTTGAGTGCTTATCAGGGGCACGCCCACATGATGTGGTGAAGATCGGCCCTACCTGTGCATAATGTACAATCTGCTGTATATAGTCCTGGATACAGATGACTATATATCACTGGGTTTGGGAAAGTGTGCGTTTCGAAAAGGCGCCAAGTAACTAATTGCTTTTTATCTAAGTTTTTGTGAGCGGCGGGGTAATGCTCCCGGCCCTGTCTGTAGTATTGCAGGACTTCCTTATAGGACACCATCCGGTCCCTACCTGAACGACGAAGGGATTCGAGCTGCTCATCGTGAGAGGTTGTCGTGCGGCCGCGGGTGGCCAATTCTCGGGCCGCACTGTGAGCAGCTTCGTTTCCCGGTGCGCCGGTGCCCAAACGAGTTGTGTCCATCTGCACCGGGTTTCGGGTACCTGGACTAAAATTTTGAGGGCTTCGGGCCAAATGCGCCCTTTCGCGAAGTTTCGTATAAATGACTTTGAGTCGCTGACTATAAATTTGGCTGAGGATGAAGCGTATGCCAAGGCGATTGCGACTTCCTCCCCGACCTCCGGCGAGGTTGTAATGACTGAGCTTGCAGCGATGGTTTGATTTTTTTTTATCAAGTACAGCCACTACCATGGCGTCTCGATCACGACACTCGGCCGCGTCTACACAGGCCACGTCTTTAGAATTTGCAAAGCGCTTTTGTAAGGCTCTGGCTCTTTCCTTTCTGCGCTCTTGGTTGTACAGAGGGTGGGAGTTTTTAGGTAATGATGGGACGTGTATGTCTTTTCTGAGCTCAATGGGAATGTCTAGCTTTGGTCCGAATTGGGTGCTGTATGTAATCCCGAGTGATTGGAGAATATGTTGCCCTGTCGGGGACTGCGAGAGTCTCTCCAGCTTGGCAATTCTTTGGGCTTCTATGAGCTCGTCAAGAGGATTGTGCATTCCTAGAGCCTTAAACTTTTCGTTCGCGGTGGTAATTGAGAGGTGTAGAGCCTGCTTATAGGCTCTCTTGATCATGAGGTGAATTTTGAAACGTTCATCATTATTTAGTTGCAGGAATAGGGTAGCGTAGACTATTCTGCTTATAACGAAAGCCTGTACCAGTCTAAGTAAATTAGTTTCTTTCATACCGTGATGTCTGTTGGCGACGCGCGAAACGAGTCTTGTCGTTTGATGCACGTGTGTGTCTAGTGCCTTTATCGCTTCATTGTTGTGTCCACTGGTCTGTATTATAAGTCCAAGGATCCTGATACTCGATACTATTGGAATGTCCAATCCGTAAGATCTGAGCGTGATCTGAGCGGGTATGGAGGAAGTTTTTCTACCTCTGCACGTAGGTCTATACCGTAATAACTCTGACTTTTGCGGGGAACAGGAGAGTCCTTTAGGCGTTACGTATTTGTTGACTACATCGATCGAAGTTTGTGAAGTTTCCTGTATTTCTCCGTCACTTCCTCCGGTTACCCACAGTGTCATGTCGTCTGCATATACGCTATGATGTAGTTTAGGGATTTTGGCTAGCTTGCTTGGCAATCCTAGCATGGCCACATTAAAGAGGTAAGGAGATAGGACCGACCCCTGGGGTGTTCCTCTATTCCCGAGCGAAATACTCTCCGAGGTTATCTCACCGACGGTAATAGTGGCTGTCCTGTCTGTAAAAAAGTCTTTTATATAATTGTAAGCTCCGAAGTCAATTCCTAGTTTGTTTAGCTGGGTTAGGATGGTTTCGTGATGAACATTATCAAAGGCTTTGGTTAGATAAAGGCCAAGAATGGCTCGGGTATTGAGTTCTGTGATGTGATCAGCGTCTATTATCTGGTGTTTAATTTGAAGCATAATGTCCTGCGTGGACAACTTGCGCCTGAATCCAATCATTGTGTGAGGGTACAGGTCGTGGTCTTCCATGTGTTTGTTTAAGCGAGTAAGGATGATGTGTTCCAGGAGTTTGCCTAGGCAGGAGGTGAGCGAGATGGGTCTTAGGTTCTCTAGCTGCAACCTCTTGCCTAGCTTTGGTATCATTAAAATTTTAGCTTCCTTCCACAGTTCAGGAATATGGCCAGTTTCCCAGCATTTGTCGAAATACTTAGTTAGTGCTTCTATGGAATCATCGTCCAGGTTTCGCATGGTTTTGTTTTTTACTCTGTCTAGACCCGGAGCGGAGTGCGTTCGTAGACCATGCATGGCCTCGCGTACTTCTGCTGCCGTAATAGGCTCGTCCATTATTAGGTTTGGGTCTCCCGTGCACGAGGGCAAGGGCATTTTGGTATGGTTTCCGTGGTATCGATCTTTGAGTTCATTGATTAGGTCTCTGTCTGATCCCGGGAAAGTAGGGATTATTTTGCTGAGGTTGTGCCTCTGCGTAGTCTTACTATTCTCGGGATCGAGTAGGCATCTGAGTATGCGCCATGTTTTGACCATGCCTATTTGCGCTTCCATGCCATCACACGCACTACGCCAGTTTGGCGTGTTAGTTGGTCCGCATAGTCTTCAATTTGTTTTTTAAGATTGTTGGGCGTTTGCGCAGGGATCTATTCAGTTTGTGTTGGTTTAGTCGTCTTTGTAAGCTAGCTGTTGCTTCCCACATATGAAGTAGCTTGGCATCTGCCGCCTGGATATTAGCTTCTTCTCGTATGGTTTTGGTCGCCTGCATAACATTTTGTTGTAAGCTGTCGACCCATGCCTTTATGTCTATTATCTGAGAAACGCTAGGTTCGTTCTTGTTTCTTTGTGATTGCCTAAAAGCGTCCCAGTCCGTGAGGTGGATTCGTCTGCCTTTAGGTTTGGCGGGACCCGTCTGGATTATGGTGGCCACTATGAAGTGGTCACTTCCCAAGTTTTCTTGCGTGTTGAGCCATGTGGGACCTGACGCGTTTTTTGTGAAGGTTAAGTCTGGTGAAGTGTCTACGCTGACGCAGTTTCCCATTCGAGTGGGATGTGTCGGGTCTGTGAGCAACGTTAGTTGCTCCTGCTGTACGTCTAGCGATAATAGGCGGCCCTTGTGGTGATCGGTGGAATAACCCAATGCAGAGTAGTGCGCATTGAAATCGCCTACTAGGACTAGGGGTTGTTTGTTTGCTACTTGTATTGCTTTCCTGAATAGACTGAAAAATCGGTGTTGCTGTTTAGGGTTGCTGTATATGTTGAGCAGAAACAGAGTGCCAGTTCTTCGCTTTGCTGTAGGAATAATTTACACTAGGACGTGTTCTATCGACGTAATGCCGGTCTCGTGCAGGAGCGCCGGTATGTTTCGTTTGATTACCGTAGTGATTGTCGCGTTGCCTGTGCCCGATACATCGGCACAGAAAGGCGTATAGCCTGATAATTTGGCCTGCCCCCCCCCCCCCCCCCCCCGTCTTTTTGAGTGCAATTATGTCTGGCACTTCGGAATTTTTATTTTGTAGGAACTGCTGGAGATTCCCCCTCTTACGGTGGAATCCGCGGTAGTTCCATTGCCATATGATGTGCGTAGTGTTTTTACCGCTAATCTTGGCCATCATTAGTCGGGCGGCTGTAAGGCTTAGTTACTTCAATGGGCCCTACGCTGGGCCTCTGTTGGGCGTTATCTAGGGCCGTAATTCTGGCATTACAATTCTCGGCAAATTGTGTCATCATGGTGCGGAAGGTTTTATGGATTACTCCGAATTTGAGATCAATGACCCTGGTAATTTTATCTATGATCGTGTCTTCCCTGATATTACGCTTAAAGTTGCCGGCGCGGGCGGTTGTCCCCTGGGAATGAGGGGATTGTTCTACCGCTCTGCGTTTCGCGGGTAGGTGTTCGATATCGCAATCTGATTCCGCAACTTGTGCTGTAGGTTCTACAACTGCCGGGGGTGCATCTATTTCTATAGGGTTCGTTTCTGGATCTGCGGGTGCAGCTGTTTCAGGTGGTGTTGCCTTGAGTTGAGCGATCTCGGCCTTCAGGGCCTTATTCTCTGCTAGTAGCATTTCGAGCATTTTTATTTTTTTTTTATTTTAGTAAGCTCACTGTTGTGAGATGAGAGGAGGGTGGGGTTTTCTGTCACAGTGGGTTTAGACTGGGAGACTGCACTTGCCCAGCTCATATTGTTGTTGTTGTTTGAGGTCTTGCTTTCTTGTTTCGCAATTGGGGTCTATGTTTCGATGGAAATCTGGTTTGAGATGCCTTGCGGGCTGTCGGCCGTGTTCATTGATTTGGATCGGGTGGGGCGTTGGGCCTCCGCTGTTGTTTTGCCGTCTTCACTTGATAGCAATGGGTCTCTGTCTCCGTCGCTCCGGTTGTGTAGTGTTTGTTGCTGTTGTCGCCGTTTTTCCCACTGGCGCTGTTTGATGAGGAAAGGCGTCTGAAAGCGTTTCCGGCAGCGCTTGTCTCCCGTGTGGTGGTCTTTGCCACATAGCGCACAGCTTGGGTTGCAGTTGTGATTGTCCGTGGGGTTTGGGGCACCACATTCTATGCATTCTTGCTTGTCAGGGGTCGGGCATACGTCCGCGCGATGACCAATGCGGCCGTAGGCGCCGCACACTTCGACTTTTTTCTTGTGGAGGTAGCAGCAGTACAAAGCGCCCCGGCTGTAGTAGACGTAGAATGGTACCTTTGGGCCTTCAAAGATGATGATGACTGGGTTGCTGTTTCCCATACGACGGACCTGCAGGATGGAGGACTTTTCTTGTAGATGAGGCTTTTGGTGATGTCCTCCGCAGTGTCGTAATCCGGAATATTGTGGATTACGCCTTCAGAGGTATCTGCTGTTGGGGTTGCGTAGGCTGTGGCTTCGTAGTGCGTGTCTCTGAATTGGAGTTCTCTGATTCGATTGTGTTTCTCAGCGTTTGCCATACTTGGAGTGCTGATTACTATGATATTTTATCCCACGCAGGAGCGATATATGTCGTCTTCCGCCTCAGCGATTGTTACTGTTGCGGCGCGCAGTACTCCGTCTCGAATTAGCGCGTCGCTTAGTTTTGAAATATTAAGCCCGTCGCGGGGACGTACGATGATCTTTATATCTTCCCTTGGCAGTTGCGGCTGTCGCGGCAGCTGTGGTTTCTTGGTAGAATATCTGGTACGCATTGCGCCGGCTCCAGCTGTTTTGCTTGTTTCTTCTGCTGTTACGCCAAGCTCCCCGAGGGTTCTACGATTCCTGTTGCGGTAGCTGTCAAGCCATCCCGCTTCTTTGGTTACTTGTTCTGGTGTAATATCTGTCCCCTCTACTTCAACTACTTCCATGCCATGAAAGGAGCTTACCCGGTGTATCTGTGGGGTGGTTGACCCACCCTGGGTGCTGCCTTGTGGCTCCTCGGCGACCGGCATCGGGCAGTTGCGGCGCGTCGATGCGACGGCGCCGGAGTCTTGCTTGTTCACGGATCCCATGCGGGGCACGTTCGCTTCGGCACCATCATCAGTGCCGTCGGTGCGATCACGCCGGAGTTTTTGATCTAAAAATACGGAGCTCGCCACAGCCGTGGCATACCTAGCTCGTCCTCTTCTTCCTCCTCTCAAATTTTGAAGTGTTAAAAAGTATTCGCTCCATTTGAACGCATTTTTAGGTTTCGGTGTCTTATTGGAGTGTACCTTTCGTCCGCGGTCCTGCTCCGTGGTGGCGAAGGCGCGGTACTGTCGCCTCGCCTTTGCTATTGACCCACACGCGGCTGTGACGTCACGCCTCTGCGGTGGCGCTGTTGTCGCCACGGCGCATGCGCAGAGGCTCCAACTGACGCGAATCTGGTTTCTGCGCTTGCGCAGTGCCCACACCTGGTGTGGGCAAACGCGGGCTTGTTTGTAAACAGTGTGTCGGTCTATAGGAAGGGCGAAGTATGGCGGCCGTGTGTTCCGTGTCTCGGCCACCGGCAAGAAGGAGCGCGGTCGGCAAGATGCGCTTCGAGAACAAAGCGAAACGCAGAAATGCGTTCATATGTAGCGTTTTTGTTCGGAATGCTGCAAAATGCTGCCAGGTACCTTATATCTATTTAAGCGTGTTATTTCGTGATTCTTTGTAATGTTCGGCAAGCTTCTAATTAACACTATATATTCTATTGTCTCTAGTTACAACCTACACTTAAATGTTTACTTTACTTTTTAGCTAATTAGTATGTTTTTGCAGAACTGGACGTCCGTTGTTGCTGGATATTGATTCACGAAAATAATTTCTTTTTTATCCCGAGCAGCCCTACGTTTATGGATGTTTGAAATCGTTCACTGAAACACCTCGTTTATAAACTAAATTTAACACTCAGACAAGCTGAAGAATTGAACTAAGCTTCATTTTACAAACTTATACAAACAGTCGGGGACCACAACTTTCAACTCCAGGAGCGGCCGCCAATGTTGATTACCGAACCCCTTGACGCCGCGAGTGCTGGCAAGACCCGCGCAGGCACAGCGATTCTCTTGTTGGTGGAAGCCGAGCTTCGATTCTCGGAACCTTCCCGCGTGTCGTTGCTGCAGAAGCAGCTGCACTAAAAAGCTGCCAATATCCGGAAATCGTCGCTCAGCTGGCTTTTGGCAACATTGTGTATTAGAAGACCAATAACGAGATACAGCCTGTCTCTCAGGGTCCTAGGCTTCGGCGTGATATCCGTCATTTGCGCTCTACGTAGGGGGGAGCAATCTCCAAACGATTTTATGTTCTTTAAAACGATTTGGAACACTTTGGAACGCGAGAGAGAGGGGGGGGGGGGCAGGATGAACAAAGTGACACTTGTTAGTGTTTTTTTCCTGCTAAACAGCTAAACCAATTCTTCGTATTAGGATGCAGAATAGAAAAATCTGCAATTTCAAACATTATTAAACACGTAGGTGTTCAAAGAAGCTAAAGTAAGGTGTAATGTTCTAACTCCCTAAAATACGGTGTAATTGTTTAACACCCCAAATATAGGGCGTCTTAAGTTACACACACATCTCAAATATTATAATTCTTCAAAATGCATGTCAGAAATGCTGCAATAGATGTAGTCAAAGGCGTCCGTACATCGTTCAAAAGATCTACCAAAAAAAAGGTCTAAAAATAAACTTAAATAAACGAACAATGCAGACACTCTCTGCATTGTTCGTTGTTGAGGAGCTTTGCAAATGAGCATATTGCATTTTCGAACAACGTTTAGGCCGAAAATAAAGGAAATGGCACAAACTATTTCAGGCTATAAGAAATCGCTTACCAAAGTTCTCGTCAAAAGATTGCGCTAATTTCTATACGCTCCTTGTTTACCAAAAAAAGAAAAAAAAAAGACCTGTGAGCGAAAACACGCCTACACAATTCATTCTGGTTTTAATTTCATGAAAAATATGCGCCACTTCACTACAGCATAAGGTCGCTTTGAGCAACTGAGTGTTTTCGAAAAGATGCCCTCGCCCAACTTGATAGTATAGTGGGTAACAGGTTAAGGAGGTGAGGGCGAGTGAAAAGAAAGCTGGGGAGGAGGAAGCATACGGAATGGTAAAGAGAAGGGCATATTTTCTCCTTTCCACTCCAGTAATCCATGAGATTCCTCCTCTCCAGCCTTCATTTTTCTCGCTCTGGACTCCTAAAGGCTGTCACCGACTATAGGAAGTTCAAGGAAAATGTCGCGCAACTGCGACACAACGGGCCGAGATTATCGCTTTATTAGGATCTCGCTTCTGGAGCTTCGTCCACACAATTGCCACTGTACTCGCGGAGAAAGTGTAAGGAAAATGAAGGTTCGGGCAAGATTAAACGCACCTTTGTTAGGAGCGAATTAAAAAAAAACGCTGATTAACTTTTACTTAGCGAAACTAGAAATATCGCACCAATTAAAAACTTACTGAGCGTCATAAAATAACAACTAACTCAACTCTTTTTAAAATGACTTGAAGCTCGTGGGAAGCTTGGGGATGAAGCAATGTTACCACTCGCGCACCAGGTGCAAAGCTAGCTGTGGCGAAGCGCGGATGATTAGATTATCATCGCTTTCTGCCACTGCTCGCTTTGCGCCTAGTGCGCGAATGGTAAATTTCGTGCACCCCAAGTTTCTTACGAGCTTCAAGTTTTTCTAAAAATAGTTTATTCGGTGGTTTTCGATTGCGCTCGGTAAGTTTATGATTGAAACCATGTCTATTTTTACAAACTAAAAGTTAATTAACGAATTTTAATAATTAGCCGACATATCACGGTGATTAGCCACTCGCATAATGTTCCCCTGCACGTATAAATCACTCGCAGAAACCACATGAGTGAAAGCTTTATGAACTTTGAAAAAAAAAAGTAAATAATAAACAAGAGAACTATATACGTACATATGTTCCCTTGTGCTTTTGAATATTTTGGTTGTAGGCCTAAATTACGGTAAGATTTCGGCCGGCAGTGACTGATGTAGCAAAAATTGTGTTGCGTTACAATTTTGTAAATTTTTGTTAATTTGGTTATTGGTATAAATTGACTCACTTGGAAATATTTTATTCAATAATTACGACACAAACTAGCCATGCATCTGATGGCACTTCATTCAGGGTTGGGCAGTATCCCGCTATGAATGTAGCTCTATAGTCTATAGCATGTTAGAAATGTAGAATGCATTTATATTTCTGTATCGCGATATAATGTTTTAACTCTACTTCGTGTATTTCTGTATCGAACTACAGTTTTCTGTGTATTTTTGGTATCTAGATAATGTTAGGGCCGATGCATTTTTTTTCGGTCTTAAAAATAATCGTTGACCGGGACGCAAAAAGTCAAGACCAAGTTTTTTTAGGATCTTTTATGTCGATGACCGCACATTACTAGTTTCTTTATTGAAGAAAAAAACTTAACCAACGTGTTTCCACGCTTTAGGTCGTTCACTACTCCAGTTGATTCAAAAAGTTTAAGGCTCTGTCGGCGCGCCCATCTAACAGATGAAAGGATACGGGTACCTCCACTTCATTCTACAATGACGTTAAAAAGTCACTGCCGAAAGAGGAGTCCGGATTGCACATAAAGCTACTGACTTCTCGTGGTTATATGAGAGGGCACAAAATTAATTTATATGTCCCTGCGATTTTTTCTCGGAAAGATAACAGATGCCGAATTAAAACCGCGCTCGAGCCACGGAGAGAAAATCTCTTGCTTCCCTTACGATGCCCCCAAAATCAAGATGTTAGTTCTGCGGTAAATTTCATTCGAGCTTAATTAAAGATCTAGCATGCTATGAGAACTCATTTGTTGATTTGAAAACAAAATCTCCTGTTTTCGACTATGCTTCGTTGTGTTGCTCGTATGCACTATGGGTGCACCAGGACATTAAAAATAATGTTTTTGTTCGCATGTAAATTGGTCTTTCTTTTTGACCCCAGAATATGCATTCCTGTCTTTGTATTTCAAAATGCATGTGTTTTTTCGAATGTTTTGGCTATACGTATAGCAATACACTTCGATGAATGTTCGTGTTTTTGCTATTCGTGTATGTATACCAGGAATGTTCCAAATACTTTTGAGCGTATTTCTGCCAAAACCTTCTATTTATGCACCGTGCGGTTAAAGCATTAAGATATTTATATATTTTGAGACACTCGTGATACTGTGGCTGGGGGACCGGATACAATACCAGGAGTCAATCGTCCATTTTCAAAACTTTCCAGCGACTTTTTACATGCTGTGTATTTTCAAGAAACTTTTTCTCGTAGAAGCGTGCTTGCAAATCTCCATCCAGCCGTCCAATAAAAATAATAATTAAAAAAAAAAACTTCCATCCGAACAGTTCTCCCATAGATTTCGCACATGTATTCCAGAGTTGGATAGGCAACTTCTCTGCAGGGAATTACGTTTGAATTTGGTTATATCGACGGTTTTCTTGACAGCGAAAATACCAAAAATCACGACTATCGCCTTCGCCAGCATTTCCCACATCTATCCCAATACTACATCGCTCTAATCGCTGTAAATTGTGATTTCAGTGTGAGCAAGCTGGGTTTTCTAGGCCCTCCTGCAGGCGATTGTTTCACGTTGTCCTTTTAAAGACAATGTTTAAATCATCAAATATGTTCCTCAGTGAGAAATCAGAAGAAACTTCGCAAATTTCGTAACCTAATAAGCCTCTATCAAATATATTTTTTTTTTATTTCGTTACGATCTTCCGGCCCCGCAACAGATTTATGACCATTCATCTGAAGAATTCCGCAGCAGATGCCTCCGCTGAAGCGGTGGAATTCTTATTCCAGCAAATGACTATTTCTAATTATAAACAACCTTCGTTCAAACACATGGCTCCAACAGAAACCTGACGCAGCACGTTCGGGCATGAGTTATCAGGTAATCCGTCTTCGCGTTGAACACGTAGGCTGAGTCTTCGAAGGGTGTCAGTTCGTCCTTACGACGGTCCACAAGTCGTTTAGGTACGCGTCTAACAAGTCGTCATACATCTGAAGAGAAGTCCGTCAGATGCCGTACGTGTCTAAACGGATTAAGGTCATTTAATTCATCAAAAGCGGAAACAACAAGGCAGCTGGCTCGTTGTCACGAACAGGTTCCAACCACCGCTAAGCGAACACTACTGCCGAGATTTCGTCAGTTTTGACCTGCAACACAGCACTCACGTATTTTTCAGAAACAACACGGTGACGCGTCCACTTCCGTGCCCACACGACGGACCGCACTCTATCATTTAACGTCCAGTCGAAACCACGAATCTGTCAGTCAAAGGTCGACAAGAGGTAGAGTCACTCGACCGCCTAAAATCTTCAAACATGCCAAACAACAACTCGGAAGAAATTTCAGCTGTTGCCGTAACAAGCACACCAGCAAAACCGCTTTTCTCTACCAGCTATTCGTTAGAGGGGGAACCACGTACTGGCTGCCGGCGAGGCTCAAGAAAAGCAGATAAAATGGTACTGCAATAAGAGGTGAGGGAGGCATGCAGCCAGGTTTCTAGCATACACGGGCAGTTATCCGAGAGCAAAAATACAATAAAATTATCGGAAAATGTATATGTAGTTTAGATGAAGGTCCAAGTGTGGTTTATTTTCAAAAGCCCGAATTGAAGCCCGCACACAAATGGAAATAAATAAAAAATTGGGATATACTTCAAAAACGTCTGCAATACTATAAGCTGTTCTTAAGCGCCAAAGTGTTTTGCAGAGACTCTCATGATCCATCTCCTCAGAAACTGACCAAACGAAATTATTTTAACAGCTGAAGAAATATGTAACTAAACTCGTTAGGCGCACGCCACCCAAGGTACGTCCTATTACTTCATTATTTTGGGGTTACACAAGGAGCACGCGCTGTCGCTCATTATTAATTTTGCTTTCTTTTAAAACTTAGATATTAAAGTCGTTGGAGCAACTTCGAGTCCAGAACCCTACCATGTGTAATCTTAGTACGCAGAGATTGTGATTGATGACAGTGCTTGAAACTGAAATATTGAATGAAAAACATATTACAGTAACATAAGCGGGTACTGGACAATTCATCGAACGCCATTTCATCGAATAAGTGGACTTTCCACGCTGCTGTCAAAGGACCAGAAATGATATTACTACCCTGGCAACTTGTTTTTTCTTTTCTTTTTTCTTTATTTGTTTCGCGGGTTTTCCGCGTAGGGGGCAGAGATAAAGGCGTGGTGCCTGACAAAGCCTCTGCCCCCTAAAGTCCAGCAGCTCAAAGTAGTTACATAATAACAGATTCTACAAAACATCATACAGTTAAAATAAAAAAAGAGAAACAAGTCAAAGAAACAAGAAGAATAGACACTATATTCATTTGCTAAAAAAGCTCTATAAACGGGTGTTGACCGTAAGAAACCAAAAACAGTAACAACAAAAAAACTAGAATTCAATCCTCCGGCATATCAGCATCACAAGCAAGTTCACATGAAGGAATACAATGAAAACAAATCTTTGAAATTAGCATACCTAGTGATTGTATTCTTGGTGAAATACACTATCCAAATGAGAATGCGATTTCATTGCCAACCAGGAAACTTCTACAGTCCCTTTTAAAACCAGGTAACGTGTTGTTAAAGTTAATGTTGAAGTCCGTTCTATTTAGAGTTTTAGTTGTTTGAAAAATGAAAGTTTGTTGACCATAGTTGGTTCTTATGGCCGACATCCTTCGCTTCGGATTTCTAATTGGATATGCACTAAGGCTGTTCGCTGGTGTGGTGTAAAGTCTATCTTTATGTATCCATAGTAAAAGTTTGAAGTAATATATTTGATCTGCCTTAAGAATGTTATATCTAATGAAGAGTGGTTGTGTTCTTAAATTTCTGGGCATCCCATTTGTAATTTTCACACATTCGTAAGATTTTTTTTTTGCAAAAGGATTTTATTATAATTCGCCGCCGTCGTCGTTCCCCAGACCAAAATACCATAACAAATTTTGGACTAGAATAAGGAATAATACAATGTGTGTTTTAACCAGGTCGGTATAAAATTTTGTATTCTATAAATGCATCCTGTTACCCGCGATAAATCAGCCTTTAGTTTGTTTACATGGCAATTTCATGATAGGTCCTCAGCAAACCAGGCGCGCAAAAATTTTTGTTCTGCTACCTGCTCCAATGTTGAGCCCTCGCATATTACGTTAATGGAACTATAGTCTTGCTTATTTGCTGGTTTAAAAATGATATACTTAGTTGTTTTTTGTACTTAATTGCAGACGATTTATTTGCAATCATATTGATAATTTCGAAAGATATTCATTAGCCAACTTCTCGACGCACTTTTTCGTTGCGCCAGCAAAGAATATATTTGTGTCGTCTGCATACATATTAGTTCTGGGGAACCTGGTATTGCCGTAATGTCATTAATGTACACGAGGAATAATAGAGGGCCTAAAATGGAGCCTTGAGGAACACCAGGTCGTATTTTCAATTTATTAGATGAATGGTCATTTATAGATGCATATTGATAACGATCTGAAAGATACATCTTGATAACGATCTGAAAGTCTTTCACACCGAAAGACTGGTTACAGAATCATCGAACATAACAAAACTTGAGTGGGTAGTAATTAGAGTTTTCTGTTTTCAGGTAAGATAAGCGGCTGTACCATATACTTTGTTTCCTATTTGTTAACGCATAAAAGGTAGATCCGGAAAGGGCTGCAGCGTTTCTTTTCTGCGCTTTTTATTTATTTCTTCGCTTGATTTTTCCATTATATTCTAGGAGAATAGCTTTCTTTCTAAGAACAAAGGTTGAAAAGCCTGTCAGTTCACAGTTCTCCCAATGACTAAGAGTAGGAAAAAAGAAAGACATGTTCCGTGAGGTCACGTGACCCCCGTGAGGTAACGTGACCCCAATGACGTCACGTGACCCCGGTGACGTCCCGTGACCCCCGTGACATCACCGCATGATCTCGGTGATGTCACGTGACCCCCCTCCGATCACGTGACCCCGGCGATGTCCTGTGACCCCATTGTGGTTATGCGACCCCCTGGGGTCACGAGACCTCTCGGTTACGCCGACGGTGACGTCGACGCCGACGCTGCTCGGAGGGAGCAGTAGCAGGCACGATGAGGAGGTGAAAAGGAGGGAAGAAGGGTATGCCCTCCCCTCAGTACCCTTTCCTCCTCCTCCTCAAGAGCTGCGCTCTAATTCGGTGTTGCAGGGAGTTGTGAACGGCTTTATGATATTTTTGTTTTTTTTAAATTTTGGCGTGGGTTAGACGGGGTAAATTATGGGATATTGACACTTCACGTTTTTGGGTATATTTTGGGCTGGGCAGTTTCTTTGGTATTCCTTATACTAGCCCTTACGCAATTGCCCGTTCACTCTGTATTGCCAGCAGGGTAGACACTATGCGAGTTTTAAGTCAATCGTCTCTCCGGTTAGGGTCACGTGATTACACAAGCTAAAGGAGGGAGAGCACGGCGCTTGTCTGAAAACCAAGGACACGCATAGCATCGACTGCACAATAATCTCTGGGTTAAACTCTTAAAGAACATACCTGTGTTGTCTGATGGTCCCAACGAAAGCCGCCAAACGGCTGGAATGTATAACCCTAATATAGCTAAAGCCATAGCTAAATATAACGAAAATTGTCGAGACTAAAGACAATGGTTTTCAAACGTTTTATTGTCAATTTTTTACAAACCTAAAAAGCACGTGAAATTATATCTCAATTTTCAGATGCGCCGCATTTTTGTGTACATTATGTCACTTGAGAATTTTCTGGAAAAAGCTTTAGAAGGATGAATATCTGTACAAGACTGACTTTCTCTTCATAGGTTTTCAAAAGTAAGTTAACAACACATCAAGGCGACTCTATTTTTGAGCCTGGGAGATATGATCATGTAGTAAAAGAACAGGATAGATAGACAGTACAGTCAGAACACTGGGCGGCTCAAACCAAAACCCCCTAATATAGAAGGTCGTTACCAGTATCCGAACCGTCGTGTTGACATTTATCTCGGTATACTTCTTTCAAGTCCGCTATTTTCACCGTAAGTTCGCTGCAACCTACTCCTTGCTAAAAATTAACCGTTCTTCTACGGGCGCTTTTCCGATCATTTATATAATTAGGCAGCCGGGAGAATAACTTCCCCCAAATTATACCTGCAGTCGCCAGGCACTGCCTGTCTAGATTCATGTGACAACCGCAGGTTCAACACAGACTTTCTCATTTGCCCGGCGTTTTCTGAAAGCCCGTTTTGTTTAGCGTTTTTGTGGACACACATTTCATAGACACTTGTCGTCGACACTAAAATTTCATCGAAACTCTTTACGGGAATTGCACGCCGTGGGGAAATTTCAACGCGTGTGTATCCCTGGAACGCATGCCCATTGATCCAGTGTACCGAGCAAGGGGTCTCTCATATGTGCGGGGTTAGAGTGCGCTAAGCTTTAACCCCTAGGTTTCTAAGCGTGGCCCCTTTGCCGATATGTTCAGATGACGCCCCCTTTATGACTGTTTTTGATGGTAGAGACCAAGCTCCTATAAAATAACTACCCAAACATTTTGATTCTCGAAAAGCTCTCCGGGATTCTAAAATAGACAGACTGCTAACATGTGTGTGGAATTAGAGTACGCTAAGGGTTGAACCCTAGGTTCCTGAGCGTGGCGTGTTTGCCAATAGAGAGTTATAGTAGTCCGTTTTCGTGCGCCCGGTCCGCTCTGCGGAGGGCGGAGTCGCCACTGCGCATGCGCGGCCCGCTCTGGGTTAGAGCGTAGTTACCGCAGGGAGCGTACGTTCCGCTCTCAACAGCGCAGAGCGGGGGAAGGAGCAGTTTCGCTCTTCCGCTCTCCCCAACAAGATGGCTGCGTCCGATGATCCCGCAAAACGACGGACCATGCCGGCAAGCCTCAGGCTGCGGTTCACAGTCGACAAAGACCTCTGCCTTCTCCGCGAGGTTCGAGCTGTGTACCCTTTTGCGTCACCCGAAGGCTGGACTCTTGTGTATATCAATCTTCTAGTGGCCCTAACACGGGTCTTCACAATTCGGGCAATCCTGGACCGTGTGTACCTACTGTTGGGCTATTTCCGACAACAGGACACAACCAATTTGCGAAGGTAAGTGTTGCATTTTGGTCTCACCTTTCAGTGCACGCAAGAAGGTGTCTGTGTGCTTGCGTTAGTGCGTGCGGGCCTGGGTGTGTCGGCATGGGCGCTGGATTACACATGTACGCGGGCCGTTCGCGCGGGCCGTTCGCGCGTAAGAAAAGCCTCGCTCGCAAATATTTCAGAGCATAGATCGCCACGCCCGGCTGGAAAAGTGCAATATGATTTAGGGTAACCCACCATTAAGGAAAAACACATAAAAAGATCGAATGCGACAGCTGCCTAACTCGTAGCAAGTGTTTTCATCATATCACTCACTTCCCTGCATGCAGGGTAGCGTGGGAAACCGTTTATATTTGTTCAGTACTACGACAAGGCTGTCAGCTTTCCTAATACGCTGTGAGCGACCTAGCTTGCATCTTAACTTTGGCCTAATTTTAATGATCAAATGCACTAGATGAAACTAAAGTATGAATTGGAATCAAGAAGTGTTAGCTATCTAAAAAGAAAAGGGGAGTTGGAGGGTACACACATCGTACAATTTTGCCTTTTTAAGAAATTTTGAGTATGGGGCATGTTGCTCGATGGAAGGCACAAAGCATCATTCAATTCAATGCATAAGAAATCTTAAGGGTAAACTTAAGATTTCTTATGCATTGCATTCCTTCAACAAATGTGGGCCTACTGAATACACATTTGATAGATATTTTCAAAAATTTTATTACACCCAAATGAAACCCAAACACTCGTAAGTTCCATCATTGTCGGGGTGAATAGCTGATGGAATCAACTTTACTTAGCTGAGAGTTTCACATATTTTTTTTTTTTGAGTGTGGATTATTCTTTAGTTATTCAACCCGGTACAGTGAGAGTGACAACGCTAAATAACACAGGAGAAATCAATATTTTAAATCATCCTTTTCATTAGGTCTGGAGCGGAGGAGCAGTGTGCAGAAAAATACCGGCTTCTCCAGGAGATATCCGACCTTGCACGAGAGTTTGGACACCGACCGAAGACTGCACCAATGAAGGGGCGCTCAGGAGCAACCGCCTGCAAGCGCAGACCACAATCTTCAGCTGCTGCACAGGTACGAGCAGCGAAGGCAGCGATGGATGCAGCCGTGGCCCGCACCGCCCACTTGCCAGTGCCATCAACGTCAGCGGTCGATGCAGATGAGGAACCAGAACAGTATGCTAATAACACACCTTATTCTAGCAGGAAATGGAAGTTCATTGCAACTCATTCCTGTCTTTACTTAGTTATGCATTTTAGAGAGTGAACTTTCGCAGAATAAAGCATGTCCCAGCAAAACACAAAAGGGGTTTAGGTTGGTTAGGTAGAAAGTATTCTCCTAGAAGCTTCTGGATAGTAGCCAATGTTTCCTGAAAAGGTGGTGAAAAAGGAAACCCTCTTAGCAAGCTATTAATGGTCACACTGAGGCTTCTGGGAAGTCATTTTCGAGAGGTGTGGATGAGGACGACACAACAGGCACGTAGCCAGGATTTTTTTTCTGGGGGGGACCCGCCCATGACAAAATGCTGTATGATGGAAGGGAGGAGAGGAGGTCCCATCAAGATGGAAGATTTCGGGGAGGGGGAGGGGCGAGCCTCATGCCTCCCCCCCCCCCCCACCCCTGGCCACGTGCCTGCGACACATTAATGTACAACCTATGCAACATCATTGCACTCTCTGTTTAGTCTAAGCTCTTGAGCTCCCACTTCACTCTTGCTCGCTCCCTCTTCAGTTATTTGCCAGCCTATATAGCCGAGGTACTCAAATATATATTAAGCCCTTGAGTTACAACACCTCTCCTGAGAGGCCGAGAGGCAGCCCTACTTAGCTAGCTATGTAAAATATGAAGCAGAAATGCTACAGATTTATTTCATTTTACTGTTTTCTTTCTACCATCCCTAGACCGTGGTGAGGGGGGTTCACCAGCGTTGAACCTCCTCATGCAGGCTCATATGAAAGATGCCGAGAGAGAGAGGAAGAAGATAACTTGGTAGCCCCCCCCCCCCCCCCCCCCCAAGCCTGTCAGGAGCCCTGACAACGCCCCAAGTGGTGCAGGTACCAACGAGAACCTGCCACTTACACCCACACCGACGTCCAGACCTTCAGGTGCCAGGCGTAAGTGAAGAAACATAGTTCAAATTACAGTGCCGAATGTCACCAGTAGCTTTACTATCATGAAAGGGACCAAAAAACCACTTATACATTTAATTGGCTAGCATACCTTCCTTAACCCTATTAGAAAACCCCAATATAAACAGCGTATTATGGATATTGGTAAACAATATCTTTTTATTGTATTGCAATACAATATAGACAGTGTATTGGAAAACATTACATTTATTGTATTGTATTACAATAAGGATTTGTTATGGGATTCCAATATCCATAATACGCTGAAAATATTGGAATCCAATACCGTATAAACCCTTATTGGATCCCCATGTGTCGTATGGGGATCCAATAAGGGTTTACGATTCCAATGTACTCAGCGTATTATGGATATTGGAATCCAATATATTATATCGGCTACCAATAAAACTATATACGAGTTGGAATATCACGTTCAGCGCAACATTTCTCTGCAACCTAGTCTCTTCTTGTGTGCATTTCTGAGTGATAAATTAAACAAATGTTGCTGTTGTGAAATTGTGAATAAAGAAGCAAAACACTGGACTTATCCATACCAAATATATTTAACATATTCCTGAACTGGAGGATCTGGCATTGACTGCAAAAGAAAGTTAATTGTTTAGGACTCTCATTCAAAAACTTGATGTTTGAAAACAGAATGTGAAATCCTCACCTTAATGAAAACAGCACCTGCCAGCTGTAGTTATATAGAAACTGCAAAATAAAAATTTGTGATTAGTTCGCGACAAGTAGCAATCCTTCACCAAGCGGGTAGATTCAAAATTATGTCTGCGTTTGATTGTGGAAAAATAAGCTTCAATGCCACTGCCACAGGTCATTCTGAGCTCGGTCAATTAAATATATGTATCCGCTCGTCTGGCTTCACTATTCCTGCTTCGCTCCTAACTAGAGTATCTGGAATGCTCACCTTTGAGGAAAAACGAACTGGTGCTTGCTTGCTTGCTTGTAGGCCGTGGAAACTGGAAAAGAGATTTGTGGTTAGTTGCGTCCAAGTAGCAGTTACTTTGAGTAGCCACGTAAAGTACACTAAGTCTGAAAGATTCAAAATTACATGCGCGGGACATAGATATCCTCTTGCGACGTAACTGGGCACGTGTCAATGTCGCCCGCTTGTATCACAGAAAAATAAGCCTCAATGCAGGAGCTCCCAGTCGTTCTGAGCTCCGTCAATTAAAAATGCTGTACCGGTCATATGGCTTCAGTATTCCTCCTTCGGGAATCTGGAATTCTCACCTTTGAAGAAAAGCAAACTGGGACCTGCTAGCTCTTAGGCTGTGGAAACTGCCAGAAAGATTTGCGATTAGCTGCGTCCAAGTATCAATTTCTTTGACCAGCCACCTACAGCACACTAAGCCGGATAAATTCAAAATTACATGTGCGTGACATAATATGCCTCTTGTGACAAAACTGGGCACACGTTTTGTCGCCTACAGCAACACTGAAGCCAGACAGACAAGAGGTACGGCACCTTTAATTGACGGAGCTCAGAACAAGTAGGGACGCTTTCACTGAAGCTTGTTTTGCTGCAATACACACGTGTATTGCAGCAAAACAAGCTTCAGTGAAAGCGTCCCCAGTCGTTCTGTCAATTAAATATGCCGTACCGCTTCTCTGGCTTCAGTATTGCTGCTTCAGAGCAATCTAGAAAATCTAGAATCCTCACCTTTGAACGAGAATGAACTGGCGCCGGCTAACTTGTGGGCCATGGAAACTGCAAGAGAGGTTTGCGATTAGTTACGTCCAAGTAACAATTTTTTTGGGTAGCCACCTACGGCACACTCAAAATTACATGCACGGGACACAGATGCCTCATGCGACGGAACTCCCGTCATCCTTGTTTTCTGTTAACTGTGCTCACCTTCACCACTCGCCTCCAATTTCTGCGCTACTTCTTTAATCTCGATTCCCTGGTTCCCAAAGGCCATGCCATGGCTTGCGCCAGTCACGGATCTGTCAGCCCTGCGACTGGCGCTATTGTGGCAAAGGCGCCACAGCACCTGGCGCTTGATGTGCTCTTTCAATATTTTGAGCATGGCTCAAAACAGGTGGATGGGTGTCTGGTATGCCCTTTGCTTATTTGCGGATCGTTCCGAATCAGAGGGTAGGCACTTCTGCGACCTGGACGCATGCTCGGTATTTTAATATAGTTGAAACCGAACTCTGCAGGAATCTTGAAACATAACAAACATAATGTGCACGCCAAAAGGCATAGCAAATGAAACACACACCATCTATCTATTTTCGTTTCTTGTCCGCAAGAAGCTGTCGTATATGTAGCCTCCCTAGCTTAAGCCGTTCCTCCCTATTGTCCCGGTCGGGTCTCGTCCTGATGAATCGTCGGTGGAGACCTGAGGAGCGGTCAACATCAGATTAGACCTTTTTGAGACAGAACCATATACTTGCTAAGAGGAAGTACACCCAAACGAATCTCAGGCATGTCATTTATAGTGTGTTTTAAATTGAGACGAATGATATAAAATGAGACGTCAATACTGACGCACCCCTTTTGCGAACCCAAAATTTTGAAGGCCTTGTCCCCCTCGCTAGGGGGACAAGGCACATGAATCCCGACATGTGGATGAAATTTTTACCTTAACATCCCGACTCAATGCCCATCCCTGAATATTCGACCACCACACTTATAGAAAAAAAAATATTTTTTTTAGAAAACACCGAGTTATCTACCACCCCTACAAACGCCTGAACCAAGCATACTCTACCGTGGCTTGTTTGCTCAGTGCCGCCCCCGAGTTAATTCGGGCTGACAATGTTTTTTTTTTTTTTTCAAATGGAACCCACATTCTTAGTTTTGGTTTGTCTTGTAAAAGCAGGTGGATACTTTTATAAAGCTTCCTCCCAATGCGCTTCCGAGTCAACATTTTTGCAATGGCCAACCCCCGGGCTTTGATTTTGCGCTCCTTGATGAATGCTGAAACTCATATAGGCGGGCAATAGCTCGCCTTGAAAATACTTGCTTTTGGTGGCCGAGAACAAACTCGTGTTCCTGATTGGCAGCCACTTGCTCCCAAGAATTGCTGCATATATCCTAAAGATTAGTCTAACACACATGCTTTGGCCGGACAGAGACACAAAAGCCTGAAACAAGGCCACTATACAGACAGGAAATAGAGTGTCTGTGAGGAATGAAACGCACAACTCAGATAGGCGTCAATCACTCACCTTGAAAACACTTGCCATGCGCGGCAAAGAGCAAACTTCTGGCCTTGATTGGCTGGTGCTTGCCACCAAGACCTGCATGTATAAGAAAGAACCTGGTCTTAGTCAAACTTGGGTGTTTTTGCAGAAGAGAGACAACAAAATACTAATGCAAGACCACTACACATAAGTTATGGCATTCAAGAGGAATGAAATACAAAACTCATAGGCGGGCAATAGCTCACCTTGAAAATACTTGCTCTCGGTGGCCGAGAACGAACTCGTGTTCCTGATTGGAAGCCATTTGCTGCGAAGAATACCTGTAAATATCCTAAAGAACCCAGTCTTAGCGTAACACAGATGCTTTGGCCGGACAGAATACAAAAGTCTGATACAAACCACAAAAAGCAGGAAATAGTGTCTGCGAGAGATGAAAAAAGACCCAAGTGGAGAGGCTCGTTCTGTTTCACGTTAGTCAAATAGTGTAGCTCATTTTGCTAAAACGATGCATATTTGCTAAAAAAAGTATCTATATTTTGCCCCATTTAGCAGAGTTTACTGCCAAGGGTACCTGCACACCAGAATAAGTCAGAATTAGTCAGTTTTCTTTTTTCTTCTTTTGATGAGCGACAACAGAATCCTAAACAGATGATGAAACAAAATATGAACACAGCAAGACAGGCTAGTTTGCCTTGATGCAAGCACAGTGCCTCGGCCAACCAAATGAGGTTCTATTCTTTATCACTTGTCATATTTGGTGGGAATAGTAAAGTAAATGAAAAGAAGGCAATCTCTCTTGCAGCCGACAGCTGCAAACAAAATTCATATACCTCGATGAACGACCTGGAAATGAAATTGGGTGGTGGCCAAGTGGTTTCAGGTGTCAAATTTCAAACTTACAGACTGTAGTTTTGGTTCAAGTCCTCCTGGTGTATATTTGTATCCTTATAACTATATTTACATTGTTTTTTTTGTATTTTTGAGGCACAAGTACTTAATTTATACGCTAATTCACCTTTAGGAGCGTTTTAATTACACTCCATGCCTTTCTAGTGCTCGTAATTGATTCTTGGTGAAAGCGGTCTTAATTTGTTCTTTTCTTGCTGTCGCTGCTGCTTGCTTTCTCACCTTTAGAATGCTGACAACTCGACACAAAAGTAATGAAAAATGTGTTTAAAATGTCATGAAGATCAGCATTTCCAAGCTGTACCCCTGCTTCATGCCCCGACCATGCCACCATACCACAGCTGAATGCAGCGACGAATGGTCCCAGGTTTGTCACCCAACCGTTTTTTGGGCTTACGGTGTGGCGCGACTCATGCAGCACCTATGCTTCGCGATGAAGCCAGTGAGCGAGGTGTGACACACTAGAGCTCTGCAAGCCACAGCTTTACAGCCTGCAAAGCGTGGGAAGATCCCTCTCCCTTTGCAGAGCTGGCATTAGCTCACCGAGAAGCTATTGCAAGCACTAGAAAGCCACAGAGTGTGAATAAAAGCGCCTCTGAAAATGAATTAGCGTGTAAATTGTGCATCTATATGTTAAAACTTAAAAAAAAAGTATATATGTATATATATATATCTATTTAAATACTAAAAAAGGCAAAAAAGAAAAAAAAATGTTTCCAGGTGG
Organism: Ixodes scapularis; assembly: GCF_016920785.2. Taxonomy (NCBI): domain Eukaryota; kingdom Metazoa; phylum Arthropoda; class Arachnida; order Ixodida; family Ixodidae; genus Ixodes; species Ixodes scapularis. The sequence goes on along the minus strand of NW_024610026.1, from coordinate 906,585 downwards.
GCTTGCCCCAGAGCTCCACGGCCCTTGAATTCGGGTTCCTTAAAGCCCGCTTCAGACGGAACAATTTCGCCCAGCAACTTCATGTCGCAACACCAGCAACACGGGCCGCCCGCGTTCACATGCAGCAACCGAATTGCTACGACTTGCCATCATCATCATGAAATTTTATTTTTCTTACAGTATTTAGACACACAGTTATATCCTAAAAACATGTTTTTATATCTTTAAATTGGGCTGAGAATACTAACTCGTCTTTTTGAAACAGTTTATTTTCAAAAATGATCCATTTCAAACCAGAACTAAGTCCTCAGTTCTCATCATCACAACCACAGGGGTGTCACGTGAAAATATTGCATTCCTGATTGGCTGCTGCCGCTTCAAACATCTCCGAGTAGTCAGAGTTGCTCGTCCGCTTCGAGCTGGACCCAATCTCAGCAATTCGTGTCGATCTAGGGAAAACTAGGGAACAACCCGCCAGCAGGCCCAAAATTGCTGGAAAGGTTGCCCCGTCTGAAGCGATCCTATACTCTGTTTCATACATAGAGTGCAACGCAGTCAAAGCTGGCGCACCGGTTTGCATTGCTGACCGTGCCTACGTTCGCCCCATAAGATAGTGCGTCCCCTGCAGAAAAATCTTAAAAAGTCGGAAAATGTGCCTCCTCGGGGCTAGTAACTGATATTGGCGTTATGATTTCAACGGAGCACAAATGTTTTTCAAGAAAAAGGAAAAGATAATGTAAACCACCTTAAATTGTTTTCGTGTTCATCCGTGTGGCAGCCGCTGTGGGTTTTCGGGTTGTGTGGCACTGGCTGGTTTTGAGAAGATGGCGTCTTACGCAGCAAGCTCAAGTACCTTTCCTGCTCGGATGTTTTCGAAGATTCGTTGTGCGAAAATCTTGAAAGAGTGCAAGCAGATGATCGCCAATGTGTACGGGAGTATAAGAATACATTCCCCGGAGAATTCGGTCGTGAAGTCCTGGAGACGGACAGTAACGACACTGGAGTGTGCCCTGTACTGTCGTGAAGTGCAAGGCGCAGTGCCTATCTGGCAAGGTGGCGTCCCCGAAGCAAAGACCTCGCAACGTGAAAGTTTCGAGCACGGGGACCGTCAAGCATGACGAGTTCACACAGAACGCCATTCGCCTGAAGGTGCATCGCAAGTGCTCCGAGAGGGAGATTCCTACCCTTGACAGCTATTTCAAAATAAACTGTACAGGCCACAACTATTGTCGATTAACGTCTTATTATAAATTTTGGGACAAGGCCGCTATCAGGGCGATTCCTCATTCCACGCTGCACGAAAGAAAAATATAACTCGGTGCTGGAGGCAAATAAGACTTGCAAAGCGGCAGACCAGATGGTAGAAATCCGGCCTCTCGGCGACTTATAAATAAAAATCAAGAAGGAGGAACTGAAATATGCACTTCGTCAATGCGCACAATCTTGCACAAAAAGTATGTCTAAAAAAAAAAAAACCAAAAAGCTTTGCGCGTAAAACGGATTCAAATCACGGCCACTGAGACGTCAATACCGCCAGAGCAGCGCCTTCTACCACTCGTGTCCACGAAACGCGCGGAGTAACACTTTTTCTATTTTTTCATGCACACCACTTTAGTACCTTTGACAGCGTTGCACGCTAAATATGAAATAGAGTATAAGACACCCTATTGTCTGGTACAGAGACAATTTATGAACGCTTGGGTGTTTAAACGATCTACTACACATTTTACAGAAATAAAAAAAAAAACATTGGGTGTTTAAACGTTGTACTACCCTTTTTTCAATAGAAAAAAGCAACAATAAAAAAAAAACACATTTCAGAAAAAAAAGTTAAGGAAACGGAATGTACCATTATGTTCAGTGAAGTTTGGTGACAAGACTCGGGACTCGAGCAGGAATGCAGTTATCCTTGGTGTGACCCCATGAGACTGTCTTGCTGCCTTCGCTGGGGTTTATCCAACTGAAGTACCTGTACGAAAAGTAGAACACATGTGCATAACACTCATTATTCACAAGAAAATTTGTCAATGTCCAAAACGACCCATGAAAAAAATTATGCGAGGAATTTTCAGGCTGCGTTGGCCGAGTCACCTCTCGTGGGAAAAGTTTCATAGCAACTTTAATTGTAGTGAACAGTTATAGGGTATATTACGAACAAAGTGCAATTTGGTTTTGTAGGAAACTATAACACACAAAACGACACTTGAATGCAGTATGTTGAGGTACCTCTAAACAAACTCCAGGGTTTCATGGCGCCTCCTTCAGATACCTGATGTTGAACATGAAATATGTGCACCAAGGAGTGAGCAAACAGCGACTTCAGATTTGTCTCTAACACCAGCGACATGTCGACAAGGAGTGCAACGTGTAGAAGGTCGTCTAGAAGTGTGCCAAGATGAAAAAGCAAGATGTAACGATATCAGGGCCCGTTTGCTCGAATCTGGTTAACTCTAACCGCGGTTAAAAGTTAACCGAGTTTCCCTACCTAGGTACCTCCGAGTACCTAGCCGCGTTCGACAAAAACTCGATGCACAATTTCTCCGTGTTTTATTATTATGCGGTAGCTCCCGCCACCTGCCGGTCGAAGAAAACAAATAGCCTTTTAGGAAACTTTTTCGCTAGTTTTGTCTTTATTAAAAAAAATAAAACCGACATCTTATCGTAGTGTTTCTTATTTTTTTTTTCGTAAAATATATATATATACTTCAAAACATCATAAATATTTTGATGCATGTATTGTTTCGCCAAACACAGCATAAGTTTACAGCGTTGATTTCGGTTCTGGCAACGGTCTTTATAGATTTGTCGTTTAGTTCACGTATCTTGCAACGCACGTTTTCCGCGCTTTAATTATCAGCTGATTATCACTGTTTGTCTTTTCTGCCGTTTTCCCAACCGACCCGCCGACTCGCCCGCCGACTGACTGACAACTGATTTGCGGACGGATTGGCGAAGATAAGGAACGCAATGTCGACTGTGACGCGACGCCGACATCGAAGAGAGCGCGTGTTCGCCCAGTACGCTGTTGTGATGAGGGGACGGCAGCGTGTGTTCCGTGACCGCTTGAACCCTTTGGAGGGGTTCGACGAGGACGAACTTTAGGAGCGCTTTCGATTGGGTCGCGCGGGCATTGTGTTCCTCGCCGACCCACTGCGCCCGGACTTGGAGCGGCCGACGCCTCGCAGCCGCGTCCTCTCTGCAGAGCAGCAGGTCATTGTCACCCTGTAGTTCTACGCCACGGAGAACTTCCTCATCACCGCAGGGGACTACATCCCCGTGCATGTCTCCACTGCTTCGCGGACTGTGAGGCGGGAGACTCTGGCCTTGTCACGTCGTGCCCGAGACTTCATAGGGTAAGTGGTTTGGAGCATCACCTGGCGCGTCCCCATACTAGGCGCATGTGCATGCCAGTTTTCCAAGAAGAAAGCCTGGGCCTAGATTGCTCGATGAGCAATCACCATTATTGCAGAAACCGTTTGTATAGAAATTTTGGTGCGTGAATACCCGAGTTCGTTGAAAGTGGTCTTCTCAGCACATGTATTCTGGAATTTATTTACGGCGCACCACCTGTGCAATGACCCTTCAGTTTTTGTTTCTTAAGCTGTAGACTTGCTAGCATGAATATCTGCCAGCGTATCGATCCCCCCGTTTACTGGTACCTCCCTAACAGAACATTAATAGTGTTGCTTCAGCAGTCGATATGTGTTTTTTGGTTATGAGCGTGACATGCAGACCAGTGGACTGAGCAGTAAAAATTACACAAATCAACTGGAGTGTACAAAATGACTCCCTTAGTACCGATTATTGGTGCAGGTGCAAATGTAACGAAACTACAAATAAAGTAGGAGTGCACATATTTATAAACAGCCTGGTTTCTACACTCCCCACTATGCACTTGGTGCTACTGAGCTAGTCTTGCGGCTACTGAGTACTGTCATTGTGCGGACAAGATTGTTATTGCCCGCTATTGATGAAGATGAATGATAGGTGTGTTATTTCTAAGCATGTGATCACAACGACAATACCATCGCTTTTAATGTCATAGTGCTACAGACTGACTCAAATTCATCTACAATGCAGGTGGCCAGGTGAAGCTGAGGGTCATGCCTTGCAACAGGCCTTCTTTGAGGTCGGTGGGCTTCCTTCGGTCGCGGGTGCTGTTGATGCCTGGAAGCACCCACGACTCTAGGATATTCACAGAGGGCTCGGCGTCAGGCAAGCTGGCCGATGGCGTTTACGATGGTCTACTGCTTGGAGATAGCGGCTGCACCTGGCAAGCTATGGCTGATGACGCCCTTCTTCTCTCCATCCTCAGCAGCGGAGGTCGCCTACAATGCGTCACATAGCACAACGAGGAGCATCGTGGAACGGTAAAGCCAGGCTATGCGTCCTTGTTCGACGCTTCAGGGTTTCGGCACCTTGAGGCACCTAAACTTTTTCATATGGTTGTGCCTGCACTTTACATTTGTTACCATTTTTATGTTCTTGCATAGAAGGCTACGGCTCCTCAGAAGCAAGGAAAGGAAGGCGTATCTCTACTCCACCTTATTTATACTGCTGGCTATAACCTACTGCCATAGCCTGTGTTGTTTATTCTAAGGTTCAACCATTTGTCAGCTAACTCTCTATGTCACATTAATTATTCTATTTCATTCGCTCTTTTCTGTTTGTACTCCAGAATAGAAGTTTTCTGAAACATATCCTTCCTGTTGGTGCTGTATGACTGGGTTTAATAACCTACAAGTTTTTACTAGAAGTTCATACTTTAAAAAAAAAATAGCAGTTGTTAGAAATGCCTAAATGTAAAGCAATTAGAAAAAAAAGCAATTCTTGCGATGTGAAAAACAAATTACACATTGGCTTATGCAGGTCTTGTTTTTGGACAGTTTGAGTACAGACATATTCAAACATATCCTCTTAAATACTGCTTATCTCAAACTGCATTTTCTTTGCAGGTTTTTGCGAAGAACATTTTCATTATATCAGTGATGCGATTGCTGCGCCATTTGCCCCATACTGATGACCCTGCTACCTTCTGCTACATTTAACCAAAATGTGAGGAATTTGCTCCAACATACTGCCAAAACTTAATGTCACTTTAATAATACCGAAAATATAATAGCTCGGGCCTCGCTGCCCGGCCGGACCGTTATGATACGCTTACGCAAGTGTTCAGGTTTTCAAAACTTTTGATTATCGTCTCAAATACCATACTATTCGATCACATTTTGTATGAATGACAGACAGTATCTGGAAGTTTCGTAATAAGTTTCATTTTAGTCGTCTGTTTATTCTGGAGGGTTAGCTAGTGTCGTTGAGTGCGCTTTTCACCGTGCTCTGGTGTACTGCAGAGAAGTAAACACCGCGGAGTAGGCATCGCGATTTTGCATGTCCTGCTTCGCCGCAGCGCACCTCCGTGTTAAGCGGAAAGCGCTCCTCCAAAGCGAGACGCAACACAATTCCTGAATACAACTTCAGCTCGTAAATATGATAGATTGTGAGATCCTAGCGGTACCTTTTTCGAATTCAAGATTTAGTAAGGGTACTTCGGTATTGCAAGAACATTTATATGTGCTCTTTTGTATGTTTATTTATTTATGCCAACTCATCTGTTTAGCTATCAATTTTCTATAGGTGTGAGTAGATTAGAACTAAATTGACAAAAGCAGTGGATGGAATCTCGGGAAGAACCTGAACGAGTTCGGCGGGATTGTTTTTAAGTTTCGTTCACGTGCCGTTTTTGCTATGAAGTTCTACAGAAAAAATGTAATTTATGTTAATAATCAAATGACAAGTGATTTGCTTTTTATCTGAATTATAAATTGCAGTTTTATTACAACCTCTAGAACTTGAAGGAAGCATCAGTTTATGTGATCAATGTTATTGTACTATTGCAGTGGCATTCGGTACCTAAAATAACCATTCAAAGCAGTTTGTGTTGTGCTTCATCACTCACCTTCTTGTCACCTTGTCATGGTGCTTCTCTATGCAACTAAACGCTATAGTTTTGTGTTTGAGGGACTCCTGCTGTGCAGTTGATGCTAACAAAGGTTTGAATGTATGTGAGAGGGCAATGTGGACATTGACTTTTAGTTGGACAGGCCGAAAAAGTAAGCTTGACATAATGCTTACATTGGTATGAATAAAAATTAATGTGTGCTTATGCTACAGAAGTTCTTTTTGTTGCTCCGAAATTGACTTTTGACTGCTCCAAGAGCTGCACCAAAATGACTCGGACCAATCACATCACTGGTATCTTAACAAAATTTGCATATCATTACTATGTTAAAATATTCCAGCAAAAATATAAAATATTAGGCATAATACCATGTTTTCAATGGGCTGGAGCGATGATAGACATCACATGCCGACCACATTAGGTGCTCTTGTTAAATCGCTCCGAAAGGATAACAGATCTTGCTCTATTTATACACTGCGCAGGACGATAGGCCAGCTCAAGCGTAGGTTCCACTGCCTCTATGCTGAGTTGAGGATGCAGCAGAGTCATGCTGTGACATCACTGTCGCCTGCTGTGTCCTGCACAACCTGGCCAAGATATACCCTTGCAGCATGCCAAGGACTCTCCTCCCCGAAGAGGTTCCCGTCGAGCCCCCGTGGCAGCGGGTCGTGACGAAAGCAATGAGCCTTGGTACGCCATCATTAGCCAGTTCATCGGTTAAGCGTAAGTATACTAATATATTGCGCATGCTGCTTCGCATGGTCTTGAGTGCCAGTGCACTGTGCTGGCAAGGTACTCTCAATGATGTAAAGTCGTCAAACATACCTTTTAGAACTTATCCTCTGTGATACAATGTTCATATATAAAATTTTTAATACACTGTACATGGTTTAGTTATATTTCATCTCACCCGACGAAGGACTAGGGCCCATAGCAAATATACCACATGGTTTCAAACAGGCTCGTGATTTGACCCGGCGGCCTGTAGCATTGGACTTTTTAGTCCATCGTAGGACGAGACGGAGTATAGCAGATCTGAATCCAGAAATCTATTGACAGTTGCAAGTAAAATGAATTTTATTTCTCAGCAGCTGTGTTGGCTTTGTCATGTGTAAACAAATACATTCAAATTGCAAATTAAAAACAGCATAATATGTCAACGTTTACTCTTCTCCTAAATGTTTTTTTAACAGTTTGATTTACAATTCTGCACGCTGTGTTTCCAGTCCAATTAAAGATTTTTATAGTTATTTCGTTCCTCTAGTAATTTTTTGACTGATGGTAGAACTCCTCTGCAGCAGTTGCTGCTGCGATCGTTGCCGTGGCAGCTTGTTTAACCCTTTCTGTGCACCCCTTCTCCGGCAGGAGATTCGCTCCCTCCAGCTGCTGCTGCCTCTCTGTCTCCTGCAGGAACCGCTGTGAAGCCTCCCGGCACCAACGTCAGCTGTACGGCACATTCGTTGGAGCCCGCTGCACCGCCTCCTGTGGCAGACTCTCGTACAGCACTTCCGCTCCCAGAGGGACCAGGCTGTTGATCTATTCCCCTGGAGCTGCGACAAATGCATGTGTAAAAAGTGGTCAGCTTTTGTTCTTGTCAGTATGGGCAAAGAGAACACACTGTGCATAGCTTGTAACCCTGATAAAGATGCCGATGCTGGGCCAAAATGTATTTATACATGTGGGTGCAGAGGACAAAGTTTGCTAGCTAAGTTGGTTTATATACCGACATGCGGGCTTGAGGTTGGAGCACTGTGTCGTTACTTCTTGCACAATTGCCCAATACAAGGTGTAGGAAAATGCGCATTTGGTTGTGAAGAACATTTGCAGGCATGTGTTCATACACTTTCACTGCTAAAGGTTCAAATGCAGATGTGTAGTTATGTGATTAACAGTTCATAAAATTAGTGGTCACATTTCCAGTCAAATCTCGTTGCACTGTGCACATTGATAGGACAACTTTAAACATTACAGCACATATTTTCACTGGCATTGCTTTTACTTGCACAGGTTACCATCATGGGAGTCGTTAACTTCACAACTGGAATGAAGGTAGTGTTTGAGCCAATTTTCCTAAGTTGGTAAAACTAGCAACAGGATGGTTGCACTGTGTGTGATATTTTAATTTACATATTGAAAACCTGTTACAGTTAGCATAAAAAAATCCATTTCCACTTTGTTTCATTTCATTTTTATTAGATTATGGTAAACAGCTTTACGTCCTGATTTTTTCATTGCGTGCCGTCCTATTTCATAAATTTGTAGCTTCGGTAAAACTCTTTCAGCCTTGCTGAAAATAATGAGAAATGTGGTAGCGCTTTGTCTTGTCAAATCTTCGAGTGTACTCTGGAAGATGGTTTTGTGACTTATACTTCGACCCGCCTTTGAACATTTGTGGTTGAAATAAAACTGAAGCCAGATTCCCGAAACTTTCTTACGACAAAAGAGCTTATAAATTTATCTTACGACAAAGTTACAAACTTTTGAGTATTCCCGAAGCAAAATGTTCGGAAGTTTTGCACAAGTTACAGATTTCGTCGAAATTTGCGCAAAACTTAAAAATATTTTGCTTCGGGAATACTCAAAAGTTTGTAACTTTGTCGCAAGGTAAATTTGCTAACTTTTTTGCCGTAAGAATGTTTCGGGAATCTGGCCTCTGGTCTTTATATAAAAGTACTCCTCAGTAATGCTGTTCAAATGGCGACATGCCCATCTTGTTATCAACATTTCTCCTCGTCTTTTAGAGCTTCGCCTGGAGCAACAGTTCTGCTTTACTATGACCGGTTCCTTAGCACCATTTACTCGTCACACAATCGGGTCTAGAAACCAGTCACCTACTCTTCCGTGTCACCTATCGTGGCAACCAAACCCGCACAGATTGGGAAAGTCCTCGCCGATCGTCTCGAGGACGGCTTCGACAAGGGGCGTCAAGACATGGGGGTTTGGCCCAGCACCTATGAATTAAGGCATAGTAATTTCGTCTCGTCTACTACTTACTCGAGTCATGAGCAAAAACAAAGGAGGTGGGGTTCACTGTTCAACCAAGTATGTAAATGAAACTTTCATGGGAAAATCAAAATAAACAAATACTGCATGAGGCATTCTTTTAAACATCCAGTAACTGTGACATAACATTGCTGAAACTGTGGACTATGTAATCATGCAATTTTTACTTTCTTACAGTTTGGCCTGTCGGCCTCGGTTGGCCTAGACCATTGTGCTATAAAAGGGTGTTAATATTGTGTCCAAAGTTTTGGGTCTTCCACTAGAGCGGTTTTACGAGTTCCAGACAACCTGTGCCGAACTTGTACATAAACTGCAATAAATGGTCTTTTGATGCTGTAACACTGATTTTACTGCTGTTCTTAGAAGACGACAAGTCGACTCCCAGCAGAGGGCAAAGGTGCACGAATATACAAATGTCCACATGCACGTTGCTAGGTCTGATTGACCATATATTATCACGAAAGCAATGCAATATTTTTTTTAAATTTAAGAACACAATGAGCTTACCTGTGGGCTGTTCGTGTTTGTATAAGCGGTACAGCAATCTGGTCTTTAAAAGGTTCTTCGAACACTGCTGTAATTGGTCTGGGGTGCGCAAACAGTCCATGCCTGTCTTTCTGTTTGGGTCGTGATCGCAGCACTGAACTTCCCTATAATGTGATATTTTCGCTTGCCCACTACCCAAATTAGTTGTAATTGTTCATCCAATGTCCAATTCCTCCGCCGTTTCATGCTGATGCTTGATGTCGCCTGACTCATTTTCGATTTCAGATTGGTTGTGATCGTCTGCTACGTAATTATGTCTCTCCTTATAACCCTAACAAAACATCTAGTTATCCCAAAACAAAATAAATTGACGAAAGACAGGCGCAAGAGAAAACATGGACACTTTTTTCATGATAGAAGCTTTGTTTATTTCCCAGTAGTACAAGTCCGGCATCCGTGCCGGATATTTATATTGAGGTAACGGATATTTGCTTCCCAGGAAAGTTTTTAGTCTACATCTTGCCTTCGTTGAACCGTCTCCCGCTGCAAGGGGGTCGTCGGTGCTGTGGATGCGCTGCAAAGACAATACACGGCGAACTGTACTATAAACCAGACTCCGCGATTAGAGGCAGTTTTTCGGAGGGATTTGTTTCACTACCATGCGACTGCGGCTCAAGGTAGGTTTCAAAAGTGAAAAAAGAGAAAGCTGGACGTTGATTACAACACAAGATCTGCTGACATGACATTTTGATAGCGGTACGATCTCATAACTTTCTCGTGAAACATCGCGGCACTCACCTAGGTAATATATTTTGAAGATCCCGCTGACTCTACCATTCGTTGAAACAAGTCCACGGGCGATGCGTGAACTCGAACTTGACGTGACCAGTCAAGCGTAGCCCTGCTCCCACAGCACGCTCGCCGTCCGGCGGTGGGCGAGCTGCCGTCGACTCCGACTGTAGACTCGGTGTTGAAATGTTCCTTTCGTGGCACGAGGATGACGCATCTTCGTAAAAATAAATGTTCCCAAGCGTGACGAGCAGCCGAAGCAGCCATATTGTCTGATGCTAGGTACTATTTGACTCCGGCGTCCCTACTCTCCAGGTCACGTGACCTAAAATTCCCCCTCGTAGGGAAATCCGGTTAACCGCGGTTAGTTAACCAGCTTCGAGCAAACGGGCCCAGAATAAGATCACACCAACGAGGCACCATTATGGTGAGACAATCTACGATGTAGAGACAGTAATCGGGAGTCAACCGACGTACGGCCGCGATTTACTTTGCGGCAACTGAAATAAAACATGACAAAAAAAAATTGAAAATTATAAAACGCGTTTTTTTTTTGTTTTGTTTTTCTTACCTTATTTTTTGAGCTCAGCCGGTAGCAGAGCAGTTGGGCGGCGTCACGAAAATCTGACAGACTCGCTAGCTTTTCTCAACTTCGTACGGCGCCAGTCCGCACCACAGATGAATGGTCGGCACTCTTAGTCTACCAGGGAAAAAAAAATACGAGCTCAGAGCCCAGCGTCGATCGCGACTTTCGTAAAGAGAAGCTCCGGTAACACTTCGGCGACTCGCGAGCGTTAAACAACGCCTCTTCGAACGAGCCCAATAATCCAACACGTCGAACGGTTTGCGCCGGTAAGCACGCTGGGAGCCAGGGGGCTGGAGGTTCAATATCCGAAAGAGACGAGGCGCTGGTTTCTACGTCTATTTCGCACATGAGATAACAAGCCGAGTGATAGCTAGCTGAGTGTAAACACTGACTGAAGTTACATCAGAGTACACGCAGTCGAAATGACGTCTGCAACAGAGCACAGCCAGACGCTTTCAGCAGGGGACGCATGCGTTCAAATAAGCTGCGATTTCAAAACATCATGTATCCCTTCTGTCCTTCAGTGTTCACTTTGATCTGTGATCAAAGCACTCAATGCTGCAAGTAATAAAGTCATATATACGTACCTTTCGAAGCGATTGAAAGTGCGTTGGTTTCACTTGGAACCCACAAGCCAAGTGCGCGACGAACTTGACGAGCCGTTATCCGTCGGTCCCGCCATCGCCGCTGTCTCGCCGGGTTGGCGCGGTCGTGGTCGCTACGCAATGGCGCAATCGCGTAATCTCGGCGGCTTGGCTAGGCTTGGCTGGATCGGCGGATTCGGCCACTCGGCGGCTCGCTCAGCTGCTTGTCTGGCTCGATGGGCTACTCGCGGCTTGCTCGGCTCGCCTCCCTTCGGAATTCGAACTGCCTCCGAAGCTCGAGCGCTCGAGCTTTCGCGCGCGCGGGTTGACGATGGAAACTTTTCTCATAAGACGTGTCTGTAACGTACCGTTTGATGGCGCAAATGCACGTATTTTTCCCGCCGTTTTTTACAGTGTGTGAATCTTGCGAAACAAGCGACGAAGAGTGGTGGGTGAAATCTGCTCGTGTGTGGTTGCGGATTTTGTGTACGACGTAGGATTACCGAGAAAGATGGGTCAATATCGATAAATGTGCGGGTAAGAAGCACGTGACCTGTCAAGCCCATTAATCCTCATTAGTTTATCGTGCGAACTGACATTGTCACGTATCGCGTTCGATTTGGGTTCCAACATCGGTAACCTAACTTTTGTTGCATTAAAACTGCAATAAACATTTGTTTGAAAACGATCACTCCAATGAGCACGTCGTTATTGGGCTTTCTCATTGAAAGGTAGGTCGCGGGTGTCCCAGCTAGTTATTCTGAATGGTTTGGTGGTTGTCTAGCATTTCAAGCGCTCGAGGCTGTGTGTACTGTGTGCCGTACGTACACTTGCGCTTTCGATCAATGTGAATGTGTTTGCAACGCGGAACGTTTGTGTTCTGTGTGTATCCACCTCCAATATCGTTCTCTCTCGTATTGCTGTATGGTAACTCCTGCTGTTCTACAATATCATTCACGCGATGTCGTATATGTGGGCGTACCGATATCCACGTGTTGCTTCACGGGCGATCAAGACTGTGTTACGTATCCTCTTAGTCCGCGGTATATGCCGACGTAATTCATGTTGGTAACTTGGAATTCGTTCTGAGATTTATCCACGCGATATTGTATTCTCCTTTGGGCCCGTGATCGACGACCGATATTTATATATCATGTGGGGGCGCAGTATGTCCATGTCGGTCACCAATATGCACGCGGTGTCGTATTCTATTCCAATAACCGTAAGTTCTGTCGGGATATTGTGCTTCGATATCGTGTTGTATACCAATAACCGCAAGTTATATCGGGATATTGTGCTCCAATATCCTGTTGTATACCAATAACCACATACTATATCGGGATATTGTGCTCCGATATGAATTCCAATCGTGCGTATTGGGTTAATCGGATAGCAATAAGTTTTTATTGGTTTCCATCAACTTCATTGGAATACAATATTTCCAATAAGCCGAGTTCATATTGGCCTTTTTCAATAGGGAATGCTTGTTAAACTAGCAATAATCATTAAAAACTGAAGACACAGAACCAGGCTTTCTATCTCCAGCGTTGAAATGGCATTTCTGGTGGTATCTCAGAGCAGTGACAACTGCACAGTAAAATATACTCCTGCATCATCATATTCTTGACACAGTATTTTTTTTAACACAGGAAAAAGAAGGCAACAGTCGTCCGAGATGGACTTTCTTGAGCGCCGGTCAGAGCAGGAACTCGCAAGGGAAGACAGACGTTTTGCCCTCGACGAAAGGGACATGGCGCTGAGAGAGAAGGAAATGTCGGTGGAGCAACTCAAGTATCAAGATGCCAAGGACTGCGCTGAAGCACGGCCGGCTCTGGCGGAAGAAAGGCGGGCACAGGCAGAGGAGCGACAGTTCCAAACAGAAGAGTGAAATATTCAGATGGAGGAAAGGAGGAGAGCAGCGGAAGAAAGGCGATTGCTGGTTGCTCAGCCGTAGCTGTGAATTGAGCTCCTGACAAGACAAATTCAAAAGCAGGGTTTCAGATTTAAGGTAATACATGCTGCTAAAAATTTAGCCCGAATTGAAACACAGGACGCTTAACCTAAATATGTGACTTAACAAGACATTGTACTGATAGGTAAATAAATTATCCAAGAACACTTCATTATTGCACTCATTATCACAATGAACTACTGCAATATATATTTCATTCACTCCTCTTTATCACAGCTGCGACAAAACAGATAGCTACTACATCAACATAGCATCATCAGTATGTATGACTAAGTAAGACCACATTTTCTAAATATATAACTGGTTATAACTTATCACCAGCCTGCACTATCACACATTGCACAAACGGGAACTACGACGGCTATAGTTTTTTTATAGTGCTTATTGGTTGATATCATTGCTCTATCAATCTTTATTTAACGAGTGTTATTTATATATTGCGCCAACACAGAAATGGTGTACCGACAGTGATGCTGCAGGCTCGCACCCAGCCTACATGCAGCATGTCCAAGATGTTAAATAATGACATGCTTTTCAGTAAATAAGAAGAATCGAATATCCTTTTCACGATAATTACATCTCATAGCATACAGACTGCAAACACAGGCAGAACTTCATAAACGACTGACCACTCCAACCAGAGTTCACCACTTTTTCTGTCTACATATTAATGGGGCCCTGCCATCATTTTTAAGCGTCTACCTTTTTTGCGGTTTCCACGTCCCTCGGGGTTTGGGCAAGCCAGCGGGCACGGACAGAGTAACGGAATATCAGTGCGTCATATTTTAACCGGACGACGCGGAAACCTCCTCCACCTACGAAGGCGACCCGCGGTGCCGAAAGCGAGTGATATGTGACGTCTTGGGTCCTGAGCTTACTACTGGTCAAAGCCGCTAAAAGCTTATTTTTGTCGAAATACAAAATATAAGTGGCGCGAACCGTCTCAATTATTTGTAAAATTTGTTTTTGTTGAATATTTTAGATCAGAAAAGAAACAAATGCAGTTTATAAAGTACGGAAACAAGAAATGACCCGTCGACATACCCGCCACCAGACGGTGGAAAAGGCGGCGTATACTAGAAGGGTGTAGTGCGATCAGTCGCCAACGAGCGGCGAGCGTAGAAAGGTTCCCGATGTACGCGGCGGCGCTGCGGTCGTACGGACTGGAGGATCCGACCGGTTCCGAGCGTTCCCAAGGCCTTCGGCGAGCAGCGTTGACTTGCGGTTGGCCTTTTTGCGCTATGGCAGCGCGAAGCGGCTCCCGTTCTGAACGGATCTTTACACCGTGTTTACTGTCGTTTGTGGCCAATGAAGTGTCATGCCGAATTAGTGTTTAATCGCGCAGCAAATACAATGCGAGGCGCCCTAGCTGCCCGCTTCATACAGCCTATCCAGAACATGCTTTAGTGGCGCCCCCTGGAGCCGTCGACACGGAGTGCGGCAGCCATGACCGATCGCTGAGCTCACTACCCCTCGTTTAGTTCACGGCCACTCAAGCAACCAAGGACGTCATGAAGGACGTTATTTTTTCTTGTTTTTGCAATTTTAATTTTGCCTATGGCTTCTAAAATAAAGCGGAATTCGAGAAAAGAACAGTTTTATTAAGTTACTAGGTTCAGTGCGGTCAGGTTCGGTGCAAATTAAAAGCCAGTAAAGAAGTCCTTGCAGGGCCCCTTTAAGACAAACGCTCCCAGTTGAAACTAAAGTTATGAAAAGTTTTCACAATTTATTGCCATTATTGATATCAGAAGCTACCCGTTTAGCTATACACCTCGAAGATTCCAGGCTAACAGTTGTACTCTACTAGCATGGCTCCGCTCTGAGAAGCAGTTTATGGTGTGTTAACTTGACCCTGCCTGAATCTTCATACAACGGATAAAACTTTTCAAAATTTTTACAATTTTGCTTCCTAGATTTCCAGATTCCACAATCCTGCTTCCTATCTACAAGAAGCGGGATTGTGAAAAGTGAAAAAGTTGTGTCTGTTATATGAAGGTTCAAGCAGCGTGAAGTACAGGAAGCAGGTTCGGGAAAAGTGCAAATATCTGGAAAGTTTGTACTGTTGTATGAAGGTACATGCAGCAGGAAGTTAATCAACCATAAACTGCTTCTCCGAACGGTGCCATGCTAGTGCAGTACAACTTTTAACCTGGTACCTTCGAAGCAATTAAACGGGCAGCATTGGATGACAATAATGTCATAAAAGTTTAAAAACTTGTTCATAACTTAACTGCCAAGATGGATTATATTCTTTCTCTAGGCTGCAGGTATTCCTCCAGTGAGGGTGGGTCAACATGAAAATATAACGTGACCTGACTGCCATACAAGCCTGTATAGCAGTTGGCGAGGAGGGTTGCAACTTTATACATCTGCGGCACCCGTTGCAGAAGCATTTTCTGAATTTTTGTTTCGAAGTCTACGAATTCCAACTCTGTGACCACTCTCCCTAAGCCACACTCGACAGCTTGACGCACAGAGCTCATCGCCTTATTAAAATCGACTTGTCGCTGCTGGAGCGTGGCCCCTCCATAGGGTTTTAGGAGATGACGTCTGAAGGCGTAAGCAGGGTCACCATAAATGACGTACGACTGATCCTGACAGAGTGCCTCCATCTTCTTGTAAAGTCCGCTGACGTGCAGCATACATGCAAAAAAAAAAAGACAATATCAAACTTTCGTGCAACACATCCACGCACGTGTTGTCGTCTAGTTGGTCCTGGCGAGTGCATCTTTAAAGGGGGGTGCAACGATTTTAAAATTAAAATAATTTGCATCTCATCATTTTAAGTTGTTTATCCTGTCCCTGACGATAGAAAAAACATCTTTTTTATTAAAAAGATATTGCGATTCCGCTGCATAATCGCGAAGCAAAACTCTAGCTTTTCCCCCCACCTGCAGCCAAAGGAACTACGGCGAAAAGATTGCGTGACCTCGCTTGGCTCGAAGCTGCAGCATAACACCTGCTTATGTCAGCGGAGAGAGGGAGATTAGACGTCTTCCGAGAGAGTACTCCGGAAGCTACACGGCACCCCTAATTACGTCGGTAGGAGGGGGACCAGGTGGGACCACAAAGACGGAGTGAGTTGAGGGGTGCCAGAAACGCCAATATTTATCTTTGTTTTCACACAACTACGACACACAGGCGAAATTGGTTTTCTGTTCTTTACTTCACAAGTGTCAGAGGGTAACTTCCACAAATGTTTGACCGGAGTCCGGAAATCGTT
Source organism: Ixodes scapularis (assembly GCF_016920785.2). Lineage (NCBI taxonomy): Eukaryota > Metazoa > Arthropoda > Arachnida > Ixodida > Ixodidae > Ixodes > Ixodes scapularis. Next base: position 889,983 of record NW_024610026.1, on the reverse strand, counting down.
GCACGGCGGCCTCGGCAAGACCTTTAGGATTGCAATAGAATGGGTATGTTGGCTAGTTTGTACATACTTTTAATCTAAAATGGAAAACACAAATACGATGGAAGGTAGACAAACAAGGTGCTGCTAACAACTGAAGTTTATTGGAAGAGCATGTAACATATATGCCGGTTCTTGAAGCGCTGACGCAATAAATTTAAATTTTTTCTCCAAAAGGAGCAGTGATTGTACACTGCACTTTTCGGAAAAGACTTCCGCTACTGACAGGATATTGCTCGTGCTCTTCTCTATGAACAGGGCATGGAAGAAGGCGTCTGCCATGGCAATTAGTTTGCCCAGAACGTACACGACCTTGCACCAATACCGTGTGAGTGCCATGTGGAACCTTTGTATGCGAGGTGACAAGACGTCAACTGCTGCTTGCCACCGTGTCGTGGAAGGGGCATAACAGTAAGAACTTTCGACACACACGTCTCTCTCAAGTGGAAACTACCTTATTTATTATCGTAGCATCCTTTATATAGCTGTCTCGCCAGACAAGATGGTGCAGCGACACGCTGGCGATTAGATATCTCTTTATTGTTAGTTTCAGACCATTGACATTGTCAAGACATTCAAAAAGTACCTGATATATTTTGTGGTCTACCTGGACTATACACACAGCTGCATTTGTGATCTTACATTACATAGTCATGTCAGTACCTAATAGGGAAACGTTAAATAAAAAAAATGGACGCTTCCCCGCCGCAGTGCTGGAACTGACAAATGGTGATTTGGAGCAGCTCTTGTAGCAGGGAAGAACTGGTTTTGGAGCAGAGATTCCAACTTTTGTAGAAAACAATTTTGAGCTTTCATGTAAAAAAAAAAAAATTACACAATCTGTTCAAAAGATAGCCTGAGGAAAAAAAAAAACTTCAGTTGTTGGAGTATTGGGAGACTATTAGAGGTATCCTACCTACAGGGGACCTGGCCACTCCAGATATTTATTTATTGAACGATCATACGCCGGTAATTTTCCAGACGTTTCAATCATTAGGAGTACCCATGGTGTCTTCGGTTTGTGTTTGACGTAAAAAAGATTGTAGGGTTTGTATCACGGTGAGAAAATTGTCGCGAGTTTGACATCAAACAATCACTTTTGTCTTGAATGTGTCTCACGCTACCCTCGCTCTATTCCACCTGCTACTGTTCTTAGACCAGCTAAGCGGAGCACGTAGCTATTCTAACTGATCATGACGAGTAACACTACCTATTCATGCGATCGATGTGAGTACCGTTCGCATAAAAACCAACATTAACTCTTCATTGCCATGTGCAAATAATGAATTTTTTCTTCGAAGCAAATTCAAAGCGAATAATGGTTTCGGCCGAATATATGGAAATATTTCTCCATGCCTTTTGCTACCGCTACACCACGCGTAAACAAAACTTCAGCTGAACTCGTAGCTCTGTTGAATTTAATCTACCTATATTTATAGACCGTGGTTTCAGACAGTCCAGTGCCTACATTATGAAGACAAGTAAATGACAGATCTGACATAAAATTAAACCTATGAGTGAGCCCCATCATACCTAATTAAGGGGATTTATATATCGTCTTGCTATATAACCATGTTTTCTTTAATTCTTAATTAAAACAAAACAAGCACAAGTAATGAACACAGGTTGTTAAAACATCGTTGCCTAACATAACCCTTGGAAAAAAGCCACAGTTAAATTTTGTAGAGTTTACTGATATATAAATACCAACAATCACACAATTTTCTTTTTTCGTCTATTACACCAGGCGCGCGCGTGCGTTATATCACTTTGTAGGTGTGCTTTTCACCTAAGTGCGCGGCTGCGCTGCTGCGACGCAAGTCGCGAGATCACAGCGCCAGCCTTGCGGGTATCGCTTTCCCGCGGTGCATGGGTGCCTGGAGAGAAACACACTCCAGGGAGCTAATCCACCGCGATCAACACTTCGAAAAGTATGAATATCGCAATTAATTTTGAAGTGAAAAATTTGAAACTAGTATTTGACAATTCGAATATTCGCACAGCCCCACTCTTCGCACATAGTACTTAGGCATCCGAAAAAACAACTTAATTTTCAGTTACATCGCCAAGGATGCCACGTGCCAGACACTTTCAGTTTCTTTTCTGAGAACAGCTCCCTTTAGACGAAGACATGGCGCAAATTGTGCACGAATACAACGTTTGGAGCAACATGTAGCAGGGTTTTTGTTTTGGCGCAGTTTGCGCAAATGACGCAGCAGTTCCACCACTGCCACACTATTGGAGGATGTTAGGCGTGTGTGCAATTGGTGTCGTCAGAACATGCTAACGCTCACTCCTTCTAAAACCGTTATTATATCTTCATCTAGATTCTAGAATGGTAAAAAAAATAAACTTTTGTTACCAGCTTGGCAATGATCCGCTGCAAAGAGTAGATGCACGCCTGATGTTGGTCTATACGCAGACTCTTCGTTATACTTTACTGTACATGTTAACAACTTTCTAAATGAGTCTTTACGAAAGCTGGGAGTAACTTCTAGAATTACGCTTCAGTTCTCTACGTTAACCTGTAATCTACGGTTATATTTCTCGTTAATCCGGTCCAAGTTGGAGTTTTTCTCTGTAGTCTGGAATTCTAATAGTTCTACGAGCCAAGGGATGATTAGAAATGTTCAAAAGCGTTTTTTTTCGAATTGTCTAGGACCATTACATTGGTCGTGGGGTTTATTACTCGTATGCAAGACTGCTGGAACAGTGCAAATGCCCTACTTTGAGATCTAGACGGCGTGAGCGCGATCTCGTTTTCCTGTATAAATATATTCATGGATCAAATGATTGCCCAGATCTCACATCTGCTATTAATATTCACGCTCCAAGACGAGCTTTGCGGGTTTCTCCAACTTTACATGTTAATCGCATCATCCCAACCAGCCCCATGACCCGTATTCAACACTTCTACAATACCCTCAGTGGAGCAGATAATTGTTTTAACCCAAGTCCCGTAGCTTTTAAATCTTTTTTAACTAACCTGTAAACATTTTGTTGTGCGTCATTATCAAAGGCAATAAGCTGTTCATGAGCACAGAAAATAAACAAATGAATGAATGAATAAATGAATTATGTGAAAGGCAGTAGTTGCACAGATTTTGTTACAGAATGAACTTGGCATGCTTTTTGTGACACGACGACGTGAACGTTGTCTTGCATAATCTCTGAAACAAAGCCCTGCCAAAGGTAGCACTGGAGCGAGAGTGAATAAAGAAGTTTACATCTCTTTCGGTCGCACACCCCAGCAATGATCCTTCTACTTGGTGCCTCTTCGTTCTTTCCCAGGTTTTTCCCTGGCCCCCTGCACACACTCCCGCCATACAACACAATCTGAAGTCGGCGCAGGGCACAAATTAGACATAAGTGCTACATCAGTCTCCAGCTGGGATTCACGTTCATTCGAAGAGAATACGAGTCCCAGCCAAATACTGCAGCAGCATCTGCTTTCGATCTGTTCCCCGCACCGGTACTTTTATCAACTGGAAAATGTTTGTTTCAGACAAAAGAAAGGGACCAAAAAACGTTTTTATAGCAAGAACAAAATAAGTTGCTTTCTGAAAGCATTTAGTTCGGCAGAAGTTAAAGGGATTGCATATCATTTAATTTTTTTTAGAAAAAGGTTTTGAGGTCACAAACGTTTTAGTGAGCATTTCTAGTATAGCGTTTGCACATTTGCATCTTTTTTTTCTCTTTTTTACAGGATTGGCACGCCGGGGCCACACTCCAAAGAGAATGTGATAAGTGGAGAATGTAACGTTAATATGGCTAGAAACGGCGGTACTAAAAACAAAGAATCTGGATTTAGTTTGTACTTAGATGTGCATATCGCACACCTAATTACAAACTTTGTGGCGTACGTATTTGACAAAGTGATGTGAATTGGTTTTCTATTCACCCTTCTCAGCCTGCTTTATGCCCGTTAAATTAGTAATAGACACTAATTTTTGTTTTCGCGTAAATGTCGAAAAAACAAGTCGAATCGGAAAAATTGAAAAAAACCGAAACCTCTAGATCCTAACTATACTGTACATGTATCGATTTATACTCACTGACCCTAAAACTCCTCAATGTACGAGCCAACTTTGTTCTGATTTTTATCTTGGAGTGCTGTGGTTAAGGCGTGGATGTGGTTGCAAGTTGAAACATTCCAATAGTAACCTAAACGAAAAAAAAACAATATTTAACAGTGCCAAATTTACCTGCGTCATGCCTGTTGCCCTCAAAGGGTCCGTCCAGTTGGCATATCATACCATTGACACACATCAAGGCCTGGTTCTTAAGGACGTGCAGCCGTTTGTATAAGGAAAAATAGTGTCTTTGGTATTTTGATGGACGGCATATGGGGCGTTCCGTGCCGTCCAGAACGCCCCAACAGTTGTCGAAGGGGGCTTCTTTGTTATGAACTGCCTAATAAAGACAACATATATTACTGTTAGTGCATTGTAGCATTTAGACACCTACAAAAACTGTGAAGACGTGTGACACATTACCCATGAAGGAATAATATGTTTATGCACTGTTTAAAAAAATTCAGCTGTGTTGTTAATGCTTGCTACTTTCTGCATAATGACATAGGTCCAGGGTTGTAAAGTACCTAGATACAAATAACTGGAAAACGGTACCTAGCTAGTTCTGTTGTACCTGAGGTACAAACCTAGGTACTTTCATTTCTCAGTTTTCTTTCTTTCTCGCGTTGACACCAATAAAGCACATTTATTGGACTCGTTTTTGTGTACATCGTTAGTGTGAAAAGCTTTACTTCAAATATATTATCACGGGTGGAGACCATAAGAACCTAAAAATAAACAGGATGGAGAAACTTTTAATGGGCGAACTTGTGCCCAAAACCAAAAGTTAAAGGAACAGGTGTCGTAATTGAGCAACGATGTCGGCGAAGAGGCAGAATCCGGCGCTAACGTAAGACTTACTGCAGCTTGCCACGTGGAGCCCCTTTTGTACACGCATGGGTTTTTGGAAGTAGAATATTCTAACCTCAAATCAGCAACATGGTTCTCGAATTTACCAGAAATTCACATTAGCGTCAACAAAAATGTGTACCCGCGGCCAGGCATCAAACATTGGCTTTTTGCATGAAAGGCAAGCGCGATAACCGTAAAGCCACGAGCGCGCTAGCTACTTGCTCAGCTGCGCGCGCGGCATTACTCCCCCCTTTAAAAACGCACATCGTCCCGATGCAGCACAAAACGAAAACACAAATCCACAACAAGAGGACAGGAGAATCGCATGCAACAGTCACTTTTTGACGGGGTTCCAAAGTTCTATCATTCGTAATACGGCTTGAGCCGGACGACGTGCATCAAATTGGGTCGGGGCTGGCGTCTTGCAGATGGGCGCATTCCGTTGGGAAGAACTTCGTATTTCAGATCGTCGAGGCACTGGATGATCTTGTAGGGTCCGAAATTCCGTTTCAGAAGCTTCTCGCTGAGACTGCGGCGCTGTATAGATGTCCACACCCATACTCGACCTCCGGGTTAAAAGTGGACGTCCCGGCGACAAAGGTTATACCAGCGTGCGTCGAGTCGCTCTCGCTCTTGAATCTCAATTCTTGCCAGTTGACGAGCTTCCTCCGTGCGTTGAGAGATCTTTTGAGCTTCGTCGTTGCCATCGTCGATTGGCACGTGAGGCAGCATGGCGTCGAGCATTGTGGTAACTGTAAGGCAGTGTACCAGCTGAAACGGTGCCATTCCTGTGGTTTCTTTAACCGCTGTGTTGTATGCAAATATAACGTACGGCAACACTCTACGTCGACGTACATGTATATCATGTCGGCGATCGTTTTGTTGATCCGCTCCGTTAGCCCATTGGTCTGCGGATGATAAGCGGTGTTTTGTCGATGGCTGCTGTGACTGAGCCGAAGAACCTCTTGAGACAGCTGTGCTAGGATAGATGACCCTCGATCTGTGATCAGCACATCAGGTGCGCCGTGTCGAAGGAGAATGGACTCGACGAAAAACGTTGCGACTTCCACTGCTGTTCTCGATGGAAGGGCTTTTGTCTCGGCGTATCGTGTAAGATAATCATTAGCGACGATAATCCACCGGTTCTCTTGCGTCGATGTTGGAAACGGTCCAAGTAAATTCATTCCGACCCGCTGGGAGGGAGTAGTCGTGACAGATATCGGCTGCCGGAGTCCTGCTGGCTTCGTCGGAGGCTTCTTACGGCGTTGGCAGTCATGGCACAAACTTGTGCACAAATGGACGCTTTTCGGGAGTCTCGGCCGTAGTAGTTGTCATGACTCCGGACAAGCGTCCTGCTGTAGCCGTGATGTCCAGCCGTCGGGTCGGCGTGGCATGCTTGAAAGATTCCGTTTCGCAGGCTGGCAGGAACAGCCAGCAGTCAGGCAAGGTTGCTGGTTCTGAAGTTCTTCAAGAGCAGGCCTCGCCGCAGAACGAAGCTTGACAAGTCTCGGGCCAAGACTGGCGGAACTGAACTTCATTAACCTTCAAGGCGGTCGATCACGGCGAGAAGTTCCGGGTCGTCTCGTTGAAGTGTCAGTATCTATAACTGCGCCGAGAAAACAGGCGTCATCTTTGTCGTCGGTGCTGTCGGGAGGAGATTTCACCGGGGCCCTAGGCAAGCAGTCGGCGTCACTATGCTTGCGGCCAGACTCATGCTCAATGGTTACGTTGGTTTCCTGCAATCGATGACTCCAGCGAGTGAGGTGTCCCGACGGGTCCTTGAGATTGGCGAGCCAACAACAACGCTCTGCGTGGTCCATGACAGCGCAGAACGGGATCCCGTACAGGTATGGGCGGCCCTCGGTTAACGCCCAAGCGACAGCGAGACATTCCCTGTCGGTTGTTGAATAATTTTGTTCTGCTTTGAGCAGCGCTTGGCTTGCATAAGCGATCACCCTCTCTGCTCCGTCTTGTCTTTGGACGAGTACCGCGCCGAGTCCGGTGTTGCTGGCGTCCGTGTGAACTTCCGTTTCTGCTGATGGATCGAAGTGTGCGAGGATAGGGGGCGACTAGAGTCTTTCCTTCAATTCGTTGAACGCTTGTTCTTGCTCCTCCCCTCACTGCAAGTTCACGTTGTACTTCGTCAGATGCGGGAGCGATGCAGAAATCTTGGCAAACTCGCGAGCGAAACCTCTGTAGTAAACGCACAGCCCAAGAAATCTTCAAATGGCTTTTTTGACTGATGGCTTCGCAAATTCGGCGACAGCGGCTGTTTTCGCATTGTCAGGGCTTACACCCTGAGCACTCACGACATGGCCGAGAAATATTAGCTTGCTGTAAACGAACCGACATTTTGACGGCTTTAAAGTCGGTTCAGCAGTCTGGAGAGCCTGTAGCATGGCTCGCAGACGTCTCAGGTGCTTGTCGAATTCGCTTGCGAATACCATGACGTCGTTGAAGTAGACGAGACAGCTTTGCCACCTGAAACCTGCTTGGGGGTTTTCCGTCTGTTGGGCCGTGGAGTTCAACATCGGCTTCCGTAGTTTCTGCGTCTTGTTGGGCAGTGGTACAAACTCAGGGGGTTGTCCTCGGAGACGCTGGCTTGCCCGGGGCCCTGTCTCTTCTACAAATGGTCGCCTTGAAGTTGGGCTTGGCGAACGGGTCCTCGGAGAGTTACGGTGAAGAGACATAAGGTGCTCCCCCACACCTCCAACAGAATGTCACGGGTGGTGACCAAAAGAACCAAAATTAACAGGACGGAGGAACGTCTATTCGGGTGAACTTGCGCCCAAAATAAAGGCGTAAACGAACACGTGTCGTTAGCCAGAGACGATGTTGGCGAAGAGGCAGAATCTGGCGCTAGCGTCAGGCCGACTGCAGCTTGCCACCCGGAGCCCCTTCTGCACATGCGTGGGCTTCTGGAACAATCGACGTAGGAGGTTCGGCGCGTAGAACATTCTAACCTCGAACCAGCAACACGGTTATCGAATTTCCCAGAACATCACATTATAGAGCCAACGAAAATGTGTACCCGCGGGTAGACATCGAACCTCGTTTTTTTGCGTGGAAGGCAACGAGGTAGAGGGGCTTAGATCGATAAACCGGGGTTCCGGTCTGCACTCGAAAGCGACCCCCATAAGGCGGCTGCCATTGTACGCAAATTTGACTACTCTTCACATGACCAAACCAAATGCGTGACGTCACAGGAAAGATGGCAGCGCCCATGCAGCGGCTGGCCCCACCTGGGCCGGAGCTTGTTGGATGCTTTGTTGGTTGTCGTAAAGTGGTTCGTTGAGCGAGTTGGTAATGATTGAACATGGTTAAAATTGCGCACAAATAGAAAGGAACAGAGAAGAGGGAAGAGAGAAGAGCCGAGCGAGTTGATTTCAGACGCGGAAGCCGTCATATGAGGCCGGTCGAAAGCGACTTCAGAGTTCAGCGTGGTGTCTGACGTAGGAATAACGTGAAAAAACGGATTAACGGTGTGCATTTCGCTGATGACCGTCGGGGATGTTGCCACCGAAGAATCTGTCCTACGTTGTTCGGACCTTAGATCGATTCGGATACCGCTAGGATAAAATTTAAGGCGACGTTTTCGTGCTCTCGTTGACCATCGGAATCTTCGAGGTCTGCGGTGAACCGTGTGCAATATATTTGGACACACAATTTAGTGACGGAAATTGCGTGAGTCGTGCTTGGCAGAGGGCAATCGTAGTGCCACTTCGTTCAAATGACCGAAGGCTCACTTTGGTTGTGCGCCGCACTGGAGAGCTGCCTTGAAGCTGGTAGTTGCCGTGCCATGCTAAATGATGCTGTGCTGCTTCCCAAATTGTTCCGGCGTAAACGTGCACTTTCACGGAGCACAAGTGTTGCAGTTGATATTGATTCCGCTGGTCTGTCGCACGCTTCGTCGACACAAAAGTTTCATCAACACTCGTTACGCGAATTGCAAGCCGTATGGACATTTCATTGCGCGTGTTACCTACCCAGTCCACCCGTTCACGCCGCTTTGCGACAACAGTCTGCAGCGGCTCATTACCAGAAAAATGGTCCCACATCCATTTCAGTTCAGTTCACCCACGGCAGTCGCCAAACCCCGAGGGAGAGAATTTATTCGAACAGATTGCCACTAAAGCAATGCAGCTTCTTTAGTGGTCAGGGTGGTCTTTCTTCTGTCAGTTTTGCTATATTGTCACGGGCGCTTGCTCCGGTCCTATCTTCTATCAATATTTACTATTCTGGAAAGTTCCAGGCCATGCTCAGCTTTCATCGTATGTTCTGGTGGAGGTGCTGGGTACTTTACCCATGGCCCTTTACTCTGTGTGCACCTCGGCGGCTCCTCAGCCGAGTTGCACGATAACGGGACACGGGTGGTGGACTATCCCGCGTCTTAAACCCTTGGCAAGCCGTGAACCAATATTTATCCCGAGACCAGCAGAAAGACCGCAAGATGAGCAAGTACCACAAGGACGAACCTCGAAAATACACCACGAAGAACCTGAAATCCGAGTCGGTCGCTGCTACCAGCAGGATCGAACCACCGGAATTTGGTATTTTGCCAGAAAAATCCGAAGCCGACTAAGCCAACAATGACAAAACTGCAGCTGCAAACAGCATCTGCTCCCACCACTGTTTGCATGCCCGTCGCACCTCACACTCCGGCGCCCTTTCACGCGTGGATATGATGATGTCGATGGCTGGATTGAACAATATGACCGTGTTGCCCGCCAGAGTGGGTGGACTGCAGACAACCAGCTCCTGCAGAACCTATACTTCGCGTGGAAGAAACTATCAGGCACATGTTTGAGAATCACGAATCCTCCTCAACCTCATGGGAAGTTTGCAAGATCAAGCTGAAGTGCCCGTTCATCAGCCAACATTGACGAGAGAGGGCCGAATTCCTGATTCTGTCCAGGCCACGGCCCCAACAAGAGCGTCGCTGCCATCGTGGAGGATGTTTTACGCCTGATCGAGCACCCATGCCAACCCTGGAGCTACAGAAGACGAGAAGCTAAGAATCCCATGCTCCTCATGTGAGGGACAGCACCTTCGGCATCCTTGTCCGCAACCCCACGGCAATCGAAGGGTTCATATCACCGAGGCTTCCCACATTGAATGTACACTGCAGGCCCGAGCCTGTAACTCTCAACAACTCCCCAGCGTCTCGACACTCGAGTCATCCAGCTGCAACTTCGACGCCAGACTCCCAGGCATCCGCAAAATCATCCAGATTGTTGTCCGGGAGGAGATCAGGAAGCTACTTTCTGCCATTAGTTGCCCAGCTTTTATTTTGATTGCCGAGATTGTTTCGGAACAAGTTCGACAGGCATTTCAACGGAAGATGTCTTCGAGCAAAGCGGCATCTGACGAACCGAGGGCGACTTATGCCACAAAGTAACGACGTCCACCACCGGCTACCCGTTAGTATTCAATGCCAATTCAACGAGACACCCCAACGCCGAAGCATTCCCGACATCGGTAAGAGCCAGTGTAGGTTCTCGCTGAACAAATTACACCGAAGAAAACGGAGGTGCTGCGAATGGTCGACCGAAAGCCACTGCTACCACTGCATGAGGCCGACCCAGTCTACTGGAGGTGCCCGTAGCAATGAATTGGCCTGCAAGAGTTTGTGCCGAACGACCTTAAACCACGTCTCGAGGAGCGTCCGCAGGACATTGAGGATTATCTTCGGCGGCCTTTGCCCCTGGTGCTGACATTACCCCGAAGCTCCGGATCGCCATCACCTCGGCGGGAGGTAAGCACGACGAAGCGGGTGAGCGGCAATGCAACGACAGTTGATTTGGTGTTGGTTGTCGTCGAAGGACAATACCTAATAATTTACTGACACCAATTATCTGTGTCCATGCAATGAAGCACACAATTCCCAACCTTGACGGAGAATGCCGCTGAGTGACTTGAAGAAATAGAATGAATGGTTGTTCTCAAAAGTGGACACCAAGCATCACCCGACTTCACTTTGCCACACGAGACTTACACAAGTTGCAGTGGTCGCGGGATGCAGAAAAAATCGCCATTACGAAATGGAAGTGCAATGGCTTGGATAGCAAACAAACACAGTTGCCTGTTGCCAGCCATCAAGTCAACATTACAGCAAAAGGCACAGCCACGTAAGCACTACATGCCCGAGCTTGCTGGATTGACGCAGAGAACTACCAGAAAAATTTGCGGATTAGAAGCCAGTTCTGCAGCTTCAGTGTATCAAATATCAGTGGCTCCACATGACGTACGATTACAAGATAGCATCTGTCGGTCAAAGCTGCCACTTGACCAAACTGAACATTGACGTGCCAGGAGTGTCATCCGCAACAAAGAGCACAGGTACTACGACTTGAAGCCTGACACGAGGCTGTCACAGAAAGAACTCGTTATGGAACCATTTTCTAAGACTCGATAATTATGAAATTAAGTGGAAATAATCATATTTGATACACTAACCAGATAAACATATTTCCGCTCGCCTTTACGTCTTCAGAGTCTCTACACAAAGAATTATGTTCACGGCACGTGCTGGGCCTTTTGAGGACACTCGCATCTCTGACCCCTCAATATTAGTTATTGGGAAATACCAGACCGGCAGACTGGTTGCATTGGGCTGCACTCGTTACACTTCTCCTGAACATGTGGCGCGCCCGAAAACTAACTCCAGTGATGTGAAAATGTTGTTTATTAATTTGTTCCCTCCAAGAGCCTCTGGAGGCATTACAGAGAGGATACTTAAAGCTACACACGTGATAACATATAAGCACACGGACATTAATGAGCACAAACCAGGCCCAGCTACCGAAAATAAATATTACACTAGTAAGAAATAATTATTGCTGCAACTTGTTGGGTGCAAAAACAAACACAGCTCTGAGCATCTAGTTTAATATATGGATGCATTGTTGTATAGCAGGACACTCCCTATACGTATGACACACTAGACCCTTTGCAGATCCCCATCAAGCAACACAACTGTCATCTTTTTTTTTTCGGCGTAAAGCACATGAATGGGCCCCAGTTCACATCGAATGCTAATGCAGCATTCCAGTTCAATAGGCGCTGAGCCGAGTTCACAGTGATGGCGGACATAACATTCTTGTCGAACAAATTCTCACAGTATGAAGGCGTGGGGTAATTAGAATAGTAGCTACCGTAATTCGTTTCATCACAATTGGCAAACGGCAAAAGCTACAGTCTCGGTGAGCCAATTCGCACGTGGAGAGAGGCACATGACAACATGTCATTCAGAGTGCTCGTCAGCACAGATTTGCCAGAAACCTTCGCTTCGTCTCTCTGATTGGCTCGAGGGGGCTGTGGCGGTCGCCCTTTTCCAAGTTACAATGATACGAAGTATAGGCAGCTCACACTTTTCAAAAAAGTCTATTGAAGAGACCGAAAGGAATGGTCAACATTTTTCAACAAGACTGCTCTTCAGGCAAGGGATGAACACAAATGTGAATAATATTATCCAGGTAATTAGAACAAGTAAATAAGTGACCGACTAATGCAATGCACTCGTGATGAAAAAAAGTATTGCTGCAATAAATTTTACAAAAGAGAAAAAGGGTGCAGTTAATCTATGCATACACTAAAACAGTTGTTCTTATAGCAAGTCAAAAGCTTTGAAGCAGGTGCCTGCAACGATTTATTCATCCCCACACTCAATAAAACGTCACCCTAGTAGCTGGAATAAAGTCTGCACTTCGCACTCACAGAAACAAAGAAGAAAAGCGATCGAATATCGAATCGTCGATTCGCACAAAAAGTTAAAGATCGCAGGAGTTTCCTCGCTAAAAGTTGCTTTGGTTATTCGGTGACGCAGGGCTGAAACAACTTCCCCTAGGCCCTAACGCGTCGTATACCTTTCGCTTCGATTCTCAGATATTCCAACGTTCAAACAAAGCTGGAAAAAGGCGAATATTTTATGCCTGAAGTTATATCGTAAAATTGTTGATAAGTGCAAAACGTAACGGTCGCAGGAGCTTCCTCGCTAAAAGTTGCTGTGATTATGCAGTTACCTAGGGCTGAAACAAATTCTCCTAGGCCGTACATCCGACGCATACCTTTCGCGACAATTTTTAGACATTCCAACGTCCAAACAAAGCTAAGAGAATACGAAAAGTTTATGCTAAAAGCACTCAAAGGTCTATCGATCTTCGAACAGGTCCCGAATCCGAGCACCGGTACGGCGATACAGCTGAGGTTGTCTCACAAGTGTTAATATCCAGATAATCCAGAGCGATCTTACGGAAAAAGGGCATAAAGTCTCATTCCTTCATATTTTCACATTATACATGCGTCAGCGAGCACGAAAAAGCCCGAAGTCGTCGGAAAACCGCTGCACATCACGGCTCCCGCGCACCAAACAAACTCGCATCCGCCAGCTCTGGGCGCTGCCATCTTACCGGTGACGTCACGGCTCTTGGGAGGTCACGTGACGAGTAGTCACATTTGCGTACAACATGGCGGCAACCTGGGGGGTGCCACTTCCGAACTTCCGGTTTATCACTCTAAGCCCCTCTACCTCGTTGGTGGAAGGCAAGCGCGATAACCGTTACGCCATGAGCGAGTTGCCTGCTTGGTCAGCTGCGCGCGCGGAAATATTCTGACAAATTAGGGGAAAATAAATAAAGCTCTTTGAAGGAACTGCACCTGTACCTAGGTGCATTTTTAAGTGAGTATCTAGGTGCCTTTTCGTATGAGTAAATGCAACTGCATCTTAGGTACATTTTCGAAGTAACATTTACAACCCTGCACAGGTCCATAGAGAGGTTACAAATAAATGCAGAGAAGTGTGGTAGTACCACAAGACTAGATTTACAAATCTTAGGTGAAATCTGAAGAATGATGTCACAGGCACTTTCATTGGCCAAGCATTTACAGAACCCTAGTGGAAATATCTGCATAGCTAGCCTGGATAAACACTTTCGTTACGTGCAGTGAGAGTACAGGCATATGTAAACAAGATCGCTTCAGCGCTCAGTTTGCGTACTTCTCATTTCTGGTCCTCCGTCTTCTTCAACGTGCCTATAGGTAGTTCGCATCTCGCTAGTCCACGCCAAAGAAAGACGATGCAAATTGTAATGGCCTACAAAACGGTTCCGAGACATCAAACAGTGCAACGACCCGTTGCAATCCGAAATTTACACGAAAGGCGCAGGGTCTTACCTGTGAGAACAGCTCCAGACTCGCCAGCGGCAGCCAGCTGTGGTTATTCATATCGGACAGCAAGTGGCCAAGCTTCTCATGGACGTGGCTTATGACCAGGTTTGCAATACCGGAGATGGTTGATGAGTCCCGACCAAACACCCTCTCGTGGTCGAAGAGCCGGTTGGGGTACGCGAGACACCGCAGCATCATGCACAGTGCTTCATCACCCGGCACAGCAGCGCCTTGCGCCGCGGTGAAAGACTCGGGCACCTCCAACGCCGACAGAAGGGCGCCCAGGAGGGCTTTTTCAAAGCAGAACAGCCTTCGGAAATCATCGTTCCTCACGTGGGGGGTGTCAAGCAGCCCGTGCCTTGAGCGAAAATCGCGGCGCTTCGCATTTCTTAAGCAAATTAAATTTTCTATTTCTCGCCATTTTAAGTGAAACAGCAGGAGTCGTCTCTGCAACGTACTTGGCCGCTTGATCTCCTTGGTTCTTTGAACGTGCGGCGACGCGGAGGGGGACCAAGAGAAGACAACAAGCGTGACAGCGATCAGCTTCGGCTTGCCTTGCCTACGAAAGCATCACACCTGGCCAGCTATCTCAGGTTTTCTAACTCACTTTTCTTTCTAAATATAATGACTATAATATAATGACTAGAATGACTCATAATGCAATAAGTGCATGTTTAATTGTAAAAGGACAGCTTTGCATACAGAAAGGATGAACCAGAGTATTTGCATTGAAATGTTTCGTCTAACTAGTACCGCGAACGTCCGCTTTCGGGGTTGCGTACGTCGCTGTTCGGTACGCTCTAGCTGCACTATTTGGTGAGCGGAAAACGGTCTACTAAAACTCGCCTTGGAAGCTCCGCTCTGTACCCCTGCATTGCGGGCCGCGCATGCGCGGTTTGACGTGCTCAGAGCGGAGGGGAAAATGAAAGCGGTCTACTATAACTCGCTAGTGTTGCTTAATCATGTCCTATTTTTTACCATTTTTGAAGGGATCGACCATGTTCCGATTAGAATAACTCGAGAAATAAAGCGATTTTCAAAATTCTTTTCGAGATTCTAAAAATCGACAAAGCCCGCAGTTTTGTCTGTAGGGTTAGAGTACGCTCAGGATTGAACTGGAGGTTCATGTGCGCGGCGCTTTCCCAATATCTGCGGACCCCGCCTCCTTTTGACCATTCTTGATGGGAAAGACCATTTACCGATTAAAATAACTCGCAAATGATTCCAATTCTCGAAATGCTGTCCGCGAGTCTAAAAATTGACGAAGCTCGCTATCATATGTGGTGAAATATAATACGCTAAACCACAAAAAAAAAAAAAAAAAAAAAACGCTTTGGCAGCCGCGTGAGCGGATTTTCAACGGTAAACTTGCAAGGAAAGAATGATTCCAAACTTTGAAAATCGAAGAGCATTAATCATGTTGCGAACAACTCGCTGCCGCCGATGCCCAAAAAGTGGTCGCAGCCCGCAGCTTCCTTTTCAACTGGTGGCGCTGTTGGTCCCGTGGCGCTGTGGAGGCGCTGTTGGTCCGGTCCAGTGGCTGTGCAGCAGGACGGTGGGTGTGTCGACTAGTTTTTTATAGCGTGACAGATTGATCCCAGAAACGACGGTGCAGAAGGATTTCACGTCGATAGATTCTGTGCAAATTGGAAAGCGTTCATTATATTGCGAACACCTCGCTGCCACCGCTGCCGAAACGTCTTATTCCGTTTTGAACAATCGTTTTTTCCACTCCTGCAATAACGCCAGGTTTTCAATAATATCCCCAGCACTGCAGTGTTTAAAAAAAGTAAATCAATATATGTCAAGTTGCTAATTCGTGACTTATTCATGCATCTCACATGTTTTATGAATTGCCTGAAATGAATGAATCAATGTTTTAATGGCGTCACGACCAGATTTGGCAAAAGAGCGCCAATGGCATTGTTATTGATAGCTGCTATAATTTTTATTCATTAACGTCAGTAAACAATATTTAAATATACTTAAATAAGTTTCAAAAGATGGACATCCTTTAGGAAGTTAAATACCTTTTTATGGGACATAATCGACTCATGTCCGAGGAGAAAACAATGGTGAGTTTTATTTACAACATTTACAGTATGGTTTACGTCGCTCTGAACACCTCATCTCCGCTGCTCGCGCGCCTGGTTGCCGCATCCTCGTGATCGCGCTTCTCATCTTCTCGTAAGCGGTCACTACAAGTACCCGATTCCGAGTCAGAACATTCAACGCGTCAAAATATCCATCGAGTCAAAACATCCATTCGTGGATGTTTTGTCTCGATGGATGTTCTGTCTCGATGGATGTTTTGACTCGGATGGATGTTCTGACTCGATGGATGTCTTGACTCAATGGATGTTTTGACTCGGATGGTTGCCATGAATTTTTCGACGAGTTGAACGCTCTACCGTTTTCCGCCTGAAAGGAGAGATCTGTTGTGTAAACGACTTTTGACGACATGGTAAGCAAGGACCGTTTGCATACGCTCCCAGATAAAATTTAATCGTTTATAAAGGACAAAATTGAGTTCGTTATTTGACGAAAGTCGATAGGATATCTTCTTGATTTTTTACTATTATTTGAGCTCTGAACTGCCTTTACGACTATATTATCTCATTTAGACCTTTTCAGTTACTCAGGCTATTCAGTAAACGTGCATTTTTATATGTATTCTGTGATTCCGATTTCTTCAATTTTCCTCCACCAGTGTTG
Source organism: Ixodes scapularis (assembly GCF_016920785.2). Lineage (NCBI taxonomy): Eukaryota > Metazoa > Arthropoda > Arachnida > Ixodida > Ixodidae > Ixodes > Ixodes scapularis. Next base: position 873,142 of record NW_024610026.1, on the reverse strand, counting down.
GTGACTTTCTTGTTTATTTTATGTTTTCTAAGATGATTGCTGTTGTTTTCCTTGATCCTTGCTTAAACAACTCACAATCTGTAGTTTTTATTAATAAATAAATAAACATAATATTGAAGTTAATATCGTCAGGGGCATGTAAACGTTGTGAAACAATTTTTCTTTTGTTTTATCACGTATTAGTGGGTGTACTTTTGTCAGTGACCCTGTGTCTTTCTAAAGGTAAAATAAAACAGTATTTTGGTGGTCAAATCCATAATAAAATCAGGTAGAACACGACGGCACAGTGGCAATGGTTCTCGAAAGCGGCGAGTGGTGCACGAGACGTGGTTTAAGATTGAAATTTACTTGCATTGCCGGTAAAATACGCTGCTTTGCCGTCTAGGTGGCATTTTATTTGCTGTCGTTTGACCCGTGCAGCTCAAAAGCACGCTACTCTGCGATTCGTGGCGGCTACGTGACCCACATACAATGAATAAAGCCGTTTTAATCCAAATAAAAATGCTTGGTATTTAGATCGCCTTTGTAAGAAACCAGTGCGACAGCCATTTTTTTTTTTATTTTAGATTGTTGTATGTCGAAGCGTTCCTAAGAAGTTCGGAAAGAAAAGACTATTTTTTCCAGGCACTGTTGGGTAACAAATGTTAGCAATTCATTCAAAAGCAACGCGATCAAAATCATCCAAATGAAAAGAACGATATTATTATTCATATGAAAAGTTAGAGCACTCTCAAGCTTGTGATGGTGAAACATTTTTCAAGGGAGAATGGCTCTGTTTTAAAAGTATTTTGCTTCGACGCATTAACTCAAAATAAGAAAAAAAAAAGATTTTTTTTGTTTTTTTTTATTGAGGCGGGAGCAGCGGAGCGCGGCGATGGGCGGGCTCCGAGTCTGCGCGATTGCTCGAGGGACCAAAATACTGCTGTCGGTGAATTACGGAACGTAAGCCCTTCAGAGAAATTAATTTCACCTCGCCAGTCAATTCCTTCCATTTTTGTGTTAAGCCTCTGAATTGTTTTGAGACACTCTTGTCCAGACGTTCACTGTGATCAATAATGGTATTCCGAGAGAATCGTAGCTTTAGTTTGAGGTTTTTTAAAGTTAGCCTCACTCTCGGACAAAGCACTCTACATGGATTTGCTCAATGGTATGTAAATAGTAGTTGTGAAATTACGGAACAAACTTTTACAGTTTTGTTTTTATGTATTATAACTTTTTATGTATTTGTACCCTGTCACAGTGTCTATACACTCATTTTCGTCACGATTACTACCACCAGACACAACGCAGTGCCTATCGTTTGCATAAAGTCATTTGGTTGAATAAGACAGCAAGACATCGTGAGCCGTTCAAAGAGTTTTATTCAAGGAAAGTGGCCCATGCGTGCTGTTCAGTTCATTCTACGAAAGAACTCGAAGGATCGTAATGCTGTTCAGATAGTTAAGGACATCCTGAAATGTCGGGATTGCAGATGACAAATAGCCAAATATACTCAGCGACCAAAATTAAACACGATCACGGAGGACCCTACATCCAGGACACTGACCAAGGTGGTTGATCAGGTGTATCCTCGAAACTGGCACTTCGCAAAATTCGCAGTCTCGAGCCGGCAAAAATTCATATATATTGTTTTCTTTTCCTTTCATTTCAAATAATAATATTTTGAACCAGATGGACGTTTTGACTCTGATGGATGTTCTGACTCGATGGATGTTTAGACTCAGATGGATGTTTCGACTCTGATGGATGTTCTGACCTGATGGACATTTTGACTCGATGGATATTTAGACACGGATAGAGGTTCTGCCTCGATGGTTGTTTTGACTCGATGGATGATTTGACTCGGATGGATGTCTTGACTCGTTGGATGTTCTGACTCTGGTGCCACGTGATGTCTTGGATGTTTCGACTCGATGGATGATTTGACTCGGACGGATGCCTTGACTCGTTGGATGTTCTGACTTTTGTGTCACGTGATGTCTTGGATGTTTTGTCTCAATGGATGATCTGACCCAATGGATGTTCTGACCATAAGCGCAAGTACCCCCCCCCCCCCCCCCCACCAGAAAAAAATGAGGAGGCGGAGGTGACGAGCCTTTACGTTCCTGAGGTAGCCATTGTCGTAAGGATTTATAGGTCTTGTCCCGAATCAAGTTCCATGCATTGTCTGTACGAAACTGATCATGTTGAGGTCTTCGAAACGGTGTTGCGTCTTGTACACAAAAGCCTAGTCAAGGTGGGCAGCCTTAACTCTTTCTAACGAGACAGCTTTCTCGTTGCCTTTTACCAGAAGTGTCAAAGTTTTGCCACTGCGTCTTAGAACCTGAAACGGTCCATCGTATGTGGGCTGCATCGGTTTCTTGACTCCGTCGTTTGTGAGAAAGACGTGTGTACAGAGCAGAATATTAGCCGGCATGGACGTGTAGCGTGTCGACGGTACCCTTGTGTAGGTAGGTAGGTCGGAGGTCCTGCATGAGGAAACCGGGTCGTTTTACATGGTTTTCGGCGCTTTCGATTTTGGTGTCACTTGACTGCTTAAATAATTCTCCTGGCAGACGCAGTGACATGCCGTTCACGAACTCAGCCGTGCAACAGTTGATATCTGTTTTGAAAGCTGTTCGTATGCCGAGCCTAACTAATGGTAGGGCTTCCGTCTACGCAATGCTGTTCGGCTGAGCCTTGATTGCTGCCTTGTAACACACGTAATCAAACTTCGTCGGGGACGACGCAATTCTATGCTTTCGGAAAATAGATTCTGTCGTAAGAAAACCGTAGTTCGGAGTCGGCCGACCAGAACTCGGGAATCTTAATGGTCGTTTTAGCCGCCCCCAAGATTGACGGGGTCTAAGCAGAGCCGTTGCCATCGCCTTGACTCATGATGCTAGTAGAAAGCATAGCTCACCGAAAACCAAGGCTCTGGAGCTGTGTCCCTGGGTCAGGGCAGTTGTCCTTTATTACAGGGTCACCAATTTGTAGAGGTGCGTTCCTCTACCTCACGATTTTATTTACTATATTTGCTGTAAGGTTTACGTCATTCTGAACATCTTGTCTCCGCTGCTCGCGTGCCTGTTTGCCTCATTCTCGTGATCACGCTTCTCTTCATTTTGTACGAGGCCACGACAAGGGCCTTGGAGGGTCTCAAACCCCTTTACATTTTTACGAGCCCCTCACTGCAAACAACGCTGCGTCAAGGCGCGGGGGGCGGAAAGACACGTCACAACTGAGGCTGAATAACTGCGGGATTATCTCTAAAGACTGATGTTTTTTGTGTCTCGAAGGCTGAAGCACAGTTTACACATTTAAAGAAAGGGCTTTTCCCCGTTTGTCCCCAACGTGGAAACTCTCGCCTACTACAAGAGGTGCACATCTGCATTCTCAATCAGAGGAGGCAACGAAATGCAGCACCCGCTCTGAAGCTCATCTGGTGCTCCCTTAGATTGTGCCAGACTACAAGATTCGTGTGCCAAAGGGCAACGCAAAGTTGACCCCTTTGCGTTGCCTTCACTCTCAAAACTCAGTATATGAAGGTCTTCCAAGATTAGAAATCGTTCGAGATACCTGAGTAATTTCTCACCCGTTTTTAAAAAAAAAATCTAATAAACAAGCATTGTTCGGAAGTACTTTAAGCAGGGGATCAAGCTCTCGGCTACTTCCGTCCGGCCACGTATATTTATGACGTACGTCCGGTCCGGCGAACTTTTTCCGATTGCCTATGTCGATATACGCGCTCCCAGCGGGTGTGGGCAGACGTTATTTTGTTTTAAATCAACTTGATTCACTCACTTTATAACGTTAGATAACGATGATGTTATTTTGAAGGTATGACTACAAAAGCGGCACAAAAATATTAGGCGAGGATTTACACAATATTGTTGGCGAATACTCAGAATATACGGTTCTTCCCATTCACACGATCTCTAGAAAATATCGTTTCAAAAGCGGGGCAGTACCAGCACAATATCACTGGAGTAACGAAATGCCACCGTCATGCTGTGTACCCTCCAGACGCCGAGTATATCTATAGAGTACTATCAGGGTCGGCTGAGTGCACGTCGGACGTCGTGTGTTATTCCAAGGTCAATCGAGTCGTCGGAGTACCCGCCTGATATCGCCCGTATATCCATAGAATACTTGGAACGTCGGCTGAGTTTTCACCGGGCATTGCGTATGTCAATCGAGCTGACGTGTCGTCTGAGCACCTGCTGGATATCGCGCGTATATCTATAGAGTACTTAGAGCGTCGGCTGAGAATTCGCCGGGGGTCGATAATTTCAATTTTGTACTGGCAGTGTCGTCCGAGCACCCGCCAGAAATCGCACGTATATCTAGAGTACTTGGAGCCTCGGCGCTATAGTCTGTTCCAACTCAAAAAAGGTGGGGCGAGGGTAAGGCGGGCCGGGGAGGAGGGAGCAGACGGAACGCTGCAGAGAAGAGAGGGGGAAACCTCCTCCTCTCTTTAGTGTTCCGTCTGCTTCTTCCTCCCCGGCCCCTCTCACCATCGCCCTACCTTCTCGATTTGCAACGGACTACAGATACCGCCCAATTTATGTACTACAAAAATATGTTTATTGGCTCACGCGACCATTACGCTTCGGGCTTTCTTGGCACCTTTATTATACACACATGTAGGTATATTCCGCATACCACAAGCATCAGTTGAACATACATTGACCGCATACACATACGCGGCACATAGAAACATCAGCCTAACAGCCCACTAGCCAACACATCCTAGAAATATGACCGTAGCGCCCTTCTCGCGACGTCGAAAGGGAAGGCCATCGGGGGCGCGTGTCGAAGCGAAGGCAATGCGCGTGGATTGACCGTCGTAACACATACGCGTGTGTTATTAGCTAAAATGAGTGCTGCGCATAGCAATGGGTCTAGAAAACATTTTATTACATGGACAAAACATTACACCGCTAAATAATCGGTACGAAATGGCACGAGGTATGCGTACCAGACGTCTATAGAGAAGTATGATTGTTTTAAGTCGAAAATATTATGTCGCAATTATTGCTGTAGGAATGCATGTTTTATACAGAAATACTTCGGCAAAATGGCGAGACAGGCAGCGATTGAACACAGCAAAACAGATCACAGTTAAAAATCAGGTTGGCGTAATCAACGCGGACACGGCTATACAAGTGTCGCTTACGATCATGTAAACGACTGTTATCGCGTGCAGTCACTGAATTCGTGTATTATACCGCGGCCACATGGAAAAAGTAATGTAATTTTGATCGATAGACATTATGGGGTGGACAAATCGGCTTACGACGCTCGTATAATCACTCTAGACTGCGAACTGATTAAATCCCATATCATTTAATGAAAATATATTAACTTTTCCGTGTGGCTGGGGTACTAAACTTACTATTTAGTCAACTAATTTACTTCTCCCTAGGCGCTTGAGCTGCCTTAGAACAAAAGAAAACTTATTTTGATTACACAATACTGTAACCTTAATATAGTTAAGATTCTAGTATAAACGCGGTAAAGGCAATGAAGTAACATCAGTATAAATATACACCTAAGCACCAACAACGCACTTTAAATAATCAAGAAAGATGTTATTCACCTTCCAATAAAAACGAGAATATTTCCACGCATATTTACAAATGTCGACGCAACAGCACGCGGATAACGACGAAGAACAAGGTTCCATTCTACCACGAGATTTAGAGAAAAAAATCGACTGCAGCACTTTGCTCGCGTCCTACATGACCAACAAAACCCGTAAATAAGTTGTTTCTCACCTGTCTATCGTATCCATACGTCCCGCCCTATCCGCCACGAAAACATTTGAACACAAACTCCAAGAGGTATGTTTGTCGAGAGAGGGGTCTATCGATAATGACCAGTGTCAACGTTGACTAGTTGCCAAGTTGCTACACGTGTCACTCAAACAGTAGCAGGACTTGTTCCGCAAATCCACGTAAATGGCATAGAATCAAGCAAAAAAAAAAAAAAAATACCGGCAAGCATTTGCAGATTTGGTCGTCTGGGAGAAGCCGCGTCGAGTTCCCACGGTGTTGGAAATCATCCCTTCCTTAATATCCCCTCTGTCCGTCGATGTCTGGCTGCCTCCAGGCCGTCGCGTCCAAGAAAAAATCTGACTCCTGGTCTCCGCACCGTCCCGTACGCCCAGTCCCTGGCCCCGTTCTTTCTTCCTTTTTGTTCCCCTCCGGGGTCGTCACTTTCCCCCCAGAAAAGGTGGGGAGAACTTGAGATCTTTCCAGTTGGAGGCTCTGCTGGAATGTCCCTCGCCCGTTTCTGTTTCCGTTTGCTTGGGCAACATGGCCCTCTTCTTGCTCGTGGTGAGGGGGAAAAGGCCAGCGGATTGTCACGTCCAAAATAGGGGGGGGGGGGGGGGGGGGCGCCTCCTCCGAAGCATGTCGGGATCGCCCATGAGTCACCACCCGTTCCCTCTCGCTTCTTAAATCACGCACACACACCCACACTAGGGTGCCTTCATGTGCGCTTCGCATAGAATGATGCAAACTGCCTGTTTCCCTTTCCCACGCCCACTTCCACCGCCATTTTGTTCCTCTCATTGTTTCCCCGTGCGCCGAAAAGTGGCCTTTGTGTCCATCGGTAATCCCAACCGAAGGGGAAAATGCTAATCCTCCCTCCGTGGGTTCCACAACGCTGCTCGGAACTTGTGAGATAAGGTGTTCGTTTCCGGGAGGGTTGTAAGCCCCACGGATTATCGCCGAGAACCAAAATGGCTGCTCGTTTGTCGGAGAGTGGTATTACAAAGGGTGGCATCACCCTAGCATAGCACGCATGACGGCTCCCTAACCCACACTAAGGCACCTGTATACTGAAAGGTAGCGCAAACCATTGTCTGAAATGGGGAAGAGAAATTTATCCTCGCCGATGCCCTTTCCCTCTCAAAAGTTCTCTTTACCCTCGCTTCAATTCGATCTGGCGCGACACATGACCGTTGTCTTCCCATGATCCCGCGCAATTCGGTCGTCTGCTCGAAACCAACGCCATCACTGGGCCAGGCGTAGCGGTGGCTCCGTTGTTCACGGCACGGCCGTAGGTTTTTTTTATATTTTACCACAACCTCGGCGGCGACGCGATGCCATCATGCTGAGGTGCTTATTGCGCAAACAGCATTGCGAAAAGAAAGAAGCTTTTTTTGCCGTCCCAACGGGAAAAGAAAATCGTCAACAGCGAAAAAAATGGCTCCACCGGATCGGTCGGAAAAGTTTCGAGTGCCTCCGAGGTTGACTTTGCGAGGCAAGTCATTGTCAAACTCTGAATCATATTACCTGTCTATTTCGGTTTCGCCGATGAAGATCGCGTAGTATGGTCATGAGACGAGACAAGCACTGAACTATATTACCGGCACGAAGGACTTAGACACGTCTTTTCGCGCGTATTTGAGTATAGAAACTGACTCGCTCACTCTTAGCTCGCTTGCATGTAGTCGGCCGAGTTTAGAACGATGCGCCAGAGACTGGGGTGCCGCTAAAGTAAAAAGGGTTGTAGTGTTACTGCGTACATATTGCGTCAGTGAAAGTAGAGTCAACAACGATCGAGCACCTAGCGCTTTTGTTTGTGCAACATATTTCCGCGATCGGTGCTTCACAATTGGCGACTAAAAATATGCGATGCTGCATTTATTTTCAGGATCACTTGACGAAAGATCAGTTTGTGCCAGTGATCTTGGCAAAGACTGGCCTCAAGAAACTCAAGCCATATGGAGATCCTCCTATTTTTTCACACCGCCCTCTTCCGAATGTGCAATATTTTGCCTTGTAGCAATAAATATTTTCTTGTGTTCATCTTTGTATGTGATTTGTCTTTTGTGATTAATAAAACATCAACTACTGACAATAAAAGAATTATCTTGTATTTAAAAGGCTTTGCTGAAGGATCTCTCTTTCTTCGTTTTGCAACTCACGCAGTGAGGTACGCCCGCAGGTGTACGACAAAGCTCATGCGCTTTGAGAGTGAACTCAAGGGTGTACCTTGCGCTTGAGAACGTCAAGACACTAATATATGTGATAAATGAGAAACGTGCTGGCAAAGCAACCGAGCACAAGCAATTTTTCATTTTAACGGAGGGGATACAAGTGAGTATATTTGATTATTTGATGGGTAGTTTTGTACACGAGGCGCGTAAACAGCAGGCGTCGCATATTCCTCCGCGCGGACGTGCACAGTTGCAGGTAGTATTCGACGCTTATAAAATGTGTATGAAGTAAACCAAGCTGCTGAATTTACAAAACAATCGGTGATGCTAATACCTCGCACTACCGGTGCCCCCTCCCCCTTTTTCCCTCCCCCGGTCCGCTCAGCAGATATCGTTAGAAAGGCTGTCAACTGCTTCACACACATCATACAAGTATCCGCTTACGAGACGAAAGCTGTAGCAAATTCAAGCAGTACACGAGCTTTTCCCGAACTATTTATTGGTGAAGCCGGCTTCCCGCGAAGGTAAGAAAATGCGTTACGAACGCGATCACTCAGTCTTTTCGTTTTGAACAATGCGATGTTAAACGGAGACAACGAAAACCCGGCCACTACGCCCATGTCACGTAACACCTTTGCGATTCCCCGCGACACATTTCCTTCATTAGCACCGCACATCAGGGAGGAGTAGTAATCCATTCGCGAACCCAGACTTGCTCCCATAAGAGCTAATTCAAAGCAGCCTACTTGCCTCATTGCAAGGTACAAATATCATCGCGAAGCGCGCAAGAAGGTCAATTCGCTAGCCATTAGATGGCAGGCACATGCACACTAATTGCAAATGCGTAAGCGAGGTGGCGCTATAGGTTCCGTCTAATTCATCAGGCACCGAACAAATTTCGCGCTCCGCCACTGCGATTTTGACATATTTAGTGCACAAACACTTGACACACACATCCAACTTGCGTCACAATGCATACGACACTCTACAGTTCACATAGAGCGAGAAAGAACATAAATATTGCTGTGTTTTACAATTCTGTGTGATTTCTTTATTTATAGTGCTACTTGTAATACTGCGTTCTATTCCTTTTAATTGTAAATGTTTTCGTTTGCCTGGTCCCACGGACAAGCACTCTTCTTTGCATTTGTGGGCCAGTTACTGTAAATGTTTTTTTCAAAGAAGTAAAAAACATTATTAATATTATACTCAGCACGTACGAACATCAACATGACCAGACACAAACCGCTTCAGGGACTGTCTAAGCTGCTTCCGCGTTTTATACCCTTCATATTGAAGGTACGCATATAGGTTTTGTTTTGTGCTCTTCGTGTATGATCGGGTGGTCGTGAATTGTCCTTTCGAAAGTCAAAGTAACGATTTGTAACAGCTCCTGTGTACGGTAAGCCACGCTGTGCTGCGTTCCGAAACAAGCAAATTGTGAAATAACTTGCGTATATGAGTAACTATGTCGTGCTCTGTTCAGCATGGTGGAAAAAGAAAAAAAAAGTGAAAGCCGTTTACAACTCCCTGTAACGCCGAATCGGAGCGCCGCTCTAGAGGAGGAGGAGGGAAGGGTACTGAGGGGAGGGTAGACCCCTCCTCCTCCTTCTCCTCCTCCTCCCCTCATTCTTCAATATGCTCCGGGGGGTCACCTGACCTCGGGGGGAGTGGGTCACGTGACCTCGGGGGGGATGTCACGTGACTTCGGGGGGAGGGGGGTCACGTAGCCTCGGGGAGGGGCCACGTGACCTCGAGGGGTCACGTCACCTTGGGGGTCCCGTGACCTTCGGGTGATTTTGGGGGGTCACGTGACCTAGGGGGTCGCGTGACCTTGGAGTAACCATGGTTACACCGACGGCGACGCCGACGGCGTTTCCGCCGCCGACGCAGCTCAAGCCGGAAACGGGCGCCTAAGAGCTGCGCTCTAAAGCAACACATTGGTCGGTTGTTTTGACCAGTGGCTCTGGCGAATGCGCGAGTGACATCGATGACGGGGAGCAATCAGTGTTCCGAAGTCAGCATCTTTCTGACCGACGATCAGTTCATTATTTTTACGGCTAGCCTAATACACTAAGAGCTCATAAAATTTGGCATCGACGACAGGTCTATACAGTGCACATTCGAAATCGAAACGCCGTCTCCACTCGACCCGACAATCCGAAGTTCAGTTTAATTAAAATAACTATCACGAACGTCTTTTTGCTCCAAAAGTGTGGCTGAAAAGGCCGATCAGTTTAAAACATCTGTAATTTAACAGTGGCGTGCATATTCGAGATTGGTTAAGTACGATAAGCAAAACGAAAATGATATAAGAGTGCCAGATAGGCTTTGTGGGCTGGGCTACAAGTCGACTGTCGACTAAAAACTATCCAGTTATAACAGGAAGAAAGTTTACCCAGCACCAGATCCGTCGTTTTGTTTGATATTCTTGAATTCTAAAATTCCAAACTGTAAATATGGGTACGTCGTTTATTTCCTTCATATTTCAAGCATGTTTAGCCCTTCCCCCAAAACCCAATCGCTTTCGCCAAAGGGACAACAGGGTAGTGCATATGGACACACCGGTCACAATACAATAGGAGCTAGTTTTCAGAGGAACGTTCCGACATGACTTTCCGCAGGTCAATCGAGTGCACCATAACCGCTGAAGTGGTCTTATTAAGCCCGTTAATGTAAATCAGAATGTAAACTTGTGACCGTACAGATAATCTCGACTCGCTGTTACACCACTGGTATGCGAAACACATAAAGACATCGACGGTGATTCCATATTTCGGTAACAATCACAACACTGCTATAGCAATGTTTGTGCCTCGCGAAATACAAAGCCACATTTCTTATCTGATGGGATTTTGTAACAGGGATGAGGCCCAAACGTAGCACAGAAGACGCGCAGACACCCGCAGGAAGCCTGCCTGATTTGGACGGAAGGCTGCGGTGATGGCAACTTTGGCCCAGACTATCTAGAACTGTTGCACTGCTCTAAAACTTCGCTGTCTTTAACGGCTTCGTTTGCTTCTTTGCAAAAATTAGTGGTAAAAGCATAAATGCAACCGAAGTTGACTTTGTGTTTGAACTGCGAGACTGAATTACCGCATTCTTCGTTGCCACTAACGATGAGTCAGCTAAATCGCGTTTATTAAAAAGAAATCACGTGCTTGAAGTGCCCGAAAAACTGAACCGAAAGAAGATGACGATGGAGGGAGAAACTTTCCTCCCGTCTGCCAGGAGAAGGAGAAACACATCTGGTTTCTCCCTTCTCGTGTCCGCTTGCGGGCGCGTGAGTAAGAGGGAGGGAAGCGGTTCGTTCCTACATTTTCCTCCTTTTTTTCTCAGAGTGTGGAGCGAGGGGACAAAAAGGACGAAAAGGCACGAAGACTACTTACGTTAACAATAATTGGCGTTCTTACTTTGTTCGGTGGGTGTGATCTTTGTATAATTTGTTTTAGATATTAACATTCTAAAAAAGAAAGCATGACAAATCATATTAAAAGTTAAGACATTCTTATCTATGTTATTTCATTTCCTTTCAAGAAGACGTTATATGTTGGAGGAATTATTCACGTCGTGCAGTCTTCTAATCTGCGTTAAGCGAGTGGGCAAGGCAATAACTACTAGACGTCGACGGCCATACCTCATGTATATTGTCCCCGGAACTACGAGGATTCAATAGGTTTTTTTTCTGCTTTGCAGTAGTTTTTTTTTAAATATATTGTCAAGATCTTCCAGACTTCTCCGTTGGTAATTGCAGTATCGCAGTCACAGTTGTTTATGCCACTCGGTACGCAGTTTCCAAGCCATTTCCGACTGCGGCGGTGGTGGACATAACCTAGTTTGTATTACACGACGTCATTCTTAAGCAGGGTGCACTAGGAGAACTTGTCTCGGACCGGGGCCGTCCTTTTGTATCAAAATTTGTTGCTGATATTTTACGCCTGCGCGCCATGCTCCACAAGCGTGCAAAGGAGTGCAACACAAACGGGATGATAGAACGCCTCAACAGGGCGATCATTGATATGATTTTATGTACATATCATCTGACCATCGAATTTGAAACGGTGCCATTCCATACGTTACAGCTACCTATTATTCTTTGCCCCACGGCATAACTGGCGTAGCGTTGACCATGTTCTTCAGTTCCTGCGACAGCAAGTTGTTCTTCGACACGGAGTCCCTCGGGTTCTCGTGAGCGACCGCGCCTCCTGTTGTCTTTTTCGTCAATCTGTTGAAGGAAATGGAGGTGCATGGTATCCATCATGCTTAGGCGGCTCCCTTCCATCTGCAAACAAACAGCCTCGTTGAACGTGTTAACCGTACTATCGACGCCATACTCAGAAGCTACGTCAATCACCAACAAAACAATTGGGACCAACTTGTGCCTTAAGCTGCCTTTGCCATGAACACTGCGGAGCAGTCAAAGACCGTGTTCACTCCTTTTGAAATTGCGTATAGACGCACACCAGTTCTTCCAGGCGAAGCTGGTACCAATGATGCTTGGCAACTGAGAGCCGAGCAGTTCTCGAGTTCCTCTGAGCACCGTTTGCGAGGCATGAGCACCGTTTGCGAGGCCCGAGAAGGCACTGTTGCGGGCTCAGCATCGAACTCAAGAACGCACTGCCCCAGCATCACCACCCAATCGCATACAGTCTGGAGACTGGGTTCCGGTGCGCCGACCGTTTAGAAATGAAGGTCACGCGAAGAAGTTTCTACCACGCTTTAGAGCGCCGTGTGAAATCTTTCAGCAACTAGGTCCTGTGACATTTCGTGTATGAGACTGCACTCGCAGTTCTAATTATACAAAGGCCACATTCACGATGCATCGTACCCACTTTAGGCATCATATCCCTAGTTCATCGGAATTTTAGAAGCACGAGCTTGACCCGTGACAATACCGTCAGTTCACTGGGGGACGGGGAGGGCGAGTGTAGCAGTAAGCACGACACGAAGAGGAGAAACAGAAGCGGGCTCTCAAGCGAGTGAGCCAAGGAGAAGAACGTCGATCGGTCGAAAAATAAACCGTTACAACATTAAGCTTTGTTATACTTCTTGCATATTTTTCATACTTCTAGCATATATTTTACTTTTATTCGCTTATTTTGAGAAATTATGACGGCGACAAGGTGCAAAACTAATGCCTTCATGTATTAAACATATTTTTACAGCCAAACTTTAACATATCAAGAGGGAATTATATTTTTAAATCCTTAAAATTAAAATAAGATGAACATCTCAAGTATGCGTCTTTAGGGACATGCAGACGGCAGTCGCAAGAAGCCTGGATGCTTGAAGTTCCTAACAGCGAAATATTCGAATTAGGTTACTCAAAACAATAATCCCAAAGATAAGTTGAAGTCCTTAAAAAGGTTACCCCGGAACTCGACATGCAGCTTAGACGTACCGCATTCGAATAGGATAAACGATAATATTATGACGGAAATACCTTATCTACACTTCAAGGGACACATACAATAAACCATCGAAGTTATCTGATGCCTACGTACTCTCACTATATGTTGAGTGGCTGTGGCGGCTTAAATATTAAAATAGGTGATAGCATATGCCAACTTTCTGGAACATTCCTTGGAATAAAAGTTTTCAATTAAATATTAAAACTCTAATTGACTTCAGTTTATGATATCATGCAATTAATTACAGTCATCTGGAACATCCCTACTGAAAAAAAAAAATAAAACATTTGAAATTCAAACGCGTGGCAAACTGGTCGACCCGTTTGAATTAAACGGGTGGAAAACTTGTCGATGTGTTTGGATCAAACGTAATTATGGGATACGGGTACCCGTTTGAAACGGCACCCGTTTGATACCAGTGCTCGCTCAATAGGGGTGCCCGTTCGACCAGCCACGTGACCACACATTTGAACGCGCCATTCGGATAGGCAAATTATTTGCTAACCCTAAATGGGTATCGTCCGGAAGGATGGTTATCTTAAACATATTTAAGACATCCCGAAACTCCTTGGCTTATTTATAACGGGGAGGAAACACGTAGAAAAAATGTGTTCGCGCAGGTCCTTGCAAATGGGCAGGAAAACAGACACAAAAAATTGTTTTCAGTTCTCATAAAAGTTTAGTACAGAAAATTTCGTAGAGGAGTACAAACGTGCAAGCGATCTGTGAAATGTGAGGAGGCACTCTAAGCTTTTATACAACTAAGAAGATTGCAAAGCAAACAAGAACCGAAGTAATTCTAGACTTTAATGGCAGACTTGCGGAAAAATCATTCTCCCGGCTGCCGCGAAAATAGACGCTGCATAATTCTATAGATAATGTCGACGTGTACCCGTAGAAGAACGTCAATCGTTGCCAACAAATAGGTAGGAATGCACTTACCATAATAACAGCGGACTTGAAAGATGCAATTCAAGATAATTGTGCACACTGTCAAAGCAGGACAACCACACAAATACTAAACGAGAAGGAAGGCTTGTTAAAGGGGCCCTGCAAGCACTTTTTAGTGGTTTTTAGTTTGCACCAAATTTGAGCGCACTGACCGTAGTAACTTAATGTAACTTTTCTTTTCTAGAATTTCGCTTTATTTTAAATCTTATAGGCAAGTTAAAATTACAAAAACAAGCAAAAAATAATCTCCCTCATGACGTCTTTGGTTGCTTGAGCGGCCGTGAACTAGAGGAGGGATAGTGAGCTCAGCGAGCGCTCACGGCTGCCGCACTGCGTGTCGACGGCGCGAGAGGGCGTCACTAAAGCGTGTTCTGGATAGACTGTATACAGCGGGCAGCCAGAGCGGTTCTCATGGCATTTGCTGCGCGATTAAACACTAATTCGGCATGACACTTCATTGGCTACAAACGACAGCAAACACGGGGTAAAGATCAGTTCAGAATGGGAGCCACTTCGCGCTGCCGTTCTGCGAAATGGCTAAAACGCAAGACAAAGCTACTCGCTGAATGCCTTCGGAACGCTCGGAGCCGGTCGGATCCTCCAGTCCGTAAACGACCGCAGCGCCGCTGCGTACATCCGGGATCTTTCAGTGTCGGCGCCTGATCGCACTACTCCTTTCTAGTATGCACCGCCTTTTCGACCGCTTGGTGGCGGGTATGTCGACGAGTCATTTCTTGTTTCCGTACCTTATAAACTGCATTTGTTTCTTTTTTGACCTAAAATACTGAACAAAAACTACTTTTATAAATACTTTAAACGGTTCGCGTCACTTATGTTTTGTATTTCGACTAAAAAGAAGCTTTTAGCGGCTCTGATCAGTAGTAAGCGAAGGACCAAAGACGTCACATTTCGCGCGCTTTCAGTACCGCGGGTGCCGTGGAGGAGGTTTCCGCGTCGTCCGGTTAAAATATGACTCACTGATATTTAGTTACTCTCTCCGTGCCCGCTGGCTTGCCCGAACTCGAAGAGACGTGGAAACCGCAAAAAATCTAGACGCTCAAATATGACTGCAGGGCCCCTTCGAAGTTTCAACACGATGCTGCGCACAAGCTGTCATTTGCCGATATATGCGTAGGACTTTTCGAACATTTGGTTCACATTTCATACGTTGTCGAGAGACATCCTAATAATACCGCAGGGAAAGGCGGCAGACCGAAGCAGGCAGGACAAACGAAGTTGCAACGGAGAACAAGCAGACAAAGGAAAAAGCGACTACCAACGAGCGCGCTGTCGGATCTGGATATGCTTATCAGCGCGTAGGCTGCGTAGCGCGCCTTCCCCTCTCTCTGGTCACGTGACAGAGCTGACCAGAGAAGAGGTAGGGGGCGACGGCGAGGACAAGGCGCAGGACACCCCCCCCCCCCACCTTCTCCCCTCATGCATTCTATAAAAAAAAAAAAAACACTTGCGGTTGACGAAAAAATAGAGTGCAGGCGAGCTGGTGTAAGTTTAACATCGTTGTAAACCCTATTGAAAATATTTCTACAAGGGCCCGTCAGCCTTGAAGGATTATGGGACCTCACAGGCCTTCAAAACCCTTCAAAAATACCCCACAGAAAAACCCTTCAAGGATACCCCATAGAAAAACCCTTTAGCCCCACAGCCCTTTAACCCGTCAGGCCCTTTAGCCCATCAACCCTTTAGACGCCCAAATGACTGTGAACCATAGACAAAAATGCAGGTCAAAACACTGAAAATTTATTGCCGACATTTAGTTTTACATGCATATTATAACTCAAAAAGCAACGCTTGTTCAAACCCGGCGCAAGGAGCTGTAGACGAAAGGGATCACATCAAACAGGGACAACTGACATCCTTATCACAAAGAAAAATACCTTTCAAAGTACTCACAATGCCGCTGGGTATATTCCTGATGTACGGTAGTTCAGCTAATAAAACCGAGCAGGTGCACCTCACGGACACATACACAGTCTCAATAAGCACGTTTAGCGAAAACCACAAACTCGTAAGCAGCACCCGCCGCCGTTGAGAAATCCCGAGCACAGTCACGGTTTCGTCCATGATGACGTCGCGCCGGCGTCTTCGGCGTATTCTTTGCTCGCTGGTCTGAAGTCGGACGGACGAAGAGGCGCAAGGAACAAGTCCGGACAGCGGCCGTCATCCACCGTCTCAACACCCACAGTGCCATAATCCCGGTGCGCAGGCACAACATGCGGTGGGACGCTGACCCCGACTGCCAGGCTTTGCAGCGAGTAAGCCGACACCGGCCACCATCTCCTTGAATGCGCTGAACACAAAGGCGCTCGAGCGGTGCTGAAGGCGGCCTGCGCCGAACTATGGTTCACCTGCGGTACCAAGAAAGAAACTGCACGGATCAAAACAGACCAAGGGGCGAGCCCTCAAAACCATGCATGCTCACCTTCCTGGAGGAAATTGGTCCGCTCCAAACATCCAGGCTCGGGGGATAACCGGAACCGCACACGAGCAGAGAGAAAATGGCTATGGCCTCCCCCGCTTGCACACACCACCCTCCTCCCCCCGACCGCTGGCCTGGCAGCCCTGCACCCTCTCCCCATCGCCGGGCGGAGAGAGGCGATTGCTTTTTGGGGACAGTCCCCCGTGGGGGGACCGGTTCCCGGAACGAGTCGCTCCCGCGTGCGTCCCTGTTCCTGGAAAGCGCGCACTGCTCTCGGCTTGTTATTTTTTTTTTCTTTCTTTTCTTTTTTTCTTGTTTTTTTTTTTTTCTTGTTTTTTTATACATGGTTGCACGTATTTCGCCTCGAGCGGACAGGATTGCGTTCGCCTCAAAACGCCGCTCGGCCAACACCACTCGGCCCGCGGCTCGTCAATTCTCCACATGGGCAGTCGCCCTCAGTAGCTCTTTCGCGACCGAACATCCGGGCAGTGACAGACGGGTCCAGGAGCCCACTCGTATTTGATAGAAGAGCAGTAATAAAAATCTGACCGTACTCACACACGATCGGCATTCTCCAAATACTTATTTTTTCCCCCGTAGCGTACAATAAGCAGCTATGTTCATTAATTCTGCGAAATGTGTTTTTTCCATCTGGGCCGTTGCCCACACAGACATATCAAGAGGCCTGAAGGTTTTCCCGACCCCATTAGAAAAGTTCTTGACAGGCCTTCAGACATTTCAAGGCATCGTAAAGGGGACTTTAGACATTTCAGGAGAGCCTCTGACGGGGCCAGTGAACCCACCAGGAAATATCGGTGCCCCCGTCAAACATCTCAGAAATTCCTGAAGTCCCTTTCACACCCTTTAAAAAAATCCTGAAGTCCCATCAGAGCGATTTTCAATAGGGAATCTGAGACCGGGGCAGAAAAGAGAACACAACAGAAGGTAGTAAAAGAGGAGACGTTGCCTCCTCTTTTACTACCTTCTGTTGTGTTCTCTTTTCTGCCAGAGTCTCAGGTTTACAACCATGTTCAACTTGCGCTTGCCTTTTTGTGGTAATGCAGTCAATGCTAGAGGAGAGGGTGCACGGACCGCTGTACACGCGCTTTCCTCCTCTCTTCGAATTGCCACTGCACGTCGCGTTTGCAACCTCGAAAAGCAGACAAAACGCGCTCATTTCAGCACGCTGGAACCCAAGAAATGTCGTCGGCCAGAAGCTCGGCTTGCGCCTGAGCCAAAAAAGCACCCAGCGCGAGCTCGTAAATTGACTGCTGCAACGGCGGGCCGGCTCTCGCAATGCTCGATGTTCTTGCAGCCACGTGTTCGCGCGTTACCTTCGCTGAGTCTTGAATTGAGGTGGAATGGGGCGTAGAAATATATTTTTTCACGCGGTCGCGTCCTCTGCGCGAGAGATTCGAGCTGAATAAGTAAATTGTTGCAACAAAGAACGCCAAATGTTTAAAGTTCCGTCAAAAATATCGGCTCGCCAACGTCGCACGTTTACGTATAAAAATAATCGCTTATTGCCGTTGCAGTATGAGCGAACATCAGCGCAATCAAAACTATAAATACCATTCCTTGCAATATGCGGACGATTGTAAACCGATAAACCGGCGCTCCCGCGGCTTTCTGGAAACAGGCTTCCACGGCTGAAATAGGCGCGCACATGCCGCCGATCGGTACGTTCAGTATCAAACGGGCTTCGGAGAGCCGTTTGATGAAACCGGTACAGTTTGCCGGTCACCGGTCATCCGCCTGTGCAACATGGTCGACGGTTTGAGCAAACGTGCGACAACTTTGCTCAAACGAGTGGCCCATTTGATCAGACGAATGACCCGTTTGCCCAAGGAGTGACCTGTTTGCCCAAAAAGGTAACCATTATGGCTCATACAGGGGACCCCTTTGAGCCCTACGGGCGACCCCTTTGACAAACTGGTGTCCGGTATAGATAAACTGTTAACGGTATGAACCCGTTTACCTTCATATAGGCGCCAAATGATTTTTTTTTTTTCAGTACGGATTACAATCTTTTGTAAAGAAAATGAAGAAATTATTGTGTGTATGTAATACGAAGAATTCTATTCAAAAACAAAACGTAGATTCGGGGAGTAAAAACCACCCGCGTCCAAAAGTTTTATTACTACATATTGATATGTTATGGCTGTCGTATAAAATATTCCCAGGGAACATTGCAACGTTTTTGTTATTTAGTCGAATGTCTGCTTTTAGTGCATACGCTTAGGGGTTGTTGTCCAAGAAAGTTCGTGGTTGAGTGCCCTACGTGCCTTGACTAACTATTGGCAGAAAAGCGTGTGGTTGTCATATAAATTGATTTGATCCGCCACGTGATACTTCCACGAAACAAAATATTAATAAAACAATCGGCTCATGCTTGTGCAGATTCCCCCATCCTCCCCCCCCCCCCTCCGTTAGTATGTTGAATATAGCATATATGAAGGCATGGCAATGAATTTTTCCTTGGCGCGCCCACACAATCGTAGCTGTGCAGCGCATTTTTTCTTGCACATGACTACGGCGTTTCTTTTTCATTTATTTCTTATACCTCAAGTTATTCTGACCGGGTATTGCATTTGGCAAAAAGGTAGGTTCGATGATCAGAAACTGTTAAAAGATGAATGAATCTATGTTTATAATTTTGTCCTCTGTTTACGTAGCACGAACTAGAAATCTAGAAAATATTTTCTACAAAATTGTTTGTTGCTGTGCCAAAACACTGGAAGCTACGTCAGAGGTTGTGGGAGACGAGGGTGGAAGATGACTGGGCGGAGGGCACGTGACAAACCCGTTGCCTAAGAGGCACGAGCTGGTGCCGGATATTACGTGCTGCGCGATTCTGGGGCCGGCCAGGAACGATGGAGCCGGCCTGGCCCAAGGCGATGCCCGGAGCGGTCCACTATCGGGGTTCGAACCAACGGGAGCGACGAGCCCTGGCCATACTATATCATAACCCGACTCGAGCTATGATAGACCGGAACGTATTGCCTAGGCTACTGTGGCGTGGGAAGGAGTATCCGCAGGCCCGGACACGTTCTCCAACTTCTATAGCTCTGACCGACGGGTGACAGTTAGGGTCGGCGGTCCCGGACAACTGGCTGTTGAAGACGGGGGACCAGGAAGTACATTAAACCCATTCGCAGTGTTGTAGTTGTGTTGTCACTCCTGGGGAAACGAACGAAGCAAAGACCGATCGGGCGTTGATTATTATTGAGGGGCCGTACAACGTCTTCAAGAACATAAAATTGTGAAGCTACTTGTGATGTAAATGCCCAACAACTCTCACTGTATCGGAATACGAGCCCCTTAACACGCATCTGGCTGCAGCCTGTGTTGAGCGTGTGTCGTAAAATTAAACAGACCGAGCCAGAAGCTCGGAAATGCTACCTGGTCACTTGTGTATCTAAGGCAATATAAAACTACTTTTCACTCGCAACGGCAATGTAGAATTGATGGACCTGGTTAAACCTTCCGGCTTTACTCCGATTTAGTATATCATTTTAAAGAACTAAACTCGTTTCATTGTAGCAGGACAACGGGCCAAAAAACTTAGTGGTGACCAAGCATGCCTACATGCAGCGAACTCAGTGCGTCACACCATCGTAAAAAAAGACAAAATGAATCGGAGAAGTTATTGCGGCTTTTTCGCATGATGTACACTCAACTTTCAAGCTTGATAGAATGTATCGTATCGTATACATGTACGGGGAAACAAAATTGCATTAATTGCTTTATATTTTAAACTGTAAACCCATGACATGTACCAGCTATGAGCGGAATAGTTTGACCTGCCCTGCAAATATTGCAACGAGAAAAAAAAAATAGAACGACAGACCTATGCTTGGGCAGATTCGGTTGAACCCTGTGTTGGTATTTGCAATCTAGCATATCTGAAGGCATCACAATGCATTTCTGGTTGCAACAAAGGTCATGCGCACTCTGCAGAACTTTCCTCTCAAGCATGACTGCGGCATTTCCTTAATTTATTTATTAAATTCCAAGGTGCCCCGACAGATCATGGCATCCAAGATAAAATTACTCTTACCAAAAAAGAAAAAAAAAACATGGATACGTTTTTCCACTGCGAAGACTTCGCTGACATGTTACATGTCATGACAATGCACTTAATGCAAAGGCGCAAGAGAGTGGGACAGTAATGACTATAATAACCTTTGGAGAAAGGGAACAAGGGGTACAAAAAACAAGCGCAAATGTCCAGACACAGCAAGGTGACTGGAGCGCAACGAGAAACAACCGCCTGGTCCTGGTTAGCTCAGATGGTACCGCGCTCCACTGGAGATTGAAAGGTTTTAGGTTTGATGCCAGGACCGAGACTTAGCTGCGTTTGGACTTTGTGTTTCCTTTGCTCCTGGTGCCCCTATCGCAGGGATTATTACCGTCATGTATCACATGGCGTAAATACTTGTAATTTGTTGTTCTTGTAATTCAGTACCTCATGGATTACTTTATAGGAAATTTAATTTGCAATATGTCGTATTATTTTCAGAGTAACGAATTACAGACAAGTACTGGGTGCTGTAACCAGTGGGTCAAAGGGACATATACTCAATTGACCGAAGTGCAACGCAATGGGATCCGGCCATCTAATACGTTGACACAAGACGCGGGTCTTCCAGCGAAGAAAGTTTACTCAGGAAAAAGAATGTAATTCACAAAAAAGACGACAGCTCACAGAGTCGCCGTTTCCGGACTCGCTTGCACAACCAGCTAGGGAAGGTGAATTCGTCATGTTTTGTTTGGAGCCAAGAAGCCTCGTGCGCTGGAAACAAGGACAGACTGCTGAGCGCGGGTTAATATAAGAGAGACGAATACTGGTTCATAAAAGTGTCGCGGGGTGCTCTTGACCAGTAGGGTATACCGCTGAAAATCTGCGGCTTAGGGGCATGTAACTGTTACACGAGAATATAAGTGAGATGAAGAGTTTTTCGGCATTTCGCGGTGCAATGTGGAAGGCCTGTGTGCTCATAAATGTTTCAAGATATTAGGACTCTAGCGCTGAACAAAAACAAAAAAGTGAGGGAAATTGAGTAATTCTTTTTTGCCGTTGATGAAGCTTGTAGATGGAGAAGAGAAAGACGGCACATGGACGAGAGAAATTAATGAAAGGAGAGGCTCTGAAGATCACGAGCAGGAGGATTCGAATAGACCAGCGACACTCGAGACTAGAGCGGCCTGAGAGACAGACGTGGACTGAGCATTTGGTCGGCCGATGGCCCGCCACCAGACCGACAGAGGCCAGCGGCGGAGAAGCGTCATGTCAGTGGAAGGCTGACAACGGGACTGTGAAGGCCAACTACAGCGAGGACTAACATCAGAAAGCCGCAGGATGGAACACCAGCTCGGCCGAACGTCGATGCATCTGCCAGCTCGACTCTTTTTACCATTATACCTTTTTTACCACGGCCGTGTTTCTGTGTGCGGTTTCCTCAAGAGCTTGCGGAGAACTGTCCGATCGGGCACGATAAACAGCGATCCACAGAAATTAGCGTTTCACATGAGGGCCGATCGTACTGTCGTTGCCCATATTTGATCTTGGCGAGTCCCATGAATCGCGATTTCCGGCCTTTCGTTTTGTTTGTTTTTGAAGGTTTTGTCTCCTCTGCTCTGTTTAACATGACCACCTTCAACGTTTAGCCATCCCCAGATCCAGCACCGAAGAATCCCACACGAGACCAGGGTCCAGTAAGTGTCGAATATCGTCACCGGCGCGGGAGAAGGCACGAATGCGTAAGTAAACGCAGCAGTAGCGCCCTATGTTGGGACTTCGCCCCGGCTCCAGCTGTAGGCACGCAAGAGGTTTGTGAACTGATGCCCGTCAACACTTCGATATTCCAGGCTTATTTTCTGAAAAATGGGTTTGGCTCCAAGTGCGACGAACCGCGCGTCTACATGTGTACCCCACCCGCGGTTAAGCTTGCGGACGTCGACTTATTCGGAATACACCGACGCAGAATCTGAGCAGAATTGTGTACACAACTTAGACGCGTACATTGAGCCTGAAGGAGTGGCCAGACACGATACTGTATCAGTGGCCAGACACGATACTGTATCTGGAGTGGCCAGACACTTCTCCGCCATATAAATGTTTATGTTTTTCATGTTTTGTTTGGAGTCAACTCAAGGCAGCACAAAACGTCGTGGAAACGCCGAGAAAAGGTCCCTGACGTTTGTGACGTCCCTCATCACTTCTATCACGTTTTTTCGATGTTGAGGTGACGTTGTAACGTTTCGGCCGGGATGGCCGGAGTGACGACACCTTCGTTCTGGCAGGCGACTTTATTTCAGTCCCATCTCAAGCAAAAAGCGCTCCCACGGCCGGTGCAGTGGCATTTTATCTAGTTCGCATCGAAAACTGGGCATGCGCCCCGTCCCGCTTATCATGCCGATAAGATACGTTACAACTTCTACCCCCTTCGAGGGCAGAGCCTCGGAATATTGGCAACCAAGAAACAGTTCTCACAATGACTGCGGTGTCCCAGGTGAGAAGCGTTCATGAAGGATGCTGCACGAGCCGTCAGCTGCACACTTCAGCACAGGCGACTCCTAGAACCTTGACCCACTTGTCCAGGGCAGGCGGCAAAGCCTCGAAGCCAAGGGACTTTTCTCCAGGGAAGGTTGTTGGAAAAAATTGCAAGGTGCAGAAGCTGTAGATGACTTGGACCCAGTTGCCCCTTCTGATACTGGTCCACGGGTCCAGGGCAGTCTTCAGTAAAAGTCCAAGCCGAGGGACAGCAGTTCTTGGGGAAGATGACAGTAGAGCCACCGGGCGCTGCTGAAGCCGAGGTTGTCGACTGCGAGTCAGCTAGACAGTAGAACGAACGACAACCAGAAAACCCGGGCGACGGCCAGGAGATGCCAAATGGAGATTCCAAGTTGTCGAGTGAAAAAACACTACACCAACCATAATACCGCACTGCCACATTTTCTTTAGTTTCCCGACTTGGGATTACCCCGTCCCGAAGGTGTGTTAGTCTACCCCCCAAAAGTGTTTCTTATTTACAATTCTTATTTCCAAGATTAAAAGTCAAGTGACAAGCTTATTTCCAGAGGAAGAAAAGAAATGAAATGCATTCAGACCGCTCTGCCCAAACTGTCAGCGTTTCAGTGGAGCTTTCCTTTCTTGTGTTTCACTAGAAAAGAATAGGATTGTAATGTCAGGCTCCAACGTAAAAGTCTACCATTTTTGGGAGCCATCTGACTCAGCCAAGTTAGTGGTTTATGATCGGTGACAAAAACAAATTCTGCACCGTCAAGGTAACATTTCATCTTCTCTACAGCCCAGACCATACAAACACATTGTTTCTCTACCGTGCTGTATGTCTGTTTCCGTGTCGTCAGGTTCCGGCTAGCGAACAGAATTGAGTGTTCGTCCCGCTTGCTATCAATTTGGCTCAGCACGACGCCCAACCCCTTTTCACTTGCATCGCACTGTACCAAGAAAAACCTCGAAAAGTCGGGACTGGCCAGCACAGGAGGGCTAATTAACACCTTTTTTCAATTTCTCAAAGCCTTGGCGTTGTACTTCGTCCCATACAATCCGGACAGGCTCTTTCTTTTTGAGAGCATCTGTTAACGAAGTAGCTAACTCGGAAAACTGAGGGATGTACTGCTGATAGTAATTCACTAAACCAATAAAAGACATTAAGTCTTTCTTTGTGTCCGGTAAAGAAAACT
Organism: Ixodes scapularis; assembly: GCF_016920785.2. Taxonomy (NCBI): domain Eukaryota; kingdom Metazoa; phylum Arthropoda; class Arachnida; order Ixodida; family Ixodidae; genus Ixodes; species Ixodes scapularis. Next base: position 848,703 of record NW_024610026.1, on the reverse strand, counting down.
AATGGATAGCCAAGAGTTTCAGCTGTTGCGGACGCCTCTTTCCTTGGCCAACCACGTGGCCTAAGTAGCTCACCTCAGAACGCGCCAACTTGCACTTTCTCGCCTTTACTGTCAAACCCGCGCTACGCAATCGAAATAAGACGTCGCGCAAATGCTGTTTATACTCTTCCCAATTGTTTGAAAAAACTGCAATGTCATCAAGGTACGGTAGCGCAAACGTTTCTGCCCCCGAAAGCACCTTGTTTATAAGACGGGAAGAAACGAATGGAGCGTTTTCTAAACCGAAGCTAAGCACAAGCGGCCTGTATGTTCCGAACGGGGTTACAAAAGCAGCGATGTCGCTAGCCCTGTTTGTTAGCGGAACCTGCCAATAGCCGCGGACAAGGTCAAAAATAGAAATGTACTTTGCCGAGCTGACTCTCCCGATTCAGGCTTCCATGTTCGGAATAGAGAAGACCTTAGTGACCGTTACGGAATTTAGCTTTCTGTAGTCAACACACGGTATAGGATCCTTCCCCAGGCACTCCACAAGAATTATAGGCGAGGCGTAGTCAGGCTCACACAGCTCAACAAGTCCAAGATCTGGCATTTGCTTGACTGCCTCCCTCATGAGACGTTCTTGTCGAGGCGAGAAACGATACGGCTTACCCGTGGCCGGCAACTCTGAACAGAGTTCTACATCGTAGGTGATCAAATAAGCTACCAGGCTTAGTAGAAAATACATCTGAGTAATAAGAGATAATTTTCTCGAGTTCGACGAATTACTGTTTCGTTATCTGCGCCTGACTAACCGTAATATCCAAAATTTCGTTTACTGTGAAATCATCACGCAAAGGCACCGGAACATTAACTTTTGGCGCAACTTCTTCGGGCGCGTTTAGAAGGATGTTCGCGACATGCACTCGTTCGATGTAAGGTTTCATCAGGTTGCAATGGAAGATCCGCACTTCTTTACGGCGACCCGGTAGTCGAACCACGTAGTTAGTGTCTGACAATTTTTGTTCTACCGTAGCGGGTCCTTCCCATTGAAGTTCCAATTTATTTGCTTTCGCCGAACGTAAAAGCAAAACCTTGTCGCCCTCATCGAACGAACGCATGCGACTGTTTTTGTCGTAGTACTTCTTTCCCCGTTCTTGCGCCCCTATCATGTTAGTCTTCACTAATTCTTGCGTGTTGTAGAGGCGGCTCAGGAGCTTTAGAATGTACTATCGCGGACAATATGAGCTGAAACAGCGCTCCGGCCGGCACACGGTGCTACCTGCGCCGCCTGTCGCCTTGCTCCCCACACATGGCGCACCCTGAAGCCGACATATTTTGTTACTTGCGCTCGCTGCGCCACCCCGCTCTTCCGGCTGTCTGCAAGCGAGACGGTGGGTACAACAGCGGGCATGTGTGGTAGGGTGGCGGGGGGAACAAAGTATTACACTTGTCGTTCCCCTTTTAGTATTGACCTACTTTACTCTATCGCGCCAAATCCCTTAGAAAAAACGCTGACTGTTGAAGAAAAAATATTGAAGTGTCTTTAATATCAACTGCGATTACCGTTTTAGAAAGTCATGTCAAAATACGTTGCAGGTTGTTTTTGCTTGATTATAGGTGCATGCACAAGGTGGCACATCGTAAAATATAGGCCAAAATCTGTATGCCGGATTTAGTACAGCTCCAATGTATTTTTTTTTCTGTTTCACTGATCACAGATGTTCAAAAAACGGTAAGCATGCATGTTACTGAGAAGGTTTTGTAACCTTGGTTAGTATGAAGCGGTTCAAAAATATTACCTCTTTATTACTGGGCCCACGTGTTTGTTTCAAGCAAAACAAGTTGCTGACAAGACACCAGTTTTTTGTTTACGAATTCCTAGTTTTAATAAGGTGGGACAAACAGTCATATATTCGGCAAGAGAAGGAGATTGGAACTTAATCGAAAGAATATTTGCAGAGGACATGGTCAGATGCAAAAGATTAATAGTCGGCGTGGAAGTTCAACTGCACTATACAAGAAGATCGGGATGAAGGAGGCACCGCTCAAAAGTATGCGTGGTTAACGGCGTCAAACAGTGTTTCGCAACCGTAGCATCAAGCTTTGTTCCAATCTGCAGAAGTCCAGTTCAGGGGGTCCTGAGGCGCTGTAAAACTTGCAAAATAATTAAATACCGCGTCATTTTCCCCTGGCCAGCCACCACGGCTCTCATCCTGTCTGGTAAGAAATCATAGAGTGCGGCCACGAAGTCTGGCTCAGCTCCGAAGCCACTCCCATTCACCTCCCATTGCTTTCCACAATTTGTAGGCAGTGGCGCGGTGGAGGGGACGCTGTGACATGGCTGCCTTGATGCGCCTCCAAATGTTTTCGATGATATTCAGATCGGCTCCTTTTAGGGGCCAAGGCAGCTTCGTCAGGCAGCGCTCCTCGAGGAGATACGAGGGTGACAGCGCATTTTCCACTTCGGCGCTTTCTTGAAATGCACTGAAATGCATGTTAGCTGAAAACGTGAACATTGGGCAAGCAGACGGCCGGAAGAGCGCAGTGGCGCAGTGAGCGCAAGTGAGAATTTATCTTGGCCTCAGGGCGCGCCGTGTTTAGGGAGCGATGCGACAGGCGGCGCAGGTGGTACCGTGCAAAGGCCGGAGCGCTGTTTCAGCTCATATTGTCCGCGATAGTACTCTACCACCGTGGGATTTTCGGAGTCCCCCTCATAACTTTCTCCGAGTAGGCGCAACGGTAAACGCAATGCACGGCCGTGCACCAATTCCGCCGGCGAAAACCCGGTTGATTCGTGAAGGACGGAACGAAGGGCGAACAGCATGGCAGGCACTGCCACATCCCACTCTTTTCCATGCTCGTGGCATAAGGCCCGCAGAATTCGCTTCATAACAGAGTGCACACGTTCCACGCTGTTACTCTGAGGGTGGCTGACGGAACTGTGGCTAATTTTTATGCCACATTTTTTTCAAAAAACCCAGAGGTTAGTGCACTCGTGAAAACGCTTCCCAAGTCGCACTGAATTTCACTGGGAAAAGCAACTCTCGAGAAAACAGTGAGTAACGCATCCACGACTTCCGTAGAAGTCTGCTCTCGTAGTGGCACCTCCTCCGGGAACTTACTTGCTGGGCAAAGAAACGTAAGCAGGTATCGGTAGCCTAATTTTGTTACCGGAAGAGGGTCCACTACATCAATTACTTGCATTTTGAAAGGCTCAGTTATAATAGGGACACAGGTCAAAGGGGCCTTGACCTTCTCGTTTGGTCTTCCAGTTCGCTGACAAATGTCGCACGAACGGACGAACTGCTCAGCTCCTAGGTGACAGGACCAGCCTTTAGCGTGAGCAAGCTCCAAGAGTTGAGCCCTGTACCTAACTGGGACGACAAGCTGGTCGTACTCTCACCCACACTTGGCAGTGTAACTGCGATAGAGGACCCCATTGTTAAGAAAGAACGACACTTTTTTTGAGGGCATTGAAATCCTCTTTCTGCATTCTTCCAGCGAGTCATCCGCAGCTTGCTTCGATATCAAGGTTAACGTGTCCACCTTTTACAGCTCTTCGAAATTAACGCTTGCAGGGGAAACAAGACTAGGTTCGGCGATCACAGGTTCGCCTTGGACTTCGGCCAGTACTGGAGGGTTTTCAGGCTCTGAAGCGGCTGAGGTGTCATCCCTCGTCATTGAGCGGGTCACTACAAGTACTGGATTCATAGCTAACTCTTTTCCAGAGTCACTCAAACTCTTTGCCGTTTTGTTAGAAAGAATGTAAGGGCACGTAGGAAGTACGCCATCAGAAACTGCGGCGGTTGTTTGTATTTCCCCTAACGAACCCTTCACCTTGATTTTGGCAACTGGAAGACTGGTAGCCTTACTTTCAAGTGCCTGGCGAATCCAAACGCAGTCGCCCGTTAAGTCGCTTGGCTCGACCAGTGAGGAATAAACTAGATCGTGAGTGGCACCCGTGTCCCGCAAAATTTTACAGGACTGGCCGTTCACCATAATGTCATACAGAGAGGGTTTTAGAAGCTCGTCTTCTGCTCCCAGTGCCAAATTCATTTTCGAAACCTTCGGAACACGACATCCCACAGCAAGATGCCCAGGCTGATTGCATCGGTAACACGCAATGGGCTTTCGTGCTTCGAAGGCCTTGGTTGATTTTTTATCTGGGCTTTTCTTTTCGATCTCGTCTTGCGCTGCCTTTCCGCCTACGTCGGGTTTTGTAGCTTTGTTGTGCTCGACCGAGCGATAAGCTGAACGATTTTGATTTCGGCTAAATGACTTGCTTTCTGCAGCTGCGTTTTCGTGCCTGGAGTAGTATTCGTCAGCATAATCAGCGGCCCTTTGTACGGAGACAACGTCTGGTCTGTCCTGAATCCATAATTTCATTCCACTCAGAATGGAATTAAAAAAACTGCTCGAGACCGATATGCTCCGGAATCTTTTCGCGGTCCTCGTACGCGTTAACCCCACGAAGCCACTTCTCAAAAAAAAAAAAACGTGCAAACGGTACGCAAATTCACTGTAGCTTTCCTCGGGACGCTTCGTAGCTTCTCGGAACTTTACTCGGAACGCATCCGGGGAAAGCCTGAACTTTCTCAGAAGGCTTTCTTTTACTTTGAAGGAATCCTGCGCACTGTCTGGGCCGAGTCGGGCCACAACGTCTGCCGCCTCTCCGGGCAAAACACTGAGAAGTCGCTGTGTCCAGTACAAATCCGCCAACCCCAGCTTGGTACAAGTGCGTTCAAAATTAACGAGGAATAAACCCAGATCACCACCGACACGAAAAGGCTGCAAAAAAGATCTGACGTCTAAAGTTTCCATTTTTCTGCCTCATCAGACGACTTTTGCAATTTTGCCTCCATCATCCGGAGTTTCGCTTCCTCACGTCTTTGCTTCCCCTCTCGACCTCATCCCAGCATTCTTTCATTTCGTCGAGGTCGGCCCCGAAAGTCTTAATAGCTTTGATTACTTCTCTTTTCTCATGAACTTCATTACCGTTACACCCAGCTCTTCCGCTAGGTTTAGTAATCGAGGCTTCGTAGTCTTATCGAAGTCCATGGCACCTTTGCTTGAGAAACAAACAAAAATGGAGCAGTGAGGTGTTTTGCTCTTCCGGAATCGGGTCAAGACCTTACAAAGCTACACTCGAAAACTCGGAAAAACGACCAGCACTCACCGACCGAAGCCGCAGGCCCCCGGCGCCGCTGATCCCACCGCTGCCACCAGCTGCAACGTTTCGGCCGGGATGGCCGGAGTGACGACACCTTCGTTCTGGCAGGCGACTTCATTTCAGTCCCATCTCAAGCAAAAAGCGCTCCCACGGCCGGTGCAGTGGCACTTTATCGAGTTCGCATCGAAAACTGGGCATGCGCCCCGTCCCGCTTATCATGCTGATAAGATACGTTACAACGTCATTATATAACGTTTCATTAGAGTTCAATGAGCGCCGTTGTGACGACGTTGTATTTCAACTCAAACATCCTCGACGTTCCCTCGACGTCGACGCACGACGTTCAGGCAACGTCCAACGCTCACGTTTTTTTGACGTTGAAGTGAAGTTCATAAATGACGTTCCACTATCATCCTGTTCGTGACGTGCTGGTGACGTCATGTTTCAACTTCTACGTCGTCATCGTCGCCACGACGTCAAGACAAGACGTTTTAGCAGAGTCGAACACTCACGTTTCTTCGAAGTTAAGATAAAGTTCATAGTGACGTTACATTATTGTCCCGTCAGTGACGTTTCAGCGACGTCCCGTTCGCACCTAACAGTCGTAAACGTCATACAAGACGTACTGGCAACGTCGACCACTCACGTTTTGTTCAACGTTGAGGCCATTTTTAAATTACGTTTCATTTTTGTCCTGTCATTGACGTCCCGGCGATTTCGCCTTTTCTTTGTATTTTTTTAGCTCTTCCAGCTCTATCTACAGCCGCAGAATCACGTATAATACGCGTTCACTGGTAAAAGCTTAATTAGAGCTGTAGTCAAGATGACACTGCTTAAGAGCCGCAAACAAAACTTAATTTTTGAGAGCTTGAGGAATTTATTTATTTATAAATTAATTTATTTATTTCAAGATACTATTAATTGCCCATGGGATTACGCTAGGGAGGCCATATACAAAACTCAATGTACACTGAAGGAAAACAAATGATATGAAGGCATGTTGGGAATATCATTCCTTTTACATGTGCTTGTTATACTTTTGGTTTGTTTAAAATATTGTTACCGCTTTAATTAGCGAAGTGAGCCCCATGGCGTCTGGAACGGATCGAACTGTACCATTCTTGTTCTTTGCACGCGCGTTGTCGTGTTCCTTGGGTCCTTGCACGCGGCACAGGTGCGTCACCTCACACTGGAGGCATGCGGTTTAGAGAAGGTCGTTTTAGCAAACGCCGTTTTAACGACTCCAGCTTATCGAATCCCTTGATAGAGAACCCAGTTTATAGAAAATGGCAATGAGCCTCCTTTTAGCGAATTCGGCCACTGCGAAGTGGCGTAAACGGGTAAGTTAGGTGAGTCAAATTTGTTTGTAACAAGCCGCCGCAGGCTGCCGCCGGCGACGCGGCGGGAGCGCAGCGGGGGCCCTGGGTTAACACGCGCACCAGTGATCCACGCGAAAGTAGAAGAGCCTTTTTTATAAAAAGCGTCGCCTTTTCGATAAACAGCGTTTCTCTAAACTGAGGCTCGAGATCTGCTTTCTCTAAACCGCGCTTCGATAAAACGTGACCGTCCTTACTTACTGATTACCAGCTGAACGTTAGGAAAGCCACGAAGAGAGAAAGAAACACTCTCTTCGTCGCTTTCCTAACGTTCAGCTGGTAATCAGTAAGCATGGATAACCAACCGGCTCAGCTACAGGCCATCACTACGTGACCGTCCTCTAAAACGTGCTTCGATGAAATGGCATTCGATCAACCGTAGTAGACCCTCGCCATACTATCCCCTCTCCAGGTGATTTCATGCATGCATCATTTCCTAGGAGCATCCATAGTGCTCCGCGACCATCTGACGTTGTTTTAAGGTTCGGCAATTTCTCTTCGTGTTTTGTTACCCATGCTGCACTTGCCTTCAACCAGAAAGTCAGAGTTCATCCACAACGTTAACTTCCAGCACCTTAGCGTTTTCGGTAGATCGGTGCGCAGTCTTGTTACGCGACTTTCAAAACAGATATTGCTTTCGTTGGCACTGATGACGTACCCAAACAAAAATCGCACGCCAGCACACACTATCGACAAGCATTAGTTCCGGGTGCGCGTATTTTCTCAGTCGTGGTCAAGCCCAGAAAGAACAGCTTTTGGTATAACCCGGTCCAGCTTTTTCCGAAAGTCACTCAGTCACTAGCACCGGCCGTCACGTCTATGGGGAACAGTAATTTTTTTCGTGTCTGTATACAGCGAAAGTGCTGCGATTCGATATCTCTGTCCAGACTAAGTCGCTCAAGTCGCCCCTATGAAGAAGTCGGTGATCGCCAAAAACGCCGTCGTGTTCACTCACGGCTCGCGGAGTTTTTTCAAGGCCACATCGCTTCACGCGTTGAATTGTATTACTGCTCGGATCAAGGTGCCTGTGAGGATATGAATGACGCTCCGAGAAAACAAGTGGCATTGCAGATAATGTCGGGTCAAGTCCAGTCTCCGATCAAGGCCCCCCAGAGGCCTCCGACGATCCCAGTCAAGAACGCCCAGCGGATGGGATCACACTTCTAAAACCATTCTCGTGCACGCAGCGAGAGTCTATGTGCGATGGCGTAGCGGGCATTAATCGGAAGCAGAACAGGGTAAGCGGTGGAACACTCCGTGCTGTGTGACATCGTCCCTTGTTCATTTACGTGAATTTGTTGGTTCTTTTATATATTTCAGGCTGGCACATCCAGGGACGTCTTTTGGCGGTGCTCCGTATTGCATCTCGTGTCTGAAAATGCTCAAAAAAACAGTTCGTACAAAACATGTGTTTTAGTTACTTCCTTCGAACTTACATGAGAGTAACTTGCCTATGCAATAATACTGAAAAAGCTCTTTTGTGTGTGTGTGTGTGGGGGGGGGGGGGGGGGGCGTTGACACAACATCTTCCCCACGACGCCTAGGGAAGGTAATTTGGAATGGTTTCTCGACGTTCTGTGCACGTCGTGGGTAGTCTGGATGTCGTAAACACAGGTATGATAAACGTCGAAGGAGGACGCGACGGCCCACTGAGAAGTGCATATGACGTGTGACAAACGTCATTGAGAACGTTTTCTCAACTTTCTGTGCACCTTATCTCGCGGACATTTAAAAGTTTTATAGACGTCGAAGGAAGGTAACGTCCGGACGTTTGACGTTGTACGACGTCACGTTACAGACGTCTTCGACGTTCTTTCGACGTTTTCTTCACGTTTATGTTCTGCCTGGAAAGAAGCCTCGTGTGCTCAAAACAGGTACAGACTGCTGAGCGTCGGCTAATATAAGAAGAAAAAATACTGGCTTATGAGAGTGTCGCGGGGTGTTCTTGACCAGTGGGGTATACCGCTAAAAATCTGCGATTTCGGGGCGTGTAACTGTTACATGAGAATATAAGCGGAATGAAGAGTTTTTCGGCATTTCGCAGTGCAATGTGGAAGGTCTGTGTGCTCACGAATGTTCCAAGATATTAGGTCTCTAGCGCTGAACAAAAACAAGATAGCGAGGGAAATTGAGTAAATATTTCTTGCCGTTTATGAAGCTTGTAGATGAAGAAGAGAAAGACGGCACATGGACGCGAGAAATGAATGAAAGGAGAGGCTCTGAAGATCACGAGCAGGAGGATTTGAATAGACCAGCGACACTCGAGACTAGAGCGGCCTGAGAGACAGACGTGGACTGAGCATTTGGTCGGCCGATGGCCTGCCACCAGACCGACAGGGGCCAGCGGCGGAGGAGCGTCATGTGAGTGGAAGGCTGACAACGGGACTGTGAAAGCCAACTACAGCGACGCCGAATATCAAACAGTCGCAGGATGGAACATCACCTCGGCCGAACATCGATGCATCTGCCAGCTGAACTCTTCCTTCCATGATACATTTTATGCGCGGCCGTGTTTCTGCGTGCGGTTTCCTCAAGAGCTTGCGGAGCACTCTCCGATCGGGCACAATAAACAGCGATCTACAATACTTGGCGTCTCACATGAGGGCCGATCGGTCTGTCGTTGCCTGTGCTTAATTGACGATTTGCAAAAAAGTGCGCGCCACCTATCGCGCAACGCCGGAAACTTGGGTGCGAGGCTAGAAGGTGGTTGGAAAACAACTCGTGCTGCATGGTTTTGGTTTGCCTTGGAGCTCGTGCACGCAAGCTGTCCTCCATGCTTCCTCTTAGAGGAAGCATGGAGGACAGCTTAGAGGAGTACATTGAGTACACGACTTAGAGGAGTACATTGAGCCTGAAGGGGTGGCCAGACAAAAAGCTGTGTTTCAGAACGTGCGAGGCGACGCTTCTCCGCCATATAAATGTTTATGTTTGTTATGTTTTGTTTGGAGTCATGAAGACTCGTGTGCTCAAAACAGGGACAGACTGCTGAGCGCCGGCTAGTATAAGAGGGAAAAATACTGGCTTATGAGGGTGTCGCGGGGTGTTCTTGACCAGTAGAATATACCTCTAAAAATCTGCGATTTCGGGGCATGTAACCAGACTTGTACACGTTACTGAAAAATACTAACAAATTACATTTACAATCACTCAAGGATAAATTGTAATTAATTACAATTACAATTACCCTCCCATAAAAGTAGGTGACCGTTACCCCAAAAAGTACTCTGTTACTTTCGTGACGTTACTTTGAACAATATTGTCCTCAAGTGAGAAACAAAGGGAAGAGCGTTATTGAAGTTCTTATTATCGCCACCTGTTTCATCTGTTGACCTTGAGTAGTTTGAGCAACAGCTGGCTCTCGAAAGTCTCGTCAGACATTTTGCGTTATTTCTTACTCAACATGTCGACTGCGACGCTGAACAACATTTGAACTGAGGCACTGGATCGTAGTGCCATACTGTGCCTCACGAATGTTTTATGATGTGCATAGAGCTTTTTCAGCAAAGCAATAGATGTACTATTTACCTCGAACATAAAGCAAAGCTTCGTCGTCGCAGTCGTTGTCTGATATTCGAGAGTTTTAGCAGATCGTTCCAATACCTCCAATACCCCCGATAACGATATGATGCATACGCAAAGACGGCGACGGAGTATCGGCTATCGTTATCGAATTCAGCGGACCGATCTACTAAAATTCTCCATTGTCGCAATCGCGAAGCTGTAGAAATTGTCCTACAATTAGCCAAAACTAGAATAAGAATTGATTTATGTCCATCTTACTATACCGGCATATATTGCCAGACAATAGCAAAACTTAGTTGTAACATTAAACTGATAATTAAATAATGAATAAGGTTTGACTCGATATTCTACTTCCTTTGCTTCTGAACAGGTCGAGCCTCGGTTTAGACGTTGGTGAATAAGAAAATGTTTCCAATATATAAATATAAGTAATCGAAAAAAAAATGAAACATCAGGACACTCATAACAACAAATAATCTGAACGGCGATTAAAACAAGTGGATGTAAAAAAAAGCACGTTTGCCCTGTGTACCTCTTGTGTTGCCGTTCAAAAACGCACGGAGCACGAACCGACGGCAGTTTGCTGCGGTGTTCTCCAGATAGACGTCCGCTGATGCCACGGGCAGCGAAACGCAGAGTACCACGTAAGCCGCGCTATGGACCCATTCACGAATTTCACTTTCTCCTCGAGCTGAGAATATAAAGTCTATGTCAGCCACCTGTAACAAGTATGTAGCGCCCCCCTCCAATCCGTCCGTCTGCGGCCGCCTGGCTCGGCGGGCAACATTGTTCACCGCGACAATAAACGCCGTTGAGCGTACGCCGCTCCGGTCAGACATCGTCCACCCTCACAACCAGGCTGCGTGTCGTCTCTCCTCGGCGGGTGCTTCGGCCCCTTCGTCCACGTTCGAGAAAGATCGTGACACTGGCGACGAGGAACCGTGGCACTGGAGGCCACCAACGTGCACGGTTCGGCCCACGCCGCCGAGAGAGTCGCAACACCGCCGCCCGCTCCTGTCGCCATGCCGCTCTACGGGAGGCTCGAGCCGTTCGACGGAGATGGGTCCGCCTCGCCAGTCTACGAAGAACAAGTCCAGGTGTTCTTCCGGGCGAACGACACGCCCGAGGTGAAACAACGGGATATCTTCCTGGCCAGCTGCGGGACCCGAGTCTTCAGCCTCCTGCTCGACCTCCTCAAGCCGGCCACGCCGCACGTCAAATCGCTGGGTGAGCTGCTCGCCACGCTGCGCTCGCACTTCAGCCCGGCGCCGTCCACGCTGATGGAGCGTTTCCGCTTTAATGACCGGAGCCGCCAGGACGGGGAGACCCTCGGGCAGTTCGTCGCTGCGCTACGAGGGTTAGTGAGCACCTGCGCCTTCGGCGACCAGTTGGACTCGCTACTCCAGGACCGGTTCGTCTGCGGCATCAACAACACCGCCATGCAGACGCGACTCCTGGAGCTCCCCGACCCCTCGCTGGATGACGCGGTGAAGGCAGCGCTGGCGATGGAAGCAGCAGCAAAGGACGCCAGCGAGATAGCGCGTGCGGCCGGCTCACCGTCGACGGAAGCGGCGGTGAACAAGATGGCGACAAGGAGCGGTGCCTGCAGCCGCTGCGGTGCTGCCCACTCCCCCTCACAGTGCCAGTTCGTCCACGCACAATGTTTCACGTGCGGGAGAACTGGGCACCTCGCACGTGTCTGCCGAGGGGGGAGGACGAGCGGCGGCCAGCAGCAGCAGCAGCCTGGTTCAAGCCCGGGTTCCAGCCAAGCCCGCGGCCAGGATGGCCGTCGCATGAAAACGCGGCGGGGACGAGCGGCACCAGGCCCGGGTTCGTCTTCAGCCAGGGTCCACGTCGTGGCCGAGGACCCGCAGATTTTCGACGTGTGGCAGACGAGTAAGCCTCCATCGTTTGTGCCACCGTACTTGGTGTCCGTCGAAATCTGCGGCCACCCCATCACCATGGAGCTGGACACGGGGGCCAGCGTGTCGGTCATGCCCGGGAAGCTGTTCAAGCGGACCTTCCCCAGCGTGTCCATCGAGGCGTCTGACGTCATGCTGCGCAGCTACTCCGGGCAGCTTTCGCAGGTCCAGGGTCGGGCCCAAGTCAGCGTTCGCCTTGGCGACAGGGAGGCAATCCTTCCCCTTTACTTAACCAAGGGGTCGTCGCCGACGCTGCTGGGCCGGAACTGGATTCACTCGCTGGGTGTTCGGCTGCCGGAGTACCAAGAAGCTGCGCTGCACGTGGTACGAGACGTCCCGAGCCTCCTGACCGACTTCCAGTCCCTGTTCCAGCCGGGGGTGGGCACCTTTGCCGGCACGACGGTCGGCATCCACGTACCCGAGGGAGCCCGGCCTCGGTTTTTCAAGCCGCGTCCGCTGCCGTTCGCCCTGAAGGACGGGGTCACCCAGGAGCTGCAACGGCTGCAGCGAGAGGGAATCCTGGTGCCCGTCAAGTCTTCCGAGTGGGCCGCACCGATAGTTCCAGTCCTCAAGCGAGACGGCCGCGTCAGGATCTGCGGGGACTTCAAGGTCACCATCAACCCCGTCGCTACCGTCGAGAAGTACCCGCTGCCTCGGGTAGAAGATCTCTGGTCGGCTCTGTCCGGGGGACAGAAGTTCACCAAGCTCGACCTTCGAGATGCCTACCAGCAGCTGGTACTCCAGGATGCCGCCCGGAAGTACGTCACCATTTCGACTACCATGGGACTCTTCCAGTACACGCGCCTACCGTTCGGCGTGGCCTCAGCCCCAGCCATCTTCCAGAGAGAGATGGACAACCTCTTCAGGGGCATGAGGCACGTGGCGGCGTACTTGGACGACATCCTGGTTACCGGTACCGACGACGGGGACCACCTGCAGAACCTGCGCAAAGTCCTGACACTACTACAGGACGCCGGTCTCAAGCTGAGGCTGGACAAGTGCGTGTTCCTGACCCCCAGCGTGGAGTACCTGGGACACATCATCTCCCAGGCTGGCCTGGCCCCGGCACCCCGCAAGATCGAGGCCGTGCTCAAGGCGCCGAAGCCCAAGAGCAAGAAGGAGCTTCACAGCTACCTCGGCCTCATCAACTTCTACAGGAGGTTCCTGCCCAACCTGTCGACGCATCTGGAGCCGCTGCATCGCCTGCTTCGTGACGGGCAGCAGTGGGCCTGGAAGAAGGAGCAGGACTTGGCCTTCCAGCGCAGCAAGGAGCTCGTTGTTAAGGCTCCAGTGCTGGCGCACTTCGATCCGGCAAAGCCTGTAGTCCTCACCGTGGATGCGTCGCCGTACGGGGTAGGAGCCGTCCTGTCGCACCGGGGTCAGGATGGTCAGGAACACCCTGTGGCGTTTGCTTCTCGTCGGCTTCATGCGGCGGAGCAACGCTACAGCCAGCTCGACAGGGAAGGCTTGGCCCTCATCTTCGGGGTTCAGCGCTTCCATCAGTACCTGTGGGAACGTCCTCGACGTTCCCACGACGTCGACGCACGACGTTCAGGGAACGTCCAGCGCTCACGTTTCTTTGACGTTGAAGTGAAGTTCATAAATGACGGTCCATTATCGTCCTGTCTGTGACGTCCTGGTTATGACATGTTTCAACTTCTACGTCGTCATCGTCGCCACGACGTCAAGACAAGACGTTTTAGCAGCGTCGAACACTCACGTTTCTTCGACGTTAAGATAAAGTCCATAGTGACGTTACATTATTGTCCCGTCAGTGACGTTTCAGCGACGTCCCGTTCGTACCTAACTGTCGTAAACGTCATACAGGACGTACTGGCAACGTCGACCACTCACGTTTTGTTCAACGTTGAGGTCATTTTTAAATTACGTTCCATTTTTGTCTTGTCATTGACATCCTGGCGATGTCGCCTTTCCTTTGTATTTTTTTAGCTTTTCCAGCTCCATCTACAGCCGCAGAATCACGTATAATACGCGTTCACTGGTAAAAGCTTAATTACAGCTGTAGTCAAGGTGACACTGCTTAAGAGCTTGAGGAATTTATTTATTTATAAATTAGTTTATTTATTTCAAGATACTATTAATTACACATGGGATTACGCTAGGGAGGCCAAATACAAAACTCAATGTACACTGAAGAAAAAAAATGATATGAAGGCATGTTGGGAATATCATTCCTTTTACATGTGCTTGTTATACTGTTGGTTTGTTTAAAATATTGTTACGGTTTCAATTTGCGAAGTGAAGCCCATGGCGTCTGGAACGGATCGAACTGTGCCAATCTTGTTCTTTGCACGCGCGTAGTCGTCTTCCTTGGGTCCTTTCACGCGCCACAGGTTCGTCACCTCACACCGGAGGCATGCGGTTTAGAGAAGCTCGTTTTAGCGAACGCCGTTTTACCGACTCCAGTTTATCGGATCCCTTGATAGAGAACCCAGTTTATAGAAAATGGCAATGAGCCTCCTTTTAGCGAATTCGGCCACTGCGAAGCGGCGTATACGGGTAAGTTAGGTGAGTCGAATTTTTTTGTAACAAGCCGCCGCAGGCTGCCGCCGGCGACGCGGCGGGAGCGCAGCGGGGGCCCTGGGTTAACACGCGCACTAGTGATGCACGCGAGAAGTAGAAGAGCCTTTTTTATAAAAAGCGTCCCCTTTTCGATAAACGGCGTTTCTCTAAACTGAGGCTCGAGATCTGCTTTCTCTAAACCGCGCTTCGATAAAACGTGACCGTCCTCTAAAACGTGCTTCGATGAACTGGCATTCGATCAACCGTAGTAGACCCTCGCCACACGATCCCCTCTCCAGGTGATTTCAGGCATGCATCATTTCCTAGGAGCATCCACACTGCTCCGTGACCATCTGACGTTGTTTTAAGGTTCGGCAATTTCTCTTCGTGTTTTGTTACCCATGCTCACTTGCCTTCGACCAGAAAGTCAGAGTTCATCCACAACGTTAACTTCCAGCACCTCCTTAGCGTATTCGGTAGACCGGTGCGCAGTCTTGTTACGCGACTTTCGAAACAGATATTGCTTTCGTTGGCACTGATGACGTACCCAAACGAAAATCGCACGCCAGCACACACTATCGACAAGCATTAGTTCCGGGTGCGCGTATTTTCTCAGTCGTTGCCAAGCCCAGAAAGAACAGCTTTTGGTATAACCCGGTCCAGCTTTTTCCAAAAGTCACTCCGTCACTAACACCGGCCGTCACGTCTACGGGGTTCACGAGGCAGGCTTCTTGTTGCAGTGATTTTTTTCGAGTCCGTATACAGTGAAAATGCTGCGATTCGATTTCTCTGTCCAGACTAAGTCGCTCAAGTCGCCCCTATGAAGAAGTCGGTGATCGCCAAAAACGCCGTCGTGTTCACTCACGGCTCGCGGACCTTTTTCAAGGCCACAACGCTTCACGCGTTGAATTGTATTACTGCTCGGATCAAGGTGCCTGTGAGGATATGAATGACGCCCCCCAGAAAACAAGTGGCAGTGCAGACAATGTCGCGTCAAGTCCAGTCTCCGATGAAGACCCTCCAGACGCCTCCGACGATCCCAGTCAAGAACGCCCAGCGGATGGGATCACACTTCTAAAACCATTCTCGTGCACGCAGCGAGAGTCTATGTGCGATGGCGTACGTGGGTCAAGCACGCGCATTAGCGGGCATTAATCGGAAGCAGAACAGGGTAAGCGGTGGAACACTCCGTGCTGTGTGACATCGTCCCTTGTTCATTTACGTGAATTTGTTGGTTCTTTTATATATTTCAGGCTGGCACATCCAGGGACGTCTTTTGGCGGTGCTCCGTATTGCATCTCGTGTCTGAAAATGCTCAAAAAAACAGTTCGTACAAAACCTGTGTTTTAGTTACTTCCTTCGAACTTACATGAGAGTAGCTTGCGTATGCAATAATACTGAAAAAGCACTTTTGTGTGTGTGTGTGTGGGGGGGGGGGGGGGGGGCGTTGACACAACGTCTTCCCCACGACGCCTAGGGAAGGTAATTTGGAATGGTTTCTCGACGTTCTGTGCACGTCGTGGGTAGTCTGGATGTCGTAAACACAGGTATGATAAACGTCGAAGGAGGACGCGACGGCCCACTGAGAAGTGCATATGACGTGTGACAAACGTCATTGAGAACGTTTTCTCAACTTTCTGTGCACCTTATCTCGCGGACATTTAAAAGTTTTATAGACGTCGAAGGAAGGTAACGTCCGGACGTTTGACGTTGTACGACGTCACGTTACAGACGTCTTCGACGTTCTTTCGACGTTTTCTTCACGTTTATGTTCTGCCTGGAAAGAAGCCTCGTGTGCTCAAAACAGGTACAGACTGCTGAGCGTCGGCTAATATAAGAAGAAAAAATACTGGCTTATGAGAGTGTCGCGGGGTGTTCTTGACCAGTGGGGTATACCGCTAAAAATCTGCGATTTCGGGGCGTGTAACTGTTACATGAGAATATAAGCGGAATGAAGAGTTTTTCGGCATTTCGCAGTGCAATGTGGAAGGTCTGTGTGCTCACGAATGTTCCAAGATATTAGGTCTCTAGCGCTGAACAAAAACAAGATAGCGAGGGAAATTGAGTAAATATTTCTTGCCGTTTATGAAGCTTGTAGATGAAGAAGAGAAAGACGGCACATGGACGCGAGAAATGAATGAAAGGAGAGGCTCTGAAGATCACGAGCAGGAGGATTTGAATAGACCAGCGACACTCGAGACTAGAGCGGCCTGAGAGACAGACGTGGACTGAGCATTTGGTCGGCCGATGGCCTGCCACCAGACCGACAGAGGCCAGCGGCGGAGGAGCGTCATGTGAGTGGAAGGCTGACAACGGGACTGTGAAAGCCAACTACAGCGAGGCCGAATATCAAACAGTCGCAGGATGGAACATCACCTCGGCCGAACATCGATGCATCTGCCAGCTGAACTCTTCCTTCCATGATACATTTTATGCGCGGCCGTGTTTCTGCGTGCGGTTTCCTCAAGAGCTTGCGGAGCACTCTCCGATCGGGCACAATAAACAGCGATCTACAATACTTGGCGTCTCACATGAGGGCCGATCGGTCTGTCGTTGCCTGTGCTTAATTGACGATTTGCAAAAAAGTGCGCGCCACCTATCGCGCAACGCCGGAAACTTGGGTGCGAGGCTAGAAGGTGGTTGGAAAACAACTCGTGCTGCATGGTTTTGGTTTGCCTTGGAGCTCGTGCACGCAAGCTGTCCTCCATGCTTCCTCTTAGAGGAAGCATGGAGGACAGCTTAGAGGAGTACATTGAGTACACGACTTAGAGGAGCACATTGAGCCTGAAGGGGTGGCCAGACACAAAGCTGTGTTTCAGAACGTGCGAGGCGACGCTTCTCCGCCATATAAATGTTTATGCTTGTTATGTTTTGTTTGGAGTCATGAAGCCTCGTGTGCTCAAAACAGGGATAGACTGCTGAGCGCCGGCTAGTATAAGAGGGAAAAATACTGGCTTATGAGGGTGTCGCGGGGTGTTCTTGACCAATAGAATATACCGCTAAAAATCTGCGATTTCGGGGCGTGTAACCAGACTTGTACACGTTACTGAAAAATACTAACAAATCACATTTACAATTACTCAATACTAAATTGTAATTAATTACAATTACGATTACCCTCCTATAAAAGTAGGTGACCGTTACCCCAAAAAGTACTGTGTTACTTTCGTGACGTTACTTTGAGCAATATTGTCCTCAAGTAAGAAACAAAGGGAAGAGCGTGATTGAAGTTCTTATTGTCGCCACCTGTTTCATCGGTTGACCTTGAGTAGTTTGTGCAACAGCTCGCTCTCGAAAGTCTCGTCAGTCATTTTGCGTTATTTCTTACTCAACATGTCGACTGCGACGCTGAACAACATTTGAACTGAGGCACTGGATCGTAGTGCCATACTGTGCCTCACGAATGTTTTATGATGTGCATAGAGCTTTTTCAGCAAAGCAATGGAAGTACTATTTACCTCGAACATAAAGGAAAGCTTCGTCGTCACAGTCGTTGTCTGATATTCGAGAGTTTTAGCAGGTCGTTCCAATACCTCCAATACCCCCGATAACGATATGATGCATACGCAGAGACGGCGACGGTGTATCGGCTATCGTTATCGAAGTCAGCGGACCGATCTACTAAAATTCTCCATTGTCGAAATCGCGAAGCTGTAGAAATTGTCCTACAATTAGCCAAAACTAGAATAAGAATTGATTTATGTCCATCCTGCTATACCGGCATATATTGCCAGACAATAGCAAAACTTAGTTGTAACATTAAAGTGATAATTAAAGAATGAATAAGGTTTGACTCGATATTCTACTTCCTTTGCTTCTGAACAGGTCGAGCCTCGGTTTAGACGTTGGTGAATAAGAAGATGTTTCCTATATATAAATATAAGTAATCGAAAAAAAAGAAACATCAGGACACTCATAACAACAAATAATCTGAACGGCGGTTAAAACAAGTGGATGTAAAAAAAAAAAGCACGTTTGTCGTGTGTTCCTCTTTTGTTGCCGTTCAAAAACGCACGGAGCACGAACCGACGGCAGTTTACTGCGGTGTTCTCCAGATAGACGTCCGCTGATGCTACGGGCAGCGAAAGGCAAAGTACCTAGTAAGCCGCGCCATGGACCCATTCACGAATTTCACTTTCTCCTCGAGCTGAGAATATAAAGTCTATGTCAGCCACCATTACGTATTATTTGTAAAAATATGTGCTAGAGTTAAGATGCCTCAAGAAGAAAGGAAGACTACTACCATTTTCGAAGTGCTCTCAAAAAGCTGACTCACAAAAAGGGTGACTCAGAAACAGATAACGTGGCTGGAAATCACAAATAAGGTGGGCTAATCGTTGGACAACAAAAAAAGTAATTAGCTTTTAAAACAGGGTAAAATAACGTGAAAGAACCGAAAAAAAAAATACATCCTGTTTTCAAAGAGAAGTTGATAAGCGTGCAACAACGAACGAGGATGCTTGTGGCAATGACACCTTCACATGTTATCACATCTCTTTTAGTAGATTTTGGGGTAGGGGAGCGTTGTCTTGTGTTGTGAAATTATGAAAATGGTCGTAGTCACTACAACCGAGAATTCCATTGTTAATTCTTACCTCCGTACACTCCACCACCCAGGCACCCTCTATGTTTTCTTTAGACATAGAAGAGCTTTACTACAGCCCAGACCCCCGGATTCTCTTGAATTCCGTGTCTGATGCGATCCATGAACATGGTCTCTGTAAGTTTCAAGATACCTCAGGGATCACAGTTAAGGATTTCACATATCTCCTTGCCTTATACCTTCAGTCAACTCTCGTTGAATACAACGGCAACACATTAAGACAAAAGAAGGGCGTTTGTATAGGCTTCTGCCTAGCCCCAATACTCAGTGAAGTGTTTCTCATGTACGTAGACCGATCAATTAAGTCCCGACTGGATGTTTTCGCCCCCGAATGCCGAGTGTTTCGATATGCAGATGACTATCTTGTTATTCATCCGACCTCCATCTCCTTACGGGTCATTTGTGAAGCATTCGATTCCTGCTCGTCGGGTCTTAGGTTTATGAGTGAAGAACCAACAGAAGAGGGACTCCAGTATCTGGATTTAAGGCTTCATCTTCATCCCCAAGGCATATGCTGGCGTTTCCAGCAACATTCCGAAAAACCGGTCCTCCCTTTCTGCAGCAACCACTCTAAATATGTAAAGCTTGGAATTATTCGAACCCTGTTTGCCTCTTCTCGTTCAAAATCCTGTCCCCATCTCTCATAAACAAGCATCCAACGTCAGCATGACCGGCTTCTCCGAGCCGGGTATCGAGCAGACCTCCTCCGTACTACCCTTCAGCATCTCATTACAGGGCCCAACCGCCGATCACCTAACAACAATGGACGCAGCCACACACGATCGGCTTGTATTCCATATGTGCATAATACTTCCCACCGCCTGAAGGCTCTCGCTGCCCGCTTCGACACGAAGGTAGTATTCACATGTCGGATGAAGCTAAAACAAATGTGCCAAAGGGTAAATAACGAAAGTCGCCCACCAGAATGCACCATCAAACACGTCAACAAATACGTCAAATGCCAACAGAAGCCAATTTATTCTATTCCGCTCAGTTGTGGCAGTCAATACATTGGCCAGACGGGGCGATGCCTGAACGTTCGCCTTAGAGAACACTTTCTCGAAACAAACCATGCGTCATCCGACTCCTACCATCCGATTGTTGTCCACGCCCGCACCTGCCGAGATTGCTCTCCTAGCTATGCAAACACTACTGGGGCCCTAAACTCGTGAAACACGAAGTTGGGGCCGAAGTTGAGGGAGCGCATCGATTGGACAATCACGAAGATGACTTGGCGCTTTTGTCGCCAACATCCAATCGGCGCGTTCCGCAAACTTTCGGCCCGAACTTTGTGTTTCATGAGTTTAGGGCCCCTGTGCTAGGCTCACACAAAGACAAGTATGGGCGAGAGATCATCGAAGCCTTTAAGACCAAAACTGCCACAGACAATGTTTCCGAGCCCTCACTGTCGTTATGGACAGCAGAGATGGATTTCCTAGCGCCGGAATTGTCATAGAAAACATCTCCCGTTTCTTTTTCTTCTTCTTCCTTTTCAGGAAGTTAAAATTCCGCCATCTTTACCGTTTTCTTTATCTTTTTCTAGTACAATCTAGTACTTTCCTCTTCACATAATTTTCTCCGTATCCAAGGTGGTTCATCATAGTGTAATGGGCATCATTTAAATGTAGTTGCTCGTTGAAAGAACTGTGTGTGTCTGTCCCTCGTGTATTTTCTGTGTTTTTATTCTTTCAGTGTGAACTGTTAATTCTTGTCGGTGCGCTTATCGCCTCGGGCTCCTCGAAGAGGCACACAATCACTTGGTGTCCTCCACTCTCCGTCTTCGACCGCAGAGGAAAAAAACAAAAGGGGCTAAAAAAAAAGAAACGGGGGGATCGGTGGCCGAGTGGGCTAAAGCGCACACCCAGCTCGACGCGCATGGAGCGAAAGCTCGCGCTGCAGAACCCAGGGATCCTGGGTTCAAGCCCCACCCCTGCCCGTTTCTACCTGGATGAGCATCGTACTGGCGTGCGGTGTGTATCACTACTGCGTGGTGCACGTTAAAGACCCCAGGCTATAGACGCTTTACACACGCGCCAAATTACTGCCGCCATTGATGACCTTCAGTTGTCTTCCTTAGATGCCAAGCAACTAAAGCGGGCGTCGACGAGCCTTCACAAAGGTCAGTGCTGCGGAGAAAGACACAGCAGAACCTAAAAGGGCAATAACCTGCCCCGCTGTGGTAATGATCAAGTGAAGTAATTGCAATGAGAGGTAACAAAAACTGAAGGTCGCTTATGGCGGCACCCACGCACAGCTGCTGCAAAGCGTCTATTCCCTGTTTCACCTTATGATGCACCGCAGGAAAGGCTACAAGCGCGAGCTGCTTGCTCTAGGGCACATCTCGGCGGCACAAGCTCTCGTGCGTTAAGAGCAGCTCCCAACGCTATGAGCTCGCGCTTCTAGCCTTCTCTGGGGTACAACATAAGGTGAAACGGAGTATAGCGGTTGTACCGCACTGGCTAATACCCCTGTTACACGGGCAACCTTAACCGCGGTTAACTCAGCGTTAACTGCTGTTACGCGGCACCACAGTTACCGCACTATACTCTCGGACAGCTATTTCAGAAGACGTGAAGAGCGCGTGTGCACTGTTTTGATGGTTGCTCAGGATGCTCAAGCGCACGTTCTCACATAGCATTGACTGCATAGCCGCAGAATGTTGTCCGCAAATATTGTGCGCTAACTGTGGCTTAGTGTAACCGCAGTTAAGAGCGCCCGTGTAACAAGGGTATAAATTGCTCATCTACAGCGTGTGACTCGTCGCAACTGTAATGGCTGACTAACTACACGCTGTATAACTATCCCCATAACCCAATTTCTTTTTTGCAAAAAAAAAAACAAAAAAAAAAAAACGATTATAGCCCCTCTCTCCCCCCCCCCCTCCCCCATTTTTTTTTCTTTGTAGAAATGCCATTTGGATCTTCTGGCTGTTGTTAGGGTCTAAATAATAAAATTCAGAGGCTTGGTGTTGCAAGAAGAAAAAAAAAAAAAAAAGCTTTGGGGAATCGAGGAGTGCCAGGCCTCCCATTGCGCTGCGCTCGACTTTACCAAAATAAAAACGTTTTTTTCACAGGGGGAGAGGGGGAGGGTTGGTCATGAAAAAAATGTAACGGATTACAACGAATCCGTTACGTAAAAAATGTAAGGAAATTACTTTAAAATTACTGTAAAACTATGTAATTATTCTCTTACAAAATTACTGATAAATGTAAGGGATTACAAGTAATTTCGTTACTTGTAACGGATTGCGTACAAGTCTGCGTGCAGCTGTTACTTAAGAATATAAGCGGGATGAAGAGTTTTTCGGCATTTCGCGGTGCAGTGTGGAAAGTCTGTGTGGTCACAAATGTTCCAAGATATTAGGACTCTAGCGCAGAACAAAAACAAGATAGCGAGGGAAATTGTGTAATTCTTTATTACCGTTTATGAAGCTTGTAAATGAAGAAGAGAAAAACGGCACAAGACGAGAGAAGTGAAAAAAGATAAGGCTCTGAAGATCACTATACTCCGTTTCACCTAATGTTGTACCGCAGCGAAGGCTAGAAGCGCGAGCTTATAGCGTTGGCAGCTGCCCTTGGTGCACGAGAGCTGGTGCCGCCGAGATGTGCCCTAGAACAAGGAGCTCGCGCTTGTAGCCTTTCCTGCGGTACAACACAAGGTGAAACAGAGTATAGCGGGCGGATTCGAATAGACCAGCGACACTCGAGACTAGAGCGGCCTGAGAGACAGACATGGACTGATCATTTGGTCGGCCGATGGCCTGCCACCAGACCGACAGAGGCCAGCGGCGGAGAAGTGTCATGTGAGTGGAAGGTTGACACCGGGACTGGGAAAGCCAACTACAGTGAGGCCTAACATCAGACAGCCGTAGGATGGAACATCAGCTCGGCCGAACATCGATGCATCTGCCAGCTCAACTCTTCCTTTCATTATACATTATATTCACGGCCGTGTTTCTGTGTGCGGTTTCCTCAAGAGCTTGCGGAGAACTGTCCGATCGGGCACGATAAACAGCGATCCTCAATAATCGGCGTTTCACATGAGGGCCGATTGTTCGGCCGTTGCCTGTGCTTGATCACGGGGAGTCCCACGGATCGCGACTTCCAGCCTTCCGTTTTGTTTGTTTTTGAAGATTTTGTTTCCTCTGCTCTGTTTAACATAAGCACCTTCAACGTTCAGCCATCCCCAGATCCAGGAACAAAGAATCCCACACGAGACCGGAGTTTAGTAAGTGTCGAATCTCGTCACCGGCGCGGGAGAAGGCACGAATGTGTAAGCAAACGCAGCAGTAGCGCTCGATGTCGGGACTTCGCCCCCAGTTCCAGCTGTAGGCGCGCAAGAGGTTTGCGAGCTGATGCCCATTAAGACCACGATATTCCAGGCGTTTTCAAGAAAAATGCGTTTGGCTCCAGGTGCGATGAACTGCGTGTCTACATGTGTGCCCCACCCTCGGTTAGGCTTGCCGACGCCGCCGTATTCAGAATACACCGACGCAAAATCTGAGCACAATTTTGTACACAACGTAGACGCGTACATTGAGCCTGAAGGAGTGTCCCAACAGGATACTGTATTTGAAAATGTGAGGTGACGCTTCTGCGCCATATAAAGTGAAAGTTGAAGTCCAGCAGTCTGTTTTTTGTTTGGGCACCACCAGGCAAACATCACGGCTTTCCTCGTCGTCTCCTCTGCTTTTTTGTGACCTCGTTACACGTCAGACTTTGCGACCATTAGCAAAAAAAAATACTAATAATAATAATAATACGTTTGAAATATGCTGAAAAGTATTTAGAATGCATTACTTAATTTGGTTTGTGATAGAAATACATTTAGAAAACAGCATGTGATGAAATCACTTGTCCCAAAAATACAGCCACTTGTGTCGGATAAAGCATGATGCGGACGCATATCTGCCGCTAGAACGATCACGGCACGCAGCGAAAGTGAAAGCGCGGCGAGGGCGACCCTTTGAATGTCGGTGCCGAGAAGATTTTCGCTGTCTCTTTCTTGGTTCAGTTCGTGCGAAAGGTTATGATTGTTGTTGCATTGCTCTAAAACAAAATAAAAGGTTATTTCATTTCGTTCGAAGCGTTTATAATTAATTAAAATATTGCATAAATTTTGTTGGCATATATAGGTGAAGTGAGGTAAATACAAAAGGAATGGACCGGGAAAGTTTATAAGTCAAAGATGCGCACTGTCGGAGTTACTAATTCAGAGTTTATTACGACGTTTTGAGCTGGGACCGCTCTTTATCAGGTGACGAGTGTACAGCCCGTGAATGTTTACATACACCTAAAAAGAAATTAGAGGGGGTAATTAGCAAGATGAAATAAAACTAACGTTGTCAAATCAGACAGTAGTTCACTCAGAGGGGAAAGAAAGCCAAAATTTTAAAAATGCCCCCCCCCCCCCCCGGCCCTCTCCCGCTTATGGTCAAGAGGTCCAACGAGTCAAAAGGTCCAACGAGTCAAAAGGTCCAACGAGTCAGTCACTGAAAACGCCGTCGGCAAAATACGTGACTTGTCCAACACAATCCAACATAATAATAATAATAAAAAAAACTATAGTTACGTGGTATCTTTGGTCACGTGATCTCTCTGGTCACGTGACCAAACAAAAAAATTCTCTGGTCACGTGACCAAACAAAAAAATTCTCTGGTCACGTGACCAAAAAAAAAATTAACTTCTGGTCACGTGACCTCCCTGGTTACGTGAGCACGAAACTATCCCCTGCCTGGTTTCGAACCTAGGCCCTCTTGATCGCGCGACTAGCGCGCTATCCGCTGCGGAAACACAACTCGGGAAAAGCTAGTGCTCGCGCATTCTCACATCGCCTGTGAAAGCTTAGGTGCCCTCATAGTTTTTTTTTTCTATTTTTTGCCTGTACTTTTTTCACACCCCTTGCCTGTACATATTTCACACCAAGAGACGCAACGAGTCAAGCTATCCAATATTGGACCTCTTGACACGTCGAGGCACGAGTCAAGAGATCCAATATGGGTCAAGAGGTCCAACGAGTCAAGAAATCCACGGTGAGTCAAGAGGTCCAACGCGTCAAGAGGTTCAATATTGGACCTCTTGACGCGTTGGACCTCTTGACTCGAAATCCCCCCCCCCCCCCCAGAAAAGATAAAAACAGTTGGCGGAGACATTATACACGCTCGTTCAAGAAAAGCGCAAAAAAAAAAAAAGAAAAAAAAAAGCGAAAAGTTTGGAAGCAAAAAAAAAAACGAAACACACACACACAAAAGGTATGTCCGAAAGTTTTTGAATTGGAAGGGCTGGCTCGGTCTTCAAAGCAGGTATAGGTCATATATGACTTCCGACGACACTAAATACCGAGACATTCGTTTGTGCTAGGAGATCGAAGTGTGAGGTGGTTTGAAACATTGGTGGATTTTTTCTCGAATAAGAAGTGGTAGGACGTAACAGTCTATGCCTGCCTCAGATTAACCGCTTGAGTTTTAATCCACGTCAAACTTCGATCTTCTAGCACAAACGAATGTCTCGGGATTTGGTCGCGTCGGAGGTCACATATGAACTATATCTTCTTTGAAAAGGAGCCATCCCTTCCCATCAAGAAACTTTCGGACACACCTTTTTTTTTGTGTGTGTATTTGTTCTTGTGCTTCAAAACTTCTCACTTTTTTTGCGCTTTTCTTGTACGAGCGTGAATAATTTCTCCGCCAAACGTTGTTTTTTTGTTTTTTGGCATTTTTCAAGTTTTGGTTTTCTTTCTCTCTGTGTGAACTGCTATCTGATTTGTCAACGTTATTTCCATTTCCTATCTCTTTACTCCTTCTAATTTCTTCTTAGGGGTATATAAAAGCTCACGGGCTGTACATTCGTCACCTGATGAAGAGCGGGACCCGCTCAAAACGTCGTAATAAAGTTACAATTTGTAACTCCGACAGTACGCATCTTTGACTTATATATATATATATTATCCCCCTCGTCAAACCCTAATCCCACACCACGGCTTTAGCCATCCCTTTCCCATGTGGTCCAATAAATATTTAAATATATATATTTGGACATCAGTTATGGTTATGTTGCGGTTTCATGTTCCACTTGACCCGCATCTCATCGGTCGTTTATAGGCCTATTCACAGTGTAAAACCTTGAACTTATTTGAGTTCAATAAGAGTTGCGAAATGTCAAGAATCTTTGGCTTAATGACAAGCAAAAGCGTTACTGCAACTATGGACTTGGAGTATCAGCACTTTTTCAGGATTATTTTCGGTGTTAGAAAGCTCATGTAATATTGATTTGCACTATCGTGAAGTGTTTAAACATTTCTGGTGAAAGGAAAGGCCTTTTTTGTGATATCAGGCGAAACCTCAGATACGTGGCAACCATGATTTAAAGCCCCAGCATGCGTAAATGTTGTTACTCTGAAGCGTAGGTTATTAAGTGGCTCTCAGCAAAACAATCTAACAATTCCACCTCATCTATCAAAGGATACGAAGTTGAGTAATTTTAATCTCTGACATGGGCAACTGATCCGCTTTGCAGTAATTTCTGCACGTTTTTGTGGAAGATATCACCTAGTGAAAAACGATCTTGAGGATTAACTTCATAATGTTTTATTAATTAAACAATATGCGTTACATAAACGTTTAGCAGGCTCGCTCTTTCGAGACAGATCTTAACCAGGACGAACGTTGGAAATATAGCGACGCTCGGCGATTGACGGATCCGATCAATACGATAACAAATAAAAAAAAACCGTGTGTTGCGGAATACTATTTGAGCGAAAAAAATATTGGGCTCACATTGGCCGGGGGTGGTTGAACATATTTTAACACAAAAGCCCGGATTATAAAAAAAAAAAAAAAACGAAGAACTCTGCCTGTCGTGTCGTCAATTGTTTTCTCCGAAGTGTCGGGTTTTTGTCTTGAATTAATGTTTCGCAGGAAGGCGCTGCATACGGGTTAAACTAAAATGCCTAGATGAATGTTCTGCCTAAAACTGTATTTCTTATGGTGCATACTAATCCTAGTGAAGAAGCCATTTATATGAGAAATTTCTGTGTTCAATAAACATATATGAATCATACAAGATATCTAAGAACACATGCAAACCAAATAAGAACTATTTAAGATATATAGCAACATGTAATAACCATATAAGAAACTCATCAAAAACTTCTCACGAACTTCCTATATGGTTTTTATATGTTCCTATATTTCTCGTATGATTCATATGTGTTTATTGGACTCAGAAATCTCTGATACAAATGAGATATTTCAATAGAGAGGAAGACATATATCGCTTTATGGTAGAATGCATATTTTTCTACAAGAACCGTTGTTAAAGGCGGATGTATGTGATAATGATTCCTGAATGTCCAGAGCATTGCATGTCATGGCCCTCTGTGGGCACTGTGGTCCGAAGGTGCGGGGAGGACTATAAGCTAAGGAGCACCGTCTGGCCGAAACATCTGTCGATCAAGGATGTCGTGGCGAATGGAGTAGAGGCCGAACGATGAGCGACTCGTGCTGGAAGAGTTTTCGTCAAAACATTTCTTGGAGTTTTATATCGGGGTGTTTCTCTCCGTCTAAAATGTAGCATCCTAGCAAGCGCCTCAGACTATTCTTTAGCCGACGGCCCAAGGTTACGGCCTACGTCACTACTGAGACGCAACTAAAGGTTGAACATTTTCTTAGACAGTTGCTGGGCGAGGCAAGTGGAGACAGGCGTTACAAGCCATAAGTAAGGGTAAATGTTGCCTGCTACGTTTTTTTTATTATTTGTAGCCTCCTGTTACATGTTTTCATTATGTGATGGAACTAAGAGGTGCAATTTTCAGGTGATTTTCTGGTCATCAATTTTTTTCCAGGAGTTCACCATTTTTGTAAAGGCTCCGCCAGCGTCGATGCACATCCGACACCACGTACCGTTGTAGATCAACGAAAGCGGGTCTTGACAAGAGTAATCCATCACAAAAGAAGCTGCAGTTCTAAGGATTTCTGCCTCGCCTATGTTCCTGGCTGGACCTCGGGACATCAGACTTCTGTTTTTTCCCCCAAAATGAAGACATATCTGAAGGGTGCGCGCTTGGAGTCCCACGAACAGGTCCCCAAATGCGATGCGCCGTTGGTGTAGTCAACAGATGGGCTCATACTTCTACGACGACACGCAGAGGCCATTGAAAAAATGGCGGAAAGACATCAACGCGGGTTGTCACTACATCAAAAACCGACGTACTCCTGAGAAAGAAGTTTATTATTTTTATGTGAATTTAATATTTTTCTATATACACGATACATTTAAAAAAGTTGCAGCAGAGCAGGAAAAACCTATGTAACAACCCTCGTACAAACTGGGACGAGATCGCTGTCCGGTATGGTAGTCGTCGTCGTTCAATAGTTTTTGCCTTGCCCACTCGCTTATTGGAGATTAGAAGACATCATAATTTGAGTAATTCCACCGACACATAATATATGTTGAAAGGACATAGCCTAACATGGAGCAGAGCCTAAAGATGGTTTATCATGCTTTTCAGTCCACGTTGCTGTTATCTGTAACAAATTACGTCAGGAATAACCAGTGGTTTATTTTATGATCCACCAAACTCCTGTCCTTTCTCTTGAGGGTGTTGTATGTAGTGTTTACAAAACTATATTTAAATACGCACCGTTTCATGTTCGGCAGTTTAATTTGCCTTCAACAGTAATGCCTCATTGCGATGCAGATTTCCCTGTACATGCATAAATAAATAAATTCTTAGTTTCTATGAATTATTATTTACAATGTTTCCATTCATCCTTGCATATTCGCATGAACCTTAAATAAAAATTAAGCTCTCTCAAATATTGCATGATCTGAGGAGCGTTACTTCATTCCCAGAACAAATGGCCGAATTCGGCTTTACTTCTGTTTGTCTTTTGTCACCTTGAATACCTTTGCATATATCGTCTAGCAAATGCCGCAGTTGGGCTTCACTTCCCAACTTTCGGTTGTCATGTGACTTCTTCGGGCCTTAATTCCCGAGAAAATGCCGGAATGGGGCTTTAATGCTCATTGTTCGGTTATCACGTGTACTTTTCGGCCCACGTCCGGGATCTCGGCAATAGAACCTATGCGAAATGCACAGGGCCATCTGTTTGGCGCCGAAAAGAATGTTCCGTCTCAGCAGTTATTTTTGGGGCTGGCAAAGACCAGGGCGCGAAAGTTAAGTTCTGAAGAATCCTTCGCCCCCACAAGCATTCCTGCAGAGAAAGCGCTCTTGTAGACCAGGCGCCCGCGCCCATGCCTTTGCCGGCACTCAAAGCTAAATTTCTAGCTAAAGTGTGCCTCCGCCATGTTGGCTACAGCGAGAAACCAGCGACCGGCGGGCCGAGGAGCACCTAGATCTGCTCATCCTTTGCTCGCATGTGTGGGTGTGGAAAGATGAGGCTGAGCAGTACGCCTTGATTGTTACCGTCAAAGCTACAGAATTGACAAAGTGCAGAGGATGTTCCAGCTACCAAAGATGGTAGCGACAGATAGTTACCAAAAGTTCAATCATTGTCGCATAACGTCTATTATGAGTCAAACTAAAGATAGAGACAGACTTGGCATTTTGTTCTAGATAGTTTGTGTCGGATGTACTTAAACATAATTTTCATCGATATATTCAAGACGTTAAGAGGTATTTTAACAAATGTTTATACACAACCATTTCGGGGAGATTCCTTTCTATTAACACGTTTTTGTTCTGGCAACTTAGGTCCTCAAAAAGCTTGTAGATGCCACAGTTGAGCCAAATGTTTCCTTCTCTGCACAGGGTATGAGCATGTTTGACCCAATTTGACAAGCAATTGTTTGGTAAAGCCTATCACTGGCACTTAAGTGCCAATGCTTTAGTTCTGATTGCTCGGTTTTCTTATGGTATCTTTGGGACTAAATAGCCATAGAAATGACAGGACCAAACCATATGAAACCTAAAACGCAACAAAGCATAATATTCAGACTTCAACTATCGCCTCGTAGCAAAATTGCATTGGACCAAAGTTAGGCTCCTAGGATTGCCAAGCTTCAGGCAAGCTGGGCGTTTCTCTTTGGCGCTACCTGGGAGATTAGACCCTACAATTTCCAAACATGAGCCAGGTTAGGATTTTTAGGTAGTACTTAATTCGAAATTTAAATTTATTTTGATCTAAAGGCCAAGGCGGTTGTTTTTCACATTTTAAGTAATGACTGTTATTATTATTATTATTAGTTCACAATGTTGTAATTAATTGATTTATAACTTTAATACTGGTGGTTTAGCCACACAAGCCAATTCTGGCTTCGGCAGACCCAGACCCGAATCATACTTCGTCGCATCCGATAAAAAACACAAAAAAAACATTATTAATTCATTATTATTAAACCATTAAACCATTATTAACAATAATAGTATTAACATATTCTTGAACTGAGGTCACTGACTATTATTAATATATTCCTTGTTTCTTCTTTTTAATATTATTTATTCTTTATTTACTACGTAATGTGTGACGCAAGTAATAGCCTCATTTTTAGTGCTGTACCTGGCGTTGCAAAGCCATGTCCAAAACGCTTGAAAGAATTCGACAGGCCGTTTTTTGATTGTACTAACTTCAATGTTGTAATAAACGATTAACATTATTAAATAGTGTTTCACTTCGGTGTTAAATTTTCAAACTACAAATTGCTTGTGCTACATCCGCAAATTAATTATACTCTATCACGTACATATCGGAGAATAAAAAATAGAAACATTGCTTCTATAACAAAGCTATTCGGACGCACAATCAAAAACCGACATTTTAGTCAAATGTTTCACGTTGAATGTAATGTGCTTTCGCGATAGTTTATCTAATATTGGAAACATGGGAACGCTTATCTTAACTTTTATATTCAGACAGAGAAGAAACAGAGCAAAAAAGCTGCCTTCATGGAACTTGAGGGCCCTCCCGGAAGCCCCATAATGCAAGCCGCAGCAACAGAATATTGTATAAAAAAGGCTAAATCAACAATAAAACTTCCACAAAAACAATGTGCATTGTTGTACAACATTTAATATGTATTTTTGTTTGAATAAAGTAACATATAGTTTAAGTGATGCAACGCTTTAAGTTGCTCAGAACACGCGCAATCTCAGATGACTGCGTAATATATCGTGAAATTACTAACAAATCATATGCTGTACTTCTTCAGGCTGACTTATGCGCTGTTTCGCAATGATGTACCTTATAGAAATGGGTCTCAATACACCTAATGTAGAGCTACCAGGGGGCCTTGTCGCAACACGTCACCGTCAGCGTACACGATTTGTAAAACTCAGCTCACATCTCTAACCTTATTCAAGTATCTTGGTATTAAAATCACGTCTAACCAATCATGGAAAACTTATTCTTATTATATAATCAATAAGGCTAATGCGATTCCTGGATATTTAAGAAGGAACTTTTCTATAAACCCTATGTCAATCATACCTCGTCAAACCTCACACATGAGGGTCCTCACTCACCCTCACTCACCCTATCTTCACGGGTGAGTTAAGGGCGAGTGAGTTTCCGAACAAGGAAGATTCATGAGTGAGGGTGAGTATGGGCCGTGAGGGCCGTGAGGGCTGTGAGGACCGTGAATGCGTGAGCGCCGTAAGGGCGGTGAGTCCCTGAGCGGCATGAGGGGTGTGAGGGCCATGAGTGCGTGAGGGCCGTGAGGGCGGTGAGTGTGTGAGGCCCCCTTCAGACGGAGCAACTTACTCAGCAATTTCGGTGTGTGCCTGAGGGGCGTGAGGGGTGTGAGGGCCATGAGTGTGCGAGGGCCGTGAGGGCGGTGAGTGCGTAAGGTTTGTGTGGGCCATGAGTGCGTGAGGGGCGTGAGGGCGGTGAGTGTGTGAGGCCCCCTTCAGACGGAGCAACTTACCCACCAATTTCGGTGTTGCTGGCGGGTTGTTCCCTAGCTTTCCCTAGATCGACACGAATTGCTGAGATCGGGTCCAGCTCGAAACAAGCGAGCAACTCGCAGCAATTCGAAGACGTTCGAAGTGGCTGCATTCAATCAGGGACGCGATATTTTCACGTGATACCTCGTGCCGGTGATGATGACAATAAAATACTTGTTTCTGGCTTGAAATTGATCATTTTTGAAAATAAACTGCTTCAGAAAGATGCATTAGTATTCTCAACGAGATGTACATGCATAAAAACACGTTTATGGCGCGCAATTGCTTGTCTGAATAGTGCAAGAAAAATAAAATTTCATGATGATGATGGCAAATCGCAGCAGTGGCTTGCTGCGTGTGAACGGGGGTGGCCCGTGTTGCTGGTGTTGCGACGCCAAGTTTCTGGGCGAAATTGCCCCCTTCTAATGCGGGCCTGAGTGGCATGAGGGCCATGAGTGCGTGAGGGCCGTGAGGGCGGTGAGTGGCGTGAGGGCGGTGAGCGGCGTGAGGGCCATGAGAGCGTGAGGGCGGTGAGTGGTGTTAGGGCCATGAGTGCGTGAGGGGCTTGAGGGGTATGAGTGCGTGAGGGCGGTGAGTGACATGAGGGCCATGAGTGCGTGTGGGGCGTGAAGCGTATGAGTGCGTGAGTGGCGTGAGGGCGGTGAGTGGCGTGAGGGCCATGAGTGCGTGAGGAGCCTGAGGGTGGTGAGTGGCGTGAGGGCCATGAGTGCGTGAAAGGCCTGAGGGCGGTGAGTGGCGTAAGGGCGGTGAGTGCGTGAGGGGCGTAAGGTTCAGTGAGGGTGACTGAAGGGCTGAAGGTAAGCGTGACTGTGAGGCTGAGTGAGGGGCCGAGGGTGACTGTAGCTGTGAGGGTGAGGGTGAGCAAGGGGCTTAGGTGAGCATGGCTGTGAGGGTGAGGGTGAGTGAGGGCGACCTAAAATGACGACCTCTGATGTCAAAAAACCTTTTTCTGCACAAGATTTTACTACATTCAAAGCTGGAATATGCCGGAGCAATCTGGGATCCCGGTCACACAACGGTTGTAACGATCATCGAAACCCTACAAAATCGCGCCGCACGTTTCATAGTCTGTAACCATCATCACACCGCAGGT
Source organism: Ixodes scapularis (assembly GCF_016920785.2). Lineage (NCBI taxonomy): Eukaryota > Metazoa > Arthropoda > Arachnida > Ixodida > Ixodidae > Ixodes > Ixodes scapularis. Next base: position 815,593 of record NW_024610026.1, on the reverse strand, counting down.
GTTTCATGAATGAAAACCACTCTGTTTAAGTCTCTTCTTCCCTCTTGCCGTCAAATATTTTGTGTCTCTTTCATAAAATGTATTATTCCAACGATTATCTGAACGACAAACCATTCATTAGCCCCTCTTTCATTTCTCCCCGCATCGATCACCGTCTTAAAGTTGGCATACCTGATTGGGAAACTTCAGCTTAGATCTACTCTTTCATCCCCAAAACGCCATCTGAACGGAACCCCCTTTCCGGCATCAATTGTAACTATTTAGCACTTTTTTTTATTTACAAAAACACTAACTAGTCACTTTTTAAACATTATGCCGAACTAACTTTTTAACCAAGTCGTCTTTTTTGTTTAAATTTTTTACTGAACCAATAGTGCATGGCTACCCTCTTTGTAATTCCTCAAGACCCTGAAGGTATTTCTGTAAATAAATGAATGAATAAATTAAACATTTCTGCGTGTCTAACTTTGCAATATTATTATCAATAATATTGTGTTATTTCTAGAATGTCAGCGATTCCGCTAGTCGTGTTGCACTTTTTTATTGTCGTACACAATTAATATTAGCAGGCGAATTTTAAAAAGGTATTAATTTCTTAATTTGTTTTGAGCCACTGGTCCAGACAAGATGTACAGAGATTTCTTAACCAACAGATCGGTACTATCCTGAAATTGTGAATATTGACATATTATTGCGTATGGTTATAAAACGTTAACAACGAGGGATACAGATATGTAAAAGCCTCGTTTCGTTACTACTTCACTTATATCTTTATATTATTGTTTAGCATAATGGTTGTTTATACCGTTCAGATAGAGACAAGTTCTGGCTTGTGTGGTAAGATATCACCTTGGGAAAGAAATTAAGCTTGTGTTAGAAAGTCGTCCAAACAAGAACGTACGTTTGCACACGGATGCATTAATTGACCCTGCAGTATTTTTATAAGCTAGATCCAACATCGGCACTGTGGTCTAGCCCTATGGTGCAGAAAAAAGTGTGCTAGTAATAAAATAAAATGATAATTTTATACAAAGGCCATCGTAATCCCCAATTTTTGTTTGCTCAGCCATAGTTCAATTACATTTAATTTTTTTTCCAGTCAACTCTCCACATGGCTATTTCCAAGCCCCGTCAGCTATGAGTTATTTGCTGCTGCGAAGATTAATTGAAAGTTCGCTAACCTTTTCCACGAGGCAACAGGACGTCGCACAAGGTTCAAGACGTTGATCGCCAGCGACATTCGCTGACCTTCAGTACCAGATCGCCGAACCCGCGAAAAGGGCAAAAAAACAATTTTAATAAAAAAGGGCGTGTATTCAAAAGATGACATCATGCATAGTTGATAAATCCTGCAGCTGTTGATGTACTATAAAAGGAGGTGGGGTCCGGACTTCGAAATCACTTTCTTCTTCTAGCACATCTGCGAAGATACTTTCGAATAACCCTTCAACAATGCGTGCCGTAACCATTTTCATCGTTACTCTTGTGGTTCTGGAAAGGTAAGAGTTACAAGCCAAAGTAATAGCACGCCGGAAGATGTAAATATAAACTGAAGGACAGGGTTTACCTAATAACTGCATTTTTGTGTAAGTTGTCTGAAAAAGACTGACCGCCAAAATATAATGTTACACCTAATTCATCGGTGTGAAAAATAAAAAAAAAACTTCAAAACTAGCTACTGTCTCAGGAGTGAGACAGTAACTAGCTTATGATTAATTATCGCCAGCTCGCCTGCGCGCCAATTGTTATTTTGAGACTGATTATCTGTGCACCTTTAATTATTTTAAGTTATACCTCGTATGTACTTCGTTAAACACAAACTATTTATAGTCTAGGTTACATGCATGTGCTATTAGAATATCAACATTAATTACGCGTTTTGTGTAGCGAGTAACAAGGAGTGAGCAAAAAACTTACATTGGCTCTTGGTGTTAACTTTGCAACAACAAACTTATTCTGAAAAAAAAGTATGGCGAGATTGTCGAATTGTTTAAAGAATTGGGAACCCCAGTCGAATGCAATGTGCTCTTGAATAAATGTAAACCCTGGGTGTTTATGCCATATGCAAGAGTATCATGCATGTGACTACAGAAACCATGGGCCCTCGTCTGTACACTTCGTGAAAAAATCGGCGAAAAATATGGCGGCAGTGACTGGCAGCCGCCAAGGTCGAGCGAGGCGGTGGCCAGTCACTGCCGCCGGATTGCTTGCCGATTTGTTCGCCGAGTGTCGAGGTTAGGGCACCAGAAAATAAGACCCTCCCAAGCCGTCGTCGTACTGAGGTATTTAGAAATGTGATAAAACCACAAGCATTCGAAAAAATCGATGAAATACGTAAAATTACACTCAATGACAATCCGTCTAAAGGACGGAAAGACACCAGACCTACAGTTAGCCTAATGTCGATCGATTTGACTTATAATCAAATTTAGCTCATTGGACTACTAAATATTCTTCCGTGGAAAATATTTGTTTACGTTATTTTAAGAAGGTCGGGATATTTAGTGGGGTTTTAGAACATTGAAATCAGCGTTTATTGTGTCGAAGATAAGCTGTACGTGGATCTTTGGGTGTGCAAACAATAGAGGGAGAGAATTAGTACAGAAAGACGTACGTACTAAAGCGTCCTTGCTGCCCTTCATTCCGTGCCGGAATGACGGGGAGTCAGGACGCGTGCGGAAAGTGTTCCTTCCCCTTTTTAGGGTCGGCAATTCCACACTTCTTGCGCCACATTTTGACGTAGATTACGCTGAAAATGCCTCGAAATTCAGGGAGATGACTACAGCATTTTCATGACCGACGGAAATAAATCGTACAAATGTAGTTGGTGTACGGAGCTTAGTCAGCCTGGAGACGTTAGGTTCAGCAGGAAAACGGGACCGAGAACCTTGAGCCTGCTGAGGTTGTGATTGAATGTCAGGATGTATCGAAAGCTAGGCTAGGTCTAGGAACTTGCGGTGTTCAATAATGTGTACTATCACGTGCTGAAAGATTATCAAGCTCTTCGACCCAGTTCGTTGCCTTCACGAAGATAACCATATTTGCGGCAATAAAAATAAATGGGACTTTGATCAATCATGCTGCTCCTGCACCCGTGGCTTTTTTGACCCGGCTGTCTGCCAAACGGTACACTGCGGGCCGACCTACCTACAAGCGAATCGCTTGGAACGCCATCACGATAGCTGTTTGTTCAGTGGCTACTTCGGAAGGACAGGTCGTCGCCTCAGGTACTTCCCGCTCCAGCCATGGTGAAGCTGGTACTTTTATTACAGATCTGAGCACTCGTGCATATGATGGTGCAGTACTTTTAATTCCGAACTTGTTGACGGGTTAGAAACTGAACTACCGAAAGCGTCGTCCTCCGTAAAGTGGGTGCGCTCCAAATAGCTCCCGTTGCTTCACGCCTGTGAATAGCACATTTTTTTTTAATATTTCATCATTTAACCACGTACAAGAGTCTGAGCGACATTGTGTCGTCTGCATTGGACGTAGGTTTGCAGAGCGGGAACAAGCTTTGCTGCCAAAATTATACGTATGCTTCGTTTCTTATGAGCTCTTTAGTCGGACGCTTAATTTTTTTTGTATTTCTTACTGGCTCTTAGCACTAGAAAACAGTTCAGACGAAAGTATATTATTGGGAGGACTGTTCGTTTGCGTTTTGAGAGCTCATGCTGTTCGTAGCTTGGTTGTTGCAATCTCTTTCATTATGAAAACTGGGCTATCACTGTTCCCCACAGCAAATGCTCCTGACAGTGGCAGACTAGAGAAAGAAACTGAAATTCTTGCCATCAATCAAACATAGAAAAACACCGTGTTTTTTTTTTTGTCCTTTCTTTTCAGCTTCTCTGGGTTCGCAAGTTATAAATTTTGAGAATACATATATCGTCTTGGCTTATGTAGTGTTTTATGTTTGGATGTTTCCGGTTTAGGTTTGCAATCGGTTCGATTTCGCACATTGGTTTGCAAATGTACCATTTTAGAAAATTGCTGTGTTAGGAGGTGCTAGAACAAAAATACGTGAGCACGTGCTCAAGCGAGCGGGTGCACTCCCTCGACCATGGAAGCAAGGTCCGGTTCGCTCCACTGAGCTTCGGTGAGCCAGATGGGCCGCCCCCAATGTCTATTTTGTCCCTATGATAGCCTATCTTTCCGGCCCCAAGTTCGCTATATGACGCTTCTTCCCTCTCCTTTTTTAGCCATGGCGTTTTTTTATCGCCACATCCTCGCACTCCTTTTCCTAATAGATGGCGCGAGTCAATTCCAGAATGGTGTAAACATATTCCGGTAAAATATTCCCGTGAGATGGCAAGCTTTCAAAGACTGAAAAATGTATTTTGCAAGATAAGGTGGAAGATACTCAGAAAAGTAATTGAAGTGCCGTAACCAATACTCTCGATCAAACGTATTTGCCTCATATAGCTACCGAAAGCAATTAATATACAGTATCTTGACAAGGGTATTTCAGATAAGCACAAGCCATGTTCCGACCCTTCTATAGTCTAACACAAGTTGCGACTAACTCAACAATGTTAAGAATAAGGCTCTTGGTTAAAAGAGCGGTATCTCGAATAATTGTTTTATTTTTGTTCAATTCTCTAGCAGTAACAACTTTGAGGAAGTCTGCCCGACAATTAAATTTATGTTTGTTTGAGAATATTATGTCACTTGTTACCCGTGATTCGTTTTATAAAAAAAATAGTGATAGAACGTCCCTCCCCTACTGAAAAAAACCATTTGAAATTCAAACGGGTGGCAAACTGGTCGCCCGTTTGAATCAAACCTGTCGATCCGTTTGGATCAAACGTGATTATGGGATACGGGTACCCGTTTGGAAACGGTACCCGTTCGAAACGGTACCCGTTTGATACAGGTGCCCGTTTGATATGGGTGCCGTATGGTACGAGTACCCGTTCGACATGGTACGTGACCACAGGTTTGAACGTGCACTTCGAAATGGCAAATTATGCGCTAGCCCTAAATGGGTATCGTCTGGGAGGTTGGTTATCTTAAACATATTTAAGAAGTCCCGAAACTCATAAACGCATTTATAACATGGAGAAAACACGTAGAACAAATGCACTCGCGTAGGTGCTTGTAAGTGAACAGGAAAACCGACTCAAAAGATTGTTTTCAATTCTCCTCGAAGTTTATTACCTCTTCTGTAGACAAGTACAAACGTGCAAGCGATCTGTGAACACTATACAGGTAGACTTTCGGGGAAATTATTCTCCTGGCTGCCGCGCGAATAGGCGCTGCATAATTCTTTAGATGATTTAGAAGAGTACGCGTAGAAGAACGGTCAATCGTTGCCAACACGTAGGTTGCAGTGCACTTACCATAACAATAGCGGACTTGAAAGAGGTAATCCGTGATATTTGTCGACACGGTCAAAGCAGGACAACCACACAAACACAAACGAGAGGGAACGGCTCCTTGAAAGTTTCAACACGATGCGGCGCACAAGCTGTCATTTGCCGAACCCAACCAAACCGCGAGAATTTGCGACTTCTTTGAAGAATCGCTCGTTGCCGACATACACGTGGGTCTTTTCGAACACTGATAGCTTTGGTGCACATCCAATACGTTGTCGAGAGACATCCCAATAAGACCGCAGGGTTAGGCGACAGATTGAAGCAGGTAGGACGAGCGAACTTCGAGCAGCAACTGACAACAAGCAGACAAAGAAAAAAAGCGGCTGCAAGGCGCGCCCTTCCGGATCTCGATGCTTATCAGCGTGTAGCTCGCGCGCTGCTGTGGGTCACGTGACAGGAGTGACAAGAGAGGAGGGAGGGGGCGAGGTCAAGGCGCTGGGACCACCGGGACAGCCCCTCTCCCTCTCCCCAGGCATTCCAGGGAGATGCGTTTTTGTAGTCCCGAAGAACAAACGCGCGCGCGCGCGCGCGCTCGAACTTTGGAAATGGCGGCGGGGCTGCCAGAAGCTCGGCTTGCGCCCGAGCGAAGAAAGAACTCAGCGCAAGCTCGTAGTTTGAGTGCTGCAACGGCGGGCGTGCTCCCGCAATGCTCGATGTTCTTGCAGCCGCGTGTACGCGTGCTACCTTCGCTGCGTCTTGAATTAAAGTGAAACGGAGTCTAGACGTACATTCTTTCACGCGGGCGCGTCTTCTGCGAGAGAGATTCGAGCTGAATAAGTAAATTGAGGCAACAAAGATGGACAAAGTATTAAAGGTCTGTCAAAAATATCGGCTCACCAACGTCGCGCGTTTACGTAAAACAAAAAAAAAAAAAAAAGGTGTTAGTTTTAGTTGCAGTATAATCGAAAATCAGCGCAATTGAAATATAAATATAATTACTAGCATTACGCGGACGATCTGAAATCGATGAACCGGCGCTCTCAGCCTTCCGGAAAACATTGGCTGCCACGGCTGAAACGCTAGGCGTGCCCACGCCGCCGATCTGTACGTTCAATATCAAACGGGCTCCGGAGAGCCGTTTGATTAAACCGGTGCAGTTTGCAACATGGTCGCCGGTTTGAGCAAACGTGCGACAACTTTGCCCAAACGAGTCGCCCATTTGCCCAGACGAGCGACCCGTTTGCCAAATAGGTGACCGTTATGGCTCATGTCACGAGGTACGCAAGGCTCGTTCAAATAATCATTTATGTAAAGAAAAAGAATACGAGACCCAATTGAATCCAGGCAATTTGTATTGAGAAGAAAATGAAAAAGGGTGTCTAATAAAAAAGGAACATGAAGATAAACCGAATCGAGGGATATGTACACAAGGCAATATTCACTTGAGTTCCGGTCTTTTCCGTTGGCGGAAGATGCTCAAGGGGTTGCGGATGTAGTTGCCGGGTTCTGGATCGTGGTTACCAAGTTCTCGATGATGGTAACGGGAGCCTGGATTCCGGACGCCGAAATTCCCAATGGCGATCGCTGGGCTAACCCGGACCTGGTCGGCACCACGCCGATGGATGCTTTGGCCACGGCGAAGGGATCTCGGGATCGGGTTTCTTGGTGTCCTCTCACCGACGGAGCTCCGGCAGCCTTCCTGTTGCCTTGCTTCAGCCCGCAACTCGCTGACTGGTTCTGGTTTGGGTCATGGCACCCAAGCGCCCAGGCCCGGCAGTTCGTCGCGATGGCTGCACTCCGACGACCGTTCGACGATCTCTCTCACTTCTTTTTCCTTTTTTCTCCCCCTCGCGCAGCTCTCAGCTTTTTCTTCTTCTTTCATGAATCGGCCATGACAATAGCCCCCCACCAAAGTTTTTTCTTTCCCCCCTTTACCAGACACACACTAACGAAACAAAAGAAAGAAAAAGACATAGACATGAGTCGATTCTGCACACCAACCGCGGGCTGGCGTCCAGTTGAAGGGTCGTCGGTGTATCCATTCTTCCCCACGACAAAACGTTCAAAACAAGATCATTCCTCTCATCCTTCTGCAATCAGAACTAAGAGCCACGGTAAACCAATCAATTCCACATCAAATACGGCTTAAGTAATCCCCTCCGACATTTTCGGACCCCTTAATGTACTGAACTATAAACTCGTACTCTTGCAAAAGTAGACTCCACCGCAAAATTCTACTATTTGACGTTTTCATTTTGCGGAGATACTGTAGGGGCTGGTGATCCGTTTGAACGATAAATTCTTTGCCATACAAATAGATGTGGAATTTTTGAATGGCCCAGACCAGTGCTAGCGCTTCCCTTTCGATGGTAGGATAGTTCATTTCCCTTGGCATCAACTTTCTGCTGGCACAAGCAACAGGATGTAGGAGTGTTGAATGTTTCTGCATCAACATAGCGCCCAAGCAGCTATCTGACGCGTCTGTACGAAGGATGAATGTCTTTGTCAGGTCAGGAGCCTTGAGAATTGGTCCTTTTGAAAGCTCTCGCTTCAGTTCCTGGAAGGCAAGCTCTTGTTTGCTGGTCCAACGGACGTTGTTGGGTTCCTTCTTTTTTGTCAACTCGACGAGAGGCAGAGCCTTCTGTGCGTAATTGGGAATGAACTGACGGTAGTAACCGGCCAGCCCCAAAAATGACCTAACTTGTTTCTTGGTTGTGGGTCGCCTGGATCCCACAATTTTTTCTACGGTTTCTGGTACTGGCGCAAGCTCACCATCCCCTACTCGATGTCCAAGAAATGTGACGTACCTCATCCCGATCTCACATTTGCTAGGCTTTATGGTCAACCCAGCACGTTCTATTCGTCGCAAAACTAGCTCAAGCACGGAGGCGTGTTCTTCCCAGGTGCTGGACGCAATCAGGACATCATCGATGTAGTGTTGCACACCATCTATTCCGCGCAGCACCTCTCTCATTAACCGTGTGAAGATTGCTGACGCAGTTTTTATACCAAAAGGCATGTACCTAAATTGGTATAAGCCCGAAGAGGTGCAGAAGGCAGTCTTCTCTTTTGAGTCTTCTGATAGCGGGATTTGCCAATATCCTTTTGAAAGATCCAATTTCGAGAAATAGGTCTTTTTTCCTATTTCTGAAAAGACAACATCGACCCTAGGAATCGGTTCGGCATCTGAGACCAGGATGTCGTTAAGTCGACGAAAGTCGATACAGACACGGTAGGTTTTGTCCTGCTTCTTAACAAGCACCAATGGCGAGCAGTATGGAGATGTTGACTTTTCTATTACGCCCAGCTTCAGCATCTCGCCTACCTCCTCTTCGATCACGCGCTCCATCGCGAAAGGAATCGGGTACTGTGGTGTATGCACCGGTTCCTGCGCGGTCAGCTGCAGCTTACATTCCAAGATATCTGTTTGGCCCGGCACATCCGTAAATATTTTTGAATATTTCGCTAGGATGTCCATAACGTCGCTCCTTTGCTTCTGGCTAAGATCGTCGGCTAGCGCGACTTCACTTACTCCCTGCTTACTTCTCAGGTCAAGACACGGAAGCTGCTGATCAGCCGACGTATCCTCTACAGCTAAAATTGAGGACACTTGCTCCTTTGTCTGACTTGTCGTCTCACGTTCCTCGTACCGCTTTAGCATATTTATGTGGAATGTTCTAGTGGTATGCCCAAGGTCTACCTCGTAGTCAACCTCGTTCCTTTTACCCACGACGATGAAAGGGCCTTTCCAATGCATTAGAAGCTTGTTCTTTTTCGTCGGGATCAGGAGTAGGGCGCGATCTCCTACCTTCAGAGCCCTCCTTGCAGTCCTTCTGTCATACAACTTCTTCTGGTCCTTTCTTGCCGAGGATAAGCTTTGGTGGGCAAGCTCTAGCGTTCGCTCAAGTCGACTGCGCAGGTCAAACACGTAGTGGTAAGTCGTCTTAAGATTAGTTCCCAACTCGTCTCTCGTCCAAATCTCCTTCAGCAGGGTCAACGGTCCCCGAACATGACGTCCGTAGATTAAATCAAACGGAGAAAACCCCAGACTGGCCTGCGGCACTTCACGGTATGCGAATAGGAGTGGCGCTAAGTATCGATCCCAAGATCGTGGCTTCTCCTGGCACATCTTGGAGAGCATTTGTCGCAGGGTGCCATTATATCTTTCTACTAATCCGTTGCACATAGGATGATAAGGTGTAGTATGCAATTTCTGGATAGACAATAACTGTGTCAGCTCCTGCATCAGTCCAGATGTGAAGGTAGCACCTCGATCAGACAAGATCTGCCTCGGCAGCCCTACTCGAGAAAAAATCTCTAATAATCCTTCTGCGACAGTGCGAGAATCGCACGATGGTAGCGCTACGGCATCAGGGTACCTAGTGGCGAAATCTACCATCGTCAGGATGTAGCGATTTCCATTTTCTGAGGTAGATGAGAGGGGACCTATAAGGTCTATGGCCACCCTCTCGAAAGGGGTGTCAATAATGGGCATTCGGCCCAGTGGCGCTTTCTTTAGTCTTCCTTTCGGTGCAGCCCTTTGGCACGCATCACATGACTTCACAAATCTCTTAACATCGGCCTGTATTCCTGGCCAGTAAAACGCTTCTAACACTCGGTCAGTAGTTCGTTTTATGCCCTGATGTCCGGCCAACGCACTGTCGTGTGCTATCTCGAGGACGTAGGTTCGCAGTGTCTTTGGTACCACCACTTGTTTGAAACTCTTTCCACCCTTCTGTTCATAGCGACGGCATAAAACTCCCTTAGAGAAATAAAAGCTGATTTTAGAACCGTCCTTCGTGCTTTGCACTTGCCCAACTTTGGTTCGGCACGCCTCCAAGGTGTCATCTTCTTTCTGCCGCCTTTTGAGTTCTGTAGAGTCGATGTCAATTCTAGTTTCTTTGCTAGTAGTTGGAGTCGCCTTCGTTGCTTTCACTCTATTCGCCGCTGCTATTTCACCAGCGTGCGGAACCGCATCTTCCCTCTCTTTTGAAGATCCTTTTCCTCCTCCGGGCGTTTGGTTCCTCTCGGTGTCCCATTCGTAGCTTGGTTTGTCAGCCCCTCGTGCTCCCTCAACATTTCCGATAATTACGTCGTAAAGGGGGGCTTCCATGCATTTTACGAGCAAGTCTCCCGTAAAATATGGGGAGCGTAGGCTTATCTTGGCTTCCGGCAAGCTTAAAATCGTTCCATCCACAAGGCACACCACCCCCATTTTTCCAGTGAGCTGGGAATCTGGTATCAAGCTGCGTCGGGTAATAACCGTGTTGCTACCGGTGTCACGTAGCACGCTAACCACTTGTCCGTTCAATCGGCCGCTCAAAACAGGCATATTTTCCACCTCCCTAGTCGCCCGGGTTTCTTGCACGACGTTCACCATCTCTCCTTCGTAGCCGTTCTGCTCGGCGTTTAAGTCCTCTACTAAGTTATATGGCATCGCCTTCTGCAAAGGAGGGGGTTCTACAAAGCACATGACGCTCGGCTTATCTTGCCGTTTTCGAGGACAGCTTTTTGTTTCATGTCCCTCTCGTTGGCATGTTGTACAAAACGGAATTTTATGCCTGAATCCACTTCGACACTGTGGAGCCTTATGACCTACGCGCCCACACAAAAAACACTTTGGCCTCATAGGCGGTGGCTGATCTCCGTGATTTCTACTTGGTGAAAATGCGCTCGTCTTCGTGTCGTCCTCAAGAAAGGAAAGGCTTCTCAATTTCTGCGCTTCAAGAAAGCGATCCGCAGTCTCCACCATCGACGCAAGCGTCTGACAATTCCTTTCCTTCAGGAAGGTGGCTACCCTCGCGTGACATTGCGAAATAAATTGCTCTTCCAGCACCCTATCCCGAAGGGCTTCATAGGTAGCAGGAGTCTCGCCGACCTCCATCCACCGGTCGAAATACCCCTGCAGCCGAGCTGCGTACTGTCTAGCTGTCTCTCCCTCCTCGGGCTTAGATTTTCGGAACTTTTCCCGGTAACCCTCCGTTGTGAATCTAAACCTCTCGAGAAGCGCTTTCTTAGTCGCTTCATAGTTCATAGAATCCTGGGGCGATAGTCTCCCATACACCTTGAGTGCTTCCCCAGTAAGACACATACTCAGTGCTGTTGCCCATTTAAGTAGTGGCCACTCCTCCCCGCGGGCAATGCACTCGAATCTTTTAAGGTACGCATCGAGATCGTCCCTCCGGTCATCAAATGGGGGAATCAGCTTGCGAGGGCAAAGACTATTCGAGCTAACTCTCTCGCCACCGTTTCCATTCGAATCGGTTACCGCGGTTGCAGACGCTCCGCTCTCGGCTAATCTTATGCGAAGCTGAAGTGTTCGTTCCTCAATCTCCGCCCTTTCTCTCAAGGCAACTCTTTCGACAGCTCTTTCCTCTCTCTCCAGGTCCTTTTCTTTTCGTTCTCGGGCTTGCTGTTCTTCAACCCATTTCCTCAGGCCCTCTCCCTGCAACCCCAGTTGTTTTCCGACGTCAAGCATCTCTCTGTAGTCCATTTTCTACTGACGTCTGACCAGTTCACGGAATACTTGTAAGACACAAGCTGCCCAAGTTCAATAGGTCTCGTCCTGTCGCGGACGCCAATATTTGTCACGAGGTACGCAAGGCTCGTTCAAATAATCATTTATGTAAAGAAAAAGAATACGAGACCCAATTGAATCCAGGCAATTTGTATTGAGAAGAAAATGAAAAAGGGTGTCTAATAAAAAAGGAACATGAAGATAAACCGAATCGAGGGATATGTACACAAGGCAATATTCACTTGAGTTCCGGTCTTTTCCGTTGGCGGAAGATGCTCAAGGGGTTGCGGATGTAGTTGCCGGGTTCTGGATCGTGGTTACCAAGTTCTCGATGATGGTAACGGGAGCCTGGATTCCGGACGCCGAAATTCCCAATGGCGATCGCTGGGCTAACCCGGACCTGGTCGGCACCACGCCGATGGATGCTTTGGCCACGGCGAAGGGATCTCGGGATCGGGTTTCTTGGTGTCCTCTCACCGACGGAGCTCCGGCAGCCTTCCTGTTGCCTTGCTTCAGCCCGCAACTCGCTGACTGGTTCTGGTTTGGGTCATGGCACCCAAGCGCCCAGGCCCGGCAGTTCGTCGCGATGGCTGCACTCCGACGACCGTTCGACGATCTCTCTCACTTCTTTTTCCTTTTTTCTCCCCCTCGCGCAGCTCTCAGCTTTTTCTTCTTCTTTCATGAATCGGCCATGACAGCTCATACGGGGGACCCCTTTGAGCCATACGGGCGACCCCTTTGACAAACTGGTGACCAGTATGGTTAAACGGTTACCGGGATGGGCCCGTTTATTTTCATATGGGCGCCAAATAGTTTTTTTCAGTAGGGTCTTCAACGCTGCTGTACTTGTTTTGGGTTATTTGCAAGATGGCTATATAGAAACTAGGGTTATAAAACTCTGGTCGTGGTAAAACGTCAGGCATAAACAGCTCTCATTCGGGAGTACCGACAAGGCGCTTGTACGTTTCTGCGAATGCACCTTCTCCGAAAATGCATTTGCAGATATAATTCTATCGCCTTCCTAGGAAATAGTTTGTCTGGACTTTTTCCGAAGAAATTGTGGGTACATATCTTCAGTCGATTTCAGAGGTCACATTATTTGCGGAGCGCCAGTATCCTTTCTTGCGCAAAGGTTGTGGTTACGTCAGAACACCGAGCTCTGGAGGGCTCAGATTGGAAGGGCGCTGGCTAGACTTCAAGGCAGCTAGCATTGAGGTCTAGCTACTATTCTTTCCTTCAGAGCTAGTAAGAGCTCGAAGTTCTGACGTCACCAAAACCCCTGCCAAGAAGAAGACACGGCGCCAGCCAACCACGGAGTTTTAGCAAATGATTTAAAGACCAACTTGCGCTCCCCCCTCATAGGTAAGGAACACATCCACATTCCCTGTACGCGTGTCTAAAATAGATACCATAAAAATTGGGGGAGAGCCAACCCCATTTTTACTGAAAACTGGGTTAATCTAGACATGGACGTTTGTCCGGTCAAATCGGGGGCTTAACGTAAAATTTCCAGAGTTCCCAAGTTTTTTTTAATGTTAATAGTGGGCACTGAAACGAAGTGGCGCTCTGGAGTATATTACGGTATGTATATTTATAGCTGTAGATATTCTCACAACCGCTGCTTTTTTAACGTGATCAACGTCGTCATAATATGTGATCTTTTCATGACCCTAATTTGGCACATTGTTTACTTCTCAGCTTCTACTTTGCCTCGTATGAATGCGCAGCAGGACCTGCTTGGCAGGTGAAGGCTAAGAGACCTAAATGTTATAGTAAAGTGAGTAAACAAAACATTTTAGGTTTCCAGACGGTGTTCTGATCAGTTTGTCGTGCTCAAACTACAGATTCTGAAAGTTGAAAAGAAAAAGTTATTTTAGTGCATGTTTATCACGTCAGAGGGACGCTCTCTCTTTCGAGTACTTGAATTCTATTGGGAGGCTGTTCATAAAAATGATGTTAAGGATTTCCTCATGGAAGTAATATTTAAAGAAAAACAATGCTGCCCAGATATATACACACACATATATATATATATATATATATATATATATATATATATATATATTTTTTTTTTCTTTTATGGCGTAATGTTCTATAATATCTCTGCATTATCGTAGTAAAATCAATGAGAAATACAAGTAAGATTGTTGTAACAAAATACACTCAGGTCTAATCGGTTGTACCGCGCTACGAGCATAATAAATTTATTCTAGCGATTTAAATTGCTGTCTTTGTGTTGAGCAATGGAACTTCAGCTCGCGGTACTTTAAAGCGAAATTTAGTGGGAAATTTTTTCTGGATAAGTAAGTCTGTAAACAGGGACATTTGCCCAGCAATTTCAAATTCTTATTGGGATAAGGGATTGCGGCGCCATTAGAAACTTTCATCGATATCACAGTGTATACAACAGCGTACAAAACGCTGAACTTTGTCATCTGAGAATGTGAGGCAGCGATGGTTAGAGTCTACTTGAGTGCCTCAAGGGCAGCGATTGTGTGCTTTGTTGATTTCTCATGATTACACTTAGCTTGGCAGAACAAGTTTTTGTTTTATTTATTTTCCTCACTTGAAGCCATTACATAGGGGGACAAAAAACATAATAAACTTAAATACAACGCGGTTGTGTTTATTTGTATGTTTTGGCGTGCCCCTACCGCCAAATATAATACGAAAGTGAGTTTGAACCTTTAGTGAACTAATCGTCTTGTTTAGATAGTTGGCGTTGAGGTATTAAGATATATCATAAACAATACAAGCAGAAATACCTGGAGAAAATTATTGCTTTTCCTACCTTGATGCATTTAATGGGGCAGCTATTCCTCTGAAGTGCTTGCATTCTAATAAAACGCCCTTAAAAGGTGAAGTTAATCCTCGTTTGTTAATATAAATATGAAGTCGAACACCATAAAATGACGCGGTTGTATCGCCTGCAAAAATTGTTTTGATGGCGAGGCGTTCGAAAATGTTATGTGTGTCAGAATTTTGGTATTAAAACACTATATGAAGTATAACTTGAATTCGCGCAAAAATGCACTTAGTCTTATTCAGTTGAACTACGATCCCAGTCACATGCCACAATTTGAGCGCTGTGAAATTGTGCTTTTTTTCAAGGATCCTTTTTTTTAATTTCTCTGTCTGTGTTCTCACCTAGAAGGAAGCTTCCAACGATGCGTTCACTAGTCAGCCTCTTGGTAAATTTCTATATGGTATTTGCTGAAGTTGTAACCTTGGTGTGGTATATCTGCAATATGTCTGCGACCGGACGAGAAAGACTCTCAACTGAAACGTTGGGCTCGTGCTTGCTGATTAGGCATTTGATGTACCACGGCGCCGGCCATAAAGTCGTTCTTCGAGCATGCTGTGAGGAGAACGACGTCCAAATGTCTAAAAGGCGGCCTTTAAGAGAGCGATGAAGTGACTCTACACGAGCATCTCAATCGCTGTGCTTGTATATTTGTTGATTTTCCCTCAAGAGAGTCAGCTGGATAGGAGTCCAACATATCCACTCCCTTCATTTTGTGTCAACATACTCAATCCTTGTAGATTACAACACAAAATAGCGGAATGCTTAAAATGATCAGACAAATAAGAAAACATCGTGACGATATGAACTGGACAGAACTATATGCGCCCTCTGCGCGCACAAAGCGCATGTCACAAAGTGAGACTTTTTTTTTTACTTTTATAGGAGAGCAAGAAAAGTTCGAAATTATAATTTTTTTTAATCATGACAGGAATTTCCTACCACGTCGCGGCTAGGACGATTAGTTGCTTCTACGTACTAACCATCTCTAATCCTATGATTTCTTGATGTTAACAAATTCTAGAAAATTATTCTGAATATACCAAAATTTATCGATTCAGCTACATTTGTATTTAATAAAGTATTCTCTATATAATATATTATATAGCCATTGTCTAAAACAAATATTTATATATTGTTACACGTATGCAAGGATAATAATGAATGCAAATTTGGGTCATGCTCACGTTGCAATAACGGCCTTCATGGAGACAATACTTGCCGCTAAGAGTGCAGTAGATAAAGTGCCGCTATATTGTAGTGCACGAATAAACGTTGGATAATATATTGTTGAGCGTGTGGCATTCCTTAATTAAGGGACTTGGCATCTCGTGTTGAAAAAAAAAAATGAACAGCCCACTTGGGCCAACTGGAGACGCCTCCGGACACCGCAAGATAGAGGTCGTACCTCGGACGAATTTTGATATATTATGTGGGGCGGCTATTGCCGACTGTCAAAGCTGGCCCATGAACAATTCATCACTAAACTACTACAAATAAATTTAGAGAAATGTAGCCTAGAGTGACGGATCTCTGGAGGAGAAGTTACTGCTTACTCTTACCCTGTTGCCTACGGTTTTTTAATCCTTCACAAAAGAAATATGTGACATATATCTGAACTTTCTCAAGCTATTGTGATTGATATTGTTAAGAAAAAGAAGGAACCTTTTCGTGGGAAGACAAGAGAAGAAGAAGAGGCAACGAGCTTTAAATGATTGTAACCGCCATTTTGAGTCTTCACCTAATGTAAATTAAATCATTGTATATATCTTGTATATATCTATATTCGTCGTAACATTTTGGTGGAGGTGCGGGGTAAGCGTCCTTTTTTGTGATTTTGTTCAAGCGACGGTAGTCGACGCAGAACCTCCATGATCCATCTTTTTTCTTAATCAATACAACGGGCGATGACCAGGGGCTAGAGGAAGGTCGAACAATGTCCTTCGAAAGCATGGTGTCAACTTCTTGTTGAATGACTCGACGTTCGCTGGCTGACACTCGGTAAGGTCTGTGGTGAACGGGAGTTGCGTGGCCGGTGTTGATGCGGTGTGTAGCAAGGGTCGTTTGTCCAAGGGGGCGGTTGTCAAAATCAAAGATGTCATGGAACTCCCATAGAAGAGCTTGAAGGCGCTGTTGTTCGGAAGGGTCCAACGTGGAGTCTACCATGGTGAGTATGTTGAAAGGGTCTAGGGGAGCTGGGCGGGTTGAATTAGAAGGGCGTGAAAGATCTGCTGCAATAGTGGAGACTGTGACCGTGTCTAGCGATGAGCTTGTTGCTAAGGAAGCACCTTTTGGCAATACTTGTGTACTGGAACTAAAGTTAGCTATCCATACGCGGGTGCGGCCATTGGCAATTGGAACAATGCCTATGGCCGAGTACGATTTCACCATAACCTATAAATCAGGGAAGCTCCATCAAGACGCCGACTGCCTATCCCGTTACCCCGTGGACTCTACTAGCCACTTCAATGAAGACTCCGATATTCCCGTTCTTCCTATCTCAAACCTTCTGGACATTGCCCAGGAACAGAACCTGGATCCACTGCTGCACTCTATCCTTTCAGATCTGAGAGGTAACACCAACACACCTTCTTCAAGTCTCTACTCTCTCCAAAACGGCGTTCTCTATCGACAAAATTTTCGATCCGACGGTTGTTCTTGGCTTCTGGTCATACCCAAGCACTTACAAGCGTCCATTCTCGCCGAGCTGCATGACGCACCATCATCCGGTCACCTGGGTGTGGTCAGAACCTACACCCGAGCGAAGCAACAATTTTACTGGACAAATATGTACAGAACAGTGAAGCGATACGTCACCTCGTGTGACTCCTGCCAGCGCCGAAAAACACCCGCCTCCCGTCCTCCAGGATTTCTACAACCTCTCAATCCTCCTGAACAGCCCTTTCACCGCGTAGGAGTTGACCTTCTTGGTCCCTTCCCCACTTCCTCAATTGGTAATCGCTGGATAGCGATCGCGATCGATCACACCACACGCTACGCAATCACAAGGCCCCTCCTGACCGGAACGGCAGTTGACGTCGCCCAATTCCTGCTCGAAGACATCATCCTCAAGCACGGTGCACCTCGTGAACTTTTGTCTGACCGTGGACGGCCCTTCATATCTCGCGTCGTAAGTGAAATCTTGAACCTCTGCTCCATTCTTCACAAAAAAACGACAGCCTACCGTCCACAGACGAACGGCCTCGTAGAACGCCTTAATCGGACCCTTGCCGACATGCTCGCATTGTACGTTACCCACGAGCTCAAAAATTGGGACGTTGCACTCCCTTACGTAACTTTCGCATATAATTCCTCTCCTCATAACACAACCGGCTACTCTCCCTTCTATCTTCTTTTCGGTCATGAACCCCTCCTCATGTTGGACTCACTGCTTCCGCTACGCCCCGAAGCCTCACTTTCCGACTATGCATCGGACGCCATAGGCCGTGCTGAAGAGGCACGACAACTTGCACGCCTGCGAACTCTTGATTCTCAGGAACGGCAATGCGCCCGTTATGACGGCACCCACACTTTCGTCGCCTATTCACCAGGTGACCTGGTTCCGATCTGGACCCCAGAGCGACAAGTCGGCCTTGCTCAGAAGCTACTACCTCGATATCGCGGTCCTTGCAGGATCCTCAACCGAACAAGTGATGTCAATTATACAGTCGAACCCGTCGAACCTCCCCAAAATAACCGCCATCGTCAAGTACAAACAGTTCACGTCCTCCGGCTCAAACCAAACATCCCCCATTCAAACGGCGCGACGCCGTTTCCACCCGAGGGGGAGTGATGTTAAGAAGAAAAAGAAGGGAGGTTTTCGTGGAAAGACAAGAGAAGAAGAAGAGGCAGAGGCAACGAGCTTTGAATGATTGTAACCGCCATTTTGAGTCTTCACCGAATGTAAATTAAATCATTGTATATATCTATATTCGTCGTAACAATATCAATATCACTGGAGGACATCTGAAAAAATTCTTGGAGGCCGAGAACTCAAAACCAAGCTCATACACCTATGGGGAAGATAATATTTATTTATCCTTTCAACCTCTACATTTGAACCTTCGTTGTAGGAATGTTCTAGCTCAAATGGGTCAGATAGGGCAACAAGAAATGTAATTTTGGTGAACAAAAATATACACAGATGAACTTATACTTAACCTCAAAGAGTAAAATCACTGAGGTATTGTAGTTACATCATCGATTAAACGGAAATTATGGTACGTAAGGAAATGAAATAAATGCGGCAATCTTAGCCTCGCTTAAAAACAGATCTGGGATTGATACAATGTAGGCGGAAAAGTTGGCAGTCAAATGCTGTAGATATGTGAGAGGAGGACGGAATACGTTGGTGTAGGGATGTGAAATAACGTATTTGTGCTTGTAGTAGACTCTCGGTAAAAGAAAAAGAGTGGTGTGTTAAGCCTACCGCGATGCGTGCCGTTGGTGTACTGAGTTTCGTAATCTATGCTTGGCATTTTTTACGTGTCGATAACTCAGAGATAAAAAAGTCATATACTGCATCCGGAAGCCGCTACATTGGCTGCTAGAATGTTGTGAGAAAACATGCGTCTACGACATTACTTCGTACAGGTTCAGCTGAATCTTGCTTCACTTGCAAGCTTGACTTCTAGTTTCACTCTAGCTTGACCTGTACAAGGATTTTGTAAAGAATTAGTTAAAAAAATAGAGAGGTAATTAAAAGTTTTATAATGATGAAGCCTACCGTGCCTTTTAAATGTCAGTATTGCTGGCAAAATCAATCTTCCATGTGGGGAAAGATGCTAGGCGAACGTTTATGACCTTGCGAAGAGACACTTCCTGAGGAGGACGATTTAAACGCGCATAATGAGGCCTAAGTGACGCACACCACACCCAGGCAGCTGCAAAGTAGAGTGAGAGAGAGGGGGTAGACTCCTTTTTGGCACAAAAACACAATTGCGACCAGAAACTTGGACAAAAGACAGATCATTTTCAGCTTGACGCGTCCCAACTCATATGAGACTTGCTCCAAGCAGTACAGCAACATCATGTACAAAGTGTCTGAGGTAGCGGCCTAGCTCTTTAAATCAACCGCAAAAATCAATTTCTTAACATATCGCGCTACGGTTTCGTGTAACGTTGCCCACAGATAGTGCGTTCGTACTATAAAATTTACAAAGAGCGAACTTGTCAGAGAAAAAGTAAAAAAAAAAAGAAGAAAAGTCTTAACTCTATGCAAATGAAGCGAAGCCGGCGGTATTCAGACCATAGGCCGCCGTTTGGCACGGGAGACAAAAGATGGTCCAAGCTGTCGTGACGCCAACTGCCGCCCACGAATGAGCATACGGCGCCGAGAGCCGGCGCCATTAGCAGATGATATTTAGAAACAAAAGCGGCGCGCGTTCCGCAGGCGGCAACAGACGCAGAACCAAAAACATTCGCGGTAACAACAAGGAACTGCAAAGCAGACGGCACAAGTACCCCAAAAATAAAACAATCAAAATAACCCCACAAACTATTTTTTTTAATTGATTAGGTGCCCATTTATAGTGTTTTATTACACATTAAAAAAAGAACGAGACTACGGACGAAATTGAGACTTTTTTTGTGTTGTCCACTTTTTCGTCGGTCGTCTCCGGTTTCTCGAAATTGTGTAACATCAACCAGCTCGTCTGCCTGCGCACTCTTTCTTCGATGTTTTATTAGTAAGGATGATAAAATTATGCATCGACAACTGACATCGGGAAAGCTCGATCCGCTTTCGAGTCGAAAATATCGTCTGCTATTTGACGCCGGCTCTCGGCGCCGTAGGCTCGTGCGTTGGCGGCAGTTGGCGTCGCAACCGCTTTCTCCTTCTCTCTTTCGTGCCAAAGGCGCCCTATTGTTTAAAGACCAGTGTCTTCACTGAGTTTCCATAGGATTAGAGACTTTTTTTTTTTTTACTTCTTCCCTAGGTAAGTTCGCTCTTTGCAACTTTTATAAAGACAATGCACCACCTGTGTGCAATGCTGCACAAAATTGTAGCGCGATACGTTAAGAAACCGATTTTTGCGGTCAATTTAAAGAGCCTGGCCGTTATTTGAAGCACCATGTATGCATATAAATAAACATAATGTATGCGCACGGTCACACAAACAGAGATGTGCATCATTTTTGCTACGCAGGAAATATAGCAGGGTGACTAACGTCATGCATTTGAAAAAATCC
The DNA here is from genome assembly GCF_016920785.2 of Ixodes scapularis. Classification (NCBI taxonomy): domain Eukaryota; kingdom Metazoa; phylum Arthropoda; class Arachnida; order Ixodida; family Ixodidae; genus Ixodes; species Ixodes scapularis. The sequence goes on along the minus strand of NW_024610026.1, from coordinate 794,772 downwards.
GCCGGAAAAACGAATGCTCACGCATTTCCATCGGATGTTCTAACCCGAATTTAAAGCATAAGGAGGCCAGAATAACCTTGCCTTGTAAAACTCTCCCTAGTTCACTCCCGAACATTTCAGGCCGAATATTCGAGAACGCGAGTGTAGTAGACGAGGATCCGATTGCGCCTTTACCGACTCAGATTCTTCGGACGACGATGAACATTCATTCTGGCGCTAGCCAGCCGTAACGCCGACGCGCCGTCGCGCGCTGCAGCCATTGTCTACGTTCGCAGCAGATTTCTCGACATTTTTCTTTCCTTTTGTTCCTAGCAACGGTTCGATGAATAAATATTTATTTTCACTTCATTATCTATCGTGTCTTTCCCTTCATCCATGACATTTCTGTTGAAGGTGCGGGGTAACTTTATTCGTCCCTTCCTCGTACGACCAAGAGTAGCCGTCGTACCATATTTATTTCAAACACCGGAGAAGTTTATTTTATGAAGCGAAAAGGGGCCCGAGCAAGCCGCCGTAGTCAACGTCAGCTGCCCGAAAGTGGTCCTTTGGTGAGACAACCAAGGAAGAAGTCGCCGAACGTGAAGGTGTTTTCCCAGGGACAGCAGACCGAGAGCCCTGCTGCTGCACCCGATGTCGTATACCGGCTCGTCGAACATCGGACGCCGACGCCCTTTTACGGCAAAGTGTACAAAGACGTCGACGACTGGTCGCAGCAGTACGAGCGAGTTGCCCGTCACAATGGATGAACGCCAGAACAATGAATACATCTGCTTCTCCTTTGAAGGAACGGCAGGTAACTTGCATGAAAACCACGAAGTGACTATTCCTACCTGTCAAGCATGCAAAGACGGGCTCTGTGGAACATTTGTGACCCAGCAGCGACGAGATCGATCCGAGGAGCTGCTTCAGACAAGGGTTCAAGGTCCCAACGAGAGCATCGGCAGCTTCATCGAGGATATGCTCCGACTCAGGAGTCGAGCGGACACCGGAGCTCATGAAGCGAAAAAATTGAGGATCTTCATTCTCGGCGCTAAGTAAACAATCTTTGGGCTTCTTGTGCGCAATCAAACTTCAATCATCGAACAATTCGTAACAGAGGCCACGAACATCGATTGTGCCATTCAGACACGAGCCTTGCACTACCAGCGACTACCTGGCGTCGCTGTATCGTCGTAGTCAAGCTGCGACTTTGGTTCAAGTACGACGGACATCCGCGAGATCATCTGGGACGTCGTCCGAGAGGAGCTCCGACAGCTGTTTCCCACTGCTGAACGCCCGGCCTCGCTTTCATCCGCCGGGATCACACGCTTCGTGGTCCTGCGGTCCTTGCAGCCGGAAGCTCCCGTCAACGTGGCCTAGCCGGAGTAGCCGACGTTGACCTACGCCGTCATGACCCTACGACCGCCGCCAATTGCCCGCCACTACCTGGCGCCTTCTCGACGCGACACGCTGGTACCCCAGTGCGCTCGACGCCAGAAGGAATGACCCCACTACGTCCGCTAAGAACAGTCGGCGCCAAGGAGGACGGACGTCTAGAGCATCTGGTGACGCTATCCTGTCACGCGGGTGATGCCGCCAACGTTTACTGACGATGCCCGTACCGCCAGCTGCGGGGGTTTGCACCCAATGACCCTGGGCCACGCGTTAGGGAGCGATTTAGGGAGATCGAGGTGTACTGACGCCCCTCGACATCTCCTGGGTTGTCTTTCCGCCGAGGATGCAGTTCGTCCTCACCCCGACGCCCCTCATCACCCTGCCGCCGGTATCGCCGGGTAAGCCAGTCGCTTTTTTTTCCTTGTGGGGAAAATGGAGGGCGTCAACTACTGGAGGTGGTGTTGCCATGGACGGAATAATCGAACATCCTCCACAAATGTCAGAGAACCCCATCATTCGCGACGAGACGCATAGGGACGACGCTTCTGCGACGGTGTCGAATAACCTCGACGTTAACATCGACGGCCGCGACGCGACAGCACCCACCAAGACCGGAACAGACTATTTCTGTTTGAGAGGGAAGCACTTTCGGCGCCTTCGGAAATGGATGACGCCGTGGAATATTGTCCTACATGGATATTCGCCACCTTGGAGGAGCTAGAACTACGAGGTGCTCCCCGACGGATCCCGACCACCAGGACGCCGCCAGCCGCAATCTGAAGTCGTGCATCTCAAGCCGTTGTATGTTCGATAGAACTGAATACTATTTATGGTTCAGACGACCTCGCAGTTTATGGATTGCTGTTTATTCGTATAGGTTTGTATTGATTTATATAAGTTTGCATCAGGGCGATACCATTTTTAACGGGGGAGTAAGGCGGCGTGTATGGATCGAGAGGGGACGTTTTTCCGTTCATCTAGAAGATTCGCGTTTGGGATGCGTGAGCTTTAGAACGCTCGTTTACGGCATGACGTAGTGTGGAGAAAGTGGATATCGTGTTTGGATATTGGATGACTAAGCACGGCGCGCTTTCCCTTGGAGCTGCTATACTCAGTTCCAGTTTAAGAATAGTTTTCAAGGGACAGGAGGGCTCGGGAGAAGGAAGGAAATGAAAAGCTGGCGAGGAGAGGAGGAAACCTCTTCCTCGATCCGGCATTCCGTCTGCTTCCTTCTTTCCAGACTTCCTTTCCCTCAAAAACTATTCTTAGCCTGTCACTGACTATAGGTGCATCGAAGCGGGGAGATAGGAAGAAGGTGACGCCTGATGACGTCAGCGCTTTGGACCAATAGGAGCGTCGCAAAGCTGGCGCAGATCCAGAGAGTGGGACTAGGAGGCACAGCGGCGCGATGGAATACCCTTGAAAATGTGAGCGAGCTGACTTGCCGCTCTGCCGTCGCCGGAAGAACTAATGCCCACGTACCTCCATCAGATGCCCTTACCCCGATTGTAAAAAATGAGGGCAGAGTGACCCTGTTTAGTCGTTCTCGCCCTAGTATCTTCCCGAACACTCTTGGCCAAATCTTCGGGAAGGCGAGTGTATTTGATAAGGAACCGAGCACGCCATTGCCGACTCACTCAGATGCTCACGACGACGAGCCACGTTGATTCTCGGGCTCGCTAGCTGAAACGCAGACGCACCGTCAGCGTTGCCAAAAAAAGAAAAGCTAATTTTAGTTGTTTGTATAATAATCTGTCGATGAAACGTCGTTTGATAAACCGATTGCCAGCGCCAATGAGAGGCGTCTACTGGAAGAATTTTGGGGAAAATTATTTTTTCAGCTGCCGGGAGAATAGACAATATAGCCTAAAATCACGCCGGTTCTTGTTTGTTTTGCAGTCTTCTCATATGTACAAAAGCTTGGTAGTACCTCTTTACATCTTGCAAGTCGCTTGCACGTTCGTACTTGTCTACGGAACATGTTGTGTGTAATAAAGTTCTAGGAGATTTCGAGACAATACTTTTCCGTCAGTTCACTAGAAAACGTCAGATTGTTGTTTAACGTCGACGGTGTGCCACTATCAGCAAGCTAAAAAAGCTGTTTATAGCCCGTTATGTGTAGTGTTGCTGACACCTCTACAGTCTAAGAAATGCCTGCGCGTCCACCTACCCGCAAAACACTCAAAGAGCCAATCTCTGTGATCTATGAAATCAGCTGAGCGGATGACGACGCGGAATTTTGCTTAAGACCTAAAAATGAAGTCTGCGCTGTGACATCACGCAATGCAAAGCGTCATGCTTGCATTGCGTAGTGAAACAGCCCAGACTTAAATTTGAGGTCTAAACAGATGTGCCGCCTCACTATTCGCTGAGCCAATTTCGTAGATCGCAGAAATTGGCTCTTCCAGTGGTTTGCGGTTAAGCAGACGCGCAGGCATTTCTTAGTGTCTAACAGCGTTCATTTTATCGTCAGGTGCTATCATCGGTACTCCAAACCCAACTCAGTCGATGTGTATTTGTCTGAACTCATTTCTGAACATGAGGAACTTCAGAAAAAGGGCTTAATTATAGGTGGTAAAAAGCTTCGCATCTCGCTTACGGCTTTCGTGTGTGATGCGCCTTCGAGAGCATTTTTGCTCTGTATTAAAAGTCACACTATAGCTATTCCTGCTGTGGGAAATGTGAAATTCAAGGGGAAAAGGTCGTGTTAGTCTCCGTGGTGTTTTACACGAGCCGTCAACAAATGACGACTTACGTCGGAAAAAAAATTGCACTCAACTTCATTTGAAGCGTTTTGTCCGATTTTTCGACGACCTCTACGGCGATGAGCAGTACTCATACAAGTTTTACGAACTCCTTCACTTGGTTGATGAATCCGACACGTTCGGAAGCCTTGACAGCGTGAGCGCTTTTCAATTTGAAATTTATGTTCACCACATGAAAGGCTTCATTAGCTAGGGGAACCTCCCTCTTCAGCAACTGAGTAGGAGACTTCATGAGTGAAGCTCAAACCACCGGAACCTACGTTCTTACAAATGAGCACACAGATGGACCAGTCTTCCTTCCACCATCGGCGCAGTTTCGAAAAGCTACATTCAGCGGTTTTACCTCGGCTTCAAAAATATAACAACGTCTGCAGAATCTCAGGGAGCGTGGTTCAGGTACAGAACATAGTCAAGGACAACGACAGGTGCAACGTGGTCACCGGACAAAACATTTGCGAACAAGAAAACCTTGTATGAATTTCTGTGCTCATCAACAAAGCTAGGCATTTACGCCATCTCTGGGCTCTCGGACACCATGCAGTGGCCGCTTGAGAGCGCCGCCTGCCTGGAAGTATGTGCTGCTTCCGCTTAGGCAGAACTGATTTGCACTGCTACAATTTATTCATCTAAAAAAATTCCCGGACACCGAAGACCTGCGATGCATGCTTAGAGTACGTATCCCTTCATTTTGTGCTTTATTTGAGCGAGTATTCCAGAAACGGGCCATTAAAGTTCTCATTGAACATCTACCGCATTTTCTGGACTATTGACGGCTAAGGTGAGTTTTGGGCTTGGAATTTTTGTTTATTTGGTTGTCCGCACTCTGTGTATAGTTTGCAGGAAAAACCACTGTCTCAAATGCTGTTTTTAAAAAGAAGCCACACGAAAATTTGCAGAGTTTTGATACTCGCAATCCAGGAGGACGCACCTTTTGTTGGATTCTTAATTTCAGCCTAAAATTCCGTGAACATGGCACTTTGACCGGACGAATCTTGTAATAATGAACGATCTTAAAACAAAATTTCGTGAACAGGCCGCTCAGCGTAAAATATCAAGGTTCAGACAAGTAAGTCAGCGGACAATGTACCGGAAAACACGGTACTTTTATGTCAATGCCGGAGGTAGCTGCGCTTTGCTTTTTTTCTGCTATTTTAGTTTTTCAGGTTTTCCGGTTGAGGCGAAAAGTACTTCCAGAACTTCATGAACGGATGTGCGAAGTGGCAACACGAAAGGACAGTGTGTGGGCATCCTTCGGGAGAGTGCCCCGTTTGCAAGACCAAGAATGCAAGGCCGTTCCTGATTCCCTCTCTCCAAAAAATGAAAGGAAGGATATATCTCGGACTGAAGGCCAAGGAAACAAGGTCTGGGGAGGAAGGGACGAGAGATTGGTCTTGCCAAGCTTCCATCGGCCAGTCACCACTTGATGACGTTTGCCTGGAACGTCGGCTGCCCGCTTCATAATATCGACGGTGAACGTGAGTTGTTAGTTTGCTCCATAGCAACAACTTGAATGCTTCGCGTTCAAACGAATTTGGAAAATTTCTGTCCACGTTTGAAGGTTTAACTTTCATATTTTTATGCACCTGTCTTAACGCCGAATAATGTTGGTCTTCTATGTCAAAGTAGAAGAAACTACGAAGGTTTAACTTCCTCGTATTTTTATATTGTGCTAGTTGACCATATGGTACTTTGGTGCCCATTCTAATAATTTGACCACATCATTCTTCAGCTTGTATTTTATTCGAATAATATGGAGAGCATTGACCGATTTCCTTTATGTCTTTATACCCAATTTTTTAGAGGATGTACAACGTAGTGGAGTTCGTGAACGCTCGAAAGAACAAGCTGAAGTCTATCGACGTTGTGCCTATTTTGGGGGCAAAGACCAAAAAATGTCTGTGGCCCCATGAAAAAAGTCTAAGCTGCTTCAGGCGCACGTAGCAGAGCGCGTTGGATGGACTAGAGTTCACACGGAAAGAATAGAAACACTTAAATGATACGAGGGACAGAGACACAAAGTTCTTTCTGTGATTGTGTCTCTACCCCTCGTATATTTTCAGTACTTCTATTATTTCCGTGTGAACTGCGCTTCAGGGGGCCATCGTCTCGTCCTCGATGCCAGACTCTTCATCGTGAACAGCTCGCACGATAATAATTATTCCTAGTTGCCCGTAAGTTCTACCAACAAAAAGTGCACGGGATCGTTTATCAATTACATTGAGTGGTCTAACCACTGCAGCGGACTATACGACGGCTGTCTACAAGTGTGACAAGGCCACCAAAATGACCAGGCTCACAACTGACAGTGAGCAAGATGCCACCAGCAGCGGATTGGATGACGATGACATCCGAGATTGCACAGACATCCCGGAGTTTCCTTCCATCAGGTAATGATAGTTCCCCTACCACACGTCGCTTACACTGGTGACTACGGTGAGCGAGTGCTCTAGTTTTGCTCAGAGAAACCATATTCGTTTAATCATGCACAACATATGTTTGTTTCGCTTTATGGTGATCGTAACAACAGATGTTTGTAGAAACCTAGAGCTTGAAAGTTCAGATGCCACCAGTGGACAGCGTGATCGAAGCACGGTACAGCGTAAGCGTCTGCAGGAGCCGGCGGCAGTTCTGAGGAGGGTTTGGGAACTTTTGAATAGCTATATGCAGTAGGCTTGAGCGACCACCTTTGTTCGCGTCTCTTTTTTTTTTTTGCGTCTGCATCAACGTTATTTCAACATCTTTTCTTTTGCTACAGACTCTGCTCACGTGATTCTCAGGGAAGTCCTCAAGCTAAGGGCTGAGGTGCCTTGCCTACATAAAATCATCGAAGCCTTGCAACGGCGAATTGGGCAGCAACAGGCGGTACCCATTGTAGCCAACAGGACATCGAACCACTTCCCTCTCGGTTCACGTGAGGAGGTGGACGCGCTCGAAGCGAGACTGATTGACGAGGAACACCGGAGTGACTTGGTAAGGCAGACTGATGGACTCGCAAGTGCACAAGCGATAAAAAAAACTTGCAGCTCCTGGAATTATGCTTACATTACGGCAGCTTCCTTCGTAGCAATTGCAGGGTTCCTTCGACTCCATGCAGTTTTGTTCCTGACGAAGTTTTCTTATTCCTTGAGTCCAGGTCAAGCGGATCTCCACGATGGGTGGACACTCGACAGCAGAAGCTGGGTGACGGTTCTTCAGGGCAATGCTTACAAACGAGCTGCCAGTTGAGTACAGTTAGTGCGGAGCATAGGTAAATTTTAGCTTTGGCTCCCTTCCTCTAGTGGCGGCGACTTTCGGTGAGGTCCCTTTAAACGTACCGACTGTTGCATGTTACGTTTTCAGTTCTACAGAGCTTGAACATCTTGGTGTGTGTGTGTGCGGGGGGGGGGAGGGGGTCGGCTGCTCTAAAATTGTTTATTTTTGCAACCCCGCTTGTTCTCGTAGGGGGCACAGTCAGGGTTGTAGCATCCAGTAAGGCTTAACTAGGTCGAGGCGATGCACGTGACGAAGAGTGTCCACTCACAAGGTTACGTTTTTTTTTTCATTCCTGCCGCATTATCTTCCATTAGTGCAGGTCTAGGAAGGGAGTCAGTCAACCTGCTTTCTTTCCTAAGTTTCGGTGTTCAATTTTTGCCGTGATAAGAAAGGGGTCTTCTGTTCACAGATAACCAGGAAAACGTAAACTTTTTGGGTACAGTAGCCTTCACCTGAGTAGACATCTGAGAAGGGACATCTACAACAAAACAAAGCTAAAACAAAGTGCTGCAGTTTGTAGTAACATTTCTATTATAGACTCACATTCGAACAGCTCTGCAGTTAGAGCGAGGAAATTTACCTCGATGTTGTGCCATTTTTCACGAATCAATCATGATGATCATAAGCGTAGTTTATTGTACTTAAGCGTGTCTTCTACGTTATAACCGCTTTTTAAGCTTTGCGTCCCTTCCGGGAAAGACGCCACACACCACGGCTTAAGCTGCTGATACCTCCCGACGATAAAATCTTCGAAAACAACCCGTACACGAAACGACATTTGTAACGTGATCGGTGATATCTGCCAGGCCGAGGAAAACTGCCTGTCGTTATGAGATGTTATAAGTCGCAACTGTTTCAAAATCTACGTGTTTGTGCTCTTGCCTCTCACAGCTTGGGCGCGTCTGTGATTTCTTTGTTCTGTCTTGAAGCTTTTTGGCTCTGCTTCAAGACAGGAGGGTCGACGGGAGAACGTTAAGCCTTTATTTATTTATTTTATTTATTTATCAGAGTACCTACATCGCCTAGAAAGCATTACTGTAGGGGGGGCACAAAAATAACATGCAAAATATACATCGTTATACACGAAAAAAAGAAGAAAACACTACTACACTTATAAAGACAAAATCATATGAAAATTTAAACAATTGATTGAATTTTCTCAAAGAACAGCTCTGGCATCAAAGTTTCTAAAATGTCATTAGGAAACTTATTCCAATCCTCAACAGACCGTCGCAAAAAAGAGAATTTAAAAACATCAGTTCTGCACTTATATGGACGGATCTTTTTTGAATAGTCAACCCTTAAAGACATATAAGCAGGTTCTAGAAGATGCGTTGATTTACATATACCAGTATTATTGTGGAAGATGTTATGCAGAAGTTTTAGACGAAGGCACTGACGTCTGTGCCTCAGTGGCCTCAAGTCCAGCGATGACTTCAGTTCAGTTACACTTGTCCTGAAATCATAATTTCCCGTAACAAACCTTGCAGCACGGTTCTGTATTTTTTCAATCTGCTCCTCCAACTTGAACCTATAGGGGTCCCAGATTGTACACGCATAATCAAGAACTGATCTAACAAGTGAAAAATATAAGGTTTCTTTCAGTGACGAGGAGGCCAATCTAAAATTACGTTTAATGAAACCTAGCGATCGACTAGCCTTGGCGGTTATATGGTCAACATGTTTATTCCAACTTAAATTTGACGAAAAAATAACTCCTAAATATTTAGTTTCATTTAAAAGGATGAGGGGCAATCCACCAATGGTGTATGAAGAAGGGAAGAAATTCGTTTTTCTTGTGAACCTGATATAGACACATTTCGTTATATTCAAAGACATACGCCATTGAAAACACCAAGCTTCAATCCTGTCCAAATCACTTTGAAGAGCAAGGGCGTCAGCATTACATGAAACATCTGCGTACAAAACGCAATCATCGGCATATAATCTTATTTTAGAAGAAACGTTTTCGACCAGATCATTAATGAAAATTAAAAACAGGAGAGGTCCGAGTACCGATCCCTGTGGGACACCAGATGTAACTTGGACTGACGGGGACCGAATCCCATTAATTACTACAGACTGTTTCCTGTAGCTTAAGTAGTCACCTATGCAACAAAAAATTTTGGAATCAATGTTTAGTTTCCGAAGTTTAAACATGAGGAGAGCATGTGAAACCACATCAAAGGCCTTATTAAAATCTAAAAATATGCAGTCGACCTGTTTTGCCCTATCGAATGACAATGCCAAGTCATGATAGAATTCAGTTAACTGAGTAGTGCAGGATAAACCAGAACGGAAGCCATGCTGAGCTGGAGTAAAAAAATTAATTTGGGCAAGGTGACTCATGAGACTGGTGTAAATCACGTGTTCCATGACTTTACAAGATTCACTCGTAAGAGAGATTGGCCTGTAATTAACGACTAGATTTTTGGGGCTAGACTTGTGAATCGGGACAACATTTGCAGTTTTCCAGTCATGTGGTAATACACCAGTCTCCAAAGACACTGCAAATATAATGGTCAAGTAACGGGAGATAACGTCAGCACATGACTTTAAAACAGTGTTCGGGATATCATCGGGACCAGACGCTGAACCTTGCTTTATTTTGGTTAAAAGCTTAAAAATACCATGCACGTCAAAATAAATTTCAGACATGCGAACCACAGGATTAACCGTTACTTCGGAATGATCATAATCACACGTAATGACAACCGAAAATACAGACCTAAAGTAGTTATTAAAAGTGACAGCCTTTAAGTTGTCATCGGTGACAATGTCACCACTGATACTGAAAGGTGGGACGCCCATGGTATCCTTACGATTTGATCGAATTAACTTCCATGACTCATTCAGGTTCTGTTTAAGCTTAGTATTTAGCGTCGCGAAGTAATTTGCTCGGGACGAAGTTATCGCATGCTTGAGGGCAGCTCCTATCTCAATTAATTTTCCGTAAGATGGCATGTGCGGTATTGTTTCAGGGCACGTTTATTTTTATTTGGTAATTTGCGCAATTCAGAATTAAACCGTGGTTTAATTCTGAATAAGATGGCATGTGCGGTATTGTTTCAGGGCACGTTTATTTTTATTTGGTAATTTGCGCAATTCAGAATTAAACCATAGTTTGTCACGACGTCGCTTGGACGAAAGAATTCTAGATGGAACGAAAGTTTCAACAAGGGTTGATAATCTCGTTTTAAAAATGTTCCAGAATAAATGCACGTCACCCGATACGCTTAATTCTTCGGAAGCCGGAAAATATGAACTTAGGTTATTCGATAGGCCAGTATAATCACCCCTATCGAATAAGTACACTTCCTTAGGACGAAACGAAGAATCATGTTTAAAAGAACAAGCCAAATTAGCGACGACAGTTATATGGTCACTAATTCCAGGAATGACTGTTACAGCTGTAATAGCCGAATCGTAATTACTGAAAAGAAGATCTAGAAGACTCGAGCGGCTGGGAGAAATTCTCCTGGGCTCGTTAACAAACTGTTTAAGACTGTAGTCGTTAATGAGATTAATAAATGCTGCGTGTATACCAGAAGAGCTAGCAGTTAAGGGCCGGTGATCTATCCATTGGATTTCAGGTAAATTAAAGTCGCCACCAATAACAACAAAACCGTCTTCGACCACTGACAAAGCATTATACAAAGAAAAAACTGGGCTACTATCACTTGCTGGCGGCCTATAGAAACAGCCTACGGAAAGGTAGTTGCCATTTTCAAGGTAGACGCGTCACCAAACCGTTTCACAAGATAAGCCATTGAAATCAATCTTGCAGTTTTTTAAACTTTAATGAATAAGCAAAAAGACACCACCACCTGAAACATTCCTGTCTTTACGATACACTGTACAATGCGCTGGAAAAACTTCCGAATCGGATATAGACTGATCAAGCCAAGATTCCGTCCCAATAACAATGCTAGCACCAGTGACCAAGATTAGAGCAGCAAGATCGTCAGTTTTGTTTCTAATACTTCTACAATTTACATTTAGAACGATAAGATTAGTAAGAGGTGCGACTACATTCTGACGAGGCCTTTTTGATTGTTAGGCAGCAGTATTTTTTACGGACCTAGTGACTGCATCAACGTAAAAGGATTGGTCACCAATATGTAAGCGGTTATACTTGAGTTGAAATCTGCAATCTTTTGACTTTGCAAAGTCTAGAAGAATATTGCGGTCACTTCGAATTTTAGGTGAAAAATCCTCGCTACGTGAGAATGGAGTGTTCTTTAGCCTCGATTCAAGGGACAAATATCTTGTTTCTGCTTAAATGATGAGAATTTCGCAATGAGAGGCCTGTTACGATTCGCTCTGAAAGCTCCCAGCCTATGCGCACGTTCCAAGCACGAAGAATTAATTTCAACTCCTAGAACTTCCTGGCAAAGGGAGACAACTTTAGCCTCCGAGGCGGTCCAGGTTTCGCCAGGGGAGTCAGTTATTTTATAAAAAATCAAATTCGACCTCCTTGATTGACTTTCGAGGTTATCACACTACGAGGATAGACTCTTAATTTGCGCGGCCATATGGCTCGTAGAGATATTAATGGTAATCCATATCAATCCGCAACTGTGGTAGCGAAGCCAAATTGACTTCGACAGCCGTAAGTCTGTTCGTTAATTCTCCCATTTTTTCGTCTAATGAGTTCTGGTTATTTTTTATTGTCTTTAACTCATTAAGAAGCTCTGTTTGACCCGCCTGTAGTTGACGAAGAATAGCCAGACTCTGCAACATAAGCTGTTCCTGAGCTTCCGTGAGGGGACCCGGGTTAGATTCAACATCCCCAGCAAGCAATAGTAACAACTTGGCATAATCAAACAAAAAACAAAACACACTGCTTGTGCACAGCAGCAGGACAAGGAATCTATCATCAGATCGAAACATAGAGACGTTGTATTTACTAACCTGCATAGACAGAAGAAGTGGATTAAGTGACACCCTGTTGGCGGCCCTGCCACTGTGCCCACTGAAGACGTCCGCCGACGGTCGTTTCTTTATATGCTCCCAAATGCTGTAGATGATGATGATGATGCCAAGGCCAGGCCTGACGCGTCGATGCAAGGGGCGGTAAACTCTGAAAAGGGAGGCGCTTCTTTATAGATAAACCGATTCCACGTGTTGGCCCAATCTTGCAGACATGACGAAGAGGTTAAATTGCCGTTGACGAGCTTGTGGTGCTGACCGGTCGTGGGAGGGATACAGAGAAGCGGCAACAGCTGCATAGACAGAAGAAGTGGATTAAGTGACATCCTGTTGGCGGCCTGCCACTGTGCCCACTGAAGACGTCCGCCGACGGTCGTTTCTTTATATGCTCCCAAAATACTGTAGATGATGATGATGATGCCAAGGCCAGGCCTGACGCGTCGATGCAAGGGACGGTAAACTCCGAAAAGGGAGGCGCTTCTTTGTAGATAAACCGATTCCACGTGTTGGCCCAATCTTGCAGACATGACGAAGAGGTTAGATTGCCGTTGACGAGCTTGTAGTGCTGACCGGTCGTGGGAGGGATACCGAGAAGCAGCAACAGCTGCATAGACAGAAGAAGTGGATTAAGTGACATCCTGTTGGCGGCCTGCCACTGTGCCCACTGAAGACGTCCGCCGACGGTCGTTTCTTTATATGCTCCCAAAATACTGTAGATGATGATGATGATGCCAAGGCCAGGCCTGACGCGTCGATGCAAGGGACGGTAAACTCCGAAAAGGGAGGCGCTTCTTTGTAGATAAACCGATTCCACGTGTTGGCCCAATCTTGCAGACATGACGAAGAGGTTAGATTGCCGTTGACGAGCTTGTAGTGCTGACCGGTCGTGGGAGGGATACCGAGAAGCAGCAACAGCTGCATAGACAGAAGAAGTGGATTAAGTGACATCCTGTTGGCGGCCTGCCACTGTGCCCACTGAAGACGTCCGCCGACGGTCGTTTCTTTATATGCTCCCAAAATACTGTAGATGATGATGATGATGCCAAGGCCAGGCCTGACGCGTCGATGCAAGGGACGGTAAACTCCGAAAAGGGAGGCGCTTCTTTGTAGATAAACCGATTCCACGTGTTGGCCCAATCTTGCAGACATGACGAAGTGGTTAGATTGCCGTTGACGAGCTTGTAGTGCTGACCGGTCGTGGGAGGGATACCGAGAAGCAGCAACAGCTGCATAGACAGAAGAAGTGGATTAAGTGACATCCTGTTGGCGGCCCTGCCACTGTGCCCCCACCATGTTGATTCCTGAACTTTGTTGTTTTATTGCAGACAAATTAACACTTTGGAAACCTATCCCGTGCACGCAGCAAGAGTACCAGCTATGTGCGATGGAATGGCAAATGCACGCGCGCCAGCGCCTTAATCAGAAGCAGAACAAGGAAAGCGGTGGAACATTCCACGCAGAGTGACATGGTGTCTTGTTCACTTCTTCACCTGAATATGTTTGCTATTTTATATCTTTCAGGCTGGCACATCCGGGGACGTGTTTGGCGGCGCTCCATAGTGCATCACGTGTCTGAAAATAGTTAAAATAAACAGATCGTACCAAATCTGTGTTTGCGTTACTTCCTTCGCACTGGCATGAGAGCACCTTGCCTTCGCAATGATACTCGAAGGATACAATTTTCTTCTTTTTTTTGGGGGGGGGGGGGAGGGGGGGCGAGGGGGGGTGGGGTCAACACAATGCCTTCCCCACGAAGCCTAGGAAACGTTATGTGGAATGGTTTCTCGACGTTTTGTGAGCCCCGTTATTATACCCGGATGTCGTAAACACACGTATCAGAAACGTCGAGGGAAGACGCAACGGCCCACTGAGACGAGCATGTGACGTGTGACAAACGTCATTTAAAACGTTCCCTCAACCTTTTCTGAACCTTTTCTCGCGGACATTTAAAGGTTTCACTGACGTCGAAGGAAGGAACCGTCCGGACCTTCGACGGTATATGATGTCACGTTACAGAAGTGTTTGGCGATCTTTCGACTGCAACTGCGAAATCAATATAATTTTATAGACATCCTGGTCTGGAATTTTTGAGGGATAAATTGGTGAAATGCTTTAAACTTTCTACTAAGTGTACCCTGGATTATATTTGGAAGCCTGCTTTCAAACTTAATCAGGGGTACACTTTATAATACTAAAGGCCTGAGGCCTCCTTAAGAGCATATTAAAATCCTCCTTAGAAGCGTGCCGAAAGCATGCCTAAAAGTATACTAAATTACTGCTGTAAAATGTACTGAAAGCCTCAATAAAAGCATACTACAAGTCAGCTTAAAAGTGTACAAGAAGCTCGCATAAAACATGTTAAAATGCTGCTTAAAACTGTGCTGAAAGCTTGCAATCAAGCATACTAGAACGCCGCTTTGAAGTATGGAAACGCAGCGACGCCACCGGTCTGCAAACAACACGGCGCCGTTTCGCACGGGAGACAAGAGATTGCGCCAGCGGTCGCGACGCCAACTGCCGCCAACGAACGAGCAGACGACGCCGAGGGCCGGCCCTTTTGCAGACAAGGAACTGTAGTTCCTTGCTGTTACCGCGCCTGTCTTTTTTGTTTCTGCGACTGTCGCCGCCTGCGGTACGCGCGCCGCTTTTGAGTCGAAAAGATCGTATGCTAAAAAGGCCTGCTCTCGGCGCCGTATGCTCGTTCGTTGGCGGCGTTCGTTGCGCCATCTTTTTTCTCCCGTGCGCCCCGCAGGGGGCACCTGTGAAAGCAGGTGTTTGGAGATTAGCGTCTCCACGGACCCCGAGCCATGCGGGTTCGCCCGCCCACGTCTGGCTGTGCGTGGCTTTCCCGTGTCCGGGGAAAAGGGCATCCTGTTGGTTGAGCCGAGCGCGGGGTAGGTTTGGACCCCTCGGGGCCCCCGGGCGAGGCAATACACTACTTCGGCCCCCGCTTCCCGTAGATGGGAGTCCTGGCTTAGCCCGACCAGGATGATCCAGCCTAGTCGCCACTTCTACTATCCCCTCCTTTCTTTCACCCTTGTCTTCTTCTTCTTTTCACTCTTCTCATTTCCCTTCTTTCCTTTTTCACCTCCTTTGGCGGCAAGGGCTAACCTTAGGTGGTGACAGATACTCTCGTCCAGATACACACTTGGTTATAGTTTCTGGGTAGCGCTAATAGAGTAATGCTTCCAGCAAAGCCATATTTGTTATGAGGTGTTACCTATTCCCTCGTTATTCGCGCCACAGATTCCAAACACTCCTTGCCCTCTTATGGCGCCCCTCTCTTACAAACCCCGTTCGGGGCAAGCCGTTAAAAGGCGCTGCCCTGAACGCAAGATTATTGAAAAAGAACCAAAGGTAGAAAACTTCACGAAGTTTCTTGTTGTTAATTCTCTCGATGAACAGAAACCTGTGTCAAAGCTTTCACCATTTGTCCTAGCCAAAGTACTTGAACACCTTGTAGGGTTTTCCTACTGGGCTAAGGAACTCCACTCAGGAGACCTCCTAGTTGAGATAAATAACAAAAAGCAAAGTGAAGCGCTTCTCAAGCTGAACGCCATACTTGATGTGAAAGTGTCGGTGAGCCCTCACCGCACACTGAACACCATCCGTGGAGTCCTCTCTGAGGACGACTTCCTTCACACTAGTGAGGAAGAACTCCTCGAGGGACTCCAAGGTGCCGGCGTTGTCGCCGCAAAACGGATTATGTTAAAACAAAATGGTGAAGAAATCTCTTCAAAACACGTCATCCTTACATTTGAGAGGCATACACTACCACAAACAATCAAGGCTGGATACCTGAACTGCCACATCCGCCCTTTTGTCCCCAACCCCCAGCGGTGTTTCCGCTGCCAGCGTTTTTTTTTTTTCATGAACACGCAGCTGTCGAGGGAAGGAGACTTGTGCAAAGTGTGGCAGTCAGGATCACATCTCTGACAATTGCGAGAATGTGGCCCACTGCGTTAATTGTGATGGACCACACCCTACCTACTATCGTGGCTGTCCCATATGGAAGCAAGAGAAGGAAATCATTGCCATTAAAGCCAAAGAAAATATCAGCTATAGCGAAGCAAAGAAAAGGTATTCCTTCATGTCGAAGGGATCATACGCCGACGTGGCACGGAGGGGTCTTGTGCCACGCTCGGAATCGAGGGCTACCCAGGTCTCACCTGAGGTTCTGGAAGCAGCCCTCAGGGCCCCAACCCCCCAGCTTGGGCAGCAGTGCTTCCCTCTTCATGGAGGGAGTGCACAAGCTGCTTCGCTGGTTCTAGACAGGCCGGCAAATGCCGCACCTGTCCACAAATCGCGGTCCTCTCCCGGGGAGAGGGAGTGAAACTCCCGCTTGACCTCCTCAGAAAGGACCTCCTCTTCGAAAGAGCGGCACAATCCTCGTGCCGCTCCCCCAGTACCCAAGGGGCCGGAGGAGTCAGAGTTGAAAGACACTCTGCCCAGCACCTCCGGTGCCTCTTCGGCTGGTCCTGGCCGGGGCAAGCCACCCCGTGCAACGAGCCAGCCAAAACCTTCAGGTAAAGGCTCGCCTCCAGAAATAGAGGCGATGGATGATACCGCTGAGTCACCCACTCCTGCATCCGACGAGGGTGACATGGAGTGGCAGACTTTGAAGTATAAAGGGAAAAAACCAGTGGTCTCTCCCAAATAACCATTAATTTCATACTCTTAATTTTTTCATTGCCTCTCTCTTTGTAATTTTACACATCACCTTATTAGATAAATGAAGAATTTGCATTTTATGCAGTGGAACTGTCGTGGTCTTTTACCCAATATTGATGACGTTAACTATTTTGTGGATGATCTTCGGCCTATTGCCCTCGCGTTACAAGAAACTAGTCTCCAAGCTCGTCATACACAGATTTTAAGGTGTCATTAAGTTTTTCGTAAAGATCGTGTTAATTCCACTTCTGGGGGCGTGGCAGTGATTGTACAGAGTGGGGTTGCCTGTTCCGAGGTACCACTCTGCACCCCACTGGAAGCCGTAGCGGTACGTCTTCTTTTAGACCGCCTTATAACGGTTGTCTCTATTTATTTGTCATTCCGAATGTTTCCCTGCATCTCTCTGAGCTCCAGGGACTCATGGGACAACTTCCTCCACCCTTTTTAATTTTAGGTGATTTTATTGCCCATCATCCTTTGTGGGCAGTACTCATCTCGACTCTCGAGGCAGAGTAATTGAGCGGTTTTTACTATCATCTCAAATATGTCTTTTTTAATAGGAGGGAGCCTACATTCCTTAGTTCAGCTCACAGTTCATTTACATCTGTTGATTTATCTATTGCATCACCTTCGTTACTGCCTTGTTTTTCTTGGCAGGTTCTTAATAACCCTTTTGGGAGTGACCACTTCCCTTTTACTTTAGAGAGCGACATTTGTCTTCCCACTCTTTTAAAGCGAATGCCTCGGTGGAAGTTAGACAAAGCCGATCGGTCTCTTTTTAAGTTAAGCTCCACGCTGGATGCATCCTTGTTTTCCTCCATGACTGCGGATGAAGCCACGTTGTATGTGACAGAGCAGATAATTAACGCCGCTCAGCAGTCAATCCCCCAAACTACCGGTAATCTGCCTCGGAAGTGCAAACCTTGGTGGAATAAGGAGTGTGCAATGACGCTCACGGAGCAAAATAAGGCATGGGGCAAGTTCAGGTGGTATCCCACCTCAAGAAACCTGTTTGAGTTTAGAAAACGAAAAGCTAAAGCGCGGTGGACCCGTAAGCGATCGAAACGGAAAACCTGGATTAAATATGAGTCGTCTCTGAGCAGTTTTGTTACTGCTAAGGAGGTCTGGGATAGATTCAAGAAAATCCAAGGGGACTACAGGGGGTTTACGATTCCCGTTTTCAATCCTCCATCTGCTTCAATGAAAGGTACGGCGAACGTCCTTGGGGAGTACTTTTATTCTGTGTCCAGCTCCTCTAATTATTCTGATTCCTTCAAGTTGTTTAAACGACGTGCAGAGCAGCATAATATAGTTACAACGGGATCAAACGCTGCATCTTATAATCAGCCCTTCACACAGTACGAGCTAAAGAGTGCCCTTGATATAAAAAAACTCTCTGCTCCTGGACCCGATGGACTACATTACGAAATGCTGCGTAATCTCTCTCCAGAATCTCTCAAATCCCTTTTTAATTTTTTCAATTCATTGTGGAAAAGGGCTAGCTTTCCAGCAGCTTGGAAACGGGCACACATTATCCCTCTCCTGAAGACGGGTAAGGATCCATCTCTGCCCTCTAGTTACCGTCCGATCGCTTTAACCAGCTGCCTTGGGAAAACATATGAAAGATTGATTAGCAGGCGGCTGGTGTACATTCTAGAAAAGGAAAGCATTTTGGATAACAATCAGTGAGGGTTCCGCCGAGGACGATCCACCTTGGATCATTTCGTGCGCCTAGAAACGGCCATACGTGAAGCATTCGTGAATAGGCAGAACTGTGTATCAGTCTTTTTTGACTTAGGAAAGGCCTATGATACAGCATGGCGATACGGCATCCTCCAAGACCTTTATGGCTACGGAATTCGTGGGCATATGCTGCAGTACATAAAAGATTTTTTGACAGACAGGACGTTTCAGGTCAGATTAGGAACTGTTTTGTCAGATCCTTTCGTTCAAGAAAATGGGGTTCCCCAGGGAGGTATCCTGAGTGTTACACTTTTTGTAATCAAAATGAAATCTCTCGCTCAGGTTTTGCCACCGTCCATTACAAACTCACTTTATGTTGAAGATATCCAAATCTCAACATCGTCGTGCAGTCTCTCGAGCTGCGAGCGCCAGCTACAGCTTGCCATAAATAAGCTTGCTAAGTGGGCGGACGAAAATGATTTTACGTTTTCTCCCGGGAAAAGCGTTTGTGTGCCATTTTCTTTACGCCGTGGTCTATCACTGGATCCATCCCTAAAACGGCAAAGAACCTGCATCCCTGTCAGGAAAGAGCACAAGTTCTTAGGTGTTACCTTTGACAAAAAGCTCAATTATATTGCTCACCTCAAGTCACTGAAAGAAAAATGTCTCAAAACTGTGAATATTCTGAAAGTCTTATCCCATAAAACTTGGGGATCTCACAGAAAATGCCTTCTACGGCTGTACAACCCTCTTGTTTGATCCCGTCTCGACTATGGGGCTCCAGTTTACGGTTCTGCACGACCGTCCGCGCTCAAGATGTTGGATCCAGTCCATCACCTTGGACTGCGACTCGCAACAGGTGCTTTTCGGACGTCGCCCGTCCTCAGCCTGTATGCTGAATCAAATGAGATGTCACTCGAGAAAAGACGCCATCATCTAAGCTTAACTTATTACTACAAGGTGCTTGCTAACCGTAATCATCCAACCTACCACTCCCTACAAACATCTAGATTTTGCCGCCTTTTTGAGAATAGGCCAAGCATTGTGAGGCCCTTGAGTTTCCGAGTAGAGCAGTTATGTTCCTCACTTGATCTGTGTTTGAACGAAGTTAATCTTTTGCAGAATGTAGACTGTGTTGCCCCCTGGGACATAGTGCCAGTTGCTTGTGACTGGGCTCTCGCAAGGTTTAATAAACGTAGCGTCCCCGCCGTTATCATGCAACAGGAATTTTCTGAGCTTGAGAAGTATGAAGGTTACACTCATTTTTACACCGATGGCGCCAAGGCGTCGTCATTTGTTGGCAGCGCCGTGCATTCTGATTGTTTTATTAAAGTGAAACGCCTAAATGCTTTCTCCGGCATTTTACAGGTGAAGTTTATGCAATATCTATGGCCATAGGTTATATTCTCCGGGCTAAAATAAAACAGGCTGTCCTATTCGTAGACTCTCGGAGTGCGGTTGCCGCAATATGCTCCTTTACAGTTAATAAGAATGCGCTGGTGCAGCAACTTCAAAATAAGCTTAATAAAACGGTACATGGAGGCCTTGATATAAAATTTTGTTGGGTGCCGAATCATATGGGAATAAAAGGTAATGAAGAAGCAGACAGACTCGCTACATCCTCAGGTAATCTTCCCCCGTCTCACGCCTGTTTGCCACACCAAAACATTAAACCTATAACAAAGTCATCCCTTCTTCGTTATTGGCAGTCTGAATGGAACACGGAGTGCAATAATAAACTTCATATTCCAAAGCCGGTTCTTGGGCTCTGGGAGAGCACTTCTCAGAGGAACCGATTCCATGAAGTACTATTGTGCCGTCTTCGAATCGGTCATTCTTACGTAACGCACAGATATCTTCTTAGTGGAGAGGACCCACCGGTGTATGAACATTGTGGGGATACGCTTACCATCATGCATATCTTGCCGCTGTGTTCAGCTTTGGACAAGGAACGTCGTATTCACTTTCCTGAATTGTTTAACTTCCAAATCCCATTCCATCCTGCTCTTTTGCTGGGAGAATACCCCCTCATCCCATTCGACCGTATGTTGTCTTTTATCACAAGCGCGGGTTTTATTAATAGGATATAACCCTACATCGGTAATTATTATTCTGTAGCTCGTTAACAACAACAGCTTGTTTCTTAAATTTTGTTTGGCGCAGTATGGCCTCCGTAGCTGTTGCGCTATGAAACCCCCCAAAATCATCATCATTTTCTCCCGTGCGAAACGGCGCCGTGTTGTTTGCAGACCGGTGGCGTCACTTCGTTTCCATAGGAGCTAAGCCTTTTTCTTTGTTTACGTTTTCCTCAGGTAAGTTCGCTCTCCGCAAATTTTACAAAAATAAAAAAAAAATGCACCATCTAGGTGCAGCGCTGTACAAAGTCGTAGCGCGATAGGTTAAAGGGAGTGTCCGGTGAAATTTTGCCTTCAATAAAACAATTGAAATGTATTGTCATTACGTCCAGATATACCTTCCGCACAATATCCTGAATTTCTTATGCTTCCTTGCATGGGTAATTGAATTTTCATTCAAGTCCAAACTGCTCAAATTTTGCCTGCAAATATACGGCGTTTGCGTTGGCAACATTGTCAAGAGCAGACGCTCTGACGTCACATCAGTGATCGCGGCCGTCCTCGTGTGCTATCAAGCACTGCGGAGTTGTTCCTGATCCGTTCTTTATAGCGTGGCTTTGCTATAGATTTCATTTTTATGAATGGGTGGTGACTTTTGTTGTGCGGTGGGGTGCCACAAAGATCGGGGTGCGAAAAAAGACGTGACGTTTCATGTGTTCCCGCGAGACCTGCCGCGGCGAGCAAGATGGATTGCCGCAGTGCGTCGGGCGCACTGGGTTCCTACAAAAGCGTCTCGCTTGTGCAGCGTGCACTTCACAGACGATAGCTACGAGCTCAGCTCGCGGCTTTCAAAAGAATTCGGTCTAGCGCAGAGGGCTCCGAGACTGAAGCCGGACGCCGTACCGACCATCTTCAACTACGTCGTTGCACCACCAACCCCTCTCCGTGGCGCGTTTGCGAAGAGGAGACGCAAGGACGTAAGTCAAATATTGGTTTCTAAAAGCGTTGAATTCTTTTAGTTAAAAAGTCACGACGTGTTTTCTATGACACACACTACCTCCGACTCCTGCCGTTTTGCTCGCTATTGAGGCCACAAAGAGCTGATCCATATGCGCGCGAGCGCTTTCTCTGCTCTCATTACTGGTTCACAAGTACTTTTGACAAGTTTTAGTAATTATATATTGGCCGACTTCGGGTTTTGCTTGTTGAAGTGTGCGAATAGCAGACGAATGATGCGATGTGCGACGTTGTTTATAAACGCAGGCTGTCGACGAAGCCATCGCCGAACGCGCTGCGACGGGTGCCGCCGATTCGGTCCCGGACCCAAACCCCTGCCCAGATGGAAATGGAGCCCTTGTTCCAGGCTGTGAGCAGCTTTCCATGGATGTTTCTGAACCGGAGACTGAACCGACTCCACGAAATGTCTGTGTCGGCGCACAAACGGAGCCTCTGCAAACATGCACGCGAAAGAACCAGACCAAGATCAAAGTCAGGTGCATAGGTGAAGATGTATCAATACTTGGGCTAGTTGGTTCGTGATGCAAGTGGACAAAAAACAAGCACTTCCTTGTGATCGTCTTTTTTTTAAATCAGGATATACTTTGTGCTTTGTTCATATCTAAGGTGCAGATACCACATGCATATGCAGAAACAGGTTGTTGAGATTTCAAAGTGGAAAATCTGCCCTGTGCAGTATCATTGTAGCAGGTATAGAACCAGAGATCTAATTTGAATCTGAGAATGGCTCTGAATCTTTTCTGCATAGAGACAGTGCCGAGCAGCAGTGTACGGTCTGCAGGCAAGGGCTTGTTTCATCTGCTCAGTTACAGTCCTGCAGTCTGATTTTTGTCTTCGCTGAAAGTAAAGCCTGGGTCACACATTTGCGTTCGAGTATGGTGTGGTCAGTGTCAGAAATGCGGATGCAGAACATTGCAGAAGTCGTCTGTGGAAGGCATGCACACACAGTAGTGTAGAACGTTATTGACGCTTTCGGCTCACCAATAGCAAGCGATATCCACGTGACTCGGGCTACTCATACTGTCCCAACCTTAGAAAGACCTGCTTCCGAGTCCTCATGTGCTCCGGAACAAGACAGATCTTGTCCATTGTCACATTGAAGACGGCGGTGACAAAAACGCATGTTCATCGGCTACCACTAGAAATTTTTATGAAAGGGTTTGAAGAAACGACCTCGCGACCGTGATCTGAGAACATCTCAAATTCTGATGAGGGTTTGACGAATGTGACAACAACAAAAAAAATTCGGAAAAGGCAAATAGCATTCAAAAATATTTATTATCCTGATGAGAGCGGGGGCACGACCGGCAGTCGCTATCTCTAAACAGTGCCAGCTCAGCTAAACGTCATGCCACACAAAGTCTGCATTAGCCCTTTCTACAATAGCGATGGGAATTGAAATCATTTTGATATTCCTTTGATACGCCGGTGAAACTTTTGAAAGTACCAACAACAACACGAACATCCCCTACCACCAGCGAGAGAATACACAAACTCAACTCTATTATGACGCAGCGCGGTAGTGGCGCGTCAAGCGCACTTCCGGTCTGGGGCTGTGGGCGGAAGTTGAAATGCGAGACGTGCATTCCTGCGTTGTTTTGAAAGAAATCGGAGAAAAACCTGCCTTCTTGTCAAAACGCCGTGACTGGGGCAGTTCCAAAGGAGTTGAGAAAGGCTTAAAGGTCAGTTTTCATGTGCTCAGTTCGTCCGAAAATGTAAATACGTGCCGTGAAAAAAAAAAAAAAAAAAAAAAAATCCCGACGCTGTCAGACCACGATTGCTTGGGCGGGAAGCACTTTGTGTTAAATTCACGGATACTTGTGGTCATTAGATATATTTGTTTTGTTCCAACATGAACGCAGGAAAACCGTTAAGTTGGACGGACCCCTTGCGGACTACGTTCAGTGCATCTTCAAGTTCAAACAGACGCCTGATCGTTCAAACTGTCGTCTGCTCTTTCAAACATTTCTGCTTGTCGTCTGCTCTTTCAGAAGACACCGGCTTGTAGACCAAATGTTGGCCCGCTAATTGCGATAAGAAGTAAGTGTATGCCTCAAAATAGTTTAAAGATTGTTTGGGGTAAGCAAGCCTGGTGTAAACAGTAGATACAAAGAGATGGTGATTATTGTTACCAGTGGCCATTACCGACTTGTTATGCCTGATTCACTTGGTCCGCTTATGCTTGCGATTTTCATTATCGACAGCGACCATCTCAGCTACGGTTCACGCTTTTGAAGCCCGAGCGACGTTGCAACTGAAAATTGCGAGCAGAATATTATCATACAAATCAGGCTTTAGCGTCCATTCTGCAGCGTCTACATGGAATGTATCGTCACATGTCACATTATTCATGCAAAGTTTTGCGGTGTAGCGAGCCTTGGTGATGTCGCTGAGGCCGCTCAAGTAGTCAGACATTGCCAGGAAGACGAAGAATCAACAATTCCAATACGAAAAAGAGCACGAGGACTCACATTGACGCCGACAACATCGCATTTTAATAGTTTGTTTATGGGCAACGGCGAGCTTCTTGTCCACTTTCCATCGCGCATGCACAGTGCCGGTGGCGTCTGCTAGGGGTGCTCCAGTTTGCTTGTAAACATGAGTTAGTCTATATTCTAATAAAGTAAGGAGCGAAAAGTACCTCTGGCGTGAATATTTCCAACCACTGTCACCAGTGAACATAATCCCGCGGTAATCCTTGCTGTCAAACGCAGAAATACTTCATAGAAGCACATTTCAGCGACAACTCAACGACGCCGGCGAATGGGGATAAACAAACATGGTGTACTGTTCCCGCGTTGCTGCGGGCCTCTGATTGGCCCACCGCAACACACCTCGAGTGTTTCTGCACTCAAAGTTAAACCGAGTGCAACTTCCTTGCAGTGCTGTGCGATAGGGCAAGCATTGTCCCGTTACTAGGCGACACGCTTCTGCAACTGACCGCAAGCGTGCCATTCTGCTCTCGAATGCAGTCAAACGTTAATGTGTGAACCAGGCTTGAGAGCCGTCTCAGCCACTTGTTGGCTAGGCAGGCACTATCGACCAAGGAAAAGGTCTAACCTGTTTATGAGTGATCAAAAAATATTTTGGTGAGAATGCCTTACCCACATACGCATGACAAAAGAGGTCGCACAGCATGTGTAATTTATTGCTCTTTGAATGCTACCCTTGCAAAATTTGAGCTTGTTCTAATGCCTGAAGATTGTTCACCGTTGCAGGTACCCAGACAGCATTTGCTCAACTCAGCAAGGAAGTGCAGACTGAGACTACTGAACAAACAAACTCAGCCGCACAAAATCCAGTTTCGGCAGAGGCTCCAATAGATGACGCTGATGGCTCGGACTCAGATGAGTAAGCATGCCTTCACACTGAAATGCGTTTTGCCATGCATCTTTATATGTGCAACACTATGGCTCCTCTTGACTCGTGAAATGACACCCCACATTAAAGAAAAAAAGTTTTTTTTAAACAGCCTATTTAGGACATGCATGTTACAAAACAAATATTCCGCGAAAAAACAAATTTTTTCTAACAATATTTACGCCGCATGACGTAATTTAGTTGAAGTTACAACTTTTCCACATTTAAAACTCCCGCTCTTTCGACGCGCGTGCGGAGTGCCTGGAATACGTTACCCCTGACGTATAGCAGCCTTTCCGTGACGTAGAATACAAACTTTGTGGCGCGTGATTTAAAACGGACGAAATAGCCGCAAACTAAAATGAGTCTCGCGCTATAAATATTGCTTTAAAAAATTTCGTTTTTGACAGAAAATTTTTTTTGAAACATGCTTGTCCCAATGGACCTTTTCCACATACCGACGGCACCAGGCGGTGGCTGCACGAACTAAAAATCGAGGAAGTGACCTACCTGCACTACCAATCGATAATAGGAGCTACGCTACCAGTTTCTTCGCTCTCTGAGCAGCGCCCTCCCAAACGTCGAGTTTTCCTTTCCGTCGACATTATTTTTTTGTGTAACACAATTATATATATGCTGCAGTTACGTGTTCTACTCGCTGATATACAGCCTCCTTCCGAATTTCCCCGATTTTTCGTTCCCGACTTCCGCCGGTTGGCATCGGGCGCTCGCGCGTCCGCAGAACGCTTCTCGGAAAAGGTCCATTAGGCTGTTTAAAAATATACTTTTTTTTTTTTTTGCAGTTACCCTTTAAGAGGAAAATTTTCCTCTCTAGAAGAGATCCTCAGTTCACTTTTGCTCTTATTTCTTTATGCTTTACACAAAGGCCCATATATGCAAACCCGAAATGCACTGAAGGAAAAATGTTGCTATCTTGTGGCATATGACATCTCATGCGAAGAGCATCATGAGAGATTCTCTTGGCTCCCTTGAAGCAGTTTAGTACGGCTAGCTCTCTGAGGGAAGATGGACAGCACTGCAGATCAGATTTCTCGTCCTTCAAACTATATACATGATTTGTGCTATCTGATTTAGTTACTGCAACCTCAAAGTTAGCCATGATTTAAAAAAAAACAAAAACGAGACTGCAGATTGTGACGCACACACGCACTCAAGTCCCAATTTTTGTATTTTGAAACTTTTGAGTGTGGTACATTAAACTTAATCATGTTTAATGTACACCAGCTCATTTGCACCCTTGCATTTATTTCAAACTTAGGTTTTCCACAGTTTTAATTTCTACTTTGAGTGACCAGTTAGTGGCACGTAACCCCCTTTATTCAAAACTTGTAGATTTCTTAATACTAGACTCTGGGAATGAAATGAAATTCGAAAATATCATGTACAGACTGATGAATGGCATACGGTGTCGGCATACCCAAGGATGAATTCGGATGAGCCTTGTGATCTTTACACATTGCCAAAATCTCAGCTCAAGAAGCCAAAATCTCAGTCAAGAAGCTTCTGTCAGATTACAGACATCTTGGCTCGATTTCAAGCCTACAATATGGGGATTTGTGTGCTGGCCTGGGGTTCAAGCCCATTTGTGTATCTGTGTACTGAAATTTGCATGGTAGCCACCTTGGCACGCAGACGTCTGGAAATGAGTGTTGGTTGTGGAGATATTCATTTAAACATCTCGTGTTTTTGCAGTGATCCTCTGGGTCTTCTTCAGGATCCAAGTGATCCTGACTACCGTCCAAACTACTCAGACGATGAAGAGTTGAGTAAAATAACTTTTTTCTGATTGGAACTTCGTTATGATGTATTTCGCATGACACTATTAGTGCCCCATTGTTGGTCTTGTTTCTTTTTCTCTTAGAAAGGCAGAGAGAGCTAGAAATACCTTATTTTAAGTTAAATGATTTTTATAAAAGCTATATGGCTTTCCCGAGCCTAAATTAAGTTTATTATTAGTAGAGCGGCGAGAGCTGCTCAATCAGGGCTGCAGCTTATAACCGGTAAATTTTATAACCGTCCAAACCCTGTTTGAGCAAACCACTCAACAAAGGCGCTATACATTTTTCTTTTGATTGAAGTTTAACTTTCCTCTTTTTTTTTCTATCTCAAAGGGCCCCAGGAACTGGCGCAGCACCTGATGAAAGTGAAGCAGCCACCGACAAGTACATCGTGTTTGGGTCTTGCCTCAAGAAGCTCCTGAAGCGGTGCTCGGATTGCTTCTCCATGAACACCCGTCTCCTTTGACCTCGTCGGATCCATGGTGAAGGCCACCACCACTTGCGGCGCTGGCCAGCGCCGCAAGTGGTGGTGGGAGAGCCAGCCTAAGTGTCATGGCAAGCCGGAGGGCAACATCTTAATGTGTAGCGGGATCGTCTTCAGTGGAGGCTGCCCAACAAAGGTGCTCCGCCTCTTCGATATCATGGGCGTCGCCAGAATCCATTCCACACAGTTCAACGAGTATCAGAGATGCTACGTGCTCCCAGCAGTGATGAACGTAAGCAGCTTAGATTGTGCTATCTTTTAGAATATGCACAGCAATTTTGGAAATTAATCAAAGACAAGGGATGCAACCCTCCCCTGTTGTCATCTGTCCTTGTTTTTACTTTCCTGATCAATTGCTGTAAATTTACATGCTCCTTAATTTCTGTTTAGCAATGCTCTGTTTTTTTACAACACGTATGGAGAGCTGAACAACGCACTCTTGTCAAGAGCCTGGAGGGGCGGCCACTACGCTGGCCGGCGACGGCTGATCGGACTCCCCTGGCTTTTCTGTCCTGCACGGGACTTATTCGCTGCTGGAGACATCAATCAACCGTATTATTCACCTGGAACTTGTACAGGTGGGCATTACAAATGTTTTCCACCATTTATATAACACTCCAATCTAGTTTCACAAGAGCGTGCAGGTGAGTTTTGGCCCTGGAACTACCTGCATACTACTTGTGTATTGTAAAGACTGGAGACTAATAGAGAAGAAAAGATGGTCAGGCAATGCAAAGAAGAGAGGGACGGACCAAATACAAGTCTCCTTCCAGGTGCTGAAGGAAGGCTTGCCAGGCTATGCTTGTCATTCAATCTATCCGAGTGCTATTTTTGTTCGAAAAATCACAGCTGCATGTGAAATTTTACAGTGATAGCTGTTAGTGGGACCCTTTCTAGTTACGCATTGTGTGTGCGTGCTCCACCTCGACGAAAATGTTACAAAAATGTGTTCCCAGATAGAGCCTGCGGGAAATTGATCCTAGTATCCAATGGCTTGCAGCACGATGCTCTTCTCATTCAGCTATAATGCTTGTCAACTCAAAAAGTGTGTTCTTTGAAGTACCCAATGCAGACAGCACTCCCTCATGTGGAGAATACCAAGCAATAACAGGAAACATTCATGGCGGCAGGCTAGTAGGTGCACGCGTGTAAGGGTTTTCACCTTTCTCCTAAGCTTAGCATGCCACCGTGGATGCACCTGTTCTTGTGCAAATAAAATTATAATTACAATAATGAAATTAACAAAATGCTACTGTAGCGGGGATAAAGCTACAAGCTAGGGCCGAGAGGACAAAATACAGAATGCGTGCCAATGCGGCAGTGCGGGCCCGAGAAGACGCAGCGAAGGAGGCGAGATGTTAGGCAGATCTCGAGATTTGAGCACGGGAAGCAAAAGTGCGCTGTCACCTCTGATTTCCTTGAGGCAGTTATGGCGCTGGATGGACTGTGGCGGGATGTTCGGCATCGAAGGACCGGTTGGGAATGTGTCAGTTGAAGTGGACATAATCGTGTCACGTCTACATTGGTCCGTGGATGGCAACCATGCCATTAAAGCTATGGCTGTCCATTATCTTGCTTGAGAGCATATTA
The DNA here is from genome assembly GCF_016920785.2 of Ixodes scapularis. Lineage (NCBI taxonomy): Eukaryota > Metazoa > Arthropoda > Arachnida > Ixodida > Ixodidae > Ixodes > Ixodes scapularis. The sequence goes on along the minus strand of NW_024610026.1, from coordinate 765,770 downwards.
GTACAGCTGCACGTGACATTTCTGTGTTGTCTGTTCGTTCACGCCTCCTTTTGGGTCTCCATCGGAATCTTATCCCAGCTCGCCTGTCTTCTCTTCAGTTATAGAAGTTGATGTTAGTTATGCCTGACATTAGTTTGGAAATGTTCCCTTATATTAGTAATTCCTTTATAGCATGATGTTTGTATTGCAAGTTAGTTTCTTTCACAACTGTGCTTTCACTCTCTCAAAGAGGAAAGGGTTTAAATCGGAATTCAAGAGTTTTTAATGTTGCTTAAATAGAAAAAATTAATGTTCTTAATGATTTATAAGCAATGGCAGCGGACTCAATTGTTCAGAACCGGTGTTCTAATTTTTGGGGTATTTTACACTTATACTACACTTTCGTTCAATGAAGTTGTTAATCCTAGAAATTTATTACTACTATGGACTTGCAGATTTCATGGCGTTTGTTTACCGGTTGTTTTTCAGTCGACTGAGGTGAAGTGAAGTTGCCACATGGAACTGGAGGGGCTGACTAGGTCTTTAGTGTACTTTGCGGAACTGGGTATCACCGTGGAGGTCCTTGTCACTGACAGGCACCTGCAGGTCAGCGCGTACATGAAGCGAGAGCATCCCCTCATTCAGCACCGCTTTGATATCTGGCATGTCAGCAAAGGTAAGCCAATATCACAGTAAAAGCACATATCCCACGAAATTGACTGAAATAAAGGTTGACTGGTCAAACAGAAACCCCAGGACAATAAACTAAAAACAGGACAAATACAACAACGAGATGATTATAATAATACATGTCTTTGTTTACCAATGCATTGTTGCATCTCTGAAGATAAAACAGCTCCAAGTGCAGGCAAGCAGAGGTTGAAGTTGCACTTTAAGCATGCTTATCACCAACCAGTGGTGTTTATGATGCAAGTTCAGGAAGGTTATTGTGATAAATCACTAATGAAAAAGAGGGAGCACAACATTGGAGGTTTGAGGCTTAGGAGCTGCCAGGAAGTCCCTAGTTTTCCAGGCCAAAATACTTGCTGAGCTGCATGAACCGAAGATAGGCTGGTTGCGGTATAAGGACATTTTAGGAAAGACCATATTATCCACCTTAGCCTCTGTACGGGCTGCATGCGGGATAGGGTGCTTTTACGAAACCACATTTTATCTCCTGCTCGTGTTTTACCGTTCTCTTAAAACCTTCCATCCCTTTTTTTTTTATTAGTTTGCATGTAGACAATTGCTTCTTCTGTCACTCTTGGTGTTGGAAAATCTTGGAAATATCTTGAGGGGCTACACCAATGATGGAGCTCGAGAAACACGACCGAGGACCAGGGGCGGATTTAGAAGGGGGGTCCGGATGTCCTGACCCCCCTCTTGATTTCTGCATGTGTAAAATTTAGGGCGTGAAACGAGGGAGAGGGGGTTTCTAAACATAGGGTACGCTGACCAACAGCTGACCCCCCCTCCCCCCCCCCCCCCACCCTCAGGAAATTCCTGCATCCGCCCCTGCCGAGGACCTATACAGGTCGCATGAACCCATGTTCTCCAGGTCTTTTCCTCCCTCCAAGACCCAACAGCATCTGCAGAGGAGAGTCTGCTTGCTTGCCATTGAGTGAAAATGGAACATCAGGCAATGCTTTTGTGGAGCTAGCAGAAAAAGTGTGCCTCCACCCATACATGAGCATAGGGCACAGCTTCACCAGCATAGGTTCCGGTGAAGCCTGGAGCTGGAAGTATGCCACATGAACACCTAAGCCCTGCATAAAATTTGCTTATAAGTTTTGCCTTAGCAAAATATAATTGAGGATCCGCAATTGAGCAAAGCATTGTCTCAGCTGCAGTTAGAGCACATTCAAGCCTCTTTATAATTTCCTCAGAAATATCTTGACAGTTCTGGACTAAGGAGCATTCCTTTTTATGAGATCATCCTTCTGCCACTGGTTTGTGGAGTTATAATCTATATACAGCAGTAGAAAATAATGCAGTTTATAGAAGTCATCTTTCAACAACAATGAAAGTGTTTTCAAACTCATTGCCCGCATTACATTGGAGCATTGAAAGGGAATTATATTTACAGGCATTAAAAAGAAGATTGTGGCAATCGCCAAGTCGCCACGCCACAAGCCATTGGAAAAATGGCTGGACACCATCACGAGACATCTGTACTGGTGCGCCCGCACCAGCAACGGCCAGGGGGACCTGAACCTGGCAAAATAGACGTCTATCACCAGGCACATCTGCAATGTCCACCACCACCCGAACCCACTGCACCCAGCGTGCTTGCACGGGGATGTCAGTGATCGGCTCTGGATTGAGGAGGGTGAGCTCCTGGGTTGCAAGTTTTAGAGAATGTTCGCTTATAGTTGCTCTTACTTTTAGGCACCGAAACCTACAAGAAGTTGGAATCGGTTGTGCTCTCTAAGCACCTCCTGCGGGACATTCCCAAGCTCTCCTCGAACGAGCAGACGTTCGGACTGGAGGCGCTCCATGGGGTGCTGATTCATTTTTCCCCCAAGTCTGTTAGCTACCGATATGATGGACTGCTGGCAAGGTGGGTGTTGCACTTCGTCTGGCATCTGGACTACTAATTTGTTACGCTCTGCTGCATCTTTCAGGACATACATTGCAGCGCTCCACTACAACAGCAATGCGGACAGGAAGGTGCGCTTCACAGAAGACGGCGAAGACAAACACGCCCTGAAGTTTTCCAGAGCAAGGAAGCAGTGGACCATTGTTCCCGTCATGGAAGACACCAAGTTTGGTACGCTGTATTCACAAACTATGTGTAAACACAAGTTATGAACATTACCATCCACACATAGATATAATTTACATACTTTTGGACCAAGCCGAGTCCCTTCAGCCTGGTCTTGAAAGTCGAGTTACATTGAAGAACCTGATATAATAATTGTTGGCCAGCAACTTGCTGGATCACGCTTTCCCGCTTCGCGAATGAGGCCACCGGTCTTCCATGTTTTTGGAGGCATAAGATGATTGACTAGCGCTGTGGAGGCTACTATAAAAAGTAGAAATGGTTGACATCTTGTTCTTGATCGCCGTTCGATGAAACAATATCTGTACACGCAGTAAGAATGCAAGCTTCATTTTCAGTATCCGGCGAAAGTTTTGCAAAAGCGCAGCACCAGAGAAGGGCAGCATATGCAGCTTCTGCAATGCTAACTCGGCCATCCTGTGCCTCCATAAACGTGGCCAACCAGTGGCCACGTTTGCATACATACGCAGAGATAGGCAAGCGCAATCCAGCAAAGTCATATAGATCATTAATATTAACTTGTTCACAGTAAAAAAAAAGGGGGGGAAGGGGGGGCACTTTTGACATCTCCTGGTCATGCAAGGAAATTGAAAATGTGAGCACCACAGAATTTGGCACACTGTATGGGCCAGAGATGTCAAGGGGCTGTTACAGTAAGATGAAGTGTGTATTCTTATTGTAGTAAGGTTGACAGCTGGGCAAGTTGGTACTGGTTAATAAAACCGCAAAAAGGTACAAAAGGAAGCGACAAACTGGACAGGACAGAGTGCTGACCCGTAACTATGTATTTTTACTGATAGACAAGGAGAAAGACAGCATGCATTGTTCCAGAAGTTCACACGCAGATCTTCTACCGATATCTACACATTACTGCACAGGCTGGACGTTCATTGTCAGTTTCAGGAATGGACCTTTTTCGAGTAACAAGCGCCGTCTGGGGAGTTGTCTGCGAACTACAATAGAAGAGCAGCCCAACATTCCTCCGCCGGTCAAAACACATTGGCGTCGTGCCGTTGTATCGGTTTTCAGTGCTCTTTATACCCCATACTACCGATACTAAAAAAAACATGATTCAATATAGACTAAATACGCACGAAGATAGATGCTGACAATGTTGCTGTCTCCATTTTCGCAGGGCACTGCGTCCCGGTGTCTTGTGAAAATGGCGACAGCGGGAGTGTACGCATGCGCAGAAGCTTACTGGAAAAAGGTCCATTCTAGCTCCTTACTCGACAAAGCCACTGACGCTGAGCTAATGCAGTTTTCTCTGCCACTGTGGATGTAGAATTCCTCAAGCACCTCACGGGATGATTCGCCCAGGCACTCTTTACAGTGAACTGAAACGTGCCCTCCCACTGGTGGCTCCGAGATACAGTAGTACTTGTGCTCACACAACCTATCGTTCTGAACGATGGGCTCCGTGAGCACAGGTGCTATCTCGGAGCCACAGTGGGAGTGCACCTTTCAGTTCACTGTAAAGAGTGCCTGTGCAAACCGTCTTTCAATACCACCACGATTTTGGGAAGGCACAAAGAAAAGGTGACACATAATGTGCTTGAGGCATTCTACATCCATAGTGGTGGAAAAAACTGCATTAGCTCAGCGTCAGTGGCTTTGTCAAGTAAGGAGCTAAAATTCCTGCAACTGACGTTGAAGGTCCAGCACGTGCAGTAATGCATAGATATCATCGGTAGATGATGTGCGTGTGAATGTGTGGATCAATGTGTGTTGTCTTTCTCCTTGTCTATCTGTAAAAATACATATTAGTTGCGAGTCAGCGCTCTCTCCTGTCCGGTTTGTCGCTTCCTTTTGTACCTTTATGCACTGTTTTATCCCATTATGTTTAATTCTTATTCTGAATTTTTTGCTCTTAGGTTACATCCAGAAGCTGCTAACTGGACTCTTTGAACACATTGAGAGGTACCCAACGTTCGCAGCAGCGAAGGAAGCACTCCCGAAGCAGAAACGACCAACACTGGGCAGCACGCTGGCACAGAGGCCAGACCTGGAGACTGCTCTAGCCACTCACCGGTCACGCTTTCGAAGGCAGTGAGATGTGTGTCTCTTCTGGTGGCCTTACAGTGACGTATCATGACGCATGTTAGATGCACCAGGGGGGTGCCTCTAACATGCCTCAGGTAGTAGTGATACCCTAACAAGAGCCAGTATGACACTAATCAAGATTGAAACTGTCAGGGGTCGGGGTTGAACCCAGGGGTCCTGGGTTCAGTCCAAACCCCTGCAAGCTTTGATCTGGATGAGCATTGTACAGGCCCGTGTCGGTGTATGGCCCAACGAGCCGGCGTGGGGCGCCGGAGAACTTTGCCCCGCTGTCGCGCAGTGAAACCCCACATTACGGCATTACATATGTTCCCCTTCTTGGTTGGTATGCACTACTGCAACACATAGTACTCTAGGTGTGTCAGCTATTTGATCATCCAGCCATGCTGTCTGGTCGCAGTGTGTGGATGGACCTCTGGTGCATCTGAGCCGCTGGCCTCACTTGTCTCTTGTGTTCGTTTATCCGGCTGTCCATGGGCTACTTTTTCATCCGTTAGTATCCAGGTGGTAGGAAACACAGAAGATGGCAAAGATATTTTCCTGTTGTTTTCAGCTGGATTTCGTAATTGACACTGGCGAATGTGGTCCAGGTTCAGACGTTGGTGCCACCCGTCATTTGTTTCCGCGAGGAATGACCCAATGCCTGCTGATTTTATGATGAATATTGGGATCCAAGGTGAGGTTTCGGAGAAATTCTTGATGTAAACTGGCTGACCTGCCGAGCACCATGTTGCTACGTTGTCGGTTGGCGTTTCTTCAATAGCCAACAAGTCGTCCCTGATATTGAGACTAACCCTGTGCAGTTGCTTGGTTGGAAGATTTTAGCTCTTACCGAGACACACTTCTTTCAGATGTTTACACTCAGGTTTTGGCATTGGTTTGCTTTGATGACACCTGGTGTGAAGAGGACTTTAGCATATAGTTTTGACTATTTTAAACAGTGAAGTTAATGTATTGCCATATGTTCTTGTCTTGAAAGATTGTCGACTATTGAATATTTAAAATAATGGTTATGTTGTTTTTTGTGAGTTGTGACTGTTTGGTAAGGATGTTTGGACCTTGATCTAGATTGTGGTGTTCAGGCCTTTTCCGTGCACATTTTGGTATGAGTGTTCTTCAAAGCCTAGACGCTTTCCGACTTACACCGAGCTTTCTTGTCTGTTCTGATGTAAACAACCTACTTGGTGTTCGCTTTTTACTGAAATTAGTGGATACTTTATCTTGACATGCATTGCCAAAAGTCTGTGTACTGAAGCTTGGCATTGTTAGTTTTAGTTCCAAGGCCGAACATTTTTACATCAAGAGAGAACATATTCATTGATACATTCGTTACGCCATCTTGGCCGCGTCCGTCTTCTTTTCGCCTCCTCGCTGCCCCGTGCACCGGTGAGGTGGCGCCTTTTGAGAGCGCGCAACAACATTTTGCAATACACGACACCTCCCCCGCTTGAGAAGCGTCATGTCCGCCAGGTGGGACGGCGGACTCCGACAAACAGACTGTCTGTCGGTGTCGTCTGTCGCTCGTCGTATGTCGCTGTCGTTTGTTACTGTCGCTCTAGTGGGACGCGGCTATAAGGATGACATACACGAGCAGTGTAAACAGTCCATAAGTAGGTGACAATTCATCGTAGATTTTAGAGAGAGATTGAACTGTCTTTATGTATTAGCCATCAATCTGTTGCCTTAACTGACCAGGAAATGATGTTTTTAAAATCTGCTCTTGCTAATAGGTGAATCGGCGCATTCCACTTGGGCCTGTGCTTGAGCTCCTTCCGCATTCTTTATTTCTTCCTTATCTCTTTATGCGAGTTGAGAGTCTGCGCTTGCGTGTGGTTTACGCGTTACTGCTCGTCTCCTTGACTTTTTGTGGTGCACTGTTTTTCAAGGTGTTCAATTAGTACCAGCTCACCACCTTACTACAATCATGCAACAACTAAACACAATTACAACCTACACCATTCGCTAAAGTCAGTAAGTACCAAACGAAAATTACAGGGATTGGGTGAGGTATGTCTAACACTATACTTACACTTAACAAAATATACCTCTCATAAACTCGCGAGACACCACCTTAATTCAGGACATGCTTGTAAATTTCCCCAGAAGCCCAGAAGCGGCATCAAAAATTATTTCGCGGGCACAAATTTTTGCGATCAGGAGCGGTATGCTACGCAAATCACTATGGGATGAATTCATCGCGGCACCAATTTTTGACAATTCTTTTCTGATAACGAATTACGAAAATAAAGTCGTTCGCAGACGACTGCGCGGCGGAAGCTACGGGCTTGCTCGATCAATCAATCTCTGCCTTTTGCCTCGCCCAGCTCTCCGGACGCAAATACGCGCACACAATCCACCCGTAGTGTCTAACCTAGAGCTTAGGCGATGGAGGGGCACCGCGCTCTTCCAGACATTATAGTTTGCCAGTGAACAATACGGTTGAGGGAGGCAATCAAACTCGCCGCCCACTCCCCTTTCCGCCTCCACCCGCGGGCCGGCCGGCCGCCCGCCTGCGCGCCCGCCGCCGCCGCCGCCGCCGTCCCACCCCCTCCCAAAAAGTTCCGCCGCTATTGATGGACCTGGACCGAGTACACAGCCTATTTGTGAACGAAGCAAAACAGCCTCGCATAGCACCATTCGCGCAAAATTAGTAATACTGGTAAAAGCAAGCGATCTAGGCAATAACAAGCATTTTGAACGGAGGAAAGAATAGTCTAGCCCTTACAAACAAAGAAAGGAACTTACTTTGGAGCGACCGTGCCATGATCTTGGCTGTTGGGCAGATTTGACGTAGTTCCACGGCTCACAGTTGCTTCCTTCTTTTCTGGACACATTTGAAACTAAGGTAAACTCCACGCATCACGACTAATCGATAAATTGAGCTGAAGACAGAGATATGAAAACCCGCACGGCCGGCCAAACGTGCAAAAAAAAGGGCTGTGGATTCGATTGGATTGCATTCGTTGGCTATTATGGATGTCTAGCGACTTTAAGGAAGCCATGTTCGCGTATCTTACTCACGCTTGCAATAAAACGGTCAGCAAAGAGCATTAAAAAACTATTAGGAGCCACAGTAATAATAACTTATTGAGCATGTAAACATTGCCACAATATTAGAAATGCGTCCTGAACACGTAGCACAAACTTAAATACGAAACTAACCGCACCATGGCGACAAACGAATTACGTCGACATATACACGCTGCTCCTGCTCCTGTGGTCGGTGGTTCGAATTCCAAAAGGGTGGATTTTTTTTTTATTATATTTTTATTGCGTTTTTTATTTGTTTTTATTTTTTTTAATATTTGCTGTTTCTTGCAGTCGCCGGCCCCTTGCTTTAGGGTAAAAATCACGCAGAATGTGAAGATAGAAAGTGCGACCCCAAATTTGAATTGATGCAATGCACAAACCGTGGCCCTCTTGTTTTGCCGGGATAAATCGCTCCCTCCGAGCTAATAGGTAGGTTGGAGTAGTACGCAAAAAGCGCAAGTGGGTGATTTCAGATAAGATCGACCAAAGGATGGCTAGTCGACATTTTCAAATCAACTGATGTTTTTATATGTTATTGTCTAGTGTCTGGTATGAACGAATCCAAACTTAGTTTTGACTAGAAAAAATACTTGGGGACAGGAAAAATCGTAAGGCATGAGGTGGTGGACAGTTGCATTAACGCGCACTGATGGAGGGGGCCCGTTTGAGAGTGAATAACTAAAGCGATAACATTAGGAGAACTCTAATACGTTTTAGGCGCAAACGATGGGTATAGCTTGCTTGTAATATAAAGTAATCATATTTATTTAAAATTTATTTATTTTTCTAAAAATTGACAAACATGCCAGCTCGAACGACAAATGGCAAACTTTGGAGGTCTGTATCTCATGAAATAATTTAATCATTATGATATAATTTGCAGATATTATTATACTAATATATAGCTAATATTTAAAAAATAACTAAGGTATCTGTGTGGTACAATAGTTAGGATATATTTAGTCAAACATCGAAAACAAATCAAACAAAGAAACATTCCGATGCGAATAAAAAAAAAACACCACCCTCGATTTTTTTTAAATTTAGGTAACCTGTTATACTCTATTTCGGCATTCATTTCCATTAAAAACATGTTGCATCATTTTATTGAGAAAGAAGATACAACTCCCCAAAGTAGGGTCCTTTTTCAAAGCCTACACTTAGCAGTGTTTTATACAAGAACTGACTCTGAGTTCCAGTTTCATGAAACCAACACACATCTTTTATATATTTTTATTTAGATGAGGCCAATGATAACTAAAGAAATCGTTCACACACTTAAATTAAGGAGAAACTACTGTGTACAAAGAGGTATCATATTACGGACTAGTGATCCGAGAAAAGATCATGCAGCCATCGGCCACTAGGAACTTTGTTTACTTTATTCTCCTGCGACACTATATGCTATTCCCTCTTCCGCTCTACCTTCATCTCTCTCTCTCTCTCTCTCTCTCATATATATCCCTGATATATATCCAGAACAAAAACATGTTCAAGCATTCCCTTTCTGCCTGGTAGTGTTCTGTGACTAGCAAAAATCATTTCCTCGCTAAGCTCACGATTATGGCAAAATAGTTGCCGGAAACCGCAGACGACACTCGTCGCTAGTTCTGGCAAAACGGCCGATACAATCTTTTTTTCGCATTTCCCCGCTCGCTGTCAAGGACAAGGGGGTTCGCTTCAACCAGCAAAACATGGCCGCCGACGCCTGTTTACTGAGCAGTCATGCCTGTCTCCATCTCACTCGCTGGCGTCACGGGCGATAATATCAGGCACAAAGGGGCACACCAACCGGCAGCATTATCCCCAAATACTCGAGCCTCGCGTAAATACATAGAGTGTAAACGCTGTCGCCATGTTATCGTAGTAAGACCGCCCCCCCCCCCCTCCCCCAACGGGGTACTGCAGTACGCGACAGCGTACTAACACAACGGCGACGATATCGACATCGCGGGCTCCGAATTTTCCCATAGTTCTACTCCACGGGCATTTCTCGAAACGCTTGATATTGTGTACGCCCGCCTGGAAGGATTTCAGGCGCGTAGTTAAGTTAAGGCGGTTCTCCGCGGCAAAAGAAAGCAATTTCACAAAAGCTTAAAAGCGGCGGCGACGCGTGTGCGGTGAACGCTTGTAGTTTTGGTGTAGACAGGGTGTGTGTGTTCTCGTTGTTGACACCAGCCGGCGATAAGGCACTGCAGGCGGTAGCTCAGTACAGCAAGGGCTAATCCGAGTGACCATCAACGTAACCCCACCGCCAACCCCTCGCGAACCGGTCGCCGACATGGCTCAGGCTGTGTCATGAACCACGTGGTAGAAGCTCGGGTGCTTTCATATCAGCGCGTGGAGGGACGACAGTGCGATTCCGGAAAGTCTTTTTCGAAGGCCGCTGACCACAATTTTTTGTCTGGAGACTTTCCCTCTTTCTTCCTTTGACGTGGATCAAGCTTTGCCGACAGCCTCAGTTGTGACCTCTCTTTTCAAATGTACGTTTGCAGTGAATGAGCTCCTCAGCCTCGGACTTGTCACTTGTGCACCCAGTAGTTCTTTCACTTGGCAATTATATGCCATCAGTTGGGGTTTAATTTCTATTATTTATGTATACAATATGAAGACGTCCTGGAGCTCCGAACGAGTGTTTTGTGGAGATTACTTTTGCAAACACAAAAAGACTATACCAAAGCAGCGGAATTTTCGAAGTGTTGGCGAGTTGGACCTAAACTCGTTGAAGCAAATTCTTCCGCCTGACTGTTCCACCAAAGTGAGTGCGACGGACTACCTGTGCTACCATTGCTTCATGCACATCACTAAGGAGATCTCGATGCGAAGCTCAGAGCAGTGCCCTGACATATTTGTGCCAGCTGAAGAAGCAATTGAAGATCTAAATCGCAGCATACTACCTACAGATGTGTCGCCGCTGAGACAACCAAGCGTTGTAAGAAGTCGGGACAGGCCTGCCTATGTCAAGAGAAAGCAGACAGAACTGGAGCAGGTTGCTGTCAAGAATATACGCTCAAGGCTACGTATTGCGTACGACAGGGACGCACCATCGGGGTCGTCCGAACCAACATGCTCCACATGCACTGAGTGGGTGGACAACTTTCGGCAGGCCTTTGAAACCGCCACCTCTCTCCGGGAACGTTGTCAACTGCTTACACTCCTGCCGTCAACACTGACGAAGAATGAGGTTCAAAAGATGATTCCACAGGCCTCAATGTACCTCATCAGTAAATCCCGAAAACTCGAGGAAAAGCATGGCGTGTGGTATGAGCCGGATCCTTACACGAGGTGCAAGGTGAGCCCTGAGAACCTGTGTGCTGCCCTAGAGTACTTCACGAAAGACGAGCTACAATGTTCGCGCGAAAGTCCCAACCAGAAGGACGTCATCTCTGTCATGCTCAACGGAGAGAAAACGTTCGTGCCAAAGCGCTTCATGACACGCTCAATACGAGAGGCCTTCCGTATATACAAAGACAAGCATCCCGATTCCGGCGTTGGGCTAACGAAATTTTATTCGTTGCGCCCTAGATGGGTCCACTGTATTCCACACCAGGAAGTGTGCGTTTGTGTGCGCTGCACCAATTATTATCTTTGTATTGCCGCTCTAGAGAACGTTACAGGCTCAACATTCAACACTGGTGAAATGAACTCGGCATTTCTGTGCGACCCAGCAACAGAACTGTGCCTTCAAGGAGACTGTGATCACTGTCCAAAAGGCCAGTTTCTTACACTCCAGGAACTTGATATCCCGGAGGATGAAGAGATTGTACTTGCAACATGGGAGTCCGGCGACCTTGTGAAAAAAACTTTGGAACCTGAGACTTTCCTAAAAGTCATCCAAGTGACGGTTGGAAGTTGGGTACTTCACAACCATATCCGGCAAACGCAAGGTAAAGTGATCTACGCTGAAAAACAGTGCATGCAACGCGGGAGCATTGTCTTTCATTTTGACTTTGCTGAAAACTGGACCATCGTGCTTCCTGACGAAGTGCAAGCATATCACTGGAAAAAAAAACAAGTTTCGATATTTACATGTGTAGTGACGACAAGAAAATCTACAAACAGCTTTGCCATCATCAGGGAGGACCTGTGTCACGACGCCGCTCACGCTTGCTTGGCTCTAGAAAAAGTGAAGGAGTGGGTTGAAGACAACGTTGCGGTCTACTCGTACGTGACGTACGTAAGTGACGGCGCCGCCAGTCATTTCAAGAATCGCTACCAGCTTCACCAATTTGCAAAGGACGATTGCCCACCATACCTCGGCAAACCTCACTCATGAGGGCCCTCACTCACCCTCACTCACCCTCATCTTCACAGGTGAAGTGAGGGTGAGTGAGTTTCTGAACCAGGAAAATTCATGAGTGTGAGGGTGAGTGAGGGCCGTGAGGGCTGTGAGGACCGTGAGGGCTGTGAGGGTCGTGAGGGCTGTGAGGGCGGTGAGGGCCGTGAGGGCCGTGAGGGCCGTGAGGGCCATGAGGGCCGTGAGGGCCATGAGGGCCGTGAGGGCCATGAGGGCCATGAGGGCCATGAGGGCGGTGAGGGCGGTAAGGGGTATGAGGGCCATGAGTGCGTGGGGGCGTGAGTGCGGTGAGTGGCGTGAGGGCCATGAGTGCGTGAGTGGTGTGAGGGCGATGAGTGCGTGAGGGGTGTGAGGGCCTTGAGTGCGTGAGGGCAGTGAGTGGCATGAGAGGTGTGAGAGCCGTGAGGGCGGTGAGTGCATGAGGTGCGTGAGGGATATGAGTGCGTGAGGGCGCTGAGTGCGTTAGGCCTCTTCAGATCGAGCATCTTTCTCAGCAATTTCGGTGTTAATGGCGGGTTGTTCTCTAGCTTTCCCTAGATCGACACGAATTGCTGAGATCGGGTCCGGCTCGAAATAAGCAAACAACTCGGAGCAATTCGAATGCGTTTGAAGCGGCTGCATCCAGTCAGGGACGCAAAATTTTCACGTGATACCTCGTGCCGGTGATGATGACACCGAAAGACTTGGTTCTGGTTTGAAATCGATCGTTTTTCGGAAATAAACTGTTTCAGAAAGGTGCATTAGTATTCTTAACGAGATTTAAATGCATAAAAACACGTTTATAACGCGTAATTGTGTCTAAATTGTGCAAGAAAAAGAAAATTTTATGATGACGATGGCGAATTGCAGCAATTGGTTGCTGCGTGTGATCGCGGGCGACCCGTGTTGCTGGTGTTGCGACGTAAAGTTTCTGGGCGAAATCGCCCCATCTGAAGCTGGCCTGAGTGGCGTGAGGGCCATCAGTGTGTGAGGGGCGTGAGGGGCGTGAGGGGCGTGAGGACCGCAAGGGCAATGAGGGGCGTGAGGGCGGTGAGTGGCGTGAGGGCGGTGAGTGGCGTGAAGGCGGTGAGTGGCGTGAGGGCGGTGAGTGGCATGAGGGCCGCGAGGGCGGTGAGGGCCGTGAGGGCGGTGAGGGCGGTGAGGGCGGTGAGGGCCGTGATGGCCGTGAGGGCGGTGAGTGGCGTGAGGGCGGTGAGTGGCGTGAGGGCCATGAGTGAGTGAGGGGCGTGAGGGCCGTGAGGGTGGTGAGGGGCGTGAGGGCCGTGAGGGCGGTGAGTGCGTGAGGGCCGTGAGGTTCAGTGAGGGTGAGTGAAGGGCTGAAGGTGAGTGTGACTGTGAGGGTGAGGGTGAGTGAGGGGCTGAAGGTGAGTGTAGCTGTGAGGGTGAGGGTGAGTGAGCGGCTTAGGTGAGTGCGGCTGTAAGGGTGAGGGTGAGTGAGGGCGACCTAAAATGCCGACCTCTGTTGCCCACAAGCCCAGTGGTTATTTTCTGCATCTGGACATGGGAAAAATGCATGTGACGGAGTTGGCGGACTCGTGAAGCACCAGGCCACGCTGAACAACCTGAGAGAACGTTCAGTAAGCGCAATTCAGACGGCCAGGACAATGGTGAGCGTCCTATCAAAGAAACTGAAAGACGTGCATCTTGTATATCTGGACGAAAATGAGGTTGTTCGGTATCGTGAACAAAAAAAAGAAGAGTGGCTGACGGTGCGCGCCTTCCCTGGCATTCAGTCTTGGCACGCGTGGCGGCTCAGCAAGTCATCAACAGAAGGGACCTGTGACGTATATGTAGCACGGACAGTCGGATCTGCTTGGAAGCAACTTTATTAAATAGGTACAGCGAGGAAAACCTTAGCGTAAAGTGCCGAATTTGATTTCCCAAGGACTGCTCATTTTGAATGCAGGGACATCTTATTTATCACATTTTTCTTCACGGGGTATTTAACCTACTGTTTTTGTTGGTGGTTACTAATAATTTTTATCTGATCACTATAAAAAAAATCCCAAAATGTTATCCTCGAGCAGGATAAAATATATCGGCTTGCCACGATTCATTCATACACCGAGAGCATCGAAGCTGCTCCAGTTAGGCACTATGGCATCCGCGTCACCTGAAATTGTTTGTAATCGTGAATACACAGCCAACCTAAATATCTTACTATTATATCTTTGTTTTTGTGTGTGGAAGTAAAGTTATTTATTTTACTCTAGATGTAAAATATACCGGAAGGTACAACTTCACACTGCATCATCTCTTCTCAAATCATTAGTCTCTAATATGATACCACTTTGTACGCTTATGTAAATTGCTGTATATAGTTTCTCCTCCCTTTTACTGTGTGACCGATCGCTCTTTTTATCAATGACCTCATCTGCATAAATGTATATAAAAGATTTGTGCAAGTTTCATGAAACTGGAACTCAGAGTCACTTCCTGTATAGGACACTGCTAAGTGTAGGCTTTGAAAAAGGACCCTACTTTGGGGAGTTGTTTCTTCTTTCACAGTGCAATGATGCAATATGTTTTTAATAGAAATGAATGCCGAAATAGAGTATAACAGGGTACCCAAATTTAAAAAAAATCGAAGGTGGTGTTTTTTTTTTATTCGCATTGGAATTTTTCTTTGTTTGATTTTTTTCCCATGTTTGCCTAAATATATTGTAACTATTGTGTCACTCAGATACCTTATTTATTTTTTCAATAATAGCCATATATTAGTAAAATAATGTCTGCAAGTTATGTAATAATGATTAAATTATTTCATGAGATACAGATTTCTAAAGTTTGCCATTTGTCGTTCGAGCAGGCATGTTTGGCAATTTTTAGAAAACTAAATAAATTTTTAATAAATATTATTACTTTATATTACAAGCAAGTTGTACCCATAGTTTGTTTGTAAAAAGTTTTAAAATTCTCCTAATTTTATTGTTTTAATTATTCACTTTCAAACTTGCCCCCTCCATCAGTGCGCGTTATTGCAACTGTCCACCTCTCCCTGCCTTACGATTTTTCTTGTCTCCAAATTTTTTTCTGGTCAAAACTAAGTGTGGATTCGTTTATACCAGACACTAGACAATGTCATATAAAAACATCAGTTGATTTAAAAATGTCGACCAGCCACCCTTTGGTCAATCTTATCTGAAATCACCCAAGTGATTTCAACGAAGTAAAGAAGGTAATAATTATGGGAATATTGAGAGCAAAATGGGAAAATGTGTAAGTGGGCAAACTTGATGCAGTCGAAGTTTGTCTGAAGGCGGTGTCCTTAACCCACTATTAAAACAAATTTACCTGAGCTCATAGCGCGCTACGTATTAAGCACCATCTCTTAATTTTCTGACTTCCGGAAAGTAGTACTTAATTTTGTTCTGGTACATCAGTGATATCCCTCGCCTGCCGCCTGGTTTCACTTATCTAGGTTGCGCCCCGCAGTTTTACTTTTTTATTAGGCCTATTCATGTTTTTATTCCTGAGATCGAAGAACAGTGCGGTTAATGGACCTTTTCCGAGAAGCGTTCTGCGCACGCGCAAGAGCCCGATGCCAAGCGGCGGAAGTCGGAACGAAAAATTGAGGAAATTCGGAATGAGCCTGTGGATACGCAAGTAGAACAGGTAATTGCAGCATATATTTAATTGGGTTACACAAAAAAAAAAAAGAAAGTGGACGGAATGGAAAAACAACGATTGGGTGGACGCCGCGGATACCCATCTTTAAGCTCGCGTGGGGCCTATCTCGCTGTGTTGGGCACGCGACGCAGCTCGGAGAGCGAAGAAACTGATAGCGTAGCTCCCGGTATGGATTGGTAGCGCAAGTAGGTCACTTCCTCGATTTTTAGTTCGTGCAGCCACCACCTGGTGCCGTCGGTATGTGGGAAAGGTCCATTAAACTAGCTTTCAGAAAAGGTACCGTTTGGCGTTATAACATTTATGTTTTGTAGCCGTCAAGGGGTCACATTCACAAACCCGGCAGTGTAAACATCAACAACGCATTTGTGTTTCCCGTTTTATCGTCCTAAAAATAAAGGTTTTATATTTACGTTTTTTTTTTTTTTTTTGGTGCGGTATGTCGTATAATTTAAGGTATCGGGGGACAGATCGTCTGGCTATGTGAATATTTGAAATATTTCTGTTAGATGGTCGTAACTACCACCGAAAACAGTCGATTCTTGCCTGAAATAGCATATTTTCACACTCAATTAAAATCACCAATAACATGATCTCAGGAGAGTTGTGTACCTATCGTAGCGTCATAAGCAATACACACATCTTTTTCTTGTCCAGATTCTGCAAAGTAATGCGTATTATTGCTTTTGTAACTCAGAGCACGTGCTCAATCATGCCACGTGTTTGTTAATTCTTGTTGTTGTTGTTCCTCATTCAGATTCTCCGCTATACGCTTTTATTTTATTTTTTAGCAGAGCCAAACACGTGCGTATACCGCCGACCTTAAGTATAGTACATCAAATTAAACTAGCTTCCTGATAAAGTATTCTTCGGCGTTGTATACTTTATTTTTCATGGCGTAGGTGGTCAGATTCTCGAATCCTGAACTGCAAATTTTCCTCGCCACATTGTTTTTTCTCGCGTTTTCGCGATAAAACACGTCAGCCTTGCCATGCTGGGATCAAATACACCAGCGACGGCAGTTATTTGCGAAGGATTGATCAACGCAAATATTTCCACTCGCTATTCATGAATTGCCGCAGTTCGTCGGAATCTGAATGACTTGACTGCATAGTAAAAACAGCAAAAAAAATAAAATAAAATAAAACGTTGTTGGTCAGTAAACGAAACTGCCATGGCGGGGCTCGCCAGTCTGAACAGCAAAGCGCCGATGCCGGCCAGTCACTGAACTTCCGTGTAAATACTGGCCATCAAAGACAGCAAAGTACCGATGCCGGCCAGTTACTGAACTTCCATGTAAATACTGGCCATCAAAGACAGCAAAATACCGCTGCCGGCCAGTTACTGGAACCTCCATGGAAAGACTGGACATCAAAGACAGCAAAAACCCGATGCCGGCCAGTCACTGTAACTTCTTCGGCTGAACTGGCCAGTGAGCAAGACGAAACCCCGACGCCGGCCGGGGCAGGTAGCTCACCGGCGTCAATGGCCGGGCGCCGCCATCCTGTTACCGGGACCGGCCGACGTAGTCCCGATACCGGCCGACGCGGTGAGCTACCTGGGTACTATCTGGTACAACCGAAATAACAAAAGTTATTAATGTTATTTTCCGGCAACGAGACAAAATTCACGCGCGTTTTCCCATAGAAATACACAGGAAGACTGAAAAAGTAGACTGCATGCAGTCTGCTTCAATTTGCAACCGGAAATCCCGAAGACACTAGCACCAGCTGAGCCTCTAGAGTTTATTATATTAACTCTACGTACTCAGCCGACTCCGACCAAACTGCTATGCTCATATCCGCCGCTATGATTTTGAGCGCTGGCGACGTGTATGTGATCTTCGCTACCGAAAGCGAAGCACTCTGGCCTCTTCCGACCAATCAGTAAGCGAAGGGAAACGACCGTTTTTGTCGTTTTTTGTTTTGTTTGCGCTCGCTCGTCACTCCAAGCTTTCAAACCGTTCTGCGCGTGCTAAAATCGAAAGTGCGGATTTTACGTTGTAGCGCTGCTGCGCGGTTATAATAATTAGAGAGGTACGTTTCTAATTTGGCAGAGATTCTGCCGAGTGTGTTGCGTGCCTCATGACGGCGTATTACGGAGTCTACAGCGCGGCGAAGTGGTGTCACAATTCTTCAAAAGAACTCGGAGTGCTCATTCTTCTGGTTTCCAACAGACTGCAGGTGAACCTCTATAGCAATTTTTTTTTTGTCAGCGTTCGAAACTCGATCTTTCCATTAGAGCATCGAAATGAATTGCGTATGCAAATTGCCAGGACTTTGGAAGCCTGCCCGGCCTGCCGACGAACAAGCTGCGCCAGCGTTGTTTGTGCAGCCAGCACTTCGACGCTACCGCGTTTGCAAGCGGTAGGAAGATTCGTTTGTGGAAAAACGCGTGGTTCCACTGTTCTTGTTACGAATCCGTTGCTGCAACGACTTGTTCCTCTGGGTGAGTTGCTGTCATAGCAAAGTTCAGTTAATTTGACAGCTTCGTGTTTATATCTTAGGATAGAGTACCGATAAAGCACCTACAGTCAGAGATGTAGTCACTCCAAAACAGTAGTTGCTTTCTTTCTTTCTTAATTGCATTGCCTATTAGCGAGTTTGCTTATGGTTTATTTATCGTTCATTCATAAGCAGCTCACCTCCAAGCCTTTTCTCTTTATTTCGGTGTTGATTTGTTTGTTTAGGTATTCAGAAGTTTTATTTGTGGTAGTTGTTTATAGAGCCATTTACATAATTCGATGATAAGTTCTTTTCTTCTCTTAGTTTGCACATTAAAGTAATTAACTTCGCTTCACATATTTGACAACTTTACTGCGTTTACTGGCTACTACAGTTCTTGGTTCCCCTTGGAGGGCGGTGGACTGCCAACGGAGTTTGTAGATACGTGTTTGAAATACCGCAACTCATTTGAATAGGGTTCAATAAAAAATACATTTCAATGAACGTGCTGTTTCTGTTTGATTGCACTGGTAATATCGCGCGAAGCGCAGTTGTTGTGATGTATATCGCTCGCGGCTCGTCTGCTAGACCGGTGCCGTGCTGGCCGCTCACAGCGGCCGGCGCGGCACCAGTCTAGCAAACAAACCAGAAAAAAAAAAAAAAAAAAAAACGGAGAGGGGGGGGGGGGGGAGGAAAAGGAGGCGAGGAGGGCGCACACCAACGACAATGGTGGCGCCATCTGGCAGCTTTTCGAGACCAATTTTCGTCTCCGACCGTACGTATGCTCGCCATTCTGCCACTAGCGCCTCGTGGCGCTAGTTTCTCCTTACCACGGTGGAGGCTACAGCTGCACTCGGTTGGTATAGTTACAGAAGAGGTTGTGTCACCAGCGATATATTAGACGCTCCCAGTTTTAGTCTACATGGCAGGGTACGCAGTTTATGCCGCTTTGAAAAAGCCGAAATGTCAAAAATGCCGGGCGTTGCTTACTGAAGAAGATAAGACGGCAACAGTTTTACTTGCACAGGAGAACTACTCTCTTCTCAAGAAATGGGATCGAGGGGGCTCTTTTATCCAACTCTGTTCGCCGTTAATGCCGTGACACACAATTACGTTGTTGCTCAAGAACTCTCCAAGCAGGCAGGGTTTCTGAAAATTCCGATCCAGCGTCAGTTCGTCACCGAGCTTACAATGGAACTGCTGTCCACCAACGAGACTTGTGACTTCAACGCATGTGAAGAAAGACACACAAGTGAGCTCGCGCTGAAACACTTGTTCTGGTGCAGCACGAACATTGTGCTGAAAAACTATTGTGGAAGGGTGAACGAAGAGGTTATGAGGCTAGCTAATTCCAAGCAAAAAAAAAAAAAAAGAATATGTGAAATCCTAAAATCAAAATAATTATTTGATATTCATTGCAACAGTTGTCATAGCATTATTAATGCGAAGCGCCATTAACGTCTACATGCCGTACATGTGCTGTGTCTTAGTGTCTCGAAAGCTACAGAGCGCCATCTAAGTTGCTCGTGTTTGTATTTGGTCAAGATGGATACAAGAAGAAAGTACGGATACACGAGGATATACATTTTGAAGATTTCAAAATGGGAGAGAACTTATATTCACAGCATCTATTCGTAGTGTGAATGAAGGCGGGTAGATGTGTGCATGAAGCTCCCACAGCTGCATGTGTCCCTTACTCAAAATTATGTTGTAAGTTTCCTAAGTTTGCCTGCACTCGGTTAAATCATAACTTGTGCACTTTGATTTAGGCGGCGTCTTTCCCTCTGTTTTGTGTCTTTTCTGCGTTTAATTTTTCGCCTTCGCGTCTCAGTCTCAGATTACTTACTTTATGATGAACATTCCCCAGTTCGCTTGAAGTTCTTTTTATTATCATACGTTTACTTCTGGTAAAAAGTACATTTCAACTCTTTGCATTTTTTTTTGTGCTCCAAACGTCTACATTTTTTTTATAATCTTCTTTTCATTAGCTCCCCATACGAATTCATTAACAACACAGGTCATCACCAACTTGATTGTTGCTGTTATGCATTTTGGCGGGTCCCATCACAAACAATAACAATTCGGGGCATTTATTTTTTGTTTGTTTGTGTCTTCTCACTCCTAGAAGTAATTAAAGCACCCAAGATTTGGATGCCTAAAACCAAAAACCTATCTCTCTCAAAACGTCGTTAACCTTGTTCTTTGATATCATAACAATAATGGTACGTCCTAATGTGCTGCCCGTGTAAGAAATTATGTTTTTCAGTCATATGGATATTCATAAATCCTGTTTGACCAATTAACAAACGTTTGGCTCAATAAAAAATGCCATCTACGTCGGTAAATCTATGCGCGACGCCTTCAGTGCAGCACTTTTCCGCGGCGCTCGCCAGCCGACTCGTGTGACGTCACCGGAGAAGCGTTGCGGCCTTCATCTCTAGGTGGTGTTGGTGAAACCCGGCACCGCGCATTCCGGAGGGGGAGAGCTCGGTGGCCGAGCGTCGGGGGACCGTCGGCTCAAGAGCCAGACGGCTTAATGGGTTCGCCCTCGCCTACATGAAGACGGCTCGCCGAGAATAAGTCTTCAATAAAATTTTGGTTGGGGCTAGTTGGTTCATATCGATTAAAAAGTTAAAAGGCGCGAACAAACAGGACGAAAAAAAAGAGACACGTACGACACGGACAGGCGCCAAATTGTAACTGATTTATTGAAACACGAATCATCGTCAAGCTCGATCCCAATCGCCTAAACACATGCACCTGATAAAAATCCCTATCTCTCATTACACACATCCTTCAAGAAACACAATTTGTTTGGTTAACAGATAAAGAGACGGCATGCTTACGCATCTATCAGCCGCTTTGTGTATACAGAAAGCCTCGATTAGTTCTCTTTCCATTTTTTCATTCCCTTTCTTGATAAACCTCGTGCGCTCAAACAAAGGTTCGCACCCACATCGTTTGCAATGCTCCGCAAGATGCCCACCCGAATTATTGCGTACGGCAAGCCTATGTTCGCGCGCTCTTTCATTAAAGCATCGGCCGGTCTGACCGATGTAAACTTGGCTGCAACTGAAAGGAATTTCATACACCACCTTAGTCACGCATTTGGTGTATCTTGTTACATGTTTCTTTCAGCACACTACAGACTTTCGTCGACGTTAACCCCGTGTCTAACAGCCATCTTTTTTTAAATCGTGGGACACTTTGGGGTGCAAATATGGTATTACCTGTACTGGCATCTTGTCTGTCTTTTCACGACTTTTGTCAACACCCTCTCGTTTAATTTTCTGTAAGAGCCTTTCACACACACTTGTCACCAAGCTCTTCGGGTAACCGGCCCTCGTCAAGCGTGCAACCTGCTGATCAAAGCTGACCGGCGGTCTATGCTGGTAGCTTTTTGTATAGGATGCGTGAAGGCAGGAGGATGCAATCCCCCGTTTTACGAGCTTTGAGTGGGCACTGCTAAAAGAAAGGAGGCCTTTCTTAGTTCGTGGATTATAACTCCAGCACAAATGATCCTCAGTAAAAAAGAGCTGTAAATCTAGAAACTGAATACTGCCTTCATCAGGCATTTCCCAAGTGAAGTTCAGTCCTCCGGACAGTGACTTAAGCAGCTTAACAATTTCTGCCACATCATTATCCATACAATTCGCTGTACATTCCCCCCAAATAACCAAGAAATCATCCACATAAGGAAAAATCTTGACCACGTTCATCCCGTCAAGATTCCTCGATATGCGCTTGTCCATGGCAGAAAGATAAATGTCACACAAAACCGGTGCCACTGAAGAACCAATACAAATGCCACTTTTTTGAACGTAGAACTGTTCATTAAAAAAAACGGCCGTGGACTGAAAGCAAAATTCTAACGGTGCTATAAAATGGTCGCAGTTGACAGCCGTAGAATTCTGGAACCCCACTTCACCTGACTGCGTTTTTCTCTCACGAACAGCGATGTAAAGTCCATCATGGGGAACCGAGTAAAACAGCTCTTCTACATCCACAGAAAAGGCTGTGGCCGCATTCTGCAACTCTGTTTTCAAATTTTGAATTAGTTCCCCGGAGATTCGAACCAGAAAGAGATCGTCAATGACTAAGGCACTTAAGTGACGCTGTAAGTACCTGCTGACCTGGACCTGCCAGGCACTCTTTTCCGAGACAATGACTCGTGAGGGACAGCTAGGCTTATGAGTCTTGCCGCTAAAGAAGACCTCCAAAAAACCATTTTCTGCCTCGTTGACCGCCTTTCTTAATCCTTCAAGGTTCACGTCTTTGAGCAACCTCAGCGGGTGGGCATCTTGCGGAGCACTGCAAACGATGTGGGTGCGAACCTTTGTTTGAGCGCACATGGTTTATCAAGAAAGGGAATGAAAAAATGGAAAGAGAACTAATCGAGGCTTTCTGTATACACAAAGCGGCTGACAGATGCGTAAGCATGCCGTCTCTTTATCTGTTAACCAAAGAAATTGTGTTTCTTGAAGGATGTGTGTAATGAGAGATAGGGATGTTTATCAGGTGCATGTGTTTAGGCGATTGGGATCGAGTTTGACGATGATTCGTGTTTCAATAAATCAGTTGGAAGTTGGCGCCTGTCCGTGTCGTACGTGTCTCTTTTTTTCGTCCTGTTTGTTTGCGCCTTTTAACCTTTTAATCGATATGAACCAACTAGCCCCAACCAAAGTTTTATTGCATCACATTTCTACTACTCTGGGCTCTTTCCTATATCATCACGTCAACCAAGATCCATCCATCACCTGTGTTAACCTCATTGCCATTTCTACATGCCAGTCCCGTTTCCTAACGCATTGCATCAAAACGAAGTTTGTGCCTCCGCAGGTGCGCGCCCTTTTCGGACTGCTGGAGCCATCATGGGGTCATGCCAGAAGAGTGTGCAAGAGTGTGAAGTCGGAGCATTGGCGACATGTCCGAATGTATCGGGACTGGTTACAGGTTTTGGTTTACGAATGGAGTGAACCTTGCTCCGCAGACCGTCGGCTTGCTGGGTACAAAAGGTTGGCGGCCCAGTCGACAGACGTTTTGTGGCAGCACACGCATGAACCTTCCGGCCAAGAAGAAAAGTGCGGCCACTTGTGCGAACAACGTCACTGTACTGGGCGATGTCTATTTGCCAGGAGACGTGCGGATGACTCTGGAAAAGGGTCCGAAGTACAGCTATGATGCTTCTTCAAGGCAGCTTGAGCTACTGGGCATGGCGCGCCGGGTTGCCAACCGCGTCAGTGAACAGGACAGAGAGCGAGCCATCAGTGAAGGAGTGGACTGTCTCAAGCACACAGTGAGTCGACAACTGAGGAAACAACCTCCTGTTAGACAAATCACTGACTTTATGAAGGACAAAGGGCTTACAGTGGTAGAAGCCGACAAAGAGGGCGGCTTCGTTGTGATGAAGGAATGCCTTTTCCAGGACAAGGCTTTAGCGGCTATTGAAAAGAATTTCAAGCCTGTCGAATTTCTCCCGAAGAAGCAAAGGACGGCTTCGCTGAGGTTGCTCAAAGACGTGAACCTTGAAGAATTAAGAAAGACGGTCAACAAGGCAGAAAATGTTTTTTTTTTTTAGGTCTTCTTTAGCGGCAAGACTCATAAGCCTAGCTGTCCCTCACGAGTCATTGTCTTGGAAAAGAGCGCCTGGCAGGTCCAGGTCAGCAGGTACTTACAGCGTCACCTAAGTGCCTTAGTCATTGACGATCCCTTTCTGGTTCGAAGCTCCGGGGAACTAATTCAAGATTTGAAATTAGGGTTGCAGAAGGCGGACACAGCCTTTTCTGTGGATGTACAAGGGTTGTCTTATTCGGTTCCCCATGATGAACTTTACATCGCTGTTCGTGAGAGCATAACGCAGTCAGGCGAAGTGGGGTTCCAGAATTCTACGGGTGTCAACTGCGACCATTTTATAGCACTATTAGAATTTTACTGGCAGTCTACGGCCTTTGTTTTTAATGAACAGTTCTACATGCAAAAAAGTGGCATTTGTATTGGTTCTTCAGTGGCACCGGTTTTGTGTGACATTTAACTTTCTGCCATGGACAAGCGCATATCGAGGAATTTTTACGGGATGAAAGTGGTCAAGATCTGCCGTTATGTGGATGATTTTTTGCTTATTTCGGGGGAATGTACAGCGAATGGTATGGATAATGACGTGGCAGATATTGTTAAGCTTTTTAAGTCACTGTCCGGAGGACTGAACTTCACTTGGGAAATGCCTAATGAAAACAGTATTCAGTTTCTAGATTTACAGCTCTTCTTTACTAAGGATCATTTGCGCTGGAGTTATAATCCACGAACTAAGAAAGGCCTCCTTTCCTTTAGCAGTGCCCACTCAAAGCTCGTAAAACGGGGGATTGCATCCTCCTGCCTTCACGCAGCCAATACAAAAAGCTGGCAGCATAGACTGCCGGTCAGCTTTGATCAAAAGGTTGCACGCTTAACGAGGGCCGGTTACCCGAAGAGCTGAGTGACAAGTGTGTGTCAAAGGCTCTTACAGAAAATTAAACGAGAGGGTGTTGACAAAAGTAGTGAAAAGACAGACAAGATGCCAGTGCAGGTGATACCATATTTGCACCAAAGTGTCCCACGATTTAAAAAAGATGGCTGTTAGACACAGGGTTAACGTCGTCTTCTCAGCCCCGTGCTAACTTTGAAAGATATTCCCCGCGATGACTAAACGAAAGTCTGTAGTGTGCTGAAAGAACCATGTAAGAAGATACACCGAATGCGTGACTAAGGTGGTGTATGAAATTCCTTTCAGTTGCGGCCAAGTTTACATCGGTCAGACCGGCCGATGCTTTAATGAAAGAGCGCGCGAGCATAGGCTTGCCGTACGCAATAATTCGGGTGGGCATCTTGCGGAGCACTGCAAACGATGTGGGTGCGAACCTTTGTTTGAGCGCACGAGGTTTATCAAGAAAGGGAATGAAAAATAGGAAAGAGAACTAAGCGAGGCTTTCTGTATACACAAAGCGGCTGAAATATGCGTAAGCATGCCATCTCTTTATCTGTTAAACGAAGAAATTGTGTTTCTTGAAGGATGTGTGTAATGAGAGATAGGAATTTTATCAGGTGCATGTGTTTAGGCGATTGGGATCGAGTTTGACGATGATTCGTGTTCAAATAAATCAGTTGGAAGTTGGCGCCTGTCAGTGTCGTACGTGTCTCTTTTTTTCGTCCTGTTTGTTCGCGCATTTTAACCTTTTAATCGATAAAGAAGTCTTCGTCTGGGGCTCGAAGAGGAAACACGTATTTTGGTCCGCTTGTTAGCTTTTAAATATTAAACTTATGTAGTCCTTTTCGAACAGTTATCTCGTTTTACTTTATCTATATTGAAGTTTCTTCGCGATTACAGACGGATGATCAAAAAGCCACATTTCAGTCAAATGTTTTACTCTGAATGCCCTATTGAAAATATCTCTAAAGGGCCCGTCAGCCTTTAAGGATTATGGGGCATCCACAGGCCTTCAAAACCCTTCAAAAATACCCCACAGAAAAACCCTACAAGGGTGCCCCATAAAAAAAGCCTTTAGCCCGTCAGACCCTTTAGACCATCAACCCTTTAGACGCCCAAATGACTGTGAACCATAGACAAAAATGCAGGTCAAAACATTGAAAATGTATTGCCGACATTTAGTTTTGCATGCATATTATAACTCAAAAAGGTGATAAAAAGCAACCTTGTTCAAACCCGGCGCAAGGAGCTGTAGACGAAAGAGATCACATCAAACAGGGACAACTGACTTCCCCTATTGAAAATCGCTCTGAGGGGGCCTTCAGGAATTCTTTAAAGGGTGTGAAGGGGACTTCAGGAATTCTTGTGATGTTTGAAAGGTGAACCGATATTTCCTGGTGGGTTCGTTGGCCCCGTCAGAGGCTCTCCTGAAATGTCTGAAGTCCCCTTTACAATGCCTTGAAATGTCTGAAACCCTGTCAAGAACTTTTCTAATGGGGTCGGGAAAACCTTCAGGCTTCTTGAGATCTCTGTGGGGACACGGCCTAGGTGGAGAAAATACATGTCGCAGAATTAGAACATAGCTACGTATTGTTCACAAAGGGAAAACAAATAATTATATGGAGAATGTCGATCGTATGTCTGTACGGTCAGTTTTTTATTACTGCTCTTCTATCAAACACAACTGGGCTCCTCGACCCGTCTGTCAGTGGCCGAGTGTTCGGTCGCCAAGGGGGCTACGGGTTCGATCGCCCCATGTGGAGAACTGAAAAGGCGCGGGCCGAGTGTTGTTGGCCGAGCGGCGTTTTGAGGAGAACAAGCTTTACTTGTTGCACTAATAATAATAAAAAGGGCAAGCCGAGAGCAGCGCGTTGCCCAAATTCAGGGACGCTGCGCTGGGGAGGTTCCGAGGGCGAAGCGGCAGCGACTCGTGCCGGGAACCGGTTTCCCCGCGGGGGACTGTCCCCAAAAGGGAAAAAAAAGTAAATAAACATAAAATATTTTGCTTTTCACCAAAGTCGGAAGTTCTCTCTTTTATCGCCGTCGCCAAAAACAGGAACGGGCAACTCAAATCCTCCCCCCCCCCCTTTTACAATGCCTACACACACACACACTGCGCTTCTCTCCCCCCGGCCAATGGGGAGAGGGTGCAATACGGCCAGTTCCGGACAGCACGCTTCTCCAATGGTCGGCGGGAGAGAGTGGTGTGAGAAAGCCGAAGAAGTCAGGAGGCCGCTATAGCCATTTTCTTTCCGCTCGTCGGCGGTTTGTTTCTCACCGCCATGGAGATCTGGAACGCACCGTTTCCTACATCCAGAAAGGTAAGCGCTGCTTTGAGGGCTCGCCCCTTGGTCTGTTTTAATCCGTGCCGTTTCTTCCTTGGTTCCGCAGGTGAACCCCAGTTCGGCGTTGGCCGTCTTCAGCACCGCTCGAGCACCATCGTGTTCAGCGCATTCAAGGAGATGGTGGCCGGTGTCGGCCTACTCGCAGCAAGCCTGGCAGCCGGGATCAGCGTTCAACCGCATGTAGTGCCTACGCACCGGGATCATGGCACTGTGGGTCCTGAGACGGCGGATGACGGCCGCTGTCCCGCCTTGTTCTTTGCGCCTCTTCGTCCGACCGGCCTCAAAAGAATTCAGCGAGCGAAAAATACGCCTAAGACGCCGCCCCGACGACATCGTGGACGAAACCGTGACTGTGCTCGGAATTTCTCAACGGTGACGGGATCTGCTTGCGAGTTCGTGGTTTTCGCTAAACGTGCTTACTGAGACTGTGTATGTGTACGTGAGGTGCACCTGCTCCGTTTTATTAGCTGAACTACCGTACATCAGGAATTTACCCAACGGCATTGTGAGTACTTTGAGATATATTTTTCGTTGTGATAAAGTTAGTTGTTCCTATTTTATATGATCTCTTTCGTCGACAGCTGCTTGCGCCCGGGTTTGAACAAGCGTTGGTTTTTATTGTCTTTTTGAGTGTTAATACGCATGTAAAACTCAATGTCCGCATAAATTTTCAATAACGTTTTGAACTGAATTTTTGTCTATGGTTCACAGTCATTTGGGCGTCTAAGGGGTTGATGGGCTAAGGGGTTGGGGTTGAAGGGCTGTGGGGCTGGGTTTTTTTTTCTGAGGGGTATATCTGAAGGGTATTTTTGAAGGGTTTTGAAGGCCTGTGCGGTCCCATAATCCTTCAAGGCTGATGGGCCCTTTAGAATTATTTTCAATAGGGTCTTTATCACCAAGAAAAATACCTTTGAGAGTACTCACAATGCCGCTGGGTATATTCCTGATGTCGGTGGTTCAGCTAATTAAACCGAGCAGGTGCGCCTCACGGACACATAGACAGTCTCAGTCAGCACGTTTAGCGAAAACCACGAACTCGTAAGCAGCACCCGCCGCCGTTGAGAAATCCCGAGCACAGTCACGGTTTCGTCCGTGATGACATCGCGCCGGCGTCTTCGGCGTATTTTTCGCTCGCTGGTCTGAAGTCGGACGGACCAAGAGGCGCAAGGAACAAGTCCGGACAGCGGCCGTCATCCACCGCCTCAACACCCAGAGTGCAATAATCCCGGTGCGCAGGCACAACATGCGGTGGGACTCTGACCCCGACTGCCAAGCTTTGCAGCGAGTAAGCCGACACCGGCCACCATCTCCTTGAATGCGCTGAACACAATGACGCTCGAGCGGTGCTGAAGGCGGCCTGCGCCGAACTATGGTTCACCTGCGGTACCAAGAAAGAAACTGCACGGATCAAAACAGACTAATTGGCGAGCCCTCAAAACCATGCATGCTCACGTTCCTGGAGGAAATTGGTCCACTCCAAACAGCCCGGCTCGTGGGATAACCGGAACCGCACACGAGCAGAGAGAAAATGGCTATGGCCTCCCCCACTTGCACACACCACCCTCCCCCCCCCCCCCCCCCCCAACCGCTGGCCTGGCAGCCCTGCAGCCTCTCCCCATCGCCGGGCGGAGAGAGGGGATTGCTTTTTGGGGACAGTCCCCCGTGGAGGGACCGGTTCCCGGAACGAGTCGCTCCCGCGTGCGTCCCTGTTCCTGGAAAAGCGCGCACTGCTCTCGGCTTGTTTTTTTTCGTGTTTTTTTTTATACATGGTTGCACAGATTTCGCTTCGAGCTGACAGGATTGCGTTCGCCTCAAAACGCCGCTCGGCCAACACCACTTGGCCCGCGGCTCGTCGATTCTCCACATGGGGCGGTCGCCCTCAGTGGCCTCTTCGGCGACCGAACACCCGGGCAGTGACAGA
Source organism: Ixodes scapularis (assembly GCF_016920785.2). Taxonomy (NCBI): domain Eukaryota; kingdom Metazoa; phylum Arthropoda; class Arachnida; order Ixodida; family Ixodidae; genus Ixodes; species Ixodes scapularis. The sequence continues at coordinate 736,824 of NW_024610026.1, read as the reverse complement.
CGGGTCCAGGAGCCCACTCGTATTTGATACAAGAGCAGTAGTAAAAATCTGACTGTTAACACACACAGGATCGGCATTCTCCAAATACTTATTTTTTTCCCCCGTAGCGTACAATAAGCAGCTATGTTCATTAATTCTGCGAAATGTGTTTTTTTCCACCTAGGCCGTTGCCCACAGACATCTCAAAAAGCCTGAAGGTTTTCCCGATCCCATTAGAAAAGTTCTTGACAGGCTATCAGACATTTCAAGGCATTGTAAAGGGCACTTTAGACATTTCAGGAGAGCCTCAGACGGGGCCAGTGAACCCACCAGGAAATATCGGTGCCTCCTTCAAACATCTCAGAAATTCCTGAAGTCCACTTCACACCCTTTAAAAAAATCCTGAAGTCCCATCAGAGCGATTTTCAATAGGGTGTAATGTACTTTTGCGGTAGTTATTCGAATATTATAAACATGGAAACGCTTATCTTAATTTTTATAATCAGAGAGGGGAAAAAAAGAGCAAAAAGCTGTCTTTACACAATTTGACGTGCCCTTGCGGAAATCCCATAATTCAAGCCGCCGGAACAAAATATTGAAAAAAAAAGGTTAAATTATCGATAAAACAACCACAAAAACAATGTGTATTGTTTTACATCTTTTTGATTATTAAAGTAACATATATTTTAAGTGATGCAACATTTTAAGCAGCGCTGAACACACACAACCTCAGATGACTGCGTAATGTATCGTGAAATTACTAACGAATCACATGCTGCACTTGTTCAGGCTGAGTTATGCGAGGTTTGGGAATGGTGTACCTTATGGCAATAGCTCTCAATACTACCAAATGTGGAACTATGAAGATGTCTCGTCGTAAGACGTCACCTTCACCGTACACTATTTGTAATACTCAACTGACATCTCTGACCTCATTCAAGTTTCTTTGTGTTAACATCCCTTCAAACCATCATAGCGCATTCTTATATAATCAGTAACGCTAATGCAAATGCTTGGATACTAAAAAAAAACGTTTCTTTAATTTCTATGTAATTAAACCTTCTTCTGTAAAAGATTTTAATACATTCAAAGCTGGAATATGCCCCAGCAATCTGGGATCCCGGTCCCGCAACGGTTGTAACAAACATTGAACTTCTACGAAATCGCGCCGCAACTTCATAGTCTGTAACCGTCATCGCACCGCAAGTGTTTCATCTATGAAAACCACCTTAGCTGTCCCTGTCTCTCCTACCCTCACGCTCTAAAGTATGTCGTTTGCGCCTTTTTCATGGAATGTATCATTCTAACGATTTTCTGAAAGACAAACCATCCATTAGCCCCTCTTTCTTTTATTCCTTCCTGCATCGATCACCGTCTTAAAGTCGGCATACTTCATTGGTAAACTTCAGCTTACATCGACTCTTTCGTCCCCAAAACGACATTTTAATGGAACCATCTTCCCGCATTATTAGTAACGATTCCATCATTTCTTTATTGATTGAGAAAAGCACTAATTACTCACTTTTGCTTAGATTATAATGGACTACCTTTTATAACCGAGTTGTCTTGTTTGTTGAATTTTTTTTACTGAACCCCCAGTAGATGTCCACCCCCTCTGCAATGCCCCATGATCTTTCATGTAATTAAATAAATAAATAGATAAATAAATTATACATTTCTGCATATTTAATTTTGCAATATTACAACTGATAATATTTTGTTATTCCTAAAATTACACCAACTCCACTAGTCGTGTTGCAGTTTCTTTCTTATCAGACAAAATTAATATTAGCAGGTGAATTTTAAAAAAGTTATTAATTTCTTAAGTTGTTTCGAGCCACTGGTCCAGACAAAATGTACCCAGATTTCCTAAGCAACATATTGGCACCATCGCAAGATCGTGAAGATTGACATAATATTGCGTATTCTTATAAAACGTTACTAAAGAGGGATACAGATATCTAAAAGTTTCCTTTCGTGGGAGTTTCAAATTATATTTTCATTTTATTTTTTAGCACTGTCGTTATTTATACTGTTCAGGTATGGACAAGTTCTGACTTGTCTTGTAAGATATTATCACCTTGTGAAAGAAATTAATTCAAATTATGCATGCGTTAGAAAGTCGTTCAAAGGACGGACGTGTGCACACGAATGAATTAATTGATCTTGTTGTATTTTTCTAAGCTAGATACAACATCGGTACTGTGGCGTAGCCCTATCGTGCAGGGAAAAGTTCGGTAGTAATAAATGAATAATTAAATATTTAGAAAAAGGCCTTTTTTATTTTCGTTTTTCATCCGCTAGCCATTGTTCAATCACGTTTCGTTTTTCTTTTTTTAGCCAACGCTTCACACGAAAATTTCCAAACCCCGGCAGCTATGAATTTTTTGCAGCTGCGAAGATTATTTGAAGGTTCGCTTACCTCTTCCACGGGACCTCAGGACGTCGCACAAGGTTATAAACTCTGAACGCCAGCGACGTTCGCTGACCTTCAGTGCCAAGTCATCGAACCTGCGAAAAGTAGCAGTAAAACATTAATAATCAAAAAGGCATTTATTCAAGAGATGACGTCATACTTGATACGTTCTGCAGTTGTCGATGTACTATAAAACGAGGCAGGGGCCAAACTCGAAAGCACTTGCTTTTCTAAGCATATTTACGAAGGTACTTCCTAATAGTCCGCCAACAATGCGTGCCGTAACCATTTTCATCGTTACTCTTCTTGTTCTAGGAAGGTAAGAGTTTCAAGCCAAAGTAATAGCACGTTGGACGATATGAATATAAACGAAGGACCTAATGACTGCAAATTTAGGTAACGCGTCTCGAAGATACTGATTATTTAATTACAGTGTAACACCTGAGACGGCGGTGTGAAAAAAAATTGTGAAACCTTCAAGTCGTGGTACAGTCTCAGTTATTATATTATGAACAATTATCTCCAGTTCGCCTGCCCGCAAATCGCTCTTTCGAGACTGAATATGTGTGCCTCCTTAATTCTCTTATCTCGTAACTCACATGCACCTCGTTAAACACAAATCATATATCATCTAGGCTGCATACATGTGCTATCAGAATATCAACAATAACTGTTCATTTCGTGTAGCAACTACGAGTGAGGGAAAAAATTACATCCGCTAATGCTATTAACAATGCAAGAGCAATTTATTCTGCAACAATAGTATCGCGCTTTAATTTAATACTGTAAGCATTTGACAATGTGGAATTTTTCACTGCATTGGGAACCCCAGTCGAATGCCACGTGCTCTTGAACAATTACAAACGTTGGTGTTCATGCCACATGCAGAACTATGATGCATGTGCCTCTGGAGACCATGGGCACTAATCTGGACACTGGCGGCGACTGTCAGTGGCCGTCGCCAGGATCGAGCGCGGCGCCGGTCAGTCACGGCCACCGAATTTCTCGCCGATTTTTTTCGACAAAGTTTCGAGATTAGGGCGCTAGAAAAGAAGACCCACCCGATAATAGCGCAGTTAAAGACAAAGGTGTACGCGAGCTGGACAAGGATGACGAAAATAATCCCTGGACAAAGGGAACAAAGGACAAACAGAAATCTTCGAACAGAGCTAGTTAAGTGGGGCGCGAGCGAAATGATCCGCCTGGTCTTGGCATCGAACCAGGGATTCCTGCATTTCGAGTGAAGCGCTCTTGCAACTGAAGTAACCAGGAGTTTGAGGTGCCTGGTTCGATGCCCGGACCAGGCGTATTTTTTCGGTCGCGCACCTGTCACCTTGCTGCGTTTGGAGATTTGTGTTGGCCCTTTGTCCCAACTTCCCCCCCCCCTTCCCTTTTGTTCCCCTTCTCCAGGGATTATTGTCGTCAGACTTTTGGACTTGTTTCGGGTTATTTGCCAGCTCGCTACAAGGAACTAGAGTTATGCAACTCTGGTCGAGGTGAAACGTTATGCATAAAGAGCTCTAAATCTACAGTAACGACAAGGCCCCGGTACGTTACTGCGAATATAACTTCCCAAATTAAAACATTCGCAAGTATGTTTCTATCAACCTCCTAGGAAATAATTTGTAGAAATATTTTCTGAGGAAATTTTGCATATATATTTTCAGTCGATCTAAAAAGTCACATGGTATGTAGAGAGCAAGTATCGGTTCTCGCGCCGGGGTAGCGGATATGTCAGGATGCCGAACTCTCATTGGCTATGATTGGAAGGGTGCTGTCTAGACTTCAAGAGAGCTAGCACTGAGGTCTACCGACTATTCTTTCCTTCAGAGCCAATAAGAGCTCAAAATTCTGACGTCACCGGAACCCCTGCCAAGAAGCAAGCGAACCGCGAGGTTCTAGCAGACGATCTCAAGGCGTATTTTCGCTCCGCATAGATATGGAACACCCGCACGTTTTCTGCTCGTTTGTCTAAAATATGTACCATAAAAAATCGGGGGAGCGCGAACACCAATTTTACTAAAAACTGGGTGAATCTAGACGTGGGCGCTTGTCCGGTGAAATCGGGCGCTTAACAAATATTTTGCAGAATTCCAGTTTTTCTTTTTTGTTCTTTTAATGTTGATAGTGGGCACTTGAAGGAAGTGTGCCCTTCTGCAGTATTTTACGGTATGTATACATAAAAGGTGTTTTTTTTAGTTGCACCAAATTTAAAAGAAAAAGGGAACGTGAAATAGAGTAATTTGAGCCCTGGGGAAGTGTTAGTGGCCATGGCGGTCTCTAGAAAAAATGTGAAATTAGGTAATTAGTTTGCTAATTAACTAAAGTGTTTTAACTAACTTTTTAATTTTTCACTTGAGGGCACATAATGTGTTTCGGGAATTGAAGATCGGCCACAGTGTGGTCTAGTTGTGTCGTCCAATTTGGATAAAAAAATTCCTAGTATGCGCCACGGGGTCGAGAAATGTCACTTTGGTAAATGACGTCAAACCCAAATTAAACAGGAAAGAGCGCCGGCAGAGTTATCGCTTCGTCCTTCCGGGCATGCGATTCGTCATTATCACGGCCGGTTCTACTTGCTTAGGCGAGCCGGTCGCGATAATGACGAATCGCATGCCCGGAAGGACGAAGCGATAACTCTGCCGGCGCTCTTTCCTGTTTGGTTTGGGTTTGACGTCATTTACCAAAGTGACATTTCTCGACCCCGTAGCGCATACTAGGAATTTTTTTATCCAAATTGGACGACACAACTAGACCACACTGTGACCGATCTTCAATTCTCGAAACACATTATGTGCCCTCAAGTGAAAAATTAAAAATTTATTTCAAACATTTTAGTTAATTAGCTAACTAATTACCTAATTTCACATTTTTTCTGGAGGCCGCCATGGCCACTAACACTTCCCCAGGGCTCAAATTACTCTATCTCACGTTCCATTTTTTTTAAACGTTGGCGCAGCTAAAAAAACAAGAACACCCTGTATAGTTGTACATAACCTTACAAACGCTGTCTTTTTTTAACGTGATCGATGTCGTCATAACATTTATTCAATTCTCGCCCCTAATTTTTCATATTTATTACTTCACAGCTTCTACTTTGTCATGTCAGGACCCGCTTGGCAAGTGAAGGCGAAGAGACCTGCATGTTATAAGATAGTAAGTAAACGAAACATTTTAGGTTTCTAAATATTGTTCTGATTCTTTGTCGTAATCAAACTACAGTGTGTAGAATTTGAAAAAAAAGAGAAGATTATTTTAGTGTGCATTGATGACGTTAGTGGGCCGCTATCCCTTTAAGTACTTAAATTCTGTCTGGAGCCTGTTGACAGAAACAATGATAAGAATTTCCTAAAGTAAATATATTTTAAAGTAAAAAACACCTGCCCGGATGTACGCCTAAATATATATATATATATATATATATATATATATATTGACTGTGCAATGTCGTATAGTATGTTGTCTGCATTATCCTGGTAAAATAAATCAGAACTACAATTAAGTTTCCAGTGAAAAATAGATTCAAGTTTTATCGGTTGTACCGCGCTACGAGCATAATATTGCATTTTGTTAGCAAAACAAGGAGCAATACCTGGGTAATGCTAATTTATTTAAAGCCTTTTTTATTTGAGTCATTCAAATTGCTCTTCCTGTGTTGACCAAAGAAACTTTAGCTCTAGGTACTTTAGAACGAAGTGTAGTAGAAAATACCTTAACCCGGATGAGGAAGTCCGCAAAAAGGCACATTTTCCCCGCAAAGGCAAATCGCAATTGCGATGGGGAATTGCGCCGCCATTAGAAACATTCATTGATATCACAGTGTAGAAAACAGCGTACAAAATACTGAACTTCGTAATCTGAGAATGTGAAGCAGCCTGATTAGATTCTACTTGAGTACCTCAAGGAGCGATTCTGAGGTTGGTTGATTCATCGCGATTATACTTAGCCAGCCAGAAAAGTTTTCATTTTGTTTAATTTCCTCGAAGCGCTCAAAGGCATTACACATGCGGAACGAAAACATAATACGCTTAAATACAACGCGCACTAAATTCGGACAATTTCTACAAAGGGTTAAATAAACTTCTTGTTTTTCCTTTGACTCATCTACATACGAACTCAGCTCTTCCTGGTTAAAAAGCAGAATGTACACAATGCATGAAAGAAAAATAGAAAGAGAATGGGACCTTGACTAAGATAAGAAGAGGCAGACGATGCTGAGTATTTGTTTGTATGTGCTCCTACCGCTAAAAATAATACGAAAGTAAGTTGAACCTTTGGTAAACAGGTCGTCTTGTTTGGATAGTTGCAATTAAAATATTAAGATGTATCATAAAGAATACAAGGCGACGGACCTGGAAAAAGTTAGTGGTTTTCCTACTTTGATGCCTTCAATGCTGAGGCTATTCATCTGAAGTGTTTTCGTTCTAATAGAACGCCCTTAAAGGGTGAAGGCTAAACGCGTTCTTCACATAAATATGAAGTCAAAAACCATAAAATTACGCGATTGTATTGCCTCCAAAATGTATCTTGAAAGCAAGCCGTTGGAAAGCCCCTGTGTGTCAGTATTTTGGCACCGTAACACTCTATGAACTATAATCTGAATTCGCGCAAAAAATGCACTCAGTCTTATTCAGGTGAACCACGATCCCTGTCGCATGCCACATTTCGATAGCAGAGGAATGGTGCTTTTCCTACTGGATCCTTTATTAATTTTTCTGCCTGTGCTATCATCTAGAAGGATGCTTCCAACGATACTTTCATTAGTCAGCCTCTGGGTAAATGTCTCTGTGGTACTTGCTGAAGTTGTTACCTGCGTGAGGTATATCTGCAATATGTCTCAGACCGGACGAGCAAGTATCTCAACTGACAGGTTGTGCCCTAGCTTGCTGATTGGGAATTTCATGTATCACGCGCCGCCCATAAAGTCGTTCTTTGGGCATGCTTAGAAGTACGTCTAAATGTTTAAAAAGCCGACTGTAAGGGAGCGATGAGGCGACTTCACGCGAGCATCTCAAACGCCGTGTTTGGACGTTTTGGAGATTTTTCCTTAACAGAGTCAGCTGAAGAGAGGTCGAGCATATCCGCTTATTTCTTTGTGTGACAACACACTTAATTCTTGTAGATTAAAACACGAATTTGCGGAATGCATAAAATTAACACAGAAGCAAGAAAACATTGTTATGATATGACGTAGACAGAAGCATTTGTGGCCTCTGCGCAGACAGTGCACATGATCACAAAGTGGGATTTTTAATTTTTTATTTACCTTTTGATAGGAGCAAAGAAAGTTCAAAGTGAAGTTCATTTTTATGATGACAGCAATTTCTTACCGCGTCGCGGCTAGGACGAACAGTTGTTTCTACGTACTAACCATCCCTAATCTTTTGCTTTTTTTCATGCTAACGAATTCTTGGAAATTATTTTGACCATACCGAATTTGATCAATTTAGCAACATTTGTGTTATATAAATAAGCACTCTCTATAAAATATATTATTTAGCCATTGTCTAAAATACATGTTTATATCTTGTTACAGGAATGCACGAAAGATGCAGACTGCAAAAGAGGGTCCTGCTCACGTTGCAATAGTAACGTCTGGGGCGACAACACTTGCCGCTGAGAGTAGAGTGGATCAAGGGTCTTCATGCTCTAATGCACAAATAAACGTTGGATACTATATTGTTGCCCGTGTCATATAGCTTAATTAAATGACTTAGTATCTTATGTTGAAAAAAAAATGCACAGCCGACTTGGGCCAACTGGGGACACCTCCAGACACTGCACTGCGCCCAGCCATAAAAGCTGGAGGTCGCACCTCGGACGGATCTTGATATATTTTTTGGCGCGGCCTTGCCTACTGTCGAAGCTCGCCCGTGAACAATTCAATCACTCAAATACTACAAATAAATTTGGAGAAATGTTGCCTAGGACGACAAACATTTGGAGGAGAAACGACTGGTTACTCTCATCCTATTGGCTAAATTTTTTTAATCGTTCTCAGACAATTATTAAGACATGTATGTCAACTTTCTCAAGCTACTGTTACATAAATATCACTGAAGAACATCTGAAAAAATTCTGAGAGGCCGTGAACTCAATACCAAGCTCGTACACCTATAACGAACATAACTTTCCATTGGCCTTTCAACCTGTTGATCTGAACCTTCGTTGGGGGAATGTTCCAGCTCGGAAGGTTCAGATAGTGCAACGAGCAATGTAAGTTTGGTGAACAGAAATATACATAGACGGCCTTATATTCAACATCAATAAGTAAGAATCACTGAGGTGATGCAGTTAAAACATCGGTTGAAAGGAACTTACGGCACATAAGGAAATGAAATACAGCTCAGTTAGATAATGTGGCAATCTTAGTATCTTTAAAAAAAGAGAAAAAAAAAACAGATCTGGGATTTGTACGTTGTAGGGGGACACGTTCGCAGTCACATGCTCGAGATAATGTGAGAGGAAGACAGAATACATTGGCGTAGGTATATGAAATGCCATATTTCTGCTTGTAGTGAAATCTTGGTAAAACAAAAAAGCGTAGTGTTAAGCATACGGCGATGCGTGCTGTTGGAGTACTGAGTTTTGTCATCTAAAATTAGCATTTGTTTTACGTGTTGATATTTCTGAAATAAAGAAATAGATATATTGGATCTGGAAGCAGCTACATTGCCTACCCGGGGCTAGTGAGGAATTATGTACCTAAGACATTTCCTCGTATAGCTTCACTCGAACTTTGCTTCACTCGAACTTTGCTTCACTTGCTAATTTCACTCTAGCTTCACTCTAGATCTAGCTTCGCTCAAGCTTCATTCTAGCTTCACTTGAATACGGTAACCAGGATCCCAAAGAGATGACTCATTTAAGCTTGATCTGTATAAGCGTTTTGTAAAGAATTAATTAACGGAATAGATAAGTAATTAAAACTTTTATTTTAATGAAGCCTACCGTGCCTTTTAAGTGTTAGTAATGTAGGCAAAATAAATCTTCCATGAGGGAAAAGATGGTAGGCGAACTTTTAAGATCTTGCAAACAGGCAAGTCCCTGAGGAGGACGATTAAAACGCCCAGAATGAGGCCTAGGTGACGCACACGACACCCGAACACCCGCAAAGTAGACAAAGAGAGGAGGGGATGGATTTCATTTTCCACAAAAATACAATTGTGACCACAAAGGTCGGCAAAATGCTGATAGTTTTCAGCATGACGTTTAAGCCAACGCCCCTGAAACTTGCTCCAAGCGGTACGATGGCATCATATTCAGGGTGTCTGAGATACCGGCCTACACTCTAAGAAAAAGTGAGCATCCCCCTAGCCATCATGCGTTTTGACGACTGTAACTACCCCACAGGCTTACTTAACAACCCACTGGGCACGAGCCATTAAGCGTTACCACCCTGTTGGCAAGTGACAAGCATGGGGTAGTCACGTTTTATAAACTCTTGAATTGAACATTCAAGTGCATGCAGTCGTTCAATAGTAAAAGTCACTTCAAAAATCTCAAAAAGTACTTGAAACTTGTTTTCTTTGTGCGTTGTTACCATTTATTCAAATTTGAACCGGTCGAAACAGGCGTGTGGCTCAGTTCGCCTAAACTGGCAGAAAACAAACATTGCCAAAGAGTACAAGCAACCTTGGTAGGCACCTACTAAAACCCGAGGCAGATAAAAAGTATCGCGGTTGTCCTTTTTGGTTCCGTCGCGGGTTTTACCATGTACTGCTAGTAAACAGCTGGTATCTGGCGTCGTGCTCGAGGAATTTAACCAAATCTCTAGAAAAGCACAGGAAGCTACGCACAGGCGTGAGTTGACTTGAATGTTTGCCGGACGAGATACTCTTGTCGTCTTTCATAGTGCGGTTCAGTAAAGAGCGTGCTCTGATTAAAGGTGTGATCGGTCAGTTCTGCGTGCTGATCAGTTGCAAATGGCCTCCTCGGTTCCGCCGAACTTGCATGCCTGTCATACCCAATTTCTTTTGCTTTCAAGTGCAGTGAAGTACGAACCATTGAACACCACGAGCGAGGCCGGACAGGACGAACGTACACAAATATCTGGGATCATGCCCGTGTATTTCAGTATTTCTCTGTCTTGGGATATATGATTCGCCTTCACTGGCTCATTTGGCACATTTCATCGAGCATACTAGATAAAAAATGCTTCAAATAAGTGTGTCATCCAAGGTGGAGTACTTTGAAGGGGACTAGTATTTCAGGCCTTTCGGCACGCGCTCCTTTTACCTATATGAAAGATTCCAAGTAACTTTCCAAAAATAAGGCGTTGGCAAACATACACATGCTATTTGGTTTAGATTTTTTTTTTTTTTTTTAGAAAAATTAGTGCTGGAGAAGTTAGCAGGTGCAGCGCAGAAAACTATGTTCTCGGCGTTCTTTGATGCTTGAGGCCGGTTCAGACACTTGCGTTTGAATGCGTTTGACAGCGTTGCGTCGAGAACCGAAAGCGACTCGCCGGCACATCTGTGCTTTGTATGAAGCGTGGAATCCAATTCAAAGAATCGTCTTGGCACGCGATCTAAGCAGCAGGGATGTCCTGGCTTCTCGCTGCCGCAAGGCAGTCAAACGCAACTGTCTGAACCAAGCTTCAGATAATTTAGCATGCGTATTTCACGTTCGCGGTAGATGAATGCAGGGGCCCGAAAACGGCAATTCTGCACTCTCCTCTTGGCGCGAGCGCGAGCGCATAAAAAGCGTATTTGAAAGACACGCGCTTGAGCAGAAACAATTGTAGCGAAAAGAAGAAAACTGAAGCAACGCTTCGGGGAGGACCGGCGGACGGGCTTCGCTAGAATCACCTGCACGCGCTCAGTGTACTCAACATTTACTCAACCGCCGCTGAAGTCATTCGGATATGTAAAAAGAGAAACGAAAATGCATCAGCGTGTTGAAAAAGTTGTGGTTGCAGAAATTGGTTTCGATAATTAATACAATTAATTAAACAGGCTTCTGTATACTTGAAGTGTAGGCAAGCGAGAAAACGAAACTGATCAAAACGTGACGTGTAGCGACTATTCAATTTGATTTATAACCTGCAGTTCACTTTTGCAATGTATAACATTAGAGATACGAGCGCTTTCCTAAGGGCAGTAGTGGAAAAGAATATATACGGCTAAATCTTGCACAGTCTTTTCGTATTTATGCAAAATATGACAGTGCTCACCATCCTAATCGGTCACAGAAAATACAGCAGTATATAAGCTGGTGGTGTCGACTAGTTGTGTGTATGGGAATGTAGAGTGTCAGTACCTCATGTTGTACCTTGTGCTGTTTGTGAACGCGTTCATGTATAATATTGTAGGTGTCGCGTATGTGTGAAGTGTGGTGTGGAATATGTAGTGCGTGCATGTCTGGCGCAAAGAGCTCGATTTGTCTGGTGAGGCGCTCAGAGCAAAGACTGTTGGTTGCTGTTTTCTTTGTTTGAGCGCTGTCCGTTCGGTGATGCGTTTTGCCGCCCAATTCAAGGAGTCGCGTGTTTATGTGTCTACTTACTTGAGTGAAAAACATGGGGCGCTCCATGGCTCCACGGAGCAGCCGAAAGGGTTCGACTCTCGGCCTCTTGTCCCAGTAGAATCAGTCCCATAGCCAATCGAATGGGTGTTCCGTGCGGTGAATAGTGCGTGCACAGACGCGGTGGGGATGAACTTGAAAGTGGATAACGAAAGCTAAAAGGTGAGCAGGAGCGTTGAAGGACCCGATGCCGCTTGAATCGGTAATGCCTCGCCTCGCCGCTGTCAACCGAAAACGCCGGATCACTTACGGCAAGCACAGCAAGCAGATTCTCTGTTCAATGAAGACATCATTTCATTTGTCGCTATACGAGTCCTTCTTTGAATGTTTTCTGGCCGCGAAGTAAATACAGCCGGCCGCGCGAAAGCAGTCGCGGACAAACCCCCTCGAATGCCCCCCTCACATCGCCGCCTCTACTCGTAATGGTGGCGGTGCCGGTGCTTCGAGGCGCGTTTTGGACTGCTTTAGTGCTCACGGAAGGCAGCGAACGGGCGTACGCACTTGAGAATCGTATTTTAGCAAAAAGCAGTCCAGCTCGCTAGGCCTTACTCGTATTGCTCCACTGTCGCTTGCCAGCCGCCATGTTGCTTTTGGGGGTGCTCACTGTGACTACCTGTTTATTGCATGCCGCGTGACTACCCATGAGGTCATTAGTAATACTAAAGGGGGGTAGTGATATCGGTGACGGCTTCTGACTACCCCAAATGTAGTACCCTACGACTACCCTTTTGTTGAGAGTGTAGCCATTTAAACCGACCGCAAAAATCGGTTTCTTAACCTACCGCTATGAATTTATGCAACGTTGCCCACAGGTAGTGCGTTTGTTCTATAAAATTTGCAAAAGTCCAACCTACCTGACAAAAATGTAAAAAAGAGAAAAGGATTAACTTCTTTGGAAACGAAGCGAAGCCGCCCGTCTTCAAGCTATAGGGCGCTGCTTGACACGGGAGACAAGAGATGGCAAAGCGGTCGCAACGCCAACTGACGCCAACGAACGAGCATACGGCGCCGAGAGCCGGCGTCATTAGCGGACGTTATTCTCGACTCTAAAGCGGTGCGCGTTCCGCAGGCGGCGACAGTCGCAGAACCAGAAACAGTCGCGGTAACAAAAGAACCTGCAAAGCAGATAACACAAATACCCCCCCCCTCAAAAAAAACAAACAAAAAAAACAGCAAAGAAAAAGTCGAAATAACCCGACAAACCATTTTTTTCTCAATTATGTGCCCATTCAATGTGTTCTATTACAAATTTTTGGAAAACCGGAGACGACGGACAAAATTGAGACGTCTTGTGTGTAGTTAAGTGTTTTATTAGTAAGGATGATAAAATCATGCATTGACAACTGACATCGGAAAAGCTTGCGCCGCCTTTCAGTGGAAAATATCTTCTGCTATTTGACGCCGGCTCTCGGCACCATATTCTCGTCCGTTGGCAGCCATTGCCGTCGCGACTGCTTGCGCCACCTCCTGTTTCCCGTGCTAAGCAGCGCTCTATTGTTTGAAGAGCGGTGTCCTCGCTGTGTTTCCATGGGAGTCAAGACTTTTTTTTTTTTTTACTTTTTCCTCAGTTAAGTTCGCTCTTTGCAAACTTTATAGAAACAATGCACTATCTGTGGACAACGCTGCACAAAATCGAAGCGCGATAGGCTAAAAAACCGATTTTCGCGGTCGATTTAAAGAGTCTAACCGCTATTTGAAACACCCTATATGTATGTAAATAAATATGATATGCGCACACGCTCAGACAGACATGGATATAGAGATATGCATCATTTTTACTACGCAGGAAATGTAGCAGGGTGACTAACGTCATGCATTTGAAAGAATCCGCAGGAAAAACGTATGCTCACACATTTCCATCGGATGTTCTAACCCGAACTTATGTGATAAGGAGGCCAGAATAACCTTTTCTTGTAAAGCTTGCCCTAGTTCACTCCCGAATATTTTAGGCCGAATCTTCAAGAAAGCGAGTGTTGTAGACGAGGATCCAGTCGCGCCTTTATCAACTCAGATTCTCCCGACGATGATCAGCATTCATTCTCGCGCTAGCCAGCCGTAATGGCGACACGCTGTCGCTCGCTGCTGCCACCCTCTACGCTCGCAGCAGATTTCTCGACGTTTGTTTTTTCTTTTGTTTCTCAGAAAGGTTGGACGAATAAATCTTTATTTTACTTTATTATTTATCGTATCTTTTCCTTCATCTTTGATATCTCTGTTGAAGGTGCGAGGTAATTTTCCATGTCTCTTCCTCATACGACCGCGAGTAGCCGCCTTACTAGATTGATTTCAAGCACCGGAGAACTTTATTCTATGATGCCAGACGAAGCCCGCGCAAGCCGCCGTAGTGAACGCCAGCTGCCTGAATATGTTTCTTTGCCAACACAACCAAGAAAGAAGTCGCCGAACGTGGAGATGTTTTCACTGGGACAGCAGACCGAGAGCCCTGCCGCTGCACCTCAGGTCGTATACCGGCCCGTCTAACATCGAACGCCGAAGCCCTTTTACGGCGAAGTGTACAAAGACGCCGACGACTGGACGCAGCAGTATGAGCGAGCTGCCCGTCACAATGGGTACGCCGGAAAAATGCCTACATCTGCTTCTGCTTTGAAGGAAAGGCATGTACCTGGCATGAAAACCTCGAAGCGACGATTACCACCTGTGACGCATGAAAGGACGGGCTCTGTGGAGCGTTTGTTACCCAGCAGAGACGTGATGGCGCCAAGGAGCTGCTTCAGAGAAGGGTTCAAGGTCTTAACAAAAGAATCGTGAGCGTCGTCGAGGATATGCTCCGACTCAGAAGTCGAGCGGACACCGGAGATCTTAAAGCAAAGAAACTGAGGATGCTCATGCTCGGCGCTAAGGAAACAATCTTTAGGATTCTTGAGCGCAGTCCACCTGCGACCTTCGAAAAAGTCATAGAGGACACGAACATTGAACGTGTCATTCACACATGAGGCTTGCACTACCAGCGACTACCTTGCGTCGCTGTATTGTCGTAGTCAAGCTGCTACTTTGGTTCAAGTACGACGGCCATCCGCGAGGTTATCTGGAACGTCGTCCGAGAGGAGCTCTGACAGCTGCTTCCCACTGCTGAGCGCCCGGCCTTATATTCAGCTGCCGAGATCACACGCTCCGTGGCCCAGCGAGCCTCTCAGCCGGAAGCCCCCGTCAACGTGGCCTCCCCGGAGGAGCCGACGTTGACCTACGTCGCCATGACCCAGCCAACGCCGCCAGTTGCCCGCCAGTACATGGCGCCTTCAACGCAACACGCCGGTACACCAGTACGCTCGACGCCAGGAGGAATGACCCCACTACGTCCGCTAAGAACAGTCGGCGCCAAGGAAGACGGACGTCTGGAGAGCGGCTGACTGATGCTTTCCTGTCACTGCGGTGATGCCGCCCACGTTTACTGTCGATGCTCCTACCTCCAGCTGCAGGGGTTTGCACCCAATGACCCTCGACCACACCTTGGGGAGTGACCTCGGGAGGTTGAGGATTACCTACGCCGCTCGACATCTCCCAGGCTGTCTGTTGCTGAGGATGCAGTTCGCCCTCACCCCGACGCTCATAATCACCCTTCCGCCGGTCTCGCCGGGCAGCCAGTCGCCTCTCTCTTCTCGTCGGGATAACTAAGGGCGTCAACTACTGGAGGTGGTGTTGCCGTGGACGGAAGAATTTAACATCCACCACAAACGTCAGAGGGCACCCATATTCGCGACGAGAGGCATCGGAACGACGCTTCTGTGGCGGTGTTGAATAACCTCGACGTTCACCTCGACGTTAACATCGACGGCCACGACGCGACAGCAGTCACCGAGACCGGAACAGACTATTTCTGTTTCAGAGGAAAGCTCTTTCGCCGCCTTCTGAAAGTGATGACGCCGTCGGATATGGTCCTACAAGGACATTCGCCGCCGTGGGGGAACTGGAACTACGAACTGCTCCCCGATGGATCCCTCCCATGAGGACGCCACCAGCCGCGATCCGAAGTATAGATCACGTCGCGCGTCTCAAGCCGTATTGTGCTCGATTGAATTTAATACTATTTATGGTTCAAAGTGTTGGATATAGCATGTCGGAGTTCACGCGCGTAAGAAAAAAGACGTCGAGGTTGTCCACGCGCGGGGGAGACTCGCGCGGGCTTGTGCATGGCTTGGCATGGCGGACTGGTTGGTGTTCTTTTTGTACATACGTTGCTGACCTTAGTGTAAGATAAACCCTTTTGTCTTGCTAGTCCACAGCGACTATGCCTCTTTCATTCTGCGCCCCGCAGAATAAAACATGGTGTCAGAAGTGAGCCAGCCTGATGATGATGTATCCTCCCGGTAACCTGCGAACGTCCAAGCTCAGCAATGGCAACGTCTCAAGCTGGAGTTCCTGATTCGTCAAATGCTGACAGCGCCGATACACCCGGCCACAGCCAAGCTTCAGGTCCGCAGCTGGGATACAAAACGCCCGTGACCATGACGTCGTTCCAGATTACGCCGCCGGAGCCGTTTGCCTTCGCGAATCCCAATGATTGGCCTACGTGGAAGAAACGATTTCTTCGCTACCACACGGCGTCGGGACTGAGCGACAGGCCAGAAGCCAGCCAAGTCGACACACTAGTTTACCTGATGGGTACACAGGCTGAAGAGGTGTTCAACACGTTCAAGCTCAGCGATGCTGAACAGAAGAATTTCGATCTAGTCCTGAGCAAGTTCGACGCCTACTTCATTCCCCGTCGGAACATTATCTTTGAAAGGGCACGTTTCAACACACGAACTCAGCAGGACGGTGAGTCCGTCGAAGATTTCGTTACGGCTTTACATGCTCTGGCAGAGACTTGCAACTACGGAGTCCTTCGAGAGGAGCTAATCCGAGATAGGCTCGTCGTTGGCCTCAAAGACAAGAAAGTTTCTGAAAAACTGCAGCTCGATGCGGATCTAAGTTATACGAAAGCATTGACTGTGGCACGCCAACACGAGGCCGTCCATCTGCAACAAGCAGTAATGCACAAGGAGCCATTAAGCGAAGTCACCATAGACAACGTGCGGACCGGGAAACATCGACCGTCCTCACGGAAGACCCTCGCGAAAAGCCCCGCTGGTGCATCGAGCCCTCTACCGTCAACGACTGCAAAGGTCCCAAAAGGCAAGAACCAGACAAGCTCTTGCGGCTGGTGCGGTCGCGAACGACATTCAAAGAATGCATGTCCGGCAAAAGACGCTACTGGCAGACAGTGCTCAAAGAAAGGACACTTCGCCACCGTCTGTCGGTCGGCGCCAGCTGTAAGCAGCGTTCAAGAGCAAGAACCAGGCTTCCTGGGTCTCACAAGTCACGGAAGGTCTTCAAACTGGGACGTCACAGTGGTCGTCAATAACTAGGAAGTTGTACTCAAAGCCGACACAGGAGCGGATAAAACAGTGCTTCCAGAAGGCCTTTTCCGCCATCTGTTCAAAGGTATACAACTCCAGCCAGCGAAACAGCCCCTTGACGGCCCCAACGGTAAGCCACTTATCGTTGTCGGCACGGCCCAGATGCACATGACTTTCAACGGACGAACAAGCATTGAAGAAGTTTACGTACTTCAGAGCCTGAAGTCACCACTTCTAGGCAAGCCTGCCATCGAGAAGCTTGATGTTCTAACTGAACTCGCTGCACGCATCGGCGTTATCGGAAAGGAAACGTCGAATCCGAGTACCCTGACCTCTTCCAAGGTTTAGGAATCTTGAAAGACGAATACGACGTCAAGCTACAGCCAGAAGCTCAGCCTTTCGCGCTGACGTCTCCTCGGAGGGTACCCCTGCCGTTGTACGAGAAAACAAAGCAGGAACTTCGACGCATGCAGAACGAAGGAGTGATATCACCAGTAACGGAGCCAACATCTTGGTGCGCGCCAATGGTAGTTGTGCCAAAATCATCTGGGGCGCTCCGCATTTGCGTGGACTTCACAGAACTAAACAGGTACATACTGCGAGAATGGCATCCAATACCTGCCGTGGAACACACTCTGGGTATGCTACAAGGTGCAAAAATATTCTCTAAGATAGACGCAAATTCTGGGTTCTGGCAAATCCCAATCAGCGAAAACAGCAAGCTCCTGACTACGTTCATCACGCCATTCGGACGCTTCTGTTTTAACCGTTTGCCGTTTGGCATCTCTTCCGCCCCCGAACATTTCCAGCGACGCATGGCTCAGATACTGGAAGGTCTGGATGGAGTCGTCTGCCATATGGATGATGTACTCATCTGGGGGTCGACAAGACAGCAGCACGACCAACGACTACGACAAGTGATGGATCGTCTCAGAGCAGCCGGAGTTACCCTGAACAAGGACAAATGCGAGTTCAGCAAGCGCAGCATATCGTTTTTGGGGCACATCCTCGAAAACGACGAGGTGCGGCCCGACAGGGAAAAACTTCGTGCTATTGCCGAGATGCCCCACCCTACCTCTAAAAAAGGGCTGAGGCGTGTGATGGGGATGGCAACATATCTAGCAAGATTTGTGCCCAACATGGCCGAAGTGTTGCGGCCATTGTCGTCAATGATGTCGTCGAAGCAGAACTTCGTCTGGGAAAGCCCCCAAGAAGAAGCCTTCAAAAAGTGGAAGGCTCTCCTGTCATCGGATCCTGTACTCGGCATCTACGACCCCAACAAACAGACAGTTCTCACGGCTGACGCGTCGTCGTACGGCCTTGGTGCCGTCCTGAGACAAAAGCAGGAAAATGGACACTTCAAGGTCGTCGCGTATGCATCCAGAGTCCTTACCGACACCGAGCGCCGCTACGCGCAAATTGAAAAGGAAGGCCTCGCCCTAGTTTGCGCATGTGAAAAGTTCCGAGACTTCCTGATTGGGAGAAGTTTCCAACTCGAAACTGACCACAAACCCCTGGTTTCAATTTTCGGATCCAAAACACTCGATGACTTAACGCCACGGCTCCAGAGGATGCGAATGCGTCTCATGAGATACACCTATACCATTTCCTACGTTCCAGGAAAGGATCTTACCGCGGCTGACGCCCTGTCTAGGTCTCCAGTTCAACGGCCTGGAACGACGGAGCTCGCCGAGGAGATCCGAGGCTTCGTAGACCACGTGACGTCATCTCTGCCGCTGACTCGGCCAAGCCTTAAGCATATCTCTGCTGAGCAGAAAGTGGACAACGAATGCCAACGTATCAGCAAATTTTGTGCGATTGGATGGCCAAGTCGCCGAGATATAGGAGCCGACCTTAAAGACTATTGGACTCACAGATCCGACATTGCTATGGGCGGAGACGTCCTGATGTGCGGAACCAGGATCCTCATTCCTCAAAGATTCCGAAAGTCAGTCCTCGTCCAACTTCATGAAGGACATTTCGGCATAGGAAAGTGCCGAGCAAGAGCCAGAAGTTCTGTATGGTGGCCCAACATCGACGCAGACGTGAAAAATCTTGTTAAAAAGTGCCACATCTGCCTCAAACACAGCCGAAACAGACAAATGCCACTGAAGCCAATGGAGTTCCCTGAAAGACCATGGCAACAGGTGGGAATGGA
Organism: Ixodes scapularis; assembly: GCF_016920785.2. Classification (NCBI taxonomy): domain Eukaryota; kingdom Metazoa; phylum Arthropoda; class Arachnida; order Ixodida; family Ixodidae; genus Ixodes; species Ixodes scapularis. The sequence continues at coordinate 717,392 of NW_024610026.1, read as the reverse complement.
CCTCTTTTACCTCAGTGGTCAGTGGTGGCTGATAGTGGTTGACTACTACTCGCGTTACCCAGAGCTAGTCCGCCTGAGCAGCCTTACCGGAGCCGCGGTAGTCAACCACTGCAAGTCTCTTTTCGCCAGACATGGCATTCCGGAAGTGGTTATCTCAGATAACGGACCACAGTTTTCTAAGACATGCCATTCTGAATTTGCGAAGTTTGCACAAGAGTATAACTTCCGCCATGTGACCTCGAGTCCGCACTACCCTCAGAGCAACGGGCTCGCCGAAGCGGCGGTAAAAATAATAAAAGGGTCCTTAGACAAATCAAAAGATCCCTACGAGACACTGCTTGCATATAGGACAAGCCCCCTCAAGAACGGGTACAGCCCCTCCGAACTCTTGATGGGAAGGAAGCTTCGTACGACACTCCCAGTGGCCTCCGAGAGTCTTCGTCCTCATACTCCCGACGAGAAACAGCTGAGGCTATTCGAGAGAGAAAGTCGTCGAAAACAGAAGCAAGACTTCGATCGGCGTCACGGTGTCCGGGACCTGTCCCCGCTAGACGATGGTACAGACGTCTGGCTGGTAGACCTCCAGCGCCAAGGCGTCGTCAGTGGTCAAGCCGATGAGCCCAGATCCTACTGGGTAGAAACAGAGAGAGAGTCCGTACGCCGTAGCCGCACTCACTTAGTACCGCTTCCGGAGCAGTCTTCGCCTGCTATGGATGACAGTGGAGACACATCTACAAGCACAAAAGTCCCTACGTCGTGTTACGACCCAACACACGAGCACACTAGGAGTGGGAGGTGCATAATTCCTCCGAAACGTTTTCAGCCATCTTGAAGAGAGCTTTGGAGCAATTCATGTGTCCAGAGCTGTGAACTCGCGGAACTCAAGAAAGACTTGTGGAACTGTATACAGTCCAGCTATGTTGCCTCTATTCTAGGAAAGGGGGATGTTGGATATAGCATGTCGGAGTTCACGCGCGTAAGAAAAAAGACGTCGAGGTTGTCCACGCGCGGGGGAGACTCGCGCGGGCTTGTGCATGGCTTGGCATGGCGGACTGGTTGGTGTTCTTTTTGTACATACGTTGCTGACCTTAGTGTAAGATAAACCCTTTTGTCTTGCTAGTCCACAGCGACTATGTCTCTTTCATTCTGCGCGCCGCAGAATAAAACACAGAGATTGCTGTTGTTTGGGGTAGGTTTGTGTAAATTTATTTAAGGTTGCGTTGGAACGATACACTTTTAAACGGGGGAGCTATCCCACGGTATGATCGCGAAGGAACTTTTCTCCGTTCATCTAGAAAATTCGCGTTTTGCTCAAATGGGTGAGCATTAGAACGCTCATTTCGACATGACGTAGCGAGGAGAAAGGGGATATCGTGTTTAGATATTGTATGCCTCAGCAAGGCGCGCCTTCCCGCGGAGCTGCTATGGTCAGTTACAGGTTAAGAATAGTTTTCAAGGGAAAGGAGGGCTCGGGAGAAGGAAGCAAACGAACTGCTGGAGAGGAGGAAACCTCTTCCTCGCTCCAGCGTTCCGTCTGCTACCTCCTTCCCAGCCTTCCTTTACCTCGAAAACACTTCTAAACCTGTCACTGACTATTGGTGCATCGAAGCGGGGAAAGAGGGAACTATTTTACAAAGAGGAAGAAGGTGACACGTGGTGAAGTCAGCGAATTGAACCAACAGGAGCGTCACAAATCTGGCGCGGAGCCAGAAAGCAGGAGCCCCAGCGGCGCGGTGGAATGCCATTGTAAATGCGGGCGAGCTGACATGCCGCTCCCCGTCGCCGTCGACGGAAGTAATGCTCACGCGTTTCCATCGGATGTCCTCACTTCCAGTCTAAAAATATAAAGAGGGCAGAATGGTCTTGTCTAGTCGTTCGCGCCCTACTACTCTCCCGAAAGCTCAAGGCCGAATCTTCGGGAAGGCGTGTATAGGAGATAAGGAACCGAGCACGGCTTTTCCGACTCCCTCAGATTCTCCCGACGACGAGGCACGTTGATCCTCGCGCTGGCTAGCTGTCACGCAAACGCACCATCAACGTTTCAAAAAAAAAAGGAAGAAGGTTATTATAGCTGTTTGTAAAACAATCTGTCGGTGAAACGTCGTACAACTGAACTGACTGCCAGCTCCAATGAGAGGCGTCTACCGGTAGAGTTTTGGGGGAATTATTTTTTAGCTACCGGCAAAATATACATTATAGCCTAAAATTACGCCGGCTCTTGCTTGCTTTGCAATCTTCTCAGCTGTGTAAAATCTTGGCAGTACTTCTTTACGTTTTGCAGGTCGCTTGCACGTTCGTACTTGTCTACGGAACATGTTGTGTGAAATAAAGTTCTAGGAGATTTCGAAACAATACTTTTGCGTCAGTTCACTAGAAAACGTCAGATTGTTGTTTAACGTCGACGGTGTGCCACTATCAGCAACCTCAAAAAGCCGTTCATGACCCATTATGTCTAGCGTTGCTGACGTCTCTACAGTCCAAGGAATGCCTGCGCGTCTACTTACCTGAAAAACACTCAATTTGTCAATCTCTGCGATTACGAAATCAGCTTAGCGGATGATGAGGCGGAAATTTTGTTACGACCTAAAAATAAATTCTGCGCTGTGGCATTACACAATACAAAACTTCATGCTTCGATTGCGTAATGCCACAACGCAGACTTAAATTTGAGTTATAAACAGATGTTCCGCCTGACCGTTCGCTGAGCTGATTTCGCAGACCGCAGAAATTCTCCCTTCCAATGTTTTGCGGGTAAGTAGACACGCAGGCATTTCTTAGAGTGTAACAGCGTTCATTTTATCTTCGGTTGCTATCATCGGTACTCCTAGTCAAACTCAGTCAATGAGTATTTGTCTGAACTCATTCCTGAACTTGAGGAACATCTTGAAAATGGCTTAATTATAGGTGACAAATAGCTCTGTATCTCGCTTACGGCTTTCGTGTGTGATGCGCCTGTAAAAGCATTTTCGCTCGGTATTAAAGGTCACACTAGCTATTCCTGGTGTGGAAATGTAAGGTTCGAGGGGGAAAAGTGGCGTTAGTCTGCGTGGTGTTTTACACGAGCCGACAACAAATGGCGGCTGACGTGGGGAAACGATTGCACTCATAACGTCAGTGACACACCGTTGGGGAAGCTCCCAGTAGACATGATGGTACAGTTTCCTTTCGAGTACATGCACTTGGTTTGTTTGGGAGTGACCAGAAAGCTGATCACCTTGTGAATTAGAGGACACCTTGAATGCCGGATCACGCCCTCCGCCATAAAGCACGTTTCAGCCTCGCAGAAGGCACTCGCAGGTTTTATCCCTCAATAATTTGCTTAAAAACAAATACCTCCGACTTGCATAACAATATCAACATTTATCAGACGTTTCGTCTCCTATACGGGAGACATCATCAGTGCGGCCTGGGAACACCCGACTAGCTACCAGAAATCCAACGCTTCTTCTTCCTTCTCTTCATCCGTGGCGCTGGTTCTGCCGACTTCTTCGTCCATGGCATAAGGGAGACATTATCATTGTCTGCCCTCGCTTCAACTTCTTTTTACGTCCGTCCTGGATGGTAAGTTAAATGACAAGTTATTTCAGGATGTCGGTGTATACGTCGGGGAGGGGGCCGCGGTTAGAATTGCAGGCAGATGGGTCACTCCGAATACACCATGATTCCAGAAATCTTCTGGGGCCCCACCGTTGTTCGCGTGCCAGGGTCACAGCATTCGCCAGGTCGAAAGTGTGACCAGTCGTCCAACAATGGTCCACCAGTTCTGTTTTTGATCTTGTGGCATGTGTTGCCTTCTCCACGTCTCTTTTGTGTTCTTTGAGGCGGGTACTCCGTTTGCGGCCAGTTTCTCCGATGTAACACTTGTCGCAGTCCTGACAGTTCACTTTGTATACAACACCACTTTGAGATTCAGGAGGGGTTGTATCTTTTGGCTTCGAAATGAGGTCACGTAATTTTATATGAGGTTTGAAAGTTGTTCGTACACCTAGTGGCAGGAGGGACCGGCGAATAGATTCCGAGACGCCTTTTACATAAGGGATAGTCACCACGCCTGCTTTGTAATTATTAGTCGCTTTTGTTCTTCCCTGCTGCATCTGTTTACGTGTGTCTTCAATAAAACCTTGTGAATACCCGCGCCTCAAAAGGGATCCGATAACAGTCTGAACTTTCGATGCTCGTAAATTTGAATTTGAAGGCAAATGTTCTGATCGGCTAATTAAGGTTTTTACAACGGCTCGCTTATGTTCTACAGGGTGGTGAGAATTGAAACTCAAAAAATTACCGGTATCACAAGGTTTACGATACACGGTGGTTTCAATCTGACCGGTGTCACTTCGGCAAACAGTTACGTCCAAAAAAGGTAACTTGCTATTCTGTTCAACTTCTCGCGTAAACTGTATGGAAGGTTCAATGCTGTTTAGGGTTGCATGGAAGTTTATTTCCATGCAACCGCCGTAAGCAAGCCGAATACTTGGAGAAAATCAAGCTCACGAACATCCACGACAAGAAATTATCACAACTTATACCCAAGCCCTCTATCAGACCAACTTCAACTTCCGTCTATAATCTGTCATCTAAACATCTCTCGGACGGTCATGTAAGCCTTCTGTCAAAAGGACTAGATTTCGCTTTGGCCCCGCGCGTTGTCCCCAAACGAGACATTATCGTGGAAATAGAAGAGAAGCTACGTCATCTCCATGATAGCTCAGGGATTAACCTAGCACGCAGCCGTATAATGACTACTTTAAATAACGCAAGAACCACCCCGTCGAATCTAAATAAGCACGAACAAGCGGCACTACGGGACCTTAAATCCGACCATTCAATCCTTGTCCTTTCTGCAGATAAAGGAAAGGGCACTGTTGTCATTGACAAAGAGGCTTATTTTCAAAAAATGGATGCCATCCTCCAGGACACTGCGCATTTTGTAAAGTTAGCACAGGATCCGACTAAAAAATCTGAAAGAGCTCTGGTTGACCACCTACGTGATCTAAAAAAGAAGAAACGCTTAAATGACAGAATTTACCGCCGCCTTTTTTCTTCCGATGGTTGTACTCCAAAACTTTACGGCCTCCCCAAAATTCACAAACCCGATTGTCCTCTACGACCGATTGTGTCGTTTGTTGGTTCCCCCACGTACAACCTATCTAAATATCTAGTAAAGCTGCTTTCTCCCATAACAGGGAATAACAACTTTACAGTTATAAACTCTCGAGAATTTGTTGACCTAATTCGAGGTCATGTTCTGGACAAGGGAGATGTAATGGTCTCGTTTGATGTTATATCTTTGTTCACTAATGTTCCGACCACTCTTGCAGTGGAAGTCGCCGAAACACGCCTACGTAATGACTCCACACTTTCGTCACGGACATCTCTGACAGTTGAGGATATTATTATTCTTTTGCGTTTTTGTCTAAATCAGTCGCATTTCACCTTCCGTGGACAATTCTATCGTCAGATTGAGGGTTGCCCAATGGGTAGTCCGGTATCTGTGACCTTGGCTAATCTGGTAATGGAACACATAGAGCAGACCGCGTTAGAAGTAAAAGCATGCCCTGTCAAATTCTATCGACGTTACGTAGATGACACTTTCGTTATTTTAAATGAGGATCACGTCGATGACTTCCATGCAACCCTAAACAGCATTGAACCTTCCATACAGTTCACGCGAGAAGTTGAACAAAATAGCAAGTTACCTTTTTTGGACGTAACTGTTTGCCGAAGTGACACCGGTCAGATTGAAACCACCGTGTATCGTAAACCTTGTGATACCGGTAATTTTTTGAGTTTCAATTCTCACCACCCTGTAGAACATAAGCGAGCCGTTGTAAAAACCTTAATTAGCCGATCAGAACATTTGCCTTCAAATTCAAATTTACGAGCATCGGAAGTTCAGACTGTTATCGGATCCCTTTTGAGGCGCGGGTATTCACAAGGTTTTATTGAAGACACACGTGAACAGATGCAGCAGGGAAGAACAAAAGCGACTAATAATTACAAAGCAGGCGTGGTGACTATCCCTTATGTAAAAGGCGTCTCGGAATCTATTCGCCGGTCCCTCCTGCCACTAGGTGTACGAACAACTTTCAAACCTCATATAAAATTACGTGACCTCATTTCGAAGCCAAAAGATCCAACCCCTCCTGAATCTCAAAGTGGTGTTGTATACAAAGTGAACTGTCAGGACTGCGACAAGTGTTACATCGGAGAAACTGGCCGCAAACGGAGTACCCGCCTCAAAGAACACAAAAGAGACGTGGAGAAGGCAACACATGCCACAAGATCAAAAACAGAACTGGTGGACCATTGTTGGACGACTGGTCACACTTTCGACCTGGCGAATGCTGTGACCCTGGCACGCGAACAACGGTGGGGCCCCAGAAGATTTCTGGAATCATGGTGTATTCGGAGTGACCCATCTGCCTGCAATTCTAACCGCGGCCCCCTCCCCGACGTATACACCGACATCCTGAAATAACTTGTCATTTAACTTACCATCCAGGACGGACGTAAAAAGAAGTTGAAGCGAGGGCAGACAATGATAATGTCTCCCTTATGCCATGGACGAAGAAGTCGGCAGAACCAGCGCCACGGATGAAGAGAAGGAAGAAGAAGCGTTGGATTTCTGGTAGCTTGTCGGGTGTTCCCAGGCCGCACTGATGATGTCTCCCGTATAGGAGACGAAACGTTTGATAAATGTTGATATTGTTATGCAAGTCGGAGGTATTTGTTTTTAATCATGAATCCCGGCTTTTGGAACATTTTTGCAATAATTTGCTCGTCGCCCATGTGCTATTGGGGAAATTGACCGTTGAAAAGTTACTGAACTTCGGCAGTTTTTGCTCTACACTGGTCCTGTCGTCCTTTCCAGCGTGCTTGACAAGAAGTACTTCCAGCATTTTCCTCATCTTTACGTATCGCTCCACCTTCTTGTCGGAGTAGGGGCATGTGCACAAAGTCAGCTATGTACCTACGCAAAAGCGCTATTGAAGCGCTTCATTTTATTTTTCGGCGACTGTTTCGGCGATGAGCAGTACTCGTAACATGTTTACGGACTCCTTCACCTGGTTGGTGGCTCCGACACGTTTGGAAGTTTTGACAATATGAGCGCTTTTCAATTTTAAATCTATGTTCCCCGTAAGAGAGGCTTCATTAGCTAGGGGAACCTCCCTCTTCAGCAGCTCGGCAGGAGACTCCATGAAATGAAAGAAAACAAAACCTTGGGGTTAGATCGTCGGTGCGTGAAGCTCAAACCGCCCGAACCCACGTTCTAACATATGAGCACAAAGATGGACAAGTCTTTCTCGCACCATCCGCGCAGTTTCGAAAAGCTACATTGAGTGGTTTTACATTGGCTTCAAAAACGTATAAAGACGTCTGCATATTCTCAGGGAGCGTGGTTCAAGTACAGAACATAGTCAAGAATAACGACGGATGCAACATGGTCATCGGACAAAAATTTGAAAAAAAGAAAAGCTTGTATAAATTTCCGTGCTCGTCAAAAAAGCGAGATGTCTACGCCATCGTTTGGCTCTCAGACACCATGCAGTGACCGCTCGAGAGCGTCGCCCGCAAATATGCGCTGTTTCCGCTTAAGCAGAACTCAGTTGCAGTGCTACAACTTATGCACTTTAATGAATACCCGGACAACGAATACCTGCGATGTATGCTTGGAGTATGTATAACTTTATTTTTTGTTTTATTTGTATGAGAATTCTAGAAACGGGTCAATAAAGTTTTCATCAAACATCTACCGTATTTTCTGGACTATTGTCTGCTAAAGTCAATTTTGGGCTCGACTGTTTTCTTTTTTATGTCGTTGTCCGAACTCGGTGTATAGTATGCAGGGAAAATAACTGGCTCAAAAGCTGTTTCTACAGAGAGGCCTCACGAAGATTTGCAGAGTTTTGATACTCGCAATCCAGGACGACGCACCTTCTGCTTGATTCTTAACTCTAGCCTAAAATACCGCGAACATGGCAATCTGACCGGACGAATCTGGTATAGGGAACGATCATAAAAGAAAGCTTCGTGAATAGGCCGCTCAGCGTAAAATATCAAGGTTCAAACAAGTAAGACAGCGGACAATGTTCCGAAAACAAGGTATTTGTATGTTGATGACGGAGGTAGACGCGCTTTGCATTTTTTCAGCTCTTTTTGTTTTTCGGGTTTTCCGGCTGAGACGAAAAGTATTTCCAGAACTTCATGAAAGGATGTGAGGAAGTGGCAACACGAAAGGACAGTGTGTGGGCATCCTTCGGGAGAGTGACCCCGTATGCAAGACCAAGAGTGCAAGGCCGTTCCTGATCCCCTATCTCCAAAGAAGGAAAGAAAGGATATATCTCGGACTGGAACGCCAAGGAAACAAGGTCTGGGGAGGAAGGGACGAGAGATAGGTCTTGCCAAGCTGCGATCGGCCAGTCACCACTTGCTGACTTTTGCCTGGAACGTCGGCTGCCCGCGTCCTAATATCGACGGTGAACGTGAGTTGTTAGTTTGCTACGTAACTACAAAATAATTTATAAATACCGAGCGCTACATTCGGTGAGTTCACTACTTCGCTTGAACACTCTGCGTTCAAACGAATTTGGAAGATTTCTGTCCACGTTTGTAGGTTTCATTCTTAATATTTTATGTACCTGTCTTAACGCCGAATAATGTTCGTATTCTATGTCCAAGTAGAAAAAAACTACGAAGGTTTAACTATTATGTCGAGCAGGTTTGCTTGTAAATCGTGCATGTGTAAACTTGAAGAAAAAAAAAGGGCAACAGAGAAGTTTTTAGTAGTTGTTTGTAGCATCAAAGTCTGAACATTCACCACAACCATCGTTTGTTTCACGTTTCGAGGGAGAGAACCTGAAGCTACGAGCACAAGTCTGCATGCTTTACAGGGATGCCAAAAGCCTGCAGCTCGACCTTCCTCGTAGCTCTTGCTATTCTCCCACTCAAAGTGCGACGGAGTACAGACAGGAGGCAACTTGCTCACTTGCTTGGCTCAACGCCTTCCATGCAGGCACGAGAAGAAGTGTACGGGCGCCTGGAGTCGAGCTTGCAGCGCCTGCAGGGTCCTGGGGACGAGCTGGATCGTGTGCCCAATGGCAACAACGCCACGGGCCTCATGTTGATCCTCGAGGTGACTGCGACAGCACGAAGGCGCCGGGGACGCCAGATCCGGGCACAGCCTACTAGCCTTGCCCGACGTAGGCCAGGGTTGACGAGGGGCTCCAAAAGGGTGCCAGCCGGACGGCCACTAAGTGACCAGCCTGTCAAGAGGCCCCATTCCCTGCAGAGGAACATGCAGGACAGTGTGCCTAGTGTGCAACTGCACTAAAGGCCTCAACAGCTGGCAGCCTTCTGGGTACCCATGTCAGGAGGGTTTCACTCAGTTGCAGACCCAGGCCTGGAAACACCGCTGTGTTAGCGCCAATTGAGCGAACAAATGAGTGGCAGTCTGCAATCACGAGCCCTTTCTTTGCCTGCAGGGTTACAGCATCAACAATGGTCGAGCGGTCAGCTCATGGGACTGGAGTAGGGTGACCACCCGTCCTGCGACTCGCGGGACTGTCCCGCATTGAGGGCTCATGTTCCGCGTCCCGCAAGAAGTTTCCAAATCTTCAAAATGTCCCGCATTTCATACTCTCGTAAAATTAACTCAGCAACTCGTGGTGCTGCCGAACAACGGGGCACGGGGAAGCGCGGAGTTCGCTGGTAATCGTGTGAATCGCAATGGTACGGCATTTTCTGTGTAAGAATTGCGGGGAGCGACTGTCGTTCTTTCAGGAGAACCAAAGCGCATGCTCCTTTGTGCCTCTCCCCTTGGCGGCAAAATGTAGGAAAAATTGCTTGCCAAAAGTTTAAATATGAAATATTGTAATTATTTTCAAATCGCTGTGTCAATGCTAAAAGGGTTGCTGTGGATTTTTCTTTTGTGGAGACAGCCACACAAGGCAAAAAGCCTGCATCTCATAACGGTCAAAAAAGAACATAATGCTAAAATTTGTGTAGGACTATGTTGATAAGAGAAAGCGTAGACAGGAAACAATAACCCGAAAAATAGTTATCGTTTCGTGATTCCATTGAATGCATTGAGTTATGTTACAGTTGATTTTTAGGGTTTAAACTTTGACACATTAATAACATATTTGGCATTAAAAGATGCATGACCGGGAGTGAAAATTATTTTAGCCTAATTGCTGCAATGCAATTTGCAGGTGTATAAATAGCACAGGATATTAAATGTGTTAACAAAGCCTCGGTTCACGGTGTACTTGTTCATAAGCCCCCCCTTTCGGCGTTCCCGCATTTCGCTAGCATGAAGGTGGTCACCCTAGACTGGACCGACGCATACAACCCTTTAAAGGCGCTGCTGAGGGGATCGGCGGCTGAGTGTGTTAGCGCGCCACAACTCAGAGCCCACGAAGCAGGAAGCTTGGCTCTCTAGAATCCCGGCATTTGATGTTCAATCGCCATCCCTGCTCGCTTCAATCTGAATGAGCATCGTACTGGCATGCAGTTATGTATCACTACTGCGTGATGCACGCTAAAGGGGTAGTGCAACGATTTTAGTGTTGAAGGAATTGGCAGTTTGTATTTTTTATATAGTTTATCCAAGCGCAAGTGGCCAAAAACATGTCACCTTGCCCTGAAAATCTGCTATTACGGTGCCTAATCGCAAAGAAAACTAAATATTTTCCGATTTGCAGTTGCAGTGGTAGTTAATGGAACTGATGTGTGACATACTTTGGGGGATACGCGGTAGTAAACAAAACCTGTCTCTTTCCACTGCTACACTCGCCGTCACCCCGTGGCGAGCCGTCTTTTGATTCTATCTCTGCACGCGACTTTCAATGATGCTAATCCTTTAAAAGACTATAATCGTAGAAGAAGCAGCTGGGAACATACTGCAGCTGGCTAAATTTCTCATCTATGGTGTAAACTAGTGTCGCCAAACTCAAAAGGCAGACCGACCTTACTTTTCGTAAACACGGACATGAAATTTGGTGTCAGGCCCTGCTGGCATTCCTTGTCTTGCCAAGGGAGGGAGTCCGTGGTGGTCAGGGATTTTAGTGCAGCTGCATCGGTGTTGGCCACCATTCCCCTTAAAGCAGTCCTCGCCAAGGACGTGAACGACAGCTTCACTCTGGTCGCCCTAAAACGGCAAAACGAGTTGTCTGAAAGACGGGTGTGGGCTCCCACGGTTACAGTTTTTCCTAGTGTGCCACTGCGAAAAGCCCTTTTTGTGTCGCGACTTGGCTTTGGTTGCCTCTCCGGTTGTACCCTTCAGGTGTATGTTAGTTCTACCCTAAGATTTCTTATCTGACGCGGGAGTCTGCTAACCTCCCATGTGTTACGCGCTTATTTTGAAGTCGCATTCATTTAAGACCCAACTGCATCTTCCAACAGATTTCAAATCGGAGACATGTGGAAAAGGTTTATTCACTTGCGCATACTGGGGTAAATGTGTTTCATTAATGGGTTTCGGTTGAAAGGACGGATAAGCGAACTGGAATCTTCGACGTTTGTTGAGACATTCTGAGCTATTTCCAAAGGTCATCCATCCACCAGGAGCGTAACAATAATCGACAATGGGTCCTCTTGAGCGACGCTAATTACTGCAGAGGTCTCCATGCGTCTCGCCTTGCTTAACTGTCAACTGATTGGTACGACTTGACGCGCATTCCTGTGACTTTCGTTGAACTCTCTGCTTGAAATGCGCTCCTTCCAGGTGTTCCTTGTGGAAAAATTTGCACGTGGCTTTAGCCGAGCTTGCATTCATCAGGTGAACGCATACCTGTGCATAGGATACAGGGTTTCTTTGATAAGTTTACCCCCTTACTTGTTGTTGCAGTGGAACTGGGCACTTTACCTTGTTTCCGCATCTGGAGTTGCTGGCCGGCGGCAGACTCTGTCTCCAATGCGAGAGTGTAGGTGCAGTCGAAGGTGATGTTCCGTTCCACTAGCAAACATTGAAGGTGGGAATTCTTGATGCCACAAATGAATCGGTCCCTCAGCATCACCTCGAGCGGTAGCACAGCAGAGAATTCTTTCGCTAGTGCTTGTGGGACCTGTTGATCCTCTCGTTGTGAACTGGCATTTGACACGGGCATGGTTGTCGTGGCCATTGCCGGAGAGGGTGTGGTCGGTGTGGCCGTCACTGCACCGAAGTTGAAGTCGGCAGTGATTTTTCGCAGTGCGGCCACATACTCCGAGATGCAGTCTGCCGGTGTTTGGTTCCTTCCATTGATGGAAGTTGAACCGACTGAGCAGTTTCGAGGACTTGGGGTCGTGGTGTTCATTGAGGCGCTTGATGATCTCCTCAAACTCAACTTCCGAGAGCTCTTCGGGTACGAGCAGGGCTCGTACGGTGTCATAGATTAATTAATTGCAGAACGTCGTGAGGACGGCTTGCTTCCTTGCGGAGCTTGTGATGTTCTTAGCCTGGAAGTATAATTCGAGGTATTTCAATCACTAATTTCAGTTTCCACCAGGGGAAAGCTTTAGAATTCATCTGTGATGCACGGGCAGTCGTCCATCCTCCGGGGTCCAGAAACTTCGTTTGAAGTTTGGATTTAGTGCGAAAGCGTGTGTGGCTCCGCCAAGTCCTTACTCGAAGACCTTCGGAAATTTTTTTGACAGTCCTCGAGCCTGTAGGAGTGACTCGGCTAATTGAAGGGCACCTTGAATAGTAGTGCTTTGCGTTGTGTTAGACAGTGGACAAGAGCAAGACTGTCCTTTCTCAAGCCTAGACAAAGAGTGTTTCAGTTTGTCGTCTTCCTAAAGCCCCCTCCCCCCTCTTTCTCTCTCCCTTTCTCTCGCTTTCTGAATCCGCAATAGACCTTTCCGGAAAATCACATGAGACCTTGCAACGAGGGGAATGGTGGGGTTCTTCGAATGTACGCTGGTGCTGGCTCGAACACTTCATATATCGTGGTAGTAGCGCGATTCACTCTTTCTTATCATTAGGAGCACAGAACACGCAAAAAATAAAGTAAGCGGTAAAAAAAAGGTCATCGCACCCTCTGTTTTGCTTTTCTTCTGCCTTCTCCGCCTTCTGAATATCAGCTACGCCTCTTGAATAATTCCTCATGCCGTAGATCTGAACGTCGCAGTGCATAAAGTAGACGCTGGGGGCACCACATATTTCCTGAAAGGTCTGTTGCTCACGCATCACGTAGCTTATTGAACGCCTAAAACCGGTTCCTTTCAAGCAGGCTTGCTCCACGCCTTTTCACGATCTGCAACGGTGGCTCACGTTCCTTTCCCTTGAACCGCGTGGAAAAATTGTTGCTTCTCAGAACCACCAACTTACACTATGAATACGTCCGCAGAGCGGTTTAAGTTTAAGTCTATGCTGCTGTTCCAAGACGACATATTCTCTTTAGAACGATTGTGGACCAAGCAGGTCTAGTGACAACTTCTTTGCAGATGGGAATTTCACTTAGTTGAACTTCGACGATTTCTGCGCCTGTCCAATGAAGTTAAGGCTCTTTCTTTTACCTGTTTTATTCCAGACAATGACTGGATCCAGCTTGCGGAGCGTGGTGCTTGGATTTGTCCAACGCCTGACGGCATGCATGTATGATGTGATTGTTTCCACCACAGAAGTGGCATGTTCGAAATTATAGCTACTTGTGCCGTGCGAAACATTTTCTAGCTGTACTCGGAGATGTCTTCCTTGCACTAAGGTTGTGGCTCGGCATTGACGAAGCGTTTCATGCCTTGTGTGGGTCGTGTTTGTCAATGTGGCGAAACTCTACCGTCTCTGCAGCCCCGAAGTGTGGGGCTTCTTGTTTTTGACATACTCCGCTGCAATCACAAGTTGTTGAGCCGTCTCAAAAGTGAGATCTGGCGTGGCGAGAAGCTGTCGCTGAGTGGCTTCCTGGCATACCCCACAAACTAACCGGTCGCAAAACTTATGCGAAAAAGATGTCTACTCGCAGTGCTGAGCGACACGACGCAGCACACAGATGTAGTCGGGCACAGACTCGCCGGCAGAATTTGTTGAGCATGAATGGGTGACCAGTTACCAATTTCCTTAGCCCTAAGTCTCTTCAAAAGCGAGAAAAAATAGGAGATTGAAAGAGGGGCATACACGGAGGGTTCACATGCGCGGCAGGAGACTGCGCTCTTTATGTCGTCGTCCACGAGCTCATCAGGTAGCAAGTAGAATTAAAGTCCAGCTGCTCTTCAACGTGTTTTCATTCTTCTGATGGGAATGCTGGGTGTCTCCCCTGCTGTTTTTGCTCATTGCCACATGTTATGTACAAAAGCAGAGGTTACATCCATTCAAACTGTCTAGATTAATGAAAGGAAAAACACAGCTGCTCGTTCGAACAAGTACAATCGAACGTCTGCTCCGTGTCCAGGATTGCTGGGTGCGATTTGAGATCCGACACGAGTTTTAGAGCGCAGCTCTTAGGGGCCCGTTTCCGGCTTGAGCGGCGTCGGCGTCGCCGTCGCCGTCCGCGTCGGCGTAACCAAGGTCATCCCAAGGCCACGTGACCCCCAAGGTCACGTGACCCCTCCCAAGGTCAAGGTCACGTGACCCCCTGAAGGTCACGTGACCCCCAAGGTCACGTGACCTTGGGGGTCACGTGGGGTCATCTTGGGATCACGTGACCCCCAAGGTCACGTGACCCCTCGAGGTCACGTGACCCCTCACAAGGTCATCTCAAGGTCACGTGACCCCATGACCCCACGTGACCCTTTGAAGGTCACGTGACCCCCAAGTCACGTGACCCCTCTGAGGTCACGTGACCCCGAGGTCACGTGGTCTCCTCCCCAAGGTCACGTGACCCTCCCAAGGTCATCTCAAGGTCACATGACCCCAAGGTGACCCCCCAGGTCACGTGACCCCTCCAGGTCACGTGACCCCCAAGGTCACGTCACCCCCTGAGGTCACGTGTGGATCACCTTGGGGGTCACGTGACCTTGAGGTGACCCCCATGTGACACCCAAGGTCACGTGATCCCCAGGTCACGCCTCCTCGAGGTCACGTGACCCCCCCTCCCCGAAGTCACATGACACCCCCCCCCCCCCCCCCCGAGGTCACGTGACCCCCCCCCCCCCCGGAGCATATTAAAGAATGAGGGGAGGAGGAGGAGAAGGAGGAGGGGTCTACCCTCCGCTCAGTACCCTTCCCTCCTCTTCCTCAAGAGCTGCGCTACAATTCGGCGTTACAGGGATTTGTAAACGGCTTTCACTTTTTTGTAAGAATTTTTTGAAAACTGGATTTTTTACTTTCGCCCACGGAATATTTGCGGCGACTAAGGCTTCGCACGAGTCTGCGTAGAATGCGTTCTTCTTTCCATCCGTGAGGTTTTCTCTCAAAAATTACTGCCTAGACGTTGAGGGCACGTTGCGCTTTGCGTTCACTTGATGTCCCGCTGTTTTTTCGTGTTGTGCCAGGTGGCATTTCTTCTCGCATGGAATCTGTGAAAAAACAACATTACGATATATTGTAAAGCGTAATGCACCGTCCTGAGCAGGGATGGCTTTAAGAAATATCTTCTTAATACCTCTAAATATAATGACACTGAAAATATATAAGTATTTTTTGATGGTGAAGAGGCCTACTCATTGTGTAAGCTTGTTTAGCATCAGAGCACACAGCTGCCATACGCTCCGCTGCCAAAGCTCACCCTTCCGAGATTATCTCCCGCTTAGGTAACAGGGCGCAGGGCTATTGGGTGAACTACGGCTGGTGTCCAAATTGGGTGTGTGCTGTTTATGGGGGCATCGTGAGATCCTGCACGATTCATCTCTCTAGAGTTGGTTTGCCGATTATGACACGCAAGATAAGGGGTATTTCAATTGCCTCGCCCCCAGCACGAGTTTAAACAGTACACGCCCAACCAAAGCACGAAGGGAGGCAACAAGCACGTACTGAAGATCAGTAATGCGATAGAAAGACACTGCGTTTTGTCTTGTTACTGAGTATAGTTAACTTATTAATTAAAACTTCAATTAGCGTCAAGAAGTTTGTGCGACTCCTTTTGGTGGTCCTTCTCCAGGACGTCACGGAGATAAACTTTTTCCCGAGTCACCTTGCGAACGGTCCTGTAATGGCAGATATGGTAACTTCGAATATTCTTTCTGCTTGGTCTTTGAATGTCGTGCGTACAGTTTAATCCCCGCGATCCTAATATCACGGGAACAATGTCGCTTTTCTCACTGTGACGCCACGGAGACAACACAGCAACCAATCAGCACGCTGCAACTACAGCAACGGTTGTACTCGTTCTCGGGGCTAATAAATTTCGAAAAAGATTGTGACTGGTATTCGTCAAATAAAAAAATACACAAAGTGTTTTTGGAGGGTCATGCCGCCAGGATTCAGGAAACTCCTGTATTACAAATATATGTGCCTGTCTCGGCCGCGGGAGGAGGAAGACACAGTTTTGTAGAGGCTTGTGGACTTTGCGCAGGAAATCCTTCACCAACCCATAGACGAGTATAGATTTCATTAAATAAATACATCTACATCATCTCTTCATTGAAGATGCGGGTGTTTTAGAGCGCAGCTCTTAGGCGCCCGTTTCCGGCTTGAGCGGCGTCGCCGTCGCCGTCGCCGTCGGCGTAACCGCGCGGTGCATTATGGGTAAATTTCCCCGCTAAATCTAGCGGAAAAATTTCCCCGCTAAATCTAGCAGAAAAATTTCCCCGCTAAATCTAGCGGAAAAATTTTCCCGCTAAAACTAGCGGAAAATTCCCCCGCTAAATCTAGCGGAAAACTTTCCCCGCCAAATCTAGCGGACCGATTTCCCCGCTAAATTTAGCGTAAAAATTTCCGGCTAGATCTAGCGGAAAATTTTCCCCGCTAAATCTAGCGGAAAAAATTTCCCCGCTAAATCTAGCGGAAAAATTTCCCCGCTAAATCTAGCGGAAAAAATTTCCCCGCTAAATCTAGTGGAAAACATTTCGCCGCTAAATCTAGCGGAAAAAATTTCCCCGCTAAATCTAGCGGTAAAAATTTCCCCGCTAAATCTAGCGGAAAATTTTCCCGCTAAATCTAGCGGTAAAATTTCCCCGCTAAATATAGCGGAAAACTTTTCCTCGCTAAATCTAGCGGAAAAATTTTGGTCACGTGACCCGGCGGGTCACGTGACCTGGGGAGTCACGTGACACCCCGAGGTCACGTGACCTCTGAGGGGGGCACGTGTTTGCCCCCACGTGACCCCACCAAGGTCACGTGCCCTCGGGGGGGGTGACCACCAAGGTCACGTGACCCCCCCCCCGAGAACACGTGGCCCTCAGTACCCTCCCCTCCTCCTCCTCAAGAGCTGCGCTCCAATTCGGCGTTACAGGGAGTGGTAAACGGCTTTCACTTTTTTAAATCTCTGCTTGTTTTGCAGCCGTGTCAGTCTCGGGTTTTAGAGCGCAGCTCTTAGGCGCCCGTTTCCGGCCTGAGCGGCGTCGGATTCGCCGTCGCCGTCGGCGTAACCGCGCGGTGCATTATGGGTAAATTTTCCCGAACGAACCCGAGGCCGAAGGAACCCGAGGTTCTTCCGAGGTCCTCCCGGAGGAACCCGAGGTCCTTCCGAGGTCCTCCCGAAGGAACCCGAGGTCCTTCGGGAGGACCTCGGGTTCCTTCGGGAGGGCCTTGGGAGGACCTCGGGCTCCTTCGGGAGGACCTCGGGAGGACCTCGGGTTCCTTAGGGACGACCTCGGGAGGACCTCGGGTTCCTTCGGGAGGACCTAGGGGGGGGTCACATGACCTGGGGGGTCAAGTGACGATGACGTCATCAGTGATGATGACGATGCCGATGCCGATGACGTCATCAGTGACGTCACTGATGACGTCATCAGTCATGATGACGATGGCGATGCGGATGCCAATGACGTAATCGGCATCCGCATCGTCATCGTCATCATCACTGATGACGTCATCGTCACGTGACCCCCAGGTCACGTGACCCCTCCCCCGAGGTCACGTGATCTCCCAGGTCACGTGACCCCCGAGGTCACGTGACCCCCCCCCCCCTTTCGAGGTCAACTGATCCCCCTAGTACCCTTCCCTCCTCCTCAAGAGCTGCGCTCAAATTCGGCGTTACAGGGAGTTGTAAACGGCTTTCTTTTTTTTTCACACATGTGTGATGTGCAATTCCAACCTGGTGCAAATTGCGTAAGAACAGAAGAGGTTTATTCATTGTTTACAGTTGGTGTTTACAGCGGAAGGGCGTCACAAGTTAAGGCTGTTTCACACACCTGCAACAGCTTACGACAGGAAGGCGTGAAACCGATTTTAAGTCTCTTGTGACTGACTGGTCGGCCACCCTGGTCATAAGCTGTTGCAAGTGTGTGAAGCCGCTCTTACATTAATAAGCTTAGCTTCCAAAGTTACAACTCTCATTGACTTATAGGTTTGAGGCGACATGCCCGTTTGCTTTACCCTAGTTCTCCAGAAAAAAAATTTTTTTTTCAATTCGTCAACGTCTTTTAATATTTATGTGAGCTGTTGCTTTTAAGTGTAAACTTGGTATTTTGCTTTACAGCTTATAGCCATATCGTTCCCACGTCTTCACACTGTTCATTTCTACATGTTTGCGTATCATATAAAGGCCCCGGTTGTTTCGAAGGGACAGAGGAAATAGCATTCTTTGAAACCAGCATTGCAGTGCAACAATATATTCAATGTGGTGAAATAAACACTTCCCGAGTTCGAAGTATGCACTTTTGTTTTTTTCTATTCATAGTTTCACTGGACATGCGTATCGTCATATGCGTACCTCCGCAATGAAAGGTTCCCCAATGGCACGAGTGTTTCTCAAGGTACGAAGCTAATCCCTTCACCACTTCCCGAATTAGCGGTTCGAGCGTCGAGCAGTTGTAGACATGGCCGCATTTATTTTGAGTCGGGAGAGCCGCGGCACCGCAATGAGGCAACCACGAAGATCTGCGTCGCTGCGAGTAACGGTGAAGCGATGACAGCGTACAGGCGAAATAAAAATGCTGGCAATGCTTAAAATTGAGCTTGTGAGTCAGCGTAAGCGTTCGCGACGACAGCGTATATTTTTGTATCAAAAAAGGCAAGCGTCCGGGCATGCCATGGTTCACATCAACTTCATCGGCGACGAACCTGCTCAGCAAGAATAAAGTCTACACCATCGGCGACATCGAGAGAAGGCTCAACTTCGGATACCAGCGGTAGGCATTGGTAGATTCGCTCTTAGCAAGCGATGAATTGGGAACGGTAATAAAAGTACTTGCGCCTTTTAAGAACTCCTGCAGAAGCACGATGTTCACAGCGTCTCAGCCGGGACTGCGTCGACCGCGTAGGCTTCCTGTTTCAAGCGTTTCAGGCTTCAGTAGCGACTGCATCGACCGCGTACTGTGCGTAGGATTCGTGTGTCAGGCAGCGGGCGCCATGTTTTCCTTACCACAGCACCGCGAGTGACGTCATGTCACGTGACATTTCACAAGCCAATAAAACAACTGGTTTCGTTTTGGAGCGGAAGTGACGTCACGTAACGTGGCATGCCAAATTGCCTTAGCGGAAGTGATGTCATGTCACGTGACGAGGGGCTCAGTGACTGTGCTAAGACACAGTCCACTGATCCACTCGCTTTTGCTATGCAGGTGTTTTCCTCCGTCGTCACCCGTGTGCTGCTTCCTGCTCTACTGATTGCCTTCCCCAGCGTCACCTCGGAATGTGTGCCCACGTACTGTGGACGCGATACCGGTGATTGCCATATCCCTCCCACTGCCTGACGACACGTCTGTCAACGCCTTCGACCGGAAACTACACTTTCGACCCAGCACAAAGAACACCATCACCATCATCGACGGACCCAGCCATGTTAACTATAAAGCTACGACAGCTTCCCGCGTGGCTCGGTGGACTCGGTGTCTGTGCTACGACACAGTCAACTAATCCACTCGCTTTCGCTATGCAGGTGTTTTCCTCCGTCATCACCCGTGTGCTGCTTCCTGCTCTACTGATTGCCTTCCCCAGCGTCACCTCGGAATGTGTGCCTACGTACTGTGGACGCGATACCGGTGATTGCCATATCCCTCCCACTGCCTGACGACACGTCTGTCAACGCCTTCGACCGGAAACTACACTTTCGACCCAGCACAAAGAACACCATCACCATCATCGACGGACCCAGCCATGTTAACAATAAAGCTACGACAGCTTCCCGCGTGGCTCGGTGGACTCGGTGTCTGTGCTACGACACAGTCAACTAATCCACTCGCTTTTGCTATGCAGGTGTTTTCCTCCGTCGTCACCCGTGTGCTGCTTCCTGCTCTACTGATTGCCTTCCCCAGCGTCACCTCGGAATGTGTGCCCACGTACTGTGGACGCGATACCGGTGATTGCCATATCCCTCCCACTGCCTGACGACACGTCTGTCAACGCCTTCGACCGGAAACTACACTTTCGACCCAGCACAAAGAACACCATCACCATCATCGACGGACCCAGCCATGTTAACTATAAAGCTACGACAGCTTCCCGCGTGGCTCGGTGGACTCGGTGTCTGTGCTACGACACAGTCAACTAATCCACTCGCTTTCGCTATGCAGGTGTTTTCCTCCGTCATCACCCGTGTGCTGCTTCCTGCTCTACTGATTGCCTTCCCCAGCGTCACCTCGGAATGTGTGCCTACGTACTGTGGACGCGATACCGGTGATTGCCATATCCCTCCCACTGCCTGACGACACGTCTGTCAACGCCTTCGACCGGAAACTACACTTTCGACCCAGCACAAAGAACACCATCACCATCATCGACGGACCCAGCCATGTTAACAATAAAGCTACGACAGCTTCCCGCGTGGCTCGGTGGACTCGGTGTCTGTGCTACGACACAGTCAACTAATCCACTCGCTTTCGCTATGCAGGTGTTTTCCTCCGTCGTCACCCGTGTGCTGCTTCCTGCTCTACTGATTGCCTTCCCCAGCGTCACCTCGGAATGTGTGCCTACGTACTGTGGACGCGATACCGGTGATTGCCATATCCCTCCCACTGCCTGACGACACGTCTGTCAACGCCTTCGACCGGAAACTGCACTTTCGACCCAGCACAAAGAACACCATCACCATCATCGACGGACCCAGCCATGTTAACTATAAAGCTACGACAGCTTCCCGCGTGGCTCGGTGGACTCGGTGTCTGTGCTACGACACAGTCAACTAATCCACTCGCTTTCGCTATGCAGGTGTTTTCCTCCGTCATCACCCGTGTGCTGCTTCCTGGTCTACTGATTGCCTTCCCCAGTGTCACCTCGGAATGTGTGCCTACGTGCTGTGGACGCGATACCGGTGATTGCCATATCCCTCCCACTGCCTGACGACACGTCTGTCAACGCCTTCGACCGGAAACTGCACTTTCGACCCAGCACAAAGAACACCATCACCATCATCGACGGACCCAGCCATGTTAACTATAAAGCTACGACAGCTTCCCGCGTGGCTCGGTGGACTCGGTGTCTGTGCTACGACACAGTCAACTAATCCACTCGCTTTCGCTATGCAGGTGTTTTCCTCCGTCATCACCCGTGTGCTGCTTCCTGCTCTACTGATTGCCTTCCCCAGTGTCACCTCGGAATGTGTGCCTACGTGCTGTGGACGCGATAGCGGTGATTGCCATATCCCTCCCACTGCCTGACGACACGTCTGTCAACGCCTTCGACCGGAAACTGCACTTTCGACCCAGCACAAAGAACACCATCACCATCATCGACGGACCCAGCCATGTTAACTATAAAGCTACGACAGCTTCCCGCGTGGCTCGGTGGACTCGGTGTCTGTGCTACGACACAGTCAACTAATCCACTCGCTTTCGCTATGCAGGTGTTTTCCTCCGTCATCACCCGTGTGCTGCTTCCTGCTCTACTGATTGCCTTCCCCAGCGTCACCTCGGAATGTGTGCCTACGTACTGTGGACGCGATACCGGTGATTGCCATATCCCTCCCACTGCCTGACGACACGTCTGTCAACGCCTTCGACCGGAAACTACACTTTCGACCCAGCATAAAGAACACCATCACCATCATCGACGGACCCAGCCATGTTAACTATAAAGCTACGACAGCTTCCCGCGTGGCTCGGTGGACTCGGTGTCTGTGCTACGACACAGTCAACTAATCCACTCGCTTTCGCTATGCAGGTGTTTTCCTCCGTCATCACCCGTGTGCTGCTTCCTGCTCTACTGATTGCCTTCCCCAGTGTCACCTCGGAATGTGTGCCTACGTACTGTGGACGCGATACCGGTGATTGCCATATCCCTCCCACTGCCTGACGACACGTCTGTCAACGCCTTCGACCGGAAACTACACTTTCGACCCAGCATAAAGAACACCATCACCATCATCGACGGACCCAGCCATGTTAACTATAAAGCTACGACAGCTTCCCGCGTGGCTCGGTGGACTCGGTGTCTGTGCTACGACACAGTCAACTAATCCACTCGCTTTCGCTATGCAGGTGTTTTCCTCCGTCATCACCCGTGTGCTGCTTCCTGCTCTACTGATTGCCTTCCCCAGTGTCACCTCGGAATGTGTGCCTACGTACTGTGGACGCGATACCGGTGATTGCCATCTGCCCACCCAGTGCCTGACGACACGTCTGTCAACGCCTTCGACCGGAAGCTACACTTTCGACCCAGCACAAAGAACACCATCACCATCATCGACGGACCCAGCCATGTTAACTATAAAGCTACGACAGCTTCCCGCGTGGCTCGGTGGACTCGGTGTCTGTGCTACGACACAGTCAACTAATCCACTCGCTTTCGCTATGCAGGTGTTTTCCTCCGTCATCACCCGTGTGCTGCTTCCTGCTCTACTGATTGCCTTCCCCAGTGTCACCTCGGAATGTGTGCCTATGTACTGTGGACGCGATACCGGTGATTGCCATATCCCTCCCACTGCCTGACGACACGTCTGACAACGCCTTCGACCGGAAACTACACTTTCGACCCAGCACAAAGAACACCATCACCATCATCGACGGACCCAGCCATGTTAACTATAAAGCTACGACAGCTTCCCACGTGGCTCGGTGGACTCGGTGTCTGTGCTACGACACAGTCAACTAATCCACTCGCTTTCGCTATGCAGGTGTTTTCCTCCGTCATCACCCGTGTGCTGCTTCCTGCTCTACTGATTGCCTTCCCCAGTGTCACCTCGGAATGTGTGCCTACGTACTGTGGACGCGATACCGGTGATTGCCATATCCCTCCCACTGCCTGACGACACGTCCGTCAACGCCTTCGACCGGAAACTACACTTTCGACCCAGCATAAAGAACACCATCACCATCATCGACGGACCCAGCCATGTCAACTATAAAGCTACGACAGCTTCCCACGTGGCTCGGTGGACTCGGTGTCTGTGCTACGACACAGTCAACTAATCCACTCGCTTTCGCTACGCAGGTGTTTTCCTCCGTCATCACCCGTGTGCTGCTTCCTGCTCTACTGATTGCCTTCCCCAGTGTCACCTCGGAATGTGTACCTACGTACTGTGGACGCGATTCCGGTGATTGCCATCTGCCCACCCAGTGCCTGACGACACGTCTGTCAACGCCTTCGACCGGAAGCTACACTTTCGACCCAGCACAAAGAACACTATCACCATTATCGACGGAATCAGCCATGTTAACTATAAAGCTACGACAGCTTCCCACGTGGCTCGGTGGACTCGGTGTCTGTGCTACGACACAGTCAACTAATCCACTCGCTTTCGCTATGCAGGTGTTTTCCTCCGTCATCACCCGTGTGCTGCTTCCTGCTCTACTGATTGCCTTCCCCAGTGTCACCTCGGAAAGTGTGCCTACGTACTGTGGACGCGATACCGGTGATTGCCATCTGCCCACCCAGTGCCTGACGACACGTCTGTCAACGCCTTCGACCGGAAGCTACACTTTCGGCCCAGCACAAAGAACACTATCACCATCATCGACGGACCCAGCCATGTTAACTATAAAGCTACGACAGCTTCCCACGTGGCTCGGTGGACTCGGTGTCTGTGCTACGACACAGTCAACTAATCCACTCGCTTTCGCTATGCAGGTGTTTTCTCCGTCATCACCCGTGTGCTGCTTCCTGCTCTACTGATTGCCTTCCCCAGTGTCACCTCGGAATGTGTGCCTATGTACTGTGGACGCGATACCGGTAATTGCCATATCCCTCCCACTGCCTGACGACACGTCTGTCAACGCCTTCGACCGGAAACTACACTTTCGACCCAGCATAAAGAACACCATCACCATCATCGACGGACCCAGCCATGTTAACAATAAAGCTACGACAGCTTCCCACGTGGCTCGGTGGAGTCGGTGTCTGTGCTACGACACAGTCAACTAATCCACTCGCTTTCGCTATGCAGGTGTTTTCCTCCGTCATCACCCGTGTGCTGCTTCCTGCTCTACTGATTGCCTTCCCCAGTGTCACCTCGGAATGTGTGCCTACGTACTGTGGACGCGATACCGGTGATTGCCATCTGCCCACCCAGTGCCTGACGACACGTCTGTCAACGCCTTCGACCGGAAGCTACACTTTCGACCCAGCACAAAGAACACTATCACCATCATCGACGGACCCAGCCATGTTAACTATAAAGCTACGACAGCTTCCCACGTGGCTCGGTGGACTCGGTGTCTGTGCTACGACACAGTCAACTAATCCACTCGCTTTCGCTATGCAGGTGTTTTCCTCCGTCATCACCCGTGTGCTGCTTCCTGCTCTACTGATTGCCTTCCCCAGTGTCACCTCGGAATGTGTGCCTACGTACTGTGGACGCGATACCGGTGATTGCCATCTGCCCACCCAGTGCCTGACGACACGTCTGTCAACGCCTTCGACCGGAAGCTACACTTTCGACCCAGCACAAAGAACACTATCACCATCATCGACGGACCCAGCCATGTTAACTATAAAGCTACGACAGCTTCCCACGTGGCTCGGTGGACTCGGTGTCTGTGCTACGACACAGTCAACTAATCCACTCGCTTTCGCTATGCAGGTGTTTTCCTCCGTCATCACCCGTGTGCTGCTTCCTGCTCTACTGATTGCCTTCCCCAGTGTCACCTCGGAATGTGTGCCTATGTACTGTGGACGCGATACCGGTGATTGCCATATCCCTCCCACTGCCTGACGACACGTCTGTCAACGCCTTCGACCGGAAACTACACTTTCGACCCAGCATAAAGAACACCATCACCATCATCGACGGACCTAGCCATGTCAACTATAAAGCTACGACAGCTTCCCACGTGGCTCGGTGGACTCGGTGTCTGTGCTACGACACAGTCAACTAATCCACTCGCTTTCGCTATGCAGGTGTTTTCCTCCGTCATCACCCGTGTGCTGCTTCCTGCTCTACTGATTGCCTTCCCCAGTGTCACCTCGGAATGTGTGCCTACGTACTGTGGACGCGATACCGGTGATTGCCATCTGCCCACCCAGTGCCTGACGACACGTCTGTCAACGCCTTCGACCGGAAGCTACACTTTCGACCCAGCACAAAGAACACTATCACCATCATCGACGGACCCAGCCATGTTAACTATAAAGCTACGACAGCTTCCCACGTGGCTCGGTGGACTCGGTGTCTGTGCTACGACACGGTCAACTAATCCACTCGCTTTCGCTATGCAGGTGTTTTCCTCCGTCATCACCCGTGTGCTGCTTCCTGCTCTACTGATTGCCTTCCCCAGTGTCACCTCGGAATGTGTGCCTACGTACTGTGGACGCGATACCGGTGATTGCCATCTGCCCACCCAGTGCCTGACGACACGTCTGTCAACGCCTTCGACCGGAAACTACACTTTCGACCCAGCACAAAGAACACCATCACCATCATCGACGGACCCAGCCATGTTAACTATAAAGCTACGACAGCTTCCCGCGTGGCTCGGTGGACTCGGTGTCTGTGCTACGACACAGTCAACTAATCCACTCGCTTTCGCTATGCAGGTGTTTTCCTCCGTCATCACCCGTGTGCTGCTTCCTGCTCTACTGATTGCCTTCCCCAGTGTCACCTCGGAATGTGTGCCTACGTACTGTGGACGCGATACCGGTGATTGCCATCTGCCCACCCAGTGCCTGACGACACGTCTGTCAACGCCTTCGACCGGAAACTACACTTTCGACCCAGCACAAAGAACACCATCACCATCATCGACGGACCCAGCCATGTTAACTATAAAGCTACGACAGCTTCCCACGTGGCTCGGTGGACTCGGTGTCTGTGCTACGACACAGTCAACTAATCCACTCGCTTTCGCTATGCAGGTGTTTTCCTCCGTCATCACCCGTGTGCTGCTTCCTGCTCTACTGATTGCCTTCCCCAGTGTCACCTCGGAATGTGTGCCTACGTACTGTGGACGCGATACCGGTGATTGCCATCTGCCCACCCAGTGCCTGACGACACGTCTGTCAACGCCTTCGACCGGAAACTACACTTTCGACCCAGCACAAAGAACACTATCACCATCATCGACGGACCCAGCCATGTTAACTATAAAGCTACGACAGCTTCCCACGTGGCTCGGTGGACTCGGTGTCTGTGCTACGACACAGTCAACTAATCCACTCGCTTTCGCTATGCAGGTGTTTTCCTCCGTCATCACCCGTGTGCTGCTTCCTGCTCTACTGATTGCCTTCCCCAGTGTCACCTCGGAATGTGTGCCTATGTACTGTGGACGCGATACCGGTGATTGCCATATCCCTCCCACTGCCTGACGACACGTCTGTCAACGCCTTCGACCGGAAACTACACTTTCGACCCAGCACAAAGAACACTATCACCATCATCGACGGACCCAGCCATGTTAACTATAAAGCTACGACAGCTTCCCGCGTGGCTCGGTGGACTCGGTGTCTGTGCTACGACACAGTCAACTAATCCACTCGCTTTCGCTATGCAGGTGTTTTCCTCCGTCATCACCCGTGTGCTGCTTCCTGCTCTACTGATTGCCTTCCCCAGTGTCACCTCGGAATGTGTGCCTACGTACTGTGGACGCGATACCGGTGATTGCCATATCCCTCCCACTGCCTGACGACACGTCTGTCAACGCCTTCGACCGGAAACTACACTTTCGACCCAGCACAAAGAACACTATCACCATCATCGACGGACCCAGCCATGTTAACTATAAAGCTACGACAGCTTCCCGCGTGGCTCGGTGGACTCGGTGTCTGTGCTACGACACAGTCAACTAATCCACTCGCTTTCGCTATGCAGGTGTTTTCCTCCGTCATCACCCGTGTGCTGCTTCCTGCTCTACTGATTGCCTTCCCCAGCGTCACCTCGGAATGTGTGCCTACGTACTCTGGACGCGATACCGGTGATTGCCATATCCCTCCCACTGCCTGACGACACGTCTGTCAACGCCTTCGACCGGAAACTACACTTTCGACCCAGCATAAAGAACACCATCACCATCATCGACGGACCCAGCCATGTCAACTATAAAGCTACGACAGCTTCTCGCGCGGCTCTGTTGGCTCGGTGGCTGTGCTACGACACAGTCAACTAATCCACTCGCTTTCGCTATGCAGGTTAGTAAACCCTATGTTATTTATTCTAAAAAATCCAGTGATTACTTTCTCATACAGCTGCCGTGCCCGCAGTGTTGTGTCTGTTGCCGTTGAGTGTGTTGATGTCATGCATTCCTTGTTAGTGGTGTTGTTGTCCGGCGACGTACAGACCAACCCGGGACGTACGGAATATATACTTGTTGAATTAAAAACTGTCTGTCGGGCAGGCTCAGATAATTTCCCAGGTACAAGAACTCAAAGCCTAACTGCAAACTACGGACAGAAATATAGCCAACCTGAATAAGCGAATGGCCGAACTAGAGGTTCACTACAGAAAAATTGACACCTTGCAATCTGACCCCGAGACGGCACGCGCTGATACTGATCAAACATCCCATATGATTTTAGAGATGACCTCTCGAATGGACGATGCTGAAAACCGCTCACGGAGAAACGATTCAATATTGTACGGAGTTCTTGATCCCGTCCCACATGAGACTTCTGTCCAGTCCTTAGAAAGAATAATTAAGTTATGCTCTGATCACCTCCACGTGACGCTTGAACCTACAGATATAGAGCGAGCTCACCGTCTCGGCCATCACACAAGCGGACGTTGTCGCCCATTAATCGTAAAACTAAATTTTTTTAACACCAAAAAGGCCATTCTTTCGAACGGCCGCAAGTTAAAGGGCACCGTCTTTAGTATTGGCGATGAATTCTCGCGCCCCGTCCAAAACGCCCGGAAGTCCTTAGTTACATTTGCTAAAAGCAAGGCAGTCCCTTTCTCGCTACGCTACAAAACACTATTCATTGGCAAGCAACGTTATATGTTTGACGAGTTGTCACAAACTGTAAAAGAAATTGCATAACAATCACCAATCTATCAATGACCAATAAACCGTCCTCAATCAACCCCTCGTGTAAATACTTCGTTATCTGTTATCTTTAACAACATACGAAGCTTCCTTTCAAAGCGGCATCTTGTATCTAATCTTGTGTCGCCATTCAGTAGCAATATATTACTACTAACTGAAACATGGTTAACTGCCAACGTCACTGACGCTGAAGTCCTTGCTGACTTGCCAAATTTTCACATCTCCCGAAATGATCGGAAGGGCGCACGAGCTGGAGGTGTACTCATCGCCGTTAGCCAATGGTTGTCCTGTTCTCTCATTTCCATTCGCTCTGATATTGAAGCATTGTGGCTAATATGTCGGACGTCTTCTCAAACAGTTGTACTGGGCATCTGCTACAGACCACCAAATTAGAGGACCGAATTTTCCCGTAAATTAAACGACCTACTATGCCACCTTTCTGCAAAGTGCACGAATGCACAAATTCTTCTTTTTGGTGACTTTAATTTCTCAAATATTAATTGGATTGACCCATCACCCTTAACTGTAAGCAACTCAGAAGAAAAGGAATTCACTGATGTTTATGTCAATTTTAATCACACACAGCTGGTAACAGAACCAACGCGCGTCGCTCGCGAATCTGCAAATATTTTAGATCTCATATTAGCTAATCAACCTGACAGTCTATCATCCGCAAACTACCTTCGAGAGATTAGTGACCACAAAGTTATTCATGCTGTCTTTGAGCTTACCCCTGCAAAACGTCATACCGAAAAGAAAAGAAGTAGCCTGTGCGATAAAGGAAATTATGAAACTATAAATAATGAGCTCAATACCTTTTTTCAGTTTTTGAAGCAACATTTCACAACCAGTCGATTCATGAGAATTGGTTGATTTTTAAAAACACGTTAGACGAACTAGCAAATAATTTCATCCCTTTGGTCATTTTCCACGCAGATCAACATGAACCGTGGTTCACTGAAACCCCCCAAAAGATTAAAAAATAGAAAAAAAGTCTCTTCCGCTCAGCCAAGCTGTCGGCTGGCCCTAGTGCATGGGGAAAATACTACGCGGCTGAGGATGCATATTTAACCGCAATCCGAAACGCCAAGTACTCTTTTTTCCGCGTGGACCTACCAAACATGTTGATTAAAAACGTCCGACAATTCCGGCAAGTGATACACCCTCAGCAACAGCATACTGTTGCCATTATCACTAAATTGGGCGAACTTGGGAATGAGGCTGAATGTGCAAACGCTTTCAACACCGCGTTTTCATCGGTTTTCACTGCAGAATCTGATGTGTCATTTACAAAGATCCCTGCAAACAGCGAGTGTCTAATGTCTCCAGTCACTTTTTTTGCTGATGGTATTGCGTCAGTAATCGATAACATAGAACTGTCATCATCAGCCGGCGTGGACGAACTTAATTCCTAATTTCTGAAAAATACTAAACACACCTCTGCAGCATATTTGTTCTTATTATTCTCTCAGTCACTTTCTAAAGGTAACATGCTTGAAGACTGGAAGGTGGGAAAGGTCGTTCCTGTCTACAAATCAGGTAATAAAGAATCCCCATTAAACTACCGCCCTATCTCTCTAACGAGCGTGCCTTGTGAAATCATGGAACACGTCATTTTCTCTAAAGTCATGCATTTTCTGGACTCGATCAACTTCTATTTTTCGCAGCACGGCTATCGTAAAGGATTCTCCTGTGAAACTCAGTTAGCCCTCTTTCTTCATGATCTGAACATTAACCTCGACTCTAACAAACAAACTGACAAAACTTTTTTTAGATTTTTCAAAAGCATTTGACAAAGTACCTCATAAGAGCTTGCTAGTAAAACTTGGCCAGTTCAACTTAGATCATAATATCTTACGATGGATTAAATAATTTCTGAAGAACCGCTTTCAATCTGTCCTAGTAAATAACCAGTCTTTTAATCTCATCCCAGTCACATCGGGCGTCCCCCAAGGGTCTGTTGTTGGTCCGCTTTTATTTTTAATATATATTAACGATTTACCGCAACATTTATCCTGTAATATTCGCATGTTCGCAGATGACTGCGTAATCTACCATTCCATCACTAATGAATCGGACCAATCTGCCCTCCAAAACGACCTTAACTACGTGCTGCAATGGTGCGGCCGTGGGTTAATGTCACTTAACTCTAGTGTATGTAAAGTTATGTCCTTTCTACGCAGCCCGCAACCCCCTTTTCTTTCCCTATATTATCACCACCACCACCGCAGAATTAACCGAATCATATAAATACCTTGGTGTCACCCTTTGCAGCGATTCATCTTGGCGTACGCATATTACTAACATTACCTCATCTGCTAACAAAACCCTAGGATTCCTCAAACGTCAACTACACCACGCCCCTCAGGAAGTAAGACTACTCGCCTACAAATCAATAATAAGATCAAAGCTTGAATATACATCCGCTTTTTGGGACCCTCACCAAGTATACCTCATCAACGCACTCGAAGCAATCCAAAATCGCGCAACTAGATCCATTCATTCTTCATACTCGTACAATACCAGCGTATCACCCCTGAAAGCTGGAACAGGTTTACTTAGTGTCGCTTGTCGTCGTCGCATCGCCACCCTCCGTTTGTTTCACAAGTTACTAAATTCCCCCCTCTGTATCTCACCTTACATCGTACCTCCCACACGCATATCTCACCGCACCAGTCATCCTCTGCAACTGAACCAACAACAATCACATGTCCAGTCTCACAAGCGGAATAACCCGTCGCCCTGATTTTGTGTAGCGATGCTCCTGCTGCCTGAAGTCCCCTGATATCAAACTTCCGTTTACCCATGGGTTTGCACTCGTCGCTGCCGATCGTCGCTTTTGCGGTTCAGCCGGCGTCTCTGAAGGCGGGGCTGGAAAGCCAGTAATCGCCTGCTCGGTAACTGGAGAACCGGCAACCGGCTCCCCAGGAACTGCAGAACCAACAACAGGCTCCCCAGGAACTGGAGCCCCAGGAGCACCGTAAGGCACCAGATATCGCCGGTTTCGCTGTAGCATGCCCCGTTGAGTTTCCACGACATAGGAACGTGGACGCTGCGCACCGTTGAGCACCCGAGCAGAGCACTGAGCACCGGTTACCGAGACCTACCCTCCCGGCGAGAGGTCTCGAAGCACCTGCACCCCATGGCGACGGTTGAAGTCCACTGCCTGCTGCCGCCTCGCCGCACCGTCCCTCTCTTGGAAGGCACCCAGGGCCAGCACCTCAGGACGCAGCTTCTCCTTGGCCCTTGGCATCCGAGAACGCAGACGCCGCCCCATCAGCAGTTGCACCGGTCTGAAACCTGAAACGCCTGGGGTGTCCCGGTATAACAACAGTTCCAAAAAGACATCGTCGCTCTTGCGGAAAAGGTCCTTAATCGTTCTCACAGCGCGCTCCACTTCCCCGTTCGATTGGGGGTAGCCGGGGCTACTAGTGATGTGCTGAAAAACATAGTCTCTTGCGAAACTTGTGAAGTTATGTGAAGAAAACTGTGGCCCATTGTCACTTAGTACTTCCGGTATACCGAAGCGAGCCATGGAACTCTTGACCGCTGCAATCACAGCCTGGCTTGATGTACTTCTTAGTGTTACAACTTCTGGGTAACGAGAGCGGTAGTCCGCAAGAACAAGAAAATCCTGCCCGTCCAGATGAAACAGATCCGCTCCCACCTGTTTCCATGGCAGATCCACCGAAGGCGTTGGCAGCAGGGGTTCCACTCGTTGCCTCCTGGTAGATGCACAGCGTTCGCACGTTTGCACCATGGCCTCGATCTGCTGTCCGACATGGGGTCACCAAACCGAGTCTCGGGCCCGCGCCTTGCACCTGTTCACCCCCTGGTGCCTTTCGTGGATAAACTGTAAAACTTCGGGTTGCAGAGCTGCTGGGATCACTAGGCGGCCACCCTTGGGAAGCAGACCATCGCAGAGGCTCAGCTCCCCACGGAAATTCCAGTACTTCATGATATGGCTGGGAAGCTTGTTCCTCTGAGGCCAGCCGTGGTTGCAGAACTTCTCCAGCGTTACGCACTCGCCGTCTGATGCTTGATGCCGACGGACATCTTCGGGGCTGACTGGAGAACCTTCCTGTATGCAATGGATGACGTTCTGCACGTAAAGCTCCACGGAGCTCGCTTCTACGGCTGATGTCAATGGGGCCCTGGTCAGAGTGTCGGCCGTAGCCAACAGCTTTCCGGGAACATAAAAGGTCCTGTACTGGTACCTCATGAGCTTGATCCTCAGGCGTTGGATCCTAGGAGGCAAAACGTCCACGTCCATTTCTCCCAGTAGGGCTATCAAAAGCTGGTGATCTGTCTCCACGGTGAATCGGAGACCTCTAACGTACTCGTCGAAGCGTTGTTCGGCGCAAACGACTGCCAGGGCCTCTTTTTCGGTTTGACTATACCTCTGCTCGGTTGGCGTGAGTTCACGGGATGCGAAAGACACGGTTCGGCGTTCACCCGTTGGCTGGTCCTGCTGCAAAAGTGCCCCAAGTTCAAACAAGCTGGAATCGGGAGATATGATAGTTGGGTACTGTGGGTGGTAATTAGCCATGCAGACGTCTGAAGAAATCATGTCTTTCAGTCTCTGGCACGCCGCTTGCTGGCTTGGACCCCAGAGCCAAACACTCCGCTTGTTCAGTAGCTCGCGGATTAGTGCCGTAACGTCGGAGAGATGTGGCAGAAACCTCCCCACATGGTTGACCATGCCCAAGATCCGGCGCATGCCCCCGACATCGACCGGCGGTTCCATACGCTGCACGGCTGCCAACTTCTGCGGATCTGGTGCAATTCCGTTTCCGCTCACGATCACTCGAAGGAAACCGTCGCTTGTGAGGCCAAACTTGCATTTGGCCTTGTTCAAAGTCAGCCCTGCCCTCGCCAGACGATCCAAGACTTCCGCCAGTCGGCGATCGTGTTCCGCGCTATCCCGGCCGAAGACGAGGACATCGCCTATCATGTTGACGACGCCGTCTTAACCCTCGAGGATTGAACTCATTTGGCGCTGGAAAAACTCTGGCGCCGACGTAATCACGAAGGGCAACCGGCGGAAACAGTAGCGCCCGAACGGGGTTATAAACGTCGTGAGTTCCTGGCAGTCTTCGGCCAACTTCACTTGTTGGAAACTGGATGTAGCGTCCAGCTTCGAAAAAAACTCGAGCTTCACCAAGAAGTCCCAAGACCTGGTCTACCGTCGGAAGGATATGGCTCTCTCGAAGCAACAGCTTGTTCAACCTCGTGCAGTCGACGCAGATGCGGTAGGCGCAGGACGGCTTGGGCACGACGACCATTCCCGCGCACCACGGCGTAGGATTCGACACCCGCCGGATGACGCCCTGGGCTTCTATTTTGTCCAACTGCGTCTTCACAACGTCGCGCAAGGGGATAGAAACTGTTCTTGGAACGTGAAGCGAGGAAGGAATCGCATCGGGCTGAAGGCGCATGATGTACTCTTCTCTGAGCTCACCCAACCCTTGCAACAACCCCGTCGGCGAAGTATCGTTCCTTCCGTGCTGGACGGCAGCCACCGGCTCGACGAACTTGACCACGCCGAGCGCCTGGATACCCGGAAATCCAGGAGCGGAACGACCTGGGACCGGACCACACAGAGTTTTCTGCCTGGCCATCTTTTTCTTCCATTCAAGCGTGGCGACGGACGCCGCGAGAACATTAAAAAGGCTGGCCCGCTGGACCCGTCAGCTGTCCGTCCGGCGGCTCGAGCCGCGCCGGAATTCCAGAAAATGTGCTCGGGATGACCGTGACTTCGGCCCCGTTGTCGACCTTGAAACTCAGTGGCATCCCGTCGACTTTCACCTCGACGAACTTTGCCCGAGTGCTGCCGTCCGAACTGACGGCACCCAGCTCAA
This sequence comes from Ixodes scapularis, assembly GCF_016920785.2. Taxonomy (NCBI): domain Eukaryota; kingdom Metazoa; phylum Arthropoda; class Arachnida; order Ixodida; family Ixodidae; genus Ixodes; species Ixodes scapularis. The sequence goes on along the minus strand of NW_024610026.1, from coordinate 683,166 downwards.
CCGACGCTAGCCTCTTGCTGTGCCTTTCGAGCTTTGTTCCGGAGCGACATACCGCTGCGAAGTGGCCCTTCTTGTGGCATTTTCTGCAAAGTGCTCGGCTTGCAGGACACTCGGAACGCGGATGAAAGTCACGTCCGCAGAACCCGCACGGCGAAGAGCCCTCATTACCTACGGCAACGTTGCGCGCTGTTTTCGGTGGGCGGTTCCCCGTGACTCTCGCCGCGTCGATGCTTATCGCCTTCGCTTCGGCAGATGCCGCCAAGGCTCCGGTAGAATCGCGAATCCTCCGCTCCCTCTCGGCATCTTCAGCCTGACGTACTTGAATCAGGGCCCCTTCGAGTGTCAGTCTCGGATTGCGACAAAGCCTGTCTGACAACTTGACATCTCGAAGGCCGACCACGAAGCGGTCCCGTATCAAACGCTCCTCCACTTCGCGCGAAGGATAGTTGCATTTTTTTACGAAGTTTCCCAGAACCGTGAAAAAAGAGTCGGCCGACTCACCGGCTTGTTGGACGCGCCGATGAAAGGATGCACTCTTGTACAGTTTGTTGGCGGGATGGATAAAATAGCCGTCGAACTCTTCGACGATGTGGTTGAATTCGCTGAAGTCCGCCTCTTCCACTTGCACCGAGCTCAGATGTCGCGTGCCTTGGGTCCCATGCAGTACAGCAGTGTCCGCACACGAACTTCGTCACTGGCGGCGTAGAGGCTTGATGCGTAGCAGTAGTCTTCAAATTGCTGCCGCCACTGTCTCCACGCTCCGGTGTGACCGAAGTTAAACTGCGGCGGTGGGCGTAGGCTTGGCACGCCCACTGTTACGGGTCCAGCCCGGACACCGCCAGCTTGCATGTAGCCATGGTCTCCGAACTTCGCCGCGACCGCTGCCGTAGGAGGCAGCCTAGCGAACCACTCCTGACACCATGTAGAGCCCGGGACCAGACAGTGTCAGCTGGGCCGGATGGGCGAATCCCGCGGCAGTCTTTATTCACGACATATATACAAACGTAACAGTGAGGCGGCGCCCTCTATGATAGTATGTTAGAATCGTGTTAGTCGTGTTAAGAGCAACACCTGCCGGTAACAAACAACACTACACTATGTTTGATTATTTTTGTAGCCCTACCCTTATGTAGTACACCCAAAAAGGGGTCTTTAAGGTAATAAAATGAAATAAAATGAAATGAAGGGGGCGTCGCTAGGTGCTGTACGGGATATGGTTTGCTTATACGCCTCCGGGGGGGGGGGGACGTCGGAATCACCCGGGGTGGCTGGAAAACGTTGTGCCTTCGATTTGTACCTGCCACGCTAAGACGCAGCCTGACCAGGCCTACCAACCACCCTCGACCGACGCTTCTGTGGACAGCCTGTGGCAGTTGCTGCCTCTGCCGCAACGGGAGGACATAAGGGCGGCAGCGCGGGTGCATCCTGTTAAAGGGGGCCAGCATATCACGCCGGACGCTTCGCCTTCTGTGGCACGATCTTGTCTGCCTGGGCAGCAGAGTTCCACTCCCTCCGCCTCCTGTGAGGAGTTCCGTAAGGCGGGCTCACCGCTGGCATCCGCCGCCTCCCCAAGTTACAGTGCTCCCCCACCTGCATGGAGCGCTTCGCCTTCAGTAACACGGCATTCTGCTCCTGATGAGCGGGGTTCCGCTCCCTCCGGCGCCGCCGGAGATGTCCGTTCAGTGTGTTCGCCGTCGACGCCCGTCGCCTTTCCGAGTTCCGGCACTCCACGTGCACGGAGCCCCTACTATCTTAGGACAACCTTCGCCAGTGCAGCCGTCACTCTTCCCGGCAGGGAGAAATGACGCGGAGGAAAGAAAGGTACAGTCCCTCCCGTTCACCCTAGATCTAGAGGAGATTCGCGAAATCATAGATGAACGGATTCGACACGCAATGCATGCGGAGACACTTGAAATTCACATGGAAAAGAAAAACATCCCGAAGGGATTTCAATTATCGATCCAGCCGTCTCTAAACACGTTCAATGCAAACGAGCGGCAGAGGTGGGACGACACCCTTTCTGAGGCTCCGCTAAAACTTATAGAAATTACAACCCAACTCCACACTAGGAGGACGTCAGAGTGGGACCTGCAGGAGGAGGGAAGGAGAGCAGATGGCTTACTTGCCCCTTCAGAAAAAAATGAGTTTAAACGGTATAAACAAAAACGGGTCGGCGAGATTCAGGCTCTTAAGAAGAAAAAAATTTGTTCGTGACAACATTTCCTCTTGGTATTTACAGCGTGACAGCGGCTTACAGCGAGACTCTCGGGTACGCAGTTTTATTAGCCGAGGTCGCCTCCCAAAAGGAACATCGGGTGAACCCACACTGCCCGAGGCGACTTCGCATTCGCACCTCAGGACAATAAACTCGTGTGCTCGGGGCCCAGGCAGTGCTACACCGACGTCTCCCGCCTCTTTCGCCGGTCAAAAAGCATCCTCTCAACCAAATGAAATTGGCAGCAATATTGCAAATCTGTCAAGCATGTCACTTTCGCAAGAAGAGGCAGCGATTCTTTCGAAGGGCCTTAGCTTTTCTCGTAGTCTACGTCTCCGAGAATGTTTTCACGAGCGCCCTAGTGATGGCGGCTGTCACCTTCCCTCAAATCCAAAAAAGCACTAGACACCAAGCAACCAAGGGAACAAATACTTGAATATGTACATAGAGGTGGTACAGCGAGAAATTATAGAGTCATTTCAGAAAAAGACGGGTTTCAAAATACAATCTTTCGCTCTCCGAAAACAATTGCATTAAAATTCTTGGCACCAGAACTGACATTGTTATTAGGCCAGCCGACAAAAGTGGTACCGTAGTTGTTCTCAATACGCAGGACTACATTAAAAAGTACTCCGACAACTAAACGACCCAAATTTTTACAAAAAAACATTTAAGTGGCCCAACATCGCGAATCAAGTCCGTTGTTCTCAGAACACTGTCCCACTCGAAAGAAAACGGTGGCGTAACTAAGGAAGGGTTCCAACGCATTAAGCCCTGGCACCCTGAGCCTGGGCGATTCTACACGCTACCGAAGATACACAAGGAGGATAGCCCTGGAAGGCCAATAGTCTCCGGCATAGGAACAGTAACCGAAAGAATATAAAGTTTTATTGGCACATTAATTAAGGAAATCTCCTCAATCATTCCGTCATTCTTAAGGGACATGAACCGCTTCAATCAGGATATATCCCAGCTAACCATACCCGCAGGTGCATTATTGGTAACATTGGACGTAACTTCGCTGTGCACCAACATTCCGCACGATGACCGCATCGCAGCGGTAGTTGGAGCGTATGTGAACACCCAAACCTCCTTAATCCTCAATTTTCAGTCCTTCACAAAATTATTACGACTCATGCTTGAATGCAACCATTTTGAATTTGAAGATGAACATTACTTCCAAATTAGCGGAACCGCCATGGACACAAAAATGGCCCTAAATTATGCCAACAATTTCATGGCGGAATTGGAGTTTCGGTTCCTCTCAGATCGTCCGATCCAGCCATATCTCTATAAAAGGTACACTCACGATATTTTCATGATATGAACAGTCATAGAGGACGAAATCGACACATTTATTTCGGAATACAATTCGGCTCGTTCCTCTATTCGGTACACCCACAACGTATCGCAGCGGGCAATTAGTTTCTTGGACGTTACCGTAGAAATTCAGGATAAACTTTTCACTAAACTCTACAGAAAGCCCACAGAGAGGCAACAATATTTTAACTACAATAGCTACCACACCCGCCACTGCAAAACTGTTTACCTTTGCCCTATTCTAAGGCGCATAGGTACACACAAATATGCAGCAACGAGCAAGACTTCAAACAAAACGCAGATAATCCAAAAATAGCACTCATTAGGCCAAATTATCCGCAAGGCGTCATCAACAGTGCTATAGAAAACGCTAGTAGATCAGACCGCATGACAGCCTTCAGCAAAACAAGCGTTTCAAGCTCGGAAAACACTCAACATAATTTAGTGCTCATCTACGCAAGTAACCTTCCCAACATCAACAACATCCTACGCAAAATTTTAATATTATCTCACAAAACCAGCGCCTTCAATCTGTCTTTACACGGGCTCCACGCGTCGTCTACCGTCGCCGAAAAAGCCTCAAAGACATGCTAGCACGATCCAAAATCACGTAAAGGAGTTTGTGGGATTTCGCCCATGCCGTGTGCCGCGGTGCAAAGTGTGTAGCCACATGACAGAATCCGTGGAGGCAAAAAGTACGTATTCTGACTTCAACCTTAGGATAAACGGAAATTATAACTGCAACTCAGCTGATGTTGTGTATATGTTGCGCTGCCGGGTATGCAACATGCAGTATATTGGACAGACCGATCTCCCCGTCGGTCGAAGATTTTACAATGAAAAGTCCTACCTTAACACACTCCCCAAACTTCCGCTCTCCATACATAAGCGTCTCGATCAACATCACATAAACAAGATATTTGTAACTATACTTCAATCGGAATTCAGTACAGCATGCGAAATGGAGCAAAGGGAATCGTACCAAATTAAAACGTTTACACGCTTCGAGCAGGCATTAACAAGAGCGCCTGCCTGCTCAGCTGCTTACATCTTGAACGCTCATCTCGTCGGACACCCCCCCCCCCCCCCCCCCCCCCCCCCCCCCCCCCCCGTTGACGGGAAAACGAACAGACGGAGTCCCCTGCTTAGAGTTCTCCCTGCAATGGGCACCATTACGACCTCGAGAAATTTCTTCGCTCTCGAGTGCGAGATGGGGATGCGGGTGGCGAGAAAAATAAAAATAGAAGAAATGAAAGAAGAAACAAAAAAAAAGGGGGGGGCGGGAATGGGGGAGGGGGAGGCGCATGCTTGCACGCGAATGTGTGTTTGTGTGGGTGTGCGGGGGGGGGGTGGAGAGGGGTGTTTGGCTGTGTAACATGAGCCGTCGCGCGTCTCAGTTCGCGCCCGAGCTGCTATTGTGTGTCTGGTGGCTCTTCTTGGCCACTGTCACGTTTCACGACGAAGAAAAAGAAGAGAAGCGCGAGCATCGAAGAACGGCAGGCGGTCATGCTGCGCAAGGATTGAACCTCGGCATCGCTCCGGGGCAAGTGCACCAGCGGCTGGCCACGCTCCAGCACCGCTGGCACATTCCATCCTGCCGCCTAGATTGCCGCCGGTTCCACCGCCGTATGGACTGCTAGTCCGAAAGCTAAAGGACAAGAAGCGGACAAGAGGCGGGAGGAAAAAAGGATCATCCGAAGCAGCGGAGCCCAGATTTCGGCGACGACCCGAAAAGAGGCGCAGCTTCTGGATGGTGCCCCGAAGCCACTGAAAAAAGCCCGGCGACGACCCTGGGAAGGCTCGGCGACACCGAAGAAAAGAAAAGGAGACACCGACATTTACGCGACGCTGCCGTGGGACTCTCGGCAGCGACCCGAGCAACCGCAAGGGTGCCAATGAACCTACAACTGACAGATTCAATGGTGACCAAAATCAGTGGCAGCGAATCCCGGCAGTGACACGAAAAGAGACTATCACCGGTATTTCAAGACGCAAACTGACCTGACCGACCGGGGCTGTACCATCAACACCCCAGAACGAGCACCAGATTATCGAGTGCACACGAATACCTGAGACTATTGATAACTTTTGAACATTTGTATATTAGTCTCTCAGTGCTCTTCCTTCGTCTTTCTTTGTGTAATTCATTCCTTCCATCGTCGTGCACTCATTTTTTCTCCAACGGTTGGACCCTGAACCGCGACAGCCACCCAGGCGCGATTTTGGGCCCACTTAGTTTTGTTTTGTTCCCTTGTTTCGTTCTGGACATTGCCGTGCCCCAACGGCGCCTAACGGGAGGTTGTTTGGGGATGCATGCGGGACCCTTCTCTGGCCGCGGCCTTCGTCCACACATGGTCGGTTCTGAGAAGTTGTTTTTCGCCTTTCCTCAGTGTTTTCTCTTTTTCGCCGCTGTGTCAAAGTGGCGTGTTTCCAGCTTTCACTGCAACATTAGGACTTAATGAAGGGCGGTCCCCGCTCGGAACGTCGTCCAATAAATACGCTTTAAAGCATTTACCCCCTTTCTACTATATATATATATATATAAGACACACCATCCCATCCTGAAGAAAAGCGGTCCCCGCTTTAAACGTTGGTGCAGTAAAGGCTTTCCTGGAGCTCCTCTACTTTCGTTTCACGTTCAACCGGCCCGTTGAACCTTCTCACCGTGTGTGTATATATAGAGGGTGTCACAAAAGAAAATTTACACGGTCTTTTTTACCGCAATAATGAACTAGGCATCGCCCAACGCTCATTCTCGGCCCAAAGGTAGCGCTAGAGGTCACAACCAGATGCCAAAGTTTCAGCCCGATCCGATGAGTTAATCAAAAGTTATAAGTAATTTCCCCAAGCAGCACGAAGTTGGTCAGTCATCGGCCAATGGCTGGCAATGATCATTGGCCAAGTGGCAAGACAGTGGTCAGAGACTGGCCGGTGACTGGCCTTTATCTGGCCATTGGCCAAGGGCCACTGGCCATCAATCATCAGCCAAGCTTTGCCCAATGAATGGCCCCTTTCTGGCCACTGGCCAAAAGACCATCGCCAGACATTGGCCATTGCTTGGCCAAAATCCATGCTGCTTGGGTTTCTGAAACATTCAATGAAAAAATGGCGGCCGACGGAGTTTTGAAACACATGAGGCTGTATGGCACCAAAAACCGAAAAAGGACGAAAATGGGCTTTATTTTCCCATTGAAATTTTCAGAAAATCACATAACTTTTCATTAAGTTATCAAACCCAGGCCGAAACTTTGGCATCTGGTTGTGAACTCTAGCTCTACCTTTGGGCGGAGAATGAGCGTTCGGTGATGCCTAGTTTATTTTTGCGGTAAAACAGAGCGTGTAAACTTTCTTTTGTAACACCATGTATATATATACGTATATATATATATATATATGTTTTTTTTTATTCTTACACATTTGTTAAAAAAATTCGTGAAAGCTACATTAATGCGGTTTATGCAGGTGGGTTATACGGCCAGGCGGACACTATGTGGCTGGCTAATTTTTGCGATAAGTCGGCTAATTAATTAAACTTCGTTAATTAACTTTTTAATTACTGAAAATAGACATATGGTTTCAGTTAGAAACTTGTAGAACATCATCGAAAACCACTAAATCAACTATTTTTGGAAGGATATAACGCCGCGGCAGCATTTTACAACGTTCTGTAAAAACCCTCCATTTGGACGCGTTTCTACACTTTAAAGAAAAGGGTGTAGTACTTCCTCCCTTAAAGGAGGACCTGGCATGTATCATATATTGCTCTACAAAGGGAGGAAATTTCCTCCTAGAAAACGTGAGGAAATTTCCTCTCCTAGGAAGGGAGGAAAGTTGCCACCTATTATTGCTCGTGGAGAAAACGTTCCTCCCCTAAAGAAGGGAGGCAAATCGCCAGCTTTTTTCGCCCAATGGAGGCAACTTTCTCCCCTCGTGTAATTCATATAGCTTCCACCAGATGGCGCTCGAAACAGAAAAAAAAATGTTGGTGAAGTGCCAATTTGTTTTCCAATGTCCCCCGCCCTTGAACGCTATATCGTAAATACACATACAACACCGAACACACAGAATACACAGAATACACGAAACACAAGCAGAACAGCTCACAACAGCAACAACAAAGCGACACCGAACCCCCACCCCTATCTACGTACGCTAAGTTCGCACTCTCTCTATATATGGCAGTCATATCCCAGGTAGCACACTCGCCTGGTTTACCTGGGGCCAGGATTGGCACTTAGTTGTGATAGCTTGGCCACGACTGCTCAGCCATTTACGTCTGTATGCCAGCCTGGCGTTTCACAGTCTTTCCTTGCCCCAGAAAGCCACGGAACTGCGAGGGAACGTCTGCCCTGGTTGACCAATCAATTTCCTCTGTCATTGATGGCCAGGGTAAACAGGCCGCATGCCAGTATTTGATGAGCCTGGCTGTCTATTGATGTTCCTCGGTCAGAGATGGCCACGGTAGCAATGCCTCTGCCAAGCTTGGAGGTTCCATGGTGGTTCACAGGAAATACCTGGTCCGCTCAAAACAAGCAACAGCCAGTGTTCAGCATGTTGCCAGATCGAAGATAGGGTGAGCCAAGGAATGGCAGGGAATTGCCGCTTTGCAATGTTCGTGGCTCAAGCTGGTGTTTTATTGGACCCAGAATGCCCACTGAAAGTCACTGTTACTCTACAGTTCGTTTAACTTTTTTCACTTTTTAAAAAAAATTCGTATGAGCGTTCTTTTTACACATTTCTGATGCTTTGTGGCAGGAGCCCTCGCAGTAGAAAGCGACGTTTCAGTGCAAGAAGTCCTTTTTAGCTAGAGGCGTAAAAAATAACACGTTTTCCCCCATTGAAAAAGAAAAAAAAAAACTATTTGAAAACAGTTTGGATATGAACAGGCCAAACCCGAAATTAACTGGTTGTAGTGGAATTGTACCCGGCAAATTGGAAATCAAACTGTCAAGATTGGTCAAACTTAAACTTTATAACTTTCCCGCTTTTTACCGCGGCCTTTATCTAGCCTGCCTTGCAAGGAGAAGCCGCTTCCAGCGAAAGTGCCCGAGGCGGGGAGCCTCCCACGTGATGTTGGAAAAGCGCGGGAAAACCTGGCACCCGCAGGTGCAATGCGCAGGCGAGTCAGACGGCTGGAATGCGCCAGTGCCCCGGGACCACCGGAGATGATACCTTGAAAGAGGAGAGCTGCTCACGGTGCCAGGACAGTTAGCGCGCGGGCCAATCAGCGCGGCCCTCGCGTCCGCTCGAAGCGCCGGTTTGAACCGGCGGCAACGCAGTTCCAAAAAAAAAAAAAACAGCCGGATTTGGCGTTAGTGGCGCGAACTTGGGTCTTTGTTCCCGCTAGTTCCCGCTGCTAATTCTGCTTGGGGAGCTTACAAGTTGCTGTGTTTGTACACGATAGTTTGCCGGTGCCTTGAGTGCTGCCTCTGCCGATGGTTCCTGCGGCTGATGACGTCCTCCGCCTGTGTTCTACTCGCTCGTGGGCGAAATGGCTGCATCCCAGAACGGCGCGTTCGGAATTTGCTCCGTCCTCATTGCAGCGCGGGCAATGGCTGTCTCTTGTCTCCGCGCCAGCGAGCCAGGTAAGTACGCTCGACCATTTGGATTCATTTTCATAATCAGGTGCATGTGAAAGTGAACCTTTTTGCAACCCAATTTGTAACAGCTATGCTAGTAATACAACCGCCAGTGTATACATTCAGCTTCAGAGATCCTCTACAACAGGGGTTAACCACTGTAGTAGAGGATCCGGCTGTTGTTACCCCCTTCCTGCCTTCCAAGTCTGTCGCCCGCTATGCAACTCGCAATTGCGAGTAGCACAGCGGACGACAAACTGGGGAGGCAGGAAGGGGGGTAACAACAGCAGGATCTTTGCATTCCTAGACATTGATTTTCGTAAAGGCTGAACCGCATGTAAGCGATTAAGCGAGCGACGAGCGGCGGAAATTTCCCGCAATCGCTCCTCGCGTCGCTCGGTTTTTAGATTTCTAGAAATAGTCGCTCATCGCCTTGGTCGCTTGCTCCCGTCACTTTCATGCGGTTTGCCGCGTCGCATGAGTGACCGAACGACAGCGAAGCGGATTGTCGTCGCTCGTCAAATCGCTTAGATGTGGTTTATACTTAATTTCCGCGTGACTGGCACCACATGTACGATTGGCACACGCTTCCATATTCTCTCATACTGTTTATGATGGTGCATATTTTTTATTCGTGGCATTAGTGACATACAGTTTTAGAACAGACGGGTGCAAATAAATCTGCCACGGTTCTAATTACTGATGTTTATTCTTATTTCAGATGCCTTGGCCACCACCGGAACCGACACTCCATATGATGTGGAGAATCTCGCCAACTGCCGGGGACACAGGAATAATATCATGACAATTTTTTTGCGTTGTACATATGCTTTTATGCTTATTTTTGCGGCCTGCAATATGTATTTATTTTTGTGGAAATAAATTGAATCTTAATAATTTACGACGTGTGTTCTCCATATGGCCAGTTAAACTGGTTTAACTGCATGGTGAATTTCTAATGTCTAGCCAAGCTTAGCTGACCACCCGGCCACTAACCTGGCCCATGCTGCATATACAATAAATAGCCAAGCTTGGGGTACCACTGAGCTTCCCGCCTGGCCCATGCCATAATTCCAGCGGTGAGCCAGTCCATAGCTACACAGGAAACTGCCGGTGGTCGCCAGACTGGCATACCAGGATGGGGCTGCCTCGCGCCATGGTGCAAAACAATCTAGGCCCAGTGAAACTTCCCCGGCTACCCAGTCTGGCTCAAGCTTGAGCCGGTCGTAATGTGCTGCTTGGGATTTTTGAGTCCGACTTGGCCAGTGACTGCCATCATTTGTCGCATTAACACGGAGAGACGGAGCAATTATTACTCGTACATTACACATTATTTCACTCGTCTCTTGGAATAGCCCCCATCTATTAATTCAACAGCCTGAGCAAAGCGAATGTAGACCATTAGGATAATTAACTAAAATTTAATGGATATTTTGGTAAGTAATAAGTTCGAAGAATCATGTCGGCAATGCAGTGTCGAAATGCAGTACACTGGTGCTGAAATTTGCCACCAAGCTATGGCTTGATTGGACTGTTCAGTGCAAGTGTAATCTATTTTAAGTTTCGGTGGGGGAATAATTAATTTTAATTATTGCACAAGAAATTCAATGAATTTTTCGAACAAAAATATAACTGGTTTTAACAAGACTCGTTGCAAGAACAGAGGACATATCTTGGGCCATTCTTTGTCACCCGTAATAAAAAAAAAAATAATATTGTTTTAATTTTATAACCTGGAGTGTTTTTCATATCAAAAGTAAGTGCCGGGAGCAGTCAGGACCCACGAACCATGACTTTGGTATCGCAACTGCTTGAAAACATCACGTTGCCCAAGTCAGAAAGTTAAAAAACCCGTTTTGAGAGTTTTAGATGATTGAAAACCTGAGACTGATTTGAAAAACACAAAATCGTGAAGTAGAAAGAAAAAGAAACAAAAAATCGTGAAATAGAAAGAAGATCGCTCAGAAAGAAGATCAAAAGATCGTTCAGTCACTTCCGCAACTTTAGAAGCAATCCATTATGGGTATGGCCTCCGGTATATACACCGTAGCAGAGCCGTGTTTTCATGTTTTAGAGGACGTTTGCAACCCGTTGCAGATGCACGTTACGAGAGCTAACGCAATGCAACTATTTCGGACACTAAAGCTAAAATAAAAGGTTGTACACCAATTGCTAATAATATTCTATTCATGTCGCTATCCAAATAGAACGTTAATAGTAAGCTTTTGTTCATCCTTGCTTCTTTTAAAAGTACGTCAGTACATTTGCGACGAGCAGACTTGAGAGCCACGTTGTTAACGCCGGGTCGGCTTTGTCGTGTACTACAGCCGGCCCGCGCTCGTTTCGCGACACGAGAGAAACTGCTCGATCAGGGACTAAGTGGGCCGCATAAAAGAAAACAAAAGTGCGACGGAATTGTTTGTTCACTTTACTTTTATTTTTGTTGCGAGAGCGTTATTTGATATGTAGCACACAGTAGCAGGAGATGCCGCACAAACTAAAAAAGCGGCGGTGAACCGTCCGTGGTGAATCATCCGTTCCTTCAAGACCGCGAATCCGGCCTCCTCCCCCCCTTCGCCCCGCAACCAGAATGGAATGTCTGTACTACACTTTCTTCCAAGTGGACTCTTCCCGAATGATTAGTTGACCTTGTCTCCCGGATTTGTTGCTTCGTTCCTTCGCCGAATCGTCGTTTCAGTGTCCTTTCTTGTGCGAAGCTCAGGTTTTTCAAAAAAAAAAAATCGCGTGTTCCCGCAAGTTGGTTCTGGTCCCGATGTTGACGGACTACAGCGTGTGTCGGACGCAGTCGCTCGCTGCAACGCAGTGCTCGCTCCTATCGACTGGATATGCTCTTCTGTTTTACACAGATATGAAAACGCCGCACGGATTACTCTTCGCTGTATGGTACGTACGCTTTATATCAAGAGTATATGTTTGTCGCCTAGGTGACGGGGCTAGGAACGTATAGACGTGTCCACTCGAATAGAGCAGTGATCCTAGCAACTACGTGATCAAGGAAAACAAACATTCAACGCTTATGACGATTATTTCTTGTGCGCCCTACTTGTTACTAAAGTTAAAGCCAATAGGCAGGCGAGGTGGTTAAGAATAGATAGTTTCGTGTCTCTCCGTCCTTTTTTTTTTTTGTTCCCTCGCTCCAGGTAAACGATGTCTACTTGTCCTCTAGCAAGTAACGCCACAAAAGCGGTCGTACTCTCCATGCCAGTGATAAGTCGCCACCTGCACTTATTGCAGCTGCAAGGTTTCATCCACAATGAATAAGCGCGATCTCGAAGCGGGCACATACGGCGTGATTCTTGCGAGACGCACGCCGCGCTACGGGCCTCGCTCTTTTTTTTTTTTCTTGTTCGTTAAACTAGTGTACCTCCGCTAGCCCCCGCAGCTCCCCTTTTTCTCTCCTAGCGCCGCGCATGGCGGTAGTAAGGTTGCTCTAGGTGACGGTAACCAATCCCTCAAGTTGCCGTCACCGCCATTGAACACGTTCGCGGCGGCGGCGGCGGCGGCTGCGGCGGCTGTTCGACCGCCGCTGCCGCCGCGAACATGGGGGAGGAATTTTCGTCCCTTTTTCAAGCGCCACCAGGTTGCGCTGCATCTAATTTGGTGAAATGGAGGAACGGGTGCGATTTCCTCCCTTCCGTAGGCAACAGGGAGGAACATCACTTTTTCCTCCCTTTTTCCTCCTTTTTTTTTAGAGTGTAGATTTCGGTTTCTTATCGGAGCGCATCTTTGCGCCCGCGGTTCTGCTCCCCAGTGGCTGAGACGCACAACACACGTGCGCCCTACTTCCCTCCGTTCTACGAGGGAGGCAAGGGGGTGGCTTCGCGCCGCGACCACTGGGGAGCAGGACCCCGGGCGCAAAGATGCGCTCCGATACGAAACCGAAATCTAGAAACGCGTACAAATAAACCGTTTTTACAGACCACCGTAAAATGCTGCCCCGGCGTTATATCCTGCTAAAAATAGTTGATTTAGTGGTTTTCGATGATGCCCAGCAAGTTGCTAATTAGAACTATATGTGTTTTTTCACTGATCAAAAGGTTAATTAACGAATTTTAATTAATCAGCCGACTTATCGCAAAGTTTAGCCACCCACATAATGTCCGCCTGGCCGTACAACCCACCTGCACAAACCGTATTAGTGTAGCTTTTACGTTTTTTTTCTTTTTTTAAGAAATATGTAAGAATAAAAATAAAAAAAACACCTTGTATACAACGGGCATGGTGCCGGGGGGCCGAAGGCGTAAATACAAAAGAAGAAAAGAATCCTTAGTGAGAACAGCAACAACGGACGATTTAATCTTCGACGTTTCGGCCGGAGTGGCCCCGACCGTCAAGCTTCTTCACCCGGATAAGAACTGCCCTACGCTTCTCTCTGACGAAAGCTCCAAGTGTCACCCCGCCGAATTTTGGACTCGACCGTAGCATTGTATAAATACCACCCGCGTTCATCTGTAAAAGTTCTTCCTGACGAAGGCCGGACTCCGGCCGAAACGTCGAAGATTGTGTTTGTCCGTCCCTTCTTGTTTTCTTCCTCAAGTTTAAATCGTCCGTTGCTGCTGTTTTCACTAAGGATTCTTTTCTTCTTATATATATATATATATATATATATATATATATATATATATATATATATATATATATATATATATATATATATATATATATCAGTGTGTCGAACCGAAAAAAATCCGGGTTCGGTTACGGTTCAGGTTCAGGTAAATTAATTTTGTTCCGGTTCAGTTCCGGTTCGATTAATTCGATCCGCGAACCGGTTCGGGGCGCTGAACCGGTTCGGAAATTATAAATGACAAATTGCAACATCAAAATAAATTACAAATAAAACATCTGAAATCAGCACATACGAAACGGGATACATCGTAGTGTAAGGCTCAGGGATTTCTACCAGGAATGGTTTCTTTATGTGCACTCAAAGGTTACCTCAGCGACGTTTACGCATTCGGACTTCATCTAATTGGGTCCGATGCAGTAGCTGTAAAATCCGCGACCTCCTTACAAATCCACTTGCAAGTAGAACTCGCTAACTATCCCGCCACCTCGGCGTGTAAGCAATTGAAGGAACAGTGGGGAGAAAATACAGCTTTCTTTATTTGAACTAGCCTTCGGTAACTCAAATTAGACCCTTAAAGAAGTTTCCATTAAACAAGATACGGAATATGAAAAACACTTCACCGAACGCAACGCCAGAAGGACGTAATATGATAAATATTAAAATAGAAGAGTTCGCTGTCTCACAAATATGTTAGCTTCTAAGTGCCTATACACCAACTCATGTTTACAAACAAACCGGAGCGCCCCTAGCGGACGCCACCGGCGCCGCGCATGCGCGGTGGATGGTGGGCAAGAAGCCCGCCGTCGCCCATAAACAAACCATTGAATTGCGTTGTTGTCGGCGTCGGTGGGAGTCCCCGTGCTCTTTTTCGCATTGGAATTGTTGATTCTACGTCGTCCTAACAATGTCTGACTACTTGAGCGGCTTCAGCAAAACTAACGAGGCAAAAATTTGCGTGAATAATGCGACGTGCGGCGATTCCTTTCACGTGGACGCCGCAGAATGGGCGCTAAAGCCTGACTCCCACGATGAGATTCTGCTCGCTATTTTCAGTCGCGACGTCGCTCGGACTGCAAAAGCGTGGACCGTAGCTGAGATGGTAGACGTCGATACTGAAAACCGCAAGTAGAATCGGGCATTACAAGTCGGTGATGGCCACTGGTAACAATGATCAACATCTTCTTGTATCTGTTTACACTTAGCCTACTTACCCCAACCAACCTTCAAAAGTGTTTTGAGGCCCGCACTTAGTTCTTATCGCAATTACCGGGTCAACGTTTGGTTTACGGGCCGCTGTCGTTTGAACGAGCTGACGACAAAGAGCAGTCAAGTTTGAAAGAGCAGACGACACTTCGAACGCATGCGCAATGGAGTACGGACAAGAAGCACCGCGTCCCGCGCCAACAAACTATTCGAATGTCGCGTTGTCGGCATCTGTGTGAGTCTGCATACTCTTTTTCGCGTTGGAATTGTCGATTCTACGTCCTCATCGCAATGTCTTATCACTGTAATCCCCTGAGCGAAATTATCAACGCTCGTTACGCCGCTAAAATTTCCGTAAATAATTTGACGTGCGGCGATTCATTCCCATAAACGCCGCAGAATGGACGCCAAAACCATGATGATATTCTTCTAGCTATTTTCGGTCGCAACGTCGCTCGTGCTGAAAAAGTATAGAACGTAGCGGCGATGATCGACGTCGATACTGAAAATCGGAAGAGGGAACAGACCAAGCGTAACAAGTCGGTGATGGCCACCGGTACCAATGATCAACATCTTGTATCTACTGTTTATACCGAGCCTACTTAAGTCTTTTGAGGCCTGCAATTATTTCTTATTGCAATCACCGGGTCAAAATTTGGTCTACGGGCCGCTTTTATTTGAACGAGCAGACGACAAAAAGCCGACAAGTTTGAAAGAGCAGACGAAAGTTTGAACGATCAGGCGGCCGTGTGCATTTGAAGACGCACTGAACCCGTGGCTGGTCCGGACAACTTGGGGGTTTTCTCTCGTTCATGTCGGCAAATACACCTGGCGACCACAAAGTGTTGCCCGCACACGCAATCGTAGTTCGACAGCGTCTGGTTTGCCCTTTTCACGGCTACTATCCACGTCCTCGGACGAACGGAGGGGGCAAAAACACATGAAAACTGATCTTGAAACCTTTCCAGACTCTCTTGGTACAGCCCCCATCGCAGCATTTTGACGAGAAGGCAGGTTTTTTGTCTCGTTTCTTCCAAAGGAACACAGGAATGCATGTCTGGCACGGCGACTTCTGCCCACCACCCCAGACCGGAAGTGCGTCCGGCGCGCCACCACCGCGGCGTGACGTAGGAGAGTTGAGTTCGTGTATACGAAACCGGATGCATTATTATCAAACTCCACAGCCTTTTCTTTTCTCATTCCGATGGAGGCAAGCTTCAAGAACTCGCGCGTTCTAGAAACGTGTTATGAAATGAGCACACAGCAGCATTTAGGATTTACGAGATTGTAGGAAAATAAAATCCCGTGACGCGATTTTTTTTTTTTTTTTTTTTTTTTTGCACAGCCTTCCAATTTTTTTTCTTCCGTGCAAGCCGCGACCAGCGCAATACTGGTTCTTATGTCAAGATTCATGGATGCAGCGTTTGTCAAGATTCAGGGATAAAAGCGTTTATATTCCTAAGACTGAGTGGAGAAGAAAAATATGTAAGCGAGGTGTGTGTCAGTTGACGGCACTTAAAAAACAAATGGCATTGATAGCGCATTCATTGTCAACAGCGCGTGGCCGAACCGTTTTGACATGAGCCGGTAACCGTTATTTTTTTTCCGGTTCAGTTCCGGTTCGGGTTCATCGCGATAACAATATAACGGTTCGGGTTCGGGTTCAGTTCCGGAAAAAATACCGGTTCGGTTCCGGTTTTCGGTTCGGTTCGGTTCCGGTTCGACACCCTGATATATATATATATTATTTTTTAATGGTAACAAGATATTGCGATGGTTTTGATCTATTAGCGAAATTCTGCTAGCGGCTTGTGTGTTCAGAGATGCGCTAAAACCTGATTCCGCTTCTGCGTGTCTAATTACTTTGTACTCTTTGTTTTTTGGTCAATGATACACTGCGGATGTATCATATCTACTTTGAGGTTTAAAGCTACCTGAGCATGATTTTGCGGACAGTGTTTGCTCGTTTACAGTTACGTAAAGTACATCTAAAAAGTATTTGAAGTTTAAAATAAATGAGAGGTTTGTGGTCAAAGTAAAGTAGTAATTACGCCTAGCGTAATGTACTTGAAGTGAAGTTCTACGAATACAATGCATTTTCAAATTCAAGTGAAAGTACTTTTTAGCACAACATTTCCTGATGCCATTTCATCCCCTGTACTGTATTCTTTTCAACTTGTATGTATTGCTCCAATGTTGATAGGAGCGCATCAGCGTTTTTTTTTTTTTTTTCGGAAATGGCGGCAAATATTGGATAAAGTCTAGACCAGGGAGTAAGATAGCCAGGTGGGGAAACGAGAGCCAAATGAGTGACCGCATTGTGTCTCACTCGGTTTTCTCTTTTTCTGTGGCGCCATCTATGTAGAGCACCGCGAACTCTCACTCCGGGTGGGCGACCGATGGCGACCGGCTAAACTGACGGAGATGATTTCTCGTGGATTTTCAATGGAGGACTGTCGTGCTCTCGGTTTATTTTGCGCAGTCTTCCATAGAGTTCCACGCGAATCCAATTCCGATTTTTTTCCTCTCGCCGCAGCGCCATCTGTCGCAAGTCCAGGGTACCCGCAAGCAGACGAGTACACAATCCGGTCACGGCGCTGGGGTAGGCTTCTATGGGCCCTTTCCCCACCTGTCTCTCTTACACCTTGGTCTAGACGCCACAGATTCGTTTTACTCTCGCTGGTGAACTGTTTATTACAAATAACTTATAAGGCACTTATTTCCATTGGTATAATAGCCGCAATTACTAACTCAGAGAATCAGAGAAATGACCATAAAACGGAGAGTTTTCGTAGATCGTTTTGTCAGTCCCGCAAGCGCCCTCAACAACCTTTTATGATACAAGAGACTCTACAGTCAGGGTCATCGGTGTGCACACGCAGCAGCGGTTTCTTCTTTGAAGAGGGTTTAGCGGAGGCGAAACGTGGTCTACGAAACCTCTCTAACTTCTCAAAATACGATAGCGTCTTTTCACGAGACGATACGCCATTTTTTTTGCTTTCAAAATGGGGAATGTACTTTGAAATCGGGAGTCAAACTTTCCTCGGAAAGTACCAGAAGAAATACTGTAGTAAAGTACAAGTGCATGCTCAGATAATGTACTTCAATTAATGTACAAATTTTCTAAACCTACGTATAACAGTAATTTAAGTACCATGTACTTAAAGCAGAGGAGTGACACTTCTTAATCGCCCATGGAACGCAAATTGGTAAACCCTGGGGGTCCGCAGCGCCATTTGAATCCCCTGGTATCCGGAGGGCTGTACGAAAATCGACATGACGGCACAGCGAAACCAAATCCGAAACCGCACGGCAGCGGCATTGTGCTTGGATGAATGGGTGGTCGCTTACGCCACCCAAAATCAAGAAATAAATATTGTAGCTTTTTTTTTTTTGCCGTTTTTTGTGTTGCTTTGCTAGGCTTCTGCTGCTTCGCGGCTGGTTTTCGCGTTTCAATGCTGCTTAATGTGCGTTGAAACGCACACAAGCCAGCACTGAAACGCGAGACCAGCAGCAAAGGAGTAGAAACCTAGCAAACAACAAAAGTGACACATAAAAAAAAAATGCAATGCTTGTACTTTAGCGTTACTTTTTTATTCAACAGGCAGTATACAATATCGAAAAAATTTGGCACTATTTTCCACAAAAGAATGAAGGAAATGAACAACAAAACAGAAAAAAACGTTCAGGTTACGTGCGACGAAGGTGATGATATATGCGTCCTTGCAAAAACACTTCGCTAAATTTACATAAAATCACTAGGTTCGTGATTCGTTTTGAGCTACTTGGCGTATACTCACAAGCCTTGCGCCGTTTAGCCACAGGCTTGAAGCCTAGAAAAGAAAGTTAAATTACTTGCTTGATTGGTCTTTACGTGCCTGACAGGGTCATATGAAAACAGCGAGCATATTCTGTACCTCCTTTCACAAAACGGTACTTCAAGTTCAAGACAGCGACACTGAACACTCGTGTCTCCTCCGTTTTTCTTCTCCTTAGTTAAATGCGTCCACGCTAAATTGACAATCATTTCGAATTTGATTATATAAGTAAGTGTAAGTAAAGACTGATGACGGTTTTTGCAACTAAAGGAAACTAAGCAACAATGTTAAGAAAAACAAAAGCTCAGTTCTTTGGTGTGGAGTCTTCATCGATAACCTGTATTAGTTTTTAATATTACTATATCACTTAAATTTAGGAGTGCGTCACTGCTAAACGAAACGGGAAACCAGTACGGATCGCTCCATCGCTCATCCTCAGTTAATCGAAAAATATTCAGGCTCATTTTCACTCCTCGAGAACTGACGCCTGAATCGCTGACAACAATCCCAAATAAACAGCTCACCGCAGAAAGTTTACCTTTTTTTGAAGCGAGGATATGTGCTCGATCTTGATATTACATAAAAGTTACCAGTTATTTGTCAATGACACATTTCTCGCGGTGAGTGAACAAGGGGAATCCTAAACAATGATAGGATATGGTTTTGTGATTTCAAACCATCCCAGCTATTGCCAAAATTAAACAATTATTATTCACTACCACTGCAACAGTTAGGTTCTGTTGTAAACATTTAATCAGAGACTTAATCAAGTGGAGAATACCACAAGAGCGTACCTCATGTCCATTGGAACTCGAAACCGTTGGTGTCCGAACTTTCGGCAGTCATTGTTTCCCCACTTGGCACAGCAGGTGGTGTGGTGATGACAAAGATTAATGCTTGACCGCAGTACAAAAACAAAAAGAGTTTCCGCAAAAAAAGAAAAGAAAGCCGCGCGCGCACGAACACGGCACGAATCTCGCGCCGCGACGTACTCCCAGGAGCAAACAGCTCGCAGGATCGCGCCTCTCGCGCGTTCTAACGGTCCACTGACTTCCCGGCGTTCCCGGCGCCTGCGACCAGCGCATCTCGAGGCGCGAGGCGCGGGTTCGGAGAGAGAAAGCGCGCCCAGACGCGTTGAAATAGTGAAAGAGAAAGTTACGATAACAAGCTTTAAAGGGATGCTTTAACGAAATTTGAAATATAGCCGTTGTGTTCAAATATAGGTTGAATGTGGACCACAATATCCGTAAATGACAATCGCACGTTTGTATTTTCAGACTGGTGGTTGTATGTTTCGTTATAAACGGCCCACTCTGACAAGCGCTCGGAGAACAGCCAGCGGAGATCACGTGACATCCAATGCCATTGTGACGTAGTTCGTCTCGGGACGAGCAAAGCTGCGGCGAGGCCACGGGCGAGGCTCACGTCAGGAAGATAACCTAGTCGTTCCAGCCACCGAAGCGGCTGTTTTTATGCGAATTTTGAGTGATTTAACTACGTCCATCCACTCCTCGAGCGAGGAGTGGATGGACGTATTTTAATATCGTTGGCGCAGCATCACACCTCAGCTTACGAGCCTTCTGTCCGCTAAGAGCTCAGCTCGTAGCTCTGTTCTGTGAGATGATTGCTGCATAAGCGGGATCTCGATCTTGACGGGAACCTAGTCCCTACGCACGACGACGATCCACTTCGCTCGACACTGCCCGTTTCGCGGAAATGTGTGGAACGTCATG
This sequence comes from Ixodes scapularis, assembly GCF_016920785.2. Taxonomy (NCBI): domain Eukaryota; kingdom Metazoa; phylum Arthropoda; class Arachnida; order Ixodida; family Ixodidae; genus Ixodes; species Ixodes scapularis. The sequence continues at coordinate 662,707 of NW_024610026.1, read as the reverse complement.
TATTGGCTCGCACGTGCTGCCCGGTGGTTGTGGCACCCAACCGCGCAACAATAAACTCACCCAACTACGAAACAGGTCGAGCACAACAACAAAACGAAGCAGGCTGAGGCAGACAAAAATGCTCGCTTTGTGTTTTGTGACGTCAGAGCTTCAATATTGCCAACGAGAGCAGCGTTTACGCTAGAATGCGATTGGAGCAGCATAAATTCAATTATTCACGCAGAGGGACATATAAAATTCAGATATTGCACCTTCGATCCGTCTCGAGGAAATAACAATGACATTCAATTCTTCTCTCGAATACAAAATTTGACCGGACAATCCCTTTAACGTCGTCGACCCATCTCTTGCCCGCGTGCGCTGGCGTGCACTCCCTGCGGCGATGAAAGGATATTTTCGGTTTCCTTCCCTTCTGAAATTCTCAGCGTTCCTTTTTTAGGCAGTTATTAGCTTTCACAGAACGTAAATTTACCAGAATCGGAGCCCGTACGAGGTAAGAAAACGTCGCCGCGGACCGGTTCATTCGAAAAGTGTGGGGATCTGCGGGATTGCACATAGTCCCGCGGTTAAGCGGATAATCATAAATATAAAATTTGTACTTTCAACCTTGGTAGCGCGTTGTATAATATGTTTATATTATATATATAATAAATTGTACAATGCTGCGCTTTTAAGACATGTTGTAATGACGGATAAATGCTCACGAACACCACGCGACGCTCGACAAGAAACGTTTTTTCCACGTAGATGCGAGAACATTTCTCTCACGTAGTTACGCTATGGACTTTCCTTTCCGACATTGTGACGTAACTGAATACCATGCAAGCCAAAACTGGCAACTCCAGCGAATCGCGGGCGAAAAGTGATCGCAGCGCCCCCGGCCAGTTCGGAGTCTCCGCTAGCAGACGAATTCTCCACAATGCATTGGTTTTGCCTATCTCCGTGCGGGGTGAGCAATGAAAAAAAATTGTCACGGCTATTCGCTGCTTTGAATGTTAAAACGTAGGTTCCACCTCGTGAGTCAATGACATCTTCTTCGCGAGGGGACGATACAGCTTGTAGGGTGCAATTTTCGGGCTCTCCTGAAGAAAACATTCCGTCAGAAGACTCAGAACTTACGTCTGCCAGGCAAGACACGAATGTACCTTCGCCCTGTTTCTTTGAAAAAGGGTTATGTAAAAAAATGCTTTAGACAATTGCTACGTTTTAACTGTACTGTGCATTACGATCAGTTTTTTTTTTTTTTTTTTTGCAATTTCAGTATTTTATGAATGTATTGCTTAAAACCGTTTCGTCGAATACGCGAGCTGGCTATATCCCGATCGTCTCCGGATGAAGAAGCAAAAGGAAATTTCGAACCACGTACCTTATTGCGATGTCAGTATGCTCTGGAAAAAGACGATTGTGCACATGCAAGTCTGACGCTATTACTGAAACTAATAAAGGCTGAGTTACAAAAAAGAACACCCGATGGACGGTCGTGAACCTCCTTTCATTTTTCAAAGTCTACTTTCTTTTTATGTTTGAGGCGACGCTATGCCGCCGTTGTCTTTCTTCCTCCTGCGTTTATGTTTTTTGTTTGCTTTTTTTTCTCTCTTGTGCTTACTTGACGTTCGAACCATCGCATATTTTGCTCTGCCTTTTTTGGCTTAGTTTCTACTTTCTTTCCTTCGCTTGGTCGCTCACTACAACCGGTTCGTTTGCTACGCTATGCCCCGACATTTGGAGAGCCGTCTGCCCTCCAAATGTGTTTGTTGTTGTTGTTGTTGTTTTTCCACTGTCGTCTATGATAACCTCCTATGTTCGCCTTCGATTGAGTTTCTGATCCGAAATCTTCATATGTACTTTTTGATACTTAATAAATATATTCAGAAGTGTAAGCTCGTTGTACATTTCTATTTTAATTTTATTTGAGTGCGCAGTCACGTCTGCTATGAATCATCGTTGGTTGATCAACCGGCCGCCTTCGGGCATACACCAGCGCATACTTGGAGATGGGAGGCATGCCAAATGCCTGCCGTCTCAACTGCGAAAACAAGTTTTCTGATGTAGTGGAAAATCCTTCTTCCGCTTCCCGAAGACCGAACAAATGTGAGTAATTAAGTTAATTCAAATTAAACCGGAATAGCTATGCAAGTCTGGCTTCAAAATCGCCACTGACGCCTCAACAGACAAATATTTCACCAAACAAAAGTTCAGCTGAAAACGCACTTGGGTCGCCGATCGACACTCAAAACAAAGGCACGGTGTGCAAGGATTGCCTGGACGTGTACGCCAACAAGTACTGGAATGTACTTTTGAACTGCTGCGCCAAGCGAGCAAACAAACAACCTGCCAAAGTCACTGGGAAAAAGAAAAGCGAAAGCGAAAAAGGTCAGACAGTGCTAGCACGTAGCAGATTGCAGCTCTTTTGTTCGTAGTTCCTACCAACGCCGCGAAAGCAAAGAAACAGACGTGTAACGTGCAGCTAAAAAAAACAAAAAAACTGAAGCTCTTTTTTTTTTAATAGTTTCGTTGTGTTTCTTCCGCTTTGTTTGTTGTGGAAGACTCAACACCTAGGGCGAGCACCACCCGCTAATTTTCAACCGACGCCCCGTGCAATCGTCGTCGTTGAAGGAGGTCTTTGCTGGGTGATTTGTATTTTTGTATCATCTGCTAACTTCTTCGTTGCAATCGCCGGCCGTTGTAACCCCATCTTTTCTGCAAAGTTCGGAAAGTGTTCGCACGGTCATTTTTCTCGTTACTTTTTGTTTTTGTAATGGCGCAGAGGCTGGTGTGCTTGCTCTGGTAATTTTAACATATTGTTCGCGCACGTTTTAATAATCACCTATTCAGGTAAGAAATTGTGACAACGCAGTTTGTAACGGAAAAACAGTAACTTCTTAAGACGTAGTTCGAGTGGCTAAACGCCCTTTTTCCCCTTCCCAGATGCGCTTCAAACGCGTGTGATCCTCCTGAGTGGCGTTTGAGACCTCTAAATAAATGCTCTACCTTCTTTTTTGCGCGCGTTGTTATTTGTTCGTCGCTGCAGTTGCAATCAGTGGATTCCGCTTTGGAAACGGGTTGACCGCAATGAATTGTTTCGGCTGTTGGGGTGAAGAAACGGGGCTGGCAAAGCTCATGGACGTCGCACAGCCTATACGTTTCCATAGCGTCGTCTGCTTCCGTAGACTCCGAGTCCGCTAGAGGCGCCACTGTCACGTTCGCCGCCGCTCCCATAAGGTCTCGGAGGAGTTTCCAGTATGGGCGAAGCTACATCGTGTTTGTCGTAACCACTCGGAGCGCTACGGCCTTCTAAAAGGTGTTGGTAAGACGGGCCGGGGAGGAGGATGCAGACGGAACGCTAAAGACTGAAGGAGGTTTTCTTCTCTCTTCTCCAGCGTTCCGTCTGCTTCCTCCTTTCCGGCCCGTCTTACCCTGTCCCTACCATCTTGAGTTGGAACAGACTATATAGCGCCGAGGCTCCAAGTACTCTATAGATATACGTGCGATATCTGGCAGGTGCTTGGACTACACTGCCAGTACAAAATTAAAAGTACCGACCCCCGGCGGATACTCAGCCGACGCTCTAAATACTCTATAGATATACGCGCGATATCCAGCAAGTGCTCAGACGACACGCCAGCTTAATTGACATACGCGATGCAAGGTGGACACTCAGCCGACGTTCAAGTACTCTATGGGTATACGGACGATATCCGGCGGGTACTCCGACGACTCGATTGACTTTGGAGTAACACACGATGTCTGGCGTGCACTCAGCTGACGCTGCTACTGGTCTATAGATATATTTGGCGTCTGGTGGGTACTCAGCCTGGCGGTGGCGTTACTCCAGTGATATTGTGCTGGTACTGCCCCACTTTTAAAACGATAATGTCTAGACGTCTCGTCGATGGGAAGAACCGTATATTCGGAGTATTTGCCAAATATATTGTGGAGATACTCGCCTAATATTCTTGTGCCGCTTTTGTAGTCATACCTTCAAAATAACTTCATCGTTATTTAACGGTAAAAGTATATAAATCAAGTTTATTTAAAACAAATTAACGTCTGCCCACACCCGCTGGGAGTGCGGCAATCGGAAGACGATCACCGGACCGGACGTACGTCATAAATATACGCGGCTGGACGGAAGTAGCCCAGAGCTTGATCCTCCTGCTTAAAGTACTTCCTAACACTGCTTGTTTATTTTTTTTTTTTTTTTTGTAAAAACGGTAGAGGAATTATTCAGGTTTCTCGAACAATTTCCAATCTTTGATAACCTTCATAGTCTGGGTTTTGGGAGTAAAGGCAACCCAAAGAGGTCAACTTGCGTTGCTCTTTGGCACACGATTCTTGTAGTCGGGCACAATCTAAGGGAGCACCAGATGAGCTTCAGAGCGGGTGCTGCATTTTGTTGCCTCCTCTGAGTGAGGATGCAAGTAGTGGGCGAGAGTTCCTACGTTGGGGACAAGTGAGGACGAGCCCTTTATTCAAATGCGTCAAGTGTCCTTCAGCTTCGAGACACAAAGAAGCACCAGCCTTCAGAGATAATACCGCAATTACTCAGCCTCAGTTGCGACGTGTCTTTCCGCCCCCGCGCCTTGACGCAGGGTTGTTGCACTGGGGGGCTCGTGAAAATTTAAGGAGGTTTCAGACCCTCCGAGCCCTTCTCGTGGCCGTGTACGAAAAGAAGAGAAGCGGGATCACGAGGGTGAGGCAACCAGGGGTGCGAGCAGCGGAGACGAGATGTTTAGAACGACGTAGACCATACTGTAAACATTGTATATAAAAACATGAAGTAGAGGAACGCACTTCTACAGATTGGTGACCCGGACCTGAGGCAACCAGGGGTGCGAGCAGCGGAAACGAGATGTTAAGAACGACGTAAACCTTACAGTAAATATGGTAAATAAAATCGTGAGGTACAAAAGCGCACCTCTACAACTTGGTGACCCGGTAACAAAGGAAAACTGCCCTGACCCAGAAACACAGCTCCAGAACCTTGGTTTTCGGTGAGCTCAGCTTTCTACTTGCACCATGACTCAAGGCGATGACACCGGCTCTGTTTAAACCTCGTCAATCTTGGGGGCGGCTAAAACGACCATTAAGTTTCCCGAGTTCTGGTCGGCCGACTCAGAATTACGGTTTTCTTACGACAGAATTCATTTTCCGAAAGCATAAAATTACGTCGTCTCTGACGAAGTTTGATTGCGTGTATTACAAGGCAGCAATCAAGGCTCAGCCGAACAGCATTGCGTGGACGGAAGCCCTACCATTAGTTAGGCTCGGCATACGAACAGCTTTCAAAAGAGATATCAACTGTTGCACGGCCGAGTTGGTGTACGGCCACGGTGGGAGAAATACATTTAGGTGATAACTCTCTGTCTCGCGCTGCGACCACATTATGTTCGGCGCACCGAGCGCGCTTCACTGGCACGGGGATAGATGGCGCCCACGTATAGAGGGGCTTGTGAAGGCTTGTATAGAGGGCTTGTGAAGGAAATTATGCATTCTTTACTCGGTCCCATGTGTACTGTGCAGTGAAATGATGGATTTATGTTGGCGCACTGGCAGTGATTGCCTTTTACCCCGTGCGGTTCCTGTTTTTTTTTTGTTTTTTTTTTCAAACGAGAACATTTCGATGATGGCTCAACGTGACAAAAATACTCGTATAAATATAAAACTTGAAGGGATAATCTACTGGGCCTTCAATAATTTAGAGAAATTTAGAGTAAACACCTGTGTCATGCTTGAATGTTTTGTCATACATGTTTGGTAACCGTTCACAAATTGTTTACACACATGCGTGGCTTTATATGAGGTCGGGTGATCTTTTCCACCCTGCTCCTGCCTTATTGAAAAAAAAAATTTAATAATGTTACATATTGGGACCTAAATAATTCTTTAAATGTGCATAAAGGTTTTAGCTTTACAAATGGTTTATACATAAAATGTTAACTTGTACTGTGGAACATACAAACCTTGTGAGCAGAAAAAATTCCTATTTATGATGACGTAGTGACTAAAACGATGACACAGTATGATGACATACTGACTGACATGATGACACAGTGACTGAAAGCCAAACAATAGTAGCGGTTATAAGACATAAATCACTTTTCATCTATACTCGCACAATATGGTGCCACCCCGTCTTACAGGTAAAAAATACCTGACAAATATTTTTGCTTTAAAATGTACGGAAAAGCTGAATTCACTGCATACTACCAAAGAACGCTATCTCCTACATCCTGTGTTCCTCGCCGATGCCCTTAGACTAAGACGAGCGCTGCTTTGCTGATTTCTTTATCTCTTAAACTTGTTTGTTCCTACTCATCGTAATATGCTTACAGTGTTGTCGCATTCGCATGCTGAAGTAGTAGTGGAGCAACTGGGCGATTGTTTCTTCTTTGTGTTCAGCGTATGAAAACGTTATTGTGCATGTGTCAAGAACACTGTCGATTGTGTCCCAGTAGACAGTCTGGTGGCTTTTATTTTCCACGAAGAACTGTTCCGCTTTCTTCAGTAGCTAAAAAAGGTTCTTGTTGGGGTGTGTAAGGCCTCCTCGGTTCTTCCCGTTTGTCAGTGCTGCTTCATTAGAAGTGTTCTTGTCGATGCTGAAAGCGGATCGGCATGCAGAGCAGCGTGTAGCTTTTTTTTTTTTTTCCCCACTCAAAAACCCAGTTACATAATACAACATGCAGTCCACAGCCTTGGTTTCATGAGCCTTTTCTGTCCAGACATCTTCGCATTCCCAGTCTTCGACAGAAATTAGACTGTCAAGCTCGGTCTTCACTTGCCCTTACAAAAAATGTAACCAATTTCTGCAGAATTTCTAGACATAATTATGGCTAGAGAGCATAAATTTCCTAGGGAGAATGTATCCACTTTTTTAACCATTGTCTACATATTATTGGCCGCTGCATCATACAGGTTTTGTGTAGACTTCAGTGTACAGATAATGTGGCGACTCTGTACAGCAAACATAGAGACATTCTAGCAACACTCCTGTCCCATTTCTAGCGCCAATAACAGAGTTTCTAACGAATTTCTGTAGACAAGTGACAAACATTCTTTTTAAATGTTTATCGGGGTCGGATCTTGTGACAATAAAATCCTGTGACTATGTAGTTCCCTTTAAGCCTGTTGTAAAAGCGTTTCTTACCCTACTAAAAAAAAATTGAAATTCAAACGGGTGGCAAATATTGTCGATCCGTTTGGATCAAACATGATTATGATATACGGGTACCCGTTTGAAACGGTACCCGTTCGAAACGGTACCCGTTTGAAACGGACGCCCGTTTGATACAGGTGCCCGTTTGATACGGGTGCCCGTTCGACCTGGCACATGACCATACTTTTAAACGTGCCATTCGAATTGGCAAATTATGCGCTAGCCCTAAATGGGTATCCTTTGGGAGGTTGGTTATCTTAAACTTATTTAAGACGTTCCGAAACTCATGAACCTATTTATTACAAAAGCGGAGGTGCCAATCTTATCCTTTGCGTCTGTTGGGGCTACAGGGTGTGCCTTGACAATCAAGCGCTGGATGTCGGCTGCCAGCTCCTGGAGGGTTTCGTGAGAGCGCTGACGGCGTAAACTTAACTCCGAGCTGTGCACTTGTTGGATATGTCTATCTCCAAAACGTCGCTCCAGTGCTTCACGTAGGGCCGGGAATGATAGGGGAATACCATCAAATTGGTAAAGCACGTCTAGAGCTGGTCCTTGCAACTGGAAGACGAGCGCGTGAACTTTGTCGTCTTCCGCCCAGCCGTTGGCTTGTGCAATAATTTCAGCCTGGTACAGATAAAGGTGAACTGGTCCGTTGCCGTCGAAGGGTTTTAACTTCAGTGACGGATTAGTCCTTGCACGGGTACCTCGGTTCACATTCGTCAAGGGGCTAACTGTTGAAACGATCTCACCTTTATCCAGGGTCGATGGACAGGTGTTGAGGTCATCTACAGAAATCCCCAAAGCGTCCCTTTGTGGCCCATTGATGTCACTCGGAAGAACATTCAAGCCAGTTTGAAGGCGTTGTAGCTGCGTTGGAACGCTCATGGAGAAGCCATTTTCAGCTGCTCGCTGCGAAGTGTTGCCGGAGTGGGACGTAACGTGCAGTGGATTCGCCATCGAAGTTTAGAAGTGATCCCACCGCTGCCACCAAAATGTTACAGGCTCACTGGAGTCAACTTCAGTTCCGGCTGACGGGGTGCCACTTAACGTTCTTTAGGGCACCATTCTACTCCTCGTCCTCCTCTTCGTCGGCCTCTAACAATATATATATATATATATATATATATAAATTCAACCAGTGAATTTTACTGCAAGTACACTAGGTGTAAGATGTACATATATATACATACATATATATATATATATATATATATATATATATATGTACATCTTACACCTAGTGTACTTGCAGTAAAATTCACTGGTTGAATTCGCCTCTCTTTTGAACCGCGATGGAACATAAGCGTTTCAACAGGACTAAAGAACCATACATGTGCAAGCTGATCTGCAATCTTGGTTCCGAAACCTGGCTTTCTTGCAGTATCGCTTGTTCATTGGAAGGACATTTCTAATGGGCAGTCTCGTGTAAAAAACCATACAGACGATTACATTAAACTGCGTTGCGACCCCAGGTAACCAGCAAATATATGCTTCGTATGCAGCGTGATAAGCGAATAAGTTGCTTCGCTTTACATGAACCAAAGACAACCCGGTGACTCCTGGCTACTTTTCGATGCAATGCAGTCAATAGCGCTGAAACACGACGTGTGTAAAGGCCGCCTCGCCGCTGCACTGCTATTTTGCACCTGCATTTTGTATTTTCTTTCATTTTCGCTCCGACTCAGCTTTGACGTCAGCAAATGGTGGATGCATTCATCCATTGTTTGGAATGCAAAAGGAAGCAAAATACGCGGGGGCTTTAGATCAAACTGACTGAACAATCGTTGACCAAAGGAAGCAAGAAAGGAAAAGATATTAAGGAGTACAAAAGTACGAAAGGCATTTATGAAGTGAATCTAAGGGCGCAAACGAGCTCGTTTAGTTTGAACATGATATAAACTATAATTGTATAAGTAAAAACGGCACAAACACTAAAAGCTCTGATGCTGACTTCATGCTGCGCCGACGGTCATGTCGCAAAAAGCCTGTACAAATGCGGTGGTCCGGAACGCAAATATTTTTTTTTTTTTAACTGCGGCCATGCACGTGTTTATGTGTTAATGACGCTCGCTTTCAATTGGCCGAGTATGTAAACGCTGTCGCATCTTTTTTAGGAAGCTGCTGCCAAGCTAAATAATGCAGCGGAATGTTTGTGCATACTAGAAAATAAAGGTGGAGACATCGAAGAGCACTAACCAGAAATAATAAATTTACATATTTAAAAATCCCCGCCCCCCTCTCCTTTAAGGGCACTCTTGTTGAGCACCCTGCCCAAGTAGGGCAAAGACTTTTTTTCTGTTCTCCACAACAGTGGCCGCATTCTGCGTCTTCTTTGTTGCTTTGCGCATTGCCTGCATTGTTTTGAGCTCCTCAAGGGCTGTATTGGGCCAAGGAAGTTATCTCGAATTGGTGATGTTGTATGAATCATCGCACGTTATCAAGGGCAGTCATTTCGCAAAAAAAGGTTGACAGAAACGCTTGCAAGATTCCGCTCTCTCATACCATAGCCCGGAACGGTATGTCTTCTTTGTGGGTTTTCGACAAGAAAAGAAAACCTAGCTGTCCTTGCATATCTTCATATTTTGGTGCACAGGCTTTTAAAGTTGTTGCACTCGAGAAGCCCAGTAAGAACCAGTTAAGTTTTTTTGTTTATTTTTTATCTTAAGCTTAAACGAAGTTTTTTTTTTTTTTTTTTTTTCAATGGCAGCAGCAGTTTTTTTTTTTTTCGTATGTTCCTGATTCAAGGGTTACGAAGCAGCCCTTTTTGTCCGAATTACAAAGTTTAGCATTCTTGCTTCGCAGCTCGCGTATCGTGGGCTCAAGCTTACGGCGGGGTTTGCTAATCTTCTTTGACGTGCGATGCAAACCGCACCTTCACTGATCATCTGCGACACCTTTTCATTATCTGTCTTGGATTCGATCTCTCGTCTCGGACCAAGGCAATCTTATCAGTGGGCTTAAACCGTGGTGGCAGAAAAAATTCGGTCCTAGTCCAAGTAGTCCAAGTACGTTGTCGGCCTTTTCCGAAATATTAACATCTCCGATAAACTGGAGAGGCCGCCTTACGTGGTTGTATTTGACTTGTATTGCAAGATGTTTCAAATATGAATGATGCCATTTTGTACGCAATGATTACGCTGACTGCCTTGAAGTCCTGTTCGAAACGCACATAGCATGAGATGTGAGTCTTAATAGCGGCCATACACTCAAAATATTAAAATTTCTGTTGGTTGTTCCTAATATACTTCTACATTACCGAACTCTGAATAAAAAATAAAATAAATAAAACTTTTTTTTTAGAAAATCGACTCGAAACTTGCTTGTTTTTTTTTAAATGTTCGTTTTTCAGGCACTTATTGCACAATAATGAAATTATATTAAAAAGAAGGACCTTAATTAGAGCTTTACGGTGATGTAAAGATCATAAAAATATGTTCATTAGGTCACACAGCACAGCTTTCTTAACTTCGTCAAATTTCGTCGCAGAGATGTGGTTTGATAAATAAAAACAAAATACATTAAGAATGTTATGACCTAGACGCTTAATAAGCATGAAAAAAGCTTATGTCGAGAGTGTTCCCGAAAAGTTATATTGATGTAGCGTAAAAAGTAAAGAAACGGGATGGGGGGAGTGAAACTGTGCGCGAGTGCCGACGAAGCCCCAGCGTCGTCCTTTTAAGCACGTTGTACAGCCTCAACGGAAAAAGAGTGGCACAAGTGACCGACGACCGGAGCGGCGAAATTGCGACACGCGGCGCTATTGTTCCCGAACGCGCCGATAGCGAGAGTGCCAGTCACGTTCCATGTCTCAACGCGGGGGTTGGCCGGCAGAAAGCAGCCCATCCTAAAGCCCGCATTTGGAAAACTATCTTATCCATCATTTTTCGGCCGGATAAACCTAGGGTGCCTTGCTCCCTGCATAAACCTAGCGCCCACGCAAACCCGATTACCTTCTTTTTTCATTTTTTGTTTTGCGCGGGCGTTGTGAACGGCGCTATTCTCTTTATTGCAGTTTTCTCCTAAAGCGAGACTTTGCTGGGCGATAGACTGTCAAAAGTTGTGGGCGTCACAGCCTGTGTTGCAGGACAGCTAAGGCAAAGGTGAAGTCCCCGTAATTTTTTTCAGAACGACATAGGATGCCGAGCATTGATGACGCGACAAGGGTTCAGATATTGACCCTTGTGCAAGAAGGTCGGACAAGGAGGAGTATTGCTGCAGAGATGGGGTGCTCACTAGGAGCCGTAACGCGTATTGTGCGTGCTTTTCGCGAAGAGGCGAGGATTAGGGACGCGGCTCGAAGTGGGCGCCCAAGAAGGACCACAGAAGAGGAAGACAGATGGATTGTGGCCGCAGCCTGCTGTGATCCTTTTATTACTGCTCAGGAGATACGAGAAGAGCTTGGCCTGCAGGTGCCCCTGACTGTCATGAGAGAACGCCTGCGTTCAGTCGGGCTCCGCAGTAGGATAGCTTGCCAGAGGCCTCTCTTGACCCAAAATCACAAGCGCCTTAGGCTGGAGTTTGCCACTAGGCACCTTTCGTGGACTGTCGACGATTGGATGAATGTCGTGTTAACGGACGAATCGACGATTTCTAGCAAGTGGGACCAGCAGCGCCGTGTTTGGCGGCTGGTTTGCACACGGTAGGTCACGTGGTTTCCTTTCTAGGAGGATAGAAAAATGACACTTCTAATTTTTGATATATCTTTCATTGCACATCAGACACCAAGAACAGGGTGATAGCCATGATTATGGCAGCTACACCATTGGTCATTTCAATGTATTCTATTCTTACATTCTTGGTCATTTTACAAACCTGTAGCTGAGAAGTTTACTTTTCAGTTCAATCATGCTATGCGAGATTCTTGAAAATAAATATTAACCTGCTGACTAAAAAACAAGGCCTTAAGTTTTTATTTGTTGCAGGTATGATCCAGAGAACGCGCAGCAGGTTGCCGGTAGCGACCACCGTTCTGTTAATGTGTGGGGTGCAATAACACACCAAGGCTTGGGTCCGCTGATCCGGATAGACGGAGCCCTGACAGCTTCCGTATACGCAGACCTACTAGAAAGGGTCTTCATTCCCTTCATTTTGGATGGCCCATTTCCGGATGGGTGCTTTATTTTCCAGCATGAGAGGAGCCCCATCCACACATCCAGGTATAATGTCTTGTGACCTATGCAGTCCACACTGAACGAATTATAGAAGATTTTCCATTTCAAATGGAACAGAATAAAAGAGTGGGCGAGAGTTACGGGGATGCCGTGTTCTCCGCGTGTTTGTAGGGCTCGGCGGACACAAGATAAGAAGATAAACGTCAGAATATGTGTTGACTAATTAACCGAAATGTGTTAACTTTCTATTAATAACTTTATGCGGCATGTCGCAATTGCCATATAAAGCGAGTCATTATTGAAGGCTATTTCAATTGACACGATTCGCGAAAAGGTAATAGGCTTTAAGATATTCATCGTTGTAACGTTGCGTTTTTTCACCTGATTTTAAAAATAAACGCGCGCTTAGAAAAGGGCAAGAGCTAGCGCCGACAATATCGCGTAGACGATTGCCGTAGTCGTTTTGGGCACCTTGTCACTATCTCTACAGCATGTCCTTGGTAAATGCGCCTCCGAGATAGTAAGTTTTAGTAATGCGTATACGAGCGAACGCAAGCCCTGTGCGTTTGCGTTAACGTTGCGTGTTCCACACTGCGCGTGTGCGGAGCCCAAACCTCGGCCTTGGATTGGCGCAAGGCGACTTCGCGCATGCGCACTGTGGAACACACAACGCTAACGCAAACGCATAGTGCTTGCGTTTGCTCGTATACGCAATACTAAAACTAACTAATGGCGACGTGGCCGAAACGACTACGTCAATCATCTATGCGACATTATCAGTGCTACTTCTTGCGCTCTTTCAAGCCCGTGGGTTTGAAATCAGGCAAAAAAACGCAAAATTGCAGTTGCAACATGCCCCATAAAATCAACAATTAAAAAGTTAAGACACAAATTTTGCTAAATTAGTGAACATATTATGACGCTTATCCCCTTATCTAATGTCCGCCGATCCCCACAAACACACGGTGAAAACGGCATCGACGTAACTCTCGCCGGCTTTTTTTTAAGTTCCGTTCGAATTAAAATGGAACACCCCGTATATAAAATCTGGGCTCAAAATTGCTCCCCGGATGCCATGCAGTGGAGAGGGCGCGTTAAAATGGAAAATTCAATTGACTAAAAAAAAAAAGTGAATTGCGGTTGTGGTTTGCGCTAACGGATGCCTTTCTGGAGCTTATGACTGTTGTTACTAAATTGTATTCTTGGCCGTCACTCTTTTTCAATGTTTTCCAAGAGATCCTTAAAGAAGCTGTCATGAATTTTTTTTTTTTTATTTTGCGAAACGATTGTTTTCTTGCGTTCTTCTAGGAAGGTCATACCACGAGATGCTTACGAAAAATGGCGATAACTTTCGTTAAATGTAACCCCGTAACTCATGTTCATAGTGAGTCGTGCACAAATCTTTCCAAGACAAATTATCAGCTTTGATTAATATATATATATATATATATATATATGTATAGTTACTTTGTTTTCTCTCTTCAAGGCTGGTGCGAGAGAAGCTGGAGGAACTGTGCATCCGGGAGCTTCCATGGCCTCCAAAGGGAGCAGATTTTAACATCATAGAAAACGTGTGGGGCGTGATGAAACAACGACTGGCAAAGAGGAACCTGCATGGAGCGTCACAAGACCTGCTTTGGGAGGCTGTGCGAGAAGAATGGACGAGACTTCAAGGCCTCCCTGATTTCGCGATGTCGTTGAGGCTGGTGGAGCGTTCGCAAGACACTAGTGCAGCTACCTGCCACGTCTTCTATTTCATTGACTGTTGCAAATCCACTGTATATTTTGTTTTCTCTAGTGCACGTGCAGTGCTAATATTCGGTTCTGATTTTTTTTTTGTAATTAAAGGAAAATTATAGAGTTTATTTTCACTGCAAAAAATAAATGCAGCACAGTTTAAAACACATCTTGGTATTCTGAAAGTTATTTTATGGTGGCTTGCATTTGCATTGCCGCACATAATCTTTGACAGACTGTCGCCCAGCAAAGGGTCGGTTTAGGGGAAAACTATTGATCCCTTTCGAAAGGCTGCCCCGTGTTGGCACCTGTGGAACCCCTGCACAATGGTGGACTGAAATCGCAATGTCGCGGCACCCTTAAAGCGTCGGTTGGATTCTAAGGCAAAACACACAAACGCACACGCACGCACGCACAAACAAGCAAAAAGGAGATGAGTACAGTGACGTCGGACTTTCGATGCTATGTGATTGACTTGTCGGCTCCTAGCGTCGGCCGACCTCCGACGTTCACTATCTTATGGCATGACTTGCACGTTCTGCGTTGTCAGTTGTTTCGCCAATGCGCGGTGGCTCTAACATTTTAATAATCGGAACGTGACTTTCGAAAGGGGTCAATAAAAAAAATACCGCCGATCAGTCGACCACCACGCCCCTGCAAAAAAGAAAAAAGAAAAAGAAAAGGACTTTGCGTGCGCAACTACTTTGGTGCATTGCTCGGCCGACAAATGAGGGATAAGATAGCTTTCCAAATGCGGGCTTTAGGATGGGCTGCTTTCTGCCGGCCACCCCCGCGTTGAGACATGGAACGTGACTGTCACTCTCGCTATCCGCGCGCTCGGGAACAAGAGCGCCGCGTGTCGCGATTTCGCCGCTCCGGTCGTCGGTCACTTGTGCCACTCTTTTTCCGTTGAGGCTGTACGTCCGTCAGGGTTCCGCGGATGTCCAATACTAGATAAGCCAACACCTCTTGCTTCTTTCCACGCGTGACGATGCGGCGATCACAATAGTCGATGCGGCGATCACGATAGTCGATGCGTCGGGAAAACAAACTGACCGCAGTTAGGCCAAGTTGTTGCGTGCCTTCCGCCGCCGCTGCTGTGTGCGAGTCGACTATCGCGATCGCCGCATCATCACGCGTGGAAATAATCAAGAAGTGCTGGCTTATCTACTATTGGTCATCCGCGAAACCCTGACGGACGTACAACCTGCTTAAAAGGACGGCGCCTGGCGCTTCGTCGGCACTCGCACACAGCAGATTCGGCGGAAGGCACGCAACAACTTGGCCTAACTGCGGTCTATCTGTTTCGCAGGTTGGTGGCTTCATGTCTCTTTTCTTAAAAAAACAAAACAAAAAACAGTTTCCTTTTGTTGTTGCTGCTGTGCCACAACGTTTTTTTTTTTGTTTTTTTTTTTTAAGTAGCGAGTGTTTGTATTGTCATGAGTCTGCGCCTGAGGATGGTACGTTTATGCATTGCATTGCATGCAAGTACCCTTAACACCTAGGCAAGTGCTCTGGCATAACCACCTCTAGCTTTCGCAACAAAGGTGGCGCTTTTAAAGACACTTGAAAAATGTGTGACATGTGAAACAGCAGAAAGACGAGGTACTCTAATGCCTAGTGAACTGCATGATTCCAGGATTGAATGTGAACTAAATGAAAACAATTCTATGCTTTCTCCACTCGGGGCGAAAGTGAACGCTCTCCCGGACCTTGTTGAAAAAGTGAATGGGATTAAGGCATCAATCCAAGGTCTTTCTGCTAAATACGACACAATACTATCTAAACTAAATGAGCAGAGTAACGATGTTTCTGCTTTAAAATTGATAGTTGAGTACTTGGAGTTGGATTCATCAACGGGCGCGTCAGCGAGCTCTGAGCAAATGAAACTTCAGCTTAATGAACTGGAGCAGTATAATCGCCGTCTGAACATTGAGGTTCACGGAATGGCAAAGGAGGAGCATGAAAATCTCTTAGAAAGGATGAACATTTTGGCTTGTAATCTTGGACTCCCTGAACTAGCGGACTCTGACCTTAATGCCCTTTATCACCTTCCATGAAGGCCTGTTAAAGAACCTGTCATGAGTGTCCAGTTCGTATCCAACTCCCTGAAGTAAAAGGAGATCGAGCGTCGCTCTCGGCTCAGAACTAAAGAACCTAAACTGCGTTTTTTTGGCCATTTAACTCCCACGAATAAGCGATTGCTTTGGCTCGCACGGCAGAGGTGTCAAGAAAGGGGCTACCGTTTTGTTTCGCAAAGAAACGGACATATTTTTGTACGGAAAAGTGAGGGCGAAAAGGGCCATTCGGATCTGTGACGAGGGCGATCTCGAAAAGATAGAAGGACCATTGTGGAATGGTAAAAAAGTGATTACAGATCTGAATGGAAGCCTCAACGTGTGACCCTCGCTACCATGATGCTAGATCTTTTCGTCTTATCGCGTCTAATTCGCTTTCCTTTTATCATCTGAACGTTTGCAGTTTAAGAAACAAGGAGGATGAGGTCAAGATTTGCTTATCTTCTTTCAACCACGAAATCGATGTATTGGCCTCCAGGGAGACATGGTTTTCTGGTATTAGTGATGTAGCGCAATTTGAAGGATACTGGTGTGAAGCTATATACAGAACAAATAGGAGAGGAGGTGGTGTTGCCATTTACATAAAGAACAATTTTGTTTACGAAGTAATATCTGATTTCACTGTTATCAATCGGAATTTGAATCGCTTATTTTTGTTAAAACAAGTGCATTCGTGTTTGGTGTTATCTATAGGCCTCCTTCTGGGTTGCTAGACGAGTTTTATTGTTTTCTTGAGCAAATGCTAGAATCTGTTTCCGTAGGTAGAACGCCTGTTGTAATTATGGGCGATATTAATATTAATATTTTGCAGCTATGTCGCCTAGTTAATGAGTTCATAGATGTTTTATCTTCAAATATTTTTTTTCCAATGTAATTGATGTATCCACCCGCATCACAGATTCTAGCGAAACACTGATTCATCTGTGCTTGACAAGCTGTGATAATGATATTGTGGCAGGCGTACTCATGACTGATATAAATGATCATTTATCGTTTTTTTTTTTTTTTCAAAATATCGGTCGCATACTATTACACGATTGAATCCAACAACTACCACGCGTCTCATAACAGAGGAAAATATTGAATATTTCGCCAACTTGTATCTTCGATAGACTGGAGTGAATTATTGCATTGTACAGATGCTAACGTCCTATTCGATTTGTTCTTAAACACGATTATTGAGGTCTATGATCGTGTTTTCCCTGCAGTAACAATAAAAAAGAGCAAGGAAGAGAGAAAACCTTGGATAACTCGTGACATTTTACAGAGAATTAAAGCACGAAATGAACTTTTCAATAAATTTATACTATGCCGAAATGTATCTATTTTAAAAGAATTTAAAATAGTTAGGAATCAGCTGGGTTCTGATATAATGAAGTCTCGAATCCGTTATTATACTGGTAAATTTGCGGGTATATTTTTGATCCCCCAAAAGCTCGGCGTACTGTTAAGGGTCTTTTACGTGGAACGCAGATTATCCTACCAACCGAAATGAGAGTAGGCGAGCAAACCTTAAGTGGAAAGGCTCTCGCTGACGAGTTAAACCGGCATTTTTTTAACTTTTGGAGCCTCTCCACTGTCAACCTCGGAGGATTTTGAGAAGTATATTAAGTACAATATCCACCACACGATGTTTCTTTGCCCTACTTCCCCTAGAGAAATCGTCAGCCTAATCGGTAGTCTAAAAGATAATTGCTCGTGTGGTTTTGATGGTATAAAGGCGGCACCAATTTAAGCAGTTTCGTATTTAATATGTGATGCAGTCTGCCACTTAACCAACCTTGTGTTATCCTCGGGAATCTTCCCTGAAAAAAATGAAAGCTGCTAGAATTTCTGTTCTGCACAAGGGTGTGGCTGTGGATAGTATCAGTAATTATCGACCCATATCAATATTTCCTCTTTTTTCTAAAATAATAGAAAAAGCTATAAATTCCAGAATAGTTAATCATGTTAACAAATATCAATTAATCTCTGCAAATCAATACGGCTTCCAGACAGGTAAATCCACAGAATTCTGTGCTCAACATTAGGGAAAGCCTCGTTCATAACCTAGAAAACAAGCTCTACACGATAGGCATATTTCTAGACTTTAACAAAGCTTTGGATTCTATTAAACATGATAATACTTTTTAACAAGCTGCTGTACTACGGAATTAGAGGTCTTTTACTTAAACTGTAGCGCAGTTACCTATCAAATTCTAACCAGTTTGTGGTAATCAATAACGTAGCATCAGACACCGATAATATAAGATTAGTGTTCCTCCAGGATCCACATTAGGTCCTATAATGTTTCTCTTTTTATATAATTGACATTGTTTTCATTCCTCAAGTTCCAGACATTGTTCTCTATGCTGACGATACGAATGTTTTTTCTCGCCTAAAGACCTCATATCTTCTTCCCGTTATAAACCCGTGGCTTGAAAATTTGTCGAAGTAGCTAGATGCCAATCAGCTTCTTCTAATATTAATGAAACAAACTATTGTTTTTTTTTTCAATTAACAGACCAGTAAATATTACCAGTGAATTAATATTCCAGCCCCGATCTTTAGAACGGGTTTCCGAATACAAGTTCTTGGGTGTACAGTTCCATGAGAATCTTCGTTGGCCGTCTTATGTAAGTCTCGTGAAACCTAATATCGCGCAGTCAGTCGGTATGCTAAATAAGTTTGGAACATTACTGCCCACATGGTAAAGCGTGACCTTTACTTTTCTACTGCTCATTCTAGCCTACATTATTGTTTAGTCTTTTATGGCGTTACATCCAAATCAAATATAGATCGTTTGTATTTAATGCAGAAACAAGGCTTACGGTTTATTAAAAGTTCGTCTGCGTCTGATCACACATCCTCATATTTTGAGCTGAATCATATACTGGATATTGAGGCTTTATATAATCAACGACTGTCTGAAGTTATTTTTTCAAAGGTAAAATCTGACCGTGAACTATTTTTGTCTACATATACAGACACGGACGTACATTACAATTTTAGACAGAGAAATATAAAAAAATAGAACCAAAACCAATTACGGTGCACAATTATTAACCTGGAAAATTCCTAACCTCCTGAAGCTTTATTTATCCTGCCTTAGTTGAAATGATTGACAATAGCTCCTCACTGTTGTCCTTCAGAAAACAAGCAAAAATGTATTTCCTTCATCCGTTGACGTTCGCTGTTTTGTTTGTTCTCATCGTACACATCAATGTATTCGTAATTATGTTGCTGTCATATAGTTTTTCTCTAGATAGTTCTATGACCTCATAGGTGGTATATGTTGATTGCTGCCTGTGACGGGTTTGTATAAAACAGGCAAAAAATTTATTTTCTTCATCCGTTGTAGTTTTTTTTTTTCTTTTTTTTGTGTAGGTTCCAATCATATATATCGATATATTTGAAATTATGTTGCTGTTATATATTTTTCTTTGGGTAATCCTATACCTCATAGGTAGTACGTATATATATTTTTTCGTCTTTTTTTGTTTTGTTTTGCTCTATGTTTGGCCGCTGCCTGCGTTGTGAGTGTAACCTGGTAATAGGGGCCTAGTCAGGCGACATCATTGTAGCCTTTTTGCCCTAGCTCCATGGCAATCTCTATTGTCAGAAACTCCAAATAAATAAAAAAAAAGTATAGCACACCTGATAAGCTGTAAAAACGACAGTTTCCACCTCGGCCGCTTCAACGGTTCATAACTTGAGAACAAAAATCCGACGAACTTGCCGTTTGCGTCTTCTTTTATTATAGGAAATGCCCGATATCGTGTATCTTTAAAAAAAATAAAAAGTCGACTCAAAATTTGTGCCAGATTTCAGATGAAATGACGGATCTATTTATTTCTGAAAGCCATAGGCTTGAGCCAAACACGTAGCCAGGATTTTGTTTCGGCGGGGGAGGGGAGGGGGGGGGGGGGTTGGGGAGCCCCCCCATGACAAAATGCTGTATGAGGGGGAGGGGGGAGAGGAGGATCCATGCAAAATGGAAGATTTCGGGGAGTGGGGAGGGCGGGCCCCATGCCCCCCCCCCCCCCCCCCCTTTGGCTACGTGCCTGGCTTAAGCATTGAATGAAGTTATGAAAATGCAGTGTTATGATATTATTCTTTATGGAGGAACACTCCAGTGGCAAGTAGAGAAACGGCTATTAAAAAAGCGTCGTCGCTCTCATTGTTAGTTACTACCCTGCACCTTTTTGGAATGGACAGAACCACAACATGGCTTGAGAGGAAGGCCTCCTGCTTAAATATGTCCTCGATTTTGGAAACTTGCATTAAAGTTCACCGATCGGTTTACGGTGGACAACTTGTCTACTCCTAAGGGTCTTCGACACTGATGTCGTTTTCGCGCCAAGCTCTTAATGGCGGTTCGCTTGAAAAGGGTCTGAATGTGCAGGACCGCGATCATTTGCAGATGCGCAGAGAGGATTGAACTATTAATTTTTTTGCATTAATAAGTGCGGTCTTTTTACAATTTTAAACATTATGTGAAATGAACATTTTACTTGCACTGTTTTTTTTATTGAAAAAACAAGGATGTCTGAAATATGTTTTTGAGTTTATTTTGAGAATGGAAAGAGGATTTTCCTTCTGTCCTAATACATTGTCAGGTGGGCTATTAACTTTATGAAAGAATATACTACAGAGGCATAGCGATATGCGCTTTAATTAATGAATATTGTTTTTGAGTGGTCAGCGTTGGCCTATGTCACCTATTCTCGTTACATTGTACTCGGCATGGAGAAGTTGAGACAAATCTCTCAAGTGATGAGCAGTCAGTCAGCCGCCGGTCAGAAATATATTAAAAAAAAATGTCCAGGTGTTTTTGAGTGATTAGAGATACACTAAACACGCGAGAACAAAGACATATAAGCAAGGTGGAATTTCATTGTACGAAAAATTAGTTCTACGGAAGTGTGGATAAGCTTGGGCTTGATGTGGCCAACGTCCAAAAGTATACTCTCGCTGCGTAAAATTAACTGAACAAGTTTCACCTTCTCCTTCTGCAGCCTTTAAAGTATAAAGATGAATGTATGCTACGTACGCTTGCCGGACAAAAAACAAAAAACAACACCACGAAAGATAAACTATTTTATTATCAGAAAACTGCTCAAGAAAAAATACATGTGCGATACTTTTGTTTTAATGAATTTAAATATCCGTATTTCACTGTCTTCGTCATGTATCTCAGTATTTGTATTTTCAAACATATTTAAGAGTATCTCTCCCCAACCCTTACAGGGCACCCAACCCTGAAGGCAGCAGTGCATGGGTAAGCACAGCACTGGAGCCGGTGGGAATCGACAGGTCCCACCACGGGGACCCGTGGTAGCGAACCTTCCTTGGAACGGGTAAACACCGTCCGTGACGGAGGGTTAGTTTGGAGCGGGCCTCCATTGCACGCGGCGGCAACTTGCCCGGCGTTCGAGTAACATGGGACAGTCCCCTTAGTCTCTTGACGACTGTAAAAACACCATTCAAGACAAGAGGCAGGTCAGGTCGGCGACACCATCCAGCCACCCTTGAGAGGTCGTACGCTAACCCCTCATAGTGTGGACTTTGGACCATGAGGACATGCTTCTGAGCCCGTTTTTTTTATTTCACCGGAGGCAGAAAAGACAGGAGGTGTTAACCAGGAGCGAATGGCTATGCCAACGTGAACGCCGCAGTTTAGCTGCTCCGACGAGACAGGTTCGTTGAGTATTCTGTAGCCCACGCCGTCGCCACCATTGCCGTTCAAGTCCCAACAGCCGTCGCCGCACAGACCGCATCGACGTTCACCTGCCCCGCGCACGTCTCTGCTCCAATGGCCGTCAAGGACACGGCCGTGTTTAATCCCGGCGACTTCCTCTACGAAGCGTTCTCGATCCCCTGCAGTCCCACCTTTATATCAAGATGGTGGGGAAGATGTGCGTGTGTGTGTGTGTGGGGGGGGGGGGGGGAGAATGTGCGAAAGTGTGGGAATCGCAGCCGCGAGTGGACTGGACAAGGGCCCGCGGGAGCCAAAAAAGAGAAGTACGAGGACGGCATGGGGCAGAGCTCGGGCGGCGAGCCCGAAGATGGTCGGTCGCGGAACGGCGAATCGTCAAGGCGCTACCTCCAGCTCGTCCAACTATGAGCCAGGAAATTCCTTCGTACATGGCGCTATGTAATCGTCGGGGCGGTGAAAGCGGGCCTTATGGGGCGTTTACTAAAAAGTACAACCACAGGTTTTAATAAAATAAAATCCAAAGAATCTGGGAGGGACGGCCAGGTCCAGGAGACTCTCGTCAAAGACATCTTTGACCGGCAATCGATCTCAAACTATAAGCGATAGGTGCTCAGATACTTTTAGGGTAATCTATGTATAGTTAAATAGGCAACATTTATATATGTGCTAATTTTTAATACTAGGCACTTTTTGTGAACTTCACAGCAGGCCTCTACACACAATATTCCGAAAAAAATGTCAGGTTTTCTTTTTTTTTATTAGCGAGTAGGTTATTCCTCTTATATTCATACCAGATGCAACACATCTTGTTGCCTTCGAGACGATATTTGTCCCCTCACATACTTTTAAACGCGTAGGATTACAGTGCGGAGCCTATAAATATGGCATAAATAAGAAACGGCAGATCGCCCACTTTGGACACTTGCAGTGCGTGTTTGTGTAAGTTGGAAGCCTAGAGAAGTGGCGGTATAAGAAATGGCTAGACTTCATAAAACAAATCTAAGTTCACAAATTTTCTCTAACTAAATCCTAAAAGAAGTTTATTGTTGGAGGCTGAAATGTAAGAATATATACGTAAATAATCCATTAGGGTATTTTAAGGCTCAAAACACTGGATTTTTCTACTACATCTTTAGGGATATCTATTATTTAATGTTTACTATAAAAATAACACTTAGAATTGTACGACTAATATTTTTAGCGCTAGTGGACATTAAGTTTTCAAATACAAAAATTCAGGTATCTCTCAAACTTCATTCATGTGCATCACATGTGCATCACACACAAAAAACATAGTATTTCTTGTATTCAGTTTAGCATTTGTTTTTGTTTTTATACTCGCCACAAATTAGGCTTGTCCTAAAACATGATTTCGGTGTGCAGGGCGTATAAAGACACCACAAACAGTAATGCTGGTGGCAAGTTTATAGTGGGCGTCGTGGGTGTCATGTTGGAGTGCAGTCAACATAATCGCTTTATTTTGTATGACAGTGGTAATCCGAGGATTAAACGTGATTCAAAATCCCCTTTTCAATTTTATTTTAAAATTATACATTCCATGTTTAAAGTCGTCTGGATAAATCCAAAAAAAGAAGGGTGACATCGAAATTATTTTCGGAGTCATGCCGTGTATCAGAAACAGTCCCTAATCGAAATATACATTGAGAGATTTCCAAACATATAAGGGAGTCATCTTTCGTTTTTGCATCTGCCTGTTTCCTCGGAATCACCCTTTTTGCAGTTCCAACAAGGCCAACCGCAAGAATTTTCTGGACACTGAAAAAGAGAAACGCATAGGTTGAATTAAATTTACAATTCAGATAACAGGATTAAGGCAAATGAAATATTTTTAAATTTATATTATGAATTGATATTTGTATTACAGGTATAGAGAACCACAACTAAAAAAAACTATATTCCAAACATGCGCGTTCAAAATTACGAAAAAGTAAAAAAGAAATACTTGGAGTAGACTTTTCTGGTTTTGTGAGCACCGTATATTTGAACATGAAACAGATTGTGTTCACATCTTGAATATGATAACAGAACACATTTCTCCCTTTACTGCAACTGCTAACTCAACCTCGGCATTTGTTCTGCTTCATGTAATATGTACCTAAGAGAATGAATTTGGTGCAATCGGAAGACCTCGAATTATTCCACATAATTTGACACATTTTCTTGTGGAGAACGCAAGTTCGGAATACATTGCGGGTCAAATTCAATGAAACAACTTTTTAGCTACAATGTCAGTAAGGATAATTCATGAGGTGGCATCGTGATTTGAAATAAATTGCGGCCGTACCATGGAGCCATTTTCTTGAAGTACTGTGTGTTAAAAATGTATATGATTGGTGGTGACATATTAATGCGGAGAGCAATGGTAAACATGGAGCCAATGACACTGCATCCCTGCAGTTTTCTTGTTTTTTAGCGTGCACTATACCTAATATTGCCTAAGATTCACGCTCATCAATACGACATTCATTTTTGTTCGTTTCCGTTTAAGCACTAAAATTCTTAACTTCTAGAAAACCTTAAGCTACAGATTTTATTCAAAGCATGGATGTTGTTTCAGAACATGCTTTTAGGTCAAGACGAGTACAGACAACCCATATTCTTAATCTTCTGGCAAACGCGGTCTGAATATCTTAAATTTGTGAACTCTAAGCTGTGCGTCACGACTGAAAGATGTTTGCTACAAATTCAGGGGGGGGGGGGGGGGTCGCAAGCCGGCCTGAGAAGCAAAACGAAAACAAAAATAAACGCAACAGAAGCTAGACTTTTCACCGGTGGACCTGATGAAAACAAAGTAAAGGTGTCAGCTCAACCATGAACCTAAATTGAGGGTAGCAATGTTCACATCCTGGTCTCGGTTTGAGAAGGTGAGCTCTTACAAACGAGCTCACTTTAGTCACAGGCAGCATTAATTCCTGCTACATGTTTATTTTTTTTGCAGTGGTTTCAGTCTAGCTTATACGTAATGACTACATGCATGTTTGAATTAATATTTCAGAACAATTATATGTATTCTAGTTGATTTGCTCAATAAAAAAGAAAAAAAACTAGTGGCATCGCGAATATCTTTTTTTTTATTTTTTTTATGGATGTCAGAGTAGCTGAGTTTGGGAAGAAATGCTTGCATATCTATAACAACCTATTAAATACATTCTGTAGGAGGCGTTGCTATAGGCCCACTTGTCCATCATTCCATCTATGTTTTGAGCCTCATTCGCGGCATCGGTAGCGCAGTATCGTTTGCATCAGTTTTATTTTTATCACTCAAGCGCTAGATTAAGTTAAGGCCGTCATCACTCTAATTTGATAGGAAAGTTTTAGGTGACTTCTTTTAAAGTCAAATAGAGGAATGATCCACTTATTTGGCCTACGTGTGCTTGAACGTGGGAATATAGCCGTTCTTAAAGCATAATTGATTTACAACTGCTACTATCGCCTTGCATTCGGTGGAATAAAGTGCCGAGGACTGAGTAGCTTAACATTTTTCCGAAGATAGGGAAGAATCGGTGGCCGAGTGTGCTAGCGCACACCATCTCGGACCAGGTGGAGCGAAAGCTCGCGCTGCAGAACCCAGGGATCCTGGGTTCAAACCCCACCTCTGCCCGTTTCGATCTGGATGAGCATCGTAACGGCGTGCGGTTGTGTATCACTAATGCGTGGTGCACGTTGAAGATCTAAGGTTAGCGGTTGTACTGCACTGGCTAAATTGCTCATCCACAGCGAGTGACTCGTCGCAACTGGAATGACCGACCAACTACATGCTGTATAAATATCCACATAACCCCCCAATTTCCCGAAGATATACATTTCGGAATTGCTCTTTATCCTGCAGAGTGTTCATGGAGGGATATCTTGGCGTTGGCAGATTCAGTCGAACGCTGATGTGGCGCGATATATGATAAGTGGCGAATAATTCTAAATGTGCTAATTACTTCCTAATCTCATGCAAAGTTTACGCATTTTGCTGTTCTAGTCCACAGCAACATGTGTCCGTAACTGGTGAGAACCTTAGAGACTTCGTGTCGTAGACATTCTGCCCGATTGAAAAATCCACCAATGGAATCATGTCGGGCAGTCAGTGTTTCCTAATGGACCGCCGATTGTACCTGGCTGTACGTGAAGCATCTCTGATCGACCGATCAGCACACCCTGACTCACAGTCAGACTCTGATTATCGGCTTTTTGGTAGGAGACGGCAGCAGCGAAATGCCCCCGAGATTCCTTTGTGGCGATCCTGATTTTAAATCGAATGTCAGGAATGCACGTCAGGAGCCCTTGACGTGCCGACAGATGAAGGGTAAGGGAATATAAAGTTTGACGGCACGAGCGCACAACAATTCCGTCAAACGATATTATTTCGTGAAAAAAATATTTATAATTTCCCTCCTGAAAAAAAAAACATTTTGTCAGCTTTGATTATTAGTTTCCATGTTAGTTAGAACGTTTTGAACGCGGGAATGGCGCAGTGTTACTGCTGTGAGGACGGTCGCCGGCCGGGCCATCTTGCGCCCGCCTCCTTCGATGTGCGGTGGAGCGTGGAAGGGTTGGTTTCTCTGTTCAGAACCTTGCATTTCAAAGTATTTTACATGGATAGTAGCAGACCATTGTTCTCGTCGCCGGCAGGGCCATCTTGCGCCCGCCTCCTTCGATGTGCGGTGGAGCGCGGAAGGGTTGGTTTCTCTGTTCAGAACCTTGCAATTCAAAGTATTTTACATGGATAGTAGCAGACCATTGTTCTCGTCGCCGGCAAGGCCATCTTGCGCCCGCCTCCTTCGATGTGCGGTGGAGCGCGGAAGGGTTGGTTTCTCTGTTCAGAACCTTGCAATTCAAAGTATTTTACATGGATAGTAGCGGACCATTGTTCTCGTCGCCGGCAGGGCCATCTTGCGCCCGCCTCCTTCGATGTGCGGTGGAGCGCGGAAGGGTTGGTTTCTCTGTTCAGAACCTTGCAATTCAAAGTATTTTACATGGATAGTAGCAGACCATTGTTCTCGTCGCCGGCAGGGCCATCTTGCGCCCGCCTCCTTCGATGTGCGGTGGAGCGTGGAAGGGTTGGTTTCTCTGTTCAGAACCTTGCAATTCAAAGTATTTTACATGGATAGTAGCAGACCATTGTTCTCGTCGCCGGCAGGGCCATCTTGCGCCCGCCTCCTTCGATGTGCGGTGGAGCGCGGAAGGGTTGGTTTCTCTGCTCAGAACCTTGCAATTCAAAGTATTTTACATGCAAAGTAGCAGACCATTGTTCTCGTCGCCGGCCGGGCCATCTTGCGCCCGCCTCCTTCGATGTGCGGTGGAGCGCGGAAGGGTTGGTTTCTCTGTTCAGAACCTTGCAATTCAAAGTATTTTACATGCAAAGTAGCAGACCATTGTTCTCGTCGCCGGCCGGGCCATCTTGCGCCCGCCTCCTTCGATGTGCGGTGGAGCGCGGAAGGGTTGGTTTCTCTGTTCAGAACCTTGCAATTCAAAGTATTTTACATGCAAAGTAGCAGACCATTGTTCTCGTCGCCGGCCGGGCCATCTTGCGCCCGCCTCCTTCGATGTGCGGTGGAGCGCGGAAGGGTTGGTTTCTCTGTTCAGAACCTTGCAATTCAAAGTATTTTACATGCAAAGTAGCAGACCATTGTTCTCGTCGCCGGCCGGGCCATCTTGCGCCCGCCTCCTTCGATGTGCGGTGGAGCGCGGAAGGGTTGGTTTCTCTGCTCAGAACCTTGCAATTCAAAGTATTTTACATGCAAAGTAGCAGACCATTGTTCTCGTCGCCGGCCGGGCCATCTTGCGCCCGCCTCCTTCGATGTGCGGTGGAGCGTGGAAGGGTTGGTTTCTCTGCTCAGAACCTTGCAATTCAAAGTATTTTACATGCAAAGTAGCAGACCATTGTTCTCGTCGCCGGCCGGGCCATCTTGCGCCCGCCTCCTTCGATGTGCGGTGGAGCGCGGAAGGGTTGGTTTCTCTGTTCAGAACCTTGCAATTCAAAGTATTTTGCATGGATAGTAGCAGACCATTGTTCTCGTCGCCGGCCGGGCCATCTTGCGCCCGCCTCCTTCGATGTGCGGTGGAGCGCGGAAGGGTTGGTTTCTCTGTTCAGAACCTTGCAATTCAAAGTATTTTAGATGGATAGTAGCAGACCATTGTTCTCGTCGCCGGCCGGGCCATCTTGCGCCCGCCTCCTTCGATGTGCGGTGGAGCGCGGAAGGGTTGGTTTCTCTGTTCAGAACCTTGCAATTCAAAGTATTTTACATGGATAGTAGCAGACCATTGTTCTCGTCGCCGGCCGGGCCATCTTGCGCCCGCCTCCTTCGATGTGCGGTGGAGCGCGGAAGGGTTGGTTTCTCTGTTCAGAACCTTGCAATTCAAAGTATTTTACATGGAAAGTAGCAGACCATTGTTCTCGTCGCCGGCCGGGCCATCTTACGCCCGCCTCCTTCGATGTGCGGTGGAGCGCGGAAGGGTTGTTTTCTCTGTTCAGAACCTTGCAATTCAAAGTATTTTACATGGATAGTAGCAGACCATTGTTCTCGTCGCCGGCAGGGCCATCTTGCGCCCGCCTCCTTCGATGTGCGGTGGAGCGTGGAAGGGTTGGTTTCTCTGTTCAGAACCTTGCAATTCAAAGTATTTTACATGGATAGTAGCAGACCATTGTTCTCGTCGCCGGCAGGGCCATCTTGCGCCCGCCTCCTTCGATGTGCGGTGGAGCGCGGAAGGGTTGGTTTCTCTGTTCAGAACCTTGCAATTCAAAGTATTTTACATGGATAGTAGCAGACCATTGTTCTCGTCGCCGGCAGGGCCATCTTGCGCCCGCCTCCTTCGATGTGCGGTGGAGCGCGGAAGGGTTGGTTTCTCTGCTCAGAACCTTGCAATTCAAAGTATTTTACATGGAAAGTAGCAGACCATTGTTCTCGTCGCCGGCCGGGCCATCTTGCGCCCGCCTCCTTCGATGTGCGGTGGAGCGCGGAAGGGTTGGTTTCTCTGTTCAGAACCTTGCAATTCAAAGTATTTTACATGGATAGTAGCAGACCATTGTTCTCGTCGCCGGCAGGGCCATCTTGCGCCCGCCTCCTTCGATGTGCGGTGGAGCGTGGAAGGGTTGGTTTCTCTGTTCAGAACCTTGCAATTCAAAGTATTTTACATGGATAGTAGCAGACCATTGTTCTCGTCGCCGGCAGGGCCATCTTGCGCCCGCCTCCTTCGATGTGCGGTGGAGCGCGGAAGGGTTGGTTTCTCTGTTCAGAACCTTGCAATTCAAAGTATTTTACATGGATAGTAGCAGACCATTGTTCTCGTCGCCGGCAGGGCCATCTTGCGCCCGCCTCCTTCGATGTGCGGTGGAGCGCGGAAGGGTTGGTTTCTCTGCTCAGAACCTTGCAATTCAAAGTATTTTACATGGAAAGTAGCAGACCATTGTTCTCGTCGCCGGCCGGGCCATCTTGCGCCCGCCTCCTTCGATGTGCGGTGGAGCGCGGAAGGGTTGGTTTCTCTGTTCAGAACCTTGCAATTCAAAGTATTTTACATGGATAGTAGCAGACCATTGTTCTCGTCGCCGGCCGGGCCATCTTGCGCCCGCCTCCTTCGATGTGCGGTGGAGCGCGGAAGGGTTGGTTTCTCTGTTCAGAACCTTGCAATTCAAAGTATTTTGCATGGATAGTAGCAGACCATTGTTCTCGTCGCCGGCCGGGCCATCTTACGCCCGCCTCCTTCGATGTGCGGTGGAGCGCGGAAGGGTTGGTTTCTCTGTTCAGAACCTTGCAATTCAAAGTATTTTACATGGATAGTAGCAGACCATTGTTCTCGTCGCCGGCCGGGCCATCTTACGCCCGCCTCCTTCGATGTGCGGTGGAGCGCGGAAGGGTTGGTTTCTCTGTTCAGAACCTTGCAATTCAAAGTATTTTACATGGATAGTAGCAGACCATTGTTCTCGTCGCCGGCCGGGCCATCTTGCGCCCGCCTCCTTCGATGTGCGGTGGAGCGCGGAAGGGTTGGTTTCTCTGTTCAGAACCTTGCAATTCAAAGTATTTTGCATGGAAAGTAGCAGACCATTGTTCTCGTCGCCGGCCGGGCCATCTTGCGCCCGCCTCCTTCGATGTGCGGTGGAGCGCGGAAGGGTTGGTTTCTCTGTTCAGAACCTTGCAATTCAAAGTATTTTACATGGAAAGTAGCAGACCATTGTTCTCGTCGCCGGCCGGGCCATCTTGCGCCCGCCTCCTTCGATGTGCGGTGGAGCGCGGAAGGGTTGGTTTCTCTGTTCAGAACCTTGCAATTCAAAGTATTTTACATGGATAGTAGCAGACCATTGTTCTCGTCGCCGGCCGGGCCATCTTACGCCCGCCTCCTTCGATGTGCGGTGGAGCGCGGAAGGGTTGGTTTCTCTGTTCAGAACCTTGCAATTCAAAGTATTTTACATGGATAGTAGCAGACCATTGTTCTCGTCGCCGGCCGGGCCATCTTGCGCCCGCCTCCTTCGATGTGCGGTGGAGCGCGGAAGGGTTGGTTTCTCTGTTCAGAACCTTGCAATTCAAAGTATTTTGCATGGATAGTAGCAGACCATTGTTCTCGTCGCCGGCCGGGCCATCTTGCCCCCGCCTCCTTCGATGTGCGGTGGAGCGCGGAAGGGTTGGTTTCTCTGTTCAGAACCTTGCAATTCAAAGTATTTTGCATGGATAGTAGCAGACCATTGTTCTCGTCGCCGGCCGGGCCATCTTGCGCCCGCCTCCTTCGATGTGCGGTGGAGCGCGGAAGGGTTGGTTTCTCTGTTCAGAACCTTGCAATTCAAAGTATTTTACATGCATAGTAGCAGACCATTGTTCTCGTCGCCGGCCGGGCCATCTTGCGCCCGCCTCCTTCGATGTGCGGTGGAGCGCGGAAGGGTTGGTTTCTCTGTTCAGAACCTTGCAATTCAAAGT
The DNA here is from genome assembly GCF_016920785.2 of Ixodes scapularis. Taxonomy (NCBI): domain Eukaryota; kingdom Metazoa; phylum Arthropoda; class Arachnida; order Ixodida; family Ixodidae; genus Ixodes; species Ixodes scapularis. Next base: position 632,012 of record NW_024610026.1, on the reverse strand, counting down.
ATTTTGCATGGATAGTAGCAGACCATTGTTCTCGTCGCCGGCCGGGCCATCTTGCGCCCGCCTCCTTCGATGTGCGGTGGAGCGCGGAAGGGTTGGTTTCTCTGTTCAGAACCTTGCAATTCAAAGTATTTTACATGGATAGTAGCAGACCATTGTTCTCGTCGCCGGCCGGGCCATCTTGCCCCCGCCTCCTTCGATGTGCGGTGGAGCGCGGAAGGGTTGGTTTCTCTGTTCAGAACCTTGCAATTCAAAGTATTTTACATGCATAGTAGCAGACCATTGTTCTCGTCGCCGGCCGGGCCATCTTGCCCCCGCCTCCTTCGATGTGCGGTGGAGCGCGGAAGGGTTGGTTTCTCTGTTCAGAACCTTGCAATTCAAAGTATTTTACATGCATAGTAGCAGACCATTGTTCTCGTCGCCGGCCGGGCCATCTTGCCCCCGCCTCCTTCGATGTGCGGTGGAGCGCGGAAGGGTTGGTTTCTCTGTTCAGAACCTTGCAATTCAAAGTATTTTACATGCATAGTAGCAGACCATTGTTCTCGTCGCCGGCCGGGCCATCTTGCGCCCGCCTCCTTCGATGTGCGGTGGAGCGCGGAAGGGTTGGTTTCTCTGTTCAGAACCTTGCAATTCAAAGTATTTTGCATGGATAGTAGCAGACCATTGTTCTCGTCGCCGGCCGGGCCATCTTGCGCCCGCCTCCTTCGATGTGCGGTGGAGCGCGGAAGGGTTGGTTTCTCTGTTCAGAACCTTGCAATTCAAAGTATTTTGCATGGATAGTAGCAGACCATTGTTCTCGTCGCCGGCCGGGCCATCTTGCCCCCGCCTCCTTCGATGTGCGGTGGAGCGCGGAAGGGTTGGTTTCTCTGTTCAGAACCTTGCAATTCAAAGTATTTTACATGCATAGTAGCAGACCATTGTTCTCGTCGCCGGCCGGGCCATCTTGCGCCCGCCTCCTTCGATGTGCGGTGGAGCGCGGAAGGGTTGGTTTCTCTGTTCAGAACCTTGCAATTCAAAGTATTTTGCATGGATAGTAGCAGACCATTGTTCTCGTCGCCGGCCGGGCCATCTTGCCCCCGCCTCCTTCGATGTGCGGTGGAGCGCGGAAGGGTTGGTTTCTCTGTTCAGAACCTTGCAATTCAAAGTATTTTACATGCATAGTAGCAGACCATTGTTCTCGTCGCCGGCCGGGCCATCTTGCCCCCGCCTCCTTCGATGTGCGGTGGAGCGCGGAAGGGTTGGTTTCTCTGTTCAGAACCTTGCAATTCAAAGTATTTTACATGCATAGTAGCAGACCATTGTTCTCGTCGCCGGCCGGGCCATCTTGCCCCCGCCTCCTTCGATGTGCGGTGGAGCGCGGAAGGGTTGGTTTCTCTGTTCAGAACCTTGCAATTCAAAGTATTTTACATGCATAGTAGCAGACCATTGTTCTCGTCGCCGGCCGGGCCATCTTGCGCCCGCCTCCTTCGATGTGCGGTGGAGCGCGGAAGGGTTGGTTTCTCTGTTCAGAACCTTGCAATTCAAAGTATTTTGCATGGATAGTAGCAGACCATTGTTCTCGTCGCCGGCCGGGCCATCTTGCCCCCGCCTCCTTCGATGTGCGGTGGAGCGCGGAAGGGTTGGTTTCTCTGTTCAGAACCTTGCAATTCAAAGTATTTTGCATGGATAGTAGCAGACCATTGTTCTCGTCGCCGGCCGGGCCATCTTGCGCCCGCCTCCTTCGATGTGCGGTGGAGCGCGGAAGGGTTGGTTTCTCTGTTCAGAACCTTGCAATTCAAAGTATTTTACATGCATAGTAGCAGACCATTGTTCTCGTCGCCGGCCGGGCCATCTTGCGCCCGCCTCCTTCGATGTGCGGTGGAGCGCGGAAGGGTTGGTTTCTCTGTTCAGAACCTTGCAATTCAAAGTATTTTGCATGGATAGTAGCAGACCATTGTTCTCGTCGCCGGCCGGGCCATCTTGCGCCCGCCTCCTTCGATGTGCGGTGGAGCGCGGAAGGGTTGGTTTCTCTGTTCAGAACCTTGCAATTCAAAGTATTTTACATGGATAGTAGCAGACCATTGTTCTCGTCGCCGGCCGGGCCATCTTGCCCCCGCCTCCTTCGATGTGCGGTGGAGCGCGGAAGGGTTGGTTTCTCTGTTCAGAACCTTGCAATTCAAAGTATTTTACATGCATAGTAGCAGACCATTGTTCTCGTCGCCGGCCGGGCCATCTTGCCCCCGCCTCCTTCGATGTGCGGTGGAGCGCGGAAGGGTTGGTTTCTCTGTTCAGAACCTTGCAATTCAAAGTATTTTACATGCATAGTAGCAGACCATTGTTCTCGTCGCCGGCCGGGCCATCTTGCCCCCGCCTCCTTCGATGTGCGGTGGAGCGCGGAAGGGTTGGTTTCTCTGTTCAGAACCTTGCAATTCAAAGTATTTTACATGCATAGTAGCAGACCATTGTTCTCGTCGCCGGCCGGGCCATCTTGCGCCCGCCTCCTTCGATGTGCGGTGGAGCGCGGAAGGGTTGGTTTCTCTGTTCAGAACCTTGCAATTCAAAGTATTTTGCATGGATAGTAGCAGACCATTGTTCTCGTCGCCGGCCGGGCCATCTTGCGCCCGCCTCCTTCGATGTGCGGTGGAGCGCGGAAGGGTTGGTTTCTCTGTTCAGAACCTTGCAATTCAAAGTATTTTACATGGATAGTAGCAGACCATTGTTCTCGTCGCCGGCCGGGCCATCTTACGCCCGCCTCGTTCGATGTGCGGTGGAGCGCGGAAGGGTTGGTTTCTCTGTTCAGAACCTTGCAATTCAAAGTATTTTACATGGATAGTAGCAGACCATTGTTCTCGTCGCCGGCCGGGCCATCTTGCGCCCGCCTCCTTCGATGTGCGGTGGAGCGCGGAAGGGTTGGTTTCTCTGTTCAGAACCTTGCAATTCAAAGTATTTTACATGCATAGTAGCAGACCATTGTTCTCGTCGCCGGCCGGGCCATCTTGCCCCCGCCTCCTTCGATGTGCGGTGGAGCGCGGAAGGGTTGGTTTCTCTGTTCAGAACCTTGCAATTCAAAGTATTTTACATGCATAGTAGCAGACCATTGTTCTCGTCGCCGGCCGGGCCATCTTGCCCCCGCCTCCTTCGATGTGCGGTGGAGCGCGGAAGGGTTGGTTTCTCTGTTCAGAACCTTGCAATTCAAAGTATTTTACATGCATAGTAGCAGACCATTGTTCTCGTCGCCGGCCGGGCCATCTTACGCCCGCCTCGTTCGATGTGCGGTGGAGCGCGGAAGGGTTGGTTTCTCTGTTCAGAACCTTGCAATTCAAAGTATTTTACATGCATAGTAGCAGACCATTGTTCTCGTCGCCGGCCGGGCCATCTTGCCCCCGCCTCCTTCGATGTGCGGTGGAGCGCGGAAGGGTTGGTTTCTCTGTTCAGAACCTTGCAATTCAAAGTATTTTACATGGATAGTAGCAGACCATTGTTCTCGTCGCCGGCCGGGCCATCTTGCCCCCGCCTCCTTCGATGTGCGGTGGAGCGCGGAAGGGTTGGTTTCTCTGTTCAGAACCTTGCAATTCAAAGTATTTTACATGCATAGTAGCAGACCATTGTTCTCGTCGCCGGCCGGGCCATCTTGCCCCCGCCTCCTTCGATGTGCGGTGGAGCGCGGAAGGGTTGGTTTCTCTGTTCAGAACCTTGCAATTCAAAGTATTTTACATGGAAAGTAGCAGACCATTGTTCTCGTCGCCGGCCGGGCCATCTTGCCCCCGCCTCCTTCGATGTGCGGTGGAGCGCGGAAGGGTTGGTTTCTCTGTTCAGAACCTTGCAATTCAAAGTATTTTGCATGGATAGTAGCAGACCATTGTTCTCGTCGCCGGCCGGGCCATCTTGCGCCCGCCTCCTTCGATGTGCGGTGGAGCGCGGAAGGGTTGGTTTCTCTGTTCAGAACCTTGCAATTCAAAGTATTTTACATGGAAAGTAGCAGACCATTGTTCTCGTCGCCGGCCGGGCCATCTTGCCCCCGCCTCCTTCGATGTGCGGTGGAGCGCGGAAGGGTTGGTTTCTCTGTTCAGAACCTTGCAATTCAAAGTATTTTACATGGAAAGTAGCAGACCATTGTTCTCGTCGCCGGCCGGGCCATCTTGCCCCCGCCTCCTTCGATGTGCGGTGGAGCGCGGAAGGGTTGGTTTCTCTGTTCAGAACCTTGCAATTCAAAGTATTTTACATGGATAGTAGCAGACCATTGTTCTCGTCGCCGGCCGGGCCATCTTGCCCCCGCCTCCTTCGATGTGCGGTGGAGCGCGGAAGGGTTGGTTTCTCTGTTCAGAACCTTGCAATTCAAAGTATTTTACATGGAAAGTAGCAGACCATTGTTCTCGTCGCCGGCCGGGCCATCTTGCGCCCGCCTCCTTCGATGTGCGGTGGAGCGCGGAAGGGTTGGTTTCTCTGTTCAGAACCTTGCAATTCAAAGTATTTTACATGGATAGTAGCAGACCATTGTTCTCGTCGCCGGCCGGGCCATCTTGCCCCCGCCTCCTTCGATGTGCGGTGGAGCGCGGAAGGGTTGGTTTCTCTGTTCAGAACCTTGCAATTCAAAGTATTTTGCATGGATAGTAGCAGACCATTGTTCTCGTCGCCGGCCGGGCCATCTTGCGCCCGCCTCCTTCGATGTGCGGTGGAGCGCGGAAGGGTTGGTTTCTCTGTTCAGAACCTTGCAATTCAAAGTATTTTACATGGATAGTAGCAGACCATTGTTCTCGTCGCCGGCCGGGCCATCTTGCGCCCGCCTCCTTCGATGTGCGGTGGAGCGCGGAAGGGTTGGTTTCTCTGTTCAGAACCTTGCAATTCAAAGTATTTTACATGCATAGTAGCAGACCATTGTTCTCGTCGCCGGCCGGGCCATCTTGCCCCCGCCTCCTTCGATGTGCGGTGGAGCGCGGAAGGGTTGGTTTCACTGTTCAGAACCTTGCAATTCAAAGTATTTTGCATGGATAGTAGCAGACCATTGTTCTCGTCGCCGGCCGGGCCATCTTGCGCCCGCCTCCTTCGATGTGCGGTGGAGCGCGGAAGGGTTGGTTTCTCTGTTCAGAACCTTGCAATTCAAAGTATTTTACATGCATAGTAGCAGACCATTGTTCTCGTCGCCGGCCGGGCCATCTTGCCCCCGCCTCCTTCGATGTGCGGTGGAGCGCGGAAGGGTTGGTTTCTCTGTTCAGAACCTTGCAATTCAAAGTATTTTACATGGATAGTAGCAGACCATTGTTCTCGTCGCCGGCCGGGCCATCTTGCGCCCGCCTCCTTCGATGTGCGGTGGAGCGCGGAAGGGTTGGTTTCTCTGTTCAGAACCTTGCAATTCAAAGTATTTTACATGCATAGTAGCAGACCATTGTTCTCGTCGCCGGCCGGGCCATCTTGCCCCCGCCTCCTTCGATGTGCGGTGGAGCGCGGAAGGGTTGGTTTCTCTGTTCAGAACCTTGCAATTCAAAGTATTTTACATGCATAGTAGCAGACCATTGTTCTCGTCGCCGGCCGGGCCATCTTGCGCCCGCCTCCTTCGATGTGCGGTGGAGCGCGGAAGGGTTGGTTTCTCTGTTCAGAACCTTGCAATTCAAAGTATTTTACATGGATAGTAGCAGACCATTGTTCTCGTCGCCGGCCGGGCCATCTTGCGCCCGCCTCCTTCGATGTGCGGTGGAGCGCGGAAGGGTTGGTTTCTCTGTTCAGAATCTGCAATTCAAAGTATTTTGCATGGATAGTAGCAGCCCATTGTTCTCGTCGCCGGCCGGGCCATCTTGCCCCCGCCTCCTTCGATGTGCGGTGGAGCGCGGAAGGGTTGGTTTCTCTGTTCAGAACCTTGCAATACAAAGTATTTTGCATGGATAGTAGCAGACCATTGTTCTCGTCGCCGGCCGGGCCATCTTGCGCCCGCCTCCTTCGATGTGCGGTGGAGCGCGGAAGGGTTGGTTTCTCTGTTCAGAACCTTGCAATTCAAAGTATTTTGCATGGATAGTAGCAGACCATTGTTCTCGTCGCCGGCCGGGCCATCTTGCCCCCGCCTCCTTCGATGTGCGGTGGAGCGCGGAAGGGTTGGTTTCTCTGTTCAGAACCTTGCAATTCAAAGTATTTTGCATGGATAGTAGCAGACCATTGTTCTCGTCGCCGGCCGGGCCATCTTGCGCCCGCCTCCTTCGATGTGCGGTGGAGCGCGGAAGGGTTGGTTTCTCTGTTCAGAACCTTGCAATTCAAAGTATTTTACATGGATAGTAGCAGACCATTGTTCTCGTCGCCGGCCGGGCCATCTTGCGCCCGCCTCCTTCGATGTGCGGTGGAGCGCGGAAGGGTTGGTTTCTCTGTTCAGAACCTTGCAATACAAAGTATTTTACATGGATAGTAGCAGACCATTGTTCTCGTCGCCGGCCGGGCCATCTTGCGCCCGCCTCCTTCGATGTGCGGTAGAGCGCGGAAGGGTTGGTTTCTCTGTTCAGAACCTTGCAATTCAAAGTATTTTACATGGATAGTAGCAGACCATTGTTCTCGTCGCCGGCCGGGCCATCTTGCGCCCGCCTCCTTCGATGTGCGGTGGAGCGCGGAAGGGTTGGTTTCTCTGTTCAGAACCTTGCAATTCAAAGTATTTTACATGGATAGTAGCAGACCATTGTTCTCGTCGCCGGCCGGGCCATCTTGCGCCCGCCTCCTTCGATGTGCGGTGGAGCGCGGAAGGGTTGGTTTCTCTGTTCAGAACCTTGCAATTCAAAGTATTTTACATGCATAGTAGCAGACCATTGTTCTCGTCGCCGGCCGGGCCATCTTGCGCCCGCCTCCTTCGATGTGCGGTGGAGCGCGGAAGGGTTGGTTTCTCTGTTCAGAACCTTGCAATTCAAAGTATTTTACATGCATAGTAGCAGACCATTGTTCTCGTCGCCGGCCGGGCCATCTTGCGCCCGCCTCCTTCGATGTGCGGTGGAGCGCGGAAGGGTTGGTTTCTCTGTTCAGAACCTTGCAATTCAAAGTATTTTACATGGAAAGTAGCAGACCATTGTTCTCGTCGCCGGCCGGGCCATCTTGCCCCCGCCTCCTTCGATGTGCGGTGGAGCGCGGAAGGGTTGGTTTCTCTGTTCAGAACCTTGCAATTCAAAGTATTTTACATGGATAGTAGCAGACCATTGTTCTCGTCGCCGGCCGGGCCATCTTGCGCCCGCCTCCTTCGATGTGCGGTGGAGCGCGGAAGGGTTGGTTTCTCTGTTCAGAACCTTGCAATTCAAAGTATTTTGCATGGATAGTAGCAGACCATTGTTCTCGTCGCCGGCCGGGCCATCTTGCGCCCGCCTCCTTCGATGTGCGGTGGAGCGCGGAAGGGTTGGTTTCTCTGTTCAGAACCTTGCAATTCAAAGTATTTTGCATGGATAGTAGCAGACCATTGTTCTCGTCGCCGGCCGGGCCATCTTGCGCCCGCCTCCTTCGATGTGCGGTGGAGCGCGGAAGGGTTGGTTTCTCTGTTCAGAACCTTGCAATTCAAAGTATTTTACATGCATAGTAGCAGACCATTGTTCTCGTCGCCGGCCGGGCCATCTTGCGCCCGCCTCCTTCGATGTGCGGTGGAGCGCGGAAGGGTTGGTTTCTCTGTTCAGAATCTGCAATTCAAAGTATTTTGCATGGATAGTAGCAGCCCATTGTTCTCGTCGCCGGCCGGGCCATCTTGCCCCCGCCTCCTTCGATGTGCGGTGGAGCGCGGAAGGGTTGGTTTCTCTGTTCAGAACCTTGCAATACAAAGTATTTTGCATGGATAGTAGCAGACCATTGTTCTCGTCGCCGGCCGGGCCATCTTGCGCCCGCCTCCTTCGATGTGCGGTGGAGCGCGGAAGGGTTGGTTTCTCTGTTCAGAACCTTGCAATTCAAAGTATTTTGCATGGATAGTAGCAGACCATTGTTCTCGTCGCCGGCCGGGCCATCTTGCCCCCGCCTCCTTCGATGTGCGGTGGAGCGCGGAAGGGTTGGTTTCTCTGTTCAGAACCTTGCAATTCAAAGTATTTTGCATGGATAGTAGCAGACCATTGTTCTCGTCGCCGGCCGGGCCATCTTGCGCCCGCCTCCTTCGATGTGCGGTGGAGCGCGGAAGGGTTGGTTTCTCTGTTCAGAACCTTGCAATTCAAAGTATTTTACATGGATAGTAGCAGACCATTGTTCTCGTCGCCGGCCGGGCCATCTTGCGCCCGCCTCCTTCGATGTGCGGTGGAGCGCGGAAGGGTTGGTTTCTCTGTTCAGAACCTTGCAATTCAAAGTATTTTGCATGGATAGTAGCAGACCATTGTTCTCGTCGCCGGCCGGGCCATCTTGCGCCCGCCTCCTTCGATGTGCGGTGGAGCGCGGAAGGGTTGGTTTCTCTGTTCAGAACCTTGCAATTCAAAGTATTTTGCATGGATAGTAGCAGACCATTGTTCTCGTCGCCGGCCGGGCCATCTTGCGCCCGCCTCCTTCGATGTGCGGTGGAGCGCGGAAGGGTTGGTTTCTCTGTTCAGAACCTTGCAATTCAAAGTATTTTGCATGGATAGTAGCAGACCATTGTTCTCGTCGCCGGCCGGGCCATCTTGCGCCCGCCTCCTTCGATGTGCGGTGGAGCGCGGAAGGGTTGGTTTCTCTGTTCAGAACCTTGCAATTCAAAGTATTTTACATGGATAGTAGCAGACCATTGTTCTCGTCGCCGGCCGGGCCATCTTGCGCCCGCCTCCTTCGATGTGCGGTGGAGCGCGGAAGGGTTGGTTTCTCTGTTCAGAACCTTGCAATACAAAGTATTTTACATGGATAGTAGCAGACCATTGTTCTCGTCGCCGGCCGGGCCATCTTGCGCCCGCCTCCTTCGATGTGCGGTGGAGCGCGGAAGGGTTGGTTTCTCTGTTCAGAACCTTGCAATTCAAAGTATTTTACATGGATAGTAGCAGACCATTGTTCTCGTCGCCGGCCGGGCCATCTTGCGCCCGCCTCCTTCGATGTGCGGTGGAGCGCGGAAGGGTTGGTTTCTCTGTTCAGAACCTTGCAATTCAAAGTATTTTACATGGATAGTAGCAGACCATTGTTCTCGTCGCCGGCCGGGCCATCTTGCGCCCGCCTCCTTCGATGTGCGGTGGAGCGCGGAAGGGTTGGTTTCTCTGTTCAGAACCTTGCAATTCAAAGTATTTTACATGGATAGTAGCAGACCATTGTTCTCGTCGCCGGCCGGGCCATCTTGCGCCCGCCTCCTTCGATGTGCGGTGGAGCGCGGAAGGGTTGGTTTCTCTGTTCAGAACCTTGCAATTCAAAGTATTTTACATGGATAGTAGCAGACCATTGTTCTCGTCGCCGGCCGGGCCATCTTGCGCCCGCCTCCTTTGATGTGCGGTGGAGCGCGGAAGGGTTGGTTTCTCTGTTCAGAACCTTGCAATTCAAAGTATTTTACATGGATAGTAGCAGACCATTGTTCTCGTCGCCGGCCGGGCCATCTTGCGCCCGCCTCCTTCGATGTGCGGTGGAGCGCGGAAGGGTTGGTTTCTCTGTTCAGAACCTTGCAATTCAAAGTATTTTACATGGATAGTAGCAGACCATTGTTCTCGTCGCCGGCCGGGCCATCTTGCGCCCGCCTCCTTCGATGTGCGGTGGAGCGCGGAAGGGTTGGTTTCTCTGTTCAGAACCTTGCAATACAAAGTATTTTACATGGATAGTAGCAGACCATTGTTCTCGTCGCCGGCCGGGCCATCTTGCGCCCGCCTCCTTCGATGTGCGGTGGAGCGCGGAAGGGTTGGTTTCTCTGTTCAGAACCTTGCAATTCAAAGTATTTTACATGGATAGTAGCAGACCATTGTTCTCGTCGCCGGCCGGGCCATCTTGCGCCCGCCTCCTTCGATGTGCGGTGGAGCGCGGAAGGGTTGGTTTCTCTGTTCAGAACCTTGCAATTCAAAGTATTTTACATGGATAGTAGCAGACCATTGTTCTCGTCGCCGGCCGGGCCATCTTGCGCCCGCCTCCTTCGATGTGCGGTGGAGCGCGGAAGGGTTGGTTTCTCTGTTCAGAACCTTGCAATTCAAAGTATTTTACATGGATAGTAGCAGACCATTGTTCTCGTCGCCGGCCGGGCCATCTTGCGCCCGCCTCCTTCGATGTGCGGTGGAGCGCGGAAGGGTTGGTTTCTCTGTTCAGAACCTTGCAATTCAAAGTATTTTGCATGGATAGTAGCAGACCATTGTTCTCGTCGCCGGCCGGGCCATCTTGCGCCCGCCTCCTTCGATGTGCGGTGGAGCGCGGAAGGGTTGGTTTCTCTGTTCAGAACCTTGCAATTCAAAGTATTTTGCATGGATAGTAGCAGCCCATTGTTCTCGTCGCCGGCCGGGCCATCTTGCCCCCGCCTCCTTCGATGTGCGGTGGAGCGCGGAAGGGTTGGTTTCTCTGTTCAGAACCTTGCAATACAAAGTATTTTACATGGATAGTAGCAGACCATTGTTCTCGTCGCCGGCCGGGCCATCTTGCGCCCGCCTCCTTCGATGTGCGGTGGAGCGCGGAAGGGTTGGTTTCTCTGTTCAGAACCTTGCAATTCAAAGTATTTTGCATGGATAGTAGCAGCCCATTGTTCTCGTCGCCGGCCGGGCCATCTTGCCCCTGCCTCCTTCGATGTGCGGTGGAGCGCGGAAGGGTTGGTTTCTCTGTTCAGAACCTTGCAATTCAAAGTATTTTACATGGATAGTAGCAGCCCATTGTTCTCGTCGCCGGCCGGGCCATCTTGCCCCCGCCTCCTTCGATGTGCGGTGGAGCGCGGAAGGGTTGGTTTCTCTGTTCAGAACCTTGCAATTCAAAGTATTTTGCATGGATAGTAGCAGCCCATTGTTCTCGTCGCCGGCCGGGCCATCTTGCCCCCGCCTCCTTCGATGTGCGGTGGAGCGCGGAAGGGTTGGTTTCTCTGTTCAGAACCTTGCAATTCAAAGTATTTTACATGGATAGTAGCAGACCATTGTTCTCGTCGCCGGCCGGGCCATCTTGCCCCCGCCTCCTTCGATGTGCGGTGGAGCGCGGAAGGGTTGGTTTCTCTGTTCAGAACCTTGCAATTCAAAGTATTTTGCATGGATAGTAGCAGCCCATTGTTCTCGTCGCCGGCCGGGCCATCTTGCCCCCGCCTCCTTCGATGTGCGGTGGAGCGCGGAAGGGTTGGTTTCTCTGTTCAGAACCTTGCAATTCAAAGTATTTTACATGGATAGTAGCAGACCATTGTTCTCGTCGCCGGCCGGGCCATCTTGCGCCCGCCTCCTTCGATGTGCGGTGGAGCGCGGAAGGGTTGGTTTCTCTGTTCAGAACCTTGCAATTCAAAGTATTTTGCATGGATAGTAGCAGCCCATTGTTCTCGTCGCCGGCCGGGCCATCTTGCCCCTGCCTCCTTCGATGTGCGGTGGAGCGCGGAAGGGTTGGTTTCTCTGTTCAGAACCTTGCAATTCAAAGTATTTTACATGGATAGTAGCAGCCCATTGTTCTCGTCGCCGGCCGGGCCATCTTGCCCCCGCCTCCTTCGATGTGCGGTGGAGCGCGGAAGGGTTGGTTTCTCTGTTCAGAACCTTGCAATTCAAAGTATTTTGCATGGATAGTAGCAGACCATTGTTCTCGTCGCCGGCCGGGCCATCTTGCGCCCGCCTCCTTCGATGTGCGGTGGAGCGCGGAAGGGTTGGTTTCTCTGTTCAGAACCTTGCAATTCAAAGTATTTTGCATGGATAGTAGCAGACCATTGTTCTCGTCGCCGGCCGGGCCATCTTGCGCCCGCCTCCTTCGATGTGCGGTGGAGCGCGGAAGGGTTGGTTTCTCTGTTCAGAACCTTGCAATTCAAAGTATTTTACATGGAAAGTAGCAGACCATTGTTCTCGTCGCCGGCCGGGCCATCTTGCGCCCGCCTCCTTCGATGTGCGGTGGAGCGCGGAAGGGTTGGTTTCTCTGTTCAGAACCTTGCAATTCAAAGTATTTTACATGGATAGTAGCAGACCATTGTTCTCGTCGCCGGCCGGGCCATCTTGCCCCCGCCTCCTTCGATGTGCGGTGGAGCGCGGAAGGGTTGGTTTCTCTGTTCAGAACCTTGCAATTCAAAGTATTTTACATGGATAGTAGCAGACCATTGTTCTCGTCGCCGGCCGGGCCATCTTGCCCCCGCCTCCTTCGATGTGCGGTGGAGCGCGGAAGGGTTGGTTTCTCTGTTCAGAACCTTGCAATTCAAAGTATTTTACATGGATAGTAGCAGACCATTGTTCTCGTCGCCGGCCGGGCCATCTTGCGCCCGCCTCCTTCGATGTGCGGTGGAGCGCGGAAGGGTTGGTTTCTCTGTTCAGAACCTTGCAATTCAAAGTATTTTGCATGGATAGTAGCAGCCCATTGTTCTCGTCGCCGGCCGGGCCATCTTGCCCCCGCCTCCTTCGATGTGCGGTGGAGCGCGGAAGGGTTGGTTTCTCTGTTCAGAACCTTGCAATTCAAAGTATTTTACATGGATAGTAGCAGACCATTGTTCTCGTCGCCGGCCGGGCCATCTTGCGCCCGCCTCCTTCGATGTGCGGTGGAGCGCGGAAGGGTTGGTTTCTCTGTTCAGAACCTTGCAATTCAAAGTATTTTACATGGATAGTAGCAGCCCATTGTTCTCGTCGCCGGCCGGGCCATCTTGCGCCCGCCTCCTTCGATGTGCGGTGGAGCGCGGAAGGGTTGGTTTCTCTGTTCAGAACCTTGCAATTCAAAGTATTTTACATGGATAGTAGCAGACCATTGTTCTCGTCGCCGGCCGGGCCATCTTGCGCCCGCCTCCTTCGATGTGCGGTGGAGCGCGGAAGGGTTGGTTTCTCTGTTCAGAACCTTGCAATTCAAAGTATTTTACATGGATAGTAGCAGACCATTGTTCTCGTCGCCGGCCGGGCCATCTTGCCCCCGCCTCATTCGATGTGCGGTGGAGCGCGGAAGGGTTGGTTTCTCTGTTCAGAACCTTGCAATTCAAAGTATTTTACATGGATAGTAGCAGCCCATTGTTCTCGTCGCCGGCCGGGCCATCTTGCGCCCGCCTCCTTCGATGTGCGGTGGAGCGCGGAAGGGTTGGTTTCTCTGTTCAGAACCTTGCAATTCAAAGTATTTTACATGGATAGTAGCAGACCATTGTTCTCGTCGCCGGCAGGGCCATCTTGCGCCCGCCTCCTTCGATGTGCGGTGGAGCGCGGAAGGGTTGGTTTCTCTGTTCAGAACCTTGCAATTCAAAGTATTTTACATGGATAGTAGCAGCCCATTGTTCTCGTCGCCGGCCGGGCCATCTTGCGCCCGCCTCCTTCGATGTGCGGTGGAGCGCGGAAGGGTTGGTTTCTCTGTTCAGAACCTTGCAATTCAAAGTATTTTACATGGATAGTAGCAGACCATTGTTCTCGTCGCCGGCCGGGCCATCTTGCCCCCGCCTCATTCGATGTGCGGTGGAGCGCGGAAGGGTTGGTTTCTCTGTTCAGAACCTTGCAATTCAAAGTATTTTACATGGATAGTAGCAGCCCATTGTTCTCGTCGCCGGCCGGGCCATCTTACGCCCGCCTCCTTCGATGTGCGGTGGAGCGCGGAAGGGTTGGTTTCTCTGTTCAGAACCTTGCAATTCAAAGTATTTTACATGGATAGTAGCAGACCATTGTTCTCGTCGCCGGCCGGGCCATCTTGCGCCCGCCTCCTTCGATGTGCGGTGGAGCGCGGAAGGGTTGGTTTCTCTGTTCAGAACCTTGCAATTCAAAGTATTTTACATGGATAGTAGCAGACCATTGTTCTCGTCGCCGGCCGGGCCATCTTGCGCCCGCCTCCTTCGATGTGCGGTGGAGCGCGGAAGGGTTGGTTTCTCTGTTCAGAACCTTGCAATTCAAATTATTTTACATGGATAGTAGCAGCCCATTGTTCTCGTCGCCGGCCGGGCCATCTTGCGCCCGCCTCCTTCGATGTGCGGTGGAGCGCGGAAGGGTTGGTTTCTCTGTTCAGAACCTTGCAATTCAAAGTATTTTACATGGATAGTAGCAGACCATTGTTCTCGTCGCCGGCCGGGCCATCTTGCGCCCGCCTCCTTCGATGTGCGGTGGAGCGCGGAAGGGTTGGTTTCTCTGTTCAGAACCTTGCAATTCAAAGTATTTTACATGGATAGTAGCAGACCATTGTTCTCGTCGCCGGCCGGGCCATCTTGCGCCCGCCTCCTTCGATGTGCGGTGGAGCGCGGAAGGGTTGGTTTCTCTGTTCAGAACCTTGCAATTCAAAGTATTTTACATGGATAGTAGCAGACCATTGTTCTCGTCGCCGGCCGGGCCATCTTGCGCCCGCCTCCTTCGATGTGCGGTGGAGCGCGGAAGGGTTGTTTTCTCTGTTCAGAACCTTGCAATTCAAAGTATTTTACATGGATAGTAGCAGACCATTGTTCTCGTCGCCGGCCGGGCCATCTTGCGCCCGCCTCCTTCGATGTGCGGTGGAGCGCGGAAGGGTTGGTTTCTCTGTTCAGAACCTTGCAATTCAAAGTATTTTACATGGATAGTAGCAGACCATTGTTCTCGTCGCCGGCCGGGCCATCTTGCGCCCGCCTCCTTCGATGTGCGGTGGAGCGCGGAAGGGTTGGTTTCTCTGTTCAGAACCTTGCAATTCAAAGTATTTTACATGGATAGTAGCAGCCCATTGTTCTCGTCGCCGGCCGGGCCATCTTGCGCCCGCCTCCTTCGATGTGCGGTGGAGCGCGGAAGGGTTGGTTTCTCTGTTCAGAACCTTGCAATTCAAAGTATTTTACATGGATAGTAGCAGACCATTGTTCTCGTCGCCGGCCGGGCCATCTTGCGCCCGCCTCCTTCGATGTGCGGTGGAGCGCGGAAGGGTTGGTTTCTCTGTTCAGAACCTTGCAATTCAAAGTATTTTACATGGATAGTAGCAGCCCATTGTTCTCGTCGCCGGCCGGGCCATCTTGCGCCCGCCTCCTTCGATGTGCGGTGGAGCGCGGAAGGGTTGGTTTCTCTGTTCAGAACCTTGCAATTCAAAGTATTTTACATGGATAGTAGCCGACCATTGTTCTCGTCGCCGGCCGGGCCATCTTGCGCCCGCCTCCTTCGATGTGCGGTGGAGCGCGGAAGGGTTGGTTTCTCTGTTCAGAACCTTGCAATTCAAAGTATTTTACATGGATAGTAGCAGACCATTGTTCTCGTCGCCGGCCGGGCCATCTTACGCCCGCCTCCTTCGATATGCGGTGGAGCGCGGAAGGGTTGGTTTCTCTGTTCAGAACCTTGCAATTCAAAGTATTTTACATGGATAGTAGCAGCCCATTGTTCTCGTCGCCGGCCGGGCCATCTTGCGCCCGCCTCCTTCGATGTGCGGTGGAGCGCGGAAGGGTTGGTTTCTCTGTTCAGAACCTTGCAATTCAAAGTATTTTACATGGATAGTAGCAGACCATTGTTCTCGTCGCCGGCCGGGCCATCTTGCGGCCGCCTCCTTCGATGTGCGGTGGAGCGCGGAAGGGTTGGTTTCTCTGTTCAGAACCTTGCAATTCAAAGTATTTTACATGGATAGTAGCAGACCATTGTTCTCGTCGCCGGCCGGGCCATCTTGCGCCCGCCTCCTTCGATGTGCGGTGGAGCGCGGAAGGGTTGGTTTCTGTGTTCAGAACCTTGCAATTCAAAGTATTTTACATGGATAGTAGCAGCCCATTGTTCTCGTCGCCGGCCGGGCCATCTTGCGCCCGCCTCCTTCGATGTGCGGTGGAGCGCGGAAGGGTTGGTTTCTCTGTTCAGAACCTTGCAATTCAAAGTATTTTACATGGATAGTAGCAGACCATTGTTCTCGTCGCCGGCCGGGCCATCTTGCGCCCGCCTCCTTCGATGTGCGGTGGAGCGCGGAAGGGTTGGTTTCTCTGTTCAGAACCTTGCAATTCAAAGTATTTTACATGGATAGTAGCAGACCATTGTTCTCGTCACCGGCCGGGCCATCTTGCGCCCGCCTCCTTCGATATGCGGTGGAGCGCGGAAGGGTTGGTTTCTCTGTTCAGAACCTTGCAATTCAAAGTATTTTACATGGATAGTAGCAGCCCATTGTTCTCGTCGCCGGCCGGGCCATCTTGCGCCCGCCTCCTTCGATGTGCGGTGGAGCGCGGAAGGGTTGGTTTCTCTGTTCAGAACCTTGCAATTCAAAGTATTTTACATGGATAGTAGCAGACCATTGTTCTCGTCGCCGGCCGGGCCATCTTGCGCCCGCCTCCTTCGATGTGCGGTGGAGCGCGGAAGGGTTGGTTTCTGTGTTCAGAACCTTGCAATTCAAAGTATTTTACATGGATAGTAGCAGCCCATTGTTCTCGTCGCCGGCCGGGCCATCTTGCGCCCGCCTCCTTCGATGTGCGGTGGAGCGCGGAAGGGTTGGTTTCTCTGTTCAGAACCTTGCAATTCAAAGTATTTTACATGGATAGTAGCAGACCATTGTTCTCGTCGCCGGCCGGGCCATCTTGCGCCCGCCTCCTTCGATGTGCGGTGGAGCGCGGAAGGGTTGGTTTCTGTGTTCAGAACCTTGCAATTCAAAGTATTTTACATGGATAGTAGCAGCCCATTGTTCTCGTCGCCGGCCGGGCCATCTTGCGCCCGCCTCCTTCGATGTGCGGTGGAGCGCGGAAGGGTTGGTTTCTGTGTTCAGAACCTTGCAATTCAAAGTATTTTACATGGATAGTAGCAGCCCATTGTTCTCGTCGCCGGCCGGGCCATCTTGCGCCCGCCTCCTTCGATGTGCGGTGGAGCGCGGAAGGGTTGGTTTCTCTGTTCAGAACCTTGCAATTCAAAGTATTTTACATGGATAGTAGCAGACCATTGTTCTCGTCGCCGGCCGGGCCATCTTACGCCCGCCTCCTTCGATGTGCGGTGGAGCGCGGAAGGGTTGGTTTCTGTGTTCAGAACCTTGCAATTCAAAGTATTTTACATGGATAGTAGCAGCCCATTGTTCTCGTCGCCGGCCGGGCCATCTTGCGCCCGCCTCCTTCGATATGCGGTGGAGCGCGGAAGGGTTGGTTTCTCTGTTCAGAACCTTGCAATTCAAAGTATTTTACATGGATAGTAGCAGCCCATTGTTCTCGTCGCCGGCCGGGCCATCTTGCGCCCGCCTCCTTCGATGTGCGGTGGAGCGCGGAAGGGTTGGTTTCTCTGTTCAGAACCTTGCAATTCAAAGTATTTTACATGGATAGTAGCAGACCATTGTTCTCGTCACCGGCCGGGCCATCTTGCGCCCGCCTCCTTCGATGTGCGGTGGAGCGCGGAAGGGTTGGTTTCTCTGTTCAGAACCTTGCAATTCAAAGTATTTTACATGGATAGTAGCAGACCATTGTTCTCGTCGCCGGCCGGGCCATCTTGCGCCCGCCTCCTTCGATGTGCGGTGGAGCGCGGAAGGGTTGGTTTCTGTGTTCAGAACCTTGCAATTCAAAGTATTTTACATGGATAGTAGCAGCCCATTGTTCTCGTCGCCGGCCGGGCCATCTTGCGCCCGCCTCCTTCGATGTGCGGTGGAGCGCGGAAGGGTTGGTTTCTCTGTTCAGAACCTTGCAATTCAAAGTATTTTACATGGATAGTAGCAGACCATTGTTCTCGTCGCCGGCCGGGCCATCTTGCGCCCGCCTCCTTCGATGTGCGGTGGAGCGCGGAAGGGTTGGTTTCTCTGTTCAGAACCTTGCAATTCAAAGTATTTTACATGGATAGTAGCAGACCATTGTTCTCGTCGCCGGCCGGGCCATCTTGCGCCCGCCTCCTTCGATGTGCGGTGGAGCGCGGAAGGGTTGGTTTCTCTGTTCAGAACCTTGCAATTCAAAGTATTTTACATGGATAGTAGCAGACCATTGTTCTCGTCGCCGGCCGGGCCATCTTGCGCCCGCCTCCTTCGATGTGCGGTGGAGCGCGGAAGGGTTGGTTTCTGTGTTCAGAACCTTGCAATTCAAAGTATTTTACATGGATAGTAGCAGACCATTGTTCTCGTCGCCGGCCGGGCCATCTTGCGCCCGCCTCCTTCGATGTGCGGTGGAGCGCGGAAGGGTTGGTTTCTGTGTTCAGAACCTTGCAATTCAAAGTATTTTACATGGATAGTAGCAGCCCATTGTTCTCGTCGCCGGCCGGGCCATCTTGCGCCCGCCTCCTTCGATGTGCGGTGGAGCGCGGAAGGGTTGGTTTCTCTGTTCAGAACCTTGCAATTCAAAGTATTTTACATGGATAGTAGCAGACCATTGTTCTCGTCGCCGGCCGGGCCATCTTGCGCCCGCCTCCTTCGATGTGCGGTGGAGCGCGGAAGGGTTGGTTTCTCTGTTCAGAACCTTGCAATTCAAAGTATTTTACATGGATAGTAGCAGACCATTGTTCTCGTCGCCGGCCGGGCCATCTTGCGCCCGCCTCCTTCGATGTGCGGTGGAGCGCGGAAGGGTTGGTTTCTGTGTTCAGAACCTTGCAATTCAAAGTATTTTACATGGATAGTAGCAGCCCATTGTTCTCGTCGCCGGCCGGGCCATCTTGCGCCCGCCTCCTTCGATGTGCGGTGGAGCGCGGAAGGGTTGGTTTCTCTGTTCAGAACCTTGCAATTCAAAGTATTTTACATGGATAGTAGCAGACCATTGTTCTCGTCGCCGGCCGGGCCATCTTGCGCCCGCCTCCTTCGATGTGCGGTGGAGCGCGGAAGGGTTGGTTTCTCTGTTCAGAACCTTGCAATTCAAAGTATTTTACATGGATAGTAGCAGACCATTGTTCTCGTCACCGGCCGGGCCATCTTGCGCCCGCCTCCTTCGATATGCGGTGGAGCGCGGAAGGGTTGGTTTCTCTGTTCAGAACCTTGCAATTCAAAGTATTTTACATGGATAGTAGCAGACCATTGTTCTCGTCGCCGGCCGGGCCATCTTGCGCCCGCCTCCTTCGATGTGCGGTGGAGCGCGGAAGGGTTGGTTTCTGTGTTCAGAACCTTGCAATTCAAAGTATTTTACATGGATAGTAGCAGCCCATTGTTCTCGTCGCCGGCCGGGCCATCTTGCGCCCGCCTCCTTCGATGTGCGGTGGAGCGCGGAAGGGTTGGTTTCTCTGTTCAGAACCTTGCAATTCAAAGTATTTTACATGGATAGTAGCAGCCCATTGTTCTCGTCGCCGGCCGGGCCATCTTGCGCCCGCCTCCTTCGATGTGCGGTGGAGCGCGGAAGGGTTGGTTTCTGTGTTCAGAACCTTGCAATTCAAAGTATTTTACATGGATAGTAGCAGCCCATTGTTCTCGTCGCCGGCCGGGCCATCTTGCGCCCGCCTCCTTCGATGTGCGGTGGAGCGCGGAAGGGTTGGTTTCTCTGTTCAGAACCTTGCAATTCAAAGTATTTTACATGGATAGTAGCAGCCCATTGTTCTCGTCGCCGGCCGGGCCATCTTGCGCCCGCCTCCTTCGATGTGCGGTGGAGCGCGGAAGGGTTGGTTTCTCTGTTCAGAACCTTGCAATTCAAAGTATTTTACATGGATAGTAGCAGACCATTGTTCTCGTCGCCGGCCGGGCCATCTTGCGCCCGCCTCCTTCGATGTGCGGTGGAGCGCGGAAGGGTTGGTTTCTCTGTTCAGAACCTTGCAATTCAAAGTATTTTACATGGATAGTAGCAGACCATTGTTCTCGTCGCCGGCCGGGCCATCTTGCGCCCGCCTCCTTCGATGTGCGGTGGAGCGCGGAAGGGTTGGTTTCTGTGTTCAGAACCTTGCAATTCAAAGTATTTTACATGGATAGTAGCAGCCCATTGTTCTCGTCGCCGGCCGGGCCATCTTGCGCCCGCCTCCTTCGATGTGCGGTGGAGCGCGGAAGGGTTGGTTTCTCTGTTCAGAACCTTGCAATTCAAAGTATTTTACATGGATAGTAGCAGCCCATTGTTCTCGTCGCCGGCCGGGCCATCTTGCGCCCGCCTCCTTCGATGTGCGGTGGAGCGCGGAAGGGTTGGTTTCTGTGTTCAGAACCTTGCAATTCAAAGTATTTTACATGGATAGTAGCAGCCCATTGTTCTCGTCGCCGGCCGGGCCATCTTGCGCCCGCCTCCTTCGATGTGCGGTGGAGCGCGGAAGGGTTGGTTTCTCTGTTCAGAACCTTGCAATTCAAAGTATTTTACATGGATAGTAGCAGCCCATTGTTCTCGTCGCCGGCCGGGCCATCTTGCGCCCGCCTCCTTCGATGTGCGGTGGAGCGCGGAAGGGTTGGTTTCTCTGTTCAGAACCTTGCAATTCAAAGTATTTTACATGGATAGTAGCAGCCCATTGTTCTCGTCGCCGGCCGGGCCATCTTGCGCCCGCCTCCTTCGATGTGCGGTGGAGCGCGGAAGGGTTGGTTTCTGTGTTCAGAACCTTGCAATTCAAAGTATTTTACATGGATAGTAGCAGACCATTGTTCTCGTCGCCGGCCGGGCCATCTTGCGCCCGCCTCCTTCGATGTGCGGTGGAGCGCGGAAGGGTTGGTTTCTCTGTTCAGAACCTTGCAATTCAAAGTATTTTACATGGATAGTAGCAGCCCATTGTTCTCGTCGCCGGCCGGGCCATCTTGCGCCCGCCTCCTTCGATGTGCGGTGGAGCGCGGAAGGGTTGGTTTCTCTGTTCAGAACCTTGCAATTCAAAGTATTTTACATGGATAGTAGCAGCCCATTGTTCTCGTCGCCGGCCGGGCCATCTTGCGCCCGCCTCCTTCGATGTGCGGTGGAGCGCGGAAGGGTTGGTTTCTGTGTTCAGAACCTTGCAATTCAAAGTATTTTACATGGATAGTAGCAGACCATTGTTCTCGTCGCCGGCCGGGCCATCTTGCGGCCGCCTCCTTCGATGTGCGGTGGAGCGCGGAAGGGTTGGTTTCTCTGTTCAGAACCTTGCAATTCAAAGTATTTTACATGGATAGTAGCAGACCATTGTTCTCGTCGCCGGCCGGGCCATCTTGCGCCCGCCTCCTTCGATGTGCGGTGGAGCGCGGAAGGGTTGGTTTCTGTGTTCAGAACCTTGCAATTCAAAGTATTTTACATGGATAGTAGCAGCCCATTGTTCTCGTCGCCGGCCGGGCCATCTTGCGCCCGCCTCCTTCGATGTGCGGTGGAGCGCGGAAGGGTTGGTTTCTCTGTTCAGAACCTTGCAATTCAAAGTATTTTACATGGATAGTAGCAGACCATTGTTCTCGTCGCCGGCCGGGCCATCTTGCGCCCGCCTCCTTCGATGTGCGGTGGAGCGCGGAAGGGTTGGTTTCTCTGTTCAGAACCTTGCAATTCAAAGTATTTTACATGGATAGTAGCAGACCATTGTTCTCGTCACCGGCCGGGCCATCTTGCGCCCGCCTCCTTCGATATGCGGTGGAGCGCGGAAGGGTTGGTTTCTCTGTTCAGAACCTTGCAATTCAAAGTATTTTACATGGATAGTAGCAGACCATTGTTCTCGTCGCCGGCCGGGCCATCTTGCCCCCGCCTCATTCGATGTGCGGTGGAGCGCGGAAGGGTTGGTTTCTCTGTTCAGAACCTTGCAATTCAAAGTATTTTACATGGATAGTAGCAGACCATTGTTCTCGAGGAAGTTGAGTAGCGCCTCGAGGGCCTCCTCTTTTTGTTTGCGCCTTCCCATGCGCACGAATGATCTCTTTCTTTTTTTTTTTTTTTTTGTTGTTGTTGTGCAGGGGAGGCCATGAGATCGTGCCGGGAGATGCACTCTCGCGAGCCCCGGAACGAAAAACAAACAAAAAGCGTTCGGAACCAAACAGGTGTTTATTTTGCTTCGAACGTTTTTTTTTTTTTTCGGTCATTACAAGGAGCGTGAACGCGATGCCAATGCCCAACGACTTCGCCATGACGTGTCGCCGCTGACGCTCTGAGTAGTTTCGATTAACGCAAAACTACTAATTGTTACTTTGCGATCGCGTGTGGGGATTGCAGTATTTCTGGGGAAGGTGGCGCGTTTTCTCTCACTCGTGGCAATGCAAACAATATACAAATGACAAGTTGCGAGTTCTTTCTACGCGATAATCGATTCCCTTTTAATTATTCGTGAGCTTCATGCTCTCCTGTATAAATTAGTATTGAATACGTCCGAATTATAAGCGCTCCCAAAGTTTTTATACCGCAGTTTTGCCGGCCAGCGCCATCTGCGACGTATTCGTTATCAGTGTCCAAAGTTTTTGAAACGTGAAAAGTTGCACGTCCAGTTTGAATTTAAACAAAGTCGACCTTGCAACTTCCCCGTGCCGCCTGTTTCTACAACGAAATAACCTCCGCCCAGAAAACTGGTGTGACCATATGTCCTTCGAGATGTTTGCTGGTAACGTGCGAGATTCTGAGGAGCGGGTCGGTTTCTATGATCCGCAGCATACAAAGGAAGAGAAGTGCAAGTGACTCAATTGAATGGAAAACCCTGAAACACAGAGCCTGTGTTCAATGTCCTGGTCCTATCTGTCTCTGGAAATGCCACCTACAAGAAACAGTGACGCTTTGTATGTACACTTTAACCTGAGAGTTTGACTAGAGTTTTTTTTGCGTTTGTGGAGAGTTTTTAAGGAAGCTTGTCGAGAGAAGAACGAGGAAACATTTATTTATTTAACCAGTTTTCGTCAAACTATGTATCAATAGTTCGGAGTGAATGCTTCAATATTAACGAGATAAAATTGGGTGGGGAGGAACCAATATATTTGTCTATATAGCGGAATAATACCCATATTAACTGGGTTTATATTGTCACGAATGAAGGTGACGAAAAGACGAACTAGTGAACTGAAAAATAAAGGTTTAATAGGCGAACTCGTGTCAAACGAAAAATGAAGGACGAGCGTCGAGGCAACAGAAAAGAGGGCGGCGACTCGGCGGCGTAACAGAGAGCGAGAGCGATACTGACTCGACAAGGTCGTGGGGAGCTGCTTATATACAGTGCGTCACTATCTCGAAAGTTCGGCAAAGACGGTTTGAGCGTCGTGCGCTCGGGGCGAGGATGAACTGGCACTTTCGAAAAAAAGAAAGCACGGGGAAGTTACGTGTGTTGCGAGGATGAACGCGAATCTTCTAGAAGTCCGTGACCGAGCGTTGCTTTCTCGGCCCTGCGGGCGGCAATATGAACAAGAACCAGCATGTGAAACTAATAGTTTCAGATGTTGTAGAAATTCGCCCAAAACAATAGAAAATATTGAGCTTCTTACTGGTTTGTCGCAGTATTTTGCTCTTGCTTCTTCGAACCCTTCAATTTGATTTCCACCTTGTCCGCATGTCCCGACTAAGTTGGAACTGCGGAAAACAAGAGAAGCGGTCATGCTCAGTTGAGCAGGGAATACAAACTAAGCGAATAATAGCAAACACAGTTCGCTAAGTCTAAGCTTAAATCTGGATGTTGCTATGATGAGCCTGCCCCTCTTCTCCGGTAACCCCGGTTTCGAGTGATGTCCTGAAATAGAATGTGGTTCTTGAAGCCTACGTTCAAAAAAAAAAAAAAAAAAACGGCAACAACAAAACCAAAATGTCGTTTTGTAGCTTGCTTTCGTACCAGTCATAAATTGCGAATGCGGTATATCGTTAGCCTTTTATTTTAACTCCGTGATGAAGCCAAAGGCTTGGGTTTTCGCAATTTTAGATGATGGTGGTACCGCGGTGTGAGAATCGCGGTCGCTAGCGCCTGGGTGATCAGCTTCACAATAAAGGTGCTTGCTCAGACTTTTTGGACGTGGAACGATAAAGGAAGGCTGTAATACTGCTCGTATATAGCAAAACAAGGATCACTTACGCGTCGCAGAACCAGCCTCGTACTGGTGTCAATTTAATAGGCGCCAGTGCACCCCATATAGGTCGTGATAGTGGCGAACTGAGACTATCTACAACTATTATCTGTTCCTTGACATATTTCAAAATTTTTTTGCGTACTATATAGCCTTCAACTTATGCCAGAAAACAATAACGCGTATTTGGCAATAATTTCAATGACATATTTCAGGAACATTTTTACGTGGAATACTTTAATGAGCATTGGCATATAATTGGTTAAGGGCATGCTCCCTCAATGTGCAATAAAAGGAAAAAAAAAACTAAAGTACACAAATCAAACTATATTGTGTGTGATCACTCATGATACTAAGTTTTTTCTATATCTATGCGTTTAGTGATTCAATAAATGTATCGAAATACAGCGTTGTAATGTTACTAGTTATGCCGGAACACTCACGTGGCAAGTAGAGAAACGGCCAGTAGATAAAGCGTCGTGGCTCTCATTTTACCGTACCCCGCTGCACCTCTGTAGCCTTTGAGATGAGCAGAACTACAACAGGGATTAAGACGAAGGCCTCCTGGGTAAATATTTCCTTAACATTTAATGTCTGGTGTCAGCCAGGTGCTAGTTCTTTACACAGAAGGCGACACAAAGAAGGAAAAACTGCGTAGAAAACAAGGCCATCCAACACCCACGCCATTCAAAAAGGTCAATTTCGAGAACACTTGCAACACACAGGAACAGTGCAATGCGCAATTGTTGCCGCTTCTGCGACATGCTGACGGCTTGCACAGCGAAAGGACGCGTGTTAGGAAATCCAAAAACCGCTCGGGCGCTTGGATGTCGCACGCATTTTAGGCACGCTTATACACAAAGCACAGGCTTGGACTTTGTGTCACCACACGTAAATTCAGAAGTTATACATGTTAGGTGTTCGCGGTGTCACTCTAGAGATGATTAAAAGTTCCTTTAAAACCGTTATCAGTGTAGAAATAAAAAAAATAGATCAAATCTCAGAAAATTAACAGCAGGCGTGCCTCAAGGCAGTATACTGGGGCCACTTCTTTTTTATTTACATACCAATTATATTGTAAATATTGATAAAACCGTTAGTTACAGCATATATGCAGATGACACACTATTGCCAATGTTTCAGCAGCGCCAGAAAACTTCAAATTCATTCATTCCTTCCCTCCCTTTTTTTTATTATGGAACGACGCTGACCAAATTATACAGAGGGCAAATCACTATCTTGATGAGCTAAATAATTAGACAATATCAAATTCCTTAAAAATAAATGTAAATAAAAGTAAAGCCGTTCTATTAGATCACGTACTACAAAATGCACCTGCATGACTATCATTTTACTTGGTAGAAATTAAATGATGTAGTAGAAAATGTAAAAGTACCAGGAATAATATTTAATGAATACCTCTATTGGGACGAAACTGTGCAACGGATAAGTAATATGCTATCGAAAGTTCTGGGGATTATATATAAACGCCGAAATATGATTCCCATCTTTGTTATGCTACTCATGTACAACTCCCTTTTTTACACATACTACAACTATTACTTCTTAGTATGGGGTGACACGACTGCCACAAATCTTGGACTAATACTTAATCTCCAAAAAAAAAATCGAGCTTTGTGTCATGCAGCATACGATTGTCATACCAAGCCATTGTTTTATAAATTTAATATAGTACAAATTCCAAATCACTATAGTTAAAAACTTGCACTCTCCCACAGAACTTCTTTTAGGCAGAACGAAAATATGTATCTATCAATTTCCCAACTTGAACTTAGACAAGGAATTGATCCGACTCCTAATGCTGAGATTTGAATAGTGCCACATTCAAGAACCAACTATGGGAATCAGATGTTAAAATGTACCCTGCCCCATCTTCTGAATCGTTTTATGAACCCGATATAGACATCTTCAGTATGTCCGCAAAACAGGTATGTTCACTTTTTCCCTAATCGCTACATCCATGTGAAATTTAATAAAAGTTTAGTATAACACGATTGTATGAGTTCTATGCATGTTGTAATATTTCCCATACTTTTTCGTGTCTTTCTTTCTCCCCCTTATGTCTACATTCTTCTTTTTAGCAATATAAATGATGTTGTCTTTCCCATGCTATAATGAATATGTCAAATGTTAGTGTCTTTACGTGCATGTTTGTTTTTCCCTGGGCAGTTACGGGGGGCAGAAACTAGTCAAGCAGCGTGTCAGTTGCTTTTGTCTTTGCCTTGTTTCTCTGATTCAGGGTGCAATAAAGAATTTGATTTTGAATTTGTTTGAAATGACTTAGGACTTAGGTTGTGGTTTTCAACATTCCCTTGAAAATTGCAAATTAAAATTTACGTTTGTTTGAACAATTAAAGTTAATTTGTTAGAACTTATTCAAGACGTGAGTAAAATAAACGCTATCTACAAAATTAGACGAAGCTAATAAAAATCAAGGTGTTGAAGATGCTTCCTTTTTACTTATTTTGGAAAGGCAATTATTTTAGCAGAAAATTATTATTCGGTCCATTAATGTTGGTAAAATGCAAGCACGCGCCGATGACATGGTCGTGCTAAATGTGTAGTGCAGAGTATGTGCAGTGCAGACGGGTTTCAAAGAAGTTTGAAGAAAAGTGTATAATGGATACCGAGAATGAGTACTACGTATTAGCCTCTTGCAGGATCGACTGGAGCGCTGAGATCGCTCGATGATGACGTAGTGACCATCATCACGTGACAGAGCCATGTATTTTGTCCGCTTTGCTTTTGGCTCTGTGATTTAGCGAGTGGCAGAAGAAAATGTCGCAAAACGTGCGTAGGACGAAATCTAAGATCAAATTCGAATACCCAAAGCAAAACGATCAGAAGTTGTGTGTAAGTTTCGATGGAATCCTACATTAGCTTCACGGCCGCCAACACCGCCCATATTCTTCACCGTGGAGACAAACAAGCACGTCCACATGATCTTGGGCGCTTCCCGACTTAAAGCAGCAAAATAAAAGCAACACATACTCGAATCTACAATGCTCGGTGAAGGCGAGCTAGCGTTTCGCATTAGCGGGCTTGGCCTATATCGCGAGCTGCCTACCGAAAAAGCGGCGGCCGATCGACCTTGAAAAACACTATCCCGTTCAAGAGCACATTTTTCTTTTTTTGCCTCGCTGTATCTTGAAGCTTTTCAGCGGCGTCGGCTGCCACTGAAATAGAAACAAAGTGATGAGAAGAAAGTAATAAAATTTCAGTTACACTAACAACCCTAGAGTATTGGGATGTTATACACAAACTCATGTTTACAAACAAACCGGAGCGGCCTTAGCGGACGCCACCGGCGTTGCGCATGCGCAATGGAGGGTGGGCAAGAAGCTTGCCTTTCCCATAAACAAACCATTAATATGCGATGTTGTCGGCGTCGGTGTGAGTCCCCGTGCTCGTTTTCGAGATAGAATCGTTGATTCTACGTCCTCCTAGCAATGTCCAACTACTTGAGCGGCTTCAACAAAATTAAGGAGGCTCGATACGCTGCAAGACTTCGCGTGAATAATGTGACGTGTGGCGATTGATTTCACGTAGACCCGCAGAATGGGCGCTAAAGCCTAACTCCCACGATGAGATTCTGCTCGCTATTTTCAGTCACGACGTCGCTTGGGTTGCAAAAGCATAGACCCTAGCAGATATGGTAAATATCTGCTAGGGTCTGAAAATCGCAAGTAGAATTGGGCATTACAAGTCGGTGATGGCTACTGGTAACAATGATGAACTTCTCCATGTATCTACAGTTCATACTGAACTTACTTAACCCAACCAACCATCAAACTTAAAAATGTTTTTAGGTCTGCACTTACTTCTTACCGCAATTGCCGTGTCAACGTTTGGTTTACGAGCCGCTGTCGTTTGTTTGAACGAGCAGACGACAAAACGCAGACATTTTTGAAAGAGCAGACGACAGTTCAAGCGCATGCGCAATGAAGTGTGGGCAAGAAGCACCACGTCCCGCTTCAACAGACCATTGGAATCTTACGTTGTCGGCGTCTGTGTCAGTCTGCGTACTCTTTTTTGTTCGTTGGAATTGTCGATTCTACGTACTCATAGCAATGTCTTACCACTTTAGTCGCCTGAGCGAAATTATCAAGGCTTGTTACGCCGCTAAACTTTGCGTACATACTTTGACGTGCGCCGATTCATTCACGTGAACCCCACAGAATGCCAAACCATGTTGAATATACCTGAGACTGGGGTAGAAAAAACATAAAAGTCGAAGAAACAGAACGGGACAGGACGACGTCTCAAACTCAGCTACCAGGTTTATTCAGTCCTCCTTCTTATATAGTCCACAAACAGCACACCACCAACACAAAGGGGCAACTCTAACCAGTTCAACCGCCACCCCTCCAGAGAGACACTACCAACACAAAGGGACAACCTCTAAACAGTCCAAACGCCAAATCCTGTAATTCTAAACTAGCGCTATGGACGGCCTTCATGCCGATTCACAAAGATAACTCAGCAATCTCCCCCAAAATGTAACAAAAGGACCATTACCTCTTCCAAAGTAACAAGAATCCACAAACACATAAAAAAAAAAAAACTTTTTTTACTTAAATTGTTTTCCTTTCCTCCTCGACGAGAGGATGACACACACTTAACCTAAAACGGTGCAAAGTTGAACAGTACAGCATTTCCCTCTGTCCACCCCCAAAAAAAAAAAAAAAAAAAAAATATATATATATATATATATATATATATATATATATACATATATATATACACATAAATATAACTATATTTTTAAAAAACTTTTGGAATTTTTACCGAACTGTAGCGACGCCTGGCTTATGCAATTACCTAAAGACTTTATTCGCACCGTCTCCCTTACTAGCCTTTTTGTATCATTCCTCTCCTTGTGAATGATTTCTGTCTCCGACCAAATAGCAGTGCAGTTGTTACATTCGTTGACATGTTTTGCGATTTCTGAGTTCGGTGCATTGTTCTTCACGTTTCTTTTGTGTTCACTTAATCTGTCGTTGATGCATCGTGATGTTTGTCCTACATACTTAAACCCACAGAATGGACGCCAAAACCATGATGAGATTCTCCTAGTTATTTTCGGTCACGACGTCGCTCGTGCTGCAAACGTTTAGACGGTAGCGGCGATGATCAACATTGATACTGAAAATCGGAAGCGGGATCAGACCAAGTGAATCAGGCGTAACAAGTCGGTGATGGCCAGTGGTAGCAATGATCAACATCTTGTATCCACTGTTTACACCCAGCCTACTTAGAAGTCTTTTAAAACCTGGTCAAAGTTTGGTCAACAAGCCGCACTTGTTTGAACGAGCAGACGACAAAAACCAGACAAGTTTGAAAGAGCAGGCGACACTTCGAACGATGAGGCGACCGTTTGAATTTAAGGACACACTGAAGCCGCACGGGGTCCGGACAACTTGGCAGTTTTCGCTCGTTCATGTTTGAACAAAACAAATACATCTGGCGACCACATGTATCTGTGATGATTCAACCCAAAGTGTTGCTCGCACAAGCTATTGCAGTTTGACAGCGTCTGGTTAGCCCTTTTCAAGGCCCCTATTCACGTTGTCGTACGAACCGAGCAGGCAGAAAACACACGAAAACTGACCTTGAAACCTTTCGTGACTCTTTTGGTACAGCCCCCCGTTGCAGCGTTTTGACGAGAAGGCAGATTTTTTGTCTAGTTTCTTGCAAAAGAACACAGGAATGCGTGTCTCATACGGTGACTTCCGCCCACCGTCCCAGGCCGGAAGTGCGCCCGACGCGCCACCACCGCGGCGCGACGTAACAGAGCTGAGTTCGTGTATAGAGCCAGCGGCACGATTTTGAACTGATTCTAAGTCGGACACAAGGTATTTGAGATGGGGTACCAGACTCACGATGCATATTCTGGCTTCGGGCTCACTAATGTTACATATGCAAGTCGCTTCACAGATGAGGACGCGAGACGAAGATTACGACGCAAGAGACCAACAGTTCGGTTTGAGTCGGAAACTATAGTATTAGTAGGGGTTTTCCGAGAAAGGACGTGAGTGACGTGAACGCCCAGATACTTGTAAGTCGACAAGAAAATAACATTAATATTACCAACAGAGTAGGAAGAGTGGAAACGTTGATGAGTTCAATAAAATATAGGCATTTGGATTTTGATGTATTTAGTAGCAGCTGACGCTTTGAACACCAATATTTATTTCGGTCTAGATCAGCCTGTAGGTTAAGCAAGTTATCTGTGTTAGCTATGACTCTGTAAACTACAAATTCATCTGCAAGTAGGCGAACATTAGAAAACAATGAAAAAGAGACGTCATTATTATACACGAGAAAATGTAGGGGTACAAGAATAGATTCTTCCGGTATACCGGAGGTCTCAGGTGCGCTTCGGGAACGGCAGTTGTTAATTTGCACCTGCTGGCTGCGAGGGGTGAGAAAGCCTTCAATCCAGGCTAGAACTGAATAGTTGAGAGTGATTGTGGACAGCTTTACTAGTAGAAGTTTACTGGAAACGTAATCGAAAGCTTTAGATAAAATTGAAAAAAAGTGCATGAACTTGAACAGTTTCTAGAGAAAAATAAATATCGTGACAGAAAGCCGGCAAGATACGTTTTGCATGAACGGTGTTTCCTAAAGCCATGTTGATTGGGAAAAAAGAACTTCATATGTTTCAGGAATTGCATGACTTTTGAATGAATGACATGTTCCATGAGCTTACAGCATACAGAAGTTAATTACATGGGCCGGCAATTTAGAGGGGAGTGCGCATCGCTACATGTGTCAACCGGAACGACATTGCCTAATTTTCAGTCACCGCGAACATCACCGGTATCTAAGGATTGTTGAAATAATTATGTTAGAAAAATAGCTGACAGCGGTTTAGTTATCTTCGATATTTTTTCTGTTTATATCGTCCGCTCCCGGTGACGACGACGTTTAGAGCGCGTTCATTTGTTTGCTAATGCCGTTTACCATAAGAGTAATTGTATGCATAGGTGGCACTGACAGGGTTGAAATATCTGGCGGCATTGTGATGATAGTACTTTAAACACGGCAGATAATGCGTCACAGAAAAATTCAACAGCGTCATCATCAGTGAGATAAATTCTATTGTTATTTACCATAGAGACTGGTCCTACACAACTGGTCGTGGTGTGGGACGTTCGTGTACAATGAAGACACGTCCAGCGTTACAATATATGATTATTTCGTATATGTACACTCAGTAAATTTCTGAGGAAGTGGGTAGTATCCTTGATATGCAAATCAATATATCGATAACGTTACCGATCTGTTGGCTTTCGATAAAGTTTTTTTTGTTAATGTTCTATCCTTTCTTGAAAGGGTCACGTCCAAGAAGTGAATGTCGGTTTGAAAGGAAGTGTGAGTAAAACGAATGTGCGGGTGGACAGCGTTGTAATCAAGTATGAAGTCCTGCATGTCCGTCTCACCGTGTGTCCAGATGAAAAAAATATACCATCTATGAACCTATTGCACACCAGTGGTTTTAATGGGTAATGGCACAAAAAGTTTTAATCCAACTTCACCATACACATTTTTGGCATAGCTGGGTGCCTTCTTGGTGCCCAGGGGAACCACTAACCTGTCTAGAAATTTCACTGTGAAATTCAAATACTTTAGTTCTAAAACAATCCGTGTTGGGTCGCAATGACATGACCATCTGGGCTCTCTGGTTTCCTTTGAGACTCGTACATGCCTTTTAAAAAAGCTATTCTGTCGTCGTGTGGAACGTTCATGTACAATGAAGAAACGTCCAGGGTTACAAGATGTGATCTTTTCGGTACATGTAGTACATTTAATATGTCCCTGAGGAAGTGGGTGGTGTCCTTTACATGCGAATCGTGAGTTGTAGGCATGTGCCGAAGTAGGTCGTCTACACAGCCCGATATCCCGCAGAGGGCACCTGTGAATGCAGGTGTTTGGTGAGTGACGTCACCACGGACACTGAGTGATGTGGGTTCGCCCACCCACGTCTGGTCGTGCGTGCCTTTCCCGTGTCTGGAGAAAAGTGCATACTGGTGTCCCAGTCAAGCCCGGGGCGGGTGTGGACCTTGTGGGAACACCCGGGGCAAGGCAAAACACTACTTTGGACCCCGCTACTCGTAGACGGGAGTCCTGCAAGGCCCGGCCAGGATAATTTAGTTAGTCTCCTCTTTTCATCCATCCTTTCT
The DNA here is from genome assembly GCF_016920785.2 of Ixodes scapularis. NCBI lineage: Eukaryota > Metazoa > Arthropoda > Arachnida > Ixodida > Ixodidae > Ixodes > Ixodes scapularis. The sequence continues at coordinate 600,129 of NW_024610026.1, read as the reverse complement.
TTGTCTTTTCTCTCCTTCTCCTCTCCTTTAGTCTTTCACATTTATGGCGGCACGGGCCAACCTTTGGTGCCGGTAGACCTCTTGTCTGGACCCACACCTCAATATGGTTTCCCGACAGCACTGTGAGAGTAATTACGTCTCCAGCAAAGCCATTTTTTCTATTGTGCGTTACTTAACTCGTTGTTGGGCTCGGTGGTAGGCGGGCATTCCGGATTTCGAACACTCTTTACCTACCTATGGCGCCCCACACCTTTAAGCCCTTTTTAGGGCGCATCCTTAAAAGGCGCTGCCTTAGACAAAAAACAATCTACAAAGAATGTGAAGAAGTAGAAACATTTACTAAGTTTTTAGTCATTCATTCAATTGGTGAACAAACACCTGTTTCAAAGCTGTTGGCTTTTTATTGTAGCGATAGGGCTAGAAAACCTTGTAGGGTTGACCTACAAGGCTAAAATGTAGCACTCTGAAGACCTCCTTGTTGAAGCAAATTAAAATTTAAAAAAACGTGTGACGTGCTGCTTACGCTGACCACCATCGTTGACGTGAAGGTGTCGGTGAGCCCTCATCGTACATTGAATAGAACCTGTGGAGTCCACTCAGAGGACGACTTTTTGCACACGAGTGAGGAAGAACTCATCGAGGGGCTCAGGGGTTCTGGTGCTGACGCTGTCAACCGCATTTTTGGAGGGACGGTGAACAAATCCGTTCGCCGTTCGAAATATGTTATACTGACCTTTCAAAGGCACACACTCCCAGAGACAACCAAGGCAGGATAGTGAACTGCCACATCCGCCCTTACGTCCCCAGGCCACAGCGGTGCTTCCCTTGCCAGCGTTATGATCACGGAACACGCAGCTGTCGAGAAAAGGAGATGTGCGCAAAATCTGGAAGTCAAGGTCACGTTTCCGATATTTGCGAGGGGGCTGTGGTCTACTGCTTTGATTACGGTTGACCACATCCTGCTTATGAGCGGGCATGTCCGCCTTGAAAGTAAGAAAAGGACATCCTTGCCATCAAAGTAAAGTTAAATATACCATACTCAGAAGCCAAAAATCGGTTGTAATTTTTGTTGAAGGAGGATTTGCCGAGGTGGTGCGCAGCGGCCCTGCACCACGCTCGGAGTCGAGGCCACCCAGGTCTCTCTCGAGATCTTGGTGGCCTACGTCAGAGCCCCAGCTATCCGACAGGGGCAGGAGCAGCTTTCTCCAGTCCCTGTTGGTAGCACGCGTGCTACTCCTCCTTCCAAAGACACTCCGGCAGCAGCCGCGCCTGCCCGCTCTCCTAAGTCCCCTTATAGAGAGATGGAGCGAGGTCCTCGCTCTTGATCGCTGGAGAGCGCCCCCCTACTGAAGGAGCGGCATCGTGCCCATGCAGCTCCGGTAGAGGGAGGGGACCATACAAGGTCGGGCAACCCCTAGCCCAGTTCCTCTGCAACACTTCCAGCCGGTCGTTTTCGAGTTTCGTTCCCCACCCCCTCTCCAAGGCCTCCCGCCCTCCTTCCCCCACACACCTGACCGGACCAGCGTTATTTTAAAAGCAGCGGATACCCCTCAGGAGGTGGAGATATCGTCAGATGCTGACAATCTGTCCACTCCCGGGTCCGACCAGGACAGGATGCAGTATGAGGTACACTCCGTAATACCTAAAAAAATATATGAAGCCTGTAGTCCAACCAAAATAGTGGTCCCGATGCCTTCCACCTAGTTTGTGTTGGACCTATAGTTTTACTTATTTTGCTAGGCTTATTTCTATATTTATACATATATTTACACACCTTTAATAGATGGCTAAGTTATATTTTATGTAATGGAACTGTCCCGGTATTTTAAGAAACATTGACGATGTCAAGTAATTTATGAATGAGCTTCGAACCATCGCTCTCGCCTTGCAAAAAACCGAACTTCACCCCAAGTATTTAAAAATTTTAAGACATCACCATATTTTTTTAGAAAATATCGTCCCTCTTCCACACCTTCTGGTGGTGTTGCAGTGGTCGTGCAAAATGAAGTTGCTTCAAGTTCCCCTCTCCGCGCCACTGGAAGGTGTTGCAGTACTTCTCTTTCTGAACCACCTTGTAACAATTTTTTTTTTTTTGTACTTGCCGCCTAGTGGTACTAAAGTGGCGAAGCGGGCGAGGTGGTTCATGATATAAAATTTAAAAGCGCTAACAAAGACGAGGACAAAAAGGAAGGCGAACAGGATGCCGCGCCTATTGGTTTTTCGAACCTTCAAGAGTTGCAGGAACTTGTAGAACAGCGCCCGCGACCGTCTTCTTTTAGCTTTGGGTGATATTAACGTGTATCATACCATGTGGGGTAGTACCCGTCAAGACTCCCGAGGTAGTGTGATTCAGCGTTTGCCATCTAAACGAAAGAGAGCGAATTATTTTAGTGCGGCACGCAACACATTTATATCCATTGATCTTTATATTGCTTCACCTTCATTATTTCCTTGCTGTTCCGGTAAGGATCTTCATAACCCGTTTGGAAGTGATCATTATCCAGTTGTTTTAGGATTACCGTTTCTTTCCCTAATTTTTTAAAGCGCGTCCATAGGTAGAAGTTACACACAGCTGACTGGGTGCTTTTAACCTCGCTCCATTTTAGACCCTTCGCGTCTCTTATGTCACCTGAGAACGCACAGCTTCATGTTGCGGAGCATATACTGAGGGCTGCTCAGCTCTCCATTCCACAAACGTCTCTCCATTCCACAAACGTCTGTAATGTACCCCGAAAACGTAAACCCTGGTGGAACGAAAAGTGTTCCACAACCCGGGCCGATGAAAATAGGGCATGGGGCAGATTTCGCAGATATCTCATTTCACGCAACCTTGTTGATTTGAAGCGACAAAAGGACAAGGCTCGATAGACTAAGAAGCATGCAAAGCGGAAGTCGTGGATGCAGTATCTTTCTTTTTTAACTAGTTTTGTCCCTGCCAAAGGGCACTGCGGCAGACATAGGAAAGTAATAAATGGGAATTAAAGGCGCTTTGATGTCCCAACGTTGCACGCTCCTTCTTCGTTAGTAAAAGACATGGGTAACATACTCGTAAAACATTTGTTTTTTTTTGTAATTGATCTAGTTCGGCCAACTACAGGGTTACCTTCGGAGCGTTAACACTTCAGGCGAAGCGGCAATAGCTTGTCATGTCGGGACGGAATTCAGCGTCTTATAAGCAAGTATTTACGCGATGCGAGCTTAAAATGGCCCCTTAATGTAACAAAGCTTTTTGCCCTCGGCCTGATGAATTCATTATGATTTGTTTCGCCACCTTTCTCCAGACCCTCTTGAACGCCTTATCCTGTTTTTTTTTTAATATAAAAAAACAGGATAAGGTTTTGAAAGGATTCCAAACCTGATAGGAAAACGTGCCTTTTTCTCACAAAAGATATATGTTGTGGAAAAAGGCATGTTTCCCTATCAGGTTTGGAATCCTCTGAAAACCTTATCCTGTTTTTTCCTAAAGCCTAATAAAGGCCCCTCACAACCATCAAGCTACCGCCCAATTAGACTGACGAGCTGCCTCGGGAAAACGTTTGAGAGGCTTGTTAGCACCAGTTATAGTTAGCACATAAACAAATTGTCCAGGTGGGCCGACGAAGATGTGTTCAAGCTTGCGCTTTGCCCTGGCTTCACAAACCACGATCTCCTCGGTACTTACGACTAAGGCACACGCGAATGTCATAGCGCCCACCTAGCGACCGTACTGGTTTGCATTCGTATTGAGAGGTGGCGGAGCATCTGAGCTGTTCTGCAGACAGCCTGAATCACAGAGAGTTTCCAACTGGTCGATAGAAGTCACTTGGTTTATAGGCCGGGTTTGCAATAGAAAACGGGGCGAGCTGGCCGCCTCGCTGCGGTCGCCTGTTGTTCGCCACCACCTAGCGGTAGCCGGAGCAGAATCATCGGGAAGCAATGGCGACAAACAGGACTGTGGACGGTGTCCCGTCGTGATTACGACAGTATTCAAGGCGGTTACGAATTCGGAAAGCTCCTTCGGTAGCCGGCGCCGCCGGCGCAGAATCATTGGAAAGCAACGGCGACGACCAGTACAGCGGAGAGTGTCCACGTCGTGATTAGGACGGATCCAGAGAGCTTCTTCCGTGGTGTCAATAAGACGAGCGGAAAACTCCACCACGAATCTGGCCACGTGTACGCCGCAAAGGAGCTCCTTTTCGACGAACAAGTGGATGTCACGGCGCGCTGTAGTGCGCTGACGAAATTTAGAGCGCCCACAAGAAACATTGTGCATCGCGTAAATACAGAGAGAAGTTAGTTGACGTTGAGTGGACTGCGCTAATGATGCATGTTTATGCGGAGAGCAAGTCGTCTACTTCTTTTGCAAGGGTTGCGGTGACGTTAGAACGACGCCAAGTTCTGATGGGTCCTGATTGAAGGGTAGTGGGTAGAGCTCAAAGCAAGCATCATTCAGGTCTACCCACTACCCTTCAATCAAAACCAATCAGAATTGGTTGTCGTTCTGACGTCACCGCACCCCTAGCAAAAGAAGCAGACGGACTTGCGCTCCGCATTGCTCTCTGTATAAGCTTGACAACAACCGGGCGATTGTTTCCGCGCCGTTCCGCAATTCCCAGCACTACTCTCTTTCTATAGGCTGATGGAAACGTCCAAAAGTGGGTTGCTTGGGGGAGTGACTTCGTTCCGCTTCTCGTTCCCGGGGAAGTATTCGCTTTATATTTTAGAGTTTGCTGTAGGTGTGCATGTTGTTCCATCGCCACTAGGAAAAGTGAATTGTACACCCTATAAGAAAAAAAGATGGTCTCAAATGACTAACGGCAGCATTTGGTCCCCTGAACTCCCATTTTCTCCCCGAAGAGACCATCTGGTTCGAGCTAGGTACCGTGAACAAATGCTGAGGAATAACTGCACTCGGCCGGGGCTAGCCGAAAGGCGCGCGGGAGCAAATGCAGCCGCGGGAGCAAAAGCGCGGGGGCAATAGCAGCTAAAGGCGCGGGGGAGCAAGAGCGCGGAAGCAAAAGACGTGTGGACAAGATGGCGGCGCCTGCTGCATCGCCGATGGCCGGCGTTAGCAACGCACTTACTGTTTCGGAACGCAGGGGGAGGTGTCCGCAGGCACTCGTAGCTTCACAACCTGCAGGAGAGGGCATGTTTAAGGGTTCAAGCTGACTTGTTAACGGTCGCAGATTCTGGACCAGCACGTCGTAGAAGCCGACGATTACTCAAGCGCCGCCATTATTGATGCGCTGTCCATGCGGCTTTTGGCCATTGACCTGGCGTCCTTCCCTTCTGCATTCTTTTGAACGTGCTTTGAATGCATTTATATTTTCTTTTTGGTTTAACTGATATGAAAATAAGCACGTAGCACGTGGAAAACCCGTTTCCAAAGACAAAAAAAAAGTTTTATTCTGGTTCCTTTTCTTTTCTATTCTTTACAATCTATGTATTGTTGTTTTGTTTTTTTTCGCAAGAGACGATGCGGTTGCCATGGAGACGCGCATGCGCAAAGTAGGGCAGTCTATTCGAGGAAGCGAGAACATGACTGTTGCGACCCTATGGGGACGCTGTTTTATAGACTGTCACGAATAATTCCTCTTTCTACCGTTACTTCTTAGTAATGGGTACACTCCTTGGAAGGTTTAGCAACAATATTGGAGAATAGTAATGGTGCGAAAGCAGCATCATAGTTGCAACATCGTTCACGATTGAGATGGTCACTGACAGAACGACTCCTTTCATATGATCAGGATAAAAGATGCATGGGTAGGCTTTGGAGTAGCGATTGAAATTGCGTGTCGTCGCGTGTGTTTTGGTGCGTGTGTTGTCTGTGTCATCTGTATTATAATTCCTTGTCTATGTTAAAATGTGTAATACGTGTGCAGATGTGAAATAAGCGTTGTTCATATGTGAATGCAATGAGCGTGGAAACGATCTACCCCAGCGATACCATTCTTTTTACCAATTTTGAATTAGACGTTGACTAACGCCACCTGGGTTTGAACGGGCGCAATTTGGTAATAAACAAAGTAAGGGCGCAGCATTTAGTCCCAGTGGCCTAAATGCAAGGGTACAAAAGTTAGTCCTGGGTGTTCAACTTTGAGGAACTAACGGTCGGGGAGCAAGGGTTGTTCCCGTTACCGTTGCTTCCCTAGGGGACTAATGCTTGTGTCAGCGCATTTGCTCTCTTGAGGGAGCAAGTCACGCTTCCTTTTTTCTTAGTTGTGATACTGGTTCGAAGGAAAGACTTAAAACTTCGTGCCGTGCCCATTCTTCTACGTAGTGTTGCAGCCGACCACGCAGATATTGTAGTGGCTTTTTTTTTCTTTTAGTGTGTAACAGCCCTCTCACAAATTGCACCAGGGTGTAATACGCCAAAACAACATAAACGAAAACGAAGGGAAAACTGAACAGGGCGCGGCGAAACTTTCAACTGAATGGTTAGAGAAGAAGAAGAAAATAAATGGTGCTATGGAGAATTTGGCAGCCTTGAAATGGCGCCGGCTACTCCAAAACTTGAAGGTGATATGAACTACGACCTAAAAACGTAATGAATAAAGAAGAAAAGAAATGAGTACGAAGTAAGAGCACAGGCCTAACATGACCACACCAGCACACACACACACAAACACGCTCATAAAAAAAACAAAAAAAAACAAAAAAAACGGAGCGTTACAGAACACTTGTTTCAAAACACAGCACAAAACAGTTGATGCAGTTGATGCATTTCTTGTCAGTCTGTTGCTTGTCTCATTTTCAGCTGGGATAGAGCGCATCACTTACACTCTCGCTACATACTGTCACGCTCACTCACTTGTGCACATAGCTACAAATATATACAACCATAGGCGTACGACATATGTCTGTACTTAGTATTCGTATAAAAGTCCACTGTCTTTTAAAAAGTCACAAATAATGTTTAGTGCTCTTTTGAGTGTTTGTCGGTTCGCCCAAGGGCCCAAAATTTATGCCAAAGATAAGGGACGACTGTCCAATAGTTGAAGTCGAGTTTTCATTCGATTCCTTTCACTGGCGTAGCACTGACATTCTAAGAGGATGTGATTAACATCCTCGAAAGGATCACCACATTTGCATACTGGGGTCACCCGATGTCTAATTCGATGCAAGAAACTTCCAGTAAAAGCCACTTCGAGTCTTAATCGGTGCAGAAGAGTGTCGTGTTTCCTTTTTGTTCCGGAGTATGGTGGAAATTTAAGGTCCCGGTCTATATGCGGAAGGAGAGAGTCGACAGATTTCTCACCCTATTGAAAATTCTCATTTGTATGAGAAATTTCTGTGTCCAATAAACACATATGAATCATACAAGATATATAAGAACATATAAGAACCGTATAAGAACCATATAAGAGCTATATAAGAACTATATAAGATATATGAGAACATACAAGCACCATATAAGAAACTAGTGGGGAGTTTCTTATAAGTTTCTTTTGTGGTTCTTATATATCTTATATAATTCTTATATAGTTCTCATATATTTCTTATATGATTCTTATATGTTCTCATATGTTCTTATATATCTTGTATGATTCATATGTGTTTATTGGACACAAGAAATTTCTCATACAAATGATTTTTTTTACTAGGGCAGTGAACCAGTGTCGTCGTGAATATTCCTCTCGGTAATGCCGAAGTAGTAGTTTGGCATCTGTGGGTGTGAAGATGGTTAGTTCGATTGCGTCATATATATAGGCTTCTTTAGCCAATCGATCAGCTTCCACGTTTCCAGCAATTCCACAATGCCTGGGATCCATTGGAGACTTATCGAGTGTCCAAGACTCTCTGCATGGACTAGTGTCATTTGAATTTGATGCAGTAAAGGCCCCAAGAGGACCGGATATTTATACCCTTCAATAGTTCTAGTGCGTTCTTAGAATCTGTCAGTATGATCTAATTGTCTGGCTTATTAAAAGTGTCAATAAATGTCGACGCTGAAAATATCGCATGCAGCTCGGTCGTTGTTGAACAGACATGGTGCGAAAGCCGAAAGCATTTGTTTACATTAAACTTGGGAATAGTAAAAGCAGAGGTTGAGCCTCGATTTGTGGTCGATCCGTCTGTATAAACATGAACAGCAGTGGCGTAGTGAAGTTGTATATGATCCAGGGAGAGCATTTTCGCCACAGTAGAGTCTACAGATGATTTAGAATCAATTTCAGATATGTCTGTTTGTATCTTCAGTGGCGGTATTGTCCATGGGGGGGCGTTGTAAGTTAGGAAGCCAATGCACATGATTTGGTACCCAAATTGGCAATGTAATAAGAAGTTTGCGAAACTGGCATTGAATTCGTTGTCGAAGGATGTCTTGACACAAGGGACGGCCACCGTCGTGTGTGGCTAAACGAAAGTAGTGTCGACATACTTCTTGAGTACGGAGGACAACCACTGGAGGTTCTCGGGCCTCCGCGAATACGAGTTCAGTAGAAGTAGCCCATGGAACACCTAAGCATATGCGCAGACTTCGTGCAATCATATAATTTAATCGCTTTTCCGATGTTGGTGAAATTCCTCGTAGAACTGGTATTGAATATGCGATTTTTGTCGTACAAGAGCTGTATGGAGAAGAAGGAGACCGTCCGTTGACTCTCCCCATCTCGCACCCGCGATGCACCGAAGTACGTTAACGATAGCATTCACTTTTTTTTCAAGCATATCAATATGCCTCGACCATGTAAGAGAACAGTCTAACACGACACCAAGGAATCTGTGCCACTTGACTCGCTCGATGTTTTGTCCTCGTAGGTGGAGCTTAAATCCTTTGAGGTGTTTTCTAGTGAAGGGTAGAACTGCCAATTTTTTAGCTGAGATGTCCATGCCTCTCTCACGAAGGTATTTTTATGTCTCATCGAGGCCAGAGTGCAACTGCAATTGTAAAGTTTCTGAAGAAGAACCAGATGTCCATATGCAAATATCATCTGCATACATCGAGATTTGGAGCGTTGGAGGGAGTCGCTAGGGTAATTCAGCCATGACAACCTTGAATAAAGTATAGCTAAGTACGCTACCTTGTGGAACCCCTTGTTTTAACTCATGTTCTGTGCTGTTGCCTTCGTTAGTGGCTACAAATATCTTGCGATGGAGTAGGAAGTTTTTTATCCAACGTACAACCCGTCCTCGCACTTTCAGTTGAATGAGTCCGTGCAGCGGTATCAAAGGCGCGATGAATATCCAAGAAGACTGCTATGGTTATGTTCCCAGATGCGCGCTCGTGTTCCACTGTGGTAACAAGGTCAAGCACAGAGTCAATAGTGCACCTCCTAGGGCGAAATCCAGTCATTTGTTCAGGTAACACGTGATTGAATTCTAACCACCATTGAAGGCGCAAATGTATCATCTTTTCCAGAAGTTTCGCAACACAGCTAGTGAGACTTACTGGACGAAACGATTCTAGGGCTCCTGGGCTTTTCCCACACTTTAGTAAAGGAACAACCTTTGTCAGTTTCCATGAGTCCGGGAGAGTTTCTTTTTTCCAGACATCATTAAAGATCCCAAGAAGATTTGTTTTAGTTCCCGGACCAAGGTTTGCAAGTGCTTGATATGTTATTTGGTCATGACCCGGAGTTGTACGTTTACTAATTGTCACCAGTGCACCTTCCAGTTCACGGATACTGAAATCACAATCCAGGTGTGAATTACTTGAGTTAATTTCTTCACCTATACTTTTAATTGCGGCTTCGCATGATGCGTAATATTCAGGGAAGGTCATCACGTCTCCCTGCTTTGTAAGTAGAGCGCAAAATTGATCCGCCACTGTCAATTCCGAAGTACCTTGTGACAGGGCCAAAGCTCTGAACTGTCTTTTCTGAGTTACTGGTGATTTCAAGGAGCGTACTATATGCTACACCATTTTGATCTGGGTGAAAGGTGAAAATTTTGCACAAAGCTTTCTCCATCGGCGTTTAGAAAGTTTTTGCAAAAGCCGTTTCATTTTAGTGTGGATACGTTGGGCTTCATAAAAATCCTCTGTTCGTCCCGATCTCCTATGTCGTCTTTCTGATCTCAAGCGAATAGCTCGAAGCTTCTCATAGTCACCGTTTACTCCGGCAGTCTCTCTTGGAACTATTACCTTTTTTGTGGATTTTTTTAAGTTAGCACCGATCAATCGCTCAAAGTCCTCGACTCTCTGGATTTCTTCGAGTTGTCTGGTGTTCAGAAAACGAAACATCTTCCAGTTCGTAAAAGCTACGCAATGATTCGGTTGCTTTGAAGTTAGCCGTGGGTGGTGAATGAGTATCGGCTAGTGGTCGCTGCCATGGGTGTCTATATCTGTGCGCCAATCCATGTCGTATGAGATGTCTGGAGTACACAGCGTAAGATCAAGGCAGCTGGAGTATTTGGCTCCTTTTATGTATGTTGGTGAACCATCATTCAATATACTTATGTCATATTGATCGATAATATTTTCAATGAGGTTTCCTCTTTGGTCACAATGAGAGCTACCCCACAGTGTGTGGTGTGCATTAATTTTTTTTTTATATTTTTTTTTATTTTTATGACATAATTTTAAAAATATGAAGGCAAGCAAACTCTGCTGAACATAAAGATATGGTCTAAAAACACAGACGCACCCCACATTTCAGCGTCATTGGTTCATGAAATAGTAGAATTCTTTATCAGACAAGGACAAAGTGGGTGGGTGCTTACACAAGAGTTGTCGTGGTGGGACTTAATCAGGAAGGAACAAATTGCAGCGCTAACCCGCTACTGCCGGTACAACGCACAACCAACGCAGCGACTGGACAAAGCTTTCCGTTGAAATTGACCCGTTAGCCGCTAGGGTCACAGTGAATGTTGCCTGTCTACTGCAGCTTTCTTTTCAGATGTATTTAGTTGTCTACTGAACACTATAGAACTATAGATACATCTTAATAGAACGCTGCATGCCCGCCGAATGCCTCCCTATAATGTCTGTCGAAAGTAGTACCGGCCAAGGTGAAAATGAAATGCCGAATTTGAAATAGCCATAGTATAAGATTGGGAGCCAATATTGGATAAGTCGATGACTCATCTGTAATGCCAATATCGAATGTAACAACTTAACCAACACGGCCCATGAAGACTTAGGTATTGGTTATATTGTCTTCCAACATTGGCTTAAATGTTGGTAAAATGGCGGTCCAACGCTGACATGAATAATGGTTCAGTGTTGGTTTAAATATTGTTTGAATCGTGGTCCAACGTTGTAATTAGTGAATAGTTCAACATTGGATCGGGTTGCGCGTTTGAGAAATCCAAAGACAGGCCGATATTGGAGCCAAGTTTTTCCAGTGGTGTGCCGATGGTGGCACAGCAATGGTGTCCTGCTTGGGTAGCATATTCCAGCTTTTTGTGATATTTTTTCGTAAATAACTAGAATAGCCCAAATATTATTAAATTTTTATTAGCACTTCCTCGACTCTATGGTTTGAATCGCAGTCAGAGCGCGGTGCGAAGCTGAAACTCCAAAGTCACTAGAAAAATACATTAAAACCGCAAAGGTGAAGCGCACGCTCTATGCTTGATAAAGTAGACGGTAAAGACACGCATACAAAAATGGGTACAAATATCATTACAATTTGTTTTCAGCACTTCTTTATTGGCCCTATAAGCTAGTAGCACTAGCTTCAGTTTGACTTTAGCAAAGCGTAATATAAGGATATTCACTGGACGCCTGATTAGAGTGCGCTGTCTAAATTGCATTGTCAGAACGAGCTGAGATTAATAAGCTTCTAAGACCTGCAGTCCTGATAGAGTAGACTGAACGCTGCAAGATAACTGTGGTAGTTCGCCGCCAGCGCACGCTGAGCACTAGCGCACATAGGTATGACCGCAGTTATTACTGTCAATGCAGAGAGCAAGTCGTCTGCTTCACGTGAAGGGGCTGAGGCTACGTCAGAACGACGCCGAGCTCTGATTGGCTTCGATTGGAAGGATCAGGACCTCAATGCTGGATGCCTTGATATCTACCCACTTTTGTTTTCAATCAGCCAATAAGAGCTCGGCCGGTCTTCTCAGCATGTTCCTTCAGCGCGTTGCCTTGTATGTCTTTCTTCGCAACGCGCTGGGGGAACATGCCTAAAAGTCCGGCCACGTCATCGCCTTCGTGAGCAATTCCAAACTCGGCAAAAAAAGAAAATGGAAGAAACGGCTCTTCATTGAATTCGGGCACATATAAAATACGCGCATCAACCTAAACCGATCTACCGAAACGCTGCCAAGCAGCGTGATACTCGAGCTGCAATGCACCCGACACACACACAACAAAAAATGTAAAAATACTGACATTAAGAAGATAACAACGACAGATTGCAACATTTGGGCCCTCATTTAGTCGTATATGAACAAAGAGCCGAGCCGGCTTCGGAACGTTTGTCACAATGGAATTGTTTAGAGTCTCCTAAGTACCCTTTTCATACAAGTATGATTAAAAAGAGCAATCCCAAATGCGAGCATTAACGATTACACTTTATGGAGGACTACGCCCTTGCCCCTCATCTTATGACCTCTATATTTATTCGAACTCTATAAAAAAAAGAGATCCAATACGCTAAGGAGCTCTAAGCAAGGATAACTTTCTTAAGTCGCCCATCCTACACAGCAAGCAGAGAAGAATCCACTGCAGTTCGCAGGGCCCTGGTGCTAACCCTCATGACCGAGCTCCTTAAACACTACTTTAGCGGTGCAGAAGGCACACTACAATGCCAGACCTGCAGCTAGTTAACCAACAATACATTTCAGATTCGGGTCTCCAGTGAGATAGCGGTCAGAAGACATGCAACACAGAAAGTACTTCGAGAAACGCTCAAGCTCGGGAGCTGTGCATAGCGCGCCACAGCCCCCTTTATTTCAGAGCAATCTTCCCGCCGCTCCTACTTAAGAATGGCAAATATGTGCTGGGAAATGAGTAGGGAGACATTAAAACCCTGGACGTGTTTTGGGTGCTAATAAAGCGTTTATTTTATACACCAAAATTTCGCAACCGAAGTCCCTGCAAATAATTCTTTTTTTTCTGTTCTAACGCAAAGAAATGAAATCATACAATTTAAAAATATATAGGCGACTCGGAGCTCACATACATGAACCAAACAGGGCTTTAAAAAAATAACAACAATTATAATAGTTTCCGTAGAGAATCGAAGGGTGATGTGTGACGCTATTTGTTATCTTTTGTTTTTCGGCTCGTTCCCGTCCAATTTTCTAGCACTTTGTTTCTATTTTCTAGCCCTTGAGCTTAAATACTACGACGCTACGTGCGTCGTAGTATTTAAGCTCAAGGCGACATTTATATGTTGCCTTCTAACGGCGTATGTTCTAGCGGCGTATGTCCAACATCATCTAGAAAACTGACATGACGACCTTTACAAATTCCTAAAGGGTACGTCAAGCCCATCAGAAAACTTTGACGAACGCTCCAAAAGCGGCAGTGGATGGTTCCAAACAATATTTTGCCTGCTACAGATCCTGCTACAAAAGGTCAAATGCCGCTTCCATCACTGTCATCATCATCACATGTTGGCTTCCGTGTAACTTTCTCAGTAGGGCGCAGTGCGCTGCGTTCCTCTTCAAGAAGCAGCAGAGAACGCATTTTCTGCGCTTCATTCATCCATTAAATTTTAAATTTTGAATACACCTCTCCAGCCACAAGGAGCTCACCGGACCTGAGGTCCAGAAAATCTGCGAATGGAATAAAAATATTAACTCACAGGTGTAACATTAAAAAAAAAAAAAAAAACGTTTCACGAGGGGGTCGCAGCAAAATTGCACTAGCTGTTACGTCAACGGTATTCGCCTTATGATGCGTGCCTCATTAAAAATTTGCAGAAATATGTGGCAAAGTCTTTTTAGGTCTAATATTTAATAAATTATTTGAACCGTTTGGCTTATAATTAATTGGAAACGCCTGCATTACTTGTCCTGATAATCATGAAAGACCCTGCCTGGTAGACGCAACTTTCTACAAAAACATGCTAACGAAGAAATCTCACATATTTCAAAGAATAAGAAGCTTACCATGTCGTCACTACGATATTCACTATGTCTATAAGCAGGCTGCAAAACTTGAGCGTTGGCAGTGATTTTAGCTGCCGCATCAGCGCCACCAATGATGGCACCAAAGCGCATATGATCATGCACCCTTCACCTTGTCGAATGTCGTGCGCATTGGCTACCCCTTTCATGTTTTTAGGAACAAAACAACACATTAAGAATATCGCAAAAACGTGAAGGAGCTTTTGGGCATACCTGGGCCGGTTTTCTCGAAGCGATAGTAAACCCATTTTGGTAAACCACGGTGCCTGGGAAGAAAAAATTACCTAGGTACTGTAATAAACGGCTGGATATAGAACAACAATAATTATTTTGATGGGGCAGTAAGATGCGCCATCTATCGGTGAAACAAGCCAGTCATTTTGTTTATACTCTTTTTCCGCTGGTTGTTATCGATCTAGTATGGTATTTTAAGTCAAAATATAATAATGTTGTAGTTGAAGACCAATTTATTTGCTTCAGATGGTACGAAGAAATTTTTAGCTACTATGCTAGAGTTTGCCGACGAATATTCGAAAATGTAAGAAACATTTCATTCGATATATTTCGCCATAAGCAACGCATAACTTTCCTGTGTGCCTTCCAGTCTGGCAACGCCGGTGCTGTAGTCTCATTTTTGTTCCTTGCGACGCACGTTTCTGCGATTCCTGCTGATCTCAACTGTTCGCCCCTTTTTTCTTTTGCCCAACCGATCCACCGGTGACGAGGAGCTAAGCTTCTCATTACCGTTGAATTGCTAGCCACCGGGGATATGTAGAAACCTCGATTCTGCCGGCATACTGTCGGCGCACTGCGAACAAAAAAACAGTACAATGTCCCAGCTGTTCACCCGGAACGAAGACTTTATCGAGGATAACCCCCTTTCTTCGCAAAGTAATCGCTGCTCACGAGTTGGCGTGCATAGTGTAACAAATTGAACGTGTTAGTATTAATATATACCAACGCTCGTTCGCAAAACATTTTTTTTAACCCACCATAAAAAACACTTGCAAGGCTTATGTACCTTCATATGTCTTGGATCCCGGACTGCTGAAGAGTGATGCGTTCACGGAATGCTGCCGTCGGTTGGTTTAGTAGTCCCTCTTTGCATGACGTGCTAATAGGTTGATGGTGCGTCGTTAATATAACAGCCGGATCGAAATGAATGTTCAGCAGAACCATGAAGAACTATTAGCCCTCATTAAGCGACGTCGCGGCCATTTTGCTTGTAGGTACTGCTCCTTCCTCGGCGCCCCTGCTCTCCCAGTCACGTGACCTAGAATTCCCTCTTCTAGGGACAATAGTTAACTTTAACCCACGGTTCGCGTTTGAGAAAACGGGCCCAGGCTATACTCCTCAATGAACTTCTGATCGTCTTTTTGTAGACGGGGCAGTGCGAAGGCATCGCAGACAGCCTCCATCTTCTACTTCTCGACCTCGTCAACAAACTTGACTGCATCATAGAGTGAACTCTAGCGAGTGGCGTTAGAAACCGGGAAGTATCTCCCGAGTTTCTCTTTTATAAATTCTGCCGCTCGCATGGACTGGCCCTGCTTATTCCAAATAAGTATCAGCTTTCCGAACATAGCAGTTGTCATCTGACGGTACGTGCTCATCGTGCAACCCTTCTCTACGTCCGCGGTCTCCAATAAGTTCAAAGCATGCGCGGCACATCTGTGCTTGGGCAGGTACATCACTTGGCCTGAGGAATTGTTCGTGACAGGGAGAACATTCAAGAGACTGGTTAGGTCTTCGAGAGTCGGGGTGTCTGCTTCCTCATTCTCGTGCGCAATCTCTTAAAAGTTAGTAATTAAAAGAAAAATGAAACTACCCAAATTAGCAGCATCTAAAATATACCACGGTCAATCAATAAGAAATCTAGACACAGGAAGTTCCATTGACGTAAGCTACGACTTCGCTGCTTACGATATCAAGGGAACAACCAACTCTATATTTCCGCCGCGTTTTGATTATTATGTACATGAGAATTATGGTCTGGCGAGATTAATGTAATTTAGCCCTAGCCAAGAACCTCACTGGCCTCCAGCTCCTTCTTTGTGACAATTTTAATGGGATGAGGGAAATTATCTTGGATATTCTGAATGTCAAGGACTTTACACTAGCGTACTTACGCAAGTTTAACTTAAAACCACTGAGCCAGGAACCTTTGATGCTATGTAATCTTAAAAATACGAGCAGAAATTCGTTCAGTCTTTTCTTCACAAGGCTTAAATGCTGCACTTGTGGACACTATGACGTTAACTCAGGCTTCGGGATAATTTCAGGTGTTGATAGTCAAATACGGCTCATGCATTGGACACAAGCACTGCGTGACCACGTGGGTTGGCTCCGTCACGCTCCCTGCCTTCGCGGATATTCGCGCTGGAGCTCATAGCGAATTGCTGTAGCGATGACAAGAGCAGCCGGACTCTAACGTTCTGAGCACTGCACATGGTCCGTTAACTGCCAACTCTATAGCACGCGGCTATAATGAACATTGGCGGAACGTAATAGATATCAGATCATCCGACCAACTCTTCTGACTGCACGTTGAGGACTTAAACACGGCTCGGTGCTATTTAAAAGTTTATGCAAATGCAAGTGCGTGAATAGAAACACTAACGCGATGAAACGAGCGTTGAAGCACGGGAGAACTGAAAAGCCTACATGGCTATAGTAATCCTGAAACAAGGTAAAAAAAAAAAAAATAACGCACAACTACGTCTCAAAATACAGTTGTGCTTTGAGGCGACGTTGTGTTTGCCCCTTTTTTCTTGTCTTTTCCCTTGTTTCAGGATTACTTTAACCACGAACTAAAACGTTTCTAGCTTGTGAACTCTGTAAGCATTCATATTGAGTAGAATCTAGCGAAAGATAAAAAAGTCCCTTGGTGGACCCTTTAATTGCGTAATTCATACAACCGAGCGCCTTGAAAAGTTGGAAAGATTTTCTGTCACAACCAGAGAGACCTTGTTTGTGATATTGTACTCGGCCAAGATCACACAAAGGGTGGACGCCAGAACGTCATTATGTGCGGCCACCATGAATCCTTTGGCACGCCAGTGCCGCCGATTTCCTCTTCAGCGTGTCATTAATTTAGTGGACTGTGACATCGATCTAACTCCTTAAAAAAAAGCCGACCCGTTTTTTTACATTTCTTTTCACCAACAGCATGTAGGTTCTTACAGATTCAAGGCTGACCAACAGTCGGCTATGCAGCAAAAGAGGGACAGTTTTTTCTAAGGCGTCGATCGAATACGTCTACATTTGTATGTGTCTTTTTGGGATTTGTGCCACCAATGTCTTTCGCATTATTACGGTCTTTCATAGCTACAGGCAGTAATTCAGGTCTTGGAATTGCTTGTTTGCTAGAACAGAAAAGCACTATAAGCTTCCTATGAAAAAATTTACGATCCTGCGATCCAGGTCAGCTTGCGACACGACTGCATAGTGACCTTCGCTGTCTACAACACCATGAAAGCTTTCAAGTCTTTGGCTCTTTGTCCCAGACTTTGTTCGCAGCGAACATAGCCTTGAAGATTCGCCCTTTTTTCCGGCTGTCAAGTTCTTGAAGGGCGGCTGGCTGTTTCGTCTGAAAAAAGCAACGCACAAAACAACACTTATGATTAAATACTGCAAAGCACAATCGGGGAACCGACGTTTAAAGATAAGTAATGCATGCGGCCCAGAGGTACTCTCGAAAAATAGGGTACTAAACTTACTCCAAGATTTTTTCGGAGGATGGATGACAACGACTTCCCGAACGCATATTGATTTCTGAGTGCTTACAGCGGGCAGTGAAATTGTCTCCGTTAACTTTGACGAGGTCAAAGTGTCTCTCGTACCGCGGCCACCGTAACGCCTGCCCGTCGTAAGTCATGATCGCATATCCAATGAAGGATTGACATCAATTACCCTCAAACAATTTCCCCTTTGTCTCCTATGGTAACTACTTCTCTCGCTCTCTCTTTTTTTTTCTCTTCAGGGCACGCTTTTTCTTCTTGCACAGTTGAAAAAGAAGCGAAACACAGAGAAACCAAGACGAACAAACCGGTCTAATTCAAAAAATGAGGAAGGGAACAGGTGGCCAGATGATTTCCAACAGAATTAAGTGGAAAAGACCAAAATGCGAAGAAAGGAATGAACAAAAACAGAGCAAAGCCGCCTCAAAACACGTTCTATTCTTTCTTTCGTTTTATTTTGAGGCAATGCAGAAGCAGATGAGCCAAACGGTAGACCACGTCATCCACGGCAAACCCGGGCAACGATCCGGGCCCCCGGGTGCACGGCCACTGGGAGGAGGTAAGTCGGCGAATAGAAACGCGAACTCCGATCCCATGGCTCGGTTTCGTAAAGGGAGCATAGAAGCCATAGCCACTTAGCAGGTGCTTCGCAGCGCACGTGCAAATAAAATGTAGCCTCGCGGGTCGCATCGTTCGACGCCGAACGGTTGACCGTGTCTATGCCTCTCCGCGAGTCGAGTTTTTATTTTGACGCTTTGCGGAGGAGTGGATGAAGCGGGCGTGCATGCTTGAGGAGATCGGAAAGGGCAAAGATGGAGCGAGAGTCTAGCGGATAGGATTCAAACAAAGTTAATTCCGAAATCGGCGTCCCCTGCTGTAGGAAAAAGAATATGAAGAAAAAGGTAAAAAAACCACCTGCCCCCTGCGCCGAAGGTTTGCAGCAAACGAAATATTCTTTATTTCTTCTTTTATTTTTGCTTTTGTTGTCAAAGGCCTAACTCCGTCTCTTCTCATCTACCTGCAGAACGGCAGTGTAGTCATTAAGAGAGACAGGGTTTATTTTTACGGAATGTAACTGTATCTTTGCCGTTACTTTTTAGTTACTTTAACCAAAAGTAACTGAGTTATCGTTACAAATTCGTTAGTTACACGACACCAAAAAAGTAACGCGATACGGTATCTCGATCCTAGAAAAGCGATAAAACCCAAGCCTGGTCGATGGCGGCGTAAAAGGAGGGTCGAGCGCTGGGGTGAATCTGACTTGTACGGCGTGGTGTGGCTGTTTTAAAGCCTTCCCTTGGAGCCTAGAATATTCTGCTTTGATCATTCTCGAATATACATTTCAAACGTGAACAAGTTATCGAAACGTCTCGAATTTTATGCTTACTTAAAGAAATCTAAAACGACATGCAGTGCAGGGATTCGAACCCGAGCCACCTACATGTAAGCCCAGCGCGCTGCCAAGTCGGCTACGTTAGCGCAGCAATATATTATTCGAAGCAAAAAAGAGCACCTCAGTATTTTATTTTATAGTTCATCTCTTTAACGGAAATACTTAAACAGTGTTATCACTAACGTTTCCCGAAAGAAGAATTTACTATCAGCGTGGATTTCGCTTTTGATCACAACTCATGAGCTTGTTTGTTCCCAAACGCAGTCACGCTGAACCACTGGAGACGTGCCCGCGCACACAAGTTAAATCATTATACAAAATGTCAAAGGAACTAGTGTACTCATACTTAATAAATATGAAAATACAGTTTTCTAGTTTAAAATTTTTTAAGTCCAGTCAAACGTGAAAATGAAGATCTATCGCAAACAAAAACGCAAGCACCCACCGAAAAAAAAAGTTTCAGACGGCAAAAATGATTTCGTGTTCAAAGAAACAAAATCAAGAGTTCGGGCGTAACATAGCAGACGACTTACGTTGGTAAGCTTATAAGCACGTCGGTGTCTTCTGCGAAGACACCGACGCCCGAGCAAGCCGCCGTACCAAAGGCCAACCACCGGAACTCGGGCCGCTGCAGCAGAAACAAAAGAAGAAAACCGCGATGATGACCACTCCACCCGTCCTTGTCCTACCCGTCGCTGCCAGTACGCCCGCGTCCTTCCCTGGTGAGCCTAATCAAGGCATCGAGGACTGGCTACAACAGTACGAGCGAGTGGCTCAGCACAACCGATGGACGGACGAACAGCGCTTGCAGAATCTTTACTTCGCGCTCGAAGGAACGACCAGGCACTGCTTTGAGAATCACAAAGACTTCATTGATCCCATGGACCGCCTGCAAGGATGCGCTGAGACGAACATTCGCCAACATAAATCGACCGGAGGGGGCTGAGGACCTTATTCGAATGAGGACCCAGGGCGCAAACGACACTATCACCAGTTTTGTCGAGGATGTTTTCTGCCTGGTCGCTCCCGGCGACCCTCGAACCATCGACGATAATAAGCTGCGGATCCTGATGCGAGGTGTAAGGAATGACTTCTTCAGTGGTCTTGTCCGCAACCCCTCATCCACCGTCGCAGATTTCGTCAAGGAAGCCACGAATATGGAGCGTGCCTTTTTTGCCAGAGCCAGCCACTACTAGAGGATACCCGTCGTCAGCGCGGTTTCGCAATCCGCTTGCGACCTTGCTCACGGCATTCCGGGCATTCGTGAGCATATTCGCGACGTCGCCCGGGAGGAGCTTAAGAAGCTTCTGCCGACTGCTGCACGCCAGGCCTCAATCTTCATTGCCAGGGTCGTTCGAGACGAGGTTCAGTGAGCGTTCCTGCCAGATGCCCCTGTCACCGTGGCCGCACCCGAAGAACCGACGCTGACCTACACCGCATGGCTTGACGATCGCCACAAGGTGGCAGCCAGGTCACGGCACCACCCTGACGAGACCCGTCGATGCCGCAGTATCCTCGACGACAGGAGGGACAGGTTCAGTACGTCCGCCCGGAGAAACTTTCGCACAGGAAGACCGACGTGTGGTGGACGGCCGATCGAAGCCCGTTGTGCTACCACTGCGGGGAAACCGGCCACATCTACCGCTGTTGCCCCTACCGGCAAATGGTTCAGCGCGGCTTCCACCCGAACGACCCACGCCCACGTTACAGTGAACGACCACAAGAGATTAAAGAGTACCTTCGACGACCTCAGTCACCACCGCCTGCAACCTGCCGCGGGTCTCGGTCGCCGCCAACACGACGTCTAGCTTCGCCAATGCACCGACCCCGTCGTGAGAGCCTGTCGCCCTTGTCCCGTCGGGAAAACTAAACGCGGCAACTACCGGAGTTGAAGTTGCCGTGGACGAACGACGTAAAAAGCTTCCACTAACGCCGGAGCTCTCCCACTCTCCCGAGGCGAAGCGTCACAGCCACGCTCCGGCAACGGTACCCAACAACTGAAACATATTGTTATCGACGGCCACGACGCATCTGCACTCGTTGACACCGGAGCAGACTACTTAGTGTTGAGTGGGAGGCTCTCTCGCTGCCTTAGAAAAGTCCCGATACCGTGGGATGGACTACAGATACGAATCGCTGGAGGACACCTCATCACGCCTGTCGGAAGGTGCACTGCTCCTGTCGAAATTCACGGCGAAACGTGTCCTGTGAAATTCGTCGTTATACAAGTCTGTTCCAGAAACGTCATTCTCGGCATAGACTTTCTGTCTGAATACGATGCCGGCATTGACCTCGGAAAAAACAGACTGATGCTGCGGACGCGTTCCGCCTTTAGGAAAACCCCAAACTGCGTCAACCGCCGTCCGAGTCGCTGCCGACCACGTGAATCTGCCGCCACGATCAAGTGATGTCGTACCCGTTGTCACGGTAGCTATCTTCGGCGAAGTTGTTTTCGAAGGTAACTTTCAATTGCTCCTGTGAAGAGGAATAGGTGTCGCAAGAAGAGTAGCTGAACTTAACGATGGTAGTACTGTGGTCCACGTGACGAAGTTTCGACAAAAAACGCAACACCTCACTAAAAGTGCAGCTTGGGTCCCCCCATGTCGAGGAACTCCACAACTCTGCCGAAGTCGCCGTCGATTACTGAAGAATCATCGCCGCCTCAGCAAGACTTTACGTCACCAGCGCAGTTCGACATTGACCGCAAGCTTCCGGGCGCAAAACGACGGCAGCTGAGTGATCTCCTCGCCAAATACAGCGACTGCTTTGCGACATCGTCGAAGGTGCGCCAAACTACCGTTGCGAAGCATTGCATTATTACCGAGGACGACGCACTCCCCGTGCATCGATCGCCATACCGAGTCTTCGTAGAAAAAAAGGGAGGTCATCCAGGAGCAAGTGAAAGAAAAGCTGAACGACGATATAATCCAGCCTTCAAGCAGTCCATGTGTCTCTCCGGTCGTGCTGGTTAAGAAGGACGGAACGCTTAGGGTCTGCGTGGACTACCGATAACTGAACGCGGTGACGAAGAAAGTCGTCTACCCACTCCCCCGCATAGATGAAACGCTAGACCGGCTGCGCCACTCTCGGTATTTTTCATCGATAGACCTGATGAGCGGCTATTGGCAGATCGAAGTCCACGAACGGGATCGAGAAAAGACAACTTTCGTCGCGCCAGATGGACTGTACGAGTTCAAGGTGAGGCCCTTTGGACTATGCACGGTACCAGCAACGTTCCAGCGTGTCATGGACACCGTACTGGCTGGGCTGAAATTGCAGAGCTGTCTCGTCTACCTTCACGACGTCATAGTTTTTTAAAGCGATTTCGACGAGCACTCGTGACGACTCCGAGCTGTTCTCCAGGCCATACAGAGCGCCAGCCTCACTCTCAAGCCAACGAAGTGTCGGTTCGCCTATGACGAACTAAGGGTCCTAAGCCACGTGGTTAGAAATGATGGCGTTCGCCCTGACCCAGAGAAGACTCGCGCCGTCACGGTATTTCCAGCGGCGACAGACAAGAAGGCCGTGCGAAGATTCCTTGGACTAGGTGCGTACTCTCGGCGCTTCGTTCGTGATTCCACAAGAATTTCCGCAACACTCACAATCCTCACGAAGGACGCCTCCAAGTTCGAATGGGCCGAGGAGCAACAGCAGGCATTCGACGAGCTGAAACGACAACTCCAGACTCCTCCGATTCTTGGACACTTCGATCAAGATGCGAAAACCGAGATTCATACGAACGCAAGTAACGCATAACTTTGCTCCGTACTGAATTCAAGTGCAAGAAGGCACCGAGCGAGCCATCGCCTATGCAAGTGGGATACTGTCCAAAGTGGAGATAAATTACTCTACGACTGAAAAGGAATGTCTTGCGGTCGTCCGGGCAATCACGAAGTTTCGCCCGTACTTGTACGGGAGCCCGTTGCACGTTGTAGCGGACCACCGCGACAACGCAGTGTCTCTGGTGGCTTGCGGACCTAAAGTACCCTTCAAGGCGTCTCGCTCGATGGGGGTTCCGACTGTTGGAGTGTAACATGACTGTGGTCTACAAGACAGGACGCAAGCACACCGACGCCGATTGCCTGTCTAGAGGCCCTGTCGAGACATCTCCCGGTAGCAACGACGACGATGACGACGAGTGCTTCCTAGGCGCAGTGAACATCTACGACATGGCACCACGTCAAAGGGACGATTCTGAATTGCACGCGCTAATCGAGCACCTCGAAGGACGAAGGAGTACTGTTCCCAGTGTCTTCTCTAGAGCCCTGCCGACGTTCATCCTCCGACAACGTGTACTTTACAAGGAGAACTTCGGAGACAACAGCTCGCCATAGCTGCTGGTAATCTCTACCGACCTTAGACAGATCTTCCAAGCCTTCCACGACGACCCGACGTCCGGACACCTTGGTTACAGCCGTACGCTGTCCCGAACTCGTGAAAGGCACTACTGGTTCAAGCTCCCGAAGACCGTTCACCTCTACACACGATCGTGCCACGAGTGCCAGCGACGCAAGAAACCACCGCCGAAGCCGGCAGGTCTCCTGCAGCCGGTTGCTCCCCCGACAACACCGTTCCAGCAGATCGAAATCGACCTACTTGGTCGGTTCCCACCATCCACGCAAGAAAACAGATGGATATTCTTCGCCACAGATTATCTCACGCGTTACGCCGAAACGAAAGCCCTTCCTTCAGGGACTGCTGTGGAAGTCGCCAAGTTTTTCATCGAGTCCATCGTCCTCCGGCACGGTGCTCCCGAAGTTCTGATCCCAAGACCGTAGATCGTCATTCATGGCCCAGCTGGCGCAAGAAATGCTTCGTCTCAGTCACACCAGCCATTGTCGCACTACTGCGTACCACCCGCAGACCAACGGGCTGACGGAAAGACTCAACAGAGCAATCGCTGACATGATCCCCATGTACGTCGAGGTGGAGCACAAGATATAGGACGAGGTGTTGCCGTACGTCACATTCGCCTACAACACGGCCGTACAAGAGACCACCGGGGTGACACCCTTTCAACTAGTGCATGGTCGCAAGGTAACGACAATGCTCGACGCCATGTGGCCTTACGAACCGTCTGTGGACGGAATCGACGACGCCCAGGTGGTTGCCCAACGGGCAGAAGAAGTCCGTCAGCACTCCAGACTTTGGATTAAAGCCAAACAACGTGTCGACACTGGCCGCTACAACCTTCGTCGACGGGACGTCCACTTCCAGCCCGGAGACAGGGTGTGCGTGTGGACACTGATTCGCCGCCGTGGTCTCAGCAAGAAACTCCTGAAGCGCTACTTTGGATCCTACAAAGTACTTCGTCGACTTAGGGATCTGAACTACGAGGTGATGCCCGAGGGAACAAAGACTTCATCAGGCTGCCCTCCACTACCGGAAGTCTTCCACGTCGTGCGCCTCAATTCGCACTACGATCGATAAGACTGTGAATTGTGTATTGTAATACGCTCGATAGGATTGTGTTGCACAAGACTACGTAGTTTGCTATTATTTTTGTTTGTTTTGCTGTTTTGCTTTCCCGCACGTCGCGTTGAGACGATGCGCTTTTAAAGGGGGGATTAATGCCACTCATGACGGCGAGCGACCGCGTGCGTGGCCGAGTGGTTACCGCGATTGACTCTCGCGCGGACGGTCTAAGTTCGATTCCAGTCAGCGGACTGTCCTTTTATTTATTCTTTCAATTTGGCGCTCTCGTAAGTTCGAAAACATTCTCGTCAGGTTCTACACACCGAAAGGTCTAGCTGAATGTTCCAGAAGCCCACGAGTGCCTGGCGAGCGGAGTCAGTCTCGCCCCAGCGTACGATCCTGCTGTCACGCCGCCAAAGACGCCCGCGACGCTGTATCGTTATCTTCTGCTCCCTTTTTGTTTTGGGCTCAAGTTTTTCCCATTCCATTTAACGTTCACTTTCTTCAGTTATCATTGCCTCATCAGTGGTCATTCGTGACAATATCATGTGTGCCTATCATAGTATTGCATTCGCTTATCGGGACCTATTTTATTAGAACCGTTGTGTTTATTTTCATACTAGAATGGTGTAATATTCGCTCATCTTTGTGGTATTATGTTTAGTTATATTTGTTTCATATTCCGTGAAAGCTGCAATTTATTTGCTCATTGTATTGCTAATATTTATTCCTAAATGTGTATCCGTCCAACATACTTGTATTATATTTACGCTTATCTCGGAGGTATGCATCTGGGTCAAGTGCATGGTATAATAAATGTTGTAATATTTTCGCTTATCATCATGATGCATATTGTACCCTTTTCAGTGTGGTATCGTGTATACAGATATATTATTAGCATGCGCCAGAGACAAGACAAAGGAACATTTCTAATTAAGGATGCTTCTAAACCCACGTTATAATCCGGTTTTTTCTCACCTCCGTCAGAGCCGTATATGAAGAGAGTTTCGCCATTCGTTGGGAAGTATAGGAGGCAAGTGAGGAGGCGCCATGAACTACATTGGCCGTGTAGTTCATGTATTCTGGTGTTCCCGATTACCATTTCAGTATCCTTGCACAGCCCCAATATACCAGGGCAAATGAATGAGACGATATAGACAACGTTTTGCAAAGAGCACTGCACTAAAATATAGGTATTGAATGGGAAAGCCCAATAATCACTTATTAGGCAATTTTTAACTTAAAGGGGCCCTGCAATGACTTTTTGCTGTTTTTTTTTATTTGCATCGAAGCTAAACGCACTGAACGTAGTAACTTAGTGAACTTTTTCTTTCCTCGAAATTCGCTTTATCTTAGAAGTTATAAGTATATTAAAATTACAAAAATCAAGCAAAAAAATAATGCCCACCATGATGTCCTTGGTCCATCGTCCCCCCCCCCCCCCCCCTTTTCCCGTGCCCGCAGACCCTTGTGACTGAGGAATGTGGGGAAGGAGGGGAAGACGGGGATAGGAGGTTAGGCCGAGGAGAGAGAGCTGTCTGGGAACGCGACAGCTCTCTCTCCCCGGCTGACCAGGACCAACATCAAGATTTCGTCACATGCCGCGCTCATTCGACACCATGGGGCGAACCCGTAGGAGGAGGAGGTTTCCACATCATCCGGTTAAAATAGGACGCACTGATATTTAGTTACTCTCTCTGTGCCTGCTGGCTTGCCTAAACGCCAAGAGACGTGGTTACCGCAACAAAGGTAGACCCTTAACTAGGATTCCAGGGCCCCTTTAAGAGCAGAGTGTGTTTCGTTTCAAGATCAGGGGTCAACATTAATTACACAGCTCACATAAAATTTACTCTTGTTCAACTAGCTAAGCAGGTTTACTGTTAAGAGTTACCCATTTCGGTAGTGATGCTGTTCTAATGTAGAACTTGCCTTTCCCCATTACTGCAGAATGCAGTGGTCTTGCCACTGAGCACTAATGAAAAGGCATCAGTAATCTTTCTCTGACATGTTCACACCATAAAAGTTATCAACAGTCGGTTGCATCAGAGCGAGCTGTAAACTTCAGGCTTAACCTTGCAATATATAAGTATATAATTAAAAACGCTAACCGCATGTTGGGCTTTCTAAAAAGGAACTTCTCTGTTGCCCCACTGCCCTTAAAACTACTTCTTTACAAATCGTTGGTCCGCAGCAAACTTGAGTATTCTTCCGCTATTGGGACCCCGGTGTAACGCTTGCATTATCATTAGAAGCTGCTCAAAACCGTTCTGTTCGATTCATACTGCATAACTATCATCGCACATCCAGCGTAACAGCAATGAAAACTACCCTAAGCTTGCCTGACCTCTCCCTACGTAGAAAAATATCTTGTCTATGTTTATTTCATAAAATGTACCACCAGAATGAAAATCTTCGTCAGCATCTGTTAACACAACCATCATACGTCTCATCACGTTTCGACCGTCAAAATAAAGTTGGCATCCCTCAGTGTCGCACCTCAAGCTTTCATCAGTCTTTCATACCCATGACATCACAGGACTGGAATCGCCTTCCCGCACCTGTTGCCAGCATAGCCGAGAGTGCCAGATTCAAAGCTGTACTTAGTGAATATTTTTTGGATTTTACTTGACAGTGTTTTGTTTTAACAATGTTCTGTTTTTGGATTTTTATGCTGTGGGATTTCCCTTGCTGCTACCCGTCTCGGAGAATGACACAGCACACCGGTTCAACAACACGTAAACATTTAATGACCGCTATCGCCTGCGCCGCGATCCCAACAGCCCCCGCGCATCCGCTGCGACGGCCTTTTATCAGCGGCGGAGCGCCGCTCGCGTGGCCAGTTGCCCTTGGCCCCCTCGTGGTCAAGATGACCAGTTATGATTGTCGGAGGGGCAGCCTGGGCCAACCGCTTGGAATCGCCAGGTTGCCCACACATCTCCCCCCTTCCAAAAACGAAAACAGAGGACGTCTTTGATGGTCTTCGGGGGGGCCTTCCTTCTTGGTCAGCAAGGGTCTTCTCAGATGAGCGAGCACGGGTCCGACGTCAGTATTTCCGGATAGTACCGATGCAGCCATGGGGGGTGGTCTGATGATGGGAGCTGCGTCGCCGCTGTCTGGCACGAGGAACTAGAAATTAAAAACAACATGAGGCCATGGCGCGGTAGGAAAAAGTAGCCGCGCACACGAAAGATGCCTGTCCCACTGTGCATGCGGGAGCGCGGACCATGAAGAGGGCATGAAGATAATACACTTAGAACTCGTGCTACTCCCGGTCGTCTTCACCGCCGTCTCAAGTTGTACCGCGGTAGAGACGGTGTGGAATCTTCCGAGAGGTGGTCCGGATAGTCGTCATCTGGAACCTGCGACACATCTACCTCCTCGGGCTCATAGAAAGCTTTTAGGTCGGCCACATGAATAGACCCGCACACTTCACCAGATTCACAATGCACCAGCTCATAAGACAGGTTGGAGAGCTTGCTACTAACACGGTAGGGGCCATCCCACCTCTTTGCTAAAGAGGCCGTGAAGCCTCTAGCAGCATCACTCAGTGGATGAGTTCCCCTCAGTACCAGATCTCCTACCTTGAACTGCAGATTTCGCCTCCCCTTGTTGTACTGGTTTGCCTGTTGCACTCTCGAGACGTCGAGGCTCTCCCGAGCATCACGCAGGTTCTCCGTGAAACGCTTCCGGAGATCTTCTGCGAACTGCGTGGTTGTGCGCTGCATGCTTGCAGGATCTGTGCAAAGGAGGCCGTTTCCCAGGGGAAACACGAGCTCTTTTCCAAAGTTAAGTTGGGCCGGAGTAAAACCCGTGGACCGGTTGATTGTTGTGCGGGTAGCGAATGCCATTTCTGCTAATTTCGCGTCCCAGTCTCTGTGTCGCTCTGTATGCGATACAAGCATCTGCTTCAGGTTACGGTTCACTCTTTCCGTGATATTCGCCTGTGGATGGTATGGCGAAGTCCGTTTGTGCCGTATGCCTAGCGCCTTACACGCATCCACGAACACCTTGCTAACAAAATAAGAAGCGTTGTCTGTAATAAGCGTTGCGGCAAAGCCAAAGCGCGCGAACGTCTCGAGAAGACAGTCCCAGATTTTCTTAGAGTCTAGTTTGCGCAAAGGAAACATTTCGACCCATTTTGTGAAATGGTCGGTCACTACTAGCAAATACTGATTGCCGCGTGGACTACGGGGAAAGGGACCGACAACGTCGCAGGCAACACACTCCCAGGGGTACTTGCTTTCGACCGACTGCATTAAACCTGGTGGTTGGCCACCTCGGGGTTTTGCCTTTTGACAAACCGGGCAGCTACGAGCGTACCTCATCACATCCTGCCTCATACCTGGCCACGCTGCAATTTGGGACAACTTTTCGTAAGTTTTGCTCCCACTGCTGTGGCCTGCCAAGGCGGGATCATGCATATATCTTATAAATGACTTACGCAGTTTACGTGGTATTACAGACCGGAATGGCGGGCCGCTGGACCCATCGTCCGCCTGGGAAATCTATCGCAGCAGGATGCCGTCGCTGCTAAGCAGGTATGAGTCCAAGTCTCTGGGATTCCCAGCGCCGGCT
The DNA here is from genome assembly GCF_016920785.2 of Ixodes scapularis. Taxonomy (NCBI): domain Eukaryota; kingdom Metazoa; phylum Arthropoda; class Arachnida; order Ixodida; family Ixodidae; genus Ixodes; species Ixodes scapularis. Next base: position 571,002 of record NW_024610026.1, on the reverse strand, counting down.
GAGTTTTCTTCTGCCAGCTGGTGCATCACCTTCTGACAAAGTCCATCGGACAGCTGGGCCGCTCGGAGCTCCTCTCTGCTCACCAGGGTTCCCCACCGCGACTCTGGTGTGATGGGCGCCGCGTTGGCCAGTGCCACCAAGTCGGGATCCACCTGCATTTCCTGCCCGAGAAGTGGAGCACGGGACAACGCATCTGCAACGTGGTTAGCCACTCCACGCTTGTACTCGATTGTGTATTTGTAGCGCTGGAGCGAAAGGGCCCATCGAGCGAGTCGTCCTGCAGGGTTTTGAAGCCCTTTGAGCCACGAGAGAGCCATGTGGTCAGTTTGAATGCTAAACGAAGCGCCGTCAAGGTACATGTCAAACTTCTTAAGCGCAAAAATAATTGCCAGGCACTCTTTTTCGGTTGTTGAGTAGTTTCGCTCCGCTCCGGTTAACGTATGACTGGCGAAAGCTACGGGACGAAGAACGCTGTCATGTTCCTGCAGAAGGACTGCTCCTAATCCGTAATCGCTTGCGTCGGTCTGCAAGACGAACAGACGATTCAAGTCGGGCAGGTTTAAACACGCGTTTTCAGTCACAGCCCTTGAAAGACACGCGAATGCGGTTTTCTGCTCTTGCCCCCAGCACCATTTCGTTTTTTTGCGGAGCAATCGCTTCAGAGGTTCAGTTATCTCAGCGCATTGCGGAATAAAATCTCTATAAAACGCAATCATCCCGAGATATCTCTGTAGGCTTTTGACGTCATAAGGGGGTGGGTACTCCGTTATTGCGCGCAGCTTATCTTCATTCGGCCGCAGCGTTCCGTTATCCACAACAAATCCGAGAAGGTTGATTACAGGCGATGCCAACTGGACTTTATCTGGATGAATCGTAAGGCCGGCTTGACGCATTCGTTCGAGTATGATCTGAAGGTGCACGAGATGCTCCTCGAATGTTCGGGAAAAGACCCCCACGTCATCCATGTACGCCATCGAAAACTCGTACTTCGCGTCACCGAGGACAACGTCCATTAGGCGTTGAAAGCTGGCGGGAGAGTTGGACAAACCAAAGGGAAGGCGAGTGAATTCGAACAACCCCCTATGGCAAATGAATGCGGTCTTCTTTATATCAGCCGGATGAACTTCGATTTGAAGAAATCTGCGGCTGCAATCGAGGGTTGTGAAAACAGTCGCGTTTCCAAGGGCATACATTACTGAGGAAATACTATGAAACGGGTAACTGTCTCTGACTGACAGTTCATTTAGGCGCCTGTAATCAACACAAAGCCTTGCTGTGCCGTCCTTCTTTGGAGCAAGGACTACCGGGGAAGCCCACGGGCTTTTTGACTGACGTACTGCGCCTGTGTCGATCATTTCCAATAGCGCCGCATCAAGAAGTTCGCGCTTGTGAGCACTTATAGGTCTCGGATTGCACCTCCGGGGAGGTGCATCCTTGGTTTCGATGCGGTGCTGTAGGAGATCGGTTTTCCCAGGTCTTTCCGTGAACATCGGCGAGAAGGGTTCCAGCAGTTGCTGGAGCTGCTTCTGTTTGTCTTCACCGGAACACTTTTGCACGGCTTTTTGCACGCCCTCTGGAAGTAAAGGCATCTGCCTGGCAAAGTTTAACGGGAACGCTTGGCCGCGAATACAATCCTGCCGTCTGGTAAACTGCGTTAATTTCATTTCGCCACCCAACCAATATCCAGCTTGGGCAAAGTCGAGCAAAACCCGCTCCGCTGCAATAAAATCTCTACCCAGGATCATGGGCACCGGCAGTTCTGGGAGGTATACGAACCGTTGTCTTCGTTTTCTACCATGAAAGGAAATTCGTCACCTGACTGCGCCGGCAGCAGGCAGTACGGACCCCGATGCTACTTGCAATTTCACGTTTGCTGACCGAAGATGTATCTTTCTCTTGTTACATTCCGCAAAACCTGCATCCCCAATAAGCGATATATTTTGCTCCAGTATCTAAAAGAGCGGCTACTGGTATACCTAGCACATTCACAGTCATACGAGGTTCAAGAGACTTGGGTGTAGATTCGATTCTACTCACAGCTAGGATGAGCACTGTCGGTTCCTCGTTTAGTGAGGTTGTTCCTACCCCCGTCGACTGGTGCGAGTCCATTAGCGGCCGGCCATCCAGAGCGACCATCCTTGGTGTTGAGAACTTCAAAGCGGCTCTGACGCTGGGGATCGTGCCGGCCTTTGGCTGAAAGGGAATCGCATTAGGGTCCAACTCAAATGCAGTTGCTTCGGGTAGCGCAGGACCGGGAACAGTGGAAGCTGTACGCCCGGGGATCAGTGCAAAGGCAGACGCGCCGGGAGTCTCATGACCGAGAATGTTGTTAGCTGGCCTCCCGGGTGTCACTGCAACAGCAGGCACGCCGGGAGTCTCAAGACCGCGAACGGTGTGAGCTGGGCGCCCGGGTGTCGGTGTGAAAGCCGACACGCCGGGAGTCTCATGACGGGGAGTATTGTGAGCTGGCCGCCCGGGTGTCACTGCAACAGCAGGCACGCCGGGAGTCTCAAGACCGCGAACGGTGTGAGCTGGGCGCCCGGGTGTCGGTGTGAAAGCCTACACGCCGGGAGTCTCACGGCGAAGAGTGTTATGAGCTAGCCGCCCGGATGTCCGTGCAAAAGTAGACACGCCGGGAGTCTCAAGACCGCGAACGGTGTGAGCTGGGCGCCCGGGTGTCCATGTAAAATCGGACACGCCGGGAGTCTCACAACGAGGAGTGTTATGAGGAAGAAAAAGTGATGGAGGGCCACCGAGGGTCGATAGAAAAGCGTCAGTCCTCGGAGCCCGTGTGAGCCTCCGGGAGGCCCGGAGGCGGCTGCGGCGACTCGATCTCGTGGATTGTGTTTTTGACGCGGCCGGTGGAGAGTAGAAATTTCTTACCACCGCCGGCCGTAGCCGTTTCCCTGTGTCTGAGGCGGCCGCTGCCGTTCGCTGCAGTCCCGGTGTATGTGTCCTGGCTGGTCGCATCGAAAACAACGGGGCGTGACCCGCCCGTCGGCTTCGTGCGGTGTCCCGCTCTCTTTTGCCTCTCCCAAGCTCCGCGTTACCGGTCCAGAGGACAAGAACTCATCTTGACCAATGGAGGGGCTGTAGCGTTGTGATTGCGCGCCTTCGTAACCGCTGCACCTCCGTGATTCGTATGCACGAGGATCTAGGGTTCGTGATTCGTATGCACAAGGATCTGGGGTTCGGGGGACGGGCGCCTGATTGGAATCGTCTTGTTCTCTCTCGACTCTATGTGCACGTGCGTTTCCAGACCACGCAAATGATGGTTCCAGAGTCATGTTCTGCGGTGGAGGGGGTCGGTACCTTAGTTCCGCGAGGATGTCGGCCTGGATGGGGATCGCCTCCCGTGCCATCACGTCTAAATTCGTAAAGGTACGTCCCCTGAGATGGGGATGGAAACGCGGGTGGCTTTGGCGGATGGCGCGTTGTACTTTCTCCGCGTCCGGTGCCGCGGCGTCAGCGATATCGTACAGGCCCCGGAGAGCCCTTACAAACTCAATAAGTGAGTCTTCCGGGTGCTGTGTGCGCGCGCGCAGCTCGTCCTTAATCCGCACGCTGTAATCCGGAGGCAGGAACTCCATCCTAAATCGTGCCTCCAAATCTGACATACTTGTGAATTTAGTTTGTCTTTGCCTCCACAGTGCTGCACTGTCTGTCAGTGCAACCGGCAAAAGGCGGGTGAGGATGGATTCGTCGTCAATTCCCGACGCAGCTTGGTAGTCCCGCAGTTCCGAGACGAACATCGCAACTGACTTTCTATCTGCGTACCCTGAAAAAACCGGAACGCTAAGCGAGAGCCTTAGGAAGTCCCTGGGGGGCGTACTTCCAGCAGAAGTGGGTCTTGAGCGCATCATCTGCTCTCGTTGTATGTTAAGAAGCATGGTCATGGCCACTCTTAGTTCTGCTAGACCACCCTCTAATGATGCGTCTACCGGGACTGAGACTGCAGGCTTAGCGTCTGGTTTTATGTCACTGGCGGCGTTATCCGCGAGTGCACAGAGCGTCAAAAGGTCGTCCTCACTCACGTTTCTGTCGGCGTCCTCTGTAGACGGCATCGTGTTGTAGTGGAGACTTGCGCAGGTCGATGAACGTGGGCTTCCGAAGAAACGCCCCCTCAACTTTGGGCAAACTCAGGAACGCAAAATTGACTATGTAAAACGTAAGAACGAACCCAGTTTGCTGCCATCCTCCCAGACGAGCACCATATCACGTCTGGGCGCCAGTGTGGGATTTCCCTTGCTGCTACCCGTCTCGGAGAATGACACAGCACACCGGTTCAACAACACGTAAACATTTTAATGACCGCTATCGCCTGCGCCGCGATCCCAACAGCCCCCGCGCATCCGCTGCGACGGCCTTTTATCAGCGGCGGAGCGCCGCTCGCGTGGCCAGTTGCCCTTGGCCCCCTCGTGGTCAAGATGACCACTTATGATTGTCGGAGGGGCAGCCTGGGCCAACCGCTTGGAATCGCCAGGTTGCCCACAATGCTTACCTGCCTAATTACTGTTTGTCTTTGTGTGAAATTAGATGTGTGTGTCCACTGCCCTCTATAATGTCTTCGGGCCCTGAGGGGTTGAATAAATAAATAAATAAATAAATACAATCTCTCTGCACTGTGCGTCGCTGCAGATCAACAAATGCTGACAGCACTGTGCTCAACACCTATCTTTGAGATGATATTCAAAATGAATTTGGACAGCTTATGATGGAGCCACCACTTAGACGCTTCTCATATCATCGGCTATGTTTGCCATGTATAAGATCCATCATATCTACAGTTTGTCTCATTTCTAGCATCACAGAGAAATTGTTTTATGTAACTACAGGCAACGTTCTAAAGCTATGCTCGAATTGTAAGTGAGGATAAGTTAGGTTATGTTTTAACACAACAGCATTAAGGCTCTCGTGCAGCAAAAGATCAGGCGTCCAGCGTCGACGTGTCGAAAAAATTCGATGATGTCTTACGCATAGGGAATCGCATGCAATTCTATGATCCCTCGTATATGCAAGGACTTATAGGATTTCCCTCCCCACTGCTCCAATCTCGATCCCCACTGCTGCCCTCCCTGCCCCTGCGCCCGCTTCCCCTCTTCTCATCCACCCCCTGCCATCCAGCTATCACGAACTCGCTAAGGTTGAGCATAAGTGTGCCACCACTTTTTTTTTCACACAAGCAGCTGGCACTGAACCATTGCCATACTCACCAAATTTAAACGCACGTGCCATTGCTTGTGGCTGCTGAAATCTTCCTGCTGCCAAGACCTTGTGTTCAATGAGCCCAAGCTCCATGTTGCATTCCTTGTTCCCACGTAGGATGACCGACCTTATCACTGCACGCATGATTCGTACAGAACAGAATTGGTAGAAAATCACAGACTGAAAATATAAAGGAAAGTAACTCCATGCTACTGTCGAGGCGATGTGAATGGTCGGAGTCATTTCGGAGCACCTGCTGGACCAACCAGAAATCTATTTTTAAGCAGCAAAAGGAACTTTTGGAGCATGAATGCACGCATGGTCTCGTTCATTCCGTTGTGAATATTATATTAAGATTCATCTGTTCACCTGTCAAATCTAGAAGACAATGCCTGCTTTCCTTTTCCAGCCCTGCGTTACCACCAGCAGTGTCAAAGTTCAAGAAAAAAAAGTGTTTAATTTAGTTATGCACATCAACTATATTTAACATAAATAGTTTTGTGTTTATTCTAAAATGTAAATCGAACTATGGTCCGTTGCAACCTCAGAACGAAGGGCGAGGGTAAGACGGGCCGGGGAGGAAGAAGCAGACGGAACGCTAAAGAGAGAAGGAGGTTTCCCCCTCTCTTCTCCAACGTTCCGTCTACTTCCTCCTCCCCGGCCCGTCTTACCCTCGCCTTTTGTTCTTAGGCTGCAACGGACTATAGTAACATACCTCTTCGAGAAATATTACTACTTTATATGTCTGCACTGTTATCGACAGTGCTAACATCTCCATCATTTAATTCATGTATTAAATGCATTACATCTGTCAGATTTTGTGGGCCATTTTAGTGCGTGAACTTTTTCGAGAGACCCCGTACCAGCAAACCAGTTGGTTTTTAAAATTTTACAGCCACTAAGGATGTTCAGATCAGCATTTCACAACTTTCCTGTTTATTCAAAGACCTGTGGACCATCTGTTCTAATGAAAACTGATGAAAACGGCTCACATCGAAATTTACTCTTGTTCAACTAGTTAAGCTGGTTGACTGTTAAGAGTTACCAATTTCGGTAGTGATGCTGTTCTAATGTAGAGGTAGTCTTTCCCCACCACTGCAGAATGCAATGCTCTTGCCACTGTGCACTAATGAAAAGGCATTAGTAATCTTTCCCTGACATGTTCACACCATAAAAGATATGAATAGTCGGTTCCATCAAAGCGAGCTGGAAACTTCAGGCTTAAGCTTGCAATACAATCTCTCTGCACTGTGCGTCGCTGCAGATCAACAAATGCTGAGAGCACTGTGCTCAACAGTTATCTTTGAGACGAAATTCAAAATAAATTTGGACAGCTCGTGATGGAGCTGCCTGTACACACTTCTCATATCATCGGCCTACGTTTGCCATGTATAAGATCCATCATATCTACAGTTAGTCTCATTTCTAGCATCACAGAGACATTGCAGCAATAAATTTTGATTCTTTGCTCAAGCCCACCGTGATGGTCCAGCCATGAATCAGGGTCCGATCCATTGGTTTCTATATTGATGGGATGAATTAACTTATGGCCCATTGTAGGCATGAGCAGCATCATAGCAATGCAAGAAAACATTTAGGCAATCTTGATCTGGCTCAAAATGACTACGGAAGCTCAGGGTGTGTTGGGCTCACGCCGATGCATGCTCTATGTGGTCATGAACAGCAGATAATGGTCATGTGACCATCTGACTGTGATCGGTTCGCTATTTGCAGCATAGTCAAGTGAACACACAGAAGACGGTCATGTGATCCTGTGGACAATCTGATCACCATTGGCCCGCTATTCCCAGCATGGTGACAAGCTGAATGGGAGCCTGCGAACAGTGGTGCACAAAATTAGCGCCAAAGACGAACACAGGAAGGAGGAGGAGACAGGACATAGAGCTACTTAAGACTAGCGTTTTATGAGGATAGAGGGACACAAAGATAAAATTGAGTCTAAAATCCCAGAAAGAAGAGAAGAAAAATAGAGTAGAAGAAAACTTCAAATTACAAAAAAAATTATCACAAAAAGATAATAAAAATAATAAGGAAATGTCTTAAGTGATAAGCCCGTGGAAAATAAATATAAAATTTAAAGTTAAGGCAGAGGAAAGATGTCTTTTGCACTAATTTTCAGTACAATGTTTAAGCAACTAGGCCATCAAAATATTTTGGATCAATGGTGACTAGATGCCATGGATAATAGCTAAGTGGCCACCATTTATTCGCTATTTTCAGCATGATATATAGGGTGTCCCAAGTCACCAGGCTCAATCTAAAATGGACCATAAAAATTGACGCCTCCATGTAGCTACCTAAACTTTTCGTCTAAGGTGTATTTCACAGGTCGGTGTTTGCTCGTACAATTAGAAAACGTAACTCCCCTTCTGTAAAAAAACAGCGCCAAGAAACTTGCCAGGGTGAACGGCGGATGGCGACGCAGACGACGAAGCCGAGTTGCGGGATATGTTTGGCGTACATATTGATAGATGATGTCAAGAACAACGTATGAAGGTGTAGCCGACCAGCGAAAGAAAGCAGACGACACGCGGACAAAATCCTTTGGCAGCAAAAGCACCGTCATTATGCAAACAAATTTTTTAGTTCAAGTTTTGATTGTATTGTCCGCACTTATTTTTATACTAAAGGCACATTACAAAAAGATAATGTTCATTTTAAAAAGCCATGGTGGTCGCGAGCAGTCTCGATAAAGAGGTAGCGCCATCTGTCAACATGGCCTTAAGGTGTAAATAAATGAAACGCGACCCGCCACTCGACTTGTTTGTCTGCGTCGCCACCCGCTGTTCACAGTGGCAAGTTTCTTGGCCCTATGTTTTACAGAAATGGAGCTACGCTTTGTAATTTTACAAGAACAAACAGACCTGTGAAATACATCTTTGACAAAAAGTTTAGATTGCTACGTGCAGGCGTCGATTTTTACGGTCCATTTTAGATTGGGCCTGGTGACTTGAGACACCCTTAAGATAAAAAGTATGGAGTCCTACTAGGCATCCATATACATCTACCAAAATCACAAAAAAGAAATTACCTCTGTTAAAGATGTTAAAGCAATAGTGACTCGCAAAGGGTGTAGCACACGCCGTTGGGATGTCTGGTATCTTCTCAACCATGAGCCTCCCACCGATGCTGAGTGCGTAGTCGTGGACAGTCCACAGATCATCCCCTAAGAAAGTTTAAAAAATGGGAAAATAGTAAACATTCAGATAATAATCACATTGTTGACAAGGCATTGGAACAATGGGGCTGGGTTGCACTTCCCCATCATGGAAATAATTTTAAAACAATGGGGCTGGGTTGCACCTCCCAATCATGGAAATAATTCTAAAAACAATACGGGGAAGAGAAGAGGCCAAGCTTCCTCCTATCCCCCCTTACTGTCAATCTCCCGTCCACATTCCAAACACTTCTGACATTACTTGCTGCCGACAGGATAAGAGGTAATTGACTCGATTTGCCTTGCCTCCACTATGAGTGAGCTCGCTTAAGTGTAGGCCACGGTCAGAATTCTATGGCAGGAAGGAAGAAGACGAGGCATAAAGGCTCCTAGGTAAATGTTCTTTGGTTAGTGTAGGGGAGACACGTGTCACCCAAGCTGAACAGGAAGCTTGAAGACCCTCTCCCTCCCCGGTTGCATATGACCACCGCATTTGCATGGGTACTCACTGTATCGTTACATCTACTATATACTTGTATTTGTTGGAAGGAGGCAAAGCGATTTGTCACCTATAGCGACTTTGGAAATGTCTGTTGTCGCAATGGGCTATATATACATAGTGATGGTAGATTTCATGAATTGTGTGACAGATATGTGAAACACTTCAAATTATGTTTCTTATTTAAACTGAGACGGTGCTTTATATTTAAAGATCTGCATTTTTCGTTTTTATTGTTCTAGAATTTGGCACCTTGTTTCGGCTCTTATTTGAGAATGAAGTTTTCGGTTTTATTGGTGAATGTTTTAAAAGACGAAAGCTTACCGGGTTTTTTGCGGTGAATATGCATTGATTAGTTCCAGTTTTCATTGACGTCGGTCCAAAATGCAGTACATTAGACATATATCTGAATTATATACCCGCAGCAACACTTGCAGACATAACAATCCGTTACCACTTTCACAGGGACGACGACGAATTCTGAATTGCGAAACTCGCAAGCATGATTACTAGGCAAATTTCTGCTCTTCACACTTATAGAAATATCGAAACTGCCTCCTGCTAATCAGAGAAAAGTTTGAGAGGGTGTTGAAACAACCTCCAAACAAAAAAGAAACCGCTGAAATCAAACAACTTGATAAACAACGAAAAACTCCAAATTTGGCCCTTAAGAGATGACAGCCAACTTGACGCACAAGGACTAAATCACAAAATGAACTCTGATTGCATCCACGATAAACCCAAGTACTCCATAAAGAGTGTTTTCCTGCAGACCCTCCACTAACAGAACACTTCACAGTTGCAGAGATAAGATAGTTGACTACTCGGCCAAGTGTGATGACTTATCCCCCCTCCTCTTGGCTTGCCATGGTGGCCTGAAATACTGACCTTTCTTGGCTAAAACCAAAAATAAAAAAATGAATTAGCTGCTTTTACTGGTTTAGTCAAAAATGCCGAACCCCATTTATAATTATATTCTATTTCTGCACTAATTACACTTTGTAACATTTGAACTTGAACTTCTGGAACTCAGTTTGAGGAGAAGGGAAATGTGCAGTACATATAATGATACAATTTAGTCATAAACATACCCAGCGCTATAATGCCAAGAGGAAGCGGAAGGCCATTCTCGATTTCAGCAGGAGTTAGAAATGCCTGTAAAAATTTAAAGATGCATGGTTATGTTAAAACAAATCCCCACTTCCACAAGCACTTATCATTAAGACATTCTGGTTTCAGGAATGATAAATGGTCATGGTCAAATAATTTTTAATCAAATATTTCTCATAGCAAGAACCACAAACTCTGACAATGTGTCATTGTGGATAGCATGCACTGCTATCCATTCAACAAACTTAACACGCAATGATTTTTCAATAAAAAAAACTCCGAAAAACATCTTTTAAATTTAAAAAAAAATATAAACTCTGAAAAGATGGAACCCTATAGAAGATCAACACACGGCCCTGATATCAAGCAGCTGCGGTGGCACTGTTGACGGCACTGCGCATGTGCCGACGCCTCACTTCACGCGAATTCAGTTTCTGCACACGCGCAGTGCCCACACCTGGTGTAGGCAAACTCGGGCTTATTTGCAAACCGTGGTCTATATCCTATAATGTATTGCGGAGCATACTATGTGGGGTAAAGCTATTGTCAGTAACAGTATGAGTAGAAAAAAATATTATTGTACTTACTCTGTAGCCTGAGATAGGCGACAAGTTTCCTGGCTTGGATCGGTTTGAGTATGTTTGCAAGGTCTCCCTTAGTCAGAAAGTCGAGGGCACTTGGGCAGTCTACGCCAAAGCTCATCAATTCGTTGAGGACACACTTAACCTCACCCGAAGTCAGGTTTGGCAAGGCCGCAATTATTTGTTCTTCGACGGCCTGCATCCTACGAAGGGACGCAGTGTTTTGGGATGATCATCATTGCATTCTGTACCTTATATGCAGGTAGTGGGTAATAATCCCTTAGTTGATCAATCTGCATGCATGCAAACTGCTCTGATGCATGCACTGTATATGAATGCAAATTTGGCAAATATGTTGTGCTATAAACTTTCACAGCAGTGAAGAAATCCTTTCTGTTATGAATTAACAGCAACATTATTTCACCAAAGCACAACTCACTGTCCATGCAGGTAGGTACAATGAGTATGATGTCCCTTTGTATGAAACCTCATTTGTAACCATGGTGTCTTCTGACGTGAAGTTAAAACTGCCTAAGCATTTCTGTAGAGCTTCCGAGTAAGTTGAAATCAGAAAAGGCATTCCTGCCTTCATTACAATGTCAGGATTGAAAAATGCCTCAGAGTGCAGGTATGTTTGCCGCAGCTGGTGTCGTTCCGAAAGGGTTTTGTTCAGAGCCTTGAAATTTTGCAGGTGTCTGACACAATTTTTGAAAAATGAGTGTTTACTTTCACACCTCAACGTCCACAGGTTTATTAGTGGACCAAGCTGTGTGATGAGCATGGAGTAGTGAAGCAGGTAGTGGTGCTTTGGTTTCAGAGGTGCCATAGGAAATAACTCTTTGCGATCTGCAAGGTACTCCTCAACTAGCACATGCAAGTAGGCAACCATTTTTTCATTTACTTTGGGAGCACAGATAATGTAAACCACTTTCCTTAAGGTAAGGTAGAGGCACCAACGGGATCTTTAGTGTCAACTTTATGGCTAACAAACAGAGGAAGCAGGCACAGGAAATTCCATGTTTTAACAGCTTCACCAACTAACTTATTTCCTTTTATGTTTACTTCACAGGGTTTGCTAGTTGAGTCAGAGCCCAAGAACTTGAAAGATATTATACTGAAGTTCAGGTATTTCAATGAGAACCACTCACGTGTCTCTGTAAAGTGCCTTATGAAAAGGAGGAGGTCGTATGAAGCAAGACATTCAAAAAGTTCATGTGCTATGCAAGAAGGAAGTACCGCATCACATACATGAAAGAATGTGAGACTGTTAAATGGGCTGTATGATTTCACCCCTTCAACAGAAGACCCCGTCTCTTCAACCTCCTGAACTGCCAAATAATACTTTTCTGCAGTCCTCTTTTCACCAAACCGACACGAATCTTCTCTGAGCTCTTTTCGTGTGAGTAGCCAATAGCGGCAAATGAAAGTGGAGGAACTGAAGTTTTCGGTGAAGCCCCCGATAAAGTGGGATCCCAAGTTATCTCCGAGGATACATACGACTGTCTCCTTGACGTGCACACCATCAAAAAGAATTCCGTTCAATTCGAGATAGACCAGGTCACGTAAAAGATCAAAATTTTTTTTCGATTCCAAAAGTTTTGATGTCTTTCTCAGCAAAAAGAAGAGCCAGCTGAATGTGATCTCTAGTAGATCTGTTGTGTTTTTTTTTTGTTTTTTTTAATTTACAAGAGTGAAGTAGACACCAACAAGTTTGTGCTTCTTCCTTGCAGATCCCAAAGGATTCACAACCTCAAAAGCGTCCTGATACAGCAGTAGCTTAAATGTTGGCAGCCCAGTCCTAAAGAGAAGATTTGATTTGTAGGCTCAACCGTCTGAAATGTCTTGCATGTAGCTCGCGTCCCTGTCATCTAAAGAAGTGTTAAGAATGCAGTCAGCAAGTGAACCATTCTGTAGTAAGCTTTTTAAAGTTTCCAGTACTGGCACATATTGATATGAGCAATCTCTCTTAATTCCGTCTCGCCCAAGATAAATCTTCACTGGCTGGAGGTATGAAAACTTTTGTTTAAATTAGGCTCTTCTTTTGTGTTCACTATTGAACGCGGTAGCATTCAGACTGCTGAATACATCGTGGCTGTTTGCATCCGCCACAATTTCTTTAGCATCAGCAGTCCCCAGGCGTTCCTCCAACTTGTCATGCAAGGCTTTAAACATGCACTGCTTACTCGAGCCATGCAGGTTTTCGATTTCTTGCCACAAATGCAGAACTGTGGAAGCAGGTAAGCAGTACTTAGATTCTAGCTTTAGGTAATAGAGAGCCAGATCGTACTTGACACACTCTTTTAACTTACTTGGAGACGGTGAAAACCTTGAGGTGCCACCTCCAGAATTGGCATCCTCCATGCTTGCACCTTTTGGAGAAGCACTGCTCGGACAACCGCTTGCAACTAACACGCTTGCCTGTTGCCCTGAAGAACTGGTTGCGTCTAAGGCGCTTGCCTGTTGCTCCGAAAAACCGCTCGCTTGTTGAGTTGAATTTACATGTTTTCTTGATAGGTGAGACGCAAACGTATGTTTCGCGGTGAACGACTTGTCACAGCTAAAACACGGGCAACTGACTGACTGCCCGTTGTCGATGTGCTCTCTAAGATGAGTTACTATCTGAGCCCTACTCGAGCACTCGCGAACGCATCCGTGCACGCCACAGTTTAAGTTTACGTCACCCGTTAAATCGAGCCGAGGTCCACTCGCGCACAGTTGACCTTTATAAAACCGTAAGACGTGACATCTCAGCCCTACATAAGTAGTGAACTGCAAACAAGCTGCGTGTATACATGGAATCTGCCGGCGCTCCGAACTCGTGGCTGTCATAATGACGCACATATTTGACCAGCGTGGTTAACCCCCTTGAACAAACGCGGCAAACAAACATGGTTTCTCAAGCCGTCGCCTCACTAAAGCGAGAGAAAAGAGCCAAGACCAACAAATCGCGAGAATGTGCAGTATTAATCCGAAGCTATCTTTGGCTGGGTCTCAATCGCTTGTGCTCTCTTCCCGAAAAGGAGCGCGAACGACGATCGCCAGCCGGCCAGTGATACACTCCGTCAATACGCACGTGCTGCCGGTTTGTCGGTGTCGGCTCTTTCTCGATCTTGCCGGCCACGGGCATAAATTTTTTTTAAAATCGGTTCGTGCTTGCCACCTTCACATTCAAAATGATACTCACGTTATGTTCGTTTACTATCTGGCCCGCCAAACGCCTCGGGTACTGCGCCGTCTGCCGTCTTGGCAGTCACGGTCGTGCTCCCTACCGCAAACTTTCCTCGCTTTCTGTTTTCTTACTTGGGGAAACAAATGTGGCGACCCGACGGCGGGAACGGCGCGAAAGCAGAGAAAATGGCGAAAGGGCGAAAGTGCGAAGCAAGGCAACGCAATGGCGAGGGCTGTGGGCGAGGGTCAAGGCGCGAGCAGCGCGAGACCAGAGCCTTTTACACTGGGAGAGTTCGGCGGTCTATTGATCCAGCCGCCAGTCTGGCAGCACTGATCGAACAGCCTGGCAACTGTGCGCATCGCATTCCAAGTCTCGTCGTCCGCCATGATGTGCCTTGTCGTCTCGAGCCGGCAGCCGTTTGACTAGGGTGGAGCGAGAGACGACGGTGAAAATGATCGTTCTGCGCTCCGCGAGACGTTAGAAGAAAACGTAATGGGGTGCTGTAGTGCCGTTGGGTGCTCGAACAACGCGGAGAAAGGGTTTAGGATGTACCGGTTCCCGCAAGGAAAAGAAAACCGTGCAAGGCACAAGATCCGGGAGGCCAAAACAAGGAGGGCTAAGTGGAAGCCGACTTCGAGTTCTCGATGGTGCGAGGTAATATTATAATTAATTTGTTTTGTGAGTTAAACGCGTTTTATTTTAAATAAAACTGTGCAGCGACTTGACGCGGCAGCGTCAGGTGAGAGTGTCCGTTGATCACGAAGCCGTTTCCCTCCGCGCAAGACCTGATACTTGCGAGCGGCCTAGCTTGCCAAATTTGAACTGTGTATACTCCGATCGCTGCAAGCGCGTGCACGTCGCGCTGAACGACGCGTGCACTTTACGAGCGCACGCGCTCCGTCGGCACGTTCAAAGCATTCATCTCGCTCTCGTAGCTTTCTCTACGCTCGAGTTTTTAGAAGCGGCCTCGTAGCTCCGCTTCGCCGTCTCGCAAGCGCTTTTGTTTCGCTAGCGATACCTTTTTTTTTTTTTTCGTTGTTTTTAATACGCGTAGTAAATACTTACTTGTCATGCTTTGTTTTTTTCAGGTGCACTTTGCGGACAGTGAATTCGAAAGCGGTTGTCGATCCCAAAACGCTCAGGCACAACGCGATGCCGACGCTGCTGCTTCACGGCAAACCAAACAATGTCAGAAGAAAAAAAAAAAAAAAAAAAGGCCGGCAGGTGAAGAAGCACGGCGGAAAATCACGATCGGTCCGCCGTATTCCGCACAACGGTGCACAAACCTTGTGATGTGGTAAACAGTCGGGGAGCGATCCAGACAGATTTTGAGTCGGGGCTCTTGTAAAAAAATTTAAGAAAAACTTGTCCCCTGCCCGCTCCCGCTTTCGCACCGCAGGCTTAACCCAATTCCAATAAAAATGAATAGGATCATGTGATCAAGTGAAAATTTCAGGAAAAAGCCAATTGGAATTAAGGGGTTATAAATGAAACCAACTATTGTATTGTACAGCCAGTGGAACGGCCCGGGAAAACCAGTGGTACTAAAAGTACCCACTTGCTCGACTCACTGTCCGGCTCCGCTACTAAGACATGAGTGCGTCTCACAGCGGGTCCGACGGTCACTGAATGGCAACCATGAACCATCCAGCCCCGCCGATCAGTGATCACTTTTATATCCCTCGGCTCCCCTGGAGATCACCCCCGCCACCATGCGGGGGCACCTCCCTACGTGGGAAGTTACGAGGGGCACCACCTTTATGATAGCTTCCCCTGGTATGGACCCCGCCTCAGTGGCTCCGCTTCCATGGGGTAAGCTAGGGTTCCCAGGCCCTTTTTGTCCCCCCCGTCCACATGCGGAACCCCAGTGCTAGGGTTCCCCATCCCAGGTGGGGGGGTTTTCGCCAGAGCCTCCGCTAAGTTCGCTAAGTTGTGTCGGGCGTTTTTGAGCGATTCCCCATTTATAAATGAGTGCCGTTCGTAAATGGGCGGTTTGTTTGCTAATTTTTACATGAATAAAACACCGAATCACAAAATGGTTGTTTTCCGACTTTCTCCTCACGGCAACAAAAGCGCGAACGGCAAAACCTACACGCGTATGCATCGCATGTCAATGGGGACCCACTTGCCGGGAGGCACATCATGGCGGGAGCGGAACCGTTGAATCCGCTAAACCTAGCGGGCCGTAAGCTTTTTACTCACGGTATGCGTCAAGAATCTTCCACATTTTGAAACGGAACGAAGGAAGATTTACTTTTAAAAGCACTCACTGCGTCCTCCCGGACCAGCTGGACCGGATCAGCTGACGACGACGAGACTGAACCCGTCGAATTTCAACCCCACAATAACCGATTTGCGCTTCGCGTTAGTATGGGCTTCCACCTCCAAGCACCGCACCACACACCACGAACGTTTCAACTCTTTGTCGCATCGCCGTGTTGCACCAAACCTATCTCTATGCACCAAACAGAACGAGATCGCCGAAGTCAACGGAGCGCTGTCGTGAACCTTGGCTTGTAGTTTTAGTAAAAGATGGTAAAGCTTCGGTTGTTGATATTCAAGTGGTAGGGGAATATAAATCATTAAACTCTTTAAATGAGGATAAGATTCGTAAATATTCTGTTGAAGCCTTTATTAGGGCTATTAAATTGTCTTTCTCGGTGTCCTCGGTGACGGTCCATGCCGTAACAGCAACTGAAAGAGGACTAGTTTGTCCCAGGTCTGCTGATTTTCTGTTATCCCTTGGATTTTCAAAGCGGAATGTTTCATCCTTGACACTGAAGGTCCTACGGGGAACGCTCAGTTGTTTTTATCATTTTATGCGTGGGACTAATCGCAGTGTTTGATGTATTTGTGACGGATTTGAAGATTGCAAGAAATATGGACTTTAGATTTTATATAAAGATGTATGTCTTTGTTAATTATTGTATAATGATGAATTGAAGTATGTTTTATGGTTTTTATGTTGTGGGGAAATACACAGTGAGGGCATGATGCAGAGCCGTGCATACTTAAGGTTAAGCTTCCTCAAAAAGCGAATGTATTGAACTTGTTCAATAAACAGAATTGCGCACTCGTGGACCCTGTGACTCCCTTCGCTTTCAAAGCACACCCAACGATTACGAATGATACTTTCCGTCTTCCGGGACCATCACAGGGGCACTTCTCCGGTCACGTCTTCGCTACATGTGCTCGTAAACCGCGTCAATCGGGGTCAAACCCGAAGCTGCCGATGCAATCCCGGCGCCATGTCGAACGTGCGTTGTTGCCAGACTTTCTCCCACCAAACAGAAACAACGAAAGCAAACCGGCTCTAGCTTCCAGCGTACATCGGCGTTGCGCCGTGGCCAGATTTTCTCTGTCAGCTTTAACTTAAAGATGACCTACAGATGCAGCAACACTGGTATCAAGTTTTAACATGGCGGCTCCCACGGAGCGCCGTAAATTCTGAGGAGGGTGCATTGGAAGCGGCGGCACCTTCCCCCCCCCCCTCCCTCCCCCCCTCCCTCCCCCCCCCCCCCCCCCCCCCCCTGGGTTGGCGCGGTCGCGGTCGCTGCGCGATGGCGCAATCGCGCAATCTCGGCGGCTCGGCTAGGCTTGGCTGGGCCGGCGGGTTCGGCCACTCGGCGGCTCGCTCAGCCGTTCGTCTGGGTCGATGGGCTACTACCGGCTACTACACTGCAGGCAGCGCATGCGCGCAGGCGCGCCGGCTCGCTGGGCTCGCGGCTCGCTCGGCTCGCCTCCCTTCGGAGTTCAAACTGCCTCCGAAGCTCGAGCGCTCGAGTTTTCGCGCGCGCGGGTTGACGATGGAAACTTTTCTCATAAAACGAGTCTGTAACGTATCGTTTGATGGCGCAAATGCACGTACTTTTCCCGTCGTTTTTTACAGTGTGTGAATCTTGCGAAACAGGCGACGAAGAGTGGTGGGTGAAATGTGCTCGTGTGTGGTTGTGGATTTTGTGTACGACGTAGGATTACCCAGAAAGGTGGGTCAATATCGATAAATGTGCGGGTAAGAAGCACGTAACCTGTCAAGCCCAATAATCCTCATTATTTTATCGTGCGAACTGACATTGTCACGTATCGCTTTCGATTTGGGTTCCAACATCGGTAACCTAACTTTTGTTGCATTAAAACTGCAATAAACATTTGTTTGAAACGATCACTCCAATGAGCACGTCGTTATTGGGCTTTCTCAATGAAAGGTAGGTCGCGGGTGTTCCTGCTAGTTATTCTGAATGGTTTGGTGGTTGTCTAGCATTTCAAGCGCTCGAGGCTGTGTGTACTGTGTGCCGTACGTACACTTGCGCTTTCGATCAATGTGAATGTGTTTGCAACGCGGAAGGTTTGTGTTCTGTGTGTATCCACCTCCAATATCGTTCTCTCTCGTATAGCCGTATGGTAACTCCTGCTGTTCTACGATATCATTCACGCGATGTCGTATATGTGGACATACCGATATCCACATGTTGCTTCACGGGCGATCAATATTGTGTTACGTATCCTCTTAGTCCGCGGTATATGCCGACATAATTCATGTTGGTAACTTGGAATTCGTTCTGAGATTTATCCACGCGATATTGTATTTTCCTTTGGGCCCGTGATCGACGACCGATATCTATATATCGTGTAGCCGCACAGTATGTCCATGTCGGTCACCAATATGCACGCGGTGTAGTATTCTATTCCAATAACCGTAAGTTCTGTCGGGATATTGTGCTTCGATATCGTGTTGTATACCAATAACCGCAAGTTATATCGAAATATTGTGCTCCAATATCATGTTGTATACCAATAACCGCATGCTATATCGGGATATTGTGCTCCGATATGAATTCCCATCGTGCGTATTGGGTTAATCGGATATCAATAAGTTTTTATTGGTTTCCATGAACTTCATTGGAATACAATATTTCCAATAAGCCGAGTTCATATTGGCCTTTTTCAATAGGGATCCTTGACTTTATGACGACTTGGTTGAGGTTTGGAAGTACTTCTTGTTCTATCGTGGCCGAGATAGGGAGACCAGATTTATGTAGGAGCGAATCGATCAAGAAGAACGTTTATTCGTTATGTACTCTCTTTATATAGTCGCCACTATCAGGGCGATGACGTCATGTGGCTGACGTCGGGGTAGCGCATTCATCAATACATGACACTCTTCCCTGCTTAACAAAACAAAGGTTTGTAAATTAATCTAGGCTACATGGCCTTCGCTCTGTAATCATCGGCTTGGTACTTGTCGAGAGGTCGCCGGGTGCGGTTGCTCCGCCACGGTGCCGGTGCTTCACCTTGAAATCTTGCGGCGGTAGACGTCACTTGTCCCGCGTTGCCTGGAGCCGTCTGAGTCACATCGAAGTCTGCAACGCCATGAGATGAGGTTGCTGGTGATGACCTCCTGTTGCTTTCGGCTTGGCCATCGGAATACGGTGATCCCTTGTTGAGAAGTTGGGGTTCGTGTGCTGATGATAGGGCACGGTCGTGCAGCTCTTCAACTGCAGAACTGGCCTCTGTTGGCTGGCTGTTCTTCCAAGGGTTGCGTTGATCATCGGGTCGGCTGTCCGGAATCGCTGCAACGTGTTGACCTGATGTAAAAGGTGGTCTCGGTGCAATACACCACCGTTTGTGCAAGTGGTCAGCGTGAGTGAATCGCACGTTTTCTTTTACTCTAACGAGGTACGTAGCGGAGCTGACGACTTGTTCGACGATTCCCTCCTGCCATGATTCGGCTTCGCCTCGCGTTGTTTTGACGTAAACCTTCTCATTGGCGCAGAACAACTCCGCTGGCCCTTTTTGCTGGTTGAGTTGGTCGGCGCTCCTTTGTTGAAGGTCTGCCATGTCACCTGCAAAGCATGGCTTGAGCAGAGACAACTTTATACGAGGCACTCGCTTTAGAAAGAGCTCCGCTGGAGTCTTTGCCGTCACTGAGTTTGACGTGCACCTGTACGACAACAAGAAATCGTTAAGGCGCTCTTGTGTTGTGCGCTTCACTCCTGCTGAATTGTTGCAAAGAACTAGCTTGAGCAGCGCTGTTTTCGTGGTTCGCACCAGTCTTTCAGCGGCTCCGTTCAATGCAGCGTGGTAGGGAGGTATCCTCGTATGCCTGATACCACTGTGTTGAAGGAACTCTTGAAAATCGTCCGAGGTAAACTGTGGGCCATTGTCAGTTACAAGTTCCTCCGGGTAGCCGTAGGTTGCGAAGAGTGTGTCTAATTTCTGGGCTGTCTGTGCACTTGTCGTTTTACTCAAGGAAAAAACTTCGATCCACTTGGAGTAAGCGTCGACCAGCACGAGCAGGTTAACTCCGTCTTCGACTGCGTAGTCCGCGTGAGCGCGTCGCCACACTCTGGCCGGATAGGGCCACGGCCGCAGTGGACCGGGAGTTTTCGCTGGGAGGACGCTTTGGCAACTACGACAAAGGCGTGCCGTGTCTTCCACTCCCTTGTCGAGAAGAGGCCACCAAACGTAAGACCGGGCTAACATTTCGTGTAGTAGAGTGAGCACGTGTGCTTGCAAGGTTTTGGGAATGATGACCCGATGTCTCCGAGTCAAACATCCCCCTTCCCCTGACAGCTGTCCCTACGCACAAAGAAGGCTTGCATTTCTTCGGTATACTTTCTTGGCCACCCCGAGAGCGTATAGCTGATAACTGCCGTGAGGACCAAATCACGCTTTGTTTCCCCGCCACTTGTTGGGCGGTGAGCGGCATTGCGCCCAAAACCGCTAGACATTCTGGATCGTCATCCTTGTCTTTCACCGCTAGTGGCAGCCGTGACAACGCGTCCCGAACTTGCATGTTGTGGCCGTTCCGGAACTTGAGCTTGTACTGATATGCGGAAAGTGTTACAGCCCATCTTTGGATTCTTGCGGCTGCTAGTGTTGGAATTGGTCTGTCCTGTCCTAGAATGCCTACCAGAGGTTGGTGATCAGTGTACAGACTGAAGCTACGTCCATACAAATACCGGTGAAATCTTTTCAGGCTAAAAATAACAGCAAGCGCTTCCTTCTCTCCTTGCGCATAGTTAAGTTCACTGCTTGTGAGAGTGCGCGAGGCAAACGCTACCGGCCATTTGGTTCCGTCCTGCATTTCATGAAAAATCACAGCTCCCAAACCGTATGCAGATGAATCACAGCCGAGACCGATGGGCTTGGCTGCGTCAAAGAATGTGAGGGCATCGCTGCTGATGATCATGTCTTTCCTGGCTTCGAAAGCTTTTCTGCACTGTTTTGACCAGTGCCCTTTTTGCTCTTTCTTCAACAGTGAGTAGAGGGGCTCGGCCACCGTTGCAAAATTTCTTAAGAACTTGGCGTAGAAGTTCAAAAGTCCCAGTTAGGCTCTCAGTTCTGTGATATTTGTTGGCTCGGGTGCGTCTCGGATTGCCTTGATTTTTGTCGATGTTGGGTAGATGCCTTCGGCCAAAACCTTGTGACTCAAGTAAAGAACTGAGTCGCAAAAGAATTCACATTTTTCTTCCTTGAGCGTGTTGTTATGGCTTCTTAGCCGTCGCAAAACTTTTGTGACTGTGTTGTAGCAGTCTTGCTTGCTACTGCCCGTATTGATAATGTCGTGTATGTAGCATCCTACATTAGCGATGCCTTCCAGGACCTTGTCCATCAGTGCCTGGAAGATTGCGGGTGCACTGGCGATTCCAAACGGAAGTCTCTGATATTCAGAGTCACAAGTGCGTGTTAATCGTGAGCAGGGGCTTGGCTTCTTCACTTAGTGTCACCTGCTGGAAAGCGGAGGACAATTCCAAGACGCAAAATACCTTGCCACCAGCATGCATGGAGTAGAGGTCTTCCGGCAGTGGTAGCGGGTAGCAGTCCGTCTTTAGTACTTGGTTTATGGTCACCTTATATTCTCCGCAGAGCCTTATTCATCCGCCGCGCTTGGGAACAACGACTACAGGAGTCTTCCAGTCACTGCGGGTCACTCGTTTCACGATGTCGTCGTTTCCCTATTGAAAATTCCATCAAGATACGTAATTTGGGACACTGAATGCAAGTCAGCAGCCTTGGTGGAACGTGATGGACCGTCCATCAGATGACGTCTGACTGCCACTGCCAAGGGAATTTCATCAACAAGGGCAGCATCTATATAAGAGTAAACCTATACGCACTCATCAATACTGCCAAATGCCTCGATAAAACAAAATGTTCGAGAAAAAAAATAAAAAAGCAGGACCACCGCGGATCGAACCCGTGACCGCTTCCGTACAAATCGAACACCTTAACCCCTATGCCATGCCACCGCTTTGGAAATTCGATTTGACCATTTGTTTTATACGAGATGCTTCGGCTGCATATGCAGTTAAGCCTTCAGCATCTTATGCAAAGCACTCGTACATCACTCGCCGTACTTCAGTTCTACTCACCTGCCATGTAGAGTACTTTCGCGTCGTAGAACGATCCTTTTGTTCACGCGTCTCCGGCCCAGTACACCTAGTACACCTTGTCGTCTTCAACTATACCGATAAAGTTCTTTACATCGTCGGAACTCACAACAGGCTGGGTCTTGTCGAGTAGAAATTCTACTCAAACATAAGACAATGTAGAGCCCGGGCAGGATCGACAGGTTGGAGCAAGCGGGCAAACAAAACGAGTCGAGAGCGATCGTTCATGAAAGCTCGGCGAAGCGACGAAGCCTCTATGGGCGAAGTGAAGTGCCGTGTTCGGCGGCGTTTCGGCGGGCTTCTGATCAAGGTTGTCGGTCGGCTGCGTGTCATATCTCTAACATCAGCGGTTTTATGGGCTCACGTCCCGAAATCGTTTTCTTGTGCATAGATTATTTTTTGTATGCATAGATTTGACGAAATAGTGATATCCGAACGAACTTTACGTCGTTTGACCGTACACGTAGACTTTACGTCCTTTGACCGTCTGCACGTCAAAGCTTTTTGACGTACACTCAGAGACAATCGATGTACAATCAGAATCGCCTCCAAGACATCTTGATGGCATTTCGCGGCGGCCAACTGCACCAGGAAACCATCAGAAAGCCGACAAGTGGAGTCTGACTGGAGTTTGACTGTCGGGCAGAGTAACTTGTTGGCCAATCAGACATGCTTGACGTACAGTGAGGCACAGTCAGAGGTCCACTAGAAAGCATTGACTGCCAAACAGGGTTACACTGATGGATTTTTCCTTCGGGTTTCTAACCTGCGTAGCTCTGTCGCTACGGCTTCTTTGGTTGCGAATAGTATAAGCCTCACTTTGCAGTACACTGGTGCACTGTTTGCTTTTAGGACGACCTTTGCCTCGTAGTTGGACACAACTTCAGGTGTGCTAAGGAAGAATTCTCAAAGCTTCTCCTTAAAAGACGACTTTATCTTCCTGTGTTACTGCAGAGACGGCTTTGAAATCGAGTTGTAACTCTTCTAACGAGTCGCGACCTAGTAGTGCGGGTAGAGTCCTTTGGTTATCTTCTACCACGAAAAGAGGAAGCGTTGCGCTGCGTCCGTTGGGCTCTACGTGGACAGCTGCCTTTCCCTTTATGTTCAAGGTTCTCCAGCGTATGTTCTCAAGGAAACCTTTGTCGGTTTGCATGCGGCTTCCGTGAAGTTCGCCTCGTAGACGCTTTCAGGAATAGCGTAACTGCTGCGCCCGTGTCCAGCAACATTGGCAACCTGCAATGCTGTTTGGTTTGGCGCCGTCTAGCGACTGAAGCAAGAAATATTGGGTACCCCTAGGAGTGGCGGCTGCATTGTGCAAACGTGAGCTATTACTCTGGTGGTGCCGCTGAGCCTAGTGTCTGAAGCAAGAAATACTGGGTATCCCAGGAAGCCGTGATCGCGTAACGTGCCAGTAGTGCGGAAGCTACGGCCCTGGCGGGCCAATCGGAACGTGACTGCCTATCACCGGAGCGCGCCTCAACTCCAAAGAAGTATCAGGCTTTTCGCTGCGTCATGCTCCAACATTCGTGCGTTGCGCTCGTATTCGTCGCGCATTTCGAAGCCTTTCCCGAAGGAAAAATCCATCAATGTAACCCTGTTTGGCAGTCAATGTTTTCTAGTGGACCGCTGACTGTGCCTGACCGTACGTCATGCATGTCTGATTGGCCAACAAGTTACTCTGACCGACAGTCAAACTCCAGTCAGACTCCGCTTGTCGGCTTTCTGATGGTTTCCTGGTGGCAGTCGGCCGCCGCGAAATGCCATCAGGATGTCTTGGTGGCGATTCTGACTGTACGTCGATTGTCTCTGACTGTACGTCAAAAAGCTTTGACGTGCAGACAGACGTACGGTCAAAGGACGTAAAGTTCGTTCGGATACCACTATTTCGTCAAATCTATGAATACGAAAAGTAATCTACGCACGAGAAAACGATTTCGGGACGTGAGCCCATAAAACCGCTGACGTTAGAGATATGACACGCAACCGACCGACAACCTTGATCAGAAGCCCGCCGAACACAACACTTCGCTTCGCCCATAGCTTCACCGAGCTTTTATGAACGATCGCTCTCGACTCGTTTTGTTTGCCCGCTTGCTCCAACCTGTCGATCCTGCCCGGGCTCTACAATGTCTTATGTTTTAGTAGAATTTCTACTCGACAAGACCCAGCCTGGGTTGCGTTCCGACGATGTAAGGGACTTTAGCGGTGTAGCTGAAGACGACAAGGTGTACCAGGTCTACTGGGCCGATGACGCGCGAACAAAAGGATCGTTCTACGAAGCGAAAGTGCTCTACATGGCAGGTGCCCGAAGGAAAAATCCATCAATGTAACCCTGCTTGGCAGTCAATGTTTTCTAGTGGACCGCTGACTGTGCCTAACTGTACGTCAAACATGTCTGATTGGAAAACAAGTTACTCTGACCGACAGTCAAACTCCAGTCAGACTCCACTTGTCGGCTTTCTGATGGTTTCCTGGTGGCAGTCGGCCGCCGCGAAATGCCATCAAGATGTCTTGGTGGCGATTCTGATTGTACATCGATTGGCTCTCACTGTACGTCAAAACGCTTTGACGTGGAGACAGACATACGGTCAAAGGACGTAAAGTTCGTTCGGATACCACTATTTCGTCTTCCTCAAATCTATGAATACGAAAAATAGCCTATGCACAAGAAAACGATTTCGGGACGTGAGCCCATAAAACCGCTGATGTTAGAGATATGACACGCAGCCGACCGACAACCTTGATCAGAAGCCCGCCAAACTCCGAAAACGCCACTTCGCTGACTTCGGTTCGCCCATAGAGGCTTCGCCGAGCTTTCATGAACGATCGCTCTCGACTCGTTTTGTTTGCCCGCTTGCTCCAACCTGTCGATCCTGCCCGGGCTCTACAGTGTTTTATGTTTTAGTAGAATTTCTACTCGACAAGACCCAGCCTGTTGTGAGTTCCGACGATGCAAGGGACTTTAGCGGTGTAGTTGGAGACGACAATGTGTACCAGGTCTACTGGGCCGGAGACGCGCGAACAAAAGGATCGTTCTACGGCGCGAAAGTACTCTACATGGCAGGTGAGTAGAACTGAAGTACGGCGAGTGATGTACGAGTGCTTTGCATAACATGCTGGAGTCTTAACTGCATTTGCAACCGAAGCATCTCGTATAAAACGGATGGTGAAATCGTGTTCTCTAAGAAATGGCGTGGCGTAGCGGTTACGGTGGCCGATTTGTACGCAAGTGGTCGCGGGTTCGATCCGCGGTGGTTCCGCTTTTTTTTTTTTTCTTTTTTCTTTCTCGAACATTTTGTTTTATCGAGGCATTTGGCGATATTTATGAGTGCGTATAGCTTTACTCTTATATAAATGCTGCCCTTGTTGATGAAATTCCCTTGGCAGTGGCAGTCAGACGTCATCTGATGGACCATCAGATGACGTCTGATGGTCCATCACGTTCCACCAAGGCTGCTGACTGGCAGTCAGTGTCCCAAATTACGTACCTTGATGGAATTTTCAATAGGGTTGGCACACAATGTGGGGCTTATCGTTAGCCATTTGCCAAGTTACAACGAGACAGGATATAACCGTGCGCTCTCACCCTGCTGGCGGCGCCTGGCCGTTGCCGGCTGCCTATAGAGATCGGCTTCCCTTCAATGTTTACAGAAACCTTGTACCCACGCTTGTCGCTTGCTGTACAGAGCGCGACGTGATAAACTTGCGATTCTTTAGAGTCATCGTCTGTCGTAGCAACATAGTTTATCGGACGCCGCTTCTTTTCTTGGCACGTTGCTTCCAAATGTCCTGTCCATGCGCACGCCCGGCATTTCGTATTTCGATACCAGCATCCGTCAGGCGCGTGTCCTTTCCCACAGAGATAACGACCGTGTTTCGTTTTTGATGCGCCTTCCTTCTTTAATCGTGACGCGCGCCTTTCCCGCTTGTTTTCTTTTTCTTTGTGCTTTGATCGTAATGCGTGCGTTTTCCCGCATGTGCTGCCGCTGATAGCGTGAACTTCTGTCGGTCTCGCTTCTGCTGTACGCAGCTCGCTGGTTTGCCGCGATGCAAGTTCCTTTTCAAGAGCAATTTTACATGCGCCTTCAAAAGTCAGACCCTCCGTAGCAAACAATATTCCCTGTGTCTCTTCGTCGCGTAAGCCTGCTACCAGGCGGTCTCTCAAAGCTTCATTCAGAAATGCCTTGAATTCATAGTTGCATGATAGGTGCTTTAATTTCGTCATAAAATCCTTCACGCTTTCACCTTCTTGTTGCATTCGCCCGTTGAATTTGCAGCGTTCGGCAATTACGGAATACTCCGGACTGAAATGGTGTTCTAGCAACTCCCGCACTTGCCCGAACGTTTGGTCGGTGGGTTTCTGTGGAACTAGGATTTTCTTGAGCTCCCCGTAAGCCTGACCAACCAGCACGTTAAATAACAACTTCAGCTTTTTCGCCGCGGGTCCTTCGTTAAAGTCAACAAAATGTTTAAACCTCTCGAAGTACGACTTAACGTTGTCGCTCTTTGGGTTGAACTCACACATGCCTCCTAGGCGTTGCTGAGGATGAGGCGTTGACATAATGTCGGTCGAAACAGTGCACTTATCTGTTCCGTTGATCTTGCCCGCTCCGTCCTCCGTCGTTTCCGTGACGCTTGCTCCTGGCTTCCGCAGTGCTGCGTTGTTACTTTACTGGCCGTTGATTCGAGCTGCCGCCGATGCCGATGCGGCCGATGCCGCCGTGAAATCCCATCTTCGTCGCCAGTTCTTCTATCGTGGCCGAGATACGGAGACCAGACTCCTGTCGGAGCGAATCAAACAAGAAGAACGTTTATTCGTTACGTATTCTCTTTATATAGTCACCGCTATATAGTCACCGTTACCCCGACGTCATGTGGCTGACGTCGGGGTCGCGCGTTCATCAATACATGACACTTCTAGTTTATAGTCTGCCAAACTCTTCACAACACGATGCTACGCCAACGAGTGAACTTACGTACAGCCTTGGACATCGTTAACTTACGCGGAAATAAAACGGAGTCGTATCTAAAGTTGAATTGCAAACAATGTTCGAGAAAGACCGGTATGCGTGTGGGTGCTTGCGGGCGTATCTTTTTCAAATTACAACCCGCATGCGAATATTTTTGCATAGAAAAACGAGACATAAACGAGACCTTAGGTAAAACATTTCGACAAAAACCCCGAGACTGGGTCAAAAAGGGACGGACAAACACAAAGTCTCAATTGAGACTTTGTGTTTGTCCGTCCCTTTTTGACGCAGTCTCGGGGTTTTTGTCAAAATGTTTAACCACCACCAGCTCGTTTGCGCCCTTACCTTTTGTTCACCTTAGGTAAGTGGTTTTTAAGTACCGATAAGTATTTGAGCAATTGATTTCATTTTTGTTTTCTTTAAAGTCAGACCGACAAGCAGAAAGAAAGAAACTTTAAACTTCTCCTTGCCGTTTGAGAAAGAGAGACTCTCCTCATTTCTGCCGGGAGTAGCTGAGAGACGCGCTTTTATGTAAAAAGGGAATTGAGAGAAGGAAACTGGAAACCGGTTTTATTCCCTGCAGAAGACGATTCTGTAGGTCGGCTTTTAAACTTTATTTAAAAAAAGGAAGCCAGCCATTCATTCTAATATTTCTTTCCACTTCGTGATGCCATAATGGCATTTTTATTGTAACAGCTTGTATCACCCTGTAGCAGCTCATATTACTGCAAGCTGTACCAGTAGCGTGACAATCTTCCAAAATAGCAACATTATCAGAAAGAATGAAGCTGCTTTGACCTAGTTAAGAATAAAGTGAGCCCTTGCTTTACCGAAGTTTTTCTTAATGCATTTTGGAATAGTACAAAGAATAAGTCAATTTGATTGAAGTAACTTGATTAAAATAAACGAGTGTATTATACTTATTTAGATCTAACATCCGTTTAGTATACTTTTGTTTTCAAAGTTAATTTAGAACTCGTTTCTCATCGACCAAGTATTATATGTTCTGTGTGCAGAAGAATCTACAACCCGTAGCTTGTTCGAGGACGCGGCGCTCCCCAAGACCCAGAAGCGAAACTGTCGCAGATGTGGTAGAAAGCGGCGGTGGTGAGGAAGCCGGATAGAACAATATGCAGTGTTAGCGGTAACGGCGTAACCGGTAACGCATTACTTTTTTCGGTAACGCGCAACGTACCTACGTTACTTATTGAGAGTAACGGGTAGCGTAGTTACGTTTCCACATACATATTCTTGCAAGCATTTAAAGAAAAATGCACTTACATTTTTGTCCCGTCTTTAAGCGCTAAAACGTCTGATTATTGCAGTTGTTTTCTATCTTTGCTTTTTTTGTGAGCATTTAGGTGGAACCGTGAACAAATATTGGATTATAAAACTTTTCTGGAGAGACATAATAAAATTTGAAATCTGGCGCTTATGAATACCTGTAACGTCAAAACATTAAAAGCTGCTCATTCGCAGCTCAAAAAGGACGTAAAAGCAACTTCTGTTCCTTTTTATCAGTAATGGTAGCGGTAACTCGTTCCTTTTATTTCGTGGTTTTTGATAGATATAAATGATATAGCTACGCACATTGAAGAACCAGTAAAACTAAAGCGTTTTCAGATGATTGCCTTCTTTACTCTGTGATAAACAATACTAATGAACAATTAGCTCTGAATAGGAACCTGGAAAATATAAGGCAATGGTGTGAGGACTGGCACATGCAAATAAATTTTCGTAAGTCAATATGTATCCATATAACGAAAAAAAAAGCGTTTTGAAATTTGGTTATAATATAGGCAATGTTAATTTGAATATTGTAAACAGTTTTAAGTACCTTGGTGTGATGATCTCCCACGATTTACAATGGCGTACCCATATAGATAATGTCTACTCCTCTGCCTATCAAAGTTTGTGCTTCCTTAAACGAATGTTAAAACATGCAACTACTAATACCAAGATCACAGCTTATAAGAGAATGATCCATCCTATTTTAGAGTACGCCAGCATTGTATGGAGTCCAAACAAAAAAGTAGACATCAATATACTAGAAAAAATTCAAAGGCAGGCTGCACGTTTCATTCTTAATAAATACAAACGAACAGACTCTGTGACTGAAATGCTTAGCCAGTGTGGACTTGAATCATTAGAAACTAGACGGAGAATAGCGCTGCTAAAGTTCTCATTTGCGTTGTATAACAAACACCTAAACATTGGACCTGAACTATATTTAAAAGAGACACGTAAACAATCGCGCAGATTAAATCACAATAAAACAATCCAACCGTATAATAGTAAGATAGATGTTTTTAAATATTCATTCTTTGTGCAAACAATTGAAGACTGGAACCAACTCCCAGATTATGTCATTAATTCTGCAAATATGTCCCAATTTGAGTCTTCTTTAGAAAAGATATTTACCCCCAGCAAAAAATAAAAAGGGCGTTTTTGCTTTTTTTCTATTTCTCTTCTTTTTACAATGTGTGGCGATATGTTCACGTTGTCTTCAGTTAAATATTGTATAACGGTCTTCTTTTATTACGTACATATGTATAAAGTTCAATTTTTTTTATATGACTGTATATATATTGTTGTTACCTCTCCTGTAATAGCCTTCAAGTAAAGGCTGACACTATTCTTAAATAAAATATATAAATAAATGGCAATGTAGACCGGCAACGTGTTCATTTTATTTGGAAGTAACCAGTAAGCTATTCTGTTCCTTTTATTTTTTTCTAAGACCTCCAACACCAGTCCCATGTCGTTCTTGCGTTTTTGTTTTCTTTTTGGGTAAAGAACTTTACACATTTTTTCTTGAAGCAGTCACATTATTCATTTACGATAAGGAGCTGGATAAAAATACAATAACATATGTTTCTACCAAGCGGAAAAAAACCCAAAATCGCATGACATGCTTAATATCTTCGCAGTCTCTGACAGAATATTGGATGTGTTTCCCTATGTAGCGAAGGACAGTCGTGGCTACTAAGCAATATGGCGAGCTGCGTAGCGAGGCCTTGTCGCTTGGAAAAAGAACGAAAATCAGACATCAAGACGTAAAATAATACGTTCTAAATATAAGCCATGTAAATATTGTTTACCAACATTAGTGGATTAAGAAGACATGCAGCTTGTAAGTTTGCGATTCTAATCCAATGTCGAACAAAACAACAAAAAGTCATTTTGAACTCTGCAGATAAATCCTCCGTTTCAAAAATTTCAAGTAATAGACCCTTTCCGAAATTCAGTGCCATCTGGTGGTTTGTAAAGCACTTTAGGTTTTGCCATATCAATGGCGGAAATTAACTTGTATCGGCACCGTCACTTTCGGAAGTCAACGCCACGCGAGAAATTGTTCGGTGTGAGTTCTTTCTCGACCACTTTCAGTTCGATGGTGATCAAGAACCTGCCTTCAGAACAAAACTTCAACCCACTCGGATGCCTCGAGAAAAATTCTATACACCAAAGTGCTTTAAAGGCGATTGTGTGCCGCCCACAGATTGACTGAATCTGAGTTATGAGAAGTACACGCTTAAGTAGCTCTTGTGTTCCATTCCCACGTCGCGTCGTACTGACCCCCCGAATGTACAGGCCTCGCAAGATCCGCTTAGGAGCATGTTCAACGTCTTCCTTTATCAGTCACTAGAAGGCCGCCATTGGTATGGCACAGATGCCGTTCCACAGATGATGATAGTGATCAAAGTGGCCAGACTGAATCTCGGAAAGGGTCTATTGGGAAAGTAAAGGCTACTTCATCGAGTAGCGTCAAATTACTTTTTTTAGAGTAATTAAGTATTTTAATTGAATAATTTTTGAACTAAAATCAATTGCGATGTTAATCAATATAAGGCTCGCTGGTAGTAGCAAATAAAGACGGTGAGCGCCATAGAGATACGCTTCTGGTGCCGCTTGATCGACGCAATGAGACTGCCGCCGTGGCAGCGGTATTCCATAACGTAAAATGCATTATAGGAGCTTCGCTTGCACAGTCCCTAAAACGTTTTATTAACGCGTCACACCACCCAACATTCAATCGACAAAAACGATTACACCGGATGTTTCGCAGATGTTCGCCCCCTCTTTGGTTAAGCAGCCGCTTAGAGTGCCATGGTTCTCTTCTCCTCCGTAACCCCCCCCCCCCTCCCCCACACATATACTGTGGGAGTGGCTTTGTGAGACCACGTGACGGGGTCCTGTCCCATTTGGCCGAACGATATATTCCGCCATCACTCGAGACACTGACGTGTTTCTGCCTGTAAAGCTCGCAATCAAGATGCTCTCGATTCGCGCTCGGGTAGCGTTAAATCATCTGCGCTCCGTGACGAAAAAGGCGAATAAAATTCAAAGCCACAAAAGGTAAGTGCAACCGCCTTGGCACATTTACGAGCTTGAATATCAGTCTGAAAAGGGCGTAAAAAATTAATTAAATTATGTTTTTTTTTTTTTTTTAATTCTTGGCAGCCATGCCCAGAATTCAACATTCTGGGCAACCTAAGCCTTCATAATTTCGCGAAGCACAGTGCGTACTAAATATGTCTCCACGTGGACTAGAAGGGACCGATTGAATAAAGATACGTTGAAAAGGTTCTGATGAGAATAAACATCCTGGCATTCGCATTTTTTTATTTAAAAGAAGAAAATAGATATTGTAAAAATAATATTTTTTTTCATTCTTTCCAACACTAAAAAATTTTGAAAGGTGATAAAAAAATGGGAAACAGCATGACTGGCACCGAATTTAGCGGTCGTGACTCCGGTACGAAAGGAATTTTTATACAACGGTAACTGAATCTTAGAAAATTTGCAGCGATGACACAATGCGAAGCCAGAGAACCTTAGCTTGAAACAATCAGCACTCATTGTAGGCAATTTGGTTTTAAGTAAACACTTCTTGTAAGATGCTTTTTGATATATGGCTGGAATCGTCAACGCGCGAGTTCCCAGTAAGAGTAGTCGGTAAAGTATAATCTGTAGTTTAGTAGCCATATTGTGTTCTTTAGAAACATACTTTTAATGTTCCTTTTTTTGTGTTCTATACTTATGTGTTTTAAGGGTCGGTTTCGCCACGTTTTCGACGTAGCGTTGTGGTAGATCAGTTTCAATAATATTTTTTTTCACATAAACAATGTTTAAATGAAAAAAAAAATATTTCACTAAATTTGGCAGATATATCATTAAGTGGATATTTACTTTTTGACGTACAAATTGTTCTGAGTAGTTTTGTAACATCAATATGTTATACATTAGTATGGGTAGTTGCACTCAATATGGATTGCAATAATTTAATTGTGTATAAAAAATTTAAATTATATAACATGCACTTTCCTGGCACTAGTAAGATGTGCTTATGACAATACGGAATACCCGCAAGCCATATTTAATAATTGACTATATTCGTTTCTCATCGTCTATAAGTTCCGAGGCGTCATCACCGTTCAAAAGCATACTCGCTTTACCGGCATAAATAAAATAAAAAGTTGATTCACTAATATTTATTATCTTATTTATATTAGTTGCATAACAAAGGTCCGCAAATACTTAATTGGGGAACGCGTGATTCGATCGGTTTTATTTTATACCAATGACCACACAGGTACCACTCAGATAAACCCCCAATTTGGGCGAAAATGTGGCAAACGTAAGGGCCTAACTTTAGCCCCAGTAGGGCGATACAAGGGCATGCCAAAGTTTGGCTATTCTCTGGTCGGCCACAGTTGTGCCAAAGGAAGTCCAAGACTTGGGCCATAACTGCCAAAGTAAATACAAATTTCGGGTTCCGGACAGGCCAAAGTTTGGCATGTCTCTGGGCCGCAACCAAGACTGCCCAAAAACGTGCAACACTTGAGCCTAAGTAACGCCTAATTTGGGGATTTCGGACACGCCAAAGATTGGCTTTTTTCTGGTCCGCCACAGTTGTGCCAGAGGATGTGTGATTTGAGCCATAACTGCAAAAGTAAACACTAATTTTGGGTTTCTGACATACCAAAGTCTGGATTTTTTCTGGTCCGTCACAGTTGTGCCAAAGGAAGTGCCAGACTTCAGCCATAACGGCCCAAGTAATGCCTAATTTGGGGACTTCGAACACGCCAAAATTTGTTTTTTGTCTGGTCCACCACGTACCAAAGAAAGTGCCAGATTTGAGCCATAAATGCAAAAGTAAATAATCTTTTTGGGTTCCAGACATGCCAAATTTTGGATTTTCTCTGGGCCGTCACAGAAGTGGCAAAAATACATGGAATACTTGAGTCACAACTGCGAAAGTTACGCCTAATTTGGGGATTTTGGACGTGCCAAAATTTGGCTTTTCTCTGGTTGGCCGCTATTATGCCAAAGGAAATGCCAGACTTGAGCCATAACTGCCAAATAAAATACTAATTTTGTGTTTCGGACATGCCAAAGTATGGCTTTTCTCCGGGCCGCCACGTGAGTGTACAAGTTAGTGCCATACTTGAGCCATAACTGAAAACTAAATACTAAGTTTAGGTTTCGGACATGTCAAAGTGTGGCTTTTCCCTGGTCGGCCTGAATTGTGCCGAAGGAAGTGCCAGACTTGAGCCATAACTGCAAAGTAAATACTTTGCAGTTATGGCTGTAAATACTAATTTTGCGTTCCCGACATCCCAAAGTTTGGCTTTTCGCTGGGCCGCCACAGGAGTGCCAAAATACGTGCAATACTTGAGCCGTAACTGCCAAAGGAACGCCTAATTTGGGGATTTCGAGCACGCCAAAGTTTGGCTTTTGTCTCGTCCACCACAGTTGTGCCAAAGGAATTGCCAGAATTGAGCCATAACTGCAAAAGTAAATACTAAATTTGAGTTCCGGACACGCCAAAGTTTGCTTTTCTCTGGGACGCCACTACAGTGTCGAAGTTAGTGCCATACTTCATCCATAACTGCCAAAGTAAATACTAATTTTGGGTTCCGGACATGCCGATGCTTGGCATTCCTATGGGCCGCCATAGGAGTGCAAACGTTAGTTGCAGACTTGAGCCACAACCGCCAAAGTAAATACTAATTTCGGGTTTCGGACACGCTGAAGTTTGGCTTTTCTCTGGGACGCCACTACAGTGTCGAAGTTAGTGCCATACTTCAGCTATCACTGCCAAAGTAAATACTAGTTTTGGGTTCCGGACATGCCAATGCTTAGCATTCCTATGGGCCGCCACAGGAGTGCCAAAGTTAGTGTCAGACTTGAGCGACAACCGCCAAAGTAAATGCTAATTTCGGGTTTCGGAGACGCCGAGGTTTGGCTTTTCTCTGGGCCACCACAGCAGGGCCAAAATAAATGCAACAGTCAGCCGTAACTGGCAAAGCAACGCCTAATTTAGAGATTTCGGACACGCCAAAGATTGCCTTTTCTCTTGGTCGCCACAGGAGTGCCAAAATACGTGCAATACTTGAGCCATAACTGCCAAGGTAAATACAAATTTTGGGTTCCGGACATGGCAAAGTTTGCCTTTTCTCTGGGCCGCTACAGGAGTGCCAAAGTTAGTGCTATATTTGAGCCATAACCGCCAAAGTAAATAATAATTCTTAGGTCCCGGACAGGCCAAATTTTTGCTTTTCTCTGGGCTGCCACAGGGGTGCCGATGTTAGTGTCAGACTTGAGTCATTACTGCCAAAGTGGATACTAATTTTCCGTTCCGGACACCCCCAAGTTTGACTTTTCTCTGAGCCACCACAGCAGTGCCAAAATACATGTAAAACTTCAGCCAAAACTGCGAAAGTAACGCCTAATTTAGGGATATCGGACAAGCCTAAGTTTGGCGTTTGTCTGGTCCGCCACAGTTGTGCCAAAGGAAGTAACAGGCTTCAGCCATAACTGCAAAAGTAAATACTACTTTTGGGTTCCGGACATGCCAAGCTTTGGCTTTTCTCTGGGGCGCCACAGGAGTGCCGAAATACGTGCAATACTCGAGCCATAACAGCCAAAGTAACATCTAATTTGGGGATTTCAGACACGCCTAATTTTGGCTTTCCTCTGGATCGCCACAGTTGTGCGAAAAGAAGTGCCACACTTGAGCCATAACTGCCAAAGTAAATACTAATTTTTAGTTCCGGGCATGCCAAAGTTTGGCTTTTCTTTGGGCCGCCACAGGAGTGCTGAAATACATGCAATACATGAGAGAGAGCTGCCAAAGTAATGCCTAATTTGGGGATTTCGAACACGTCAAAGTTTGGCTTTTGTCTAGACCACCGCAGGTGTACCAAAGGATGGACAGACTTGAGCCATAACTGCAAAAGTAAAAACTAATTTTGGGTTCCGGACATGCCAAAGTTTGGCTTTTCTCTGGGCCGCCACGAAAGTGCCAAATATGTGCAATACTTGAGCCAGAGCTGCCAAAGCAACGCATAATTTGGGGGTTTCAAACACGCCAACATTCGGCTTTTGTCTGGTCCGCCACAGTTTTGACAAAAGAGGTGCCAGACTTGGGGCTTAGCTGCAAATGTAAATACTAATTTTTGGTTCTGGACATACCAAAGTTTGGCTTTTCTGTGGGCCGCCACATGGGTGCCGAAGTAAGTGCCAGATATAAGCCATCACTGTCAAAATAGCGTCTTATTTGGCGATTTCGAACATACCAAATATTTGCTTTTCACTGATGCGCCAAAGGAGTAGCGAAGTAAATACCAGACTTGAGCCACAGCTGTCAAAATAAATCATAATTTGGGGATTTGAAGCATGCCAAACTTTGATTTTCTCTGGCTCGACACTGGAGTGGCAGATGTGTGCCAAAAGTTTCGAAGAAAACCCAGAGGCCTGTTGAAGTTTGCAGCTTCTCTGGTGTGCCACAAAAGTGCTCATTCTCGCGCTCCAGAATAAAATTAAATTAAATAAGCGTTCGTAACACGATGTTCAGATGTCATTTCCGTTCCCAAGCAGCACGGCGATACTTTGCCATATCGCTGCAAATACCGGCCGGAAATTGATTTCAACGTAGCCCAACTGTCCAGTTTTGAACCACAGCTTGGCATCCAGACGTACCGGCGTACGGTCGTTTTTCCCCGGACTAGTGTTGGCGCAATATTATGGAAATACCCTACGATGCGTCTGCTCCGCATTGGCCGGACGTCGTGCAAGTCTGTGTTGTATAGGCCGTTGCATATTAGTTGTTCCATATCATTCACATTCCAGGGAGAACAAAATTGTTTTCGATCCCTCTCAGACTTTTTTTTAAACCTCTTTCATTACACACACCTTATTCTCGACACACTTACAATAGTTGTACTTCCTTGTAAGCCGAAAAGCGGAGTATTAAATATAATTACCACTGCTTTCATGCCAAGCAAAACTTGCAGGTGGAAACACGAAAACCGTGGAGATTGACAGGGAAGCATGACTACTATCAGGTGCATGCCTGCAGTGTACTTACTAACAAAGAAGGAATGGCATGTAATCCTTGATAGATGGATTATCCGACTCGGGAAGCGCAGACAAACACGCATGAAATATCTGCGAGATATTTCGCCCCTGTCCTTGCCGCCTATGCAACCAAATAGTTCATTGGAGACGCCATTAGCAAATTAATAGACGTGCTCAAAACATCATCACCGCCAGGAGCTGACAACTTAAACAGCGAAATATTGAAGATGACTAAACCGCTGTCAACTGTCTTTCTAACATCATTATTTCAACAATCCTAAGATACCGGTGATGCTTCTGACGACTGTAAAGAAGGTAAAGTCGTTCCGGTTCACAAATGTGGCGATGCGCACTTCCCTCTAAATTACCGGCCCATATCATTATCTTCTGTACGCTGCAAGCTTATGAAACATGTCATTCATTCTCAAGTTATGCAATTCCTAAAACGGAATAAGTTCTTTTTTCACAAGCAACATAACTTTAGGAAGCACCATTCATGGAAAACGCAGCTTGCCGCTTTCTGCCACGATATTAATTTTTCTCTAGAAAAATTACAAGTTGATGCAATTTTTCTCGATTTTTCTAAAGATTTTGATTGCCTTTTCTATAAACTTCTACTTGCTAAGCTGTCCACACTGTCTCCTGAATCTTCCATTCTAGCTTGGATCGAAGGCTTTCTCACCTCTCGAAGACAGCATGTGCAAATTAACAACTGCCGTTTTCGTAGCGCTCCTCTAACCTGCAGTATACCGCAAGGATCTGTTCTTGGACCCCTAATTTTCTCGTGTATGATAATGACCTCCTTTTTGTCATTGCCTTCTAATGTTCGTTGATCTGCTGATGACTGCGTAGTCTACAGAGCTATAGCGAACACAGATGACTTGCTTAACCTACAGGCTGATCTGTACCAAATTAACGATAGGTGTTCAACGTGGCAGATGTTACTAACTACATCAAAATCCGAATTCCTCTTGTTTTTTCGAACTCGTAAACATTTTCACTTTCCTATTCTGTTGGCAATCATAATATTAATTCCGTGTCGACTTACAAGTATCTTAGAGTTCACTTCACTCATGACCTTTCTTGGGAAACCACCTATACTAATACTAGCATTTCCGACTCAAACCGCACTCTTTGGCTCTTACGCGAAAATCTTCGTCCCGAGTCCTGATCTGTGAAGCGACTTGCATATGCCACACTGGTACTTCCGAAACTAAAACATGCATCGTCAGTCTAGAACCTCCATCTTAAGTACCTTGTATCCGACTTAGAATCAGTTCAAACTCGTGGCGCTCGCCTCATAACGTCTCAATATTCTAGGAGTGTTACTGAACTTAAACAAAATTTATACTAAACCCTATGTGCTCACGCAGGCGCGTCACTAAATTGTCTTTTCCACAGGTATTACTCCGATGCACATCTACACAATTCATTCATCTTGGAGCTCATCGCATATCACCCCGTATTGATCACCATGCAAAGGTTTGCCTTCCTTTAGTGGAAATACAGCATTCCTTAAGTCTTTTTTTCTGGCGACAGCTGTGGGCTGGAAGGGCCTGCCCGAAGCCATCGTTTCTTTTTAAGACATCCATTCGTTCTGCCAAATGGTAACCTCGCTATTTTTAACCCACAACCTTACGTAATACGCTGACTCGGGATTACCAAGGTATTTAAATAAATAAAGAAAGAAAGAAACTGAAAGTCTAGAAAGAAGGTTGCCCACATTCAACTGAAGTCTCGTCGGCGGCGGAGAACAGTTGCTTGACGAAGCATGTACGACAAAACGACGCGCGAAAATTCAAAGAACCCTGACAAAAAAAAAAAAAAAAATGGCCAGTACCAGAAAATTGGCATGGCCGTATTCCGGCCGTTTGCGGCAAAAAACGACGGCCGCGTCTGCAACGCACGAAAGCAACAGAACATTGAAGGCGCATTTCTGAAACCGCACCTACATGGCCCGCCTATTTCTATAACCAGGCAAATGGTGAAGAGTACAGCCCCAACGATCCCAGAATCAGCGCGTCAGAGACAGTTACGTGACAAATATTCGTCCAAGCGTTTTTGTCTTTCGCGTACTACGGAGAAAGGTCACACGTTCCGCTCCACCCCTTTGATTTGCTGAAAAGAATGCTGAACCGAAATTTGGAGTTCACAAGATAAGGTAGCAGGAGGGTTCAACGGGGCGCCACAAGCCCGAAAACACCACTTATAAAGCGATATCTCGAACGGATCGCAGTATTTTTGTAAAATGAGAATGGCGATTGAGCGGGAATCGCGGCGTCGCGCTTTCAGCAAAACTGTTGACGAGGAAGGGAAACAGCCTTGCTTCCTTCCCTCTTCGCGTCCTCGCGGAGTCAGAGAGGAGAGGAGGAAACGAGAATCGGGCGACGTCACGGGCTTTTTTGGCCTTGTTCAAGCGCGTCCTTCCTTCACAAAAATACGACCATCTGTTGGACATATCGCTTGATGAGTGATGGTTTCGGGTTTGTAGCGCCGCGCCTAGCGCTTTTGCATTCTTTTCTAAAATCGAAATGTCGGTTCGGGATCCCTTTAAAGGGGCCCTGTAATCATGCTTAAGCGCCTACCTGTTTTGGGGTTTCCACATCTCTTGGAGTTCGGGCAAGCCAGCGGGCATTGATAGAGTAACGAAATATCAGTTTGTCATATTTTAACCGGACGACCTGGAAACCTTCTCCACCTACAGGGGTGACCCGCGGTACCGAAATCGCGCAATATTTGAAGTCTCTGATCCTGGGCTTAGTACTGCTAGAGCCGCTAAAAGCTTCTTTTTAGTGGAAATACAAAATATAAATGACAGGAACCGTTTCAATTACTTATGAAAGTAGTTTTTGTAAGGTGTTTTAAATCAGAAAAGAAACAAATGGAGTTTATAAAGTACGGAAACAAGAAACGACCCGTCGACATACCCGCCACCAAGCGGTGGAAAAGGCGGCGCATACTAGAAAATGGTAGTGGCATGGGGTGCCGAAGAGCGGCGAGCGTAGAAAGGTCCCAGATGTACGCGGCGGCTCTGCGGTCGTATACAGGCTCGAAGATCCCGCCGGTTCGGAGTGTTCCAAAGGCCTTCGACGTGGAGGTCTGGCTTGCGATTTGGCCGTTCGGCGGTATGGCAGCGCGAAGTGGCTCCTCTTCCGCACCTATATTTAATCGTGTTTGCTGTCGTTTGTAGCCAATGAAGTGTCGTGCCGAATTAGTGTTTCATCGCGCAGCAAATGCAATGCGAGCCACCCTGGCTGCCCGCTTCATACAACCTATCCAGAACATGCTTTAGTTGCGCCCTCTGGAGCCGTCGACACGGAGTGCGGCAGCCCTGAGGGCTCGCTGAGCTCACTACCCCTCCTCTAGTTCCGGGTTACTGAAGGGACCAAGGACGCCATGAACGAGGTTACTTTTTTCTTAGTTTTGTAGTTTTATTTTACCTATAATTTTTAACATAAAGCGAAATTCGAAAAAAGGAAAGTTTCATTAAATTACTACTTTCAGTGCCCCTCAGGTTCGGTGCATATTAAAACCCAATAGAAAGCCCTTACAGGGGTCCTTTATAGCGGCCGCAGCGCTCGGCCTCAGCCAACAGAAGTCACAAAACCAGGTGGGGAGATATAAGAAAGGGCGAGGTCGAAGGGCATTCAACAATGCAGCTAAGCTCTCTCTCGCGTGGAGTATGTCGCCAAACAGAGCACTGCGTAAAGGACCCTTTGCGCGAAAACGTGAGGGAGGTCGCAAAGGGAGAAGCAGAATCGCAGCATCCGAGGACTGCTAATTCCCGAGCGTGTTCGCACTGCGTCCTTGCCTTTTCGTCAGCCAGCCCTCTGGGAGGCAACAGGGGACGGTACGGGTGCGAGGCTGTAGAGGCCTACGTCTTAAAACAGGCGACTCAGAACATATCATCTCCTTCTCTCACCTTATCGGAGAGGAGGGCCGCCTTCCTGGGACCAGATCTGACGGCCCTGTCAACAGGAAGGAATGTTCGTTTATGAGATGGTTCCGTTTATGAGAAGAATGTTCGTTCGGCTATGAGATGAATGTTCCTTTAGGAGACTTAAGGTGAAGCCCTTTTCACCTTAAGTTCAGACGCAGTTGACGCTACAAGCGCGAGCTCCGGGATTTCAGCGTTCCTGCCAAGCACGCGCACTCGTGCAGTGCAAGCACTGTTCAGGGCCACATGCTTGTGCTTGTGGCATCGGCTGCGTCTGGACCACCGTGATCTGGACTGAAGCTGAAACGAAATATGGGTTCTCCCCAGCTCGCTGTCTTCACTTTCTCTCTTTTTCTCTCGACGTCTTGACTCAATTAGCGATGTGCGCGGCCAAAAGCGTCGCTGTGGTCAGCCTTCCACGATTGGCCAAACCATGGGCATATAGGCATTGTCAGATTGTCAACTTTGACGGTGTTAGTTTCGGATTGCGATGGCTCCTAGCTTCTACTGTGCTTTTTACGCACACCATCGAACCCGTCGTCGCACCCGATGGTAAGTAGCCAGAATAACAACTAGTGACGTCACGGCGAGGCAAATCCCAGTCGTGACGTCACGGAGAGAAAACATAAGAGGGCGCCACCGAAACATCTCGGAACTAATAGACCTTTTGCTATATTACCCAAGCATCAAGGAGAATGCAGGGATTGGTGTTGAACTCGCCGCACGTGCTGGCGTCGGCAGTAGTAACTTTTTTAAAGCAAATACCTAAAAGAAATGGCATCTGGCACGCGCGTTCGTCAACGCTTTATTTTGGTTATTGACGTCGAATCTTTTATACGGGGAAGTCGTGCGCGTGTGGCGCGTGGAACACCAACCCCTGCATTCTCCTTGATGCTTGGGTAGTACAGCAGATAGCCTATTGCCTCAACACAGGTACACTTTTTTTTTCTGCTCTTCGCATGTTCTCTCGATGGCGAGGTGCCTTCACACGTGTGCGCGCGCTTGCAGAGGTAAAATACTCGTCCAGCAAACACTCGCACAAGGCTACGCTGCTATATACAGGGTGTAACAAAAGAAGATTTACACGGTCTTTTTTACCGCAAAAATAAACTAGGCATCGCCGAACGCTTATTCTCCGCCAAAAGGTAGAGCTAGAGGTCACAACCAGCTGCCAAAGTTTCAGCCCGATCCTATAACTTAATCAAAGGTTATAGGTGATTTTCTGAAAATTTCAATGAGAAAATGGCGGCCGACGGAGTTTTCGAACTTATGGGGGGTTTTATGGGACCAGAAACCGAAAACGGGCAAAAATGGGCTCCATTTTCCCATTGAAATTTTCAGAAAATCACTTATAACTTTTGAATAACGCATCGGATCGGGCTGAAACTTTGGCATCTGGTTGTGACCTCTAGCTCATCCTTTGGTCGGAGAATGAGCGTTCGGCAATGCCTAGTTTATTTTTCCGGTAAAAAAGACCGTACAAATTTTCTTTTGTGACACCCTCTAGTTGTAGCGTTGCACAGTTCGCAGTTGGCGTTGTGATGTGACGAGTTGTAGCCACTTCATACACTCTAGAACACAAGGCACCTAATGACCCGTCGACACTCAGATAGTGCGCACGATTTGACCAGCGCCCCTTGAAGCTAAACTAATACATTTCGCACAGCGGTGGTCGCGCCATCATGCCTCAAAGTGGGAACCAAGCACATCATGCCTAACATATATAACATTCTGCGTTAAAACTGCCTCTGTCACGCTGATATCGGAAATGGGCAATTTTTTTTTTGTTAGCTACGCAGGTTCTTCTGGGGCGCACCCTGCTATTAGCGGTGAATGCACACCTCTTTTCTACAGCGATATCAGTTATTGTCTCTTCCCAGCGCTATAAACGACACCCGTTTTTTATGTTTAGTTGTTGTAGACAATGTAGTTGTGGTTGTTGTCCTTGGCGTATTGGGGCGTAGGATATCCGTCGTTTGCCAAATTCTTGAAAAAGATCGCCGGCCATCGCGGAAATCGAACCTTCGTTCATTAGATGCTAAGTGAAGGTGTTTGAACA
Source organism: Ixodes scapularis (assembly GCF_016920785.2). Taxonomy (NCBI): domain Eukaryota; kingdom Metazoa; phylum Arthropoda; class Arachnida; order Ixodida; family Ixodidae; genus Ixodes; species Ixodes scapularis. Next base: position 528,538 of record NW_024610026.1, on the reverse strand, counting down.
GAGCTATTCCACCTTTTTTATTACTGCCTGCCAATTTCCGCAGGTTAACTTCGTCAATAAAATGTTTAAACATAAGCTACCTTCGCTAATGAGGAAAGTTACTCAGAGTGCGATTCGTCAGAAATCTCTGAGTGTCGCAAGCTATTTAACCAGTGGCAGTCAGTCAGGCAGCGGTTGCTGCAACTTAGAAATTTCCTTCAGGTAGCAGATGCCTTCAACGAAACACTTATGCACCGGACGCCCATTAATATCTGCGTGCCATACTGCCATACGCCATTGCCAGACATCATGCAGAGCAACGAGCACAAACATGTCGTAGTGAATTGTGTCCCGACCTTCCACAAGCAACTACCGTGTGCCACAGGACTTTGACGAAGCATACAGGGTGTTTTTTGTTGTTTTTTTGTCCTTTAAAAGTCGTAAAAAAAAAAAAACGCCGTGAAAGCTACACTTATGCGGTTTGTGCGGGTGAGTTATACGGCCAGGGGAACGTAGTATAGAGAAATAGTCGCAGCTACCAGTCGGCATTCTAAGTGAAATTTGTTCATTTACTTTTAAATTAATGCAAGTAGACATAAAGTTTCAATTAGAAATTTGCTGAGCATCATCGAAAACCACTAAATCAACTCTTTTTAGTGGAATAGAGCGCCGGAGCAGAATTTTACGGCGTTCTGTATTAACGCTCCATTCGAGCGGGCTTCTAGATTTCGGTTTCTTATCGGAACCCATCTTTCCTCCCGCGGTCCTGCTCTCTGATGGTCGCGGCGCGAAGCCACTTCCTGGGCCGGTTTGCTCATATTGCGGCCGCGGCTGTGGCTGCGGCCAAGAGGGATTTTTATGTCACGTGACGAGCTCCATGGGGACAAGGACGTACCTAGCGTCCCTGCCTAATGGCAGAGAAGTCTGTGCCGCTTCGAGTACAAAAGTCTTATTTCGCTCGCAGAAACTGACTGCAGAGGCTTTCAACTGAAGTCCAATTAACCGCCCAATCATACTTTAGGAGCGGCAGGTAAAGTTATGACCAGGGAAGGTAAATATAAGCCAAAATAAAAGAAAAATCCCGCAAATCGAAGGTTCGATTCCCGCGATGGCCGGCGATCTTCTTCAAGAATTCGGCAAGATCGACGACGGATATCCTACGCCCCAATACGCCAAGGACAACCACCACAACTACATTGTCTACAACAACTAAACATAAAAAACGGGTGTCGTTTCTAGCGCTGGGAAGAGCCAATAACTGATGTCGCTGTAGAAAAGAGGTGTGCATTCACCACTAATAGCAGGGTACGCCCCAGAAGAACCTGAGTAGCAAAAAAAAAAAAAATTGCCTATTTCCCATATTAGCGTGACAAAGGCAGTTTTAACGCAGAATGTTATGTATGTTAGGCATGGTGTACTTGGGGCACATTTTGAGGCATGATGGCGCGACCACCGCTGCGCGAAATGTATTAGTTTAGCTTCAAGGGGCGCTGGTCAAATCGTGCGCACTATCTGAGTGTCGACGGGTCATTATGTGCCTTGTATTCTATAGTATATGAAGTGGCTACAACGCGTCACATCACAACGCTTAGTGCGAACAGTGCAACGCTACAAGTACAGGGTGTCACAAAAGAAAACGTGTACGGTCTTTTTTACTGGAAAAATAAACTAGGCATTGCCGAACGCTCATTCTCCGACCAAAGGATGAGCTAGAGGTCACAACCAGATGCCAAAGTTTCAGCCCGATCCGATGCGTTATTCAAAAGTTATAAGTGATTTTCTGAAAATTTCAATGGGAAAATGGAGCCCATTTTTGCCCGTTTTCGGTGCCATAAAACCCCTATGTGTTCGAAAACTCCGTCGGCCGCCATTTTCCCATTGAAATTTTCAGAAAATCACCTATAACCTTTGATTAAGTTATCGGATCGGGCTGAAACTTTGGCAGCTGGTTGTGACCTCTAGCTCTACCTTTTGGCGGAAAATAAGCGTTCGGCAATGCCTAGTTTATTTTTCCGGTAAAAAAGACCGTGTAAATTTTCTTTGTTACACCCTGTATATAACAGGGTAGCCTTGTGCAAGTGTTTGCTGGACAGTGACGTCGAGAGCATCGTCTGCCTAGTCGAACGGATTCCACTTCCGGCTGCCGAGCGCGACGGACGTGTTATCATGTGCTCCGTCGGAGCGGCAAAAACGGCCGTGTCAGGCTGTGGTACATCTGTTTCTGGAAACCCCGAAGAATACAAGATCATCCTGCCCAGTCTGCCTACTGGATACGTTGCCACCAACTCTGTTATTCTTCACTGCGATGTGAAAGGCCGGCCATACCGGATCCAAGACTTTCGCGACGAACTGCGGCGGCTGGAGGTGCTGAAAGACCTGGCGTCGGCGGGGCCACACCAAATGAATCACGTGTGGATGCTCCGAATGCACACGCTTCAAGCGAAGCAAAGGTTAGTGGATGCAAAAGAGTTAACCGTGAAAGGGGGGCGTTGCCTCGTGCTGGACCCCGCCAATGTGGCGATCAAACTCAAGCTGCATTGGGTGCCTTACGACGTACCGAACTGCCAAGTAAAGAAAGAGATGGAGCGGTATGGCAAGGTGTCTGACATAACCAGAGACTTCTTCCGGGAGAAGGGTTTCGAGGCTGTCGAGTCGAACACCCGGTCTGTACGCCTGACCCTCAAGGAAGGCTACACCGTCGACAGCCTCCCCCATGAAATCCGTCTGGATGGATACAAGGTCCTTGTCGTCGCACGAGGAAGGGCCCCGCTGTGTCTTGGATGCAGGCGGAAGGGGCACATCCGACGTGACTGCCGCGTGCCGCGTCTACAGACTGTCACCGGTACGGTCACAAGACGGATGACTGTGTGAAGACGTACGCTTCTATCGCCCGCGACCGCAAGTCGGAGGACAATTCCGACTACGTCATGGACGACGCTGAAGCCGAGGAAGCCGTAGGAGGGTCACCGCCCGCCGCCCTGACACGGACGGAACCAAGCGGAGCGTCAAAACCCGACGACGACGGGGACCCTAACGCAGCGATCCTGAGGCGACGGTGCAGGTGCGAGTCATGACCGGTGAGGAACGAAGGAGCAGCTCGACGATCAGAAAGCGTATCGTGAACGTGGGGCAGCGACGGTAGGCCATCCTGATCACGACGACAGCAACGGAGCAGCGGACGACAGCAAAGACGTCGACATGGACTCAAGTCTGACCGGGAAGCGACCGGCTGTTGCACCAGATCCAGCCAGCGGGACTGCTACTCATGGGACTGCACCCAAAAAGAGTCAGGCAGTCAAACCGCGTTTTTCGACGGAAGACCGTCGCAGAGAAGACTCGCTGTGAGTTTCCACGATCATCCCGGTGTTTTAAGTCTCCGGATACAGGATGCAGCTCGGTTGGGTAGCTTTTCTTTCTATTCGATTTAATTTCAATGCTCAACGACTCGAGCAGTTTTTTGTTTAACCAGTCCGTACGATTCGCGACTTTAAACGTACGTGGCTTTAACGCACGGAAGAAACAATACCAGCTGCAGCGACTACTGGCTGAAGAGATAATTGATTTTCTAGCGCTCCAGGAGACAAAAATGGCCTCCGACGACGAAATAGAGCAAGCGCTGCGGTTTTCCTTGAACCGTTACGAGGTGTGCGTCAGTCACTCAAATGGGATGTCGGCAGGCTGTTTTTTGTTTTTGGCAAAGTCAGTGCCGCTGCGAGACTTGAATGTCGTCGTTGATAAGCTGGGGCGCTTTGTTTTGTGTGACTTCACTTTATTTAACCGTGACCGGCGAGTCATATGCATCTATGCGCCCCACAGAGCGAACGAGAGAGTATTATTCTTTCAGTTTCTAAGCTCGTAGATGCAGTGCGACAGAATAGTGGTTCTTTTGGGAGACTTCAATTGCGTATGCAGCCAGGCTGATCGAAGTTCAGGCGTGTCGTACCGAGATAGCAGCGTAGAATTACTAACCGAAATGTTGCATGAACACGATCTGGAAGACGTAGCGCGCTAAAGGGCCAATCGCGACACTCTCCGTTTTACTCATTTTCAAAGGTCATCTAACGCGCGTCTCGATCGAATCTACATGTCGGCCGAAGTAATCACCAATGTATCAGGCTACGTCGTGAAGCCCCTTTTTTTCACACATCATTGTTTAGTCACTGTGACTCTGGGAAATAACAAGCAGCCTAAGAACAAATTTAGTTGGGACTTGTGGAAAATGAATAACCGGTTGCTAGATGACGCTGTTTTTGTTGAGAGCGTAATAGAGACGCTAAAGAAAATTGCCTCCTGAAAAGAAACATCCTTCCTTGAAAATTGGGAATATTTTAAAGAAGAGGTCAAACAAATGGCAGTTGAAAGGTCTTCCTACTTAAAGTACGTGTCAAGAAAGAAGGAGAAAGAATCGCAGAAGTATTGGCATGAACTTTTTGAAAAAGAAGATAAAAACCCGTGCGCGAACGTGGCAGAAATAAAAAAAGTGAGAAGCCAGTTACATAACTTACACCAAGAGCGTTATCGCGGTGCGATCGTACGAGCTAGAGCAGATAAGTTTCTGTTGGGCGAGCAGCCCATTCGACGTGCCCGAAGAAAGAAAGTACGGGCAAGATAAGGAAATAACGATGATTAGTCACAATGGTACTATAAGTGGTGACAAAAAGTTTATAGAGAATGCCTTTCTTGAATATTATAAACAGCTATCTGGAGGCTGCCAGCAGCAGATTAACACGAATGAGATTGACAGCTTACTGCAAGGAACACCACAGCTTACAGATGATGAAAAAGAGTGGTTGGAGGAACCAATTACGCTCGGAGAAATAGAACGGGCAATACATGGTTTGCCAGCGCATAAAACACCCGGACCTGACGGGATAAGTGCAGAATTTTATCAAAAGTTCAAAGATTCAGTAGCCCCTTTTTTCCTGGAAGTCTTTCGCGAGGCGTACGAATTCAAAGCATTACCACCCTCCTTTCTGAAAACGTATACTGTGCTTACACCGAAAGGCACTGACGCGAATGCGGCTAGGCTCGTAAGCGAGTACCGACCGATCACTTTATGCAGCGTCGATTATAAAAGTTTTGCGCGGTTTTTAACTGAGAGAATCCAGCAAGTCATATGTAATTTAGTAGGTGAACACCAAACATGTGGCATACGGGGAAGGTGTATCCAAACAAACATACATGTCGCACGAACAATTTCAGACACTGTTAGCAACGAAAGGAGGCCAAGTGGCGATGCTGCAGATAGACCTACAGAAGGCCTTTGATCGTGTCCGACACGAGGTGCTCTGGAAAGTGCTAGAACGCGGTAATGTAGGGGCAGTTCTTTTGGAGGGAGCACGCATGGGGTCGTACACTGGGTGTGTTACACAATTAGTTATTAATAATTCTTTGACCCCTAAAATACTTGTATCTTCCTCCGTGAGACAGGAGTGTCCCATGTCACCGTCGTTGTTTGCGTTGTACTTGGAACCTTTTGTCAGAGTGTTATTCAAAGTGAAAAAGTGCACTGTTTTAGAATGGACTCAGTCGAGACAAAAGTGCTGTCTTACTCAGATGATATTGCCGTATTTTGTAGTGAAAAAAAGAAGCGTAGAGGAAGTTTTAAAACTGACACAGTCATTTTGCGCTTCCACGGGTGCCGTAGTGAACCTCGATAAGTGCTCCGGCGTGTGGCACGGTACTTGGGCTACAACACCAGCTTTGTACGAAGGTATTCCATGGCAGTGCACCCCGTGCAAGTATCTAGGAGTCCCACTACAGCACCTGAGGAAAACAAGGCCTTACTGGGAAAATGCCGTCGAGGACATAAAGAAACGCACCGCCTCATGGCGTAATCGTGACCTGTCTATTTTTACGCGAGCAACCGTGTGTAACATCTTCCTGACCGCGAAGATTTGGTATGTCCTACAGGTGCTAAGCTGCCCCCGAATCTATATCCAGAAGATTCACCGCGTGTTCGCACTTTTTATCTGGTTGTCGTCTAGCGAGCCGATGTGTCGGGACAATCTGTTTCGTCGTGTGTCCAAGGGAGGGGTTGGACTGTCGCATCTTTTCATTCGTCAAACTGTGTCGCGGTTTCTTTTTCTGCGTGACCAGCGACACCCCCTTTTACGAACGATGTTTCAGACAAGGATCAGGGACGCCCTACCGTCCTTTTTTGTCGCGTCAGACTCGGGGGCCCCAGCCAAAACAGTTGGGTTTATAAAGGAAGTTATAGAAGCCTTTTATTTTTTGAACGTAAGATTTTCACGGGAATATTTATCAACAGTAACGCGCAAAAAGTTGACGCGCGACCTCCTTGAGCTGTTATTCCCTGCTCCGTTGTATAGACTTCCTGATGTTTCGTGTCCGGGACAAGATGTTCTTGCCCGGGTAAAGAAAATGTGCGTCCCGCCTTGTGTCAAAACCTTTTCCTTCCGCCTCCATAGCGAAACGTTGCCGGCGAAGGTATGGCTTGGAAGACGAGGCATTTACGTCCCATGGAGTGTAAATTGTCTACTTTGCAAACAACCGGAGACGATTGAACATGCATTCTTGTACTGCTGGGATGCAGTGTTCTTCTGGGACGTTTTGCAACGGACTTTGAAAAAGGATTTACAGGTCAATCCTTTTTCAATTCGCTTCCTCCCGGTGGAGAAGCATGAAAGCATTCCCTATGACATGTTTATGGTATTAGGATTGCATAGCCTTTGGAAGTCTCGTATGTCGGGGCGCCACGCGGAGCAGCACCCTAAGTCGGCCCGCCTGTTTTTGTCGAACTTGTTGTCCAATTGAAGAGCGTTGTTGAACGTTTTGAAACCCCGCCACACTGGGTCAACCTGTTAGAAGAGCTAACAGGAATGAAGGAATTTTAATGCTCCTGACGGCTCCAAGTTGGAGTACATGGGTTTTTGATATGTAATGTGCGACTTGTGCGCAATAAAGAAAAGAAAAAAAAAACAGTCTACCTAGTCGAACGGTTAGAACGCCGGGACATGTCATCGCGGCGTGTAAGTTCCGGGATCGAATATCGGCCCAAACGTTTTCTTTTTTTATTCTGCGCGTGTCTTTTTTTAATTTTTTAAGTGTGATCTTTTTTTATTAATCATCCACTAAGACTACTGCGCCTTACGCGGTTCTTACTGTTTGCCCCACCTGTTGGGACGACAAACCGGAAGAAAAAAAAAAGATTACGGTAAGCCAAGTTAACGCCCTACTACAATCGTTTCATAATGTTCATTAAAGGAAACTAAGATCAAGCGAAGTTAACGCTCGAATATGAGCGTTTCATAAGGTTCATTAAAAGGACACCAAGATTACGCTATCGGTATGACTTTCACACAAACGGGGCCGAAACAAGCATCCTTTCTCAGCAACTACAATTTTATGTGTTTTTAAATATACAACGCTCTTGCTACGACTCTTTTCAAAACCAGGACGCGCATATCACACTGCAGTCGTGTCAATTAAGAAAAAGGTTAAACGAAATAAACACACAAAAAAAAACGCGCAGAATAAAAAAAAAAAAAAAGCGTTTTCGCCGTGATTTGAACCGCGAACTTTCACGCCGGGACGCGAAGTCCCGGCGCTCTAACCGTTCGACTGCAGCAGACGCTGCTAGCGCCGGCGGTGACACTGATATATAAATACACAACCACCGCATTCGTTTTGCATGGTTTTTTTCTTTATTTTGGCTTATGTTTACTTTCCCTCGCCGTAACTTTACCTGCCGCTCCTAACGTATGATGGGGCGGTCAATTCGACTCCAGTTGAAAGCCTCTGCAGTCAGTTTCTGCGAGCGAAATTTGACTGTTATACTCGAAACGGCACGCACTTCTCTTCCATTAAGCAGAACGCTAGGTACTTCCTTGTCCCCATGGAACTTGTCACGTGACATAAAAAATCCCTCTTGGCCGCAGCCGCAGCCGCGGCCACAAGATGAGCAAACCGGCCCTGGCCTCCCTCGTAGATTGGAAGGAAGTAGGCGCAACGTGTGTTGCGCGTCTCAGCCACTGGGGAGCAGGACCACGGGCACGTGGATGCGCCTCCCCCTCCCCCCCCCCCCCCCCCAAAAAAAAAAGGAACCTAAAAAGGCGTGCAGATGGAGCGTTTCTACAGAACGCGGTAAAATGCTGACCTTGCGTTATATTAATCTGAAAGGTATTGATTTAGTGGTTTCCGATGCTGCTCAGCAAATTTCTAATTGGAACAATATGCCTATTTGCACTAATAAAAAATATAATATAACAAATTTACTTAATTAGCCGACTCATATTTCCGACTGTTTCCCTATACTATGTCCCCCTTGCGTATAAGTCCCCTGCACAAACCGCATAAGTATAGCTTTCACGGCTTTTTTTAAACAAATCTGAAAGAATAAAAAGAAAACACACTGTATATTTTTTCTTAAGTTCTTTGGAGGACGTTCAGAAAAACGCCGCATCCTAGCAATCCAGGAAAACAAGTTCTAAGGTCTCGGGTTTTTACGCAGAAAACAATTCAATTTTCAGACCACGCTACTGGTATTTTCCTTTGGACACTAACCAGGCTTTGACAGAGAGCGTTTCACTGTGCAGTTTAAAGAAGGTGCTTTTCCTCATGGGGGGACAAGCATCTTCTTGACTCGTTTCAAAAATGTCTTGTCCTGGTGCGGCACTCTACAAGGATCGCTACAAAGGACCAGAAAACAGCCCCTCGCTCAGATCTCTGGACAACCGTAGAGCTACTCCACAACGTTAACAATAATCTGTATGCTTGTTTCGCTGCACGCGCTCTGTGGAAAACAAATATTTTGCAGTCCTCCGTTAATCCACAGTAAAGTTAGAGCGATAGCTGAAACACGTCCGGGAGAAGTCGTTGAACGCCGGCGTTTAGCATTCGGAACAAAATAGGTATCTGACCATCTTGTTCCGAACGCTTTGTTTCTGTTTTGGCTTGGAGCGCGAGAGAGGGCGTCCCCCAACCACGAGCGCTTGGCATTGACAGCGCCACAAGTACATTTTGTTCATAGCTATTTTTTTCTTCAATGTACGTGCATTGGGCATCTGTTTCTTCGGTGGCGCTAGAGTGCCTTGATACACTCGCGCGCTTTTGCTTAAGTGGAGACATCTCAGCCATTTTCCCGCCCAATCGTTTTTTTTTTATTCATTTTGAAGTGCGCGCAATTCGGTGTCACTCAGCTCGAGCGCGTAGCTTTGGCTAATGCATAGACGCCATTTTAGCGCCCAAGTCACGCACCGAGTGCGCGAGAGCGTCACGCGCTGGCCCATTCAGGGCAACAATGAATGTCTTCACCCTGAGACAGACAGACATGTAGGCACCCTAGGTGGCGCCATCCTATGGTTCCCTCTTCTGTCGTAATTATTTTGGGAACAACACATTCCACGGTGTTTGTAACGAGCACGGTGGAAGCCTTAAATCACAGCGCCCTCAAACCTACACTCGAAACACCGTCAAAACTAAAGTTCTTACCATTGCACTTATTTCCCTCAATGAGAAATCCTTTGCTGACGGCTTAGGCAGCGCTCGACCAATCATGGTAGACCAAGCACAGCGACGCTTTCGATGGCTAACGTCGCCATATTGAACGGGTTGTTAACGCTGTGACGTAGATCCATGCACTCTAAGAAAAAAATGGAGGAAAAACGTAGCAACGGCGCGCCTCCCTTCCTTGTACTGACGCGCCCCCAAACGGACACAGGAAAAGGGGAGGAACGAAACGTTTTTCTCTTCCTCCAGGCAGACGGGAGAAAGCTTTCGCCCTCCCGACTCATTTTCTTTCGGTTTCGTTTTTCGAGCAGGTAGCGCACGTTGTTTAATAAATAGCTGTTGAGTTGATTGAGCTTCAACGGCAGCATCTTCCGTCTTCTAGTCTAAACCTGTCAAACATTTGGGCTGCATTGACGTTTTTATCACCCATTTTATCAAACGAACAAACGAAGCCGCTAGAAACAGCGTAATTCCAAAGCAGTGCCAGCATCGCCACGTACAGTGGGTAGGATGGCCCTCTCCGGATTGCGGGACTCGCGCGGCACGGAACTACAGTTGCGAAACCACGCGGAACTGTGTCGACGTTTTCGATGTTATGGAAACCGCAGGAACTACGTCCAAGACAGGCAGGTTTTGCTGCCGGCTGCCTGGGTGCCTTCCGTGCTGAGTTCGGTTCTGTTTTCCGATGCCGAGTGCAACCGGCTTTCAATGTTGTTCTGTATTTGTGCGTTTCAGCAACAGCAACATCGTGATGACAGTGTTGTGGCTTGTGAACAAAAGACTGGAATTATCGCGGATGTGAACGTGAGTTCGCGTATCAGTGGTGTAACAACAAGATGAGATCGTAAACTGTCGGGCATTGATGCCGCTGGTCGGGCCGTGATCTGACGGGGCGGGGTGTCGCAGGTGGACCATTCCGCTTTACATTAAAAAGCTTAATAGCACTTGTGGGATTACGTGCAATCCATCAACGTGCAGATAGTCATGTTGGAACGCTGGTCTGAACAGTATAAGCTCCTATCCTACAGTGGCCAATGTGACTGTCGGTTGTCTCGTCCCCGAGAGCGATTGCGCTCTGGGGCAAGGACAACAGTACGAAACCGTGACGAAAAGGACGTATTTTTACAGTGTCGAATTTTATCATTAAAAAACAATAGTAGGTAAAATCGAAAAAAAAGCTACCCTTTATTTTGCTGTTTAAATCTACTACGGTTCCTGGAGAAACTGCCCTCCAAGTGGCGCGCTGGGATGAGCGCTAGACGTTTTCGGGCTCGCCACGGCGTAGCTCCGTACACTTAACACCTGCCGCAAGTCGCGGCTTTGACTGCATTCAAATTGATCGAAAAGCGAGTTCTCAGCCCGTGAAACATCACTTCCAGCTGAGTGAATATCCGCTCCACAGAGATTAATGCAAGACGGCAATTGCAGCTTTGTGCGAACAGCACAAATAGAAAAACAAACGCTACAATAGAAATACAGGCTACGACGTGCCGTGCGGGGAAACAAACTCATGGCTTCGAACCGCATTGGAGCGGCTTGCTTTATTGGCTTTCAAATAATTACCGTATGATCCAGCGTTTGCTTTTTAATAGGAGATTCATCCCCCGAGCCATTCAAAATACTCTCAGAGGTATGACATTGCTGGAAAAAAATCAACATGCTGGGAATATTTTTTATTGCTTATTCAGTCACCGAGAAATTCCGTCCGTTCAAAACGACCAGTATAAAAGACGGAAACGCAGAGTACGTGTGCAGTGTTCGCGTTAGTGTGGTGTTCCGTTGTACTGATATTTGTGCGTGCCGTGCATGTGCTCAATGTATGTTCACCTGATGCTTCTCATAAGCGTAATGTGTGTACAGTAGAGGATTCCCAAGCGCAATAATGGCCTGAAGAAATAAAAATATTTTTTGTAGCCCCTGAATTGGGCGGTACCTAGCGACACCTAGCCTAGCTACTTGCAATTACTCTGCTTGACCCCGCCATCAGGTGGCTAGCGATTTAACCTTCTTTCATGCTACGCGATAAACAACGGCTTCGAGTTTGTTCTTCCGAGAGCGGCTTTTGGTTTCGCGGATTGAGTTTGCCCTTCTTCGTGATGTGCGGTTGACAAAGGAATTGTGACTCGAGGAACACCAAAGGTAAGACGCAAAGTGCGCTAAGTAACTGGGTATCGGCTGTCTCCGTTTAACATCGCCGTGCTGTCGACGAGAAGACTGAATAACTGCTTTCGAAACGCAAGTTTCTGTACCTGAGGGGGGGGGGGGGGGGGGGGTGAATCTGGCTTCGGAAATAAACACAGTTCGCGGAAAGCTCGTGTTACGCTTTTATTTGCTGCTCCTCTCGTCCCGTAGAAGAGCCGTAGCGTCCTCGTCAAGCGTTATTGGGCTCGATTTGCTCGATTCGGGGCCGCCATATTGAGATGCAAGCGACGGAGGAACTTTGCTCCCCTCCTTCAGGGACGAAAGTTTCTCCCTTTTTAAAGGAACATAGGTTACTAGACCGCTCCTCCCCTAAGGGAGGACTATCCATACACTTTTTTCTAAGAGTGTGGTAGCGTCTCCGCTTCACACGAAGATGACCCGTGTTGATTCTCGCGGACGGCGGGCGATCTTTTTCGAGGGTTTGGCAACATGAGGACGAACGTTCTACAAAGCCAACTACAACATCAACAACTACAACCACTACTAAGACACTAAAAACTACTACGATAACAACGGACGTCATTTCCAGTGGTGAGAAGAGCCCTCTATCCCTGTAAAATTAGCAGATGACAAAAGGCCGTCGTAGCAATCTCAATGCCTTGAGCTCGTGCCGGGATACGCGCTTTCGCGCGCCCCGGAACAACGAAGAAACAAAAGCGTTGAGAACAAAATGGTCAGATGTCAATTTTCTTCCGAACGCTTTTGTTCGTGCACCCCACGGTTTGTGAACTCGACGCCGCTGCCCAATGACTTCGCCGTGGCATGCCGCAGCTATCGCAATGACTCACAGTAGATTACCACAGGACTGCTCAGTTCTTAAAGGAAGCTAAAAAGGTCATCGAAAAAAAATATCAATTAGAGTTGAATTTCGTAGTATTTTTATCCAGTGAATCTGAACCATCACGCTGATTTCCCTCAAAGATGGAACTAAACGCGGGAAACACGAAAATCGTCTGACCAGTCGTTACGTCATACCAAGATCTTTCGGCCGCCAAGTGCGTGTAGCTCGCGTGGGTAGCGCGTGCGCAACGGAGCTGAAGTTCGTCTGCTTCTTTGTTGCAGTGGCTGTGGTTACGTCAGAACGCCGAGTTCCGATTGGCTCCAATTTAATCATAGCTGTTAGACCTCAAAGCAAGCTGCCTTGAGATCTTCCCACTATTCTTGATCGTCTTTTTTCGACCTTTTTTCAAAATAGCGAGAGTGCGAGCACATAGCTTAGGAATCTGCTGAAGATGCGCAAAAGCAGAAATTAAAAAAAAAACAAAAAAAAGAAACAACAAAAAAACAATGGACACGACGTTACGCTCCGGAAAGGGGGGCGCTCAGCGGGATTCTGAAAATGATTTTCTCCAGCCTTCCTGCACCGAACTGAAAACCAATCTCAACATTCGTAATCCTAAAGACAAATGAAGTCGATTCAAGTGTCTTTTTCTCAAATACAAAATCGCTTTCGTTTCTCTTCAACGCGTAACGTTCTGTGGCTAGGTGTTGGACATTTCGTGATGCGGTGGAAATTAACTTTCAGCTGAGAGTCAGCTATCTCGTCTGTTTTTACTTTGTCTTTGTTTTGTCGCGTTCTTTTAAACCAAGATGCCCAGATAGAGGCCCAGCCGTGAGTCCCGACACTGATTGGTTGTCGGGTGGGAGAGGAGCAGACTTGGCAAGTAATCCGTTACAAGTAACGCATTACTTGTAATCTGTAACGTTTTCAAATAATTTTGTCATTGCGACGTTACTTTTTTTGCGGCAGCGATTTTTAATGTAATTCCGTTACAAAATTTACTTTAAAAGTTACTTTAATTACTCGTCATTTTGGCCCAGCGGGTGCAAACCGCCGCTTTACCAAAGTTCAAAAACGAGCGCTCTCGCCCATGCATTTTTCTTTGCTGCATGCAACTATACTCCGTTAATGCATAAGCTGGCAGTGCTTTAAAGTTACAGGCACGAGACCTCATCTTTGAAACGTTTCGCTCACGCTTAAAAGGCCCGTTTCCAAAGAGAGCTGTCGTATATCGCGTCTTTACCTCCGAATCTCCTAGTGGAGGTAGACGCTGCTACTGAGCATGCGCACCGCTAGTTCTGTCTGCAGAATTCCAGGGATCATTTCAGGTCGCCGCAAGCCAGAGGGATGGCGGATGTGGTTGCAGCTTTCGCTGCTATGCCAGCTTACAGCTGAACGGAGGGCACCTACATTATTTCGCTTAGATACGCTATTCTATTCTTACAGGACCTACCCTACTGCGGGCGTATGAACAATGGAAAGCAGTGTTGCTGAACTTTTTTTCAAAGCTATAAAATTGTTTCTATTGTTTTCTAGATAAGTGTACGGAAAAAGTAACGGAAAATTAATTTCTACCGTAACGAGTAAAGTAATCCGTAACGTTTGAGATAAATTATTTGGTAACGGTAATCCATTCGATTTTAGGCACCCTAATTTGTAATTGTTATCCACAACATTTTTAAAGTAACGGGCACACGTCTGTAGAGAAGAAGTGAGGGGCTAGACACTGATTGGTTCGAATTAAGACGGGACAACTCCCGTCTTTTTTTTTTGCATTTTTTATAAATTTTTTAATTACAATTTTTAACCTTTGGTCTATTCGCAGCCTTGCACAGCAAACCTTTATTTTTAAGGGCTTATCGGCATAAAAAAACACATTTTGATCAGAATATCAAACAAAAATATTCATTGATTTTGCTGGCCTGCATATCACTCAAATTATTTTCCTATACTTCTTGCGGGTAGACATATAAAATACTTGTGCAATATAAACTAAACAGTACTAGCATGTGATTAACCTCAGGTACTTAAACAAAACAAACACACTTAGTAAATATGTAATCAAACATCAAAGAAAGAAAAAAAAAGCAGAAGGACAAGTAAAAGAACACGGACACTGCGCTGACCCACGACTTACTCTTCATTTTCGTATTCCTGAAAATACAACTAAATAAACACGATGAACACAGGGGGAGGGGGGGGGGGAAATCCCACATGTAGGGCATGCTCACTGTTATATTCCATCTGAAAACTTTCTAACAAAAAAGTACTGTTTTAATTATATGTTTACTATGCAGCACCGACTAGACCACCTCAAAACCTTACTGCAAAATAACTTAGTTGGAGTCATCTTATGCCAACATTGCATGCGTATCCTCCTATTTGTGTGCACTCCTGTGACGTAAACTATTTGCCTCTGCATGTCCGGACAGAAACCTCTCCAAACTCAGCTACTTTCACAATCCCGGAAAAGAGCCGCTCCTGACCTGGACAGTGGGAGATGTTATTGACAGAGCGGCAGACACCGTCGGGGATGTCACAGCCATTGTTACCACTCATCAGAACATCCGCAAGACCTATACGGAATACAAGAAAGATGTGAGTGCATACCCGGACTTTTTCTTCATCTTGAAGCCCATTTCGAGCTTTTACCGTGGCCGGAGGCCTTCATATGGTACGGGTGTCATCCCTTTCTTTGGCGCCGCTGCTCTGCTCAGCAAACATTTCTATGACTAGCAGTGTATTACTCTAAATCTTACTAATTATTCAATACGGAACGCTTGACGGGGGCGCAAAATATCCCAGGTTTTGTTGTTAACTAAGACCAAAACAATGGAATGCAAACTGGTTAAGACCGGCCATTGATACAAAACTTCGGAATGCCGATTCTTCAAAACTGGCGACGGATGCGCATAAACATGCCTGAAGGGAACATTAAAGAGCTTCAAAAGAAACTCCATTAAAGAAGGTCGTTCTGGCATTTTGTATTTTGTTTGGTTTTTTACCTGTATAAGCTAATCAAATTTTTAGCCCGGTTTTACTCTTACAGACGCGCTATTTATTATCGCTAAATTAAAAATAGCTACTGAAGAACGTAAATGGAGGTTATTCCGAAAGCAACATTTAAATTTTACGGCGATTTTTATTGGGTGCATGGTTTACATTAACGTGCAAATCAAGCACGCAATCAAAAAAGCGATAACAACAAACAATGGACGGGTTTTTGTGTTTCGCATGACCTTACCCGGCATTCATTTCACACCATCAAACTTTTTTTAACCTCTCAGAAAAAAAAACTAAAAGTGTAGTAACTTCGCGAGAAAAAATAAAATATTGTGGCTTGCCATTCGGACTTTTAGTTAGGCTGCGTCTAATAATGTGTTTAACTAAATTTGAACCAAATCAGTTCCCATGAAAGTACAACTCGCCGCAATGTCCCTGGTCTGAATGGCGCCCGCCAAGTTTCTCTTTGAATTGATTGCCACGCGGCATTCGAAGCACGAATGTCGCGGCGACTCGCGTTCGAATCTTCATTCAGACTATCTTTTGTATGCCGCCTAAGCAGCGTGACACCGGCTTTAAGAAATCGTAAAACCAGGGCAAGCCCTTAGGAGAGAGATATTATGAAATGGGTGTTTGACAGGTGCCTTAAGCCTTCAAAAACGGCAAAAAACAGCCTGATTTCCAAAAAAAAGTAAAAAAAAAACTAATTGAATAACCACAACAAACAACCAAGATCATAACAATAAACGACAAAAACAAAAAAACAGCGCGAAACACAGAAGGACGAAGCTAAAAAATAAAAACACGCAGTGCTGGCTATAAGAGAACTTTTATCTTGAAAGCAACGTTAAAATAAAAGCATCGGGATAGAACGCGGGAAAAATATTCCAGACAAGACAACCCCCAGCAACTGCCATTAACTGCCACCAACAGCCATCCCCCCCCCCCCCCCCCAAAAAAAAAAGAAAAAAAAGAAGCAAGGCTTTACATAGGTGCCACTCCTCATAACATTAGACTTTTCATCAGTAATATCCCTCATCCAGTTCCACGCCCTGACTAGATGAAAAACCACATTTACTTGCCTTGGCAGAGTTGTACTTGCGTCGTGCTATGATCCAAAAATCTTAACGGCAGTTAAAGGGAATCATTCGCGCGTCACTTAATATGTAAAACTCGCTGAACAATCTTGCGTTTTAATAGTACATAGAAGTTTTAATGTTCTTGTGTTTATTAGTTTGTGGGGGAGGTAAGTGGTTATTACAAAAACACAGTGAGGGCAGAGAAACCCCTATTATTTCTATTGAGAACGCCTAGACATTATTCATAAAATAATAATTCACAGAAATAGTACGTACCATCATCCAAACGCCAAAAACATTGCTTCTTCCTCCAACCACAAAATCTTGTAAGAACCATAGTTTGCAAATTATATGAACAATCTAAAAAAAAAAAAAAAAAAGAATCCTTTTTTTTTTTTGTGAGGGAAACAAGTATAGATCAAAAAGTGCTTTAATTTCTAGCTAGGTAATAATGCAATTTCGTTTAGTTCTGATTTGCTTGCAATGGGATAGTACACATTCCACTTTTTCTATCTTTATGGCACGTCCTACACATTCAATAAAGGACGAACAAAGTGGAAGGTAAAGAAAGCTCATTGATCCTACTTGCTCAGAAGAACCACGCTTGTCACTCGTGGTCAGCCATATGTAATTCTTTCTGGCTTGATGTTTATTTTATTTAAATACAAAAGAAATGTACATAGAATACACCAAATGCCAGACAACTCGTGAATAAAACATATGAACGAAATATATTTTCAGAATAATGTTTACGGGAAAGGTTTGATTTTAATCATCGTAGTAAAACCGGTCTGGTTTAAATCACGATTTCAATCATAATTAAAATCATCTTGATTTTTATTCTCCACCCAGGCTTCCAGTGCTCTTTGAGATTTCCGAACGGTGTTAACCTGGGTAGGCCAATTACGACTCTAGATGCCTGATTATTGCGTACCTCCAGTTTCTACTACTGTCCCTCGGTTAGATTTAGTGAGCATCGCCAAAGCAGATTATCGAGATCACTAGATCCACGACGATCCCGCGCCCCACCGTTTCGTCCGCGCCACCCCTGGCGCTGCAAATCCTCTGGATGACGTTCAAGACGGCGTGGCATTACTGGGAGACCTTAGATCTGCGAATTCTATTAGAGCCGTCTCCGTGAAAGTGCGGTCTAAGAATTTAGACAGAAGGGGTCGACTCAATTCTCTCTCCATCCAGAGCGTAACTCGTCTTCTCCTGCGAAGCCTTGAGGCGCACGCTGTCGAGATGACTTGATACGATGTTCAGTCCACGCCCGAGCGTCCCTTGTTGTCGCACGTTCCCCTTGATCGTCTATAGAGAGACGTCGTCTGCATAGATGGTAAAGCGGAGATGTGGTACCTTCTGTAGTCTGCGAGGGAGTTCCGCAATGACTAGGTTGAAAAGCTGGGGCGACAGGACAAATCCCTGCGGCACCCCGACTCCATTAGTCGTGTGCTTTTCGAGATAATCGCCGATCCTGACCGCGAAGGTGCGCGCCTCCAGGATCAATTTCGTAAATAATAGCGTCCAGCCCTCAACCGCGAGGGCGACCGCTTCTTGAATAATCGTCCAGTGGTGAACTCAATCAAACGCTTTCCGGACGTCCATGGACACGACCGTCCTGATGTCAGAGACATTTGGCGTCGGCTTCTTGGTGAGGTCCCGGGAGATCAGCAGAAGTCCCTCCTCCGGGGCCAGATTAGGCCGGAGGCCCGTCTGGGCCAGATTGAAGGCTCCGGTTTGCTTCAGTACCATACGATTCAGGAGATCAGCATCCTCACCTCCTAGCTTGCATACGCACGAAATGAGGTAGATCGGCTTGAGTAAGTGAGGGTACTCTGCTCCCTTACTCGTTTGGGTATCGGCTTTACAGTGGAATGTTTCCACGGCTCTCGAACGTTCCGGCTGCCCCACGCCTCGTTGACGTAATCAAAGAGCTGACTTCGAACACGCCAGAATGATTACGCATCAGGGACACTTTGACGCCGTCGGGTCCTGGGGAGCTGTGCAACCTTCAATGATGCAGGGCCTCTTTCAGCTCGCTCATAGTTAACGGCTGATTCTTGGGTTCCTCTTCGTTGATCGTGACTAGCTCGTATGGGTTACTTAAGGCGGTGAGTATCCCAGTGGTGACAGTCTGTGGGAAGATCGCGTCGCCCGCCTCTATCGCCAGTGTCTCTACCGCCATGTGTACTTTTAGGGCCAGCGCGAGCGGCACAGTCCTCTCTCTCCTTCGGTCTAAGATGGCCCGGATGCGTATTTGTAAACGGTGGACGATGTGCGGCATAGCAACGCAGCTCGCACCGGACTGGTCGCTCCTCGATAAGGACGCCGCGTGGTTGTACTTAGCAACGCGCGGCTGCTGTGCCGGCAGGCAGGCGTTGCGCGTGTATAACTGGTTCGCGTGAATGAGTCGCCAGAGATTCGCCGCGAAGCGGCGTGAAAGCGGAGGGTGAGAGGGGGAGGGGGTGTAGGTTCAAAGGCGTCCCAGATATCTGCGCGAATCAAAGCCCACTGCGGGCCGGTGCAGAAACCGCGCGTTGCTGTGTGTGACGACGCAGCGTCCCCTTCGAGGAGCAGCCAATCCGACGTCCGCGGCGTTGTATGCGACGCACCGCCCACCGTTTATAAATACGGGGTCCGGATAATGACGCGTAGCTTCTTGATGAAAGATCGTCCAGACAGCGAGGTTCTGAAGTCCAGCCGGTTATTGAGGCTAGAACGATGTCTCTGAAGGATTTGGCGCCTTTCTGTACCGTTGCAGCACGCGCAGTCTCCTGGACCACAGGTTCACGAGATGAGTGCCAGATGGTGGCAATTCGGGCGCTAAGGACTTTTTGGTCCTCGCCGCTTCGAGGGCTTCCATAAAGACGGTCTTCGAACACGACGCTGTGCTTTTGTGACGTTTTTGTTTTTCTGTAGCAATGCCAGTTAACAATATGTACGAATCATTTTCCGGGCTTCGCCGCGCGGGACCCGCCAGAAACTCCACTACCCATCGAATCCGCTTTAGGTTTCCACGAGGGGCTCGCCACGTGCTTGTTGGTGTTCTGCGTGAGGTCAAACGTGGTCTGACGTTGCTTCGCGCTCATTCCCAGACTCGTATTTTCCACCTGGATATTCATCAAGGCGTACTATTGCTGCACCATATCGTCCAATAAGGCTCAACCTGCCAAGCGGAACCACGAAGAACGACACATCGTTCTGCGTGGTTCCGCGTGAATAACGCAATGCGGAGACGGCCGTCTTAGCCCAGTGTACGTAGCACTGCTGTCGCTGCTCCGGAACTTCTCTGTTTCTATCCGTTTCGTTTGCTCCTTTGATAAAATTAGTGGTAAAAACGGCAATGCAAGCCAAATGTTCGGCACGTTTGGACTGGAAGACGGAATTACAGAGGGCATTTGCTACCGCTAAAGCTCAATTAACTCAACAACATGTATTAAACAATGTGAGGACGAAACCGAAAGAAGGTGAGTCGGGAGGTCAGAAGCTTTCTCCCGTCTGCCTGGAGAAGGAAAAAAAGACGCTTTGTTCCTCCCTTCTTCCCTTGTCCGCTTAGGGACGCGTCAGTAGAAGGCGAGAATACGCGCCGTTGCTACATTTTCCTCCATTTTTTCTTAGAATGTAGGTGCTCCCATATTAGAAAAGAGTTTGTTTGTAAAGCCGCGACGACAGTTACGGTCAAGGAAACAATTGGAAGCGATTCCATGACAGACTGATATGAATCCATCTGATATTCATTTGCTAATGTGTTCGAATCTTTTGTTACTTCCTTGCTTTGTAGACCAGAAGTTTAGAAGTTTTAGCAAGCGGCCATATTTTGCCGACACGGGGGTCGGATGGAGTGAGCTTTGCGGAGACTGCAGTTTTGCGGGTACTGCAATGCTATCCAGAATATTAGTTCCATTATATTCGGTTTAAAACCCATACATTAAGGCGAAACACACAGCACGCCCAAAGAAATCGTGTAGGTTTTTCATATGGAGGCGTATCACTACGATTTCCGTAGTACCAAGCGCCGTATGCGCCGTCCGGTGTCAAGCATCGAGTATCGCTCGCGTCTGCTTGCGAAGACTAAAAATATTTATTCTATTGAAAGTGTGAAAGCGCGTCTCGCGGCTTCCGAACTGCCACCGAAGCACTTGCTAAAACAAGAAATGACGAGAAAAAACAAGACAAAAACGAAAAGAATCTTTTAGCCTTCCCATTCTGGGGAAGAAGGAAGACCAGCGAAGCTGTGCTACGGTGGGGAAGAAGTGATGGCCGGCCGGAAGTCGGCAAGCCAGAGTGGAAAGGCTGGGAAGGTTGCCGCCATCTATGAGCTAAGGTGGCAACCAAACAGCCGGCAAGCCGGTTGCCTGGTTGCCGACGTCGCTCATTGATGGCGGGAGCTGTCCAGAGTGTTGTTTCGAGGTTTATTTGCTGGCGGACACGATCTGGGGAAACTAACCTTTAACAAACCCGCTGTAAATATATATATATATATATATATATATATATATATATATATATATATATATATATATATATATATATATATTACAGGCACGATTTTACCAGACATCGGCACTGCTTTTGGGCGTCTTGCAGATGGAAGGTCACTTTGAATATGCAGGTATGCCTTCGCAGTATGAGACAGCGCTTGGGAAATGTACTTTATAAACGCCATACTCTTGTTAAAATTCGTTGCCTGAACCAAGGCCGGCGTCAATGATAATCCTGTGAGAAGCTTGATTGGGGTCACCCTACTTAGCTCTAGGATTCTACGGTGTCCCTGAGCTGGAGAGTCAATAACGCGCAGGTTCTTCACTTTTGGAGTTATATATGACTTGCCTGTAACGACATCGCATGCTGGCAGATAATGACAGAAAATGGCAGACAACGGCGGATAATGGCAGATGATCTGAGGTTAGTGGAAGCTATATAGAAACATACCGCTGGTGTATTCAGCTTCTCTGACATCTAGGATAACTTGGAGCCTCCTATAGTCTAGGCGCTGTTTCCGGGAGAAGCCATAGGCCATGCAAGTGTTCCCAAAATCGCTGCGCAGATTTCATTGCAATACGATAGCATATCACATCTTCTTGTACAGCGTTCCTGCGAGTGCGGGCCTCAACTTCTTACCAACGTAGAAAGAAGCTCGTTTGCAGGCTGCAGACATCACCAATCTGCCTACCCCCTCAATGGGGAGCGCCTTTTAAATCAGTCCCGTGAAGCGGTCCATCGCAGTCATCACGTCACACTAGAACCACAGGCATTCACGGAGACTAGACGGCACGCCGAACGAGTGGTTAAGGAAACGCTTCTCAAAGGCAGTTCTTGGCCCGCACGTACGTGTGTAATTATTCGCCATGCACCGTTCGTAACTCATGCTCCTCTCGCCTGCTTGGCGTCCCCCTTCCGGTGTAATCAAAGTTGCCTCTCTTCACACGCTTCGCGAGACAGCTTCGTCCGCTTGACGTCCTGCTTCCGTTGCAGCCGATGTTGTCGTTCTGGTCAATTTCACACGCCTTGTTGCTCATTGATCCTCCAGATATAACCAAAAGCACATAAAGGAATTCACTTGCAGTTCAAATAACATTTTTGCTGGCCATAATGTTTTCTTTCTTTCTTAAAAAAAAATTGATGTACAGTCGTATACTCGCTTAAAATATATTTTGAGGTACTTTTTGGGCTCGAATATTGCAAGGAAGCTTTTTTTACGCGAATTTTAATGCATCCTCCTGTTTAGGCCTGCCTAACGGTGCAAAATAATTTAAAAATGAAAGAATGGGGATAAGCATAAGCAGGTGCAAAATAAATCGAAAACATATTTTTTCATCGGCAACGAATAAAATAATTGTTATACGATTTTTCTTACAGGTAGATCAGCTAGCTGCGAGCCTGGTCTCCCTCAAACTTCCGGTGGGTTCCAGGGTTGCCATTCTCTCTCCAAGGCTTTATGAAGTAGCGCAGCTAATTTATTCTGCATCCAAGGCGGGACTTGTTATGGTAAATACGATTTAGGTATTTCGTTGTATGGGCTTAGGGCATTAAAAACCACGCGCATTAATTCACCCTGGCTTCCCTTCGTTTTGATATCTAGGTTGGCATCCACGCATTCTGCACGCTTTCTGAACTCGAGCATTGCTTGAATAAGGTAAGTCATCTTCAGCTGGTATAAGTATTCTTTATTTTTTTGGACACGTGTACAACGGGGACCTCCATCCGCGGAAAAATGTGGTCCTGAGCGAGCTACATTGAACCAAAAAAAAATCTCGTGAAAAACTTTCTTGAATTACGCCGTTACCGTAAAGCTCAACGCTGTAGAGAAACCCGTCATCTCGTGGTAAGAAGCTAATCTTCCTCCATGTGTACTGGCCTAGGAGGGATGCCTTGCTCGTTTACTCGACTGACAGTGAGCTTCAAACGCAATCTGTGCAGGGGCAAGATTTCATGCGAAAATCTTCACGCCCTAGCTTAACGGAAAATTTTCGCACGCAGGCCAAAGCAGAATAAAGCATGTATAGCTCATAGCAGGCGATGCAGAAGCACACACACCAGGAGGCATTCTTAGTCATGATTACACATACATTATTAAAATCAATCGTAATGATCGATATTTAACGAACTGCTCAGCGGGAATGGAATCTCGGGGAGTGCGTTTTGCTGCTTGACGAGTTTGCTCGGCGCCACGTCGAGGATGAGAACGGGGTGGTGAACAGCTAGACGAATGGCCCATTCTCCTAGAAGATAGCCAGCAAGCGCCGAGCGGATTCCTGTGCCTCTCGCCTAATGCGAGCGATCAGCCGTGTGGGTTTTCAGACCGGGGGCTCTAGTCTGGAGCCCCCGGTCTGAAAACCCTGGAGCCTGAAGCCCCCGGCCGATCATGGCGGGGAAATTTCTCAATTGTTTTTTCGTCAAGTGTCCAAATTTATCCTCGTGTGGGTTCACCGGAGCACTCGGCGAGCGGCTTCAACTGTTCTAAGGAAAGGCGGTGGAACTTGAGGAGCGATCAGGAGAAGTTCGCTGCGTCACTCCTTTCCGGAGAAGCTGGATGGTATTCACTCCGAAAATTTAAGTTTAGAACTTTACGACAGCGGTCTTGTCGCTTTACGGCAGCGACTGCTCCATCTGTACTTGACAATATATAGCTTCAAAGATATCTGGCGGTCCTGTTACAAGTGTAGTAAGGATCTGTTTGAAAGACGACGAATCGATACGACGTGGTGCTGAGGTTTCGATGTTGACGCCGAAAAAGAGTAATCGTGGTACTTTTTGTGGATGAAGAACAGTAATGAGTACTACGCTTAATTAGGATGCCCTCATTGTTCCGTGTGAAGGGTAAGTCGGTCGATTGCCTTATAAACAAGGGCAGTAAATATATCCCGCACTCGTCCAGCACGACTTTGGTGCTTTACGAGGGGATGTAAAGGCATCGGAGGGTGGGTGCTGGTGGAGAGTACAGGCGCATCGGGGCTGAAGCAGCGGAAATGAGATATGGCAGCTGGGCTGCAAGCAAGGAGGCCAGCTGCGTCTGCTACAATGTGTGCCCCTGAGAGCCGTCGCTCTGCCATTCCCAGCGTTGCCGGATGCTTTAAAATCTGCGAGCGCTGGCTATTTGCAGGGGGAAGGGTCTATAGGTATAACTAATTGGATCCCGCCCTTGGCAAAATGCAATACACTAAATGAATACTTAGAATGCTAAAATTGTGCTTTTAGTAGAGCAGCTTATTCACAGTATACTTGTGCAGCTTACTTATACTATATGTGTACTTGTAGAGCAATTTACTTATAGTATAAATGCACTGCTAGACTTCTGAAAGGACACTTGCAAATATAAATCTTATACATTTACTTAGGCATTATTGTAATGCATTGAGACCAGTATCAATTTACTAAAGTAATCTACTGAAACAAACTCTTGTGCATTCTCTTGTAAGTCAGCTACAAGCATAATACAGCGTGCTATATAATGTTGTAAGTATGGTATAGTGCAGTGAAATATTACTTTAAACTCATTTAAAGTGTACGGAGTATATATTAATATACTCTGGAGTTATTTGACAATTACTGGGGGTACATGTCGAATCGATAAACTGTGAATTCCGTATTTGTGTTGTCTTCTTGCTCAGTGAGAAAAGGGGATAACAAGGCGACACGTGCAGCTTAGCTAAGTATGTTGAGAACAGTTAATTACTTAAGTGATTTTAACGCTTCTTTGAACTGTAGAAAAAATCTTATATGTATAAGAAATTGCTTTGTCCAATAAACGCATATGATCAAACAAGAGTTAAGAGAGCATAAACAACAATTTAAGAACATGTAAGAATAGTATAGATTATATAAGAAGTTATAAGAAACGTCTTATCAGATTTCCATAATTTCTTATATAACCGTAAATTGTTCTTATATGCTCTAATATGGTTGTTGTATTCCCTTATGAGATGTTATTTGACCACATGCGTTTATCTTGAGAAGAAATTTCTTTCACATGTAAAATATTTTACTAGGGAATTTAGAGCAAGTCAAAGTTAAATATTACTCATTCACCATACACAATTTTTTGCTCAACACACACTGAGGAAACAAGTTTAATATATGTTTAAGCCGTTTCTTAACAGTGAGAGAGCACTTGAACCAATAGATAGCCAAGCCAAATTAAATAATCACATTTAATTTATTGATACGGCATTGCGGAGGTAATCGCAGACAAACTGATTATAGAAGGTTCATATCGCATTGGGCGTTGCTCCAGTGAATATAAACCTCCCATTTCGTTGCGACGTTTTTGTTTTAGATGGCGATATTTATTTCCGACATTATACAATCCGTGGAACGAAGTACAACAACAGGCGAGGAAAAAGGTAGAAAGAAACGCACATTTTACCAATACACGAGCACATTAGTACGGTAAAGTCCAGGGCGAGTATCTTTCTGACTTGCACTCAGCAGGTACCCTTGGGATATTGGAATCTAACTTAGCTTACAGATCCGGAAAAACACCGTGTGGAAACACGAGGCTCATAGGACAAAAGAGCGTACACGCCAACCGGGCAAAAATAAGTCCACTACAAAACCTCGGCGATCAAGTGTTTACACTCTACATATATAAGCCCGGAACCAAGGTACGCGCAACAGAAATCGGATGTGACCCAGGTTCCCTTGCACGAGCATTCACAGCTTAGAAGTTCCATGGTGCCTGAACTGCAACGCCATTTGTTCGACACGAACTATATACTACGTCAAGGAGCTCTTGTTTCTGTCCGCGTGCATGGTGGCTTGTGCAAGCCATTGCCTCCCGAATTCCTAGCGAAGTATATTTTCTAAATAAGGCACCTCGGCTACACGGAGATACGTTCTAACTCGAGCGAGAGAGAAACTCGGTTATTTATATTGATGGTGGG
This sequence comes from Ixodes scapularis, assembly GCF_016920785.2. NCBI lineage: Eukaryota > Metazoa > Arthropoda > Arachnida > Ixodida > Ixodidae > Ixodes > Ixodes scapularis. The sequence goes on along the minus strand of NW_024610026.1, from coordinate 502,637 downwards.
CGTAAAGCACCAATCTTCCCCCTATTTCTTTCCTTTCCTGCCAATGTAGTAAACAAAAGCTACAAAAATACAACTAACAAGCTTAATGCAGGGCGGGAATGTGGGCCGGAGCTTTAATATGGTCCACCGTTCTACGATATCGCCAACCTGCCATAAAAACAAAAACGAATCTTGAAAATGGAAAAAGAAAGCCAACCTCAGTGGCCGGAGGAGGGGCGTTGTTCGCTTTTCACAGTCTTAAAATAAGCATTGAGAATAAATTCACTCGCATTTTTGGCACTGTGACGGTTTCCCCTCGCCACTGTGCATTGTGTTTGCAAATCCAGAAATATTTTTGAACATTTGACGTGAGGAACGTATCTCAAAACTGAAGCTGTAAAGGTCGATGGAAAATTGCTGGAATGTGGTCGCCAGAGTAATAACATAAAAAAAATTCACCCTAGGCCTCACGTCATCGTCGCGGTTTAATACTCCGAAAGCTCGAGCTCCTTGCTTGCCATGCCGCCCGCAAGTTCGTCTGCCTCTTGTGCAGGGGTCGTGGTGACGTCAGAACGCTTAGCTCTGATTGGCTCTGAATGAAAGATAATAAGCAGACCTCAAGGCAACATGCTTTGAGGTCTACCCACTATCCTTCAATCAAGGCTAATCGAAACTCGGCGTCTTTCTGATGTCACCGCCCCCATTGTACAAGAAGCAGACGATTCGCTCGCCGCATTACGCGTCTCGATATAATTTCGTGCCGATTTTATTTACTTTTCGTGAAGCGTGTTGCACGAGTGCCAAACATCCGCAGACGTGAGCCGTGTAGACCTTTCCAAACATCACCTTCTGCACGCTGCCATCTTTGTCTGCTGGGATGTGGAACGCCTTCTGAGCGTGCTCTGTAACTCGGTTGTGCGGTATATTAGACCCTGCTCATGCGTCCACAGCTCGGTGACTCTGCCATTTTCGCACGGTCACTTCAGCTGATGACGTAATGCCTGGATGCGAGGGGGAGAGTTTTTCGTCAAGCGCCGGATATTGCAACTTATCGTACAACTTATAGTGTCGTGAACGCTGCTATTAGGCGCCGGTGAATACAGTCATCTGGGCTTCAGAGAGCTTAGCGTAAAATACTCATACGTTAGGTTCCATATGATCGTGCACTTCCTTCTGGTGAAAAAGAGGTGCAGTAAAAGTTTTAACACTTTCTGGTGGTGTCAGAGAAATTTCGTACATGGTATAACACACATGTGGAATAGCGTAGATTTACTGAATAGTTCTAAGGTATTTAAAAACTGTTTCGTTCTTAATGTGACAATGAAGTGTCCATTAAAGTACGCACGCTGAAGTTTTTTTTTTTTGGGGGTGAGGGGCAGAGAACGGCAATGGGAACTATTCAGTGAGGCGGTGCTATGCAGGCTGTAGATTAGTCACTCCAACTTGCTTAAAGGCCTCTGGTCTCAAATTATTTCTTTCCACTAAAGTTTCCTTTACGAGCAACCTCGACATATAGTCTGGCGCGCGTAATCTCAAACCGGAGCGGTGTGGTGCCTTAAGTCACCCACAATACTCTGTCACTATGCAGGGTGTAGGCGAAAATGCACTTCGGCACTAGCGAAACTGGGGCGCTTCAGTGCGTTCGCTCATTAAGGCAAACAATCAGTGTGTAAAAAATTATAAGCAAGGTGAAAACTTCAAATTTACGCTACGACTGTGTGATATTCCGCCATGATGACAACTTAAATTTGCCAAGAATAAACGGGATGAAGTCCTGCGTTCAAGAGTATATAAAACGCGTACTTGCCCAATTTTTTTATGGATATGTAGGCGCATATTACCGACATATTTACTTCAGTTCTTTTTGTCTCGGTTTTTTGCTTTTCAGCACTTTGCTCTGTCGAAAGTTTTCTCCTCTCGCATGGTCTTAAAAAAAAAAGAAGCTTGCCAAATCTGTGTCAATGTGCTTTTTTTTTTTAAGTTCTGAGCACGCGCAGGCCCTTCTCACGCGGCGGCGCAAGCTCGAACTACGGTTGGTGTACCGAAGAGATGTTGCACTACCTCTACAGTCTCATATGCGACGCATCTGATTCGCGGTGGTGGCAGGAGATGTAGTGCAGCTCCCCTTTCAGGCGGCACTGGCACTTCGAGCATTGGCTGTTTGGTGCCGTCCTTCTGTAAAAGAGCGCCCCCTTGCTTTCAGGCGGAGTGTGCGGCTCTGATACTTGCGGACATATGTACAGATACAAATTACTACGAGATGTTGCTTCAAATTGCACCGGAGCTGGAGAAGTCGGCGCCGGGAGAGTTGAAAAGCCAAAGGTGACGATTCGCGTCTTGACTTTGATGATGGCGCACAGCTTGGCAGCTGGCTGTCTTCGAAGCGCCGTAACTCTTGATGCCTTCTTCCAGGCTGCCGTTCCTGAAACACGTCATCACCATCGGCGACACCCGGAAGCCGTAAGTACCCTAGAATCGTGATGTGAATCGTGTATTAAGAGTATTACTTTGTCATGGTTAGGTGACAAAGCAATGCGCAGGCAGGAAAAACAAAATGAAACGAAATAAAGAAACAACGCAACACTGATGAAGTAAATACCCCCCGACGAAAAGCGCCACAGGATCGCTGGCATCGAATATTTTCGTATAACTAATGCCGCTGACAGGTGCAGAGTTTTGTGAAATCTGCTCCCATCTCTTTTCGATTTAACAGAACGAACGCTGGTGAGCATGTCGCCATTTCTTCACGTACACTCTGCAAATGGAAGAAGAAGTGGGAGGAGCTTCCCTCACACTTATCCTGCCACCGATTATAGACTGTTCGAGGGATGAAAGCGTGCCAGTCTGTTCGCTGGTCGTAATCGTCTACAAGGAAATGTTTTTCTCTCAATTACACTTACTAGTTTGAATCCACCCTTACCTCATCCATCCTACTCGCCGAGTTAGCACCGCCAGAGGTCCGCCTGTTCCCTGCAACTCGAGTTTTGTTTATTCACGGGTTGGCAGCATTGAACCACCGAAGGTAGAAGTGCGTAACACTCAAGGGGGACTACGTGAAGAAGTCCTAAGTTTTAATTTCGTCTTATTTGGCAGAAACAATGTCTTCACAATGAGGCTTACTACAAAAACGTCAGTCGTTTGTACGTTCTATAAAAACAGTTTTTCTTCAATGTTTATTCAAACTAGGCCGACACCAGTGTTGTAGCCCTTACCCAAGAGAGGTAACGAAATACGTTAATCCGTACTTGAAAACAAAATGGAAGTGTTACCGACCTACGTTACCTCAAAATAAAAGAAACGCGCTACCGTAAGCTATATAAAGTAGAGCACGCCACAATTTCGTTACTTTTTATTTAGCAATTAAAACGGGTAGTGCTTGGCTGTACAGGTATGCATAGGGGCCATATCTCATGAAACATATTCACGGAGGAAGTGAACATAATTACTTCACCTTGTTTTACGGTTTCACCTAAAGACTCACGAACAACAACGCAAAGAAAAGCGTAAATTATCTCAAAAATTCACATGACTTGGCGCCTAACAGCACGGAAGAATTTAAAGAGAAATGTTTCTAAGTCTTGCGAAGAAGTAACGAGTAACATAACTCCGTTATCCGTTACAAGTAACTGCACTACAAGTAACGCCATAACTTGCAAAGCCTTACCACCAACACTGGCCGACACAACCTGGTTCGAGATTAACTCCACTAATATGACTCATCGTAGCAACGGTTGATGCCATTAGCTTTGAAGTGTTTCTTAGCAAAGACTCGTTTTTGCCGCTTGAAAGAAATCGTAAACTCTGGCGCTGAGAGAAACGCATCAAGCGCTCCGCACAGAAACGAACTGCTTCCGTGCGGAGCGCAGAAGCAGTTCTCCCACCACGTAAGTGGTGATTCATTGACTCTTCCATATCCCGCAGCGGCAGCATTACTTTCGATGACCTGATGACTTTGGCGATAGCGGAAGACCATGCCACCATGAATTCCGTGTCTGCCAAAACGCGGTTCGACCAAGACGCTTTCATCCAGTTTTCCTCGGTGAGTGCTTGAATTCCCAGGACCGTTCTTATATTTCACAATACCAGCATCGCACATGAAACTATGCTCTTAAAGTAAACCAACGTCATGGTGAGCAATGGAGCAGAACAGCATGTGGAGGCCGTACCCTGAAAATCGAAACAATCCTGCAGCGAGTAAGAAGCGGCCGGTGCTCACAGGGGCTTCTGAGGTCTTGAGCACCATGCTTACAGGTTGCATAAATTCGCCCTCCCAGAAGATCCTAAGACACATCGCGATTATTCCCGATTGCACGACCCGCCGCGGTGAATTGTGGAGCGGTTCAGTGGAGGCTTTGACGGACTCAGTCGCTTCGCATATAGAGAAGCGGCGCGTCTAATTCTTCCTGGCATTATAAACGAAGAAGACAAAAACATTTACTCGAAGCAAGATCGACACATACTGTGTTGTCGTCCTGCCTCTTCATCATTATTATATTGGAAATGGTTAAGCAAATATAAAGTTCTCTTTTTATGCGTAGCTACGTTTCCATGCACGTATTGCCGTAATGCGTCAAGCAGGCACACAGGTGCCGTCTATTGTCAAAATGGTCCATTCAAATCAGGCAGATGACATAATCGACTCGAAATCTTCGCAAACGGAGATTCGCCCATTGGATTTTTTTTTTTTTATTGAATGAGCGGCTGAGCACTCAATGCTATCTTCACGTCGCATAAAATAACTCACGAAAATAGATTTCAATACATTCGTCAATTTTCGTGACCTAGGCATAGCAGAAGCGCTTTTTCTACGAGATAATATAGATTTAAATGACGTCAGTCTTACGTTCGGTTTGCCTTAGTGCATACGTGAGATTGAGGAGCAATATAAAGTCTCGAGTATCAACTAAACAAAAAAAAAATGCATTCCATTCGACGTAGACAAGGTGAGAGCAATGTGACCTCTTGGCTTGGCTGTCATCCAACGAGTACCCGTGCGCCGCCTCTGCCATAGATTATCCAGACGGCACGCGGATGGTGCGCTTGGCCTAGCGCTCTTGACCACTACGCGGTACAAATATGGCCTTCTGGTCCGAGCGTTGGCCAACCTGGCCGGCCAGGATCATGGGAGTCGCCCCGGCGCCCTCAATTTATGGGGGTATATGAGGGCTGACCTGCCGGGTGTTGGAAACACACATAACCCTTTTATGACTCGTGCCGCTAGAGCAAGAAAATTTTGGTCCTTATGAATACACGGAGTTTCAGCTGTTGCTCTCAAAAATCTGTAAACAGGCTGTGGCTGAGTACAAATATTAAAAAAAAACTCGGGTATAAAATTCCAGCAACGGTTGACGCCAATGATCGACAAATTTATAGTAATTTCTTAAATAATTCACTAAACATTACTAATTAACTTAAGTTGCGCCAATAAACAACTGGTTTCATTGATAAACTTGTTAAGCATCGTGGGAAACCAATAAATTAACTCATTTTGGAAAGATATTAGCCCGGAGCAGCATCCACGGCGTTCCGAAACGAAAACTCTATATTTGGAAAGGTTTCTAGATTTGGGTTTCCTGTCGGAGCGCATCTTTGCGGTCCAATTCTCAAGTAGCCTCGACGCACAACACACGTGCGCCATACTACCGGGGAGCAGTGCCGCTGGGGCAGGTATGCGCTCCAATAAAAAAACCGAGACCTAAAAACTCTTTCAAATTCAGCGGTTTTTTTTTTTTTTTTTCAGTTTTTAGAAGGTTACAAAAGTTAATTTTGTGGCTTTCGAAGATGCTTAGCAAGTTCTCAATAAAACCATGTGTTTATTTTAACTACTTAAAAATTAATGAGCAACTTTTCTTTTTTACTTATTTAGCTTATTAGCGCGCCTTTTCAATTTTTGACGTCCTTCGTTGTCTGGAATTTCGTTCCTGGTTTTTGTTTGTTTCTCAAGCACTCTATTTTTAGGGACCTTTAGAAGCCTTCGCTGAAATACGCGTGCCGGTATAGAGATGCAGATATACCCAGTGATATGCCTTATTGCAAACATAATCTAAAAACAAAGAGTGCAAAAAGCTAGTTGAATGCCATTTTCGCCAGGTGCATGTCGAGATAAGCGGACATTATAGAAGCTGATACAAGAAACAGTCTGTTGAGTAATTGACTAAGATCAGTTAATTGTTTTCTAGATTAGTGAATTTAAACACGTTGTCTCAATTCGAAATTTGCTGAGCGTAATCGAAAATCATAAATGAGTAAATTTTAGAACGACACGAAACACTTCGAAACACGTGGTGCAGCACCAGCGTTATCACTTGTGCTGCATGGCACAAACATAGCAGTGCGTAAACGCGGGTGATTAGATTCTTATCCGTGTTTTCCCGCCGCTAGCTTTGCGGCAGCTGGTAACTTTGGTGCACTCTGCGTCTCTCACGTGCTTCGAATAGATCTAAATTGGCCTGCTTTAGTGGTTTTCGATGATGCTCATCAAGTTTCTAATTGAAACCATATGTTTGTTTTCAAATATTAAAATTAACAAAAATAATTGTGGGTAACTACTCGACGGACTGTGGCGCTTATCCGATCCTATAATGTCCGCCGAAATCGAAAAACGCTTATCGAAGACGGCATTCAGCTAGCAGTTCGTACTGTTATTTGAAAATTATATTTTCATTCAAAATATCACCCGGCATATTATATATTTCGGGCCATTAAGCGAGTTTGACCGTGCGGTGCTACTCCAAAGCTAACCACTAAAAATCGTATCCTTCGCTGCTATTAAGGCAAGGCGTGATAGAGTCTAAATATCTCCGTAAAACATCACCCTGTCTTCTTAAGCGACAAATATTGCAAAATATCACACGTGCTTTTCTTTTTTTTTTCCCTTTTTGAACGCAGGGTACGACAGGGCAGCCCAAACCAGCGCGACTGTCTCATTTCAACGTTGTCAACAACGCCAACATTGTGGGCCGCTTTGTTGGATACCATAAACAGGTATCATATTTATTGTTTTTTTACGACTACAACTAGAGCTATTTTAGGCTAACTATTGTATAATATTTTCAGATTAAATTTAAAGTACGTAGTCGACGAAGTAACCGATGTCATGTGCATCATCTATTGCCGGGTGTTTCATCAACTAGTGAAAATCGTTGAACCCCTTCCTCCGGTGTAAGAGCTCGACGTGACGTAATATTCATTGATTTCGGGAACTCTGTCAACATAACTTGAGGATAGCTGCCATATAAAGGAACATATCGACAACCACTCTTGTATTCCCGCTGGGGATAGAAATAGTATTCGTTTTGTCGTTCACGCAGAAGGAACATTGTTTGCCATCGGTGCAAATGAGGGCATTCCTGATATTTTAGTGGCAATGTTGAAAACGCCTTTCCACAGATGGGTTTCAAGACTACCGTGCACATGGGTATTGACGACATAAAGTCATCTGCCTCTTACAATATCTTACGTCTGCTGCACCTGCACGTTTGACTCCATGTACCACCACGATGCCACCTGCCAAAAAAGTAATCGAGCTGCTGACTTGGGTTATTGTTTTCTTGTAACGTAATATAAACGTAACGTCCAGTAATACAGCGGATAACAGGGGTCTCCAACTCATTCGTGCGTGGGGGTCTGATACCTTACCCCCGAAAGGGCGAGGGAAAACGGGGAGGGAAGGGGGGAACAATATATATATATATATATTTGATACAAAAAAAAAAGACATTTAAACAGATGTGGTATTTTACGTTCCGACGCAGCCGAATGTCGCAGTAACACCCCGGATGTTCGTTAGGAAGGAACCTTGTGCTTTCTGCTTTTCTGAGGTCACCATTTTGCCATATTTAGCTTTTATTCGCACATACGACAATTTTGGGACCCCGCCTGCTCTTATAAGAAGATTTAAAATACGAACCTACTGGCCTCTTTGAATAGACCGAGAACAAAGCACACCGTCTTTGAACTGTCGCATAATTCTCTATTTTCAACCCAGGTGCAGATAAAATAACTTATATGACAGTTTTTGCTTTCTGGGCGATGTTTATAGCAGCAGTATAAGAAAAACACTCGCAATTTAAATGCATTTCCGACCGCTAAAACCCCGAGCTCATAGTTTCATTTGCGACAGTTGTTCCTGCTGAGCAAGAATTTGTCCAGCCCAGGTGCCTCTTTGAGCAAAGAGCTCGCATTTGTAGCCTAGCAGTTTCAGTGCCACTCCGTCTGATTTACACCAGGACTACCTCCGAAGGAAATATTTAGACGAAATAGGATTTCGGCAAGAAACAAAGAAGCATAGAACTGCAAAACGTGCAGATACGTTTTATGAGCAGAGCTTCTTTCCCAGAGGAAATGAATTGGCGGTATAAAACTTTTATTTATTGCACATGTGGAGGTTGAGGGATAGGAAGGGAGGCTCGCGGCCATGGGGTGCTTCCGGGCCACATCCCAGAGAGTTGTTGACCGCTTGTGGCCCGCGGGCCCCGTGTTTGGGACCTCTGGCGAAGAATGCACAGGGTGAGGCAAGAAGGACTAACACACATGTCACGCTTTGTTAAATTCGATTGCCAATGCGAACGTTTTTTCACCAGAAGTATTATGCTTTTTCTTAAAGCTCGAGACTAACGTCATGAAATATTAAATATAGAGCAAGAACGGCGACTTATAGATTAAACCTTAGCATAGCGTGAGCGCTTAATTTGGGCTCGTGATAACCGATAGCTCGACAAGCATTCGGCTAGTCGCCCGTGTCCAATCGCCGCAATGACGACAATCGCCGAACCCTACTAATGCTTGGAACTCAACGCGTGTTCTGTGCTTTGCTAACCCCAGCGCGTGGCTATGATCAACATTGTCGGCATATAATTGGCTCTAGACCACGTGGTCGCTTGTTCGGGTTGCGAGTTGAGAGGGTAAACGCCGCTCCTTTCTCTTTAATTCTTTCTGCGACGTTTACTGCGGGGGGAGAAAAATTGACGACCGTTTCTTTGTGTCATAAACGCCAGGGATACGTTCTAAGCGGTATTGGCGCAGAGCAGAAAAATTGTTGCACCACCCTTTCAGTATAGTTTTTTTTTTCTTTGATTCACTAGTTGACTAGTTCGATAGGGTATGTAAAGTCACTATAGCCCTTGCAAAGTGAAAACGGCAGGGCGTGACTTTCAAACGCCTGGTACACGACGGAAGGCATGCGCCCCATGCCTTCCGTCGTGCTTTCACCGCGCGCTCGAGGTGCGCGAGACGCCGAGGCGTTGTCAAGTGTAGAAGGCTCGCGCTGGAGGCGAGACAAATGAAGCTGCTCCATACTGTTCTCACCTTGTCGGAGACTATTGAGAAAGTTGGCGACTTTTGAGACCTAGCCAAGATGTACCATGTTCAATAAAACGACAACAGAAAGTCTGTAGATTCCATTGACAATGGCTTCAGAGAGTCAACTGAACATCTTCAAGCACGAAGTAAACTGGACGTCTCCAGTTTTTCCGATGACACTGCCACCAAGAAGTCAGGAGAAAAAATATCTACATAAAGGTAATAGAAAGTCAACAGGTTGAAGGCTGAAGAAAAACATTAAGAAACGTTTTAATACAAAGTGAACAAACGTTATGTTGACCACGTCAAGAGGAATTCAAAGTCGAAAGTAACCAAAGTGAACAAGAAGACAACATGTTTTTAATAAATAGTCAAAAGTAATTATTATGGGTATATATATATATATATATATGTGTGTGTGTGTGTGTGTGTGTGTGTGTGTGTGTGTGTGTGTGTGTGTGTGTGTGTGTGTGTGTGTGTATACCCTCAATTTATTATTATTTATTAGCCTTAACCTTTGCCACTGATGTTACATGTTCCGCCTAATCTTAGCTCCCGCTCTTCTGTAGAGTGTTAATTACGTCATGGACGCGCCAGGTACTGGTATCGAGTCAAATAGAAGAAAAACAAGCAATAAATCGTCGAAGGGGCCTGTCAATCCTTCAAAATGATGAGCTTTCAAGCTTCAAACATGCACGACGGTACTGAACATTTTTATGTATATATATAGAAACTTTGTCCTCCGCTGATCTACGAAACAGTGCAGAATTTCGGTCTCCGCAATCCGCAAAGATTCACCCCAAATTCCCTGGAGGTTAGGATTTCGATAGCAAGGAAAACAACAGTCGACGGAGTGGGAGAACTGAAGGGGCCTTAAAGCCTGGGAACTGATTTTATTTTTTTTAACACCAGGAGAGCCGCGTTGCCACAAGTAGTGTAAGTTGGGGTAAAATGAGGCGCGGGGCAAAATGCAACAGCATTTTGCCCTGCGCCTCATTTTAGCGCCATCCGTCTCCTAGACCAGCAATTCGAGCACGTTTAAACTTCACCGGGCGGTGCGGTGACACTTACAGTTTGTGTGTGTAAAAAATCAAAGTTGTCGGCAAGAGTGTTCCCGATATACCAAATGCGGAGTTGAGGTTGCTGTGTTTGTCCCCTCCAAAAAGGAACAAAATTCAGCGCGAGGTTTTTTCTCGATACAAGCATTTAGGTTGGCACCGACTATTCTGCCAAGGTAAGCTTCAATTCTATTGGTATACTTTAATAACTCATGCGGACCACAGTTGAGCGATCTGTTTTTGTTTTTTTTTCTTTTTAATATATTTATTTACATAACGGGATATGTGGGGGGGGGGGGGGGGGGGCACTGGGCAAAACGCGAGTATTTTGATTGAGTCATGTTATTTTTCCACCGATGTCTAGGATAGTCCGAACGTATAAAGGCCTGCCTAAAGCCAAAGTGACACGAACAAAGCTCTTGAATCCGTGAAGCAACAGCCTCACCGCTTCGCACTGCCGGCACAATGTTTGGCGTACCAAAGTGTGCGCTTCAAAGGCGTGCCAGACAATCTTGGAAAATGTAAAAAGCAGCGGCTCTACAAAAAAAAAAAAAAAAAAAAAAAAGAAGCCTTTAAGATTCGAGAGCATTTTTTCTGTACCTAGCGTAGAACAGAAAAAAAAGTGAACAAGTTCGTCGGAGAGCAGCACTGTTCTAACGTCCTCTTCCACAAGGCAGAGCTGATGTTGGCGGAAACAACCAAGAACCGGCGCTTCACGCGTCGCAATCCCCCCCCCCCCCCCCCCCCCCCCCCCCCGCCCACACACACACACTCACAACAATAAAAAAAGAAAAAAAAAAAGAAAAGTTAAAAACAAACGTGAAATTGATCCCCGAAGAAGCACGCAGTGTCCGCGCTTTCTGCAACCGTGCGATGCACACCTCATGAAACTGGCAGTGCCTGCTACCCAATGAACTGTGAAGAAAAGCACCCACTCATTCATTATGTTTCCAATGCATGAAATGCAAGGAGTAGGCTCAGAAAGAGTGTATAGCAGTTGACACAATGTGTTTTAAGTGTTTTATTGAAAACACTGAACGCACATCTGGGTTTCTATGTGTGGCTCTTTGCGCCCCTCTACGTCGTCGCATTTTGCCCCACAGGGTGGGCCAAAATGAGACTGTGTTACATATAGTGTAGTTTTGTTTAATGTTTCGTTTGCTCCAGTTAAGTAATCTTCATTGAGCAGAGGGGCAAGACATCTAAGAATATCCCGATGATGTGTTTGTTTTAAATAATAAAACAATATTTAAAAAAAGGTAAAATATTTTATCTCATTTCGCCCACATTACCTTAAGCAGTTACTTCCTTATTTTTTTAGATGTATGCTTTCTCACGCCGGTTAAGAATAGATAACTCGGGACGCAAGACAATAGAGAGCTAAGCGTTACCGTTTGTCTCTAATTTACACAAAAACAAGTAAACTATAATGGTTCTCATTTTGGCTTACTGGCTGAGCACACGTATGCTTAGTTCCCGCTGTCCGAACGACGTCGGGGTGCTGATGTTCTAGGGTGGTACTATCAAGGAATAAAGAGACAAACTAATGTAGCAGAACGCTCATGTTCTGGTACTTTTCATCCACTGTTACTAGCTGCAAACACTGCGCAATCTAGAATCGGAGGAACTTGACCTTAGTTAAAACTAAGAACAGCAGGAATGGCACAACGATTTCAAGACATGGGACATTCTTAACACCCAACACAAACTCCCATGATCGGAAACGTTGCGCTTGTGCTGTCCTCTCCTGCCTTGTTCGTTTTGTATTTTGTGCAAATATGTTTATATTATTCAACCAACTAGGCCGCCAACTTGATTTGTTTTGTTGTTAATGTGCTGACAATAAATCCTGCCATTAAAAGTTCCTCAAGCGCTTCTACGGAGCTCGTCGTTCTCAGCTAAAAGATTTCCGGCCTTGAAAGTTCCGAATTTAAGTGATAAAAAAAAAGTGCCGAGAATGACGCTTGTCGAATCGAATACACGCAAGAACCCTTTTTCCAATTACAGATAACTAATTTGTTTAAAAATCGGCAAAAAATCGTCACGTCAAGGAAACAAACCTCCTAACGGCGCCTGAAAGAATAGCATAACTAAAGACCAAGTGTTCACAAGCATGCACAAGTATTTAGTTTCGGAATGTAACCTTTTCTAGAGCTTCATGGTTATGACAAGAACAGGTTTCTTCGCTTTACTTTGCAATTTCAAAAGGTCAAACAGACTAGTGCCAGTGTCATACACGTTCTTGCGTTCCTAAACTTATTCACGATCACTACACTCCTTATGGTTTCAGTAAGCACAACCGCTTTGAAGCAAGTTTTGACCGGCACAAATTCCGCCACTTTTTTATGTCTGCGAGGCTCAGGAAAATGAAACAGAATAAATTTTATTCGCGTGAAATAGTCGATACGAATTTTGCTGGTTTACGAAAGTACATCCTCTTTGTGCGAAGGGCCTAACAACCAGCAGAGAAGCGTATAGTGAAAAAGAAAAGAAAAATATTAACAGTTCCCAGCAGGTCGTCACTCAAAGGAAAAAAAGCAACATTACTAAGTTACAAAAAAAAAAACGGTTTTGTGTTTATAGACCGTCATCAGTGCACTGCACCATGAAACGACCAGGTTTAGATTATAAAAAGAAACATAATCGGTGCAAAGAAATTTAAAAAAGAAAACGAACTATAATATAATTAGTCAAACTGTGCAAAATTAAAGTAGTATTTTTTTAATTGCCTCGTACAAAGAAGGAATGTTCTTGTTTGCAGCGTGAAATCTTCTGCCTGAACGGACAGCTGATCTACGGATTCGGCAGAACACTGGGCGTCTTGACTGCCACGATGTTCGGCTCCACGGTAGTGTTGCCGGGGCCTTTCTTCGAGCCGAAATCGACCATGGAAGCCATCACAAAGCACAGGTGACAAGAAGCGTTCATGAATTCTCTACTCTTCCCCCGCGTACGTTGTTTAGCATTACAAAGGGATGCCCATATTTCGGCATTGTACTTTACGCCAGCGGCGCATACTAATTCGTATTCCGTTATGGAGGAATTCGCACATCAAAACTGGGACAGGTTTATTGCATCCTAGCGTTAGACAGTATCTTCATCAATATTAGTGTAGTTGTTTGAAGTCAGTTAATGTATTGTGCCAGCTGGAAATAAAACGTGAATAAGCTTGTGGTCGAATGCTTTCTTATTCCCTGTAGAAAAAAAAACATATTTGTATCCCCTCGTGAGCTGACTTAGGTATTTTCGATATCAAAGGAGATATATAAATAACCCCAGAAAATAAACGGCCTCAAACGCTGCAAGTCAAGGCATAAAAATATTAGTTTCGTATTGTGTTCTTTGTATGCAGTTGTACCAGAACATTTTTTAGACATTTGCACTCTTCTCCCCAACATGCAGCCAGACGGACAGAAGCGATCTGAAACACGGCTGTCTAGGAGGCACAGTTTTTTTTTTTGTTCTGTTTTTAAAATAAAAAAAGAAGAAAGCATCACGTTTTTTTTTTTGTTTTTTTTTTCTTTTTAGGACAAGATCTACAAAAAATCAACTAAGAAAATGCTTCGATTACCAGTTGTGTAATAACTGAGACTACTTTTTTTATACCCGTGGGAAACTTTCCGTGGCATTTTCGACGAGATGAAGTGTGCGCGTGCACAACTTTATTTGGCGTTCACGCACGCACTCCCGTACCTTTGCCTGTATAGCCAAAGAAAGTGTTCAGGAGTACAATCACAAGCTGCCTGTAATCGTAGCCCACCTTTTTTTGGCATTACAGCCACGTGGTGGATGCGAAACAAGGCAAGTTTTCTCCCAGTCAATAGTGTGCTTCATAGGTGTACGGAAACAAAACTTGAAATATTCAAATTTCTTTTTGAAATGAGACAGGTATGACGGAAAATAACCGTAAGTGATAAACGCACGTTTGTATTTTGAACGACTGGCTATATTTTTCGTTCCAACCGGTGCACTTGAGCAAGCGCTCGGAGAGAAGCGAACCTAGAGCGCGATGCGTCATGGGATATCCAGCGCAAACAAAAACAAGAAGAAAAGATTCCCCGCATTCGTCACGTAGCAAGGCTGGCGTGGTTGTGAGCTTTGCCCTTGGTGGCGTTGTCAGCGTTGTGGTGTTGTCAATGACGTCAGCGCGTTACAACCGAGCCGTTCGAAGCATAGAGTTATTACAATAAACGCTAGAGGCTCAGCTGGTTCTAGTGTGCTGTTGCATTTTGAAGCAGACAGCAAGCAGTCGGAAAAAGCGAGTGCATTTTCTCTCTGCGCTCGACTATAAGAGCAAATATCACGAACAATTTGTACGTACTAGGCACATTGGAACATTTCTCAGTCATAGAGAGGAAATAATCAGTCAGTTAGAGTATTTTTATTTGAAATTCGTGGCATGAAAAACGGCGTTAAAACCGCTCCGTAAGTGAATTTATGTGCACTGTCGGACACTGTTAGCGCGAACACGGCGTTGACGCTTTTCAGCATGGGGGATGTACGTGCCAAACGAACGAAATACATGTGGAAAACCAAGAGAGATGGTAAGAACTACGCAGTAACACTGGATAAGTTACTTCTTGTGGACGCAGAAGATCAATATAAATTGAACGCCACGTAATATAGTCAGATTTGCAATAAATAAGTACTGCTTTATTTTTTCTGCTCATGAATATATGCGAAGGTGCTTGTTCTGGTTTCAAATCCTCACCCGCACGCTCCAAATCTTTGCAAATAGGGGAAGCCAGAGAGCAGGTGCCAGATAAAAACTGCCCCTCATAGGAAATAATCAAAAGACACACCTTTCGTAGCTAACGTGCTTTATTTTTTGTGTTCGAATGTTTCTTTAACCGATCGTAAAGATGCACGACGGGGTCATTTTCATCCAGTGACACGACGCCGAAATGCTAGCAAACCTTGAGCACACTCTACATTCCTTTTGATCGTTAGTTTGCTTAGTATCGTCGCTCGTTTTCACATACCTTCCTCGGAACAGAGGTTTGGGCCTGAAATAGAGCGAAGTTTAACATCGTTCAGTGGTAAAGAAAAATGCTGTAACTAAAGCAATTACACTTTCACAATACCAATAAAGGTACATTCTAGCCGGTACAACGGAAATGACAAAATTTATTGTTGTGGCGGTCCTGCGAATGAGAAGACGACGAAAAGGAGGACAGGAAGAAGGCGCGAGAAAGAGGACGGATGGTGATGAACGTTGAGCGCCGAACGCTGGGATTTTAAACCGTTTTGATTTTTCAAGTTGCCTTTGTGGCTGGAATATCTGAGAAATGCATTCTTGGACTCGATTTTCTACAGGCGAATTGTTGTTCACTGGATCTCAAGAGTCACACATTGGACGTAAGCGACGAACACGTCATCTTGTACAGCCAACGAGCAATTTTAGAAAACGGCGGGGGATTCCTTCTATGCTCCAAGTCCAAATTGATTTCTCCACAATGCGAAAACGTTATCTGGGTGACGGACGGCAATAACTGCTCGGATGGTATTGTGGTCGCTGAAAGAGACGCCAGGTGCGATACTATTCCAGGAATCATTATAGCAAGAACGCTAATAGACTTCGGCAACGAAAAGGCTCCTATCCGCATTGCCAACCTAACGGATAAACCTATCCACCTAAAGAAGGGGTGTCGCATTGCGAAGTGGTCCCGTGCTGTGAGCTTTACTCCCCCACGAAAGGATCTTGTCCATATGACACAAGAGGAATTGCCGGCTTCCTTGCTGGATCTAGCAGGCCTCTCCAAATGCCACCTTGATCAAGCACAACAAGCACATCTCATGAGTTTACTCAACGAAGAGAGAGATGTGTTTGCTTCTTCTTTGGAGACCGGACGGACAGGTGTTGCTCAACACCGCATCGATACAGGAAATGCAGCTCCGATTAAGCAACAGCCCTGGCGAATTTCGTTGGCAAAACGTAACGAAGTCGGCCAGATGATCCAAGATATGCAACAACGAGATGTTATTAAGCCTTCATCCAGCCCGTGGGTGTCGCCGGTCGTTTTGGTAAAGAAAAAAGATGGCAGCACGAGGTTCTGCGTTGACTACCGACGATTGAACGATGTCACCAAGAATGACTCCTATCCACTCCCTAGGATTGATGACCCATTCGACGCGATTGCGGGGTCTTCCTGGTTTTCCACATTAGACCTCAGGAGTGGATACTGGCAAGTTGAAATGAACCCAAGAGACCGCGAGAAGACGACATTCTCAACTGGAGATAGTCTCCGACAATTCAAAGTAATGCCGTTTGGCCTTTGTAATGCCCCTGCAACGTTTGAGCATCTCATGGACCAGGTCCTAAAGGGCCTGCCGCTGGACGTTTGCTTGGTTTATCTGGACGATATACTTGTGCACGGCAAAACTTTCCAGGGAGCACTTTGTAATTTGTCACTCGTATTCGACCGTCTGAGAAAGGCAAACTTGAACCTAAATGCCAAGAAGTGCGTTCTATTTCAAAAGAGAGTGCATTATCGCGGTCACATCGTCTCTGAACAAGGAATGGAGACGGACCCTGAGAAGACAGAGTGCGTCAGAAACTGGCCTCAACCTCAAAATCAGCGCTACGTTAAAAGCCTCCTTGGACTGTGCACCTACTACCGGCGATTTGTAAAAGGTTTCGCCTCAATTGCCAAACCGCTGTACGCTTTATCATTACAGAATACGGCGTTTGAATGAAGTGTACAAGCACAAGATTCTTTCCTCACACTCAAGAATTCCCTTAGCGCCCCTCCAGATCTTGGATTTCCTCGACCAGTCTGCAAGTTCGCCATCGATACCGACGCGAGTAACGTCGGTTTGGGTGCTGTGTTGTCCCGGATTCATGATGGCTCTGAAAAAGTAAATGCGTACTATAACAAAGTTCTAAACATGGCAGAACAGAACTACTGCGTTACGAGAAGGGAGCTCTTGGCAGTTGTAAAAGCCGTGACCCATTTCCATCATTACTTGTAAGGCACAAAGTTCCTCTTAAGGACTGATCATGCATCCCTCACTTTGCTTTTAAACTTGAAGAACCCGGAAGGCTAAGTAGCTAGGTGGTTAGAGCGGCTGGCACAATACGAGTTCAGGATTGAGCATAGACCGGGCAAGGGACCTTGCTTGTCTGGCAACTGTCGCCCATGCCTGAAAAGCGAGCAGCGCCTTCCATTGGACTGCCAACCGTTGTCGTCCTCCCAAACGGCTGCGTGCCCTGCGATGGTAGAACAGCAGCAAGATGACCAAGACCCAACAATCTGGACTGCATAGTTTCTCCGTGTGCTTCAAGAAAACGACAGCAATTTGCAACCTATTTTGCAGTGGAAGCGGGTGGGAGAAGTACCC
Organism: Ixodes scapularis; assembly: GCF_016920785.2. NCBI lineage: Eukaryota > Metazoa > Arthropoda > Arachnida > Ixodida > Ixodidae > Ixodes > Ixodes scapularis. The sequence continues at coordinate 484,959 of NW_024610026.1, read as the reverse complement.
AGCTGGAACGTGGTTGCACCATACAACAGCGTCGTGAAAGCATACTGGGCACAATGGGATTCCCCCATTCTACAGGATGGATTGCTGTATCGTTGCTGGGAGAGCAAAGACGGAAGAAACAGCACGCTTCAGCTCATTTTACCTCAAGTCCGTGTCGACAGCGTCTTGCGTGAACTTCATGACAGTCCTGCTGGCGGACATCTTGGGATATACAAGACCCTACAACGAGTTCGAGAAAGATTCTATTGGGTTGGATCAACTCGAGATGTGCGCGAATGGTGTAAAAAGTGCGACCACTGTGCGTCGCGTAAAGGACCACCATCACGAAGCCGAGGGAGGATGGTAACCTACAACGTCGGTGTCCCGTTTGAAAGAGTGGCCATTGATGTTGTAGGTCCACTACCGAAAACGACACAAGGAAATCGGTACGTCATAGTGATTGCTGACTACTTTACCAAATGGCCAGAAGCATTGCCAGTACAAACGTACGACGCAGGCACTGTAACCAGGATCATGACGGAAGACACCGTTCCAAGATACGGGGTACCACAGGAAATTCATTCTGATCAGGGTCCGACTTTTGAGTCGCAAGTGTTCAACAGCATGTGTGAGACACTCGGAGTTAGGAGGACGAGAACCAGGCCCTTGCATCCTCAGTCGAATGGCATGTTAGAAAGGCTCAACCGCTCACTCAAGCAATACCTTTCGCTCTTCGTTGACGAGCACCAGGACAACCTGGGACACTCTACACTGTAAAAAAAAAAAGAAGTTACCACCATACACCCTTTTGTCCCATATAATACACCCCAAAACTTCATTTCGACGTACAGCGCCCTAAAATCGAACAGGCGGCCCCAAATTTTACGAGGGGCTTGATAACTGTGCGGTAGAACTTATTAAACTGCTAAAGTACGTATCAGACCAAAGAAAGAAAACACGGAGCGTTTTCAGTAGGGTCAAGAAAACTCCGATAATCTTTTTGTCTTCAATAATACGTACATTAGCTATCTTAATAAGTTGTACCACACGGCTATCAAGCCCCCTGTAAAATTTGGGGCCGCCTGTTCGATTATAGCGCGCTGTAAGTCGAATTGAAGTTTTGGGGTGTATTATATGGGACAAAGGGTGTAATAAGACACTCTTTTTTCGGAGAGTGTAATTCCATTCTTCCTAATGTCCTACCGGTCAGCCGTTCATACTGCGACAAGCTTCACGCCAGCGATGTTGTTAATGGGCCGGGAGCTAATTAAGGCTGCCTGCGAACATCACTTTTGGCACGCCAGTGCTTCCATCGCGTGAGACAACACGCAGAGTTCTTTACTCTGACTCCTCCCGCTACCTGCGAACGAAACTGATCTGTGTGCAGGATTTTGCACGAAAACATTTGCACCTGAGCAGTGGAAGTGCAAGAACCCGCTGCAACCGAAGCTGCTCGGGTCGCATACTCCAGCATGGAGACAAAGTGTAGTTGCATCAGCCACGCCGCACCAAAGGTAGCTGCCCGAAACTTCAGCGCAATTCGGAAAGCCCCTACGAAGTTGTCAAGCGACTAAACGACGTCGTGTACCGGGATCGGCACGTGATAAGCCGGAAAGTTCACGTAGTTCATTTTGATCGGCTGGTTCCCTATCAACCTGACTGAATATTTTTTTTCACTACCTCAGGACGAGGTTCATGTGTCGTCGGGGGGCAGTGTTGTGGCGGTGCTGCGAATGAGAAGACGACGAAAAGGAGGACAGGAAGAAGTCGCGAGAAAAAGGACGGATAGTGATGAACGCTGAACGCCGAACGCTGGGATTTTAAACCGTCTTGATTTTCCTAACATTATTTATGTTATTTTCCGGCGAAGACACAAAATTCACGCGTGTTTTCCTATAGGAATACACAGGGAGGCTGGAAATGTACACTGCATGCTGTCTGCTCCAATTTGCAACCGGAAGTCCCGTAGACACGAGCGCCAGCTGAGCCTCTAGCGTTTATTGAAATAACTCTATGGTTCGAAGTACCCGTGGGGTGACGAGCCTGTGCTGGCCTAAGGAGTACGTAGCTTCCACAACACTGTCAGCTTAGGGCTGAACGGGGTGGGAAAAGCAACTTTTGTCCGAGTTTTGAGCGACGGGCTAATCTTCTAGAGGGAGAATGGCTGTGTCCCATTTGCACGAATGAGGGTCCGAGAAAGAGGGGAGTCCTTCCTTTCCGTCTTCTTGGACTGGTTGGTACAATGCCCGATATGTGAGTTGAGGAGGGAAGCTAAGAAGGAAAGTGTTGAAATTCCAAAGAGCGGCGCTGCTCCGATGTAACTTGCTACGTCATGACTACGTTGCGAGTTCCCCAAAGTTGCTAGATTACCTCCCAAATAGGCTCCGCATGCATCCACCAGGTGCACATTGAATGATGATTTGATTATCTTTAAAATTAATTTGCTTGTGTCTTTCAACAAAAGACTGGTATATTTGAGGTTATGCTGCAACATGCAACAAATTAGAGATAACAAATGAGCGCTGGCATTTGGTTTCCGTACCCCTTTAAATATAGGCTGCTTTTAGAGGGAGGAACGTCCAGCTCCCCATTTTCTGCTTATCAGAGGCAAAATAAAAACAAAAGGCTCTAAGTTGAAGTTGTGTTCTGGTTTTCGAGAGCCGTCGGATTTTCTTTTAGAGCGCAGCTCTTAGGCGGCCGTTTCCGGTTTGAGCGGCGTCGGCGTCGCCGTCACCGTCGGCGTAACCGCGAGGTCACGTGACCCCCAAGGTCACCCCAAGGTCACGTGACCCACCAAGGTTACCCCAAGGTCACGTGACCCTCCAAGGTCACGTGACACCCCAGAGGTCACGTGACCTCCCGAGGTCACGTGACACCCCAGAGGTCACGTGACACCCTCCCCGAGGTCACGTGACCCCCCCCCCCCGAGGTCACGCGACCCCCTCCCCCCGAGGTCAGGTGACCCCCCCCGGAGCATATTCAAAAATGAGGGGAGGAGGAGGAGAAGGAGGAGGAGGAGGGGTCTACCCTCAGTACCCTTCCTCCTCCTCCTCAAGAGCTGCGCTCCAATTCGGCGTTACAGGGAGTTGTAAACGGCTTTCACTTTTTTCTTCTAACTTTACCAATTAACTCAGCTTTCTGCATCACCATAACCCTGAGGCGAGAAAAACAAAACGAACAACACACGCATCAAATTATCGTATATACGATAATATAACATTAATATATAGTACCGCACATATATTTTAATATTCACGACCGTATTTGTTTGCTAGGATAGGGCCAGCCTGACCTTGGGGGACTATCCTGGTAATGCACCAACTGGTCAACTCAAGCCCCTAACTCGTATTTGTATATCTGCTGAGTAAGGTTATCAGCTTGACAGCGTCTTATGCCTTTCAGCCTTCCACCTTGATGCTCTTGAACTTTTCTCGCATTTTTGCCCACAAACGTCGTCCTCCCCTGTTTCGAAATTCGCTTCGGCTTCTGCGGGGAGACGTGCTCTGTGGCCATATGAAGCTAGACCTGTTGGCCGAGCCGTCAATACTCGTCAAGATGAGGACCTTATCGTTCATTGGCAGTTCTGGTGCACAAGAGTCCTTCACAAGTTGCGAAGCGCACCGTGTGGTGCGTCCCGGGCACCTCATCTTCGCTCATTGGCCAATGAGATGGCACAATTAGCCGATAAGAACGGCGAGGGACCAGACACGAACCAAGAAGCGGAAACACAAGCAACAGTGCCCTGCTTTTCTCAACCAGACAAAGACTCTAGTGCGAAAACCTAACTTTATTTTACGAGAGCGTACTAAAACTCGCCAGTGAATGGAACGTTCAGAGGACCACAAATGTAGTTTCAGAGATCGTTTTGTTATGGTACAAACTCATTCTGATGCACCCTGAGCATCATATAAATCCCAAAGTTACAGTCATACATCACATTTTTCACCATTAGAAAACGTGACTAGAGAGCGCAAAAAGCCCTTCTTGTTTTTTGCTGAGACGTCTAAAAACAAAATGGGCGTATCGCGGTGTTTGGCCGCGTTTTTTACGCGCGAAAAAAAAAAAACAAGCGTGATTGCAAAATAGGGTTTATAGGATGCTCATAAAAACTGCGCCTAAAAAAAAAAAAGATTTTAAAATTTTATTTTGGTGCGACTTTAAGCCTGATACTTCGTGAATTGTTAGCTTCTCTTCAAAAATAAACTTGATGTTCCAGATGTACTGTCGCCTTTGCTGCGCCATCTATCATCCTCGATATGGTGAATGAGCTTCAAAAAGGAGACTACGACGTTTCTTCGCTCAGAAAAGGTATGAATGCTCGATCCGATAAAATATTAGCGCCCCTTTTCCAAATTGTCTATATTCCGACTTGCCTAAAACTGAAAGCAGCCAAGACCGTATTAGCGAAACACTTTTTATAGCTCCTTGGCTGGACTAATACCAGCTTGAATAAACAAAACCCATTTTTTAGAAATTTGACGTTATCACAGGGAGTACAAGCGAAAACACAGATTGTACACGAGTGATTCGTCTCTGTCTGGCTGCTCTTCGTGCCCAATAAACACCCCTAAGTACACTCAACATGGTCCTCGGGTCTGATTGCTCAATTGACGCCATCGAACTGTGATGACAACAAAGGGGAAGAGGGTGTATTCGGGCATTTATTGATCTGGTTTTTGTTGACCGCAGCTCATAATGCGGTAGAATTAGTGAAGGTAAAATACTTTTCACAGAGGGCACGGCTTGTGCCGCGCACAGCAAAAAGAGGAAAAAGGATTGGCAATCTTCAATATTGTATTTGATTCGGCGCGCGTGTACTATTTCAGCGAGGACATCAACCACGCTACCGTGAGCGAAACAAAACGGCTTTTATGCAAAGGGCGAAAGTATGCATGCGAGCTGGTTAGAAAACATTAGATATCTAATCCTGTGACAAGGAGAAATAAATTAACAGTCAAGACGACGCGAACTCTGAAAAATAGCTGAATTAATTCGGGAGGGAACAACATATTATAGCCATCCACGCAGGCAGGAACGAGGAAAGACAAAAAGACATGACGTCGTAAAGAGGCGGAAATGACGCCAGGCTGACTGACATCCACGCAGAAACCACACCACTAGCAGACACCTGCCGCCGAGCTATCCAACGATAAAGACCCCGCCATGGTTATATTCCCCGCTTAAACCCCCCCCCCCCCCTCCCCCCACTACCACCCCCTCGACCTTAGCAACCAAAACTTACAACAGAACCAACTTTCTTGCGCGTTCGTTTAAAACTACAGACGGCTGCCTCACGCAATTTCCGTGGTCCTCTTTACTCAAGGTTTCTTTTCAAAACAGTTTGAAGGAATCGCTTTCTTTGCAGAAGATTGGAGCATATATTTCGATAATGGTAAGCAGGCATTAGGTGTAGCAATATCATTGGCCAGATTAGATGAGGTAGAAACATTTTCACACTTATTTTTTTTTCTCTCCAAAGGCGGTCTTTTACACACTGACCCGTCTGCTCCACATACCAGAGCCCATAATTAAACTGAATATAACACACAACTTTCTCGACTCAACCAATTGGAGGATCCCTGCGTTCTTTTCTCACAGCTTTGTTCTCGCTAAAAACTCGAAAGGTGTCAGGCTACATAAGCGAAAATCAGTCTTAGAAATGACATTTAAATCGTACTTCAGAGTCCAAGCTTTAAGGATATGGGAAAGCCTGTGAAAGTCCCGACTTAGAACAGGTACAAAATTACAACGACGAAGAGACGATGCAAGACGTTGCTGTGGAGGCAAGCGAGCTCCTCGATGCGAAGCGGCTACAGGAGACGGTGAACGTTGAAGATACGTGTCGTCACTTTCTCGTGGGCACCCACCGTATCATGGGCGCAGGTCTTTCGGGCGGAACCCGCGCAGGCCAAGGTGCCGATAACGGTGTCAGCGATAAGTGTGGTCAGCTTAGCTGCCGTACTAGCATAGCGGGCGTCGGTGAGCCGTCCTTCAGATGACCCTCTTCCCCGGGGCCGACTGATCTTGTCGGACCTACTGGAGTTGTTCCTCCTGGCGTCGAGTGGGGTACAGGCGTGTCGCGTCGAGAAGGCGCCGGGTACTGATGGGCAACCAGTGGCGATCGTCAGGTTATGGCGGAGCATGTCAACGGCGGCACCTCCGGGGCGGCCACATTGACGAGAGCTCCCGGCTGCAAGGCCCGCTGTCCCTTGTCGTGTAGGATCGTGACGACTGGAAGCAAGGACTGGCGCTCAGCAGCGGGGAGGAGCTTTCGGAGCTCCCTTTGGACGAGGACCTGAAAGAGCTCGCGAACGTCTGTTCTGTTGGCGCCAAGGTAACACATTGACGACGAGGATGCAGCGACGCCAGGTATTGAGAGGCTCGAACCTGGAGGGAGCGTTCGATGTTCGTGGCCTCCATCCCGAATCGTTCGACGGTCGCTGGTAAACAGCGCGCACAAGACCTACAAAGATGTTGTCTTTTACCTCCCGCACAAGAATCCTCACTTTCTTCGCTTCTGTAGCTTCAGGATTCTCTCGATTGCTCAGTCGAAGCACGACTTCGATGATGCTGACGATGCTCTCGTTGGGAACTTGAACTCCTGCATGGAACAGCTCCTCAGCTCGTTCTCTTCGCTGTTGGGTCGCAAAACTCGGCACCTCCGCAGGGCTCACCCTTACATGATGAATGATTGTCGCCTCGTGGTTTTCATCCTAATTACGTTCCGTTGCCTCAAGAGAAGTGGACATTCTGCAGGCATTTTGCCGGCGTCCACCTATTCTGACGGGCAACTTGCTTGTACTGCTGTCTAGTTGTCGATGTCCTTGAAGACGTCACCGTGGGAGGGCGTCGGAGTACCACGTGCGACGGGCAGGACGACGACGGGTGGGCTGGTCGGAATATGCGGCAGAGCGGTGCTCATCACCTTCTTTGTCTTCTCCGGCAACTGTAAATATTTCGGGGATTGATCTCGGGAGCGACGGCCGGCTCGGGCTTAGGTGTCTTCTGCAAACGGTAGTCTTCCGGGGCTGAGCACCTCACTTGGCTGGCGTGTCTTCAGAGCTTCGCGGGTGTAGAATTCGTTGCCTCGCACCTCCACAAAATGTTGGGGATTGAAAAGATTCCTCAAGCGTAACCTGAAAAAACAGGTTTCATCGATGAACTTGTGCCAGGAAAAACGAGAAAGATTGAGCGTCGAAGCACAAGCAGCGAACGTCACGGCGTCGGCGCGACAGCTCGCTAGAGCGAGAGCCAGAGAGAGTTGGCAAGGCCCCGCTGGGCTCCTTATCTACTGCACTCGGGATCTCGAACGTTCGACCTAGAATGTTCGGGGGTGAACAAGGGTGAGACTGACTACGCAAGATCATTATGGCCCCCTTACCCTTTACACTCGGGGTAAGAGTAAACTTGAATCTTCTAGAAGTACCAGGACGCGTTACTTCATGTGATGCACGCGGCAATATTTTGCTTTTCGTATCTTTTTTACTTGGTGCCATCTATGTGCAGTATCACAAACCTTCCTAAAGTGGTGACATAATCACGTCGCCTAATCGGCCCTCGTTTCGACACCTGCCTATCTTACACCCTTCTAATATCAAAGAACTGAACGTTTCGTGGCATACAATAGCAAATTTATGGACGTTACAAATCATTTGCAGTTCTCATCCATCATACTTACAAATTTGCATCTCCTGAAAACGTTCAATGTTACAAAACAAATACTCATACATTACAATCAATTCATTTTCCTATGAGATTCTTCATCTTTTTGTGCCGTCAGTTTTGCGCTATTTTAGTTATGAATGCCGATTATAATCACCACAACTCTTGTTTGAAAAGTATTCAAAAGTGTAACTTGATTATCTGGGAGGAAAAATAATTGATCGTTCTTTTAATAAGTAACCGAACTAATACTGTATTAAACATTTATGGTTTCCGGTTAGTTCTGAAGAAATCAGAAAATGTTCCGATTTCTTTAGGAGTTCAAGTCGTTCCCACTTCTAATGCCAGGAACAAACAGAACTTATATCATTGAGAACGCAAACTTTATACAAAACTTGTCAGACTGTAAACGGGCCTTTCGTGCTGTATACTGGTGGCTTACAATCGCCATAATGCATACAACTCAAATTTCTGATTCTTGTGGAATGCCCACTGCTTCATTTCAATGCTACCAAAGACTCACTTTTTTATCATACCTTTGCTTTTACAATATTTGTTCTTACTTGTTTTTCAGGCATTAAAGGGTAGGAATGTCTTAAGCCGGATTTATATTTTTTCAACAAAGGGGTAGTTGCTTGTTTCAATTGCTGATGAAGATATGCATGATATATAATAACCACCGAATATCGCACTAAAAGGCTTTTTTTAGAAATCTCGGATTTGATATCGCAGCTCAAAACACAGCAAACTACAATGTAAGCTTCCAGACAAAATGTCTTACCTCCTTCCCTACAACTCGGTAACAATTGTCTTGTTCTTTGACCGTGGAAAAATATGGAAACTCATAAAGGGGAGAGATGGTATCATTACTACATTGATATGTACTCACTACGTAGCTCCAAACTCGAACTGCGATGAAAACGAGGATAAGAAATCAAGCTAGTTAAAAAAAGAAAACGTTTTGTATTTATGTATTTTATTTCTTGTCATACAAAAAGGCGATCCAGCAAAGGCCTAAGTCAGATACATTCCGTCTGACGAAGACCAGTGACGCTTGTATATAGCATTAGCAATATATAAATTCTACATAGAAAAAAGTAAAATATATACAGAAAACAACGGTACGAAGTTATACATTTTATTACATCTTGAAGTCAAAAATGCACTCAACGCATTTTATACGATGGCTACATGGAAACACACTTGGGTTTTTTCAGTATTTCTATCACTTCCAGAATGGTGAAATTATATTTACGATAATTATCCGATTAAGGCAATCAAAGGTTCATAGTAACACCCCCAAAAAGTAATATAATGCAAGTACTTTCATTACTTAAAGTAAGTTCCGAAAAAAATGATTCTCATGGACGCTGAAAGCAGAAATTTCGGTCACAACAACGACATAATAGATTCTGCATACAAATTGAACACTCCGAAACTGCCTTCTCTCTGAACGCGTAGCTTCATATGTCTTTCGTGGCGGTCTAGTCTTTTTTAAATCACTAATGAAAATAAGAATCTTACTCTGCTGGTGATCTACTGAGGTGCCAACCTACAGTTTCGGTGCCACACGTAACACAAGGCCTGAGCATGACGTTACCTGTTAGCGGACCCACAAGCGGCAAACAGGCAGAAGCTCTATACAAGAAACGCCGCACAGCGACAGACGCGTCCCTCTCGATTTTTCCACGAACTAGCTTCGCGCTCATTTTTAGACACTGCAAGACGATTGCGATGCAAGCTAGACCTCACTTCGGGGTTCCACTACTATGGCGCTTGGAGGGAAAGGCGCATGCTTTGTCTCCGAGGCGGTATTGCAAGGGCCGCAAGGGCCTCTGGCACTGACGTCGGCTTCGCTGGAGTTTCCGCGTCCTTACTGTCTTATATTTTTTTGCCTAAATTTTGTTTTTATTCGACAGCGCCTGGTAATTGCCTGCAATTACCTCTACTCACCTGACTCCCCATTGCCCTTCGGCGTTTGCCATTTCTTTTCCCAGCAATCGTGTCCGGAGCCTTGTGTAATCCCGAGGTTGTGGAGAAGGCGAGAACGAGGCTGAACACCCAAGCGCTCTACGTACGTTAACTATCCCGAAGCCGTTTCTTCGCCATGAAATGTTTTCCCCCGTTTCATAGAGTTCCTAAACTATGCCTGCCAATGATGCGACCTTTCAGATTATGTACGGAGCCACCGAAACCAGTCCGATCTTCTGCAGCACGAATCCGGACGAACCGACGGACCTCTGGATTCGGACGGTTGGGACACCGCTGGACCACGTTGAGGTCTGTACGCACCGGTCGCCAGTCGATTTCGGCAATGGATAACCAGGAGTGGACGGTGTAATTTACTTTTATTTCGGTTTTCTACTTGGGCTATCCACATCTCCAGAACTTTCCGTGCTCTAGCCTACCTCAAAGAGAAAACAGACTGACGACAACGCCTCTAACGTTTCGAACAGCGCGTTGAGAGGATGGCCCTAACTCGGCCCGGCGCGGGACGATCGTGTTGTTAAGTTAATTTGCACGAAACATCCATCGGCCGCGAGCGAAGTGCGAACAGCGGAGCACATGGCCTTCGATACGTGCTGCGGAACCTAGAGGCAACTATGAACTGATAGAACTGTGGCTTGGAGAAAGGGCCTATGTAAAAATTAACTAAATTCTCGGACGTCACGCCCCTCATGTAGCGCTGCTGTCTGCAGTGATCATGCGGAGACGTATTGCCTTTGGCGAATTTGGTTCCTGCACGCGTCCAGGACCCAAACGCGATGTGGGCGAATGGGTGGCTACCTTGTTAACGGTGGGTTGGTGTCTGCCCATCGGAGTAAATGCGCACCTTCGCAGTCCCGCTTCCATTCCTCAGTTTTATGCTTCCTACCTTACTCTAGGTTGCGAAGCGTGTATCGGAGGGCAGGCACTCTGCTGCTCCCATTTTATTCGAACTCGATGGTACACGTGTCCCGGTCTTAAAGAGCATCAGCCAAATTGTCCATTCATTAGTAAATATCTGTACTAACCATATTAATGTGAGCGCGAGGTCTTAAAAATAAATTGAGATTAAATAATGGCCATTTCACATAGAAAGATTACACAAACCCTGGACAAGCTGCAGAAAGCTAATTTTTTTTAAAGAGGTGTATATGTTGTCCCTTTAAGGAGAACATAGCGAATACATAGTTAAGAAAACGGGGAATCAAAATAAATTTTTTACAGTCAAAATAGCCGTCAGAAAAAGTTCTCGGTCAACACCGTCCCCCCAAAAATTGCACTGTAAAACGTTTTTTTTTTTTTTTTTCAAGCTCGAATCCGAACAAAATGGTCAAAGTAAAGTTTTCCGACGTTAATTTCTTGATCCTAACGAATGTTTCAACTCCTTGCACTCTATAAAATTTAATCTGAAGAACGGTAAATTTTTCCGAAATAGTTGTTACTGGACGTTCTATATTTATGTCGTATATATGCGTGATTATCTTTAAAACGGCGCTTAAAAAAAGATGTCAGATCTACAATGCTTGTGAAAACAGAATATATGCTGGGCCAATTCTTCACTAGGGCATAACTGGAAACAGTTTTTGCTACATATATTTAGTAATCGACATTCTAACTTTCAAAGAATCAAAGAAAAGTTTGGGAGTGTGCGAGATTACTAGAGGTGGCGTATTTGGGACCTTCAGCAAGCTCAGATACATTCCACAAAACAAACAAAAAAGTTTTGGATGATTTTTTCTAAATTATATTAAAAGTGCCAAATACTCTCACGAAAGACAAATGATGTGGTGGGCAATAATTGAAAAAACTAAACGTTTAATGGGGCGAACTTGTGCCGAAAACACAATGAAAATAATAACAGGCATCGCAGGAGGGCGTCGATGAAGGCGTCGTAGCAGGATGGAGCGCTTGCAAAGAACTGACCTCGTAGAACCACGCGGAGCGGCTTAATTGTATAACGCACGCGCGATTTTCATGAACATTCCAACTAGAATGTTTAGCCTTCGAACATTCTAAAAGAGACGCTTCTCTGCCATTATAAAAACTATTATTACAACACAACAATAAAAGTGGCGCGGCCCTCAGGGTGCGAGTCGGGTGCGTTGCAACTCGGCCACATACGCGGTAATATGCATAAAATTGTGTTTCTCTTAATTTTTATAAAAAGTAACAGAGCCTCACCTTTTTGAGAACTTACCCGATTTAGATGATGACATAAATGACTGAATTAATGAGGGTTTATGACATAAATGACATATAAAATGAAATTTGAAACAAATAAAAATTTAACACGTACAATATTTTTACTCAGAAGGTTATCTTAGCGGGAAATGTATTTGAATATGAAAAATACCTTTAAAAGTAGAAATTTCAAAATCAATTTTCTCAAAATGTAATTTTGTTTTTCATTTATCGTATGATGAGCTTTAGGAATGATGCAAGATATTTAATAAAAACAGGTGTAATAAAGGCTACGGAAATATAAATGCGTACATTTGAAATGACAAAATCGTTGAAGTTATATTCTAATGTCACATTCAATTGGGGCGCACCACACCGCACCGCACTGCACCGACGGTCGCGTCGCGTTCACATGGTCGTGTCGGTGCGGCTGCACTACATTCATTTGGGACTTGGTGCGGCGCACGACACCGGCGCGTTGCTGCACCAGCTGCACCGTCGAAAGGAGACCGTGCAGCTTCGCGCACTGCGGGCCGGCGCGGCCTTGAGTTAACGCTCTCCGCCTCCTTCGGCCCCTTCTTTCCCTCGCTTCGTCTTCCTAGTCGAGGTGTTGCCTCGTCTCGGTAAACAAACATGGCGGCTCGGAAGGCGGGGATCTTGGCTCTGCTCACTTCTTTTCCTCGAGGCGGCTGCTCTAGCTACGACTCCGGCAGTGACGACGAAAGTGAAGCCCGCGCGTGCGCCTACATGTTGGAGAAGTTGTTTCCGCCACCAACTAAACGGCCAAAGATCGTCGGTTACATCGAGGACGTCGTCCACAGATACTCGGACGAGGAGGTACGTACTCTGCCGGAATTCTGGGAGGCGTCTCATTTGATTCTTTGCTTTTCCTTTTGGCGTGCGGGGTCGATCTTCATGTCGTACGCTTTCTGCAGTTCCGGAGGAACTTCAGGCTGCCACGGTCAGCGTGCTACGACCTCATATCAGATTTCGAGGAGTCCTCATTCTACCCGGACTCGTTCTCCAGAGGAGGAATTCCGCAAAAGACGGCCGAGGAGCACATCCTGTCGTTTCTGTGGTACTGACAACATTTCTCTTTTTGCGTAATAACTGCAAACAGTGTGCCTATCACACCATTTTATTTGATAACATAGCGTTTTTTTAACCGGGAGAGGCAGAGAAAGGATAGGGGCGTCCTATCGGCTGTTGTGAAAAAGCAGAGCAGGGAAACAAGGGGGCGCAAATGGAGAGCAGGAGCAGCGGCAGTCACTTTTTTATAGGATGCAGGAACTGTGGCAGTCTACTTTCAATATGATAATATATCCTATGAAAAGTAGACTGGCACTGTTACTGCCTTCCATCTGCGCCCACTTGTTTCCCTGCTCTGCTTTTTCGTTATCGATATATTCCTGTAAACAAAAATATTGCGGGGTGGGCACAAATTTTTTATCGGCCATAGACAGGCACGTAGCCAGGATTTTGTTTCGGGGGGGGGGGGGGGGGGGGGGGGGGCGGGGGCGCCGCCCATGACAAAATGCTTTATGAGGGGGAGAGGAGGTCCCAGCAAAATGGAAGATTTCGGGGGGTGGGGGGGGGGGGCCCATGGGCCTCCCCCCTGGCCACGTGCCTGGCCATAGATTTCTGTTTGCTTCTGTGCGAAAGCTGGGACCTCGTGATGCTGTACCTGTTGTAGCTTTTGCTCCGCTACCACGTTTCTCATAGAAAAAAAAAAGGCAGTTGGTTCAAAGAATCCTACCCAAAGTAGCCAAGTAGATGGAACTAAAGGCTTATTCACACGATGCATCTTTTCAACGCGCCACAGTTCAGCGAAACCAACATTTCGCGAAATCGGCCTGTTCACACGTGGAGCTTGACACGCGAAACCTGTGACGTATTGACTCACGAGAATTTCGCCAAACCTTGTCATCTTCACCGGGAATACCAAGCGTTTCGAATCAAAATGATATGAAGTACGCACAGTGTGAAGAGACAGTCTGTTTTATTAGTACCACTCAATGAACTTGGTACGATTCGGCTCACTGGGTTTACTATTCGCGCCAAACGCGGGAAAGACCGCGAACGTCAAAGAACAGGAAGATGATCTCGAAGCATTTCGGACATTTTTGCACCGCTCATAAAGAAAGTTATCCCGTCAGCATGTATATATGCGGTGCTTGCACTCGTCGCGACTGTTGATGAATCTGCACCGCGCCACCAACTTGTACTGTAGGCGCCGTTCACACACCTGCAACCGAGTAGGACCAAGACACGCCGCCCGTACGCATTGCTTCACCGGCTTCGCCGCTTATCGCTCGCCATGTTTGTTTGCTTTCTTTCGGCTTTGGCTCGGATACGGAATCGGCCAAAAATCATACTCCTCCAAAAGCTCGCTTCTCCTCGAAGGTCAGACGTCATAGCGAAGTCGAGCGGCCATTGGCAGTGTCCGCGTTTCTCCTTTGGGTGATTGACAGGCCTCGGTGAGGTTTTAGCAAAAAATTGCTCGAGAAGCGAGGAACACGCGCCACTTTTTTCGGAGGCGCACCACTTTTTCGGTCGCGTTCAGACGGAGAATCTGTTTCCCGAAACCCAGTTTCGCGACACAAGATTCGCCAACAAGATGCATCGTGTGAATACACCTTAAATGTGCCCCCCAGAGGCTAACAACTCACTACTCTGAAAAAATATACGAAATATTGTGGCGGAATATGTTGTTTTTTTACCAGTAAGAAGAAAGTTCTTTGCTCCAGGTTCGCAGGAAACAAGTGCTGCATCCGAGATGTCGCAGGCCGCTTCAATCTCAGCGAGGGCGGCTTCCATAATATGAAGGAGCGGGTGGTCAACTATCTGCTGGCCATCGCCCCAAGTGTCATAAAGTTTCCGGCGGACTTGGACAGCCTTGCTTCAGACTTCGAAGAGGTATACACATTTCTCTTTAGATCAGAGCAGAAAAAAAAGGCCATCTCTCGGGACAGTGCCGTGTTTTTTTCTTCCCTGAAATATGTGATTCCGTAGACGGACTCTTCGAAACGACCGGTTCAGTGCACGGCGAATGAAGACACAACTTGTTTCAGCAATGTTTAAACACCGATGACCAGTTTGCGCTTCGCCTTCCCCCTCTCCCTCCTTCTAGCCTTTTGCTACCCCTCGCTTGAAGACTTGGAGAGGAGGGAAGCGTTGTGGAATCTCGAGTTTTAGTAGGTTAGAGTAGGTAATTCAGTGCCTTACTTCATGCCACATCATATTTGACAAAGACATCTACTGGGCAGCATTGTGCTATCACTGCTTATACAAATAACCAAAAAAACAATGTCAGGTATAGTTGGGCAAGTTAAGAATACAATATCTGCTCTGGCCACAGGCATGGTGCACTTGCTTTGATAAAATAGTGACTTGTTCTCCGTGACATTAACCACTGGCTTTAACGGGGGGGAGGGAAGCTGGCCTCTGATTGAGTGAGATAATGTCGTGGAAAGGTTACCAAGATGCTGGCACGACTCCGGACTTGCTACCTTGCGTCGTTGAAGTGTATGGCAAGACGCAATTATAATCTTGTCCGACAACCTGTTCATTGTGGTTGTCTGGTACAAAGAGACAGTCATTGCGAGCAATCTCAACGAACTGAGAAAGTGTGATGTCTCAAAGATTAATAGGAAGTGTATTGATAGTGTCACTTTAGATCACATTGCACATAGGAAGTGAAGCCATAACGTCTGGAAATGGACAACTTCGTATACTCGGGGTGCAACTAGCGAGCTGTAACAGCCTGCGAACGTGGATCAGACAACTCGGACAACAATGCAACCCACTACTACATGCTATACGACGAATGTCTAACAAATACTGGGGTGCGCGACAAAAGGCCTGTCAGACATTGGCCCGGGCAGTCGCAGTCGGCAAACTTCTCTATGGATTTCCAATTTACGTCCTTTCGAAGAAACATATGGAGGATGTGGAGCTACTGCATCGTGAGACTCTCCGCACCATCACTGTGCTTCTTAAACATACACGGATAGACCGGCTCATTGAATTAGTGGCTCTACCGCCTATAAGGGCAACGTACGCTGTTGCTCAACAAGCCCTTACAGATAGACTCGAAAACACGGTGCAGCACTTTAGCGTGGGACCAACTGAGTCACATAGACAACCGGGCCCCCAGTCTGAGCCCCCATGGGACAGTCCGGTTATTCAAATGAGACAACAGGCAATACCGTTCCGAGAACAAGGGGCCCTTCAAATTCGTATTGCCAATCAGCACTAACAGTTCGAACAAGATCACACGATAATCTACACAGACACCAGTTTTAATGACGGCAAGGGGGGCATGGCCTGGTACTGCCCCACATGACCGGAACTAAATGGCGCCCATAGTTGTCACCTCCTCTATGGGGACGCCCGGCAGGCTGAACTCCTGGCAATATGGGGAGCCCTTTCCTCTATCCCCGGCCCCCTATCACAACACGACTCCATAAGAATACTAACGAACGCCAAGGAAGCACTCGAAGAAATTGAGATTAACACGGATGACGCCACGGCTCAGGCCATAAGGAAATGAGTGCACGACTTGCAAGAAGTGGGCCTTGACCTACGTATTCAGTGGACACCAGCACACACCGGATTCACGGGAGGGAACGCAGTGGCACATAACACAGCCACGGCAGCTCGAGGGGGTAATGACTCAGTCGCCCCTTACCCTCCCCTCAACCCGCCACTTAATGCCTACGCCTGGATCACAGACTCATCGAGAATGTCGTATCGATGGTACCTCTTTTTTATCAGAGCCAAACACCGCAGGGAACGTAAACAATTTCTTACAACAATAAAGCATTGTCACACATATACAACCGAGTAAAGGCCCGTTCACACTCTTGCAACCGAGTACGACCGAGAGAGACCAAACCGGTTTTTAAGCCTCTTGCTATCTCTTAAAACCAGCTCCGCGCTGCAGCGCATCCGGTCCTAAGAAGTCGCAAAAGGCTTAAAACCCGGTCTGGTCTCTCTCGGTCGTACTCGGTTGCAAGAGTGTGAACGGGCCTTAAGACCGAGAGAGACCAGACCGGTTTTTAATCCTCTTGCGACGTCTTAGGATCGGATGCGATGCAGCGGAGCTGGTTCTAAGACGTCGTAAGAGGCTTAAAAACCGGTCTTGTCTCTCTCGGTCGTACTCGGTTGCAAGAGTGTGAACGGGCCCTAACACCTCTGCCCCAAGTCGATCCTCAACTACGACTCTCGCGCGCCCAAGAAGTATTCTTAAACAAAGTACTTGCAGACGCAGCCTTCACACCGCGTATCATCAGGAAATGGTACCCCCCAGCCGCGGACACACCAGTTCGCTGCTGTCACTGCGGATCGAAGTGCAGAGCTAATCTCTTGCACCTTATCTGGGACTGCCCCCCGCTTCTCCACCGGCAGGACAGGTATTCAGGATATACCACATGCCGATCATGACACATTACTTGAACACCTCCGAACATACCCCCCCTAGCCAAAACACGTTAGCCCAATATGGTAGTAAGAGTGGCCTTGCGAGGGAAGTGTGAGGTGACTCCCAGTAGTTGACCAGCCATTCCCATACCGGCAGCAAGATCGAGAAGCAGAACGACTGCCAAGATGCCTTCTGCACCCCAGAGAGATTGTCAAGCATGCACAACTTTTCGCAGATACCTTCTATCCCCCTTCTCAAACCCTAATCCCCACACCTCGGCTTTAGCCATGGTGTTAACAAGTTTCATTTCTAGTACAGCGGGCCCTTTTAAGCATCACCCCTTGAGCCCCGATGTTCTGGTCATCTCAGTAGCCATCTGCGTATGTCAAGCAAGGAGTTTCGTGTATTGTCTACGAGTCCACATGTTGCCTCTGCAGGTCAAGGCCCTATTTGAAGGCTTTACACCAATCATAGGACATGGAAAAAGAGGAGAAAGTTTAGCCATCCCCTTCCCATGTGGTCCAATAAATAAATAAATAGGAATTTTCAAATTTTTTTTATAGAATTCCCCTTCCCGACCAACGTCTTCAAATTAACGGACGAAAGAAATTTAATGTGACCAAATCTTGAGCTTCTGACAGACGCTCTTCTTCAAGTAATAGAACTAGGAGCTATGTAGATCAGTTAAAAAAAAGGTGAAGCTGTTAGAAGACACAGCGCACCTTCTTTTGTTGTGAAATATGTGTACCCTTTGTTTCTGTTTTCTGTTTTGTTTTTTTCTTTACAGCGTAAGTGTCTGTTCATAACAGCTAGTGCTCTCTTATTTTTCCTGCAAGGTTTCTGGAATCCCCGGCGTCAT
The DNA here is from genome assembly GCF_016920785.2 of Ixodes scapularis. Classification (NCBI taxonomy): domain Eukaryota; kingdom Metazoa; phylum Arthropoda; class Arachnida; order Ixodida; family Ixodidae; genus Ixodes; species Ixodes scapularis. The sequence continues at coordinate 466,870 of NW_024610026.1, read as the reverse complement.
CGGATGCATCGACGGAACGTACATCAATTTCCGTTGTCCAGACGAGAAGATCCCCGCAACGTATGTGAACCGGCACGAGGCCCTGTCATTAACCTTGCAAGGGGTATGTGATGACAAGCGCCGGTTCATCGATGCTTTTACGGGGGTTTCGAGTCGGATCCATGACGCCAGGGTTTTCGACCTGTCGGACCTCTCCGAAAGGCTTCCCGCTCTCTGTAGGAGAGGGAAGTTCCACATTCTAGGGGATGCGGCATACCCCAGCAGGGAGTACCTAGTGACCCCTTTTAAGGACTACGGCAAGATGACCCGTGAACAGAGAGATTTTAACAGAGACTTCTCTGCCACACGGGTGACAATAGAAAACTCCTTCCAGGTACTGAAGCGCCGCTTCATGCAGCTGTCCTACCTTGAGTTTGCGGAGGTTGACACAGCTAGTAAATTTATTATGTCGTGCTGTGTGCTACATAACCTCTGCATTCAGTCAGGAGATCTCGAAATTGAGGGCGTAGAAGCCACAAGTGACCGTCTGCCAGATGACGATGACACAATTGAGGAGACTCGCCCTGTTCTACGAAGCAGAGGAATTGCGAAACGAGAGAGACTTTGTGATTATGTGAATCGGCCTTGATCGTTGCACAAAATAATGTTCTGCATCAAGTATTGTTTTACAGTCATGTCTCATTAAAGGGCAACTCCGGTCCATACTTTCGATTTTGGGATTATGCCTGTTTTTAGTGCAGTCAGCGTCCCTGAATTGCAAGCTGTATTTTTTTCTCGTTATTGTGCGTAGTTTTAAAGATATCGACGCCTCAAAGTTTTGTTTGGGGCGCGGCCAACAAAACCGAAACTAGCTGCTATGTGAATGTGACGTCAGGATCGTTCTCGATCAACGAGTATGCAGGCCGAGCGGCACCTACCTCTGTTGCGCTAGCCGTCTAAAGATGGGTGATAAGCTAATTTTGTTTTAATTCTGTATACCTGGTAGTTATCCAGCATATGTAGCAACAGTTAGTGCGTACACCCAAAAGCTAGCGAATGGAAAACCCGTGAACTCGTTCGGTCTTCGGTGCACAGAGTTGGTCGCTAAAACCAGTCTTGGAGTCCTCACAAGCCAATAAACAAAAGGCTATACCGAAGCGACAAGGGCTACAGATAAAAGCAACGGCTAAACACTCCAATCACAAGTCGAAGTAGCGGTGGTAGCTGCTCAAAGAAGCGCACTCCGCGCAATGCCCGGATCGGAGGAAGAAATGAGAACGATACTGGACGTCATGGACCAATGTTGCTTTAGCGATCGGCAACCCGCTGGCCGCCCGCTACGGAGCAGCGGCTCGTGGCGGGTCGCATTTTTATTATCGGCATTAGTTGAGTATGCGGCGTCCCCCAGACATAATATTTTGGCTGGAGTCGTATTGTGTGTCACTACAGCGATATGAGTAATTTATTTAATTTGAGTTTTGGCCGGAGTTGCCCTTTAATACGGACCCCATTAGTATGGACGAAATTTTTAGGAACCGTTAATATAGAAACCTGCAGTCCAGACTATATACAACCTTTTTTTTTTTTGTTACTATACATGTAAATCCTCACACTGAAAAAAAAATTCAATTAGTGAACCGTAGAGGCCAGAGCATGTACCGGGAATTCACTATTGTCCCTTGTCTGTCCGAGATAAGACCTGCACACCTAAAGTGTAGTAGGGTTCTTTGGGCTTTCAACTCAAAAGGTAATTAGGTATGTGCAATTCAAAAGTAGCAGACACGCTTTACTTTCTGGGCATGAAAGTAAGATTCAGTTTAAGTATAAGTACAAGCCCACATTTCCTCATTTCATGGCTAAATAACCCCCCATTTCCTTTTCGCTACGATTCTTATCTATGATCTTGTTTAATTTTCTTGACCTTTTATTATGGACGATTTTTCCTGTGAATGCAGGCATCCATGTTAACAAGACATGACTGTATGACCCTGTAACATTTGTTTAAGTAAAAACTGGAAGCAACTGGAAGAGCATTTTTGTAATCCAGAAGCCCAAAGCAAGAAGTGCCAAAGTTGGACCTATTTTTGTTTTCACGATTATGTTAACTGTGTGTATTTGACTGGCGGCATCCTTTTGGTTCTGTTGGTCCATTTCAGGTTGCCTTTCATTTCTTTTGAATAGATATTTTGCACCCGTAACAAATATTCTTATTTTTGCTGTAGCTAGCCAGGTACATTGGCTGTCATTGACTTGAATGCCTGTTACCCTTCCTATTTTCATGTGCATTGTAGCTACCCCAATATATTGGCTGCTTGTGTCTTGAATTCCTGTTTTAGTGACTATTTTCGTGTTGTAATCCTTTTGCAAGTAGTAAACAACTATTATTGGAAACACATGGTTTGCCTATTGCCTTCTATTTTATAGAAACAACCTACAATATTGAAGGAGTTATGGGAGGGACAATACAACTGATGGGTGGCACTCTTATATTGCTTTGGGGAACACTTGAATAAAAGAAGCCAATAAATAGAAGGATGCACTGTGATTTTTCTTTATTATTCACATGGGGGCCAGTGATAGAAATACATAAAAGTTACAGCAGCGAACCATTTTGCTGCAGTGCGTCCCTGACTTGTTTCAGTAGCTCCATGTGGTGCTTGTGCACTTCCAAGTGCTCCTTGTGCCTTCTTTCTCTGTTCTTCTCCTTCTCCTCGTGGAGCTCTTTCATCTGTGAGAAAAACTCTGCCATTTGTTGCTGCCTTGTGGTAGTGCTGCTCACACGGTTAGCCCGCCGCCTTCTCCTCCGTGCCTCTGCAGAGGTCTCGGCACGATGCTGATCTGGAGGGGATGTTGGTGACATCTGCTCCACCACTGCTGCTGAGCCTGTGGGGCTGTCAGTTTCTGCGACTGCAGTGGTGCGACCAGTTTCCTTATATATGACTGAGCTTACACCACGCCTCACCTCAGGTTCCAGGCTGTCGTCCATACTTCTGATTCTCGAAAACTCTTCCTCAAACTCCACGGTGCAGCGTGAACTTCCTGATGTCCTGTTCACTTTTTGAGAGTTTTTCTTGCGCTTCAAAAGCGTCTTAAATCTGTTGTCACACTGTAGTGCTGTCCGTGATATGCCCAAAACTGATTGCAGGTCAAGGGCGATTTGTTCAAACATTGCCTTCTTTGTCTTGAACTTCTTCATTGGCCCTATCTCAGGATAATATTTTGAGTAGTAGTCAAGAAGCAGCTTCGACTCCCCTGGAGTCCACTCTGCTGCAAAAAAGAAAAGTTAAGTAAAACTTCTGTGTCTCAACACATAATGTTTCCACATACCTCCTTGCATTTTTGTAGGGTTTTCTTGCGACAGGTTCTGGGTCTGTGGGTCTGCCAAGCAGTCTGCATCGGCAATTAAACGCAGGGTGAATTTACAACTCCTTTTGTCGACAGCTTTTTTTGTGTAGCTACTAAACAGGTACATGAAGATGCAGAGATATGGTGGTCTAAAGCAGATTCTGCATGTGTACTATTCTGGTAGGAACTAAAATGCAAGAGCCTAGTAAGCAAACAAAAAACCGCGTTAATCTATCCCGCTTTAGAAAGAGGAGAAATTGTATGTCTGGCACCTGGCTAGATAAACTGCCCTCAAGCAAAAGTACTATGTTCAGATTCAGTATTGCAGAACATGCTTTATGAGAAGCGTCAATGAGTTATTGTTACTTCACAGGAGCGGCCTGAGCAAGTTCACTATACGGGTGGGACACTTCTACAAGAAAAATTTAAAGAATACTTAATAAAGAAGCTGATTGTTGTTCACCTTTACAGGAAAACCAATATGGGACAATACACAAAGATGGAGACTATCTCCTCAGTGTCCGGTTTTTGTAAAGATGAAAGAAAAAAATATATGTCAGCTTACCGTCTTCAGTATCGTTCAGCATCGCGTAAAGCAATCCTTGGGGCAATGCGGAGGCAGCCATCCCGGACAAGACAAACGAGGGAATGAAACCGGCAGATCGGGAGGTCCCGTTTCAACGCTGGTTCAGGGATCCGGGAGAGCAATTCCCATCGCGCATACCATAGATATCACGGCACGGTTATTGTCAATATCATCGCATATGTACAACAAAACGCCTTCTTCTGTATCTTATGTGTTTCTTCTACGCTTTTGATGGAATCTCGGAGGTAACAAATACGTGCTTTGATCAACCGCTTAAAGCACAATTTGTTAGTCACATCTCTCGCTAGATGGCGCGCGCCGCCGCCTCACTCGCGGCGGATTTTGTTCAATGGTCCACCCGTTTATGTTTTGCCCTTGAAGTGACCGCGCCAAGCGCGTTGCACGGCGGAAGGCTTCGTGTTCACTTGGTAGTGCGTCATGCGCTGCACCCGCGCGGTGGCGCGGCCTTGGGGGCAGCATTTTCTCGGTGCTGCGTGCGCCCCAATTGAATGTGACATAAAATTCGCAGCTTGGCATCAATTGCATGCCTATTAACTTAGATATTGACATCTTGTCAGGGTCTTCGTCGTCTTCGATCTAACATAATTAAATGAGGTAAAGCTGATGAGTACGTGGGATATTATGCTTAATACAAGGTGTATTTATACATATCTCTATATTATTAACTTAAAGAAGTAAAAAAAGAAGGATTATACAAGTAATCAATTTTCTTATGAGGATTATGCGGAATGGCAAAGTACTTCGGGAAAGGAAGTATTTTCAATAAACCGGTAACCCAGTATGAAATTCGGGCTCTTTCAGACTGTAGCATCTCCACACACGCTACGCCTCGTGAGAAGGTACCTAATTTAAGCCTAGTATTTTTTCTTAAAAAAAGAAACAAACTTGCATACACCATGGAGAATACCGATTATGGTACAAAAAATATCTTGTAGCGCAAGTTCACAAGAACATTTATCCTGACTAAAACGCGTCGTTCAAGCAGGTTACATTTCACGCAAATACTAATATATTTGTTTAACCTAACTTTGAGGAACCCTTCCTTGTTTCGAGCGTTCTTCTATAAGTGGCATGGAGGAATGATCTCGGCTGGAGTTACAGCTTGCTTTGGTTTTTGGCCTTCCTGTAGTATTCGGCCAGATATGCTCTGACGGCATGCCGGGAGATCCCGGTGTCACGGCGTGGAAGGACGGCTCAAGCATCAAGCCTCCTTGCAAAACTGTCCGTCGACAAAACTTGAAACAATCGGATGTGCTGTTGACTTTGTTTGGATAGTCGCCACTAAAGTGAATGGAAAAATTCTTCCGAGCAGTTATCTGCAGCACGTCTCGCCGAGACGCCGACTGCACCACAATGCAAAAAAAAAAGAAGGAATGAAATGCTCTTATTCCTGTTAGAAAAATTCCGTACGCCACTTTTGCACAAATATTAAAGCTAAAGGACTTGCTAAGCCTTAAGAGTGCACCTATAACCCGCTTGAACATCGTTGTGTGTAAGTAATACACGGTCTTGTGGACTTGCATTACAAGATATCTTACGCAATTGTGTTAGTGCAACGCCATCACTCGGTAGCTAAAATGTTGACATATTTCAGACTACTTAAAGCAAACTTGGTTAGTGCCACAGCTGGAATATATTTCCCATATGGGGTTGTGTCCGGAGATAAAAAACTTAACCGGTAATTACAGAAATAGCAATAAAGTAAGGAAACGGACCATGTCATGCCGCCGTCAAGTATGTGGGACACACTACTTCACATCGGTGTATTTGAGCTTTGTTTTGTTTTTCCAAGAAGAAAACACAAAGACAGAGACGGTTTAAACGAGCCCGGCTTCTGGTAGGCCTGTGCGCGCACAAAAGCGGCAGTTGGAAAACGACGAAATTTTGTGCTAAGAGTTTTGGTGTATTAGTCAGTTTCCCCAACCCAAGTGCCCCGGACTAGACTTACAGAGGAAAATATTTGGAAGCTTTTCATTTTCATTAGGCAATCTAAAAAAAATACTATTTTTTTTTCTTCATAGCGATTTTTTTTTCGGCAAAACACGTACGACGTGCATACCAAATCCTTCATATGTAGTACGAAACATGCCTAATTATTTTATTAACCAAAACCAACAAGCACTGTGAGTAAGTGTAAAAAAAATAAATAACAATCAGACATAAAATGAGGGTGACCACTATTTGCTTTGAGGAATAGTACTTGAAAATAGGCAGGGTGTTGATTCTAAATAGAAAGGGCTTAAAAAAAGGGGCGAGTTGGACAAGTTCAACCTTCATCGTGTATTTATTAGACTCAGTTGATAATATATAAAGGTATAATCGTCATTCTAAGCTGACTTAAAAGGCAATATTTTGATAAACTTTTCAATGATTATTTTCTTGGAGGGCTGATGTTTAAAGGCGGTATTCAAGAAAAATACTATTAGAGACCAGACTATTTGAAGGATTTCCGAAAAGTTAATGGTTTTATAGATGTTATTATTTAGGTCCGGGATTTTTTGCACCATTTCCTAATTTCGTGCAAAAAGAGCGCATCACGCCCTGCCTACAATGATGCATGGAAGCGTGACGCAGCCGTTTAGGCCATATTGTCATTTGTGTCGTCGGCGCACCCACCAAGGACACGCTGCCGACATCGTCACCACATAATATAAACAACTACGGGATTCTTCCAAGCCTCATGGCGGGAAGGTCATGCGACTAAGTGCTAGTTTTACACAGCGCGAAAAACATTGAAATGTATCAATTAATACCTCGTAGACCATTACGCTTTTTCGCATGTGTATTTTTAATTGTTTGACTCCTATAGTAATTGCGGTACCGCGATTCCGACAAAAGTCCTAAAACAATTATTGAGAAGTTATTGCAAATAATCATGTAAGTTAGTCAGCTTAGCGTGACGATTATCACCCCGCTTTACGTCCGCCAAGCCTGATAAATGCACAGTGAAGACGGAACTCGCCTAAATCTCACAACTCATGAAAAACAAAATATTGCTGAAGTTAAAGTAAACTAAACCCGGTGTAGTATCTTCAAAGGTACGTATTTATATGTCTAACCTATATATTACTTCTGATTTTTTTTTTATACGTCAGAACATACTCAGGGCCCGTCAAAGAGAAAAAAAGGTTGAAAATGCCTTATTTTACATAATTGATCTCGAAATGCGTTCTTGTGGCTTTTTCTTATATTCAACGGTATGTTTAACCAAGACCACTTTGATAAGAAATAACAACATTGTGCTCTTGACTAGGTATTTGCATAAGGTTTCATTTAATATATACACTTTGCACCATCAATATTAATAGTAACAAAATCTCTCATAAAAATATAGTTGAATTATCATCAAAGGGGCAGGGTTCTAGGTTTTTTCAATATAAATAAAAAGTAAGGACATTATTTAGGGCCATTAGACTCTTCTACTGCACTTGTAAAAGTATGAAAATGTTTCGTTTTTGTGCAAAGGGTACTTAAACCAAAACGAATACGGGCATGATCATGGCGGAGGTCACACAAGAAAACGACGTTCGCCGATCACCGAAATTTCCGAATCCACTATTGTAACTTTGAAGGCAAACAATTAAGAACTAACAGAAGAATAAAAAAAACTGACTTTTGTTTTGTCTTAGTAAAGGGCTTGCCTGTACATATATTTTTGGAAGAATTTAAAACATGACCCGATTTGTCTAAACGATTCAAAATAAAATCACCCATATAGTATTTAAAGCATACTTCAGTCGAGTGATAAAAAATAACGAGGAGAGAACCCTCAGAGCGAATAATTTATTTGTTCTAAATATATGCATTCCCATTTTCCGTTGTGGAATGAGTAGTTGAATGGCGTTAGAGGAGGTCACGATATCTATTTATCGACTGTTTTTCTAAATAGCAGGAGGTTTTTAACAACTTAACATACTTCTTGGGTTGAAGTGTGCGTTGGTGAGCAAAGGTCATGCAATATTTGGAAAATAAATAAGAATTTCAGTATTACTCTTAGGTGAAGAATATAAAAATAAACGACTACTTTCAGAGGTGAAATTATCACCCAAAGAAGCTAAAATAAAGGAAATAGTAGTTAAGCCAGAGAAAATTTATTCGAGTAGATGTACACTTGAAACACCCAATTCCCTTCAGAATAACTCAGTCTTATAATGCTTCAGGTGAAGGTTGTGGACACCGAAGGCAGGATTGTTCCCGTGAACACTAGAGGGGAACTGTGCACCCGAGGTCCCCATGTATTCAAGGGGTACCTCAACGACGACGCCAAGACAAAGGAAGCCCTCCGAGAGAACTGGTATCACACGGGGTAAGGACCACGTCGGTAGCAGTGCAAACGGCTTTGATGAAACCTTAAGCGCTACATTACATGAAAATACAAAAACAATTGTCGTCGTGTGGAACCCGGAGATTGACTCCCAAAAGAAAATGCACGAACCGACAAAGCCAGCAACCGGATAGAAAACATACTTTCTTTCCTGAACCGGGATCTCAACGAAAGTGCGAATGTCTGGAGAATCGGCAAGGCTTTAGTAATATAATCTGATCAATGTTGTTTGACAAATTAATAAAACAACCACAAAACCATAATAACACTCTGGGAAACAAACTAGCAATAGATAGCAAGTAAAATTTTAGGGAGCACTTGTCACTTAGGTTCAAGTATTTATTCATAACAACATGAAACGATACACCACTCGTTTGCCCGAACTAAGGACCCTACTAATATTTACAATTAATGCCTACCATAATGAAAATCCTACAGTCTAGACTAGATTTCAATGGAAGTGAAGCTGAGCGGGCGGTAAGTATTACATTTCTTCGGATCTTATCTGAATATTTCCTTGTATTACAGTGAATCATTACATAAATAATAAATCGACATTAAGCTCGGCTTTCTCGATGATATTATGGCTCGCGCTCGTTAAGGCTATAAGCGCTGGAATAAAACATTCTGGTGCGCCGTCTCGCGCTCGTTCCAGGCAACGTGTTCACTGAATCAACAAATATCTCGTCTTTGTACAGAAATGCTAAGTTTGGAAGACAACATAGTAACATGAAGTTTCCAGATTATTCTGTAATTTAAATTATTTTAATCGAACCGCTTCTTAATAATCAATATCCAAGAATAGCTTAATTTCCAATGCTTTACTAGTACACTAAATTAGTTGAGAATTCACTAATTTCTTCAAAAATTGATATTTCGCAGTCCCTTTGCTATGTATGTACGGTAAAATACCGTAGGGCGCCTTTTTCACTTTCACTGAAAGCTGGGGAAATCTAGACATGGGCGCTTGTCCGGTCAAATCTGGTGGTTAAGATATAATGTTCAAAATTCTAAAGTTTGGGAATTGTTAGTAATGTGTGCTCGAACGTGGTGGGCGCTTCCACGTTAATTTACGGTATATTTAGTTGAATTTAAATATTCACACTAAAATAAAAATATGTTATTCGTTATTAAATTGCTTAAAGAAAAACACACTTTCTCATTTATATTTTTCTTCTAACTCGTGTTTTTTGGTTCTCAAAGTTTTATGATTTAGTTTTTTCCGACCACTTATTTTAAAAAAAAATTTCCCAGCCCAATTCCTTCTCGGACTTACGTTCTACAATCTAGTGTTTCCTCTATTCGTACACCGCTCTTACCTACTTTGGGCTGTTTATTCTGGCGATATTTGTCTGGTAGACCTACGGACAAGTGGAAGGGACGAAGCTATTTTTTGTTGTCTCCAAAGAACTAGAGATTGAAATTGCCCCTTCTTTTGCATAACCTCACCAACAGACGTTAAACGGACACCTGTAACTGCTATACGTTATGCTAGATAATAATACATTTTTATGTGGCTGGATAGGATTCGTTCATAACAAAAAAACAATTTCCATTAAAATTTTAGCGGTAGATTTTGGTAACGAAAATCATCTGAGCTATTCGGAAACGTGTTGTATTTCTGGACCGGCGCCCTGAAATCGAAAAGTATTTGGAAATGCGCCTAACTGAAAATTAGATTCCCGAAGAAAATCTAGTGCTATTTTTGTTTTGTCTAATGCTCATTTTGTGATATGAACTAATGGGTACTCTCTCGAGGCCCTTAAAGAATGATGTTATAGTGGAAATTTTTTGTCCTAAGGGCGATTGCAAAAACACATTTGAAATAAGCACACTAAGAGACGCGTGTTGTTAGTCAGCGTTGTTTTTCCTATGTGTCCTCTCCTTTTGTCCTTAATTGCGTGCTGTTGCTGCTACGATGACCTCTTATTACCAACTCACCTAACTTCATATATATATATATATATATACAGGGATCGGCCGTATTTCAAATACAAGTATTTGAAATACGTATTTCAAATACTTTGTGTATTTTGCATTTGTATTTAATTACAAATCGGGCAATGTATTTGATGTGTGTATTTAAATACTAAAACATGGGTATTTCAAATACAATTGTAATTAAATACAATTTTGTGGGCGAAAATACATCTTGTTTTTATGGATGTGGTTGTAAATATAGTCTCCATCCTTTATTCGGCCATGGTGCTTTTTTCCTTTTCTTCTCCGGCTTTATTTTAAAGGCACTCTCCAGAGCAGGAAGAAAACTACGTTCTGCACCGAATGCAGTGTCTTTCAATCAAGCACAAGCTTTTAGTTACTTTGTGATTACGGTGCTAGTCCAGGGCAAGAATAGTGACGAAACCGACGTTCACAGGCAGACTGGCTAAATAAGTGCCTGTGACAACTTATGATGCTTTCCAGCCTGACTTCCATCCATATTTTTGCCTGGAACATTCTAAATGCGCGGGTCGTCCAGATTTTCGTAACTGGTGCGAGTTGCAACAATAAAACATTATCTAGCTAGTGCTGCGCGTCTTGGTCGTCTCGGTTCTTTGTTGGTCTATACCAAAATGTAATCAACAAAAAAAAGCTGCTTGAAGCTCTGTACTTTTTTCACCTATTACGTCCAAGCTGATTACATTTTCTTTTTGTGATTATATTTCTATTACGTTACTAGAGCCTGGCACACTAACTCCCGAGTGTGCAATGCAAAATTAAAATGAGATACCCAGAAACCCGTTGCACGTGCCCTGAAGCCGCTGACGCAAATTTTGAGGAATGTATTTGGAAAAGTATTTCGAAGAGACCAAATACATTTGGTTGTATTTGTATCATGAACTTAAATGCTTTTTTGGAAATGTAATTAGATTTGTAATTCAATACATTTTGACGAAGTATTTTGTATTTGTATTTCGATACATATTTGCATGTATTTTGCCCATCCCTGTATATATATATATATATATATATATATATATATATATATATATATATATATATATATATATATATATATGAAGTTAGGTGGGGTTGGTAATAATAGCTATCTTAGCAGCAACAGCACGCAACTAAGGACAAAAGGAGAGACAGGACACAGGAAAAACAACGCTGACTAACAACTCGCGGCCCTTATTCTGCTTATTTCAGATGTGTCGCTTCTGAAATAAGCGGAATGCAAGTCCATAATCAAACTCGAGAATTCAGCGCTCAACACATTGACTTGTTCAGCAAGTCTTATACTGCTTTGGCGGATAAAGAAAGAGAAGTGGCGCTCGCACACTTGTCAATGAGTCGCACTATCGTCCAAAGCCCCAATAATTTCTCTAGTGAGGGGTTGGCCACCCCACGGCAATACAGTGTATTTTCTGAACCGTGCATAACAAGTTCACAACCACAGCTTGGTGCAGCGAAATCGTTAATGGCCAGAAACAATCTTGTTCAAATTATTATGATGCTCTCGCAGCTGATCATTGACAAATGTGACTATTTGTCCGACATACCTTTCGCCACGTGAGAGTGATATGGAATATACCTTTCCTTCTGTACACTGAATACGAAGACTTCTTAGACTGACAGCGTTGTAAACTATTTTATAAAAACTGCCTATTTTGTTTGGTAATGAAAGATCCATACTTATGTTTACCGGGTTTGCTATATATCTTTGAGCAATAAGATATCCTGTGTAGAGAGGGCACCTCTCCCGATCTACACATAATAAAGAAGAAAAATGGTGTGAGTTTTCATTGCTCGTTCCACCATTTTTTTTTTCAGTTCTTTTTCCATTGGCAGAAATACATTGCGTGCTTTTTATGCACTGAAGGACTTAACGAATGGAATTCGTTCGGCAGCACAATTTAGTTCAGCTTTGTGCATCACAGCAAAGCCCGTGTCATCTACTAGCAACGCAGTTCATGCAACCGGTGGCGTACATTTGCCCGTTAAAGTGCAACAACTCCACCCCTATGGTCCTCAGTTCGCAGCTTAGTCTAGGAAGTCAGCACCTGAGCTGCTGTCACGTGGGGGATAAGTGTCGCAATGGGCGCCCGAGGCTGGTTATAACCGCTGCACCTCTGAAGACGATGCTATTAACGCGATAGCGTTTAGGAGATCTGTCGCAGAAAATCTGTCGTAGGCGTTGAGGTCCACGTAGGCGTCGATATCAGCGTCGATGAAACCGAAAAATCTCACAATGCATTGCGCGCACCCACGTGTGACGTAACACGTGGCTGCGCGTGTTGCGGTATAAGGTTTACCCTCTAAATTTGGCGGAAATAATTTCCCGACAAATTTAAAGAAAATGTTTCCGCAAGATTTGGTGGAACATTTTTTCAACAAATTCAGCTGGTAAATTGCATAATTCAACGCACGCTGCCAAGTGTGACGTCACATGTGACATCACACGTGGCTGTGCGCCTTGCATTATGGGACCACACACACACAAGTATGCACGGCTTGGACGCGAGCACACGTATATCTGAGGCTTTGCGGGCGGGACCCGATAACGCTGTCGTATTCCACTCTTAAAGGTGGAGCTTAGCGTCCTCAAGTTTTTATTTACTGTGTCAGCCATCGGATTCACACCTTCCTGTCAAACAAAGTGAGTCGTACTTGGAGGAACAGTCCTTATTTCTTCTACAAGCTCACAAAAGAGATGGGCTTGTGTTAACGTCGCCCGATACGCTCGTTACCAACACCCTTGCAGCAATTGACACGGTCTTCCAACACCGCAATAGCTTTTTCTTATCGAAGGTAAAATGTAAGGAGAAGAAACCTTGCCTCTCATTGGTGCTGAAAGGAATAGTGTGCCTTCAAGTTCAAGAAAACAAATTTCAGTTTGTAACTTTTCTTCCATAAAAAAATACACAAACAAAATTGTCCTTGAAAAGGCATCGTGTAAGAAGGGAGGACTTGGAAAAATGCTCTGGCCTTTCACCTACAAGCTCATTTTTTTGACAGCGGACGATCCATTCTTACTAAAGAACTGATATTATTGCACCAGCTTTCTCAGACAACACAGTGACAGCGTACTCTGCTGATCTCAAAGACTTTTATTAATAAATTAAATTCCTTAAGAAGCACTTTTAACATGTGTGGAAAATTGGATTGACACATTTGGAGCTGCTGCGTTTTAGAATGATTCAGGCGTGTCTCAGGGTACTTCCCCTGAGTTACTCACGGTTGATCTTCGATCTACTTTTGCAGAATGGGATGGAAATATCCTCCTGCAAAGGAACGGGGTTTTTATTTGGTTGCACATTGTCCCGATTCTCAGTGCCATATACCTTGACCACCTTAATATGATAATTTCAGGTCGCCTAGTCAGTTCAGTAGTTAAAACTTTTTCCCGTCGTAGAGAATTCTTTATTTTTCTCAAATATGTAGAGAATAATGACTCTTTATCATTTTTTTTCATAGTTATATTTTTACCTCATCTCAACCTACGATAAACTGAAGGCGAAAGCAACGGGCTGCCATGTCCAAGCACAAACCAGTTAGAAACCACGTGTTATTTCGGCGTGCGTATCTGGGAGACTCGCGCATTGCTACGCATGTCGGAACAATACACCACATGGTTTCTAACTCGCTCGTGATTGGACCTGGCAGCCTGTAGGTTTGGTCTTCAGTTCATCGTAGGGTGAGACAAGGCATAGCTTCAGAACATGTTTGCATCCCTTGTAGAAATATCATGAGCATCCGAACAAAGGATAAGTCAGATTTTTGAACCTAACAATTCCTTTGCAAGAACATTATGTATTTTCGTCACAAGAACCAAGAGTCAAAAAACACCCCTTTATGATCGGCGCAATCAAATTTAGAAAAATTAAGCATAGTTAATCTATGCCTAGTCAATACTCTGGGAAAATCCTGCCCACATTTGTTCAAAGTGAGCTTCTATGCGTAGCTCTCAACGCTCAGTTCGCAGGATACCCGGATTAACTTTTATTATCTGTATTCTAAATGATGTTGGCGAAAGTAATATATGATAGTAAAGCACAACCGTTGAGAGACAAAAAAGAAATACCGGTGGTGGTGCCCTATATGCAAAAAAAATGCATATCCAAAAAAAACGATAGCAAACCAAATTAACATAAATGTGTTTTCTTCCACACTAAACACATTGATAATTTTATGTAGAGAATATACAACGCAGTCATTGCTAGACAAAGCGGCACAAAAACACAAAAATTCCTTTTTTCAGTATACAGGAGTGGTATATTCTACAAAACACACGTGTGGCAATCGGTTTATATGTCAGATAACCAGGCAGATGTTTCAATCATCGGCTGCCCGAGCATCCTAAAAACACAAACACGACTGTCTCTGCTTATCTAGGAACTCATTGCGGAGACTGTGGTTGTGATCCTCTTTTCACAAAAGGCACTACAATGGGGAGGAATGGCGACCATTTAAAAAGATAAATAATTAAGACTGAGAAGGTAGCGCGACTTGATGACAAATCTGTCATCGCCTCTTTTGTTTCTTTATCCGCCAAAATATTATAATATTTGGTGAAGTAGTCAATGTGATGAGCGCAAATTTATCAGGCATTTTGATATCGGTTTCTTTGCAATGTCGTCCTGCTTCTCACAACAAAGTAAAAGAAATGTGATTTGGCAGTCAGCACTGTGTTTTTACTTTTGTGTAATCTCCTTTATTTCTTGCTTGTTACGCGCCCTTGATGCTAATATATTTGGAAACACACGTAACTCGAAATGTGTCTGGCGGAGTGTATTTGGCGCAGCTAGACTTGCGCCAAAAACAACAACAAATTTTTTCGTTACCAGGTGATTTTGTGGAACAAGTTTTCCCTCTCTTAACTTAAAAAAAAGAAAAAAAACTTGTTTTAGGAGTTCGGTATTCCGAAGGTCTTTCGACCTACCAAAACTAAACGCATTTTGGAATACCTAGTCTTTACTCTATCCAGCATGCTATTCCCCATTTCTAAATTTAAGATAGCTATTGATAAATCAACGAATGCATGTGATTCAAAAACAAACATTCAATTTTTCCTCCCCTGCTCATCGTGGTAGTGTCACATGTAGTATAACATGCAATTGGAGCAGGCAGTCTAAAAAAAAAAACACAATGTTCCGCATTTTCGTTTTTTGTTTTTCTGGCGTGAGTTTAGTTGCAACCCTCATTTCACAACAAGAAACTTCTTGTATCCCGTCGGTATACAAGAAGTTTGTATCCGGTGGGGATATACCCGTATTACAACATCTGACGCCATGTTTCAGTGTTGTCACCAGAAACCCTCAACCTCTCACACCAAATTTTAAACTATAAACCTTCGCGAAACAAAAAAATGTTGTTGTGACTTGAAATTTGGTTACTAATTCAAATGATTGTATGTGTATCTTAAACTAATTTTGAAGCAAATTAGTTTCGATAAAAATGTTCGTTGAAGCTCTCCTTTAAAGATATTTAAAAGCGGCAATGCACTTTAGAAGTTTGCTTTGTGTTATAATAATAAATCTTGTTAAATAATCCGAATCACCTCTGTCAGGCCATTGTATCACGACTTGAGGAAAGATTAAATGTAATCAAATTTGAGTGCAGCTTTGAAAAATGTTTACCCTCTCTGGTCAACCGTTCACAGGGACGAGGCGACCATGAGCGAGGACGGTCGAATCACATTTTCGGGCCGCATCAAGGAGATGATTAACATTGGCAGTTTTAAGGTGCCGCCACTGGAGGTTGAGAGTGTCCTCAACACACACCCCGATGTGGAAGAGGCGCAGGTATGTTTCCTAAAGCGCGGCAGACGGTGTGAGACGCGCATCTGTGGAGCTGCTTCTTGCAACGCTGTGCTTTAAGACACCGGGGCATCAACCTGAGCGCCTTTATTCGAAGAAAGCCCTAATATCTTAGTACTATACCAAGAACAGTTGACGAGTAACAGTGTTCAAGCCATTTCTCCATTTTATAGTAATGTTTAAAAAAATGCACTAGCAGGCTGAGCTCACTTCATCGAAGGGACCCGGTCACGTAATGTGCTTTGTGGCGATGATGTTGAAAAAAAAAAAAAACAAGAAAAACTGAGACATGGTAGCGGAAACGTTAGGAACCAATATTCAGCATAGGCTTTTGTTTAGAGCTTCCGTTAATGTGCGCGTTTATCGGCGGACAATTTTATTGGGTGAAAGGGCAGGTCGATGTCGCCGTCCATCTTTCTCCTTGTAACCCAACTCCTCCAGCTTAACCCATTCTCCCCACTTGACTGCTCTCCTTTTAGCACAGTCAAATCAAAGTTGCCTCCCTAATTTACAACCAAAAATCACCGAGATTTTCACACATATTCGCTGCTCTGACCGGTTCGCTATATAAACAAAGAAAGTTCAAAATCAACGCGATATTTTGGCTGGGTGTGTGTGCAATCCTCGGACTCGTTGCGTCGATGGGTCTTACAATCTGATTTGAAACTCGTGAGGAATGGGACGGTGGAGTGGCAAAACTCCTGTATTCTTGGTCTTACTCGCCGTATTCTGTCAATAGGTGGAACGTAAACAAATAGAGGCCAAAATAAAGGCTTGAGAAGGTGGCTGATACTCTCCAGTGACTAATATTTTGCGAGCAATAATCGAAAGGCATGTTTTGGAGGCCATTTTTTGCCTGCGGAGGGCTCTTTTTTTTCTCCCAAGACGGTACATAAGTTTTTGACCTCATGTCTTTTGAATGCACGGTGCCACTATCAGTATAATTTTGCAGCAATTTGTTTATGTTTTACTGTAGAGAAATAAAATCTAGTTTGGTTCTTTAAAGTAACGCATATCAAAGTTACATGCTCTTTCATTTTTTTTTAATTTCTCGGTAGGTGATTGGAGTACCGGACGAAAGGCTGGGAAATAAGATATGCGTCTGGATCAAACTGCAGCCATATAAAACCTTGTCTCACGAAGACATCAAGACCTTCTGTAAAGGAAAGGTATGCAATCAAATTAAGGCGTACGAAGACTAGTTTAATATAAGGAGACGTTTATGAGTTTCTTGTAAAGAAATTTTTCAATTTCAACATAAACCCCAAAGCCTCAAGGCTATCCGTTTTTAATAAAGTTGATATACGGGTTTTAGTCTGCAGTTTTATGCTGAACATAGAATATGTTCACAAAAATATGTAATTCTGCCAGTTTCATAATAGCGTTTCAAATATCATTTATTAAAGTATTTAGTTAGTAAACCAATATGGTGAGGTCCAATAATACTAAATTCATGGCCACAAGAAGACTGTTATAGTTGACAGACATTTTACATAATTATGAAACTTATATACGCGGTTATTGGTTTTATTGGATACAACATTCTTAAGGGAGTGCTGGTACACGAACATCGTTTTTGGTATAGGGTTATTGAACTCGGCGGTCATTGCATTCCATCTTCGGCTTATACGCTGGAAAACATCCGAGTTCTAGAGCGTGGGTCGGCTGGCTTTAAGCGGTTTCCATATGCGAAATCTCGTGAATGTGAAGCATTACGAATGCTTCAACCAGCACATGAATAAAACTCGTGAAAGAATAATGGAGGAAATAACCATCGCAATGAGTTGGGCAATTAACTATAAATTGTAATGTGTAATATTTTTTGGAACGTGTAAAAATATGTAATATGTAATATTGTGTGATATTTTGCAATTTATATTGTCCCAAATCGATGCCACCGCAACTTTGAATGCCGTCCTTATTTTAAGTCAGCCAACACTTATGTGAAAAAAAATCTCCTTAGATTGAAATAATCTGGGTATTGTTTTCGGATGTCTGTCACCTTGTCTAGAAACAGCGTGCAGAAAGATCTTCGCCAGAAATAAATTGTGATGTGTGTATGTTCTAGCGAGTGCGTCTGAATTAATTAATCTCTAATGGGTGCCTGGTGTCTTTGCCGTAGAGAAGTGTAGCCAGAGCGGTACCACTGATAACCTGTGGTCTTTAACGTGCATTACGGAATTCTGAAACACAACCGCACAAAGGTGCGACGCCCAGGCAGATAGAAACTAGCAGGGCTGAGAACTGAGCTCATGGTCCCTGGGTTTTTTCAGAGTAAGTGTTCGGTTCACATGCTCCCGGCTGCAGTGCAACGACACACTCAGACACCTCTCCCCCTCGAAGCCTGCTGAACCCTATATTTCGCGGCTTCTTTTAGTCGCCGAGGTCGAGGAATGTGAAGCCCGCAAACGTTTCTGCAACGTCTATTTGCCGATGATTGTGCATCAGACAACGCGGTGTCTGGTGAAACGGATTTCACACAGCTTATGAGAGATGTTAAACGAATTGAATCATGGTGTATTAACAATAAGATGTCATTGAACGCTAGCAAGTGTGTTCATGTGCGCTTCACTAGAAAACATAATAAATTGACTCATCAGTACTATATTAACAATAAAAATATTAGAATTGAACCACCGTAAAAATATTTAGTTGTTATATTTTCTGAAGACGGAACATGGACAGCTCAAGTGAACAGTGTCGTTTCCAGGGCTGGCAGGGCTTTAAGTGTTTCGCAGCGCAACCTTAAACATGTAAGCAAAGAGCTTATGAAAGCAGCGTATAAAGTGTATGTTAGACAGATATTAGAGTATGCCTGTCTTGTGTGGGATCCGTTTTACCAGGTTCGGATCAGTGCTATAGAACGTATTCAATCTGTTGCTGCTCGGTTTGTCCTGTGAAGATAAGATCGTTTCTGTAGCACAACTGAAATGAAAAAGGAACTCGGATGGGCGAATTTAAATGAACGTCGTAAAAGGCTGCGTCTCAAATTGTTTTACTCGATTTATCACAACCAAACAGGATTTGTGCTGCAAAGTTTCTGCATTCACCATCTTACCGTTCTGCTCGTACAGACCATTGCTATAAGGTTCAGCCGTATTTCTCCAGGACAAACATTATGAAACACTCTTTTTTTTGCACAAACCATCGCAGAATGGAATTTATTACCGCCGGAAGCGGTGTGCCGCGAGACTGTGGATCTCTTTTTTAATGCATTGTGCCCCCCTGCAATAATGCTGTATAGGCGCTGCGGGGTTTTTTTATTAATAAAGAATAAAAAGCTGGGAGACGGCTGAAATAGAGTCGCTGTAAAAGGTGCAGCGCGCATCCGCGGCACTGAAATGAATGCCGAGAACGGTAGGTATTGAACCGGTTGTAGCACACGATGGACGAGCGGCCGAGGGCTGGTGAACAGCTGCGCTTCCATCTGTGTGAAGGCGTCTCAAAAAAGGAGACTTCAACAGGTGTAAAGCGACACGTGCGCCAATCCGCCTGGGTCCGTTTTTTACGGCTTGTTGTGTTTCTTGGGAGAAAGCTCTTTCCAAAAGAGTTTCACTAAATGCTGATAAACACTTGTGAATAAATTCCAGAGATGTACCAAAAGAAAATGTATTCACTTTTCTGTCCAGGAACTATAGGTTTTGGGGCATTTTTTGTAGACTTTCTATAAAACTTAGTGTATGGAGATTACATCAAATTTTTTTAAAAAACAGATATTTTAACAACGTGTCTATCTCCATTATAAAGGTTATAGATCAATGTTTCGCGAAAAAAGCTATATTATGAATATTATGTTTAGGTTTGTCACAATACAACCACGGAAACTTGCACTACTCACCCCTTGCCCTGTGCACATATGCAGGCATCACAAGTACACACACCACTGAGCACTCAATACACTAGCTAATCAGTTCTGTTGGCAGCTACACCTCTATGTACACCGTCCAATTGAAAAGCAATCATTTGAAAAATGACCTTCAAAGAAGATTTAAAAATTGCGCGAATGTTGACTTTTATGCCAAAAAATTTGTATGAAATTTGATATATAAGGTTGGTGATCTGCATCTCCAACTATAACGCATTGTAAAAGGCAATATTTATTCGACACAGTCGAAATAATCAGCAACCTCAACGAGGCTCCAACCGGTCGTGATGTCGCGTCCCCGAACCGCATCTAATTATTTTCTTAAATCTTGTCAATAGAAATTACAGAGAAATATGCTGACAGGAAGTCTAATCAAACTTTGCGATAGAAATTCTGTCGCATTCCTGTCATCCGTACTTTACAAACTTGGGTTGAAAGTCAATGGAAATTCTATTGAAAATTGTCATAGGACGTGAGCGGATAGGGATGAATAGGAATCGTTCAGGAGTCTCAGAACAGAGCTAGGAAAATGTATTTCATACCACGCTAAAATGTGAGCCTGATTTCATATATATATATATATATATATTGTAAAGGCCTATTGGCTATAAGCGAAGGACTCCCTGTGTTGTTCATGCCGGAGCTTTCCGAAAACAGAAAGAAGGATGCGAGAGCAAGTATGCCAAGCCTCTTCGCGGGAGCCAATCCCCGAAAGGCCAGACATAATTGGCCTTCCCACCTTTGCGACGGCGCCCGCGGCAGAGCAGATGGGCGGTCACATAATTGGCAGGTAACGTGTGAACTCAATCCTGACAAGCGCTGACGTCACAGAAGCCGAGGGCGCGAGGTTGATGTCCGAACAGAAGACGGAGGGACGGACAGTAACTTTCACTTAATATGCGGGTGAAGTGTCCCTTCACGCTTCTTGAATTGTACTGTTTGGACAGGCCTTGTTCTTTTTAGTGTCACGTGGTAGATGAGACGTTTTCAAGAGGGAGCACGCGCACAGAACCTTGGGCGCGGTGTTTGGGGATTTTCGCGAAGTGCGGTAAGCGCTTGAGTACAACGAAAACACTATTTCCAATTCTAAAAAGAACTAACAAGAAAAAAAAGGAGTGGCCGAGGAATTGAAGCAATTAATATTTTAAGGCATTCCTTGTTTATTGTGTACGCAATCACAACAAACTTCATAATTACAGATCCACGATTACAAGATACCGGAATATGTGCTGTTCGTGGACTCTTTCCCGAGGACACTGACCGGAAAAGTACAGAAGCACAAAATGCGGGAGGAAAGCGTGCGACTGCTGAACTTGTCAAGATGATCAGCGTCAGACAAAAAAACACGCGGAAAAAATAAAGTATACATTCCACACGACATCAACGCGACTGTGGCACATTATTCACTGAGGTGGAATCTGTGTTCCACAGGAAGGAATATCATTGACCACGAACTTGATTGATTAAACATTTAAAAATCACATGAAAACATCCCAAGAGTTCAAGCATGCTTAAAGGCCGACGTAAACTTCGAGCTTTCCACTCTTCTTCACTACATCATTTTGTATATGCTTTCCATATTCGAACCAGTTTCAACTTGCCTCAACACTGCATTGCTCGAACTTTAGAAAAGGAGGGCACTAAGGTTATTTTTCATACAGAAAAGCGAAGTTGTGCGTCGGTCTTTAAGAAAAACAATTTTGACATCGGGTAATTTGTAATTTTTATTTAGTCTCATTAATTTCTATATCAACCCGGGTCTAGTTACGAATATGGTGGCACCTGTGAAACGCCCTTTTGAGGTATGAACTATCAGCTCCGGAACGTCGTTTATGTAATGGGATAGTATTCTTAAGCTACCGCACCCCCCCCCCCCCCTCTCCCCTCCGGATTTGTTTGTCTATCTGGCTTCCTAGCACGCAGTAGGTAAGCTAAGTAGACCATTTCAGCTCACATTCTTGCTTCTTCATATTTGTAACCCCTTCGAAGGACCTGACAACCTTGACATCGTCCTAGAGGTCGTCCTGGAAGTCGTCCTAGAGGTCGTTCTGGAAGTCGTCCTAGAGGTCGTTCTTCTCGTCGTCCTATATACGACATCCTTTATAGAACGTATTTGAGTTCTTACTATAGGACGTCGTCCTTAAGGCCATCTTAGAAGTCGTCCTTACGATCGCCCTTGTGATAGTTCCAGACGTCGTACTTGACGTTGTTTTAGACGTCGTGCTTCAGGTTGCCCTAGAAATCGTCCTTGAGATCACCCACATGTCGTCCAAGAGGTCTTCCTAGACGTCGTCTTAGATGTCATCCTTGAGATTCTCCTAGACAAATGCTGACACAATTCATGAACGAACCACCTAGGGCGTATTTCTGACGTATTTACGGGCAGTTTTAGCGGACGCTGGACCGACGTATAACGGGCGTCGGGACGATCGCTTCCTCAACACCTCAAAGTCGGCGTAAATACGCGGGTATTTGGCGACTCGACCAAGACGAACCTGGGCGCTCCGGCGTATTTCGGCGTGGCGAATATGGAAGCTTATAGCGCGGTTCCGGCCATTCAGCTCGCGAGTTGACTGCCGAAACTTACTCGAGCATTGGCTTGCCTAGCTTTGCGGCCTCCTAAGTGGCTTGATTCAGCCGCCGAAATGTGCGCTCGATTGTCGTGTTCGCCTTTTTGATGGCGAACTGCAGGGCCGGCGTTAGGCATGGGCGAGCGGGGCGGGCGAGCGGGGCGGGCGCTCCGGGCCCCGCGCTTACGACAGGGCCCCGCAAGTGACAGAGGGGCCCCGCGGTCACTCGCCGGTTGAACTTTTTGTAAAATTTCAACATCGCCACTACAGATAACTTTCATTGCTGAATTTTCCAAAGGAAAAAAAAATAGTTAGCTGACCGACGGGCGCGGGGCCCTTCGCCAATTTGCGGATTGCTCCACCCGGACAGAAAAATTCCTGTGTTACAAAACTAACCTCTCCTCGGAAACGACGCAGCTGGACCTAGTTACGAAGCACGTGGAAGCATTAATTACGTGGCTGGAAGCTTACCGGAGACATGGGTTTGCTGATGCAAGGACAACTTCGAACAGCCTATGCGAACAACTGGAAATTTCGAATGAGCTAAAGGACTTTCGACAAGGACGGAAATCTCGGGCATCTGAGCAGGAGCGTACTGCCGATCCCATGAAGGCGTTTGAGAGGGATTACTTCCTTGTAATTGTTGACCAGGCGCTCATGTCGATGAAAGAACGCTTTACACACTCCAAAGTCACTCGTCTGTATTTGGTTTTCTTTATGACATTCCGGCCCTTCAGAAACTTAGAAAAAGCGACATTCTTGAAAAATGTACCACTCTCGAGGCGTGCCTGAAGCACGCCAGTAGCTCTGATGTATGTGGCACCTCACTGGCGGAGGAGCTTCATCTTTTGTCTTTTGTTTTAAAAGAGCGCTCGTAAGTCAATGAATGCTTGGTACGCTTGCTGCAAAGCGAACTCCGAAGCTTCTACCCGAACACATGCATTGCTCTCCGAATTTTGCTAACCATACCGCTCTCCGTTGCCTCCGCGGAAAGGAGCTTTTCGAAGTTGTAATTGATCAAGACATACCTCCGCTCAACGATGACACAAGAACGTCTCTCTGGCTTGGCTACGCTCTCCATAGAGCAGGAAATTTTGTCGACCATTGATAAAACTAGTGTTGTAAATATGTTCAGTGCAAGAAAGGTGAGAAAAGTTGCCTTTTAAGTTTGCAGACAGGCAAAAGGTCCGCTTCCGCCTGTCTGCACATACAGGACGCGGTGAGCCAAGCACGGCGAATGATGACGAAAATATACTTTTACAAAAAGTATATTTACATTACAAGACGCGCTGCAATGTATATAAAAATTTTCAAGAAAGAGCTTTTCGATAGCGCCATCATGGACGTGGCACGTGCCGTGTTAGCTCTCCGAAGCGGTGAACTTGCCCGTCCTAGACTGTGTGATATTCCCATTGGGCTGGGCACTTGCGTAGTGTATTGTTGCTTTCCTTCATATCTTCGTATAGTCTATGTTTTGTAATGTTATTTTATCGTTTTCCTTGTTGTGACTTTATGGCTGGCGTGCGTCGATAGCACCTTTGTAATTGCTCAGATCTCTGTTCTGTCCATTTATTGCATATATAAAAAACCAAGCCAATCTGCACATAGCACTACTGAATAAATACACACCAGAGATATCCCGCATGATAATCTGCCCGTCTCGTTTTTCTTCATGTTTAGTATAAGCGAAGTTATTTTTAAATTTCAGATTTTGCTTTTTAAACTTTTGTAGACATTTTTTTTTACTTTCTTGCCCTTGCCCGCGTTATGTAGCGCCGGCCCTGGCGAACTGTACGAAAACGTAATATATATTTCGAACAAACGATGAACGATTGAAAGAGAAGAAAATACCATCTATATGGCGAGCGATTTTAAGAAGTTATGAAAGGAGAGGTTTTGATTAAAGATCGCGGCCGTCCTCCTGCCGGCACTTGATGGCAACCTGGCGATTGCAAGGTACATTTTTGAGACAAGCGCTAGCAAATTAGGCTTTCGTTGCTCATTATCATTCAGTTATTTCTGCCTCCTATCGCTTTATACCGCGATCTTCTTTGTGCAAGTTTTAATTTTTTTACCTGTTGATTCAGCTATTTAGCGTGCACTTTCATCGTTACTGAAGGAAAGTAACGACGAGCATATCCTGGGATAGACATGGTGTGGTCCAGACAGAATATGCCCTAACCGCCAAAGAATCACCATAAAATATGACTGGGGTCTCCTGACGAGGTTACAGGAGCCCGTCATCCATCAACCGCCCCGGGAAGCTGACCGAAGAGGTCTGTTTGTTCACCACAACGCTCCAGCCCTTCCGCGTAGCAGACGAAGACGCTATCGGCTCCTTTGGGCATGCAGTTCTGCCTCACCATCCTCTGACGCCTAATGTCTTCAGTTTTTTTTTTTTTTTTTCAAGAACCTACTGCGAGGCAGGCGTTCCCAGAACGATGACACGGGGATTGTCGAGTTGGAGCACTCCAACGAGAGCCGAAACAACGACTTTACAACAAGGTGTATGCCAGATCATCCGTCGGGGGCCAGGTGTGTCGTCGTGTGTGTGCAGTGCCTCGCAAAAGGTTTTCTCAGGGCCGTAGCTAACAGCGCTCGTAGCGACCGCTTTAGGGCTTTAGGTTAATACGCTAGATAACCATCATCACGTGTTGTGTGCCAAGATTTTAGTGTGTTTTCAACTGCCCGATATTGATCACGTAGACGCGTTTGCAGAAGAGCTGCGAGGAGGAGAAGAAATCGTTGATCGTCTGCAACAATCTCCGTTTTTCAACCCGTAAGAATGCAAGTCATGCGCAATTCTGTACGCTTTCTCTGGTTTAAGTTGCTCCCTGTATTCAATGTAATCTCACCAAAGCCGTGTTCCACAATTTACTCGGTCTTACTCTAGGCTAAGGGTTTTGTGCCTAGCCGTTCTAAAGCCTACCCTCGTCCAGTGTTTTTGAATCGGAGTTGTCACATGACACTTCCCGCCGGAGTAACTCGGATCCATTCGGGTAAGATTTGGAACACAGCCTAACTGTGCTCTGTGTCCACGTCGTCTGCTTCGGCTGCCTCGGTACGTTTTCCGTTTGGAGCTCGGCATTCGACGTCGTCTGCTCGCGCTTCACCGTAAAAAATTCGTTAAAATCGCTTACTGTTGTAAGCCCCAATGCCACTCGGATGAAGTCCCCGCTAACACTGATTTGAGAAAAAAGTGATTTGCGGAGATCCGACAAGAAAACTGGACAGCGAATGCGACGTCATGTTACACTAAGTTATAGAGCGAGTAACAAAACGCATGCCGTCTGCTTTTTCCGAAATAGTGGAACATTTAATTATTAAGCAAATCAGTCAAAGGGGAAGAATTTCCTCATAGTAACACGCTTTTCTGAATTCGCGGGTGGTGCGACACTACGGTATTGCTAGCGTGCTCATAACAACAAAAACGAATGAATGAATGCCACACATTCATCCATTTATTGATCTGAATTACCTGGTTTTTAGTGGCACATTTGGTTGCTGAACTTTGCACTTTCGCCGTCTGCAGCTCATTGCTTCCCGAATTCTTTGTGAGGCACTCAATATATAGAGGAGGAACTACTGGTGCATATTTGAACGACAGGCGCCAAAACTAAAGCTCGTGATTTTAGCTCTACCTTGATGGCAATAGTACATACTTTAGAACACCCTTGATTATTATTGTAATCAAAGACAAAAATAGAGGCTGTTGTGGGCGAATTATAGGCAAACGCTATCGCATTTGTGAATCGCCTCCTTGTACTGATACATGTTTTTGTTTTGCATGGTGATCTCCGACATTGGAACGTCTTTCACTTCACGAGCTTCCGAGGATAACCTACATGAGTGCGAAATTCAACACACCCTCACCAATGCTCGGCTCCACCCAATGTTAATATTGTGTGACCAAACCACCACATACAAGCGGTCTTGTCGAACGTAACAACTGCACTCTGGGGGATAGTCTGGCTGCGATTCTGCGTAGATAACATAAAAACAAGCACCAATGTTTTGGCACGACAAACTTTGCATTGAAGAGAATATGTGAATAAGCAACCGGCAAATGACATTCTGAACTGATTAACCGACGCTGCCACAAGAGTCGGCAATGAACGCGGAGTAAATCCGCCGCGCCCGAAACAACAATTTATCGATTAGAGGAAGCGAAGCACACGGACTAGGTCGCAGTTCGCTATCTTACTCAAGAAGTTCAAGCTGCAGAGCATTTTCATACCGACGCTTTAACGCTGCCGGTTGAGCCAGATGGCTTTGTACTGCTCAGAAGACTCCCCAAGAGTAGACAGCGTTGAGAAAAACATCTTTCGAATTACCATGAATCTTTCAAAGCAATCAAACAACTTGGGCACATAACATACACCATCGAAGAACTCTACATGCTTCGCCAACCTAGAAGACTCAAATTTATTACTGCTCACGTGTATCAGCTTAAACTATAGAGTGGCCACAATTAATCTAATCGCTGTAAGATCAGCCAAAAAAATCTATGCCTACACAAAAGAAGTCCAGGATTTCAGCGAACATGCACTGAAGTGGCGGATTTTATCTGGTGAAATTTCAAGGCGTAGCTCCGTTTCAGTGGAATGTTCGGGCGAAATCCTTGAAATTTTAAAATTTGAGTTCTATCGCAGACGACCGTGTTTCATCGATGGTTCTGTTAGTTCTTCTTATATGGACATGGGGCCACCTCTTCGAGTAGGCGAGCTTTGCGACACCCCACAACGGCTGCACTCTGTTAAGACCAGGGTTTCGGATCGAGCCTAAATCCAAAACCGAAAAAAAAAAACGTATTTCTTGTCATACTGAAGCCGAACCCAAAAAACAATCGAACATATTCTATTAAATCTGAACCGGAACAAAACATAAATTTTTGTGGCGGTGACTTGTTCGATGGAAAACGTTTCCACGTGATAAAATCTGAGATGCGCTTGTTTTTGCGTGTCTCAGATTTTGGCGGCAGCGGCGCAGTGTTGTTTAAAAAAAACGACATCAACTTAAAAAGAGTTTGTGAATAATTTTAGGAAATTCGGGCGAATAGAATATTGATTTGTGCAGAAATTAGTTTTTGCATCTAAGGTTCTCTGTAATTTCTTTTTCAAAACATGCAATGTTCTATGACGTGAATATTACAACAAATATGCGATTTTCTCCGTAATTGTGCCAGGTTTTGGATGCATAGCGATAACACTACATGGAGAAGGGAACCAGGGGGACAAAGGGCAAACACAAAACTCCAAACACAGCTAGGTGGCTGCTGCACGATTATGCATGTCCACATTCCCCGACATTCGAGTTGCATTTGCTATGTTGAAATATGAGCTCATTCCTGAAAACAATAACTGATATCTCAGATGTGGTGCCAATAATGATTTCAGGTGACCTAGTTACTTGCAAGCCCAAATTCCACTAATGACGTTTCTTGACATCTTGCCCAATTTGATCATAATTTGAATTATTTTTTACGAAACATTTAGTTTTAATTTTTACGAAACATTTATTTTTTAATTGCACAATAATTTGTGGCGTGTTATCAGAACAGTGTCTTCAAAGGTGGTACGCATTTATACACTGAATCAAAAAAGCCTGGCCAACACTACCTCGTGCATTAGGAATCTGCTTGATATGTATGTTGACCCGGTGAAGTTCGGAACTGTTAAGCGCAAGGTTACAGTTGACTTCTTTATGCTATGTTCTATCACGGCACCTAGGCCGTGCTTAATAAGTACGTAAGGATATGCATGCGCGGTCATCTTCTAAGGTTGGTTTGAACCGATTCCCGCTTGGTCGAACCAGTAACCGAACCGATATCTCGCAAATGTCACTCAACCGGAGCGAAATACAAAGCTAGTGAACACGAATTGCACAGCAATAATAACCGGTTCGACACTCCTGTTAAAATAAGTATAATATATTTTTAATCTAATTTGTGTCAATAAATCGGCATACGGTTATTTCTTGTAAGCAATGTTCAAAAGGAGAAATAAAAAAAAATAAAGGAAGACACTTAACACTGCTGAAGTATAGGAATGCGAAGACATTCCTACACGCAGCGCATTCTCACAAGCAGCTCGCCCAGCTGTCCTCCACACACTGTTAGCGAAAATGTAATATTACAGCCGGTTTACAGCCCATTTTCACTCATTAGCATATTCTTACACGCTCTGCTAGTGATAAATCGTCAAACAATTACTTGGGGTAGTAAACATTAGTGTTTCGGTTTACACGACTGGGCGTGTAAGCAACACTGAAAAAACCCCAGCCCAGCACCCCAAAACGTCGAGCGCCATGTTGCTTCTGCCTTGAAGAGGCAGGGCGGACGTAGGAGTCGAAGGTGAGTGGTGGATTTTTTTACCAAGTTTGTATAAGGAGTATTCACTGGGCGCCATATTCGTGGGTGCTGTTTAGAGCGCATGCTCAGAACGAGCCCACATTAATAGGCTGCTAAGACCGGCAGTCTTGAGGGTGCGGATTGCACGTTACAAAAAAACTGTGGAAGCACGCCATCAGCACGCGCTCAGCAATCGCGCACACAGCTATGACCGCCAGTGAATACTTCCTATAGAATGTAGCACGTCTCAAATTTTTATTACGTGCCGTTCAAGAACGTTAGATTTGCTTTGAGCAAGCCGGCTCAGGCCTTAGGCCCGATTCACAAAACCGGCGTTTAGCGACCCCGTCGGTTGGAAACGACTCGACTGTTCGCCGGTTCTTTTGCGCGAGCTTTCGCTCGGGCGCTGTGAACCCTATGAACTGTGGGGCGCAAAGCTAGCACAATTAGGCACGGCTAGCGTCCCAGTGGAAGCTGCAGAGAGCGAAAACCGAAGACACCGTCGCATAAGAGTGGCAAAGCCGCAATCCTGCGCTGGTCGTTGTCCCGCCGCTCTCCCCGGCACTGTCGACACTTCGCTGCTGGGTGTCTCGTATTTCGACGTTGTAGAGAAACTCGGCGAGCGCGAGGAGTTTCTATATCGTTTTCTGCGTCACCTGCGTGGAGGAAACACGGTGGCGATAGAAGCATATGCTCATGCTGTCAGTCAGTCAACTTGGACAGTCCCCCTGTTGTCCCTCAATCCTCTCGCATTCCTTCACTGCGTTTGTGACAACAACCTTTCCCCAGTGTGAAAGCTTTCAGTCACAACGGGCTACAAACTGAGCTGTGCATTGCATGTATCCCTGAGGGAATTCTTCGCCGGAGACACCAGCACATCAGCTTCATTGGCAAGGTGACCGGCCACTGACGTGTTTGGCAAATGAAGCGATCACAAAGTAAATAGAAATGCAAACAATGTTGAATGAATATTAAGGTGGTTATAGCCAGAGCCTGCCAGTTGAAATTTCTAAACAGCAACCTCTACCGGTATAGTCTGCGGTAACTTCTTTTTGCACTTGGGATTGCAATTTTAAACACACAGCCACTCCACAAAGCTGTCGAAAATCGTGTAAAAAACAGCAGTCATCGTCTCCGGTTCGGCTGAGCGAAGCCTTAGCTTGATGAAAAGAATGGCGGTCTATACTTCTTGGTTGTTCCAACCACAACATCGCACAGCTGAACACACAAACAAATCAAGGAAATATATCCCGCACTGGCTTGCAAATCACAGCACACAAGCAGGGTACATAGCAGAGCAGAAAACACTGGCAATGAGCACACGGAGGCATGCAACTTCCATTGTTTTCCCGTCGGCGCATGATTGGTTTGCTGCAGCATTCCGTAAGCACGTCGACATTCGAAAGTTGAGCCTGATCTGTCTTGCGATGCCTTGCGGAACGGGAAGTATCGCCCATCGTTCCGCAAGGCACTGCAGGACTCGCAAATGTGTGAACAGTGCTTTGCAATAAAGGCCATGATCGGGCAGCAGGTGCCCATCTAAAGACATTTAATATCGATTGGCATTGAACTAAGCTTTGGGCTTCATCACATAGCAAGCATGGGTGAGGTGTAATTCAAGAAAATTTAATGTTCGACGAGTTTAATACCTTGTGGTGCTTTCCTATCTGTTTCGGTGTCACGGAGTGGGGGTCAAATTAATAAAAATAAATCAATGATCTACTCAGAGAATAAACGAAAAATTACGGAAAAAGAATAAAAGAGCTAAGTTCGACCAGTGCCTAGCGCTAGGTCCACTCCTGGTGTATAATCAGTAGAGAAAGACGAAAACACAGGGAGGATAAGCAAACAAAATATTAGATTTAATAAAGTGAAAAACTAAGCTGCACACGGTAATAGAGCAATCAACACAAACCACACTTCAGCTCAACGCTATGGAGCCCTGCGAGCCAGAAACTGATACTAAAAAGACTCGATGCTTATAAAACAGGAACAAGCCAACAAAACAGTGAAGAAAACTTGAGACTAACTAACAACGTGAGCAAACCGAGATGGAACTCGAACGTTGCCGTTACACACATGGCATAATCCCCCAAAACAGTCGTGACAGAAAGTAGCACTGCGTAAAAATCTTTCCAACGTTCAACAGTTTGTACTTCAGAGCCAGAGGATGAAGTAGACAAGTCGTAGAGAACCAGGCTTAGTTTCCGAAAGGTGCTAAGTCCAGGGCAGTCTGTAGTCTGGAGTTGTCGGCCGAAGAACGACGTCTCGGAGTCCGGCGGTCCGGTTAGAAGCTTGGTAAGGTCGACACTGCTCACCACACAGCCACGCGCGCTTCAGCACAACAAACTCGAACACTTGCCCGACAGACAGGGCAGAAGCCAAAAATTAAACGTTCCAAGACTCACGTGCAGGGAGTAACGGCGTCGAGCAGCGACCCGGCCAGCTCCGGGGTGCGACTACCTCCTTTGTTCTCCAACCCTCTTTCATAGGGTCGTCTACCGACCAACCTCCAGTTTCCTTGCCTTTTGGGTCAGTCAAATTCCCAGGAAAACAAAGCTACCCGGCATCGACCCAAAATATCAAAACTTTTTTTTTATCGTTCCCCATCTCAGGGTTTACAAGATGTACATTTTCCCGACAGCTAAACATACGTGCCCATCCATTCCCCCGTCCAAAGTGGAGGAGGGGAGCTCCGACGGTTGGCTGGCTCAATATGGGCGAGGTCCCATGACTTCGCACCGACTTTTTGAGATGGCACTCATACACTCAATGGAACTCCGTCCTGAACCTGGCGTGGGTCCGTTGACAGTGGTCGGGTCGCCCCCCTAGACGACGCGATGCGTCCATTCGCCTCCGAGTCATTTGTCGCACTGCCCTTTGTCTAGACACTCAAACTCAGGTTTGCACACCCCCAAAGCGTGGAAATTCCCCTCTCCCAGACGGTCATTGCCACGCGGGCTTGCCCTTTGGCCCTAAAAACAGTCCGCCATCCAAACCGAAAAAAATTCCCCGCCGTTTCCCGTTAAACAACCTTGTTAGGTTCCAAAGCCTCTTGGTCTTGTGCCTCTCGGTCTTGTGCCTTTGTCTGTCCTTGATCAGAGTTGCAGGAAAGAGTTCCTCGCAATATTTACAACTGTGGCCGCCGCAGACTCGGCTATGGCTCCGGGAGTAACCCGATTCTCGAGCAGGGGACTTCAGAGCGGAGGCATATACGCGTTCCCCCAAAGAGGTTGGACAGGCGATGTGAGAGGAAGGGAACCACCAAGCGCGGTGTCGAGAGACACTTCCCGCATGCATCGCGCAATTCGAAGACGGGGAGGACTCCGGGAAACCAGGCGGCAGCTCACCTCGTAAGACATGCCCTCCCCGACATTCGTATACTAACCTTGCCGTTTTATGAAACAAAGTAGATCGTCCAAGTAAGGGGATGCTTGGACGACGCGAGATTTTTCGGAAGATGGCACCTGTTCTTTGGATTATTTCGTTTTCACTTCTTGTTGTAGTTTTGTTACACTTGCCATTAACGTGTACCTTTTTGAAACATATCTGTGACGAGAAGGTTATTTTACATTTATTTATAGTTTTTTCGATGAGATTAGGTTACAAGTCACCTTTTCTCCTGCATGAAACCAATTGCTATTCGCCATATATACACTGAGATTACTGGACTGTTTTGTAGACATTTAGTAATTTCTCCGGTGCATGCTGCTTCTTAATAACTTGATACGATGGCACCAACAATCGGTACCATAGCTCCATCTCTTTCTTTTATTAAAGGTGTGCAAATGGGGCGCATTGCAACGAAAGTTTCTGGTAACCTCAAAATCACGTTTGTCGTGTGGCGAGAAGTACCAACCTGTAAGCTTTAATGTGCTATCAGTACCCCTGTACAAAATTTACCCTTCGCGCTCCTTGCAAGTATTTACAGCCATCGCTGTGCGAACGCACAAGGCACTAGTCACGAGCAAGTGATTCGCCATCATTTACTACCAAGAGCCTTAAATACGTTATTTACGCTAGCGCTATTAAGTCATTCAGCCACCAACAATTGACTCCATCGCTATCGGCTAGGTTTTCACGGAGGCGGCAACTGTCATTGAGCCGATAGCGATCATAGAGTTGAAGTGAGCTGGCTCTTACTCTATTGAGGGTTCCCCCCAATAGAGTAAAAGAAGTCCGTGCCCGCCGCTTTAACGTCGATGCCCAGTGCCACCGAAGCGGAAGATTAGATCACCTTTACTACTTTAACAAACTTGACTCAGCGTTATGAATGAATTCTTAGAGAAATGCAAATGCTGATGTTCGCTTGTGATTTTTGTGAATCTTAGAACAGGAACCCCCTGCCTTGTCCAAATAGTCTTCTGTATTCTCAAGCTGAGTCCTCCACGTATTACCTTTGTAAATACCGCGAAACGGTTTATTGCAGATATGGGTTCTGTGTTCAATGTAATACCAAGCGTAAAACACGTTTAGTACAAGGACAAATTTATAAATGCAAAGTTTATATAACGATTTTTTTTAACTTTCCTTGCATTTGTTTATAAACTGAACGCTTCTCGAGTTACCTTGATATGAAACCACCCTCATTCCAGGGATGTTAAAATATTAATGCAAATAAGGTAGACTCCGGGGAAACGTTTTTGTATGTATATATAAATACGAGTAACAATGCGGCTGTCAAAATAAGAAACCTTGGGACATGAGTGTCCAAAGTACCATAGCTATTTCCACGTAGTTCAAAGCGGTTAAACCGTTTTTTCTTCCTTAAATTTACATCATGCTTCTAGCGATCTAAAGTGAGCATTTTGGAAATCTGGATAGTGTAGGAATTACGAAGGACATCGCGAAGCTATTTTTTCTTTGTTAAAAAAAGTGTTTGCTGCATCAAATAAAAACCAACAAATTGCCGGGCCGGCGAAATGGCAACGCCTGGCGATGCACTGAAGCACAAACCACGCTAGCCAGATTTCCTATCATTGTGTTCGGAACAGCATTGTCTTTCATTTCGCTATGTTATTATTTTGCTAACGCGTGTCAGTGAGACATGACATCGTGAATCTCCAACGGCAGTTTTTGTCCTGGCTTCCTTCTTTTTGTGCAACTAACGTGACATCAACTTAAATGCGTAGACCAAAGTGCCGAAATATGACTCCAGTCTCGCTCGACAGCCTTTTTCAAATACGCTTTCTGGCGAGTTACATTTTATGGGTGCTGGAGAGGTCAAGCAGACCGGCCGATCCCAAAGCGAAACTGCCAAAAAGACGCAACTCTGCCAATTAAATACTTATATCAATAATTTCTTAAATACCTCTACGCAATTTCGTGATTGGGAATGCTTCGGTTTGAAACAAACGATGTGGGCGGCAGGCATCTGTTATGTATACCTTTAGTAAAATTAGGCATAAACGAAGAAATTGGCCGAACAGGGATATATTGACTTCTAAGCTGCAAATACAGTTACCGGCTCCGAATCGAGAGCGCCGGCCTACGGATCCCGTCCGAGGTGCCCGCAATCTGACGGAGGCTTATTGCGGAGAAGGCGCCGTGTAACCGAGCTTTCGGTTGCACGTCAGAAGATCCCCAGGTCGTCCAAATTAATCCTCAGTCCTCCGCTGGGGCGCGCCAGATGCCCGTCGTAGGTTTGGCACGTAAAACCCCCAAATTTGACTTTTGCAAATACAGTTACCGGGCCACTTACTATGTTTACATTCACATAACGTTCATAAAAACTTCTATCACGAGCACCTTCATTATCTGACGGGTCTCCAAATATCTCGTCGGGTGTGCTAACCACTGCTCCATATCGCCTTGACTTCTCGGGTTTTCGTATAAATTAATAATGCACCGAAAGGCCACCTATCTTATCAGAGTACTGGAAATACACGCTGTCAAGAGTGACGTGGTACGGAGCTTGCTAGCACGCGGCACTTGCTCCTTGTTCTCGTGAATTCTCGACCACTGCGAGCACACACCGCAGCTCGGTCTCCGGCTTCACAGCTCACGGGTGCTTCACCACCCAAAATTGCGACTCCGCGACGAGTGCCATACTAGCTCTTGCCCCTACGTTTTGAAGAAATGTCTACGACCAACTGCAATGTAATGAAATCTGAAAGCATAACACACGGCTTCAGCGTAACGTGTCAGATTTGGCACTTCGCAGTAACTCTTTACGCTCAGGCGGTGTACGGCAGCTCTATAAAAAACCTTTTAGCTTTCGGTAAGCCGTATTCCGCCAAGTTGATAAAGAGCTTCCTCCACTCCATTCGTGTGTTTGCAAGCGGACTAGTAGCAGTTAGCGTAGTGTTCGCTGTTTGTGAAGTGCAGAAGTATGGCGAGCGGCTCTGCTTTCGACAGTTTGTAGGTAAGACTGCGGACGCATTTGGGCGGTACAAACACACCCTCGGAACGCTTTGTCTCTTTTTTCCGGAATCGCCTTTTCTGCATATATATGGGCCCTATTAGCCTCGGACGGATCCACTTCTTTACCGCCGCTAATCTTGACTCCGAATAAAGAGAGGTAAGTACATAAATTAAGAGCAAGCAGATGTTTATTTGTCTTCCCAATCACTGTATTGGCGCAGACGATCAGGAAGAAGAACTAGAGCAAAATCTGAAAAAACCGCACCCACGCGCATAAAAACACACGGGAAGTGTTTGTTACCATGGTGTATGGCGCGATATAGAGCCCGGCTCCAAAACCTCAGTAACTTGTTTGTTTTTTTAGTCTTATTGTACAAGGGGACTTACCCGTGTACACCCCCTTTTTCTTAGAGTGTAGTCAGAATGTCGAGCGCGGCTGTAGGAGTAACCGCTCCAAGTCCGTGGTTGGATGCGTCGGCGAACAGCACGTTGCAGGGCGGGCGGGGCACCGAAGGGGCGGTGTGGGGAAGTGTTTTTCCACAGAAAAGAAAAAGGTTCTTGCCACTTCAAGGGTGACGGCACCGCGGACACACAAGCATCAAAAAGCGGGCGTAGATCATGATACCCCGACCGGCACAATGAAAAACAAAAACACCAAAATCTGGCGATTCGCTGGTACAAGGAGATGGACCTGGGGGTCCGAAGAAGCTGCAAGGTATCATGGAGGGACTGGATGCGATGGGGAGTGTGGGAAATGATATTTTCATATGTGTCAAGACGAAAACCCAAAAAGCGGAGGTCGCGTGCAGGTGTAAGAAGGGTGCCTTTTGGGTTAATGGCAAAGCCGCATGTACGGAGGTCTTCCACAAAAAGTTGTGTTTGGCTCAAAAGAAAGACTGGGTCATGCTGCGCCAGAAGAAAATTATCGATATAGGATTATGCCCATACACCATGCTCAAGCCAAGTGCGGGCAGTGGCCGTAGCCAAAGCCTGCACGAGAAAAGGAGCCGGCATAACTCCAAAAGGCAATCTCGTAAAAGATAAATTTTGGCCGTCGAAACGGCCTCAGAAGGCACACTCGCTGGCTGGGTTGCCGTGGGAATAGGGAGGGGGGGAGCACAACGTAGTCACAAGAGTCGCAGAGGGACAGGCGGTCGAGTAGATCGCTTGGTGGGAATGCAGAGCGACGCACTGGGGAGTCTACTTGGGGATGTCGGCGTCCTTGGACGACTTTGGGGGGGGGGGCTTTGGTGCGTGCCCCTCTGGTGCTCTGGGAAGCACCTCTGCCTCGTGCGGGTGGACGACTGGGGCGGTCAGGGGCTCCAACGGTGCCGGTGGAGGTGGGAGCGGGGCTCCCAAAAGGAAGGAGGCCGACGGGTCGGCGTATCCTTGCGACGGGTCGGCGTATCCTTGAAGGGCCGTTGGCCACCCGGAGAGGGCGACATGGTATAGAAGTCACACTTTATTGAAGATCCGCCACCTTGCGGCAGGTCGGAGTGAAGGGACACTGTCCTAGACGGCGAGGAAGTTCTCGAGCAACTGGATCTCGACGACACCTCTTGTTCCGAAGAGTCGGGACTGGCGGCTGGCCCTGTCCACAAAAGCGAGCGCAGACTGGAAAAATTTAGAAGCACAAGCACAAGGAAAGCATCTGCCTCCTCATATAAAGAGTAGTGTCTATCGGGCAAAAAAGCGCAATAATATATAATACTTTGTAGACGTTTTATCCTGATTCGCTTCAGCCCTGTTTATGCCAGCTAGCTTGGGCGTGTTCCGAATGACAGAGCCGTGTTCAAATATTGATCACAATAATGTTTGACAGGTCAGAAGCTTTGTCTGTCGTGGGACTGAAAGTAAGTACACCGCAGATATTTGAGTTTCTTTAAGTCCCTGTTGCAAGTTAAGTCAATATGCTTGGAACAGGGCATATTGTGCGTGATAGAAGACCTAGCCACCTACATTTTTATGCCTTTTCCAGAAAAGTGTTGTCCTATGAATAGGCAAATAATGATGTCAATGCGCGCTTGGAAAAGGACATAACGGGTTTGCGGACATTCGTTTACATTTTTTTAAGCTGTTGTAGGACTCGCATAATTTCGCAACGGAATGAAATCTCTTTAAACGTGTGCGCATCGCATGTCCGCCATTGCGTAGACACGTACTCCAAGCACATGTAATGAGGGTGCGAGGGCAGCGTCAACATTCAGCGCAAACTCGGATGCAGTCACGCGCTTCGTGCCCAAGAAATTACGACCGCGAATATTGCTTGACGGAGTTTTGAAAAGGATCCGTTCTTAAGAAGAATGCCATACGTAGATGAGTTATTTGTTTGTTATTCGTCAAGGACACAGCATGGGAGAACACCCGATGATTCATTGGCATTCCAAGATTCGAACGAATTGGAAGTTACATAAAATAAGGAAAATAAGGAGGGGAAATAAACCAAATGTCCCGTGAACTGGGGAACTATCCTTGAGCATGATATTAGGCTTATGATAAAATTAAGAGTAAGGTAGTGTTGAGTGCTAAAGGCCTGAGATGGATCGGAAAATATCGCAACAGTTGGATTACAGCTGTCAAGGACGTGACGGTTAAAAAACGATTAAAATATTTTAATTTATTACCTAACGTATTATAATGATTAGTCGAAAATGATTATAGTCGAAAAACTATCCCGAAATGCAAACAGAGAAATACATGTATTTGCCAGCCTAAATACATATACTGAGATACATGTACTCAGATCTGTGAAGTAACGGCCTGGGTTATGCCTGAAATTCTTGTGGAGAAACGGCAAAATATATCCTGGAATACAGATATAGATACATACAGATATACATTTTTTTTTCGATTCGTATTAGGTGCGGAGGGAGCAGTTCGTGGCAAATGCTTGTGTTTTGGTCACTGCTCGCGATAAGCCGGGCTTTCACTTCAGGTTTCTCCCGTGTGGAGGCGTTAGGTGGCGAGATCATAATACTAACTTTAATTGAGACCCCTCGCTTCAAAATGATGGTTTTCAGTTCATCGTAAAAACTAGACATATAATGTTCGACAACAACTGTAACGAGATACCAAAGCCTGGCAGGGTATCTCGAAACAAGCGATGCACTGTAATTAGATTTCACTGCGAAGATACAAATACATTTTCCCCATATATATCGATACAGAAATGCAGATACCTGTATGTATCTCTAAGGAACTATCGCGATCCAACCCATTCCTGTTATCGGCTCATCTATTGTCCGCCTAGCAGTATACCTGACTAAAATAGTGGATACCTGGAATAGCTGGTTGAACAACATAATGAAAAACGCACAATACGAACGAGATGAAGTTGGAGAAAAACACAGAAAGGACAGGAGCGGTCCTATCTGTGTGTGTGTGTGTGTTTCTCCTAACTTGTACGTCATACTCGTCTTTTCTTTTTTTTTTCAATATGCCGAATGCCTTGCCTGCACCTAACCTTTAGGGTAGTTTTTCACGGTATTGCGATAAAAATATTTTTACAAACAAACACCAAAAAAAACACTCTATAAATCTTTAATGGATTTCGGCCACTCGATCGAATCTTACTCAATTTTATCATTTTGCTTGGTCAGAATCACCTATTGGTTCCTGCTTCCGCGGGTAGTACAGTGGCGTAGTCGATGGTGTCATTTTATTTCTGGAATTTCCGTTTCAGGCAATTGCATCTGTGCACGTACGTATTTTGTACGAACATGCTACTGTCTGATAACTCAAAGCGGGAACTTAGAGTGGAGCTTCGGTCTCTTGCTTCTACGGCGTGTAGTTCTTGGCCGTGATGAATTCATCTCTCTTCTTTCAGGGTTGATCATGGATGAAGTCTTTAGCGTTGTAGAATAACGCATAGGCGACACAGGCGTATATGCCATCCCCGTCTGGTTGCGGCAAAACTGTGACAGAAAAAGAAATACTATCAGTGAAAAAAATGTATTCCAGCTTCAATAGATTTTTTTTTCTCGAAAAGCGCAAAGGTTTCTATGTTGTCAGAAAATCATGTATGCTAGAGCTGCGTGAGAAAAAAAAAATGTTGCATTTCTCACTTGTGTTTGCTGAATTTGCTTACGGAAAGATAGAAGGCCATGTTTAGTACCTCTGCTAATTTAAATAGCCGCAGACTAAACGCCACCCCTGGGGTCTGCTAGTCTGCAAGTAAACCCTAAACAGTCTCCTTTTAGAATCATGCACGTCTTTCGAGGAGCTCTGTTGAAAACAACGGCGGCCTCGTGCCACTTTCGCCTGTTTCCGGCGCGCGCTGCCTGTGTTTCACCGTGGACGAGCGAATGACAAGTTACGAAAACGGGACGCCCAAAGAACAGGAACTAAAGCAAGTCACGCATGGTAGACGAGCGCTCGCTCCCAACTAAAAGTTTATTTTACATTTCGTAAACTAGAACCCTCCTATTTACAAAATATCTATGTAAACGTTCAGGTGCGAAAGAGTCCTCGCCTGTCGTACGTGCCTTCCTTTCGTACCTAATAATAATAATAGCTTTATTTACCATGTATAAGCATGGTGGGGGCTGAGGAAAAAAACTCTCCAAGCAGCTTGAGTGGTCCTCAGCCCCCTTTCAGGTACATACAGTGGCGAGAAAGACATTTAAA
Source organism: Ixodes scapularis (assembly GCF_016920785.2). Classification (NCBI taxonomy): domain Eukaryota; kingdom Metazoa; phylum Arthropoda; class Arachnida; order Ixodida; family Ixodidae; genus Ixodes; species Ixodes scapularis. The sequence goes on along the minus strand of NW_024610026.1, from coordinate 427,082 downwards.
AGAACACAATAAATTATATAATACTACAAGGTACTTTCATCATAACAATGAACAACAGACAACTATCAGCAATACATCAAAAAGATTAGCACTGTCCTATAAAAGAAATCGGGAAGTTGTACACAAGAAAGGGAAAACTATCCAAAATATCAAAGATATTTCAACACAATATATATATATATATATATATATATATATATATATATATATATATATATATATATATATATATATATCAGGGTATCGAACCGGAACCGAACCGAACCGAAAACCGGAACCGAACCGGTATTTTTCCGGAACTGAACCCGAACCGTTATATTGTTATCGCGATGAACCCGAACCGGAACTGAACCGGAAAAAAAATAACGGTTACCGGCTCATGTCAAAACGGTTCGGCCACGCGCTGTTGACAATGAATGTGCTATCAATGCCATTTGTTTTTTAAGTGCCGTCAACTGACACACACCTCGCTTACATATTTTTCTTCTCCACTCAGTCTTAGGAATAAAAACGCTGCATCCATGAATCTTGACAAACGCTGCATCCATGAATCTTGACATAGGAGCCAGTATTGCGCTGGTCGCGGCTTACACGGAAGAAAGAAAATTAAAAGGCTCTGCAAAAAAAAAAAAAATCGCGTCACGGGGTTTTTTGTTTCTACAATCTCGTAAATCCTAAATGCTGCTGTGTGCTCATTTCATAACACGTTTCTAGAACGCGCGAGTTCTTGAAGCTTGCTTCCTTCGGAATTAGAAAAGAAAAGGCTGTGGAGTTTGATAATAATGCATCCGGTTTCGTATAGTCAGTTAGAAGCTAACATATTAGTGAGACAGCGAACTCTTCTATTTTAATATTTATCCTATTACGTCCTTCTGGCGTTGCGTTCGGTGAAGTGTTTTTCATATTCCGTATCTTGTTTAATGAAAACTTCTTTAAGGGTCTAGTTTGAGTTACCGAAGGCTAGTTCAATTAAGGAAAGCTGTATTTTCTCCCCACTGTTCCTTCAATTGCTTACACGCCGAGGTGGCGGGATAGTTAGCGAGTTCTACTTGTAAGTGGGTCGCGGATTTTACAGCTACTGCGTCGGACCCAATTAGATGAAGTCCGAATGCGTAAACGTCGGTGAGGTAACCTTTGAGTGCACATAAAGAAACCATTCCTGGTAGAAATCCCTGAGCCTTACACTACGATGTATCCCGTTTCGTATGTGCTGATTTCAGATGTTTTACTTGTAATTTATTTTGATGTTGCGATTTGTCATTTATAATTTCCGAACCGGTTCGCGAACCGGTTCAGCGCCCCGAACCGGTTCGCGAACCGGTTCGCGGATCAAATTAATCGAACCGGAACTGAACCGGAACAAAATAAATTTACCTGAACCTGAACCGTAACCGAACCCGTATTTATTTCGGTTCGACACACTGATATATATATATATATATATATATATATATATATATATACATACACATATACATACATAAACATACATGCATACGTACACATATATATGCACATACACATGCACATACCTACAAACATACACACATATACACACGTCCATACACATAACCATAGACGCACATATATATACAGACATACACACAGACATACACATGTGTGTTTTTATGCTTTGTAAATTGCGCGAAGTTCACTATATCTGCAAGTGTACAGATCAAAATTAACGTGGTGATAGTTGTTTAAAAGGGATGGTAGAAGATAACGGAGACATTCTTTTCCAGAGTTTAGTCGAGTTGTAGGGACTACCCAGCTCTCTTTGTGTCTTGTACAGTAACTAGAGGTTTTTATTTGCAGTTGGGAAAGATTGCGTATATTACTTATATTTCTCTGTGTTTCTAATTTATAGCGAGCACTCAAACGATATCTGTATAGGCTGTGCGCCCTGATAACGCAAGAACGACGAAAGAAAATAGAACTTGATGTCCCATAAGGAGCGTTATAGATGTAGCTAACATATTTCTTTTGTTATAACGCTGTTTCTATATTTAATCAACACCAAATAGCATAGTCTTTTACTCTTCTGTGATCGAATTACCAGGCGGTATAGAACAAGAAAAAAAATACGTTAATAAATATTTCGTTATAAAAAGATGGGTTCGCACAAGCCAGATGGGCGGACGCCGATGCGCAGAAGCCTGGCCCCGGCAACGCAGTCTTGAAAAAGGTCTGGCTCAGACAGAAACGACGACGAACTTTACGAATGATATGTTTTAAAAACTCCAACAACTGTCTCAAGTGCGTTTTCCTGACCTATATACTTTTCGTCATCCTGCGCTACGTTTTTGCTCCCTCCCTCTCTCCACACATATATATATATATATATATATATATATATATATATATATATATATATATTGTTTGTTTACATCTGGATCATGTTGAAAATTACCCGACTGAGGTAAAAGTTGGGAAAATTCGAAAAACAGACACAACACTAGGGACGTCTCTCAAACTCCGCTGAGTTTGAGACGTCTTTTTCCTGTGTCCTTTTTCTTCTACGAAGTTGCCACATCAGTAGAGCGTTTAAGTAGATCATGGTGGCACTCCCGCTGCTCTATACGCCAGAGCGATGCCAATACTGCGTAAGTGCGACGATAGCCGATGACTGCCGGAGCTGTCTAAGCTGGCTGGGGCATGCTATTTTACAAAAATTGCGACGAGTGTTCCGCGCGTGGGTCTCGGAGAGAACAAGTCTTGGGGAGATTGAGGAGTGCCAGGCACTGATCTCCATTCTACTAGGCTCAATCACGGATCAAGGATAGTCTTGCTAAGGTCAAGCACAACCACCGCCGGCCATCGATTGACGCCAGCTAATGCATGAAACTCTACGCAAGAAACGGGGAAACGTGCAATTTCTCACATTAAGAAGTTGTTCTTGACAATGAAAATTTTATCGTGTTTTCCGGGAATGACAGCGGAAACATCAAGTATTAGATTACCAATATTGCTTCAAATAATGTTAAGTTGTTGAGGGTCGAGGGTTGCGACTCTGGTTGGCGTAAACTGTGATGTGGTTCAATGAGACAAGAGTTGCCGAGAGTCAGTGTGAAGTTGTTCGTGATCTCGAAACCGACATGTACACGTTACCCCCAAAAGAAATTAAAACCATTACCTGTTGCTCGCTTGAAAAGTAGGTAAATACGTTAGTTACTCTTTAGTGATTATCAAAAGAAATGACTTACTCTACTCGAAAAAAAAACGGTTTACTTTTCTCGTTACTTTGACAACCAAAAACAAAACTGCATTTGTTTTATAGTTAATGGTTTTCTTCTCAGTAGTCGTTACATTAAGCCGTAGCTGCCTCTCGAAGTTTTTATCAGTTATGTTTCCTGGTTCGTTGGGAATACATCTTCCGTGACGCTGAAGAGTCGATCTACTAACGCGCGCGAGGAATTCATATGGGTCATTCGCCTCTCTCTTTTGTTCTCTCAACTTTTAAAGTTAGAAGTTGAAGTGACTTCGGTGCCTTCTCATATTGGCAACCTGCGAGTTCACATTCGGTCCTTGCACAATTCTCTTCGCTTCAACCAACCAACCTTATTATGTTTCCTGGATGAATGACATCCCCAGCTGTAGATTTTCGACTGCCGCGTTCAGCGATAAGCGTTGCTATCTTGTTATACTGTTTCGTTGTTTCTCGGGTTGCCCATCTGCCTACGTCGGAATACACGTATACTCAGGTTAGAATTAAAACGAAGCTGTTTATATGGTCTTGTGAACGTTAGTGCTCAAAAGTGTGAAATTACCGTGACTCATTATTTAGACTTAAAAATAACTAGGTGCGTAACTCGTTCATTTCTTAAAAAAAACAACTGAATAGTTTACTACATACCGAAAAAAGACCGAACACAAAAATATATATTTCGTAGATTATAAAATATCGAGGGGCGTAAACCGAAGAGCAAAAATGGAAGCCGTTTACAAATCCCTGTAACGCCGAATTGGAGCGCAGCTCTTGAGGAGGAGTAGAGAAGGGTACTGAGGGGGGTCACGTCACCTGCGGGTAGTCACGTGACCCCGGGGGGTCACGTGATCTCGGGGGGTCACGTGACCTGGGGGGATCAGGTGACTTTGGGGGGTCACGTGCCCTCCGGGGGGTCACGTGACCTCGGGGGGGGGGGGGGGGGTCACGTGACCTCAGGGGTCACGTGACCCCCCCCCCCCCCGGTTACGCCGACGGCGACGCCGACGCCGCTGAGGCTGGAAACGGGCCCCTAAGAGCTGCGCTCTAAAAGTAAGTGGTATAAAGAAACTCGTTACTAATACCGCGTTACGTACATCTCTGTCTCAAGGTCACCAGAGCTTAGGAGGCCACAAGCTAGAATGCGTTTACTAGATACATACGCATCATTTCGAGCGCTTACACAAAGTACTTCTGGAGCAAGCTTTCGATTTGAACTGCAGTGAGTTATTCTATGACGAAAAAACAAACTTGGAGCGAGTCGTCCATTCGTTGAACGTGTCGTTTATATTGCAACTAAAGCAAGGGACGTCGGCGCAGCCAGGATTGCTCCGACACATTTGATTTTTTTTTTTTGTTTCATCCATGTTTGAACACTTGACAAATACGAATTCCATTTCCACGCACCCGACATAATCATCGCATTACAGCATGAAATTGGCTGGGAATGGAGTGGGAATGGAATGGCTCGGTTTCAATGCGAACTGTGTCGATTAACATCTGGGGCCAACGAGGTGAAATTGCAATTATGTTACGCACAATAAGTGTCTTTTGAACCACCCTCGTTGCGCTGGAGGTGACCGGCGGTTTGATTGTCTCACTGGCTCATGCTCCTTCAAGGTGTCGTTCCTGGAGAGACGCGACAAGGCGGGGGTTGTAATCATGCCCCATTAACATGTAACTTTTAACCCGCCTGTCGAACTGAACCCGAACTACCAACTGAGCAAAACCCCCATTTCAACCGAACCGCAACAAAACTGTCACGCAAATCATACAGTTGATGTTGAACCAGAACCGGACGGTAACCGTAAGTTTATCTGGCGGTTATTGCTTCATTGGAAACGGTTTGGCGCAATAAAATGTGAACCATTTTTTCTTGTTGGTGGCGGCGCCAAGCCAATTAAATATCCATGATGGATGAGTCAGTGGCTCAGTTTTGATTAAAGAAACGGCAGCGACTACATGGAGTCTGCTCAAAAATAGCCGAACAAGGGTAGACTTCATATCTTTGTGCAGCACTAATTGGCGTCGGTGAGGAGGCGTATACCTATATAATCATTGTTTCAGCTTACTGTGGACCGCAAAGGACGCTACAACCCACCGGAGCCGACGCATGACTCGGAGGGTGTCACGTGTTCTTCCAGTTGGGCGGAGCGACGCGAAGAGTGCGAAGTCACCAGACAAGCTTGAAACTGCGAATTGGTTTGTCTAGGTCGACGCAGTGGAAAAAGATAGACCTGCCTATGCCAAAAGCTAAAGAACTATTCTTTGCGTGAGTGTGTGTATTTTATTTTTTTTTGCGGCTAAGCAATATTCTCCAAGGAAGGAGAAAACGAACATAAACATCAAATAAAAACAGAAAGTTGACGGCTGTCGGTGCTTTTGCTCCGCTGTGGCAAGATCTGGAGGCGCCAAAAGGCGGAGCCGCGACGAGCGCCATACTGTGGCGCCGGTTGCCAGTCGCCCAGTGCCCCCCCCCCCTCTCCCCCCCCCCCCCCCCACCATGAGCGGTGCTTCAAAAACATTTTTGTGCGTTTGTGCGTTTTCTAGAAGCAGCAAGTCGAACGTTGTATTTCTATGCTTTTTTTTTTTCTTTTTGAATCGTCTTTCGATTGGCTTTTGCTCTCTTTCTCCTCTTCAACTCAGTCGGTCGGACGTGCGGTATCGGTAGTTTGCCGTTTTGATCTGGATGAGCATCACACCAGCGTGCGTTCGTTTGTCAGTACTGCCTGAGCCGGTTAATACCTCAGGCTAGCAGTCCTACTACACTGGCTCACGTTCTCATCTACACTGTTTTATCATTGTCACTGTGCGCGCTGCGTGATTGACTTCACATGTGAGTACTGCACTTGCGTAGCTTCCAGGAACCCGAGTAACCACATAATTTTCATAAAACGTTTTTTTTTTGCGTTAGAAACTCAAGTTTACGGAACGAATTTAATCATATAATTGTTCTGTCCTCTGCTTCCGCAGCACGGCTTCTGATGACCTATTTGTTCTTTAGATGGAGATGACGCCTTGTTGAACTCGACTTTTCTTGTTAACGACTGGGATGTGTGAATATATTTTTAAACCCGTTTGAACTGGTTCACGCTTGGTTGAACCAGTAACGGAAGCGTAATTTAAAAAAGCATTACGAACTTGCAGAACCGAATCGGAACAAAATGCAAAGCTGCTAAACCAGAACCCCAACCGAAGCAGAATATGACCGGGTTCGACTTCCTGCTCTTAAGTTATAATCCAGTCAATCTTTTTCGGTTTTTGTGGAACACAAAGCATTGGAATGAATATGTCGAGATAGTGGAAGAGTCGTTCAACAGACGCAAAGCGTTATGTTCTAAGGCAGGTTTCATGATATGGTGACACAGTCACTTGTGCTGGCGCCGTGTAGCGATTGCACTTTGTCAGTGGATTTTTGTTTTTGCCACCGTAATTTGGGACAGTTATATGCGACGTCGCGTCTAACGGCGCACTAGCTGTGCTTTAGTGCAAGTACTCGAAGCAGAGAACAAGACAGCTTCTTGCGCCAAGCACGAACTAGAGATTTTAAGGCCTTATCATACAAACACACCCTAACGATGTAAGTGCGGAGAGTATACGGTTTGATTGCGAAGAAAATTGGGTGTTGTAATTTTTTGCGTTTGCTGTGACTCGCGAGCTTTTTATGCTTGATTGCGAGATTCATGTCTGCAGTGACACCAAGTGCCACGAAGCGTTTCTTGCGACCTCCCTTATGCTTAGTAGAATATGGACTTCAAAGAAGCTGTTGCATTCTTTTTCATTCGCCTCCGAGTTTGATTTTAGCAGCTTCATTGTGTTTTTTTTTTTTTTTTTCAAAAAACCCATCGTGGTTGTCAATTGTCATTTTTTCACGTTAAGGAATTAGAGGGATGCAATTATGGAGTTCAGCCATTCCAGGAGTGGGAATTGGCTTAGTGTCTCCATTCCGGGAGTTGAAAGGAATGGAATTGTCGGAAACCCCAATTTCCCTGAATGGAATTGGAATAGAAGGGGCGTGCCCCTTCCGCAATACTGCTATTGACGAAAACGTTTCTCCACAGTGATAGTAGTGTAAACCTTTGCGTTGTGCTCTATTTCGAAGTGTTGGTCGGCACTGGTCAATTTGACTTTGCTGAGATAGTTGCCACCAGCAAGAGCCGCGAATAAGACTTCTGCACTTTGTAGTGGATACATGTACGGTTGAATTCAACGCTTCACGTTGATCTTTAATCTGTACAAAGTCGAACGGACTTCTTCTTGGTAACTACCACAATCGGCTCCACCCACTCGCTTCTGTTAACCTTGGTGATTGTTCTGCTATTTTCGAGGGTTTCTAACTTTTTTTCCGCCACCTCACGTAAGGCGTATGTAAGGAAGCGAGGTTTGAAAAAGGTCGGAGCAGATTCGGGCTTAACGTGGATAGCTACTTTGGTTCCTCGCAGCGTTCCAACTTGGTTGTTTGAAGGCACCTTGTGCTTCTCTTGTAGGCTGGCTAGTCCATTTTGAGCAGCATGCTCTGCCAGTGAGAAGCTGTTGGACCAGTTGATGTGAATGTGCTGCAGCCAGCCGCTTCCGCTCAAAGCTGGTCGGTCTCCTTAGACGACCATCAATGGTAGCGCCATTGAATGGCCTTCGTAGGCTACAGGATCTTGTCCCTCTCCAAGGACCGGCATGGCTTCGTGCATGTACGAGTGGAGGCGAAGAGAAGAATGTTGAAGTGGCTACGTTTTAAGCGACTCGTTGAATCGCCCCTCGGAGATCATGTCAAAGCCGTCCCAGTGTCCCGCGGAATTTTTACAGGATCTTCTGCAATGTTTAGCAGGGCCTTAATGCCGTCGCCTACGCTGTTAGTGGCTTCATCAACCGGATAAAAAGTGATCTAGACTTGGAGGCTTTCCTGACTTGCGATTTGATGTTTGTGTTGTACCACGTGCCTTGCTCTTACAAAATCGAGCAATGTGTCCCTTCTTTACGCAGTTGTGGCAAACTTCCTCCGTTAATGTGCAGTCCTGATCTGTGTAGCCGATCGGGCACACCCATTTCATTCCAATTCCATTCCGGGGAATTATAGTTTCCGACAATTCTATTCCTTTCAACTCATTGGAATGGAGACACTGATCCCATTCCTACAACTCCTGGAAATTCTGATATCCTCATTTCTATTCCTCTAATTTCTTAACGTGAAAAAAGGGCCATTGACAGTCACGTTGTTGTACTCGAAAAATGCTGCATAATGCTGCTGATATCAAACGCGGAGACGACTGAAAAGGGAGGCAAAAGCTTCTTCAAAGTCCTCATTCTACTAAGCCGAAAGGTGGTAGCAAAAAAAAGTTTAATATCGCTTGGTGTCACTGCAGACATCAATCGCGCAATCACGCATAAAAATCTCGCGAGTACAACAAACGTTAAGAATAAAAACAACCGAGCTTCTTCGCAAACAAACCGTATACCACCCGCACATACTTGGCTAGCGTGCTGTCTGTGTCATAAGGCTTAAGAAATGTCTAGTTCGGGCTTAGCGCAAGAAGCTATCTTGCTCTCTGCTTCGGGTACTTGCACTACAGCACAGCTAGTGTGCTGTTAGAGGCGGCGCCGCGTATAACTGCCCAAAATTACAGGGGCAAGAACAGAAAAACTCTGACAAAGTGCAATCGGTACACGGCGCCAGCACAAGTGAATGTGGCAGTATATTATGGAACCTGCCTTAGCACGCAAACTTTGACTTTTGCTGTAAGAGTTTTGCAATATATTCACATATTCATTAAATGCTTTATTTGTGTTTACGCAAACATTAGAAGATCGGCTGGGTTAAAACTTAAAAGCAGGGAGTAGAACAAGGTCAGATTCTGGTTCAGTTTGGGGTCTGGTTCAGTAGCTTTGCATTTTGTTCCGGTTCGGTTCCGCAGATTCAGTAATGCTTACCGCCTCTACCAAGCGTGAACAAGCTCATATCGGTTCTAAAAAAAAGATATCCATACCTTCCATTCCTTAACAAAAAAAGTTGAGTTCAGCACGGCGTCATTTCCATTTAAGGACAAAATGGGTCAGCAAAAGCCGTGCTGCGGCGGCAGACAGCTTGACAAAGATATGATTAATTTCGTTTTGTTATCTTCAGTTTTTAACGCAAACACCATCATTGAACATTATGTCGTTATTCAGGTGCTTGGAAACTCCGAAAGTACAGTACTCATATCTGAAACCAGTCAGCCAGCACGCACAGTGGCAATATTGTCACGAATGACACGTTATGAGGCGATAACAACTGAAGAAACTAAACGTTTAATGGGGGCGAACTTGTGCCCAAAAATAAAAAGGAAACAGAAGATAACAGCAGAGCGTTGCGGGCGTCGGAGTTGGCGGAAGAGCAGAGTCGAACGCTATGGCGAAACTGACTGCGGCTCGCCATGCGGAGCCCCTTATGTGCATGCGTGGGCTTCTGGAATAATCGGCGTAGAAAGTTCGACGCGTAGAACATTCGGACCTTGAACAAGCCTAATAGGATTCTCGACTTCACCAGCATAGTAGTCCGCAGGAATAAACAAAAAGAAGCGTCGCTCCCAGGAATCGAACCCTGGCTTTTTGCGTGGGAGCCAGGGTACGATAACCGTTAGGCCATGCGCGCGCTGCCTACTTCGCCAGCTGCCCGCACGGCATTACTCCCCCCTTTAAAAAGTGCATCGCCCCGATGCAACGCAAAACAAAACAAAATAAAAAAAGAACGATAAACTAAAGAGGCCTTTGGAGCACATAAGGTCCACAGTCCTATCGACCGTAGTACGGCTTCAGGCGCACGACGTGGCCGACCTCAGGTCGTGGTGGGCGGCGTGACGATGTTCGTGTTTCGTCGGGCATCATCTCGTAGTTTAGCTCGCCGAGGCGACGAAGTACCTTGTACCTTGTGCGCGCGGCAATATTACCCAGGCTAGATGAGAACTAAAGCCAGCGAATTAGGGCTGCTAGCCTGAAGTATTTACGGGCTCACGCAGTATTGAGCTCTGTTGTGGAGTTGCCACTCCAGAGTTGAAATGATTTCGAAATCATTTCGCATTTTCGCGGCCCCGGAAGGGAATGGGAATGGAATGGTGGCGACCTTCAGGGGAATGGAATGGGAATAAAATCAGTTCGATACCGCACAATACCGCTGCTAGGATGTGTCACTCACTTCCCGCCCATTCACAGGTTATTGCCGCTGCGGCATTTTGTAGGTTGCTCTTGGGCCCCCGCTGTCGGTGCCTTGCGACACGCTGACTCAGCACATCAAAGAGCGTTCGTCCTTTACATCAACGCCTGGACTACTCGGACCGTGTGCGCTCCACCCTTCTGCCTCTTCGTCGACATCGGCGGAATCCCGCCCACGAGTCTGGCAACCGCCACCACAGTATCATCACGGAACGCGGCTACAAAAGTGGCCACAAGCGACGTCGCACCTTGGGCACGATACCTCTGCTTGGATGTGTCACTTACTTCCCGCCCATTCACAGGTTGGCGCCTTATCAGTTTGCTACCGAGACGACAATGTGTTCGTGATTGCGGTATCGTGCCCACCCACCGTATATGAGTGCTTGCTCACTGATCAATCGAAGTTTACTGCCGTAGCATCGAAAACGTCTCTTGCCATAAACCTTACAAGGAAGCTACAAGGAAGCTACTTTTCTTATCAGGAGACGTGGAATCTAACCCTCACCCTTTCAGGGATACCTGTGATTCTAACTCTCAACAGGACAAAATGATTTCCCTTTTAAACAAGCTTACTGCTGGCCAGGCAGCAATAATGTCTGAAATCAAGTCCCTTCAATTAAGAAAAGAAAAAACTGACTCTGTTTTAGCAATCCTGAAAACCAAAATTGACGACATATATCGGCAGGTGTTGAGCTTAAAACCACTCAAGACGGACGTCGCTGCCATTTTGGCGGCTACCTCGTAAAACAGCTTTGCGGTTGAGAAAATGGCGCAAATGTGCCAAGCGCTTGAAGCTCAGTCGAGACGTAATAATCTGCTTTTTTCAATATAGAAGATAGCAGAAGTGAGACGTGGAAACGGTCTAAACAGAACGTCCTTGCGTTCTGCGAAGAAATGCTTGGCGTTAAGAGGGCGCGGTACCTCTATTTATTCGTCCGTTTCAGCCACCAGATGGCGCGCGGCTCGAAACGTGGTTGAACGCGCAACTTCTAGATGGCGCCAGTATCGAGGTGTGAAAAGGCCCGCGTTATCCGCTGCGTGAAATAGATCCCGAAATGTGCCGTGTTCTCCCGGCGGAGGAAGTTTCTCCTTCCCTCGCGCGCGCTTGGCGGTGGCCGAGTCCGGCCTCTGCGCTGTGTGATGCAGTGGGTGGCGCTCGTTTCTGATCGGAGGTAGGAGTAAAAATGCCGGTCCCCTTTTTTACGACGCTCGTTTCTATAGCTTGTTTTTCTTTTGTTCGAAATCGTCCTTTGCGGTGAGCGATTGAGAGTCAGGTTAGCATTTTATTTGTGTCAGCACTACACGTTCAATGGAGACCTCGGGCGGCGATGTAAATATGCATTGCTCCCCAAAGTGTGTCCAAGGTGCGCAATGACAATTGGAAAGAGTATTGAAGGCGCGCGACCGTCGGTTGGTAAAATACGTGCGTTAGATTCACTTATTCAGTCTAATCATTTTTGCCAACGTCTTTTATCCGTTTCGACAAATGACATGGTCGAGTCTATTGATAACCTTAGCTAGATTGGACGTACGGAGTGTCCGGGCTTTAAATAAATTTGCTTCGTTTATGTGAATGAATAACTGTTTTCTCTTTTCCGTGCTCGGTGCTATGCAAAAAGCGCTGACATGTTATGGTAGCTCAGCGTGGCGGCGTTTTGCACGCTGACTCGCTATTGCATTCGCTGTGCACAATATGTGTTCAGATGGAATGTGATAAATCGTGTTTCCGATCGATATGATAGATTTACTTTGCTACAGTGTTAATTATATTTTCCCGATTTAAACTGGTTCGTCCCTGATCTGAGCCCAAGTTCAAATTCGAAGGGCAGACAGACTTAGCGTCGTAACAGCCGTAATGCCGCCCACAAAGAAATTAGTAGCATGAAAGAAAAACAAAAGGATACGAGGTGGCTCAGTGTTATAGAAGTAATGAGTGTGCAAGGGATGCCATCGTACGTGTTTTTTTTTTTTTTTTTTTTTTTTTTTTTTTTAACTCTCCGCATTGCTGGTAAACGCTCAAGGTACCAGCAAAGACAGTGAGCTGGCGTGAAATTTCCATCGAGCGGAAAACGAGTGTCATTTTTATTTCATCATGCGCTTTCATTTTGATATGGCTCAAAATGTGCGCGAAATAGTAACAGGTAAGGCAACAAAATTTAGATGTTAGGTCTGGAGAACCGCCATACTCAGCCGTGTTGGGGGCATCTCTCGCGAGTCAATACGGCAAAGGTATTGCGCGTCGAACTGTACGTGAGAGTTATCCATTTCAGCGAAACCTTGATTTCGCAAAACTATTGTGGCTCGAGTCGTGGCTTCCAGTACTTGGAAGCCACGAGCGAGAAATAAATGACAGTTGATTTTGAAGGACAATCGCGACGTGGAAACCCATAAAAGAGAGTTCCAATAAGACGAGAGCTTCCCCTTCTCTTCAATTGCGTGGGTTACGCTCTCAATCCTGCACCTGTGGTAACACTGCAGGCTCCTAAAATCGTTTTGAAAACGTTCCTGATCGAAACAACTTTTTTTTTGTCGAGGCGCTATTTCATTTTTTTTTTCTTTTTGTTTTTGTCTACATTGATACCCCATCAGCGCAAAAACTACCATAAACAAAAAAAAAAAAAATAGTGGGCATACAACGACAACGCACCCACTGGGACCCGAGTCAAGGCAAGAACAACTAACTACTAAAAGGGGAAAAAAAATCATGTTCGCATACACAGACAGAACGCCTCCATCGAAAGAAATGAATCATGCGCTTGTTCTGCCAGTCTCGTTGTGCGTCTGTCAAAAGCCACAAAGGAGGAAGACAATCGGCGCCTACACCACTCCCCCCCCCCCCCCCCCCACCACCACCACCACCACCCCTAAAAAGAAAAAAAGAAAGGTTTCTTGGGCGCGCGCGCGGTCGCCCAAGCGATGACCTTGGAAGGGTATGCGATTGTAGCACGTTTGTCCCCCGGTTGTGCCCCTGCCTCAAATGCCACGGTCCGTTTCTCCCAAGTGCCCGTCTTATCTTCCCGAGTATGAACTCCGCAGTGATTCTGAATCATTCCGATGCTTTCCAACGTTGCAAAACTGTTAGACGAATATTTGCACAGAAGTATACACTGTTCGCAGAACTATCTAAGGCGCTAAAATTCAAAAGCGCCGTGTTGGATTCGGGAACTCGTGTAGGTTTAGCTCATTGTTGGAACATTCTTATTCGCTCGATGAACTCCACAAAACGTGTAAATATTAGAATGAACTTTCCAGAGAACGATAGTTGTTGTCGGGGTTCCAGGCGACCGGACAGGTCGCAATTATTGGCTGATTAAAAATTTTATTTCATAATCACAATCGTATCATCAAGGGCACGCCATTTCCTCATCACTTCTTCTACGAAAAGAGTTGCTGTATTCGTAGCACACACAGACGGAAACGGTTGAGACTGTGCCCAAATAATATCTTCTTTTGGCAGGTACTGCGCAGCGATTACACACAATGCCTCTAACATAAACATGCTGCTCCACATGTCTATTCACGAGATGCAATACATCGTTCTACCAACTTTGTCGAAATGGGCATGAAAGCGCGTAACCGTCACTTTTTTGAAGTTCTACTTAGAGGTGAAGTGTTTACCGTAAAAAGTCGTTAATTATTTTTTTTTGCGTTCCACTACAAAGCTCGATTCACTTAAATTGTGTTTTTATATCGTCTCTACAGCGCTTTTACGTCGGTACTTTCGCGTTAGAGGACATCACATAATGTGCGAAAACAAAACAAAAAAAAAAAAAAACGGTAGGATCGATGCTGCATAGCCTTTTTTTTTTGTGGACATCAAGAAAAAAAAAAGATAGTAGTTGTCTTCACTTCGCACTGCATGTTTTAGCACGGGAGTTCCTATTTGGTTATGATGTCTTTACTTTCTTAAAAATTGTATACAGTAATTTAAATTACCGAATTACAAAAACATCGAAATTGTATAATTGCTTTTCGTTGGGACGCCATGACGACAGCGACACTCGTGTTCCCTCGTGGTTTTCGCCAGCATTTCTACGATGAATTGCCAGGATCGCGAGATGCAACAGCGTGACACTCCGTCCTCTGTGACGTCATTTGTTGCACTTCGAGACCACTTTTGATGTATGGCCAGCATAAGACGCTAAACACACCAGTCGGAGACGCGCTGCAGGTGCCATAGTACAGCTCCTAAAAGTAGCTGTCACGTGCTTTGCTCCGCGACTGTGATTCCCTCACAGCAGCTCTGACTGAGGGTTGCCAAATTACGGTGAAACGGAGTATAGACAAAACAGACCGGAAACGAGCTGCCAGCATACGATAGTCAAACTCCAACAAAAAGGATTAGTTTCTTCCCAAGCTGGACGACATTTACCGGGCATCTTTAGAGCTGCGAAGCTCAAAATCACGCGTACTCATAAGATTTTTTTTTCTCTCGTGTTTGTGATTTTTATGATGTCCTGCAAGCAAGAAAAAAATATATATGGTGAAGTCACTCCGAGGGGGTACCGATAACTGCGAGCCACGAACATGAAGGATTCGCTAACATCCGTCAGGAGTGTGAACGGTAAATCGTCACGCAAACATATTCTCACAAGCTGCAAATATTTATTTGGCTTAGCAAGTAGAATACTAGTATACTAACGACATCTGATTATTGTACACAAGATACCATTTCTCGGTTCTTCAAAACCATTTCCCTAGTCTGAACGGTCGCGCTACGGGCCGCGGCTAGCCGTGCCCTCGATAGACTACGGAGCTGCGTTGTGTCGTCTGCTACTGTACCGCCAACAGGAGAGCGATAGCTCTGTGTGCTCCACAGATGCGTGTCGCGGTATAACTCTGTAGGTCTGTCGTAGAGGAAGACAAAAAGATAGGCTCTGTGACCCCCTCCTAAGCTAACAAAAACAAACAGAAGTATACTCGTTTGGACTGAAAGGTTTACAAAATAGTGACCAGGCATTGGAAAAGCATATGTCACAGAACTTGGTTTATGAAATGGCATCATTGTTTCGAGCAACAAATCACCTGCTCACCACTAAGACGATTAAATCGTCACTATTTATTGCGTCAGGTATATTTGCGCTCCTGAAGAAAAATCTGAACACATCCTTCTCCCAAAGTCCTGTGTCGAACAATAAACACTTTTTAAACATCTATGCACAAATAACTCATTTTTTTCTACACTTGTATATACACGTTAATTAATCGACGTCAAACCACATTTTTGATTAGATCTTGATGTCTACACCAACTACATTCATATTTTTTAGGGCTTTATTGAACGATAACTTCAACTATAGTTAATGGAACACGATGGCTCGATCTCAACAAAAACCTCAACGTGCGAAGCTTCCACAGACGGTCGCTTGCGAGTATTCTCAATGTGAGACTTCAGAAGCTTTCGCTTGCCATAGGGAGCTTGCTTTCGACTACAGCACTGCACGGGCCCGGAAAGCGCGGAGCGCGCTGCTGTGGGGAGAGGTTGACTTACAAGATGACGTGTTACGTGGTCACGTAAGATGGCGTCATTTCGTGCAGCGTGATCACATAAGATCACGTCATTTCGTGTAACGAGATCATGTAAGATGACGTGTTCGTGTCACGTGATCACGTAAGATGACGTCAGTTCGTATGAACTGACGTCACCTTACGACAACGCCAACAACATTAGTGCCGTCCGGAACCATTGACCTTAGAAACGCGCCTCTTCGCTTGAAGAGCTGATATGCGTTGATTGTTATTTGTTTCTTTTGCCTACTACAGACCATTCAAAAACTCGCCTTCTGGGTGCCACCAACTTCGTCTACTGGGCTGTAAAGCGCGTTCGAGCGTGCGCAATACCTCTCTAGGCCGAAAGATTGTACACTGAGTATGCGCTCACAGCTCAATGACTTAGGCATTTTTCGTCAGGATAGATGCTCCCACGAGAAGAGCGTAATGGATATGTGAATAGAATTGGAAATTTGAAATGTTCTTGAACAATCGCATTTTTCTTTGATTATCAACGCTTTTTAGCGTCATCACAAGACGTTCAACCCATAATACACTGGTGATTAAAAAATAAGCACCGAAAAACATGCACCGATTTTCGCTCAAAAATAAACACCGGAAAAAACATACCGTAATCATTACCCATGTCACCGTTTTGGGTGATATGTGAATTTCCAGAAGAACAGCGAGTTATCACCCTCCCCTAGGAATACCCTGACTACAGAGCAGGCGGCCCGTTTTTCCCCGCGTTAGATTGCGGTGACCACGAACCGTACGGAGGTCACAGGACGTCCGTGAAAAATAAAAAGGAGGAAAAGAACGATCTACTCTGTGCACGCTTCATCCCCGATTTCCACGACCCCAAGGCCGAAGGACGTTTGTGTGAAGGATAACGATAAAATAAAACTTTGCGTCAAAAAAAAGCCCGTTTTTAAAAGAAAAAAAAAAAGTAGAAACAAGCACAACGCGTTGACGGACCGCGAGGTTGTGGAACACCTCGCGGTCCGCTTGCCACAGGACGGTTGTCTTCGACCCATAGCTCCAAGGTGAATTTGCCACTTGCGAAAACACGGAGACATACCCAGCGAGAACCAGGAAGGCAAGACACGCACACTGACGCCTCGGCGTGCAGAATGAAACAGGATACGGGCGCGGAATACGGCCGCGGAAGAACACCTCGCACAGTGCCGATCCGGCCGATCTCCGAACGGACGATTTCGCATTTCGTGGACAGCGAGCGCCACCGCACGGGAGAGAGAGGTACCTTAAAAACGACGAAAACAAGCACCGACACCTTGGTTCTTTATATTTGCTGTAGTTACGGAACAAATCGACTTACATGAATAATTTGAATATTATTCGATTCCGTAATAAATTTAGAAGACACTAAGCGCAATACCTCTTATGTTTGAATTTATATAATTTTGTAAATTCGCTCCAAACGCAAGAGTGCCGAATTAGCCAATTTTGACCATTTTCATGATTTTTTAAAGAATATAATTAAATTTATGATGAAACATTTGTTGCGCTTAATGTCTCGATAATGACTCAATGTCTTTAAAGCCGAAATTTTCAAGAAGATCCGCGCAGCCTTTATTATGTGAGAATTTTTTTAATTTGGTGAAAAACCTCATGTATTCTCTATGGGGCTCTGAGGTGCGCCCCCTCTTAAGATAAAACCTTGCTCGATTGAACGCGCCCATTGAATGAGTAATTACAAAAACGAACGCGACTCGTACAGGCCAATCATTTTTAAATTTAACTCGTTTCTCATTTTCTTTCTCATTTATATTAATGCAATTTCCCGAGGAATTGAATCGAAAATACGTCTATTTGCCGATGATTGTGCATTGTACAGTGCTAATCACACTTGTCTATAACGCGCGAGCGTGCGGCTTTCTCCGGGGAGCGCTAGACTGGTGGCATTCGCGGGAAGTAAGATAGTCACGTGGCGCAAAATGGAACGGCCCGCTCGAGGGGTGTCCTGCCCACTCTATCAGCTGGCGGTGAACGCGGAAGGCTGCTCGCACGCTTTTTGCAAACATCATTGCTCGAACAATAAACAAACGCTAAAGGCGTATCAACGATGTCGTCATCAAAAATGGGAAAAAGTGAAATTGGAAAAAAAAAAGACCGCATGCCGGAAAAAAGAACACTGTTGATATGCTCACAACAGCGCGCAAGCAATGAACGGTCAGATAAGCGGTCAGAAGCGAGCGCGAAGCGTGCTGCGAGCGGCCTTCCGCGTTCGCCGCCAGCTGATAGAGTGGGCAGGACACCCCTCGAGCGGGCCGTTCCATGTTGCACCACGTGACTAGCTTAGTTTCCGCGAATGCCACCAGTCTAGCGCTCCCCACAGAAAGCCGCACGCTCGGGCGTTATATACAAGTGTGATTAGCACTGTACAACGCAGTGTCTGGTGAAACGGATTTCACACAGCTCATGAGAGATGTTAAACGAATTGAATCATGGTGTAGTTACAATAGGATGTCATTGAACGCTAGCAAGTGTGCTCATGTGTGCTTCACTAGAAAACATAATAAATTGACTCATCAGTACTCCATTAACAATGAAAATTATAGAATTGAGCATCTTATAAATATTTAGGTGTTATATTTTCTGAAGACGGAACATGGTTAGCTCAAGTGAACAGTGTCATTTCCAGGGCAGGCAGGGCTTTAAGTTTTTTACAGCGCAACCTTAAACATGTAAGTAAAGAGCTTAAGGAAGCAGCGTATAAAGCGTGTGTTAGACCGATATTAGAGTATGCCTGTCAGATGTGGGATCCGTCTTACCAGGTTCGTATCAGTGCTATAGAACTTCTTCAGTCTGTTGCTGCTCGGTTTGTCCTGGGAAGATACCATCGTTTCAGTAGCACAACTGAAATGAAAAAAGGAACTGGGATGAATGCATTTAAATGAACGCCGTAAAAAGGCTGCGTCTCATATTGTTTTACTCGATTTATCACAACGAAACAGGAGTTTGTGCTGCAACGTTTCTCCATTCACCGTCTTACCGTTCTGCTCGTACGGACCATTGTTATAAGGTTCAGCCGTATTTCTCCAGGACAAACGTTAAGAAACACTTTCTTTTTGCACGAACCATCGCAGAATGGAATTCATTACCGGCCGAAGTGGTGTGCTGCGAGACTGTGGATCTCTTTTTTAATGCATTGTGCCCCCTGCAATAATGCCTGTATAGGCGCTGCGGGTTTTTCATGAATAAAGAATAAAGAAAAGTAACTCGTCCTTTGAAAAGCACCTAAACTGAAGGGAACAGATTATCGCTTGAGCGAAGATTTCACCGAAGATGTTCGGAAGGCAAAGAAAGAACTCATCGCCTTCGCAAAGTCTCAAGGAAAGGTTTTTAAACTATGACATAAGCTTATTATGGACACCTCACGTTATTATTTTCACACCGAGACCCGTTGCGTGAAACCGACCCCCACATAGCTATTGAAAAAAAATTAAGTCACCCCCGCCAGCCTAAGTGCGTCAACCGCGGCCTTCCTTAACTTTAAATTTCTTTATCGCAAACGCGAGAAGTCTTTACTCTAAACAAGGAGAGCTACTTTCCGCTGTTCAATCATGTACAGATGACGTGGTTGTTGTCATTGAAACGCGGCTAATAGAAGATGTCCAGAACTCTGAATTAATTTTGAATGTCGATCATTCCATTTTTCGGAAAGACCACACTGAGCGTAAAAAGAGAGGGGGGGGGGGGAAGGGCGGGGGTGGGGGGGTTTTTCGCGATAAAAAAGTGTTTCCGTGTTGAAAAGTCTGATATCATTCCAAGTTTTGAAGGTGTGTGGGTCAGAATAGAGAAACGCATGGTGTTTCTGTGCTAGTGATTGCTTGTTATAAGCCTCCAGGGCTTCTAGATTTGTCCCCTTCATTTCATGAGTTTATGGAACTGCTTGTTAGAACTTACCCGAATGATATGCTTCTGTTGGTAGGAAACTAACTAACTTTCCTGACATTGTTTTGGCCGACGTTTCTCTCCTCTATGCCCTTTGAAAGCTGGTTTTTTCTTCCAAAACAAAGCCGAAATTTTTATGATGTAACGCAGGCTTTCTCACTTTGTCAAATTATTAGTAAGCCGACTCGCGACTCTGCTGTTTTAGATTTGCTTTTTTACGTCGAAACCTCAGCGCGTAGTGACTGTTCATTTTATGGAACCATTCAGTGATCTCGTTTCTATTAATGTTGAAATGGCTATCCCTGCGCTGAAGCAAATTCCTTTGATCGAAACCATCTCGAATTATTCAAAAGCAAATGTTGATGAAATCTGCATGAGTTTAACATCATTCTGGAATCTGTACCTAGCTGACTTCGGTTGTAGATCAGTTAACAAAAAGTGGTCGTTGATTAAATACAAACTAAATGAACTAGCAAATTTATACATTCCCAAAATAGCCATTCATTCGTGTGTTGAAAAGCCTTGGTTTTCAGCACGGTTGAAGAGACTACTGAATAAAAATCACCGGCTCTTCAGGACTTCCAAACTTTCTCAGTCTGTAGGTGCATGGGAAAGGTACAACCAAGGTCAACAAACGTCTAAGTTCAAAAGAAAAATCGCAAAAAAAGAAAGTTTACAATGAGGATCTTAGTAAACTTAGAACCAACCTCAAAATTTCTGGACCGCTGTTAACCCAAAACAAGGTATATAATGTTTCCATTTCACTGATGCACCCGGAAATGAGATGAGCACTGCTCAGACATGCGAACAGTTAAGTCGGTATTTTAAGGACGTTTGTTCTGAGCACCAGTTTCCTCTACAAGACTTCGATTGAATCCATAAAAGTTACAAAGAAATTGCCCCTTTAACTATCTACGCATCTAGCATTATGAAACTAAATGACGACTTACCATCAAACTCGGCACCAGGCCCTGACAAAATAACATCAAAGCTATTCAAACTCTGTAAATATAAGTGTTCACCTCTTCTTTCCTTGATTTTTCAACATTCGCTAGAATCCGGTGAAATGCCGGACGACTGGAAGAATGCTCAAGGGATTCCAATTTATAAAAGTGGTTCAAAGAATGAATTCTTTAACTACAGGCCAATACCCCTAGCAAGTGTACCCAGTAAACTCATGGAAAACATAGCATATTCAAACATAATGAACCACTTATGCTCGCACAGCTCCTTCTTTGTAAACCGGCACGGTTTCTGAAGGTGCCACTCTTGCGAAACACAGCTTTTTGAGTCCACTAATAATATCCATGAAAACCTGCACTCTCACACTGAAACACATGCCATTTTTATTGATTTCCAGGAAGCGTTCGAAAAAGTGCCTCATCACTGCCTCATGTGAAAAATATGTTAATCGAAAATAGACCCTTTTGTTATCGAATGGATATCAACTTTTATTTATAACCGTACACAAAGCGCTCATTATAACGATAAAAATTCTCCACAACAAAATGTCAAATTGTTCGTGCCCCAGGAGACCGTGCTCGGTCCTTTGCTTTTTCTAATATATGTAAATGACATGACAGCTTCTATTTGGTCCACAATTAGGTTATATGCCGATGATTGCGTGATCTATCGGAAAATAGAAGGGCTAGATGACTACGCACTTTTGCAGGGCGACTTGACATGTCTTGAAACATGGTGTGAAGAGGGGAAAGTGAAAATCAATGTTTCCAATTCAAAGTTGAGAAACTTTGAATTGGAAACATTGATTTTCACTTTCCCCTCTTCACACCATGTTTCAAGACATGTCAAGTCGCCCTGCAAAAGTGCGTAGTCATCTAGCCCTTCTATTTTCCGATAGATCACGCAATCCTAAACTACGCTATTTTCAATTCGTCTATTGTAAACGCACCAACATACAAATCTCTTGGGTTCCACTTCACCTGCAATCCTTCATGGGACCCTCACATAAATTACATTACTGCAAAAGTCTAACAAAACACTCGGTTTCCTGAAGCGACACCTCTACCTTGCAACACGGGACACTAAACTAGTCGCATATTTATCGCTCATTCAAACGAAGAAACGCTTAGTACTTTTGGCTGTCTAGTAGAGCGGGAAAGTTTTGTCGAAGCTTAGAGATAATGCACTCCTACAGTTTCCCCCTATAAAAGCTTCTTCACAAAATTCAAACACTCTTATGATGCTGCTGTTCCTCTCTGGGAAAGTAAACAAGGACCTAGAAAGATTAGAAAAAACGCGGATAACTGGCAAACTGTATAAAATATTACGAAAAACAAATTACATGTATCATGCTTTTATAAAAAAAAATCGTGATCCTGCTCTAGTCCATGACCTGAAAAGGTTTAGAAACAAATTTAACTCCGTCTTAAAAAAAGCAAGGTGTGAATATTATTAAAAAAATTTCTGCATGTCCAAAATGAACACAAGAAAGTGTGGGATACGATTAACTATCCAACAAGCAGGAAGCAAACACGCAGTAGCGTGAAGGAAATCTTGATAAATAACGAGTGTTGACGGTACAGAACTTGCTGACGAAATGAACTGGCATTTTACTGGCATAGGCACATGCACAGGAAAAACATGCAAGGTCAGATAACTGCATGCTGGAAGGAAATCAAATGGAATCTATCATGCTTTTTCTAACGACACCTCTGATATTGATAATATAATAGGTTGTATAAAATATTATCTTGCCGGTGGCGACGATGAAATTAAAATGCTACTAATTAAGTACACCACGAGAATATTCGGTCCTGAGGATTTATCTTGATCAACACATATTAATATGCTCAAGGCTCACCTGTCCCGAGTTACCGGAAGCATATACATAATGCACAATTTACTACCAACCTCTCTTAAACAAATATTATACTACTCCCTGTTTTACTCAAAAATGAGCTATGGCATTTTGGTTTGGGGAACTACGACAGAAACTAATTACAACAAACTAATTATCTTGCAAAAGTAAATATTGCGTATGTATGAAAATTATAGAGGATACAGAAGAAATTTGAGCAAGCAGCCACTTTTTATAAATATAATAAGCTAAAATCAGACCAAGTATTTTAATTCAAACTCTAACACTTGATACACAGAAACAAGCTCCACACTACACCCACATACAACCTGAGCAAGTACAATATTCGAAACCCAATAAGAAGGACGCCGGAAATAAGAACTAACTATGGCCGACAAAGGCTAAATTTTCAGATAAATAAAACTCTAAATAGAAACATATGTCCGTATATCTCTATCAACTTTTTAATAGCTGTAAATGTGCTTTTAGAACGGTGCTCGTGCCAAGTGAAATTGCTTTTTCATCTTGGTTAGTGCCATAAACTTCATGAGTGTTATAAATGTATCCTTGATTTTTGTGCATATTTCCATTCCTTGTTTCTTGATGATGAAGTGTGCATGAAAATCCTTTCATTGTTATTTTATTTTTACCACTGCGTTGTGGCTGACTTTAATGTGATGTAGTGTATACTTGTATTTCTTGTAGTTCACAACGCAAGCATGCCTGTGTTCGTAGTCGTTTTCAATGATCACTGTATTTTTATTTTTTATTTTTCATGGAATATGAAACTCTAATTTTGATTATAAATTTTTAGGATGTAGCACAAATGTTTCGGTCTGTTTTCTTCAAACATGTCGGTTTGGTAAATGGCGCGTTTTGTTTTCTGATGTATTTGCCAGTATGTTTTTGTACTACTGCTGAGCTGTAATGGGGGGGGGGGGGGGGCAGAGGCCGTGTCAGGCACCAATCCTTTATCTCTGCCCCCCACGCGGAACTTTCTGCAAAACAAAATTTAAAAAAAGTACAAACTGCTGTCTTCAGTATTGCCATAGTATTTGAAGGCAAACCCACCCACTTTCCTAGGAAGTTTGCAGAATTTGAAGTCTTAGGAGTTTAGAAATTTAATCCTCCATTTCGCTTCCATGCTTTATTAGAAGCACGGTGTAACTGAGGTTTATTGAATATATATAAGACAGAAACAATGAAATAGATTATAGGACTGGAATTAAGCCATGAATCTTGTCAGCTAATCTTGAATCTTGCGTCCTCGCATGGGGGCTATTATGGCCAAACTTCTGACCAGGGATGGGCAAAATACATGCAAATATGTATCGAAATACAAATACAAAATACTTCGTCAAAAATGTATTTAATTACAAATCTAATTACTTTTCCAAAAAAGCAGTTAAATACAAAATACAATTACAACCAAATGTATTTGGTCTCCTCCAAATACTTTTCCAACTACATTCCCTAAATTTGCGTCAGTGACTTCAGGGAATCTGCAAAAGGTTTCTGGGTATCTGATTTTAATTTTGCATCGCACACTCGGGAGTTAGTGTACGAGGCTCTAGTAACGTAATAACAATATAATCACAAAAAAATGTTATCAGCTTGGACGTAATAGGTGGAAGAAGTAAAGAGCTTCAAGCAGCTTTTTTTTGTCGATTACATTTTGGTATAGTCCAACAAAGAACCGAGACGACCAAGACGCACAGCACTAGCTAGAGAATTTTTTATTGTTGCAACTCGCATCAGTTACGAAAATCTGGACGACCCGCGCATTTAGAATCTTCCAGGCAAAAATATGGATGGAAATCACGCTGGAAAGCACCACAAGTTGTCACGGGCAGTTAATTAGCCAGTCTGCCTGTGAACGTCGGTTTCGTCACTATTCTTGCCCTGGACTAGCACCATAATAATAAAGTCACTAAACGCTTGTGCTTGATTGAGATACACTGCATTCGGTGCGGAGCGTAGCTTTCTTACTGCTCTGGACAGTGACAATAAATTTGAGGGATGTATTTTCGCCCACTAAATTGTATTTAATTACAATTGTATTTGAAATACCCACGTTTTAGTATTTAAATACACACGTTAAATACATTACCCAATTCGTAATTAAATACAAATGCAAAATACACAAAGTATTTGAAATACGTATTTCAAATACTTGTATTTGAAATACTACCCATCCCTCCTTCTGACATTAATATGGTTATTTGCTTAACATTAATCTTTAACTTAACACAAACACTTTGAGATAATTGAATGTGAGCCTTATGCGTAAAAAAGTTATTTTTGTCCGGAACAAAAATCTCCGGATTTACACCGCACATTTCGCCAGATTCAAGCCTTATCTCCGGTCGTTTAAACAAAGTAGAAGATGTATGTTTTAACTTAATGGGAAAACGCTATTATACCTTGCTAATTATGAATAAAAATAAAAACAAATTTGAACTTTTTATGACAACGGATTCTGAAGCTGAGGATTTTTAAACATCCGCCTAATAAATGCATTTAATGGTTTCTTATTTGTACAATAGTATTGGCTTTGTCTTCAGTAGTAAGGGCTAAGTTTGAGCGTTCTGATGATATCAATGTTATTGAAATATCTTGAATAGCTCACTGTAAACCTTTGCTTGCCGAACCTTGCCGAAATTAGCAAAAGTAGAATTAAGCAAAAAACAAAGTGTACATTTTAACATATGATAATATTTTGAAGTTGATTTAGCGTAATAAAATGTAGTTTCTATGTGTCGCCGAAGAGCAGTGCAGTTGTCCTTGTGTAAAGTCATTATGCAGTAGCCTAAAACAAAACAATGTTCGCCAAGCTTGCCATTTCCTTTCTTTTGGATTTAAAGGACGTTCCCACAATATATAGTTTCCTTTTATCGAAATAAAATTTCGAGCCCGAAATTCTGCCTTAATTGGAACTAAAATACCCTCATACACATTGAGTGGATAAGCAGCAAGTTAACTTACGTGAAATGCCATACTAATGACAAGCATAATGAAAAGGCTCGTGGCACGCAACATGTTTCTTACATTAAACCAACATACAAACGATGGAATACATATATTTAGATATATATATACAAAATTATATTCGAATCTGATTTTTACAGTTCCGCCGGAGAAATGCACCGCTCGAAATAGCAATCGATTCCCCGATTACAGTGAATATTTTTAACCTTTTATTCCCCTCGAGTGGGCTTTTATTTCCAGTTGTATTACTTTATTAGTTTTTTTACATCCTCTATAAAGTTTTTTTTTTTTTTCATTCGGACACTTGTTTAATGTAACATTTATTTCGAAACCATAAGGCGAAACGACAAATGTTAGCGCATACCCACCCACACACACAAAACACTTTCAGAAATGCGAATTTTGAATTAATTTTTGAGAAACTAAACAAAAACGTAGTGTCTTTCAAAGCGCCAAAGATTCCTAGATTTCTCCTTAATACATGAAGTACGATGACTGGAAGACTTGTCCCACTGATGTATATATCGCGTCCTAAAAAGTGGTTCCTCGATTTCCGTACAATGACGTTAAATGAGTGTCCCGTTGTAACGGGCCGTGACTTTGGCGGCGTCACAGCTGCAGTGGTGGATGTTGCAGACGCCTGTTCTTACGCAGTAAATGCCCTCCGGCATTACAACTTACGGAAACTTTGGCCGCCACGCGTTGTTACGCCACGACGAGAGCAACACTAGCATTTTTTCGTACCTGAAGACCAACCGTCATGATCGGACACAGGAGATGACATACCGTATCCTGTGATGGCATCTGTTGTCACTTGAGACCACTTTTGATACATGAACAGGATGGCCAGGACTCTAAACACACCAGTCGAGAAGGCGTTCAACACTCCATATTACCGCCATATTTTGCCTGATCGCGAAATGTGATTTTCTCACGAAAAAAAACAAAAAAACAAGGCGGAGCTAGGATGACGTGCTGTCATCTAGGTGCCCACGTGCACAGGTGTTATGACAGCACGAACGACACTCAGGTGAATGCAAATCAAACTGTTCAACTCCATCCTCTACAGGCCTCAAAAAACAAGATGTACACACCATGACGCACGCAGCGCAAGCTGTCATGCCAAGCTCAAGTAGAGGTTCTGAGCATATTATAGAGTGTGTATATAAAACGCCAGTTGGTGACGCTGTAATTGAGTAGAAGAAATTCATTAAAAAAAGTCATGCACTATGCTATGGTACGTCAGCTCTTATTAATTGGCATAGATGCGAGGTAACGTAATCACTCGTTTTGAATGCGTAGCGTGTCGTCTGCTATAATCGTATTCTCTACGTGACACCAGAGCGCCCGCGAGGAGGTACACCGAACCATTTCGTCGGCAAAAGACTGGCATCACATGACGTCTTTCGGCCTATAAATCTACAAAGACGCCATGGTAATAAGCTCTCTCCCTGCATTTATATTCGCGTGGGTGCCGTGTTTCCAATTTCGCTCCACTTTTTTTTCGCCGTTATTGACTGCGTAAACTTTAGTGATCGGGAAGACAAATAAACATCTCCTAGCACTTCATTTACGTACCTAAAGCTTTTTATTTGGAATCAAGACGGGTGAGCAATATAGAAGTTGATCCATCTGAGGCCAAAATGGCCCTTTACATGAGGGCGAGGCGACTTTGAAAACAACAAAAACGTTCTAAGCGTAGGTTTGTACAGCCCAAATACGTCCCCAGTCGTACCTGCAGACCTCTGTCGAGAGCGGAGCCGCTCGCCATACTTCTGCACTTCACGAACTGCGAACACGTCACTAACAATTAATCGTCCGCATGGAAACACACTGGTAGAGTGGAGGAAGCTATTTATCAACTTGGCGGATTACGGCTTACCGAAAACGCTAAGGCGTTTCGTAGAGCAGTTTACATCGCCTAACCGTCAAGGGTTACCCCGAGGTGCCAACAAATGACAAGATACGCGGAAGCCATGTGTTAGGCTGTTGGATGTCACTGCACTGGCAGTTGGTAGTAGAGATTTCTGCAATCCGTAAGAACAAGCGCTAGCGTCGCAGTCGTCACAGCGTCCCAACTCCTGGCTGATGAAACTTCCTTAAACAGTAAAGCAGGAGAGCGAGCTGCTGTATGTGCTCACTGTGCTTCAGAATTCTGGAAAACAACGAGGCAAATATCACTTAGTAGCAAGCTCTGTACGAAGTCACACTCGGCAGCGTGTTTTCAGAACACCTCTCATTAGATAGATTTTGTTTCCGAGCATTAATAACTTATACAAATAGCCCAAAAAGCAAGGCGATGTGGTGCAGTGGTTGCAACAACCGACCTGATATTCAGAAACCTAGATTCGAATCCTGGTGACCCCAAATACTTTGTTTTTTGCCGTCCTCGTATTCTTTTTTCTATTGAATCAAGTACGGTTTACTTATCTGAAACTTTACCAAACTTCCTCTTTGAAAGACGGAAAAGCTGATTAAAGTGACCTTGACAGAAGTTCTTATAAATAGAATATGTATAAATATATTAACAAACCTGGTAACTCCATTTGCAGTTCGGAAGCTAATTTATTATGTTAGACCAATAAACCCATAACTCCCTTTGTGCATAATTTTGGTATTTATATACAACAGATGCATACCGCCTACTTCGTTAGTTAGACACCGAGGCATACACGGATGCAAAATTGTGCAGAGGTATCTGTAGCGTTTTGGGTTATTCCATACCTGACTCTCAATTGAAAAGGGTGTGGATCTTTTCGTAAGAACACTACATTTTTCTTTAGTTAAGATATGACCAAAGACAAGGTGTAGTCTTTGTAGTTTGATGCCATTCTGTTGCGACGTCTCCCTGGGCACTCTCGCTGCGCAGTCCCCGTTCCGCCTCTCCGGTGGTCTTGCGCGTATTCTTTTATACCTTTTTGGGAAGGGTTACCTCGCGTTGACTTGAAGAGCTCCAACCTCCAGGCAATACTGCAGCCAGACGAGGAAGCAGTATCCGCCATGCGAGTGTGATTTGAGCCATGCTGTGGAATGCACATTGCGCGGAACTGATGTAACCGTGCGGCAATATCAGACGGCGATTTTGTCACATAAGAATGGGGCGTTTTTAGACTTCGTTTGATTAGTCCAAATAAAGATTAATTAAGCAACTGACATAACGTTAAAGATTAGAATACCCACATCAGAAATTTGACTTTGGTGGAAAATAATTCTAACCTAAGTAAACTTTCCCTGCCGTTCCTCCTTGACCACACACACCTTCAGCGGGGGCCCCGACCGCAGCCAAACTCGACAAACAAGGGTCCATACAAAGGCCCGCGAGCCGAACTCCTCCACAGCCGAAATGGGCACCAAGTTTGCGAGCTAGCGGGCGGACGGCCCCACAGCCGAAGGGGGGTCGGCTGTGCAGGTAGGTTTTTCAGAGGCAGGGGGATGTCCTGCGCTTGGTATCCGGGAGCCAAGTGCCTTACGGCCCTGGGTGGCCGCTTATATTGGGTTCAGCAGCATTCTGGAATCCTCCAGTCCACCAATCTAAAAGTTTTGGAAGGACCAATCAAAAGGGGTTTACTGAGCACCAATCAAAAGGCTCGGAGCCCAAAGCAAATATGAACATTCCAAAAATCACCGCATACATGAGACAGAACACATTCCAGCGAAGCTCAAAAAAGCAACCATAAACAATAGAAAGAACATCCGTAGACAGAGAAGTTATACACACGCAGAGCAAAACCACCTCCGAAGTAGAGATCCCAAATGCCAACATACACAAGAGAAAACATTTACAACGCGGGCTTCCGTAAACAAGGTGTAGCGTTAGAGCGTGCTTTCACGTTCGTCCCCATCTGGGGTCCCCCAACTGCGGCAGAGGCCATGAACCGTGCCGTAAAGACGAGCGAACCCCCGAAGAAGGCCAAAAACAAAGTAAAGCTATAAACTAAAAACTCGCGCGAGCAAAACTTTGCGACAGTATTGCCTGAGCCGGGTAATGTAATCCGAACCTCTCAGAAGCCGTTCGAGTCGAGCGGAGAAAGGTTCTCTCAGGTGCGTGCGTGACCCCATATATAAGAAATGCTATAATGTTCAACAAAAAGGTAAAGAGTGCTTTATTCTAATCGAGAACAAGCAATAAACGACGGTAATTGGAGGAGGTGAAAGCCTCAGGCAGGGCAGCGGTCTTTTCATAGTTTCGCTTTTGGATCGGCCGCTCTCTGCCGACCTCCTACGCGCTAATAAAATGGCACTTGCTGAGAAGTGTACTGAGAAAAGCTTTTCGAATAAGTCATTAGGAAGATTTCGACAGTCTGGTTTGCACGTTTTGTTGGACCTAACGTTCTAAGGCTTGCGGGGTTAGATAGTAAAGCTGGAGGGGTGCAAGGTTTAGACAATCGCGCCTGTTACTCAGGCGATGGCTTTTAGGCGGCTCTTGGGTTTGTTTGTGGTTAACGGGTAAACAAATATGGGAGTCGGCTAAAGGGTGTGCTTGAATCGCATGACTCAAAGGAGGGCGTGATTTCCTGAGGCTAGCCCCCTTCCCCCATATCCTCTCTCTCAACGCATGAGCTAGGTAGGCAACGTGACCCCCTTGAAAACGAGTCCTCCACTATGCTACATTTGGCCCGTTGACTTACTTTACCAAGGTTTTGACCAATACGTTTTTTTCTTTTTTCTTTTATGGTTGTACCGAAAGGAGGAAGCCAGTACAAAAAGTTTCCATTGCGGTTTCACGAGGTCGTGCCTCCCTGATCATAACCTCCTGACATACGTCGGCAAAAATAAAAAAAAACAAAAAAACATTGTAACAGCAAAACGAAAAAAAATGAATAAATAAAAAGCGAAGAAAACTCTTGCTAGCGTTGTATGTACATGACGGCAGAGCACACTCTGCCATTTCGGTGGCCAGGCAACTTTATTTATTACTACTGGTTTGATGCCAGCTAGCATTATTCTAATACGTAAAAGATAGCTACCCGGTGTGCGTCTATATCTTACACTTCCTGGATTTCAGAAATACTCAGATCTTGGAGGCGTGATGTGAACTAAAACAAAAAAACAATAATCGGCTAACCTTTTCGGACTACGCGGATATGGTTAAGGTTCTTTGGACACCCCACGTCGCTAGGTTGCTTGCCTTTGGCTCCTGAGCTGAAACCCTTCTTTATATGTATCTGTATATTCAACGATATTCCTCTTGAAGTATACATAGCAACAGATATACCTCATTTGTTGTCATATTTTGGCATCCCTGCAATGAAGATGGTTTTATAGCATAGGGCTAGACATGCGGTGTCCTTGTAATTAAATGCAAGGAAAGATGAAAAGCAAAAACTCGTAAATTATAAGCTAAATTAAGAATGGTGTCATTATACTAGACGCATTTCACCTTAGTTAATATAGGGAGCACACACGCCACTGTCGCAATTAACATTTTAACGTATTCATTTTATTTTATTTTACGTGGCGAAAAACAACCATGCAGGTCTCCTCTTTGGTGCACAAATATATAAAAATGAACAGAAAACAAGCAAAACACAATTGCAGGTTTCAAACAAAAAGCAAAAATCACACAATATTTAAAGTTCGGCAACAAGAACCTTCGCTTTTTCCTGAACACCTTAATGTGACTGCATATATAAAAATCGGCATTTTCAATATTGATAGACAGAGATTGTACCCATAAGAGGGGAGATTGTTTACAGATGGCGTGACTGCTGAAAAGGGGGGGGGGGGGTACTACGGTGGTCCTAGTGGAACGAGGACGACATGAATGTTCACATCACGTAAAAGGGAAGCACTGTCAAATACGTACGCTATTTACAATTTTGTACCGAAAAACTAAGTCGCGCTCTGCTCTTCTATTGGTCAATAGTATCAACAAAATCTTATTAAGCTGAAACGTTCAGTCAAAATAGAAACGGCGGTGGAAGTAGCGATCATAAACAATAAGTATTGGTTTGTGGTCCACAATTTCGATGGTCATAGCTTTCGTTCTTGATAAAGAAATTCCACGCCAGAGCACCGAACTCAAACCTAGAGCTAAGTAGGGCACAAAATAATCCCAAGTTATGCGTGGTGGACTCAGCATGATAATGCACAAGAATTTTTCAACCAGGTAGAGATTTCAAGCACTAAGTTTAAAAAAAATCAGCCGTACATCACATTTTTCAACACCCTAAGGCTTAACTAATCACGCTGAATAAAGCTTCCTGAAGTATGTCACAACCAAAAAAAAAAACAAGAGAGTTTTTGTGACATGACGTTGTTAAATGGTGGGCCACTGACCCAGCGAAAGGTCCACTCTCTGGTTGAGAGTCCGACCAATGAAGAGAGAGGGATACGTGGGACAAAATCACGAAGATAGTTTAATATTGTTGGAGTCAAAATGCTAATTAAGATGTATGCTCTTTGCACAAATCACATTGTAATATAGACTGTAACTCTTATAAAAATATGGTTTACATATATAGGCTTACGAATGCTTATGCAGTTACCAATATAGTCATTACGCTTAACCGAATCCAAATATGCTAATTCAAATATTAACAGCAAATGCGGAAACCCTCATTTGGCGAGTGCGTGGTTCACAACGTCTCCCTGCGCCGTCCGTCCAAAGTGGAGGAGGGGAGCTCCGGCGGTAGGCTGGCTCAATATGGGCGGGGTCCCCTGACCTCCCACCCACTTTTTGAGTTTGCACGCATACACTCAATGGAACTCCGACGTGAACGTGGCGTGGGGCCGTTGACAGTGGTCGCGTCGCCCCGCTAGCCGACGCGATGCGTCCATTCGCCTCCGAGTCATTTCACGCACTGCCCTTTGTCTACACACTCAAACCCAGGTTCGCCCACCGCCAAAGCATGGAAATTCCCTTCTCCCGGACGGTCATTGCCACGGGGGCTTGCCCTTTGGCCCTGAAAACAGTCCGCCATCCAAACCAAAAACACTCCCCGCCGTTTCCCGTTAAACAACCCTGTTAGGTTCCGAAGCCTCTTGGTCTTGTGCCTCTCGGTCTTGTGCCTTTGTCTGCCCTTGGTCATAGTAACAGGAAAGACTTCCTCGGCCATTGCTCCGGGAGTAACCCGATTCTCGGGCAGGGGACTTCAGAACCAAGGGATATACGCGTTCCCCCAAACAGCCTGGACAGGCGATGTGAGAGGAAGGGAACCACCGAGCGCGATGTTGAGAGACACTTCCCGCATGCATCGGGGAATTCGAAGACGAGGGAGGACTCCGGAAAACCAGGCGGCAGCTCACCTCGTAAGACATGCCCTCCCCGACATTCGTATACTAACCTTGCCGTTTTATGAGACAAAGTAGTTGGGAAGATGCTTGGACGACGCGAGATTTTTTCGGAAGGTGGCACCCCAAGTAGCACGGGGAGCCCGGCCGAAGGATGGCCATATCCCCATGGCCGAGCCTATTTTCATCGGCCATTGCCCGGCCAAAGAGGTCGGTGCCGACCTCGTTATGGTCCCTCGGCATAAGAAAGGCCCACCTGCCCGGGCTTTGGGAGGGCCGGGCCCCATGGCCGAGCACCCCTGGCTCAGGCATCGGCTGGGCACCAATGGCCGGGCACCGGCAGAAGACTAAGGGCCAAGGGCAGTATTGGGTCGGCCACCGAGCTGGCATGGTGGCATTGGCAGAACACCAGTGGCCGAGGGCGGATTTGGGTCGGCCACCAACCTGAGATCGTGGCACCGGCAGAACACCAGTGGCCGAGGGTGGATTTGGGTCGGCCACCAAGATGATATCGTGGCACCGGCAAAACACCAGCTGCCAAGGGCGGATTTGGGTCGGCCACCGAGATGATATCGTGGCACTGGCAAAACACCAGTGGCCGAGGGCGGATTTGGGTCGGCCACCGAGATGATATCGATGGCACTGGCAAAACACCAGTGGCCGAGGGCGGATTTGGGTCGGCCACCGAGATGATATCGATGGCACTGGCAAAACACCAGTGGCCGAGGGCGGATTTGGGTCGGCCACCGAGATGATATCGATGGCACTGGCAAAACACCAGTGGCCGAGGGCGGATTTGGGTCGGCCACCGAGATGATATCGTGGCACCAGGAGGACACCAGTGGCCGAGGGCGACTTTGGGTCGGCCATCGAGATGATATCGTGGCACCGGCAGGACGCCAGTGGCCGAGGGCAGCTTTTGGGTCGGCCACCGACCTGAGATCCTGGCACTTGCAGAACCCTGGTGGCCGAGGGCGGTTTTGGGTTGGCCACCAACCTGAGATTGTGGTACCAGCAGAACGCCATTGGCCGAGGGCGGCTTTCTGTCGGCCGCCGAGTTGACAGTGTGGCACCGGCAGGATGCCAGTGGCCGGCAATGGCATTGGGTTGACAGCCAAGCTGGTATGGTGTCCATAGAAAAAACTTGGCAAAGATGGTTAGGCCAATGACTCTCACTAGAGGCCACGCTCAAGGTCTGTTCATACTTGCAAGACGCAGTGGTTGCGTGACTGCATTTTGGTCACCGAGAGACGGTGATGATCGCAAAAGCGACTGGTTTGGAGTTGAAACCGCTCGCTTTTGCGACAAAAAAGCAGTCGCGCGACCACCAGAACTTGGAAGTGTGAATGCGCCTTTAGGGACTCCACTCCCCGATTGTCTTGTGGCACCGCCAGAAGATTGAATGAGACCGCTCTGCCATGAACCGCTTCAACATTTCTGGACGACGGAAAGCTGTCCTTGAAATTCTAAGTAAAGCTCCAAATAATTTAAATACAATAATTTTAATCCATAAGATGGCCTAAGTGTTGTTACTCTGGAGCATAGCTTATTTAGTGTCGCTCATGTTCCCCTAACCAGTGGATTGCAGGTTGCCTGTTGGCCTATTCAATTTCTTGTCATGCAGCTGGCCTCCTCTGTTTGGGGGGGGGGGGGGGGGGGGCTACAGAAACACACCCTAATTCATGGCAGGAGCCAACAAAAATATGTAAATTTATTTGAAGTGAAAAATAAACAAGCGAACAGGGAATCCTATTTGGCAAGTACACCATTAACAGTAAGCAAAGGACGGATATGTAATACTCTTTCAAGTAGCAATGACAGTCAAACTTCAGGGGATAACATTACCTAGCATTCCTTCATGTGTGCTTTGTTGAAAGTGATGAGATCTGATCATTTTGTTCACACACTTGCTTCTGTTCTGTTGGGAATATGTGGAAGAGCGTCCTCCGGTACAAGCCCGTGCCATTGACTGCACTACGGTGCTATTTGGTAACCGGATGTGCCTATATGCATTTTTCTCATGAGCACATGCCATTGGCATTAGGTCCTACAAGAATGACATCACTCTCAGCAGCTCCTGCCATCTAAACACAGTAAATGTTTAAAGTTGGAAAGATTGCTTGCCCCGATTTCCAGCAACCAGGACCCTGGTTAGGAGCAAGAGTAAGGCTAGACACATCTTTCGTTAGTCTTGCCTGGCAATAGGTTGTTCGAAAACACCATGAACTGTGCTGTCGAAGGCCGAAGCTGCTTTGTCCTGACCCTAGTTGACCTAAACCCGTTGTCACATCAAGAGAAATGTTTGCACATTATTCAGGAACTATGTTTTGTAGGTATGTGTGTACAGTCAAACCCGACTATATTGAACCCGTTTACTTGGAATTATTTCTTATATTTAAAACCTTTTGTGCACAGTAATGTTACAGCGATAATATATATCAACAATTACGGTTACATTGAACAAAAATAGCAGCCACTACCGATACATCGAACTGCCAAGAGTGCCGTTTTGCTCTGCAAGCTTGCTTTCCCCCAATGTTTGCGGCCGCATTGGGGGAAAGCCAGCTTGAAGAGCACGCTGGCTTCTTTTTTGTGGGCGGACGCATCGACTTAACACCTCTAAGAAAGAAAGCCGTAGCGCTCCGAGTGGTTACATCACAATGTCGATGAAGGAAGGCCATGATGCAACTACATAAAAAAAATATCACATCGCCGTGAAAAACATTTTTCTTGTCAAGCGGCACGGTGGGGTTCGTGCGCGTTTATCCGACATTAATATGTCTTAAAAGTGCTGTCTTGTACAATTTATTATATATATATAATATAAATGTAATATACAATGTGCTACCAAGGTTGAAAGTACCAATTTTATATTCATGATTACCCCCATAACCGCGGGACTATGTGCAGTCCCGCAGCTCCCCACACCTTTCGAATGAACCAGTTCGGTGAGACATTTTCATCTTCCCTCCAACGGCTCCGATTCTGGTAAATGTATGTTGTGTGCGAGCTGCAGACTGTCTGAAAAGGAACGCTGGGACTTTCAGAAGGGAAGAGAACGGAAAAAAATCTAGTCATCGCCGCGGGGAGCGCACACGAGCAAGAGATCGGCCGACAACGTTAAGCCTCCCACACTGCTCCGCTGCTCTCGTGTGGGGTTCTTTTGATCCTTGTTCCCGACGTTTTTCTGTCGTCACCGCAGTCTCGGGTAGTTTTTGTGTTCGCTTGATACTACGGCATTTACGTGGATTCGTGGAACAAGTCCTGCTACTGTTTGAGTGACATCTGTGGAAACTAGCCAACAATGACACTGGTCGATTATCGATAGACCTTTCAAGATCTCGACAAAGAGGGCCTTCTTGGAGCTTGTCTTCAAATGTTTTCGTGCCAGATATTGTGGGACGTATGTACGATCGACACGTGAGAAACAACTTATTTACGGGCTTTCTTGATCATGTGGGACGCAAGTAAGTGCTGCAGTCTTTCTTTTAAAATTTTGTGATAGAGTGGAATTTTGTTCTTTGTTGCTATCCGTGTACAGTGGCGTCGACATTTGTAAATATGCGTTATAACATTCTAGTTTTCACTGGAAGGTGAATGACAAGTTTGTGCAATCATACAAAATGCATTTTTTGTGGTTTCGTGTTTGTTGATACTAATGTCATTTTATTGCCTTTACCGCATTTATACCAGGACCTTAACTGTATTACGGCAATAGTATTATTGTATACAAAAGAAGTTATATTTTGTTTACATGATTGTAAGTGACCCTTTACTAGCCGTGTCCACGTTGACTACGTCTACCTGATCTTTAACTGATCTGTTTTGCTGTGTCCACTCACTGCGTGTCTCACAATTTTGTTGAAGCGTTTCTGTATAAATTATGCATTCCTACAACAATTGCGGCTACTGAATGTTTTCAACTTAAAACAATCACTTTGTATAGGCGTCTTATACGCATACTTCGTGCCATTTTGTACCGATTATTTAGCAATGTAATGCTTTGCCCGTGAAATACGATGTTTTTTAGACCCATTGTTATGGGCAGCTTTCATTTTAGCTAACATATCACGCTTATGTGACTAAAACCGCGTTACGACAATCGACCCACGCGCGTTGCCTTCGCTTCGACGTGCGCCCCCGATGGCCTTCATTTGCGACGTCACGAGAGGAGCGCTACGGCCTTCTCTTCTGGGAGGTGTTGGTCGACCGCCCGGAAGAAAAAAAAAATCTCTTTTGCGCAGGGAGCAGGGGGAGGGCACTCGATGGTTCCTCTTCCCACTCCGTCCACAAAAGAGGATACCGTCTTTTCTTCCGGGAAGGTTGAGGCGGCCGCCCGGAAGAAAAAAAGCCAGCTTGCTCTGCTAGCTGGCTTTCCCCCAATGCAGCTGCCTGCCTTAGGGGAAAGCCAACTTGCAAAGCGAAACGGAAGCTCTGCAGGTGCTACTGCTCAAACGTGCTCCGTGCTCTCAGCATAGTTCGGCCCTAATGTGCGAATATAGAAGGCAGCGGCCTCAATTTCGGAGTCCATCGATAGCGTAGAAAAATATTGTTATCGCGGATGCAATGAAGAAAAAGCAGCAGAAGATGCAAGACTATTTCATTGTGTAATATGTCAGCAGAAAGTGGATTTTTGAGAGTCAAATTCATTAATACTTCTAATTGAATAACCCGCTATATCGAACTGGCGGACGTTTTCTTGCGAGTTTGATGTAAACGGGTTTGACGTATAGTGGATTTTGAGTTCAAAACGAATTTAAAGTGAATATTTTTTTCTGTTGAATAGTTTTGAATTCAGTAAAACCTCGTTATAACAAAATGGGATATAACAAACAAATGAATATAACAAAGCAATCATAATTCCCCTTGCTTGAATAGTTGGAAGAAATGGACATTGGCTATAACAAACTAATGGTTATAACAAAGTAATTACGACCGCTCCTTCAACTTCTTTATAACGAGGTTTTACTGTATTGTTATAGTTTTTACAAGCCTTCCACTACTGTACGATACTTAAATAGAAACCCTGCAGGTTGCTGCCGAGATTTCACTTGTACTCTCCTAAGTCCTTATTTTGATACGTAACTCATATTTATAAACTGCGGCATCTGAACAAGAAATTTGTTGCAGATATTCTAATCAAGGGGATTTTTAAATCTGCTTGTTATATGCAAATATTTTGTATTCAATATAAAGTATAAAAAAAGGAGCATGAATGATGAACGTATGTTCTCAAGGCCTCTTTTGCCTAACCCAGACATTGTTTCTCAAAATTAATGAACTTCTAATTGCAAGTTTTAGAATGTGTCCAAATTTGTGCGTTTCAAAGAAATGGCATTGTCGTAATGCGCCAATCCAGACAAGGTTTAGGCTTGGCACATGCGCACTGGTGACGACGCTATTTTTGCTTCCGCAAGGCTTTTGGGTACTCTAGCCTATAATTGCCTAAAACTATTACTTAAGGTATTCACATCAAACTTGATCACATCAGTCATGCTCGTGAATGCAAGTGACAACCTAGCTTTTCATAATCTACACCTTTTTGTGTCTAGAAATTTAGTTTTTTATCCAAAAGTGTTTTTTGTACTCCTTCATACACAAACTCATCTCAGTTACGTCACAGTGCGGTGGTGGCGCTTCGGGCACAATTCCGGTCTGGGGCTCTGGGCGGAAGTCCCCGTGCGAGACATGTATTCCTGCGTTGTTTTGAAAGGAACCTGACAAAAACCCTCTTTCTCGTCAAAACATCACGACTGGGGCTGTACCAAAAGAGTCTAGAAAGGTTTGAAGGTTAGTTTTCATGTGCTCGGTTCGTCCGAGAACGTGGATATGTGCCGTGAAAAGGGAAAACCAGATGCCGTCGGACCACAACTGCTTGGGCGGGAAGCACTTCGGGTTGAATTCACGAATACTGGTGGTCATCAATTTATTCTTTTGTTCCCACATGAATGCCAAAAAACCGTCATGTTGCACCGACCATTGTATAATGACTATGTTCAGTGCGTCTTCAAGTTCAAACGGCCGCCTGATCATTCGAACTATCGTCTGCTGTCTCAGACAATTCTGCTTGTCTGCTCTTTTAGAAGACACCGGCCCGAACATCAAATGTTGGTGCCGTACTTGCGATAAGAAGTAAGTGCAGCCCTCAAAAGACTTAAATTTGAAACTTGGTAAGCAGGCTTCATGTAAACAGTAGATACAAAAAGATGTTCATCATTGTTACCAGTGGCCATCACCAACTTGTTATGCCTAATTCACTTGGTCCGATTCTGCTTGCGATTTTCAGTATCGGCGTCGACCATCTTAGCTACGGTTCACGCTGTTGCAGCCCGAGTGACTTCGCGACTGAAAATTGCGAGCGAAATCTCATCATGCGAATCAGGCTTTAGCGTACATTCTGCAGCGTCCACGCGGAATGAATCGCCGCATGTCACATTATTCACGCGAAGTTTTGCGGTGTAAGGAGCCCCGGTAATCTCCCTGAGGCCGCTCAAGTAGTCAGGCATCGCCAAAACGACGTAGAATCACCAATTCGAATGCCAAAAAGGGCAGGGGGACTCACACCGACAACGACAACATCGCATTCCAATGGTTTGTTTATGGGCGACGGCGAGCTTCTCGCCCACACTCCATCGCGCATGCGCGGCGCCAGTGGCGCTCCAGTTTGTAAATATGAGCTGGTGTAAACTATAATTTAAGGAATGACATATAAAATATCAAGCAAATAAAAAAATGTCAACCATTTACCTACCACTCAGTTTCATCTGAAATGACCCAATACCATGGTGTTAAGAGAGTTCAGCCTTCAGTTGTGTGGTGTAAACATCAGCCAGTGTGCAATGGTATTACAAATACCAGAGTCACCACTTGCGCGAAGGCATGATGTTGCTCCAATGACACTGCCTAGCTTTCTGCTTCTTCGTCCATTTATCATTTTCTTTTTAGACACAGCCTGCTATTCTTTTGCCCTCGCCATGCCTGCCAACAATTGGGGCATAAAATTCATAATGTTTCCTGTTCATATGTTCGTTATACCTTACAATACAACACAGACCATGCTACAGGCCACACAAGTCAACTCAATGTAGTGACCTCGGAGAGAGGCGCTGTGATGCGTTGTCACTTGATGCGCTAAGTTGCCCGAGACAGCTTGCAACGGCCGCTACAATCCATTGCACTTACAAACGGAGTATAGTGACTTCTAGATAAATTAATTGAATCATTTTGTCAACTCGCTACATGCACTAAAATACTACTTCGAGAAATTAGCACAGTTGAGAGCAATCAACCAAGCACAGCACCCCGAGGACTGATGCACCACAAAGTTCAGTTTTCATAGGCACTTCCAGACACATCACAAATAAAAAAAAAATATAAATAAATTTTTTTTTTTTTGTATGATGCTTTGTGGTGCCTGGGAGATAATGCGACCAACTATGGCCACTGTGGATACGGTGCTCGAGTAACCACTAGTTGTTGAGACACAGCACCTCCAACAGAAATTGACTGCAACAGACTCGGCAAAACCGTTATTTCTTTATTTTAAGACAATAGAATACAACAGGTCTTGGTGGTGGATTCTGAATTACATGTTTCTAAGTGTCCAATAACGAAAATTAAAAAAAAAATTGAGGATGACAATATCTTTGAATTCTCACAAAAAAATTGTTTGACTTTTTCTATATTTAAAAAAACTTCTGAGCATGCATAAAAGTATTTACGTTTCGGGAAGTTTTATTACCCTGTGGAGCTCGAAGATATGTTTATGCGCAATTGGGAAAATCATATTTCCACCTCCTCAGACGCAATTTATTTTAACAAAAACATGGAAGGTCTTTTTGTAAAAGTAGGTCTATTCCATTGCAAAAACATATTTTGCTAGCTCCTATAAAATCTTAATTGAAAACAAAAAATAGGCACGACATTATTGTCCTATCTTAACATGTTGCCCCATTTGTTTTTATCGCCTTCCTTGTTTCTGTTAGACTCTACACATTGGCCGGTTCCCCAATTCCCCATTCTTGGGTCAGGCTCTGTTGATGCACTGTTTAGTTAAATTAAACTATTATTGCTACATGAAAGTTTTATGAGTCTGTGCTTTGTCGGACACATGTCTATATTTCCTGTTTACAGTGTAACAGTTACACTTGCGGCTCACCCGGACCGTGTCGCTTGCTCCAGTGCCGCTACAAGCCATGCCTTCATAGTGCCTTGTTTGGAAGACTTCAATGTCATGGGTGCCTTGCGACCACGCCTTCTAGAAAAAAAAAAACACACAATTAATTGCCTGCACGCAGAACACCAAAGAAAAAAATCAAACCTCTGGGTATCTAATGCCTGTCAAGAATATCAATGTAACCTGTGCTTTAGTGCACATTCTATATACTCTGTGCATTAGTTGTAACATGGGGAAGGGAGCAGATGCTGTACAGAGATGTTGTCCACCTAAAGTAGGTTTAAAGTATGTCCCTTACATCTATCACTTGCTTCATGCAGTTAAGCATGTTATGTACGAACCAAGATTGAATATGATATTCAGTCAATTTCCGTGCAAACGACATAAACAATCACGTGCCTCTGTCAAGTGGCAAATTTGAATGCAAGCTCTGCTAGGTACATATATATGTCTCGTCTGGTTGAAATTAATCACTGGAGCTCACTCTTAAGAGACATTGCACAATTTCAGGTTGTCCGAGCCATGCAGCTTGCTCCACCTTACGTATCATTGCGCAGCATTTTAGTAACATGGCAGCCTCCTTGTCAACGCTAAAGTCATTTTCCTCGTTTGAGGTTTTTTGGCAATGCTTATTCCACAGCCTACAGCCCTACAACTTGAATCTCTATCATATTGAGGGCTATATCACTCAGCTTGCATCCACCCCCTTCTAGAGGCTGCAACCACAGAGGCATAACATAAACAGATCCAGTCCCTATAACACCAAAAAATATTGAACGGTTCCAATTGCATTGCTGCATCAATAGACCCATTTTCTGAAAGTCCACACAAGGCACACTAGATCTTGTAAAGAGGTACAGTAGCACAGCCAAAAATAATTTACGTCCCCACTCACCCCTCCCAATATTAATTAGCACAGTACGCTGTGTAATAATAATGCTACTTTCCACTTACAGTAGGGGTGCATGTTCTGGTGTAAGTCATTGCACTAGTAATAGGCAAAATAAAATTGCCCATAAAACTGCATATCGAGTGGAAGCTTGATTATGTATTTCCAGTTTAGGCAACGTCCTGCATTTTATTATAAATTAGCGCAGGTTTGTCAAAGTGCTGTAATTATCGTCTTTTTCGGTAATACGACTCCGGGTTCATTATTTGACACTTTCGCGCGTTCCCATAAATGTTGTATAATGAATGTTCCACTGCATACGGTCTAAACTTCCAAGGGGGAGGGGGGGGGTACTGAAGTCTCATGAGTAAAGCACTGCGGATTCGCCAAATGCCCAAGAACTACCCACGGTTATGCCCAGTGAACTGGCAGGTGCGGATAAAAATAAATTAGATTTGGCGGATTGTGAATTGGATGCAGATGTCATGGGCTACAGGCGCGGATATCCGTGGGTCCGGATCTATATTTTTGTCGAGGGGGCTCTCAAGCGTGTGTTATCGCAGAGCGAAGGGAATAAGTGAGTGATTCTACAAAGTGCATTATGGAACGTTTGGCAGGAAAAAAATTACTCTCTCAGAAAAGGAGTGCCGATTTGGGAGAAAATATTTCTTTACACTAAGACCTGAGTCTTATCAGAGATCGGTTTAGTGTTGTGCATCACCAAACCTGCTGTCCCTACAAAAAATAAAGAATGTAGGAGCATCAATTGCCTTGGGAAAGTGTGTTCTTGTCTGGCACGAAAAGAGTGGAAAACATTCTTTGGGCAAAGGAAACTCAAAACGTACAAGCCACAAAAAAGTAGAAGCCCCAGTCGTGTAATTGCGTCTTACCACGCATATACCAGTGCTTCTCTGCAAAGAGTGACCGCCTTTCCTCGCACACTTTTTTTTATTTTTTAAAGGGACACTGACAGGGTATTTATGCTCGCCAAGGTTTTTAGTTGTAAGTGACATATGAGAGCTCAACTACCCAGAACAAAATTTGCGGCTCGAAATTCGGTTTCTTTCCGCCCGAAAACCGCCGATCAAGAACTGGCCGGTTCGAGTCTCTCTCACTCTCCTTTCCGCGGTCACAGGCCGTTTTCTAAGGTATCGATGCGACCACCAAATTTAATCAAAGTCGTGGGTCACTGAAGGCACACACTCAATATTAAAAATAGAAAAAAATATGAAACCCATTTTTTGTGGCTTCTAAAAAGCTGTAAATACGTTGATTGATAAAAAAAGTTCCACAGACAACCGGAAGCATTCTGTGCGTTCGTCGTTTCGCGTATCGTGGGACTCGCGGGGATGGCGATGGCAGCGGACGACGGGCATGGGACCTCTATTTCAGAACCGTCGTTCGCGGTACCGGCGAATTCTGTCGGCCGTTAAAAGAGAAATTTGGGACAGATCAAAAGAATTCGTATTCATCCCGTACGACACGCCCGGCCACCAAGCAGATTTGCATGAAAACGTCGCCGAGCCGTCGCTCCCTTCTCGTGGCTGAAGACATCGCTCGCGCAAACGTCAAGCACGACGTGTCTACTTCGAGTTGAATATGCACGCGTACGATTTCTGTACTACGTGCGAATGTCCCCAAAGCGTGGTGCTTCCCGACTTCGACCCGGGAGTGCTTTTGCTAGAGAAAAATCGACAGCAAACTTTCCAACTTACAGTTTACCGGCTGAATTATTACTAAGGAAAGAGATCCACCAGAAATGAGATGTGCCAGTAGCTCAGTGGGAAAGACGTCCGGCTCACACGCGTTAGGTCTGGGATCGATCCCTCGTGTAACTCTATCATCACTGAAGAAACAAACAAAAAAATAACAAACAAAAGTTGTGGACGATACTTCGCTGAATTAAATGGTATGGGATTTCCGTTTTGACACCTGCGAACTCAATGTAATCACTTTCCACAAAATACGAGGAGCATATAAATCAGGTAGCGTCCGCTTTCCGAGGTGCCCGTATATGTTCTACAGGAATTGCAGCCAGCCATTGGTCCCGATCCCGTTGATCTTTCGGAAACTCTGTTGCACAATGCCACTTTTTTTCGGATGCAGGACATGTGAGCCAGCTCTTCACGCAACATCTTGGGTGTATTCTTTTCGGAGCCGATCATGGAAATTCACCACGGGCACTTACTACTCATCCTCCAACTCCTCAATGTACAAAACAACTCATCTTGGAGTACAGAACGAGCGGAACAAACATTACTGCAATAGAATCGCACGGCGAGCAGTTCCCGCACGCCGCATCGCACACCGCATGTCGTGTCGTCTGCTATGGAGAGGAAAAAAAAAACGCACGGTCGGGTGTAGCCACGTGACTTCCGCCACTCACTCTCTTCTCTCCACTTCTCCGACCTCCGTCGGGTTTCGGTTTCGATTTCGAGCAATTGCGTCTTTGGGTTTTATTAAACAAATACGCTACTCTGTTGCAAAATATTAATTGGGTAGTCCTCCGACACCATAATAAAGCGCCTGGCAAAAAATAAAAAAATTTTTTTGGGGCTGTCAGTGTCCCTTTAACTTAAAAAAAACAACCTTCAAAAAGAAAATGTAGGAGGGACACGCAGGTAAAAAACAAATTTAACATGAACAAAAAAAAATTTTTTTAGAGGCATGTACATCACAGAGCTGGTGAACCTAATTTAGCACTAATTCACCACTGTATCACTGGTGTAGGACACAAAGCACACATGTACATCACAGAGCTGGTGAACCTAATTTAGCACTAATTCACCACTGTATCACTGGTGTAGGACACAAAGCACAATGTCAGAACTACATAAACAAGATCAGCATTAATTCCCAGGTCTTGACTAATAGCCCTAATGTAGAGCTGTGGTTGTATGTGTAAACAGGCCTTACATAATATCTTTTTTTCACTATTACCTTGAAGGTTTCACAACTGCGGTGATGCG
This sequence comes from Ixodes scapularis, assembly GCF_016920785.2. Lineage (NCBI taxonomy): Eukaryota > Metazoa > Arthropoda > Arachnida > Ixodida > Ixodidae > Ixodes > Ixodes scapularis. The sequence continues at coordinate 382,217 of NW_024610026.1, read as the reverse complement.
ATTGGCCTAACCCGTTTTGGAGCACCTTTCGGAGCAGCCAAAACAGTGTTTTGGAGCAGCAAAAGTGGCCTTTGCAGCAGCCAAGACAGTGTGTTGGAGCAGCAAAAGTGGCTTTTGGAGCAGCCAAAACAGTGTTTCGGAGCAGCAGAAGTGACTTTTGGAGCAGGTATTCTTAGAAAAATAAAAATATTTGTTTTAAGTGCTGGACAAACGAAGGGCACTTTGCTCGCCGCAATAAGCAAACTATGGTCAAGCTAGACCACCTGGGAGTCTTTCAACGTGTAACTGAAATGCCAATGACACGACACATTTTGCAGTGCTTCCGGTAAATTATACACACATATGTAACTGCTGAAGATAAATAAGAACCAAACTGCACATAATAAAATTTATTTGAAAATGATCAGCTTACTAGTAAATATCACAGCAGTAGGTTGACTAGTTATATAATATAATGAAAGGAAGCAGTCTCCGACTGATGAAACACGTAACTACTGCAGAGCAATGCGAAATTGTACACAAGACAAAGGTTCATTACGAGTCTTAGCGCGTGCTTTTCTTTTCGCTTTTTGAAACTTTCTGAAAGGCTGCTCCAAGCCTCGCTTTACCTTCGGCTAGAAATTAATGTCAACTTTCAATGTCTCCAAAGAGACATTGAGACATCCCATAAGTGTACAATGCTGTAGGCGTTGCCGAGCGATTCCGAAAAACCGCTTGCCGCCGTTTCACTGGTTCCCGACGTGCCAGATTTTCGTCAAAAGTAAGCAAATGTAAAACAATGAATTGCAAGCGTCCCAGCAGGTGCCTCTCTTGCACAATCATATTCGCATGCACCTGAGGGCAACTTCGGCAAGCTTGCAGTTGCACGTGCTTCGTCGCGTGAGCGGAGATAGCTGTTCGACCGAAACCATGCTACTCCGCTTCAGTGCCAACTGGTTCCCAAAACTGTATGCAAAATGCAACTGTCCAGGATACAACAAAAACGTCCAGCGGCACGTGCTTGATACGCAGGCAAACAAGGTACGTACTAAACACACACAAAAAAAGAGAACCTGAGCGCATCGATGCAAGACATCGCGAGTAAGGGTCAAAAAGCTTTTGGAGCGCTTTGTGCAACGACTGAACTCGAGACAGACAGGCACGCTCTGCGAGTTCAGCGTGCATACATTGCCTTCTTTGCTTTAGATCACTTCTCTCCACCCACTTTCTTCCGTGGGAGATTTTTTACGTATCAGGGTCCCTCTCGAAAAAAAACCTACCAAGAGAAACCTAAATAATCATTACTTCGACAGAGCAAACTGAGTTAAAGAGGGATTTTTGTAGTAGCGTAAGATTTAAAAATGCACAGGAATTTCGGTGAACACGCCGCGAACATGCGGCAGTCCTTAAATTTCAGTTTAGAAAGCGCCACATCTGCAGCGACGTGGGGATGGCAACGCCCGACGTTGCGCCACCACGGTGACTGGCAGGCAGACACAAAATAATAGTTTTCCATCGGCCGTTGTTTTGAGGAGCGAGTGCTTCAGCTCACAAAGTAACTCCTCCCACCGCGCAAAAACGTGGTTTCGTTTCACAGTATGACGGCATGGCTGGCCTGGTACCCGGTACGCTACTGTCGGAGCATCCACACATGCCCGCGTTTATCTTTGAAAAAAAAAGTCAGCCGCGTGAACCGCAGCGCGTGCAGCGTCATTCGCTCCCTAACACTCAACACTTTGTGTGTTGGGGTCAACACTTTGTGTGTTGGGGAGCGAATGACGCTGCACGCGCTGCGGTTCACGCGGCTGACCGAAGTTGTTTTGTTTTCTTCTTTTACCCTAAACCGCCGATCTATCAACCGCCGATCTATCAAGATCGGCCGCGCCGAAAAATAAGGCAAAACGACGACGACGACGACGAATAAACGCTCAGTCTTGTGACAACCAGCTAGGCTGACATGACTCCTTCATTTTGTCTTCCGAATTTACTTCACTCCTGCATGCTCAATTATGGTACTCAGTTTAGTTTCGGTTTCGAAAAGCCACCAAAATTGGTCCTTTGGCGCAGATTACTTTTATTTTGGCGAAATATAGCAGGATGTAGCAGGGTTAGTCCCTTGGCGCAGTTTGGCGTAATTGGCGCAGCAATCACATCACTGCAACTGGGCATTACACAAGGGATAGGCTGCTGATATTTGCGATAGCAAATAAGTGACCATTACACTCAAGAACAAGAAAAGTCATGTAGGTAGTGTTCTAAGACATAAGAACTCAGGAGCTACATTATAAAGAATGGTCACCATCTTTTGGTTTTATTTTACATCCACTTCCTTCCCTTCTTCTCATACTTCAGTCCTTGTCTTCTTCGGTCTCCCTACACTTCCACACTTTGAGACTCATACCTCCTGGGATGATAAAGTAAAATATTGCCAATTGTGGCAAACTTGAGTTGGCATCACTATTTCGATATCCAATGGTCTTCAAAATGCCTTGCTGGCTGGACATCTTGACAACGCGAAAGGGCCAAGGAGGTTGGAGTTTGTCCCTAGGAGGTCTTTACGAACTAAGACCAAGTCATTCAGCTGCACGTTGGGTATCCGGCTGCCGTGGCGAGCCCTGAAGTTTTTCTTCATGCTGCCTCGATACTTGAACCTTTTGTCTGCTATTTTCCTTCATTCCCTCAGCTCCAGTTTCTCCGAAATTCCCAGCTGCTGGTCCCCTGGCAATTTAGGAGCGTCTTCAAAGACAGCATAGTATTGCACCCAGGAGCGGCAGTACGCGAACGTTGTGATGATCATCACAACGTTCGCCTCACACAACATCACACACAACATCACACACAACGCCACACACAACATCACAACGTTGCCTCACGGCAGAATTGGCTCGAGCCAATTCTGCCGTGAGGCAACGTTTCCATACGCCTTTGAAGGTTGGATACATCATTGCGTGTTGTTGGAGGTCTTGGATGACCCTCTCTGCCATGCCATTAGCTGCTGGATGGTATGAAGATGACCATTGCAAAGTGATTCTGCGCTGTAGACCCCAGTCCCAGAGGCGTTCGCTTACAAAGGCAGGTAGGTCCGTTGTCAAAAATGACGGTCCTCCCATTTTTAATACATCCCACTCCAAAAGACGTATTACACTATTTGCATCTTCCTTTCCAGGACGGGCGGCGACCCTTCGTGTGCCCTGGTCGATGCAGATCAAATGTGCTTGAGTTTTCTGAATGCGTGGGCTCTTTTTTATATCGGCGAAATCCAGATGAACAGTCTTGAAGGGTTTTCCGGGGTGTTTTGGAAGAACCATTTCGTTAGTTCGCGGACGGTACTCGGCTTGATGGAGTTGGCATTGGTAGCAAGTTGTAACATACTTCCAGATGTCCTCCTTCATGTGGTTCCATCTGAACCTTTGTACCAGTTTGTTGTAAGTGCACCAAAAACCACAATGTATGCCTGCATCTCCAGTATCTTGATACAGCTGCAGCACTTTATGGACGAGTGTGCCAGGAATGGTGTATTTGCCGTCTTCGAATTGGAAATCTTCTGTTCCTTCAGATACCTTTTGAAGATTAGTCTCCTCGAATGGGAGGTCTACAGCCAGCCGGGACAATGCATTTGCGTCAGCCAGAATGCTTCCAGGACGATGGTTTACTTAAAACTCAAACTGTCGCAGTTTGTTTATCCATCTCGCCAGCTTCACTTTTGCTTCCATCAAACCAAGAAGGTAGGTCAGCACTTGATGGTCCCTGTAAACATTGAAATTCTTTTCATTGAGGTAAGTATGAAAATATTGAATCGCCATCAACAAAGCCAGTGCTTTTTTCTCAGTGGGTGTGTAGTTGATCTGTGTTTCCGAGAAGGTGAAAGAGTAGTATCCGATAACCTTGATTTGTTGATTCAGGGGTAGAGTGGTGTCTATGATACAGCACAGCTCCTGTTACATAGTGCGAGGCGTCGGTATTCAGTTTAAATGGTAATTTGATACCTGGCAGGGTCAGCACAGGATCACTGAAAACACCGGTGATCAGATATTGGTATGCAATCTTGCACTGGTTAGTCCATTCAAATGGTCTTTCTATCTTCGCGAGCCCCATGAGGCATTTCTTTTCTCTAAAATAGCTCTTCATGAACGCCCGAAATCGACCAGCCAAGCCGAGGAAACCTCGCAGAGAATGAACGTCATATAGCCTCACAAACATGGATATGCAATCGACGGATTCTTGCTTCGTCGTCTTTGTGAAGCCATCAAGCGTACGACCCAGGAAGATGACCTTGACTCGCTTTCCTTAGCATAAATTTTTAAATACGCAGTCAAAGCTTTAAGAACACTTGTGAGCTGTTCGATGTCTTCTTCGGCGGTCCTCAGGCAGACGATAACGTCGTCAATGTACACTGGAAAACACTCCTATGAAGTGCTTCAAGACCCAATTCATCATTTGCGGAAACAAGACTGGAGAATCTTTCCACGCGAACTACAGCCGGCTGTACTCGTATATGTCGAATGGAGTCACAAAGGTGTGTACTTGTATTATTCCTGTAATGAGACTTGCCAGAAGCCTTTGCATAAGTCGATGTGCGAAAACATCTTACAGCCACCAGTCTCGTCGATGATGGCTTCAATTCGTGGCATAGGAGACGAAAATAGATGTTTGTTAGCTGATAATCCTGTAATCCTTGTACAGATGAAACGACCCATCCTCTTTCGGAACAACAGTAATTGGTGATGTGAAACTTGAAGTAGATGGGTTATTTTTTTTGCGTCTAGCATCTTCTGCAGCTCCAACTTTGGCCACACCTTCCTCCCTCTTGACATGTTGTAGGGTTTCCTCATGACAACCATTATGACCCTTAGCTTAAAAGGTACCTCGATTGCTGTAGTCATTTCTGGAAAATCTCCAAGACATTCGAGTTCCCGGTACATCTGTGTGACGTCCTTTGCTGATTTGTGTTTTCGGAGAGCTCTTTCTGGAGTCGGCTGTGCATCTCTGAAGACTTGTGCTTTGTCAATGCTGACCTCTCCAGTCCAGTAGATGTTCAAACAAAGCTGCTCAATGAGTGGTCAAAGCAACAGGAGTTGATAGCCTTCACGGTGTTTTGGGCATGCAATAAATACCAAATACCAATACCAATAGGCAACATTCTGCATCATCAGTGCATTGACTTTGGCGTGGTTTTTTGATAGATGATAATTTCTGCCCATTTTCAATACACCAGCTTTTCACCATCGTAGCCCTTCACCTCAATGTGTTCATCAGATATGTTGGCATCCTTGACATGGTCCACGTTAATTACAGCGACAGTTGCTCAACTGTCGACTAAAGCTTGAAGCTTGTTTCTATTTACATTGACCAAGATATAAAGGTTATGATTGTTCAAAGAAACAGTCTCCCTTGGCGTCATTGGTCAGATACCGAAACCCTCTTTTATTAGTTTTTTGCATTGCAATCTTCCCCCTGGCCTCTTTGACGTTGCCCTCTTGGGCCATGTTGACGGTGTTGGGAGTGGTCTACTTTTGTATCCAATCACTGGGGGCAGTTCTTCATCCAAATGGTCCAGTGGACCTGGTGACAGAGCTTCCAGTGCTTTTGTGTGTCGGCACGCTGGGCTACAGTGGAACTGAGCAGTTAAAAAAACTTTCCGCTTCTTGTGTGTGTTGGCTAATTCAGACAGTTGTTGCATACATCTTGGCAGTTATGCCAAGATGTATGCACACAACTGGTCCTTCGTCATCCCATGAATGATTAAGGGAACCAGTGAAGAATCTGGTAGCTTTGAATCTGCAAGCTGCACAAGTATCCTCTTCTAAAAATGTATGGCATTGCAGTCCCCTCTTTGTACTTCTAGGCTATTGCTCGTTGCCATGCTTGTAGCTTCTGACCAAAAGAGGAAAGAAAATTGTCTTGTCATTCCTGCCATGACTCATGCTCATGCAAAAGCACGCACAGCTCGTAGCACTTTTTCGCCATGCCATCAAGAAGGAGACACAAGTTCTTAACTTTGTCGTGAACTGTCTGCCAGTTGTTAGGCCCACAAGCATGCTCATAGAAATTAATCCAGCATTCTGGGTTGCTAAAAGCTCCATCAAAGATGTCGGGCTTCACCATCTTAAAACGTGGTTTGTTCGCCGCCTGCAATGTCAAAGCAATTGTCTGAAGTAGTTTGAATTGATGGACCATCTGTTGTTGTAATCCAAGCATCCTTGCAAGTAGAAGGCCTGCATCTTCAGAGTGCAGGTTTGTTGGCTTCGGTCAAGTAGTTTCCAAGATGAACTTCTGATAATCTCACAGTTTCATATTTATCTTGACCTTGACTTTTTCTAAAACATGTTCAAGGCTTCGGCCTGGCTTGTCAACTAGATATTGAACGAAGGTGCTGGTGCTTACCGCTAGCGGTAACGCCATAGGCTCTTCATGCAGCTGACATTTCATGGAATGTATAACTCCCCTGTCGCCGCTTTCAAATTCGAAGGTCACCCCTTCAACTTACTGCAATCCAGTCGGCTGTGCCGTTTTGTTTTGTAGTGTTCCAAAACATTAAAACTCGGGAGCCACATTATAAAAGAACGGTCACCATCTTTTGGATTTTATATCTTCTTCCTTCTCTTCTTCTCGTACTGCACTCCTCGTCTTCTTCGGTCTCCTTACAACTCATAAACTCTAGAATAGTATACACAGATAAAAAAGTAAGGGGAGACATGGCCTAGGAAGGTCAACTTTTGAACCATTCTCTCAAATTGATTTAAACTTTCAGGGTGAATTGAACCCCATTAGGCTTGATGACATCTGAAGTTTAAGTCTTATAGGCCAGTTCTACAACCCCCCCCCCATACTATGCTTAACAAACTCCAGAAAAAAGTCACTTTATTAGGAAATGTATTTAAAAAAAAATCATCCCACAAAATGTTTGGTTTAATGTGAAGAAAAATACCCATAGTGCCAGTTAAGGTAGACATTAATTGCAGAAAATTGAATTCCAGAGAAAAACAATAACACACAAAAAAAGCAAGCGATTTTAACAAATTTCTGTGTTTTAAAGTATTCAGTTTTGTCATGAATTTAGCTTTTTCAGATTATGAGTACCTTAACGTGTCCCTCAGAAATTTCAGTCAGAACACCCTGAATGAAATCTTCACCCTTTCAATATGTCAAATGATACATTTCCTAATACCATATTTCCTGCCAAAAAGTGAAACTGAGAAAAATTCATTTGGAGTTTCAACTTTAGGTTTCTTTCTTTTATATGACTTTGAGGTAGGCAAAATTCACCTGGAGCATTTTCAGCACCTTCCTTTGAGGCTTTGTTGTTCCCCAGGCAATAGCTACCAGTTTGTGTCACTTGCAGGCGAGCTAACTTTTGTAGCAGGCACTCCTTGACAGATAAACTGGCAAGAACTAAGAGGCAAACATACTAAGGAAGAGCAGCAAAGCAGGAATAGGATCTGAAGTGGAACATACTGTGAAAGGGTGTTACCAAAGATAACAGAATATCACTTCACCGGGAAGGACCAATGATAAACCCTGTTTGGGGTCTCAACCAATAAGATTGCTCTCACCAAATTTTCTGGATTTTTTGTTTGGATGTATAGGCTTCTCCTGGCCATTGATACTTTTAAACTTGGAAAACTTCTACGGGCTAAACCTAGAATAAATAGCACTTACAACGAAAGTGGTGAGATGTTCTGGGAATGTTAAACAAGCATTAAGCCGTGCTAAATAAAATGTGCAAAAAACTTGTTTCCCATTCACTCGGATATGTCGAAAATAATTTATTGTGAGATAAATCTTGCATGTTTATGAATAAAAGTTTCTGAAACCACTCTTTTGAAGTTAATAAACATAAACATAATCTTTTTTAAGAAAAAAACCTTTTTCCTGAATTTTTTTTAGTCTGAGGCATTATCACCCTTTAGCAAAAGTTATACATACAAAAATTAACAAGGGACATCTTATCACTTGAGTGGTATTGTTAGAACCATTGATTCCAAATATTGTTAGCAGTGACTATGTGGTCGGGCAAAGCTTTTCCTTCTGTTATTGTTAAGGGTATCAAAGAGTTTGCACAGTAGACGCGAAGGCCTGATTGTTGCAGGTAATGTCTCGTCTTGGAAAAAAAATGAAAGGGGAGATGGAAACAATGTGTTCCTAAGTGCTGGATTATGTGGTAAAATTTGTAAAACAGTGTCCATCGACATATTTCTCGTCTTAATGGTTAGCTCTGGGCAACGTTATTAGAACACTCAATTGGGCAACTAATCCTTGAAACCCGGACCGCATGCGTCCACCAAGACCAAACTTTTTTATTTATTTACTTATTCATATACCCTTAAAGGCCCTCATGAGAGCATTACATAAGGGGGTGGGGGCCTGCGTGGATAAGTTTCATACAATAATTACCTGAACAAGGTAAAATAAATATACACGCATTAACACGAGTTCCCATAAAAGCACAAAAAAAACATTAGGCACAATAAACACATTTCAAGATTAAACCTCGCTGTTTAATCAAATAATCTCAATAATTCAGTTCTGAATGCTTCAGAGTTTTCAATTGTTACTATGGCATCAGGCAAGTTGTTCCAGTCGACAATTGTCTGGGGAAAGAAACAGTGGTTGAATGCGTTCGTGCTACCAGATAAACGGGTGATTGTTCGAGAATTCCCTTGTCGGGTCGATGATCGGAGGAGAGAACGCAGTAGGGCGTCGCGAGGCGTAGGATGATAATAGTTAATTTTGTGAAGGGCTGAAAGGCGTGCAATTTTACGGTGGACTTTTTAAGGTTGGGGGCCCTTTCAGTTGATTCTTTAGAGCAGATACGCTGGTGGTGTGGTCATAGTCGAACAAGGTAAATCCTGCTGCCCGGTTCTGAACTGATTCCAGATTGTTGATAAGGTAGATCTGATGAGGGTTTCAAACCGATGCTGCATATTCTAAATTTGACCTTATGCATGTGTTACATGCCATGTTCTTTACATGCGATGGAGAGGCTTTTAGGTTGCGTCTAATGTAACCCACAGTTCGGGATGCTTTAGCTTTAATGTTTTTAATGTGGTCAGACCAGGTAAGGTTAGCCGTCATTGTTACACCGAGATATTTATATGAGTCTACAGCCTCTATCAGACCGCTTCCTATTGAGTATGAGAATACCGATAATGATTATTTTCGAGTAAAGCAATTTAATTTACATTTTGATTTATTCAGTGACATAAGCCAGTCATTATACCATGTGCTAACTTTGTTTAAATCGCTTTGTAGCACATAGTGGTCATTCTGATTAACAATTTTGTATGGTATAGTACACAGTCGTCGGCAAAAAGCCGAATGGTAGAAACGACAAATACAGGGAGATCATTAATGAATATTAAAAAAAGTAAAGCTCCAAGCACTGGTCCCTGGAGAACTCCTGATGTCACTGGTTCTGTGTTAGATTCATGATTGTTAACGGATGTAAATTGCGAGCGTGAAGAAAGGAATTCTTGAATCCAAGACAGAACCAGTGAGTCAATATTAAGGCATGAGAGTTTGGCGATGAGACAATTGTGAGGAACCCTGTCAAATGCTTTTGCAAAATCCAGAAATACGGCATCAGTCTGGATATATGCTTGAAGGTTAATATGATGATCACGGGTGAATTCCAGAAGTTATGTCTCACAGGAGTACCCTTTCCGAAATCCATGTTGATGGTTATAAAATATATTGCTAAATTCCAGATGCGATGCAATGTGCAAGAATAAAACATGTTCTAGGAGTTTTGATGCTATGCAGGTTAATGATATTTGGCGATAGTTCGAAACCAAGGAGTGAATGGCAGCTTTAAAAACGGGAACAACTCTGCCTAATTTCCAATCTGCCGGAAGACGTGATTGGGACAATGATTGCGCAAATAGTAAGTGGAGGTACGAGCTTAAAATAACTTTTGTGTTAGCAAACATTTTTGCGCAGATATAACCTCGCCCACAAGAAGAAGTGGGTTTAAGTCTTTCGATGAGCTTTGAAATTCCAGCAGGGGAAATTTCAATAGGTGTCATAGGCTCTAAATCCAAATGACATAACAGGGGAAAGTTGTTTTCTGTTTCAACAGTAAAAACAGACGAAAAATACTCATTCACTGCACTCGAAACGTTAGCTTCAGAGACAGGACTTCCATTTTCATCCATCAGGTGGACAGACCGATCATTGTTTTGGGGGAATATGAATTTCCAAAACTCTTTGGGGTTATCTCGTAACATCGATAGAAAATCCTCAAAGAAAAACTTTTTTTTTTTTTTTTTTTGATGAGCGAAGAGCACTTTTATACGTCTTCAACTAGATACGATTACAGTGCCGCCTCTTAGCGGCGAGTCAAAATATCAAAGTTGCTTTATATAGCTACTTCGAGATGGCACTGCGAGATGGCGCCACCGGCCCTTGTGCAACTCCGCTGATCTGGTACGTGCAACCATGCAGTTCCCAGAGTGGGCGCTACGAGAGAAATGGCAGCAATACAATCTTGTCTAGTTCGGTTCTCAAGTACGGATCATAGCCAATTTTTCAAAGCAGGCTCCTAAGGCAGTTTCCCGACTGAGTTGTTCTAGTAACGTTGGCTCTGGGGGATTCACTCTCTAATGCAATTCAGAAATGCTAGTACAGTGATGCGATTGGCCTAAGCCGTTTCGGAGCACCTTTCGGAGCAGCCGAAACAGTGTTTTGGAGCAGCAAAAGTCGCCTTTGGAGCAGCCAAGACAGTGTTTTGGAGCAGAAAAAGTGGCTTTTGGAGCTGAAAAAGTGATTTTTGGAGCAGATATTCCTAGAAATATAAAAATATTCCTTTTAAGTGCTGGACAAACGAAGGGTGCTTTGCTCCCTGCAATAAACAAATTACGGCCAAGTTAGACCATCTGGGAGTCTTTGAACATGTAACTGAAATGCCAATGACATGACCGATTTCGCAATGCTTCAATTAAATTATACATATATATGTACCCATCATAAATAAATATAAACGAAACTGGACATGTTAAACCTTATTTGAAAATGACCAGCTTAGTAGTCAATATCGACAGCATTAGGTTGACCAGTCATATAATATATGGAAGCAGTCTTAGGCTGATGAAACACGTAACTACTGCAGTGAAATGCGAAATTGTACACAAGACAAAAGTGCATTACGACTAGCGGGTGTTTTTTTTTGTTTTTTTTTTGCTTTTCGTAATTCTTAGCAAGGCTGCTGCAAGCCTCGCTTTGCCTTTGGCTAGTAAGGAATGTCCACATGCAATGCCTTCAAAGAGACATTGAGACATCTCACAAGTGTATACATACATTGCTAAGGCCATTGCCGAGCAATTCCGAAAAACCGCTCGCCAACGTTTTACTGGATCCCGACGTGCCAGATTTTCGTCAAAAGTAAGCAAACGTAAAACAATGAATTGCAAGCATCCCAGAGGGTGCCTCTGCCGTGCATTCATGTCCGCATGCACATGAGGGCAACTTCTGCAAGCTTGCAGCTGCACGTGCTTCGTCGCGCGAGCGGAGATGGCTGTTCGATCGAAAAAAAAACATGACTCTATGCTCCGTCACCAACTGGTTTCCGAAATTGTATGCAAAGTAAAATGTAACTGTCCAGCATATATACGACAAAAAACGCACCCGTATTCACCAGGCGCGAGTAGCGCCTGTTTAACCACTGACTAGTGACGTCATCGACTAAAATTATCACGTGGCAAGCGATAGTTGCCGCTAGGTGAGCGCTTGGTATTCACCGGTCGTGTTTAGGGCATAGTCGCCCCGCGCGACTGAGGAGTCGACTGACAAATTTTAGTGATAGGGTAGGGCTAGTTTAGCCCATGTTTAGCGGGTGACTAGCGACTCAGTGCCATGGCCAACGCGTATAGCACCGCTGACCGCCAGCGCTAACGAACCCCTTACTCTCTCGGAACCCTGGGGGCACATGTAGAAAGAATTGGAGAAGCAAATAATGCGTAAATAGCCATGTTCAGTGGACCGAGATACCGCTAAAGAGATCTCAGCAGGGCGCTGGACAAAAAAAAAACATGTTTACCGGCGCTTCCACATTAGTTTATGTCGCTGGCAATGCGGCTTCCGTGTTTCTCCCTGGTGTTGTTTTTAAATTTTTCTTTGTAAAACAGTCTCGGACAACATGTCTCTCATTGTAACTTTTTTTTTTCCTGATAAACATTTAAAGTTTAGTTTTTATACGAAACAATACCCATTTACGCAGTTGCGTTGAAATATGCATATCCGTGTCCTATCTTTTTACGTATTTTCCGCTTGTTAGTTCTGAATAGATAGTCACCCGCTCGCTTCGCGCTCGTGAATATTGCAGAACATAATCGCTCGTTAGACGCGTATTTCTCGTTTAGCTCGCGACTACTTAGTCGTGCTACTAACCTTAGAATGGCGCTGGTTAGTCGTGCCTGGTGAATACAGGTGACAGAAGCTAAACAAGCTAAACAGACGGGAAAGAAGAACCTGAGCGCATCAATGCACAGCATCGCGAGCCATGGGGTCAAAAATTTCTTGGAGCGCTTTGTGCAACCGCTGAACTCGAGACAAGCAAGCGCGCTGTGCGGGCTCAGCGTGCAGACATTGCATTCTTTGCTTTAGCTCAGTTCTCTTCAACTTTCTTTTGCGGCAGATTTTTCACGTACCGGGGTCCTTCTGAAAAGAAAGCCCACCGAGAGAAACCTAGGTAATCAATACTTCGACACAGCAGTATTTGAGTTAAGAAAAATTTTTGTAGTAGAGTATGATTTAAACAACAGGAATGTTGATGAACATGCGGCGGTCTTTACGTTACAGTTCAGAAAGTGCCATACCTACAGTGCCGTGGGGACGGCAACACTCGAGTTCGCGCGACCACGGTGACTGGCAGACAGGGACAAAATATAGTTTTCCCACGGCCTTTGATTTCAGGAGCGAGTGCTTCAGCTCATAAAGTAACTCGCACCGCGCAAAAACGTGGTTTCGTTTCACAACATGACGGCATGGCTGGCATCCGGCACACTTGCATCGGAGCGTACGCACAAGCCAGCGTCTACAGTTGAAACAATTTTAAAAAGCCGACGGACGAAACCCACGAGACGACGAGCGCGCGAAACGAGAGACGGCGGGAAAAACCATGTAAGACCGGACGGACAATTGATGCAGAGTACTTTCTGTCGGGCGGACGCTTGCGCCACCTAGCTCACGCATGCTCAATTACAACATTCAGTTTAGTTTCGGTTTTGAAATGCGACCGAAATTGGTCCTTTGGTGCAGGCTTGGCGCAAATCACCCATATTTCGGCAAAATGTAGCAGCATGTAGCAGGGTTGGGCCCTTGGCGCAGCTTGGCGCAGCAATCACATCACTGTAGTATAAGAAGAGTAGACAGAATAACTAAATTGTAAAACTTTTTTGGAGAAGTTTTAATTCTTCAGCAAGATAGTTCTGCCATGGAGACCATACAGATGATGAATGTTCTAACTTAGGGCATACAAAGGTAAGGTATGCAACGCATTTATTTTTAGGAGGGGCTAGTATTAAATTGTCCAGGAGAAAGTCAAGTGCGCTGTCTTCCTTACCGATAGTAGGTCTAATGCGGGTGATCCGTGTAAAATTTCTTGTTATATAAAGAAAAACATATTTATAAAACAAGAATGTGCTGATGATGGTATCGTTAATACTGTAGACATAAAAAGATGGCAATGAAAGCTGAGCAAATGTAAGCAATTTGCATTTCTTTATCCTCGAGGACAACAGCCACTATCACACCAACCCGCTATGGATAATAAGGCAGTTTGCAAGGATAAGTGATGATCGTCATCTGTGACAGGAGTAAATTAGTCATCTGTGAAAAGTCAGATAGTGGACGCAACACGAAAAGGATGATCATTGATACAGATTAGGAAAAGAAGCGGTCTGAGCATGTTTTCTAAAGGAATGCCCAATGTTAAGTTGGACTTGGATCACATGAAGTTATTTATAACAGTGCATTGAGCTTGATTGGAAAAAAAGTCAAAGTCAAATTTAGGGGTTTTACGTGCCAAACCTACGACGGGCATCTGGCACGCCCCAGCGGAGGACTGAGGATTAATTTTGACCACCTGGGGATCTTTTGACGTGCAACCGAAAGCTCGGTTACACGGCGCCTTCTCCGCAATAAGCCTCCGTCATATTGTGGGGGCACCTCCGTCGGGATTTGAACCCGCCACCTGGGGATCTGTAGGCCGGCGCTGTCGCCTCAGAGCCACCGAGGCGGCTAACTTGATTGGAAACAAATTAGAAAATCCAGGCAACAATAAAGGGATCAATTGTGACATTGCACGATAAGGTGGTTATGAGACACCCTGTCAAATGCTTTTGAGAAGTCTAGGAATATACAGTGGTGAAACTGACAAGAGGTGATTTGGAGCAGCTCTTGTAACAGGAAAAAATCTGTTTTGGAGCAGACAATTTTGAGCTTTCATGTCAGAAAGTTTTATACAATCTCTTCGAAAGTTAGCCCATAGAAAAGACTGTAGCTGTTGGAGCATTGGGAGACTGAAGTGTTATGCCCACAGAGGACCTGGCCTGTACAGATATTTATTTATTTATTTATTGAACAGTCATACGCCAGCAATTTTGTAGAAGTCTCAATTAGCCTATTATTAGTACCGATGGCATCTTCAGTCTGTGTTTAACGTAAAAAGATATTTTCGGCTACTTTGTAGCGGGTTTTATTACAGTGACGTAATTGTCACAAATTTAACATCAAACGGACACTTATGGTTGAAAGTGCCTCACATTGCCCTCCCTCGTATTCAACTTGCTGCTGTTCATAGAACAGCTAAGCGGAGCACATAGCTACTCTAACCGATCACGAGTAGCGGTAGCTATTCATTGCGATCGATGTGAGCACCGTTCGCAAAAAAGAGAAAAAGACGACAACTCTTCATTTGGCATGAGCAAAAATAGATTTTGGGTTTCAAGCAAATTCAAAGTGAATAGTAATAGTTCTTTCGGTCGAATATTTTTTAATTGAATATTGAAGACTTTTTGCACCTTTCTCCATGCCTTTTACTACTGTTCCACCATGCTTAAACAAAAATTCAGCTGGACTCACGAAGGTTGTTCCTAATTGCCCACTTATGAGTAGTTAAATTTAATCTAGCTATATTTATAGACTGTAGCCTCAGAACGTCCAGTACCTACAGTGGGATGGCAAGTAAATGACAAATTTTACATAAAATTAAGCCTATAAAGGAGCCTAGCCATACATAATTGAGGGGATTTTTAAAATTTTCTGCCTATATAAAAATATTTTTGTTGATTCTGAATTTAAAAAAAGCACAAACAATAAACAGAGGTCTTTTGAACATTGCTGCCTACAGCCTGTTGTAACTCAAGAAGGTAGGGTGAGGGTAAGACGGGCCAGGAAAGAGGAAGCAGACGGAATGCTGGAGAAGAGAGGGGGAAATCTCTCTTAAGTGTTCCGTCTGCTTCCTTTGCCCCGGCCCGTCTTACCTTCACCCTACCTTCTTGACTTGCAACGGACTCTAACATATACCCTTGAATAATAGTCACAGTTAAATTTTGAAGATTTTACTGCAATGTAATAACAATCCCAAAACTTTTATGTTTTTTTTTTCTTTTAATATACATTAGGCCTGCGCGTGCACCATACTAGTTTGAAGATGTGCTTTTCGCATAAGCGCGCGAATGAGCTGCGGCGAAGTGGGTAGCGAGATCACTGTGTCAGCTTCATGGGTATTGCTTCTCCGCAGTGCAACTGTGTTTGAGGAGAAGCGCACTCAAAGGGGCTAACCCACCGCAATCAACACTTCGAAATGTATGAATATTGCAGTTAATTTTTTTAAGCGAATATCACCATATTATTTCAAACCACTATTAGAAAATTAAAATATTCGCGTAGCTCTATTCTTCGCACATACTACTTAGGCATCAAGAAAAAAAAACTACTTTCTTAACTTTCAGTGGCATCGCTTGTCCCGTGCCAGACACTTTCAGTTTCCTTTTCGAGAACTGCTCCTTTTCGGCGCAGACATGACGCAAATTGCGCGCAAATACAGCCTTTAGAGCAGCATGTAGCAGGTTATTCATTCTGGCACAGTTTGGCGCAATTAGCGCAGCCGTTTTACCACTGAATATAGCAACGGTTTGTTGTTTACGTTGCAAATTTAATTGAATGTCATGTATAAATCACAAAAGTTGTATTTTGCATGATAATGTCTTTCTAAATCTGTGCTTATTTTTGTTTAGGAGCATATTAGGCTCAGTGTATCTAATGATGTTTGAAGATATCATGCTGAGTCATATAGAACAATAGTGAGGTGAATTTCTATCTCCGAACTTATGTACCTACCTTTTGCATAACATGTATTAAGTTATGTTAACCGTTTAGTTAACGCGTTTTCTGGATATATTTATTACCCTGATTGTTTTTCCTGCATCTCTGTCACCATCTGCCAAGCTCTCGGGGCCCGGACCTAGTAAGCCAACAAAGATTGGCTTTTTTGTCCGTGGTTTCGACATCTGTACTTGCAGATGCAATAAATGATTTGATTTAATGTACAGGGATTACATGGCTGATTTTTAAAAAGGCCCTGCAAGGACTTTTGTACTGGTTTTTAATTTGCACCGAACCTGAGTGCACTGAATGTCGTATCTTAATAAAACTGTTCTTTTCACGAATTTTACTTTATTTTAAAAGATATAGGCAAATTAAAAATACAAAAACAAGCACAAAAACCCTCTTTCATGACGTCCTCGTCGCCTGAGTGGTCGTGAACTAGAGCAGGGTTAGTGAGCTCAACGAGCACACACGGCTGCCGCACTCCGTGTCGACGGCTCGAGAGGGCGCCACTAAAGCATGTTCCGGCTTAGCTGTATGAAGCGGGCGGCCAGGGTGGCTCGCACTGCACTTGCTGCACGATTAAACACTGATTCGGCATGACACTTCATTGGCCACCAACGACAGCAAACACGAGTTAAAAATCAGTTCAGAAAGGCAGCTACTTCGCGCTACCATACCACCAAACGGCCAAATCGCAAGCCAAATCTGCTCGCCAAAGGCCTTCGAAACGCTCGGAACCAGTCGGATCCTCGAGCCCGTATACGACCGCAGCGCCGCCACGTACATCGGAGACCTTTCTACGCTCGCCGCTCATCGGTGCCTGACCCCACTACCCCTCTAGTATGCGCCGCCTTTTCCACCAATTGGTGGTGGATATGTCGACGGGTCATTTCTTGTTTCCGTCTTTATAAACTGCATTTGTTTCTTTTCTGATCTAAAATACTGAACAAAAAGTACTTTCATAAATATCTGAAACGGTTCGCGCCACTTATATTTTGTATTTCGACTAATGATGATGTTTGGGGGTTTTATGGCGCAACAGCTACGGAGGCCATACTGCGCCAAACAAAATTTAAGAAATCAGCTGTTGCTGTTAACAAGCTACAGAATAATAATTACCGATGTAGGGTTAGATCGTATTAATAAAACCCGCGCTTGTGATAAAAGACAACACACGGTCGAATGGGATGAGAGGGTATTCTCCCAGCAAAAGAGCAGGATGGAATGGGATTTGGAAGTGAAACAATTCTGGAAAGTGAACACGACGTTCTTTGTCCAAAGCTGAACACAGCCACAGGATATGCATGATGGTAAGCGTATCCCCACAATGTTCACACACCGGTGGGTCCTCTCCACTAAGAAGATATTTGTGCGTTACGTAAGAATGACCGATTCGAAGACGGCACAATAGTACTTCATGGAATCGGTTCCTCTGAGAAGAGCTCTCCCAGAGCCCAAGAACCGGCTTTATAATATGAAGTTTATTATTGCACTCCATGTTCCATTCAGACTGCCAATAACGAAAAAGGGATGACTTTGTTATAGGTTTAATGTCTTGGTGTGGCAAACAGGCGTGAGACAGGGGAAGATTACCTGAGGATGTAGCGAGTCTGTCTGCTTCTTCATTACCTTTTATTCCCATATGACTCGGCACCCAACAAAATTTTATATCAAGGCCTCCATGCACCGGCGCATTCTTAGTAACTCTAAAGGAGCATACTGCAGTAACAGCATTCTGGGAGTCTACGAATAGGACAGCCTGCTTTATTTTAGCTCGGAGAATATAATCTATGGCCATAGATATTGCATAAACTTCAGCTGTAAAAATGCTGGAGAAAGTATTTAGACGTTTCACTTTAATAAAACAATCAGAATGTACGGCGCTGCCAACAAATGACGACGTCTTAGCACCATCAGTTTAAAAATGTGTGTAGCCTTCATACTTCTTCTCAAGCTCAGAAAATTCCTGTTGGATGATAAGGGCAGAGACGCTATGTTTATTAAACCTTGTGAGAGCCCAGTCACAAGCAAATGGCACTATGTCCCAGGGGGCAACACAGTCTACACTCTGCAAAAGATTAACTTCGTTCAAACACAGATCAAGTGAGGAACATAACTGCTCTACTCGGAAACTCAAGGGCCTCACAATGCTTGGCCTATTCTCAAAAAGGCGGCAAAATCTAGACTTCTGTAGGGAGTGGCAGGTTGGATGATTACGGTTAGCAAGCACCTTGTAGTAATAAGTTAAGCTTAGATGATGGCGTCTTTTCTCGAGTGACATCTCATTTGATTCAGCATACAGGCTGAGGACGGGCGACGTCCGAAAAGCACATGTTGCGAGTCGCAGTCCAAGGTGATGGACTGGATCCAACATCTTGAGCGCGGACGGTCGTGCGGAACCGTAAACTGCAGCCCCATAGTCGAGACGGGATCGAACAAGAGCGTTGTACAGCTGTAGAAGGCATTTTCTGTCAGATCCCCAAGTTTTATGGGATAACACTTTCAGAATATTCACAGTTTTGAGACATTTTTCTTTGAGTGACTTGAGGTGAGCAATAAAATTGAGCTTTTTGTCAAAGGTAACACCTAAGAACTTGTGCTCTTTCCTGACAGGGATGCAGGTTCTTTGCAGTTTTAGGGATGGATCCAGTGATAGACCACGGCGTAAAGAAAATGGAACACAAACACTTTTCCCGGGAGGAAACTTAAAACCATTTTCGTCCGCCCACTTAGCAAGCTTATTTATGGCAAGCTGTAGCTGGCGCTCGCAGCTCGAGAGATTGCACGACGATGCTGCGATTTGGATATCGTCAACATAAAGTGAGTATGTAATGGACGGTGGCAAAACCTGTGCGAGAGAATTCATTTTGATTACAAAAAGTGTAACACTCAGGATACCTCCCTGGGGAACCCCATTTTCTTGAATGAAAGGGTCTGACAAAACAGTTCCTAATCTGACCTGAAACGTCCTGTCAGTCAAAAAATCTTTTATGCACTGCAGCATACGCCCACGAATTCCGTAGCCATAAAGGTCTTGGAGGAGGCCATACCGCCATGCTGTATCATAGGCCTTTTCTAAGTCAAAAAAGACTGATACACAGTTCTGCCTATTCACGAATGCTTCACGTATGGCCGTTTCTAGGCGCACCAAATGATCCAAGGTGGATCGTCCTCGGCGGAACCCGCACTGATTGTTATCCAAAATACTTTCTTTTTCTAGAACATGCACCAGCCGCCTGTTAATCAATCTTTCATATGTTTTCCCAAGGCAGCTGGTTAAAGCGATCGGACGGTAACTAGAGGGCAGAGATGGATCCTTACCCGGCTTCAGGAGAGGTATAATGTGTGCCCGTTTCCAAGCTGCTGGAAAGCTAGCCCTTTTCCACAATGAATTGAAGAAATTAAGAAGGGATTTGAGAGATTCTGGAGAGAGATTACGCAGCATTTCGTAATGTAGTCCATCGGGTCCAGGAGCAGAGAGTTTTTTTATGTCAAGGGCACTCTTTAGCTCGTACTGTGTGAAGGGCTGATTATAAGATGCAGCGTTTGATCCCGTTGTAACTATATTATGCTGCTCTGCTCGTCGCTTAAACAACTGGAAGGAATCAGAATAATTAGAGGAGCTGGACACAGAATAAAAGTACTCTCCAAGGACGTTAGCCGTATCTTTCAGTGAAGCAGATGGAGGGTTGAAAACAGGAATCGTAAACCCTCTGTAGTCCCCTTGGATTCTCTTGAATCTATCCCAGACCTCCTTAGCAGTTACAAAACTGCTCAGAGATGACACATATTTCATCCAGGTTTTCCGTTTCGATCGCTTACGGGTCCACCGCGCTTTAGCTTTTCGTTTTCTAAACTCAACCAGGTTTCTTGAGGTGGGATACCGCCTGAACTTGCCCCATGCCTTATTTTGCTCCGTGCGCGTCATGGCACACTCCTTATTCCACCAAGGTTTGCACCTACGAGGCAGATTACCGGTAGTTTGGGGAATTGACTGCTGAGCGGCATTTATTATCTGCTCTGTCACATACAATGTGGCTTCATCTGCAGTCATGGAGGAAAGCAGGGATGTATCCAGCGTGGAGCTTAACTTAAAAAGAGACCAATCGGCCTTGTCCAACTTCCACCGAGGCATTCGTTTTAACAGAGTGGGAAGACAAATGTCGCTCTCTAAAGTAATAGGGAAGTGGTCACTCCCAAAAGGGTTATTAAGAACCTGCCAAGAAAAACAAGGCAGTAATGAAGGTGATGCAATAGATAAATCAATAGATGTAAATGAATTGTGAGCTGAACTAAAGAATGTAGCTCCCTCCTATTTAAAAGACATATTTGAGATGATAGTAAAAACCGCTCAATTACTCTGCCTCGAGAGTCAAGACGGGCACTGCCCCACATAGGATGATGGGCATTAAAATCACCTAAAATTAAAAAGGGTTGAGGAAGTTGTCCCACGAGTCCCTGGAGCTCAGAGAGATGCAGGGGAACATTCGGAGGCAAATAAATAGAGACAACCGTTATAAGGCGGTCTAAAAGAAGACGCACCACTACGGCTTCCAGTGGGGTGCAGAGTGGTACCTCGGAACAGGCAACCCCACTCTGTACAATCACTGCCACGCCCCCAGAAGTGGAATTAACACGATCTTTACGAAAAACTTGATGACGCCTTAAAATCTGTGTATGACGAGCTTGGAGACCAGTTTCTTGTAACGCAAGGGCAATAGGCCGGAGATCGTCCATAAATATTGGGTAAAAGACCACGACAGTTCCACTGCATAAAATGCAAATTCTTCATTTATGTAAAAAGGTGAAGTGTAAAATTAAAAAGAGAGAGGAAATGAAAAAATTGAGAGTATGAAATTAATGGTTATTTGGGAGGGACCACTGGTTTTTTCCCTTTAGACTTCAAAGTCTGCCACTCCATGTCACCCTCGTCGGATGCAGGAGTGGGTGACTCAGCGGTATCATCCATCGCCTCTATTTCTGGAGGCGAGCCTTTACCTGAAGGTTTTGGCTGGCTTGTTGTGCGGGGTGGCTTGCCTCGGCCACGACCAGCCGAAGAGGCACCGGAGGTGCTGGGCAGAGTGTCTTTCAACTCTGCCTCCTCCGGCCCCTTGGGTACTGGGGGAGCGGCACGAGGGTTGTGCCGCTCTTTAAAAGAAGAGGTCCTCTCTGAGGAGGTCGGGCGGGAGTTTCGCCCCCTCTCCCCGGGAGAAGACCGCGAAGTGCGGACAGGTGCGGCATTTGCCGGCCTGTCTAGAACCAGCGAACTAGCATGTGCACTCCCTCCATGAAGAGGGGGGCACTGCTGCCCCGGCTGGGGGGTTGGGGCCCTGAGGGCTGCCTCCAGAACCTCAGGTGAGACCTGGGTAGCCCTAGACTCCGAGCGTGGCACAAGACCTCTACGTGCCACGTCGGCGTACGATCCCTTCGACATGAAGGAATACCTTTTCTTTGCTTCGCTATAACTGATATTTTCTTTGGCTTTAATGGCAATGATTTCCTTCTCTTCCTTCCATATGGGACAGCCACGATAGTAGGTAGGGTGTGGTCCATCGCAATTAACGCAGTGGGCCACATTCTCGCAATTGTCAGAGATGTGATCCTGACTGCCACGTTTTGCACAAGTCGCCTTCCCTCGACAGCTGCGTGTTCCGTGACCAAAACGCTGGCAACGGAAACACCGCTGGGGGTTGGGGACAAAAGGGCGGATGTGGCAGTTCAGGTATCCAGCCTTGATTGTTTGTGGCAGTGTGTGTCGTTCAAATGTAAGGATGACGTGTTTGGAAGGGATTTCTTCACCATCTTTTTTGAACATAATCCGTTTTACGGCGACAACGCCGGAACCTTGGAGTCCCTCGAGGAGTTCTTCCTCACTAAGGTGAAGGAAGTCGTCCTCAGAGAGGACTCCACGGATGGTGTTCAGTGTGCGGTGAGGGCTCACCGACACTTTCACATCAAGTATGGTGTTCAGCTTGAGAAGCGCTTCACTTTGCTTTTTATTATTTATCTCAACTAGGAGGTCTCCTGAGTGGAGTTTTCTAGCCTTGTAGGAAAACCCTACAAGGTGTTCAAGTACTTTGGCGACGACAAATGGTGAAAGCTTTGACACAGGTTTCTGTTCATCGAGAGAATGAACAACGAAAAACTTCGTGAAGTTTTGTACCTCTGGTTCTTTTTCAATAGTCTTGTGTTCGGGGCAGCGCCTTTTAACGGCTTGCCCCGAACGGGGTTTGGAAGAGAGGGGCGCCATAAGAGGGCAAGGAGTGTTCGGAATCTGTGGCGCGCCGCCCACCACGGAGCCCAACGAGGGAATAGGTAACACCCCATAACAAATATGGCTTTGCTGGAAGCATTACCCTATTAGCGCTACCCAGAAACTATAACCAAGTGTGGATCTGGACGAGAGTATCTGTCACCACCCAAGGTTAGCCCTTGCCGCCAAAGGAGTTGAAAAAGGAAAGAAGGGAAATGAGAAGAGTGAAAAGAAGAAGACAAGGGTGAAAGAAAGGAGGGGATAGTAGAAGTGGCGACTAGGCTGAATCATCCTGGTCGGGCCAAGCCAGGACTCCCGTCTACGGGAAGCGGGAGCCGAAGTGGTGTATTGCCTCGCCCGGGGGGCCCCGAAGGGTCCAAACCTACCCCGGGCTCGGCTCAACCACCAGGATGCCCTTTTCCCCGGACACGGGAAAGCCACGCACAGCCAGACGTGGGCGGGCGAACCCGCATGGCTCGGGGTCCGTGGGGACGCCACTCTCCAAACACCTGCTTTCACAGGTGCCCCCTGCGGGGTGTATTTCGACTAAAAAGAAGCTTTTAGCGGGTCTGACCAGTAGACTACACAAATTGCACGCTTTCGGCACCGCAGGTCGCCCCCGTAGGTGGAGGAGGTTTCCACATCGTCCGGTTAAAATATAACGCACTGGTATTTAGTTACTCTCTCCGTGCCCGCTGCCTTGCCCGAACACCAATAGATTTGGAAACCGCAAAGAAGGTAGACGCTTAAATATGATTGCAGGACCCCTTTAAGTCAAGAGGTATGCTACCAGAGGAGTGATTCTCGATAGATGTCAGTTAGAACCAGAAATTCTATAGGCTTGGTGTTTTCCATGACTGCAATTTATGTGGTTGCCACCAGAACTTGTGGAAAGTTCCAGATCTTCAATGGCTAAGGATGTATATCTAACAATTATATTCTGCAGATATTGAACAGGGAATTGCCATTATTACACAAATAATTACAATGCTCCGTGAAGTAATTCCACTAAAGAATAAAACTGAACATACCAACAGCCTCCTGTCAGCAGCTTCCATGAGTCTTGGTAGTTTCAAACCGCAACATGTCCTCTAGAAGTGGAGCATAAATGGCTCTGGTCTGTGCCTGGTCCGGTGCTCTAGCTGTCCGAGGGCCATGAGTCCACAGTCACTTGAGCCTTGGTTTTACCCCTCTATTCTTCTACACGGGCCACAAGCTGTAGTACCAGGCTTGCAGTAGAAAAGAAACTGAAGGTGTTAAAGATGCACTTCTGAAAAGACAAGGCACAAAAAAAACCAACTACTTAGCTTGAAAGGTGCTAAAAAAGAAAATCATACAGATTTAATTAGAACAAAACTTTGAAGATTCATCTCAACCACCCAGGTATTGTGAACCTAGACTGATCTTGCAGCACAATAAGCCTCAGTCAAATTGCAGGAACCTCAGTCTGGTTTACAACCTAATAACTCGGCATGTTGCCTCAAAGCCAACTTTCAATTAACAACACAATTAAACTCTGAAGATACAGCACCAATAAGAGATGAGCATGGTCATGACAGCCTGCTTGACTTACAGTGTCAAGTTAAGGGTCAATCAATGAAACTATTCTCCTATGCCCTTGAAAACTGTGGTCGAGACAAACATTACAACCAAAAAGATACTTCAAGTAGCTGTCAGCATGCGCTGTACAAGCAGAAGTATCAAGGGAAGGTTGAAAGGGCCACAGGAAAGCACTGGCTTCCCAAACCTTAGATCCGCCACCCCAAAAACACCCTACTTTCACAGGGGGGAGGGAGCTAGCCTTGCGGCTACAATTTCAGCTATCTGCTCACGTGATAGGGACAGTATACCCAACCTCGACATCAGATTGGACATAGTCTGAAGGTTCAGTTGACCGACTGCTTACAAAGCGAATTGCACGGACCAGAGGAGCCTGCTTTAGTATGTTGGCCAGCGACTGTGTGCTGAAAAATTAACAAATAGGGAAGAGTCATGCTAATGCAGTGCTTATATCTGTAGTGAGTTTGAAAGAAAAAGATTATGCACGTAAAATGCTTTCAACAGGCTTGTGAATGTGCATTAAAAATTTGCATAAAGATGTTGGCCTGAACTAGGTTTCGGTCGGTGCTGCTTCGATTGCTCACAACTGATCTCATTCCAGGGGTAGTGATTAACAGAAATAAAACAGGCACAAAGGCTGTTTCACACACTTGCGACTGCTTCTGGCTGGAGAGGTTAAAAGACTGGCTTTAAACCTCTATAAATGCTTATGACTGCCGTGCCGGTTGTAGGCAGTTGCAAGTATGTGAACCATGCCTGCTTTCTTCTGCAGTAATACACTGCACAAGGAAACTTATTGTATGTTTCTATAGATGCAACACAAGAATGCGGTGAGACTGGAGTATTCAAGTTCTAGTGCGGTGAATCACAGTTTGCTCTTCTATTTAGGCCTGCAAGAATGATGTCCTGGGAATAATAACAACATCAAGCCTATACAAACAAAAACACCTACCTGCTTCCAATCATACTTTGAAAAGACCTTGTTTTTTAAGGCATGGCCAATAAAAGAAAAAGCTGATGGCCATAGAGAATCTTCTGTCACAGGAATAACACTACATACTGCCATATATGTCAGGATAGACCATATCCCAAATTAACCATGCACAAAATAGAATGCTGAGAATGTATGAACATACACTGCATGTGCTGGTGTCTGCAAGCGAATCTGTTCAAAGGTAAAAATCTAAAATAAATAGCACATTGCACACACATTCTTTGAAACCCTATTTTGTTTTTTTGCCTCGAATCCTTTATGCAGAGAAGGCAAGCGTGTGCAGCATGTGTACCTACGTTTCCAGCATTCCCCTTGGTGCTTGGGTAATTAGCAAAAGTCTATTGCTGAAGATGTGTCAAATGTGTGTCCAAGCAACACACTGTGGTCGTTGCAGACATCGTGGTTGCAACGGATGCTGTCAAAGCTACAGCTCCTGATGCAAATTTCTGAAAGGGCCATTAGAGGCAAGCACACATGTCAAAAAGTCGGTGAGGGGGGGGGGGCAACTTACCGGTGAAATTTTGCTGCCTCAAAGAACCATGACCACCTGTGACATCTTTGAAAATCAAATTTGGGGGTTTTACGTGCCAAACCTACGACGGGCATCTGGCACGCCCCAGCGGAGGACTGAGGATTAATTTCGACCACCTGGGGATCTTTTGACGTGCAACCGAAAGCTCGGTTACACGGCGCCTTCTCCGCAATAAGCCTCCGTCATACTGCGGGCACCTCGGTCGGGATTCGAACCCGCCACCTGGGGATCCGTAGGCCGGCGCTCTCGCCTCGGAGCCACCGAGGCGGCCTGTGACATCTTTGGGCGATAGTAGCTCCTGGGGTGCTATTAGAAAATAAGATGGATTGTTAGGTACAAATCTTCTAATACTCAGAATTTAAAGAATAACTATCAATTGAGTACAGAACCCTCAGATGCGTCTGCTATATAAATGCTTGTGCAGCGAGAGCACATTCGAAAAATGCGACCTCCTGCTGAAAATAACAATGTATGTATGCTTTACACGCAGCATTTCTTTGCAGAGCTGGTGGTTGCATATTATCACTGTTCTCGAACTTCCACTTCTATGGTGCACAACCATGTGTTCTATGTTGAAATAGAACACAGGGCTCTCAAACCAATAAGTGTTTTCACGACAATGTCATACCTACAAGTGTTCATTCTGTTGTTTGTTTGTTTTTTCCTGTTTTTATCTCTGAGACATATGATAGTTATCTCTTCGCTGTTTTTGTAGCTCGCTTTGTCAAGAAGATGAAAGAGAATACCTTGTCAAGCAAACTGTCGGCTTTTTGTCTGCCTCCCAGCATTTGTACTTGTACAGGTGCAAATAAAATGATTAATTGATTGATTGAACTAACACAAAACGGAAGTGCAACAATCTAATTCATTCCCCATAATCAATCAACAGAATTCACGTTTGAAAACAATACAGGTGCCTTCACTAAGGAAAGAGAAAGGTAAAATGTAGGCTTCAAAAAGCAAACATATTGTAGCCAATGGCATCATGTCACTTGACACTCAGCAGACTACTTCCCGCTGCATATGCTTAGCTGTTGGCATAGGCACATAGCCCCCTGCTTCTCTCATTCACCGTCCTCTCCCTCTCCCTCTTTGTGTCACACCCTCATGGAGCTTTGGGAAGCAACTTGAAGCCAATATATATTTTGTTGCAAGTTAAAAGCCTGGGTCATCTGTATTATATTTTATGCCCCTCTTTTCTTGCCCAGTTTTCTCGCTAGACTGGCCAGGCGACAATCAAATGCAGGCGCACTTACTGCTCCCTTTCTTAAATCTAGGCTCTCTCCGTCATCTCCGCCGGCATGTTGTCGTTAGCGCTCCGAACGCCTCTATCGGCATGCCACAACGGCTTCTCCGCGTGCAATGCGGTAAAGCTGCTTCCCAGATAAGGAGCGGAGGGCAGACGACGGCCTTTCTCGCATCTTCTACTGCCTGTTTTGGGTGCCTTCTTGGTCGTGACAGTAAAGTGCGGCGGTCTGAGACTTAGGGCCAGTTGCACCAATGCAGCTTAACGCAAATCAGAGCTTAGCAGGGAACCTAAGCCGAGTTTTGGTTTTGTTCTGTTGCACCAAAATCACTTATCGCTAAACCTAGCACTAAACCATGCCTATCGTGAGCGCTCAACATCGGGTACTTTACTTGGTCGTTTCTTAATCCTGGATTTCAAACATGTCGGCTGGTTTGTGGCGGTCTACACGGTGGACGAAATTGGTTGTACAAAGTGTTTTAGGCTACAGCAGCGTGAGAGCCTCAACAGAATAACCTTCGATTGCGACAGATGCAAAATATTATGTGAAGTGTTTATCAACCCGTTTTCAAGTTGACTTTCCACTCTCAGTGTGTGTTAGCCCTAACCAGGGAAGGTATGCAGATGTGGGGCTCACGCACGGCTGACGTCCATCTTCCCATTGGTTTTTATTTCAGCGTGCTTATTCGTATGGAGTTATTTGCGCATATCTGTAACGTATTCCTATTTACAACCTTGTTTATCTTAGAGCGCAGCTCTTAGGCACCCGTTTCCGGCTTGAGTGGAGTCGGCGTAACCGCACGGTGCATTATGGGACACTACCCATGATGCAATGCGCAGGGAGGAGGATGAGGGGGAGGGAAGGAAGGAGGAGGAGGGGGAAGAGAAGGAAGGAGGGGAGGAGAGAGGAGCTTGAAGGATGAGGTGAGGGGGAGGTGAAGGAGGATGAGGAGGAGGGGAGGAGTAGCAGGGAGGATGAGTGGGTGAGGAGGAGCAGGGAGAGGGGGTATACCCTCCTCTCAGTACCCTTCTTTCGTCTTCTTTAAGAGCTGTGCTCTAATTCGGCGTTACATGGTGTTGTAAACGTCAGATTTTTACTTTCAACGCATTTCCTTTTTTCCAATCAGCGCGTTGAATAGCGGCAGTGCACGATCTCGGCGATCAGCCGATTGTAGCCCCATTCTTCCGTTCTCATTAAATTGCGGTGAACAACGCATTTAGACAATAATGCAACGAAAAGGCTTTTTTTTTTTTAGTGTTGGGACAATTTTTAAGAGAAGTTTCTTTGTATCCCAAGTAAAATCTTAGCTTCGGAAAACTGTGTCGTTCTACAGTCGAAACTTATCTGGTGACCGCACTTTGTAGCAGCGACAAGAAATCAAAACGACTAAGATGCGAGATTTGCTCAGCACTGTATTAGGGCAGGCTGTGGCGGGTGGTGCGAAGAGATGACTGTTCTCATAGACACAATGTGATGACCTAGTGTGAGTTTTCATACTTCAAAGACCGCCACCGCCTTACGTTCAACTAGGGAGACAGGCAGTGTACTGTGCCACAGCTCACACGCCATGCCCCTCTGGGTACAGATGTTACAACATGTTCTGCAGTACCGTAGAAGCTAATAATCGTTCAGTAATTGTATTTGCACTTCGATATATTTAAATTGTTGTCAAAATTGAATACAATATTTACTTTTATTTTTGGGGTGCACTTTGTTGCAATGCACATAAGTTGTGTGGTGAAGTAGGCATCATGAAAATACCCAGTATTTCTGTTTTCTGGCTGCACTTGGAAATTTTTTATACAAATATGTATGGTTAAATTATCCTTGGCAAGCAACTGGACCCCAGCCCTAGACTCAAGCCTTGCTTATTCCAGCATCTGCTCATCTAATTTCTTAAGGAAATAATTCAGGTACTAACAAAAACATGAAATGCTTATGAAGGCTGATCGGGAATCTGAATGGTTTATTTTGGAAAATCATGTAGGTCATAAATGACCTAAGCTTAATGTGATAATCCTAGTGTTGGTTTTCATGATTGAGATCTGAGGCAGAGCAGGTGAAATAGAAAAGAAACTTTGTACAATGTCTAGGTCTAAGGCACAGCTTGTATTTGTTTGCTAAAAGACAGAACTAACAGACACTTAGAAAAACCCTTAACACCTAGGCATAGAAATTAGAACAGCATAATAGAACCAGAGGAATGAAATGCACGACTGCCACAGAAAGATAGAACTTTACCAATCTGGGGAAACTTTACGTAAGACTGACTATTTAAAATAAGTGAGAAACCAGACCGTAAGCAGCTTGCTTTTTGAACTAACCTAAAATTAACTATCTTCAATTTTATGAGCTAACAGAATAATGACTGATGCAGCACAAAGAAAGTCAGAAGGTCAAGTTACAAGGTTACATGTAAAGACCCCAAGTTAGCAGTCATGCTGCATATGGTAAGTTTTCTTTCTGCAGTGGAGACACAAACAGTCTAATTTCATCGCTGACTGATTCATCACTCTCTGAAGGCTAACAACCCATTTAATTTTGACTTTTATGACCATAATAAGGTCAAAGTAGGAAAGTTTTAACCTACACAAAGATATACCAGGTGTTTCTTTCAAAACTTAACAGATTTGTTTAAAAAGCCGTGAAAGTTACACTTATGCGGTTTGTGCAGATGAGTTATACAGCCAGGGGGATAGAGTATTGGGGCTAATTGTAACGATCAGTCAGCTAATTATTTAAAATTCGTTAATTAACTTTTTAAATAATTAAAAATCGACACATAGTTACAATTAGAAACTTGCTAAGCACCATTGAAAACCACTAAATCAACTCTTTTTAGAACATAAAGCATGGGCAGCATTTTACGTCGTTCTAATGAAGCGCTCAATTTGGATGTGTTTCTACGTTTCGCTTACTTATCCGAGCACATCTCTGCGCCCGCAATCCTGTCCCCTCCCCCTCCCCTCCCTCCCTCCCTCCCTCCCTCCCTCCCTCCTCCTCCTCCTCCTCCTCCTCCTCCTCCTCCTCCTCCTCCTCCTCCTCCTCCTCCTCCTCCTCCTCCCCCGGTAGTCGCGGCGCAAAGCCACTCCCTCGCTTGTAGCATAGAGGGAAGTTGGGCGCAACTGTGTTGCACGTCTCAGCCACTGTCGAGCAGGACCGTGGGCGCAGAGATGCACTGCAATAACAAATCGAAACCTAGAAACGCGTCCAAATTGAGCGTTTTCATGGAACGCTGTAATATACAGCCCCTGCGTTATATCTTGTGAAAAAGAGTTGATATAGTGGCCTTAGGTGACGCTGAACAAGTTTCTAATTGGAACCACATGTCTATTTTCATTTATTAAAAAGTTAATTCACGAATTTTACTTAATTAGCCAACTGATCGTTACAATTAGCCCCCTATACTATGTTCCCTTGGCCGTATACCTCACCTGCGCAAAACCGCTTTAATGTAACTTTCATTTTTTAAAACAAAGCCACAAAGAGTGTCTTGGTGTAAATGCTATATGTATTCCGTTACTAAGATTGGCTCATGAAGTAAACTAAACAATGAATAAGTATGGTTGGAGCCAGAATGCAGACGTTACGACGTTACAATTGTAGACAATAATTGATCTTAGATGGTGCTATGACAACAAAGTTCCCTTTCCGGTGAGCCAACCTGCCTCCAGCCCGAAGGAAAAATCCATCAATGTAACCCTGTTTGGCAGTCAATGTTTTCTAGTGGACCGCTGACTGTGCCTGACTGTACGTCAAGCATGTCTGATTGGCCAACAAGTTACTCTGACCGACAGTCAAACTCCAGTCAGACCCCGCTTGTCGGCTTTCTGATGGTTTCCTGGGGGCAGTCGGCCGCCGCGAAATGCCATCAGGATGTCTTGGTGGCGATTCTGACTGTACATCGATTGTCTCTGACTGTACGTCAGAAAGCTTTGACGTGCAGACAGACGTACGGTCAAAGGACGTAAAGTTCGTTCGGATACCACTATTTCGTCAAATCTATGAATACGAAAAGTAATCTATGCACGAGAAAACGATTTTGAGACGTGAGCCCATAAAACCGCTGACGTTAGAGATATGACACGCAACCGACCGACAACCTTGATCAGAAGCCCGCCAAAGCGCCGAACACGACACTTCGCACTTCGCTTCGCCCATAGAGGCTTCGCCGAGCTTTCATGAACGATCGCTCTCGACTCGTTTTGTTTGCCCGCTCGCTCCAACCTGTCGATCCTGCCCGGGCTCTACAATGTCTTATGTTTTAGTAGAATTTCTACTCGACAAGACCCAGCCTGTTGTGAGTTCCGACGATGTAAGGGACTTTAGCGGTGTAGTTGAAGACGAAAGGGTGTACCAGGTCTACTGGGCCGGTGATGCGCGAACAAAAGGATCGTTCTACGACTCGAAAGTACTCTACATGGCAGGTGAGTAGAACTGAAGTGCGGCGAGTGATGTACGTGTGCTTTGCATAACATGCTGACGACTTAACTGCATTTGCAGCCAAAGCATTTCGTATAAAACGAATAGTCAAATCGTATTTCTCTAACGGTGGCGTAGCATAGCGGTTAAGATATCCGATTTGCAAAAATATTCCAAAAGCCGGGAATCATAATGATCAAAAAAACTGCTCCGACTTTACTCAACAAGATTAACAATTTAATCAAACGTTTCGTCTCCCATGCAGGAAACATCGTCAGTGAAACCTACAAGCAGGAATGAGAGAAAAAACTTCAACAGTCCTATTTAAGCAAGTTCACTGACGATGTTTCCTGCATGGGAGACGAAACGTTTGATTAAATTGTTAATCTTGTTGAGTAAAGTCGGAGCAGTTTTTTTGATCATATCCGATTTGTACACATGTGGTCGCGGGTTCGATGCGCAGTGGTGCTGCTTTTTTTTTCTTTTTTTCCGAACATTTTGTTTTATTGAGGCATTTGGCGATAGTTATGAATGCGTATAGCTTTACTCTTATATAAATGCTGCCCTTGTTGATGAAATTCCCTTGGCAGTAGCAGTCAGACCTCATCTGATGGACCATCAGATGACGTCTGATGGTCCATCACGTTCCACCAACGCTACTGACTGGCAGTCAGTGTCCCAAATTACGTAGCTTGATGGAATTTTCAATAGGGAGACGTCTCTGAAATGATGAAAACTACCTCGGAATGGTCGTCGTCCTCCAATTGTAGCCAATAATTTGTCTTGAACGGTGCTATGACAACGAATTTTGCTATCTGGTGAGCCAACTTGCCTCCAGACGTCTCTAAAGTGCTGAAAACTACCACTGGATGGTCGCTGTACTTAAAGTGTAAACTGACCTTTGAAAAAAAAAATGTGGTCGTTAAAATTATTAAAAATCATTTGACAATTTTGTAATCCTGACATGTTGCAAAGGGACAGATGCTTAAGGAACTATATCATGTAAAATTTACTGAAAGGACAGATATAAGGGCACTGCCATTCTGATTTCAAATGCAGCACTGATAATAGGCACATTCAAGTCCCACTAAGTTTGTGCTTAGGTCTTGCACTTAGGTGTTTGCTGCTCCAAAACAGTGTTTTGGAGCAGCAAATGTGGCCTTTGGAGCGGCCAAGATAGTGTGTTTTGGCGCAGCAAAAGTGGCTTTTGGAGCAGCGAAAACAGTGTTTCGGAGCAGAAAAAGTGACTTTTGGAGCACACATTCTTAGAAAAATAAATATTTGTTTTAAATGCTGGACAAACGAAGGGCACTTTGTGTTGTGTTGTGATGCAACGTGTTTGGGCGGAATTCGCTGCTTGTGTTTTTGCTGCTGAGACATCCCACAAGTATACAGTGCTGTAAGCGTTGCCAAGCAATTCTAAAAAAAAAAAAAAAAAAAAAAAAAACACTTGCTTTCGTTTTACTGGTTTTCAACGTTGCAGATCTTTATAAAAAGTAAGCAAACGTAAGACATTAGATTGCAAGCGTCCTGGATGGTGCCTCTCGTGCAATCATGTTCACATGCACGTGAGGGCAACTTCGGCAGGCTTGCACCTAGACGTGCTTCGTCGCATGAGCAGAGACAACGGCTGTTCGACCGAAACCGAAACCATGCCACTCCGCTTTGTTGCCAACTGGTTCCCAAAATAATATACATGTACAAAATGTAACTGTCCAGCATACGACAATAAACAGTCCAGCGGTGCGTGCTTGCCAGGCTGGTGGGCGAGGTACAAGCTAAACACACAAAAAAAAAGGACCTGAGCGTATCGATGCAAGACATTGTGAGCCAGGGTCAAGAAGTTTTTGGAGCGCTTTGTGCAACGACTGAACTCGAGACAAACAAGCGTGCTGTACAGGTTCAGCGTGCAGGCATTGCCTTCTTTGCTTTAGGTCACTTCTCAATATCAACATTCTTTCGCGGCAGATTTTTCACGTACCGGGGTCCCTCTCGGGAGAAAGCCCACCGAGAGAAACCTAGGTAATTATTATTTCGACACAGCAGTCATTGAGTTAAAGAGGGATTTTTATAGCAGCGTATGATTTAAACAAGAGCAGGAATGTCGATGCGTTTCAGTTTAGAAAGCATTATATCTGCAGCAAAGTGGGGACGGCAACACACGACGTCGCGCGACGAGAGTTACTTTGTGAGCTTTGTGAGCACAAAGTAACTCTTGCCACGTAAAAATGTGGTTTTGTTTCACAGCATGACGGCAAGTCTGGAACCCGACACACTAACGTCGGAGTGTCCGCGCACACGGCCGCGTCTATCACTAAAAAATTAAAAAAAAGAAAAAAAGACGCGAGATGAGATTCCCGAGACGACGAGAGTGCGAAACGCGAGACGGCGGGAAAAATCATGCAAGACCGCATAGACGATTGATGCAGGGTACTTTGTGTCGGGCAGCGTCTTGTGCCACCTAGCCAACGCATGCTCAATTACGGTTCTCAGTTTAGTTTCGTTTTTGAAAGGCGACCAAGATTGGTCCTTTTGCGCAGGTTTGGCACAGATTAGCCCTATTTTGGCGAAATGTAGCAGGATGTAGCAGAGTTAGCCCCTTGGCGCAGAGTTTGGCACAATTGGTGCAGCAATCACATCACTGATGTTGGCAGCGCCGATTCCACAGAAATATTAGTAGTTGCACGGTGTTTAATTGGGGGAAGACCTGTGTTTCGGAATTAGTTCAATTTGAAACAAATGCATAATCGAAAACATATAATTAAAACAGTGCAAACGAGCACAAAGACAAGTAAAAGAAGGCACAGAGACACAGCGCTGACTCACGACTTGCTCTATTTTTCGTCTTAAAACACATCAACATAAAAAGACGTGAGTCAGCGCTGTATCTGTGTCCCTTCTTCTAATTGTCCTTGTGTTCGTTTGCGCTGTTTTAATTATGTTTTTTTATACACCACCGACTAGCTCACCTCAAAACATTACTACAAATGCAAAAAATTCACCTTTCTTTTTCTCTTTTTTTTTTTTTTCGAGATTGATTAGCGCTAAGTGGCGCATTTGGGTAAAGATTGAACTGTACTCGCGCTCCGGGGACCTGTAAAAAGGCATGAAAGCAGGAAATAAGCAATCCTATTTTTCCTTCAGTACTTTCTTTTTCTTCTTTCTGTTAAACAAATTATTATTATTTGCAAAAAAACAAAAAAAAAAAACACCGGAAGCTTTGCCACAGTTAGCGCATTAACATTGTGTGGTGCTTAGCTGGTGGGGTCAGTAATGTGGAAACGGACGGCGAGCAAACAATTTTCAAGGCGCAATTGCCGCCCCCCTCAAGCACACACACACACAGATGTCCCAAACTTCCGCTGCCACCGCGCCTGAAACCCACAACTTTTAACAGCCATCACATCTATCGTCGTCTACTCACAAACGCGCAAATCATTCTTTAAAAAAAAAAAAAAGAAAAGCTACAGTAACAAAAGGCCAGGGACTTTTCAGGCACTCCCCCATCTAGTAGTGTTAAAAGTGTTCAGAAGACGTGTATTGTCTTGTGTTGAGATGATGAGGGCAGTGGCATAGGAAAGGGAAGGGTCTTTTTTTAATAATATTGTTTACTGGAAATGACTGATTTTCCTGCCCCCCCCCCCCCCCCCCTTTTCCTATGCCACCGCATTTAAGCACAAGACAATACAGGGAAAAAATTGTGCACTGCTCTAGTTTTTTTTCTTTCGTCAATAAAAATATTTAACCCTAGAAAAAAAAATTATCGCCAGAACATTTTGTTTTTTTTGGGGGGGGGGGGGGGGGGTAATGATGTGAGTGGGATGTCCCCGAGTTTTGGAGTGGGTAAAATATTACGAAGTGTCTAGCGTTACGTCCAACGTAACCCAAGTTACGTCCAAATCTCCGCCTTTCCCAGGTTCACGGGGGAGAGAGAGGAGGGCGGGGGGGGGGGGGGGGGGGGTTAGGTATACGTGTTTCAGTGCTCCGACTGGACGTAATGCTAGCCACAGTGAAAATATTAATAAAAAAGTCCCCCCCCCCCCGCCACAAACACATACATACACACTGATCACCTGCGTCCAATCCCCGAGGCGTGAGCACCGTTTACTCTCAAGTGCACCACCCAAGGCTAATTATTTCTTTCAATAAAAGCAAAAATATTTGCTTGAAATTAATCTGATTCTGAAACTAGAACTGCCAATATTCCCACTGACTCGTCGAGGCTGCATAAAAGCCGATGTCATTCACAACACAAAATTGAGAACATCTACACCACTGTGTTCATAGTTTCCCGCGACAAAATCGCGCCACACGCGGAGTGCAGGTAAATAAGATCCAACAGACTCAACAGCTTCGTGCTAACGAGCGTCCGCGCCTCCGCATGCAATCCGCACTCGGAGTGTGGATAAGAATCCAGCACAAACCGCACTCGGAGTGCGGATAAGAATCCAAAATTATTCGCACTCGGAGTGCAGATTAGAATCCACCACGGGGCGCGTTAAGTCCGTGCTCCGGAGCGCGAGAGTTTGATGCTCCTTTCACTAAACGGACAGGAGTTCCACCGGAGACCGACACTCGAGCGCGCTCTTCGTGCACCGAAAATTTCTCGTAGCGCGAGTGACTTCTTCGCGCTCCATGACGTCACGTAAACAAACAAGATGGCTGCGCTGCTTTTGAGACCGTCGAGTCGAGAGGCGTAGCCGGAGCGCTGCCCCTTTTCAGTTGATCAGTGCTTAATCCAGCAGGTAAAAACGATTTGATTTGAAAGCTAAGACAGCAATTAGCGTTCCGAAAAAGGTTTGTTCGTGCATCTCGCATGAAAAAGAAATTCGTCTGTCAAACGGTAGCGTGCCGGTAGCACAGCGACAGAAAAGTTGCAGAGATGAGGAGATTCGGACCGCGCTTTTCCTTTTATAATGCTTAGCCCAGCGAATAAAGATACTTCGATTTGAAAGCCAAAACATCAGCGAGCGTTGAGGAAAAGGTTTGCTCGTGCGTCTTGCCTGAAAACGAATTGATCTCTCGGACGAAGTGCCGATAGCTCGGCGACAGAACAGTTGTGATGAAAGGACAGTCAGACCGCTGCCCTGCTTAGAATGCTTAGCCCAGCCGCAGTGAACAATGATACATAGATTTAGTGATGGGACGAATCTTTATCCAAATCGAGATTCGGAGCCAAATCTGAAGATTCGGAAATATTTGGAAAAGTAGCCGAATCTCAAGCGATTCGGAAAAGTTCGGAAGTATTCAAAGCGTTGCCATGGTTGCCAGATCACGTTGATGAGTGTTTCAACTTTTCGTGATACTAAATTCACTAAATTCTACAAAGTGCACAAAATAATGTTGTAATATAATATCATAGTAATTAATAAAATGCTCCGCTTTGTTTATAATATTTTGGATGTTTGTCGAGAATGGAAACCACGCATCGCGGGAACATTGGTTTCGGTTCCGGATTACGACCAAAATAGGCATGCTTGGTGCACGTGGAAATACAAGCATACAAGCGCATGTTTTCATCGCCCGAGTGGCCCGGATGGTTCGGCGACAGTCGGTTGTGGACCAGGGACCTGCGGCGTTGTCGGCGGGGCCATGGCAGTGACAACCGCGGCTGCCCTTCCAGCGAAACGCAAGCACGAAAAGTTCCTCGTGGATCTCGTCAGGCTGGGCGTGGCCGCCCCAGCCCGGCGGGATTCAGCGGACGTGCAGCCGGTGCAGCGGCGGGTCGACGGAGCGAGCTGATGTTTACGTGAAGATCAAGTTCTCGTACTCCGGGGTTACCAGAGACGTCGACCGCGCTCGTCCGAGGTTCGCAGCAGTCCCCCCTCCCCCCCAACAAGAGATTGATGCCGTACGTGCAGTTCGGCAGGAACACATCTCGTGCCCATAATTACGGTCATAGTAGCACCAGTAGCACACACCACACATATGTAAGTATGTTCGATTCAATTATCTTTAACGTGTGTCCACTGCGGTATTGTTATCGAAACACGGGAAACAATCTAAAAGTCCTTGCGACATACTATGTACGGCGGAAGGAGTATTTGTACCTTTCTAGTTAATGATATCTTAATTAGTGTTTGTTCCTAAACAATAAAGTTGCGTTAGACACCCCTATGTTGTTTCTTTTTCATCAAATAAAGTTCAAGTATACAATACTTGCTGCCGAGACGGAGAAACGACAGTGCCAGTGTGACGTTTTTCTTCGCCGGTGCCGTACGCGGTCGAAGCTGGGACGAGCAACACTTTTCATCGCTCTCGCGTCTTACGCAGCTAGCTCTAGAAAAGGAGACGAATCATTTCCTTGCCTGAATATATTTATTGCGCGTTGCGCCACATTATGTATAATACACAGCATTTCGCTACATTTTACCGATCCCCTCGAAACCGCACTGCAGAAACCAAAACCGTGCATTTGTTAGGCCTACGCCAACCACACCGATCAGCTCAGCTGGACCTGGGCGCGTGCCAGGATTTAGAATGACAGTAGAGTACATACCATAAGTTGAAGTAAGCAAGACGAAATCTGAAACACAACTGACCGCATTCGCGAGGTTTAAGACAAGGTTCATAGTGCCGTCTGCAACCAGCGACGAACCTGACGAATCTCCGAATCTGCCGAATATTCGTCGCGGGAAGTTCGGAAATTTCCGAATCCGACCGAATCCGAATCTCCAGTGATTCGTCCCATCACTACTTAGATTGGAAAGCCGAAACACCAGTTAGCGTTGCGGGAAAGGTTTGCTCCATGCATACCGCCTAAAAACGAATTGACGTGCTATTGAACAACGGTGCGCCGGTATCGGCGTGCTTCCGTCTCACTGCGAGACGGAACCGACAGAACCAGGGAATCTGACAAATTTGGGGGTTTCCTGCATCGACAAGCCGGTTCAAGAATGTTTTCTTTAATTGAAATCGTAACAGCATGCATGGTCAATAGGGAGTATTCACTGGACGCCATATTTGAGGGCGATGTTTAGAGCGCATGCTCGGA
The DNA here is from genome assembly GCF_016920785.2 of Ixodes scapularis. Taxonomy (NCBI): domain Eukaryota; kingdom Metazoa; phylum Arthropoda; class Arachnida; order Ixodida; family Ixodidae; genus Ixodes; species Ixodes scapularis. The sequence continues at coordinate 343,907 of NW_024610026.1, read as the reverse complement.
ACGAGCTCACGTTAATAGGCTCCTAAGACCGGCAATCTTGATGGTGCGAAACGCACGTGGCGAAAGAACTATGGAAGCACGCCGTCAGCACAGGCTCAGCCAGTGGCGCAGGCAGAGGGGGGGTCTGGGGGGTCGAAACCCCTCCCGAAATACCAAAGCTACCCTCCCCCCCCCCCCCCTTCCCTCCCCAACGGGCCCGCTCGCTGTCCTGCTCACGCAGCCGGTTTTGCACGAGGCACGGAGCAACGGGGGAGCACGGACCATCTCCAACTTACAGGCTTCCGGAAAAATTTTCGGTGGGGTAGAAAATGCTCAGATTAATAAAATATGCAAGATTGCTTAATTCATGTTAATTCGATGGGATGCAGAACTTGATCTCAGATATATAGAGAACGGATATTTCAAGATATTTGTCGGGTGAAGGATGGCAATTTCAACGCAAAATATGACAAACTATCTTCACTTAAATACACAGTTCAATCAAACCAATGTGAACATAATACAACGAACACACGGTGATAATATAAAACAATGTCAGTAATGTAAGGAATAATAAATGAATTGTAAAAAAAACAATCGCTTTGTAAGCAACGGGTGGCGCTGCGCTCACGCACACCTTTTGTCATCAGAATTACGTGCTTTCGACTAGAAATTACCACGAATAAATAGGTAACTCTGACTAGTGATATTATAATGCAATTTACAGGTTCTCTTTATCATCTCATATATGCCAAGCGCCTACACATTAAAATGTAGCCGCTTGCGTTGACGGAAAAAAAATATCCCGGACGTCCTCAGCTTGAACTTTAATGTCGCGGTGAACATTCAAAAACGCTATACTTCGTTTCAGCTTAAATCCAGGTGCAGCCGATGCCACAAGCACGAGTTCAGGGCTTTCAGCGACCCTGCCAAGCACGCGCGTTCATGCAGCGCAAGCATTGTTCAGGGCCACATGTTCACGCCTGTAGCATCGACTGCGTTTGAACTGAAGCTGAAACGAAGCATAGACCGAGCAGTCGCTCACTCGAAGTGGACGCTTTCAGCTATGCTTCCAACCGTCGTAGTGAAGAGAACGAGCGCTCAGCTTCCGCCGTTGTTAAGGGCAAAGCAACTAGAATCTTGAGGAGACGATGGACGTTCTGAAAAAGGGCCTCCGGACAGAGGGCGACCACCTGTATACCGCAGATGTGACGGGCGCTTCACGTTTTTCCCTCTTGCATTGGACGCCTAAAATTTCCCCTATTTTTGGTGAAGTTTCCCTCACTTTGCGAAAGTCGTCGCTCACGGATGCGATGAAGTCCGTCTTGCTTTCTGCTTTGTATGTCAAGGTGGCATGCGATGCAATTCCTTATTACTATTAGGTTAATCTCTCCGCTGCACGGAACATCAGAAACTTGAAGAGACAAGCCTTCATATTCTCACTACGCACAGGCGCAAGGCTAGTCAAGTTCCTTTCCACGTTTGGCGTGTAGTTTCTTTGTGGTGCGTCATGTCATTTCTCCGAGTGACGGAACGACGAGTTCGGACTGATGACTTCTTCTTACCCCGAGGATATGCTGCTGCTGCCTTTGGATCACGCTGCAAGATAAAACGACCTAGCAAAGATAACACTATCTTTCCTTCGGCATCTGGTTCTGTAGCACGAATTCGTTAAACATTTAATAGATAATAGATTTTGGTTTTGTGATTGCTCAGAATTACCTTCGGCCCTAAATATGGGCCCCTAAAGACTAAAGTGTTTGTGCGTGGTCGGTTGCTCCCATTTTTCAGTGTCGAGATTTTTTTTTTTTTTGCTGTTTTTTTTTTTTGTATGTGTGTGAAAGTATAGCTATTTTTGTGTTTTCTCTGGCCTTTACGCGTTGGTATTGCGGTGCTACTTCGAAAAGCGAAGGGAGTTTTGTGTTGTGAGAAAGCGTTTAAAGTTGGTGGGCCGCAATTACGACGACAGTAGAACAGTGAGCCACCCCGCCCGTATTCCTGTAAATGAAGCCTGCTCCGTTTTTAAAAATGACAATGCAGCGCTACCCGTATTATCTTAACAGCGTCTCCCTAATCTTTGCCTGAGCGTCCGTGTCGGCGAGCTCACCCTCCGTCATTGACCGGGGGGGGGGGGGGGGGGAGGGGATGCCGTTGAACCCCTCCCGAAATAAAATCCTGGCTCGGCACTGGGCTCAGCAGTCGCGCACATAGCCATGGCCGCCAGTGAATACTCCCTATAAATACAGGGTGAAACAAGGAGACACCAGGCTCTTTAAATCGACCGGAAAATTCGGTTTCTTAATCTATCGCGCTAAGACTTTGTGCAGCGTTGCCCACAGATGGTGCACTTTTTTTGTAAAATTTGCAAAGAGCGAACTTACCTGAGGAAAAAGTAAAGAAAGAAAAAGGCTTAGCTCCTATGGAAACGCAGCGACGCCACCGGTCTTCAAACAACACGGCGCCGTTTCGCACGGGTCACAAGAGATGGCGCAACGAACGCCGCCAACGAACGAGCATACGGCGCCGAGAGCCAGCGCCTCAAGCAGACAATCGTTTCGACTCAAAAGCGGAGCGCGTTCCGCGGGCGGCGACAATCGCAGAAACAAAAACAAGCGCGGTAACAACAAGGAACTGCAGTTCCTGTCTGCGTCGTCTGCTCGTTCGTTGGCGGCAGTTGGCGTCACGACCGCTTGCGCCATCTCTTGTGGCCCGTGCGAAACGGCACCGTGTTGTTTGCAGACCGGTGGCTACGCTGCGTTTCCATAGGAGCTAAGCCTTTTTCTTTCTTTACTTTTTCTTCAGGTAAGTTCGCGCTTTTCAAATTTTACAAAAAAAATGCACCATCTGTGGGCAACGCTGCACAAAGTCGTAGCGCGATAGGTTAATAGCGAGTTCGTTTCACTGCACTCGTGCCCACGCGTGCCCACTCGCAGCAAGGAATGGGTTCGTTTCGGCCGGCGCTCCACGAGTGGTTGCACTCTCCGAGTTCGTTTCATCGCTGACACCCCACGCGTGCATGCGCTCGCTGCACCGAGAAAATCGGGAGTGCGCCAAAATGCAATCCCGTCATGCCTCGCTCCGGCGGGGCCGGCGAGGAGCGGGAGCAGACGACGAGGGTTTGTCTGCTACGATATGTGGCGGAACCGAACGGAAAAAAAGAGGCGAGAAACAGACGCACAGTGCTGTCTGTCTCTCGCCTCTTTGTCCCCGTTTTTTGAGCGCTAAAATGTATTCCAAATTCTAAAACCAACTAGCCCAACAATCTACTCTACAGAAAAAAAAAAAAAAGGTAGATTTTCTGATAGAAATCATGTCCCGCGGGCAACGAAATCAAACGCGAACTTGAATTGTGAGCGCCTGCTATTTCACGAAGGAAGCAATTGACAACCCGTGATTCATTTGCAGGTTTTAAATCACTCTGTTGCCGTACAAACGCTGAAATATACCAGTGTGTAAAAAAATGCTCAAAACAAACGCAACAGCGGCCCTCGAGATTTCTATCACCATCCGTGTGTGGGTGAAAAATTGAACATTTGTCGATAAAACTCCCCCTCTGACTACCCAATAAGCATCAGAGAAAGCTAAAGATGGTGACTTTACCTGAGGATTGGGCAACATCATCATGTTTAACATTTACCTAAGCAGCTAACTTGCCCCGTCGTATTTTGTTCGAGAAAGCTCTCGTTCTCGACGTCCTCACCAAAGGTAATATCTAATCCACCTATAGTGACGATTTAAATCGAAAATCCCAGTTTTGCTGGATATTCTAACAGGCTAGTTTTAAGCCGTACCCTTTCAGTGGTTCACGCATAATACCATGCTCAAACGGATCAAGCTTCTGCTCGGACAGCATCATTAGTTTTCTTCAGTGTAAACGGTTATAAGAATTGAAAGATCGCAACCAGCTGCTTTGTAGACAGCTGGTTGCGGAAATTTACGCCGTCTGTAACTAGCTCTACGGCAGCCGAGCTGCTTGAAGACATCGCAACTATAAACTACAGGCTGCAGTTGCCAACGTTAGTAGATAAACGTTGGTAGCAACTGCATTCTCGCATTCCCACGCATCACTCAGAACCTCTATGCTCGGAACAGAAAGGCGCTAGTTTCGGTTTGAAGTCGGTGCCTTTTCTACAACATAGATGGCGGCAGCATCAGTCTTCTGCACTCGGTGCATTTGGCAAGTTCGTTTGAGTCCAGTTTTCCGTGCAACACTCTGTGAGTGCGATGTCTTCTGGGAGAGAACTCGAACGGTGCCAGTGCGTGCGAAACAAACTCGCTATAAGAGACCGAATTTTTCAATTAATTTAAAGAGCCTGGCGTCTCCTTGTTTCACCCTGTAGATCGGCCATGGTAACCTTCCAGATATGTGCACGAAACGAGTCTTAAAACCTTTCAGGAATATTAAAACGTTTGTAGAAACTTCATACGTTGCAGTCTCTTTTGCTTTAGAGTCTGCGGCTCCACACGGGCCTAATTATTTATCTTCGAAATATTTTCGGCTTCTGCCACCCGTATTCACGGTCGGAAGGAGCTTACTCGATCTACCGATCTAACTCTAGGGTAAAGGTGGTTATCGAAAACCTACCCGCGTCCAGCGTTTCTCTATTTTTGTTGTCACGTGACATAATCGGCCAGTGTAACTCGGATCCATTCGAGTAGGTTTGGAACGCAGCCTCGGTGTATCGCGCTCTTGTACGCTATGCGCCGTTTAGTTGCTGCGCTCGGAGTATGAAACTCGGAGCGTCGGAGTAGGAGTAAAGAAGCGCCGACTTAACGCGCCCACTATCCGCACTCGGAGTGCGAATAGGGACAGCCTGGATGGACTGGCTCGACAGTTATCTATTCGGACGTGACACGCCCGGCGGCGATGCTCTAAGCTCGTCTCTGTCATTTCGGCATGCGTCTCACTTCAAACTTTGAATCTACAACGAAAACTAGCTGGATATCCCTTCAAATATGTTCAATCAACACGCTATCGAATCAATTTAAAAGAGAAACACTCGCTTACCGGCGGTTAGCGTTTCCCGAAGGTGCTCCGGCAGCCGTGCACAACCTACGGTCGTTGACTAGTCGCAGCGTCCATCAGCGTCTCCCAGATATCGTTTGTTACTCTTGACAAAGTACCTGTAAAAGAAAAAAGAGAAAAAAACGTAAAGGAATCGGTTTAAACGTAGAAACGAACGCAAACCACAGAGCGACGTCGACGACGGCGCGGTTCCCATTCGTATGCCAGACTGTGCCAGACCATCTGGAACTAGGGAGCAAGTGGTGGTCACAAACGTAAAACTTTAAATGCTCTTTTTTTTTTTTTTTACTTTTTCTTTTACACGTCGTATAAACAACGGCTTTTTTTTAACGCGCCTGCGACAATATTTTTGGAGTGACCGCTTTTGTGCAAAATTGTTTTGGTGCTACTGTAAATTCTGAATACTTTTGGTTTCGGTTTCGGAAAACCAAGTGGAGAAAAAAACAAAAAAAAACAAAAAAAAAATAACGCTTTCGGAAACACTGGTAGTATCTCTGGAATCGTGATTTGAAAGGGAGATTGGAAATGACGCTTTCTTTTGTTTTAGTACAAACTCTGCCTTTATTTTTTTATTTGTGCTTTTTTTAACAATTGTGCTATCCCGTCGTCGCGTAGTACAAACTGTGCCTGCATTTATTTATTTTTTGTGCATTTTTGTGCAAAATTTATTGTTTTTTTTATGCTATGGCTTTGTCACATTTTCCAAAATAAATATTTGTAGCACTTCAACAACGAATATAAATGAATTAATGAAAATGGGTAAATATAAAGACGAGCTACTCTAATTCACAGTATGCCCGAAGTCAGATGTGTGCCCTTAAAAATATTTTTAAATGCAAAGGATATTTATTTTCATAAATGCTTTCAGTATAGAAATAGGGATTTCGTGAGTATGGCTTGCAGCCTAGATGACGTCACAGTATTTCGTGACACTGATGCTATCATCCCAAAGGCGCTCGAAATTCTAACCATACTCCATCTCAGAAATGTTTGCAGTAAAGACAAAGGCGCAGAGAGGCGCGTGAGCATCGCCCAGTAGTGTGCTTTTGTTTGTACGAGCACTCGTTCAGAAGAGGCACTTTCTAAAGCCACGCGCTCGTGCCGGTGCCTTTGTCTTCACTGCGAAAATTTGAAAGTTCTTTTTTTTTTTTTTTGCAATTTTTGAAGTAGGTTGGCCGTAGTTTGTTCCCAAAATAACTTTTTGTTTTCTTTTTACACCCTATTTTTAAACGAAGTTTGAAAGTCTCCGCAGGCACACCTGGCCGCTACTGTTAATATTCTGCCGCTTTTTAGCTACACAAATTACATTTTGTTTTACATCCAGGGCCAGTGACGTAGCCAGGGGAATCCCCCCAATACCCCCCAAAAATGTGGCGGTAGGTTGCGGCATACGGACCCCCCCCCCCCCCCCCCTTTCTAAAAAAAAATTATGTCACCAATGTCCAGGGCTAACAAAATGAAACGCACACAGACACAGACGCACGCACACGCGAGCGCGCAAGCACACACACAGACGCACATTCACGCAGACATGCACACGCACGCACACATACACGCACGCGCACAGGGACGTGGCATACACGCGCGCGCTCCCGCGCACACATGCACACAGACGCATGCACGCCTGCACACACCAGTGTTGCACACGCAATCGCATCCGCAGAGGCACGCACACGGACTCTCGCGTTCACACCTACACACACACACAACGCACGTAAAAAATGCATTTAATTTTTTTAACATAATCTAAACCCTGAGACAAGGAGAAATAAAATAACGGAGAAGGCAAGTTGTTTTGTCTGTTATTTTGTTTATCATTGTCTCGGGGTTTACTTTCGTTCCTTGATCTTTCAAACCTGCCGGAATCTATACCGAAGCTACCTCAAGTATAGTTTCGGTTTCTTTGCATGGGCAGCGCTTTGAAATAAAACTGGTAAAACCGTAAAACCGGCCGGCCAAGACAATCCATTTTTTTCAATGGCGTCGCAGACTCGTAGTTTCATCTGGACGTGTCGCTTGGACGTGTTGACGGATTTAAAGGTGAGATATTATCTGCAACATCCTTTCGAACACTTGTTATTTGTTCGGGAACCTGGTAAGTGAATATAGAAACCTTTTGTTGTTTACATTTGATGGGAGCGACCACATATGTCTGACTGTCTTTTTCGTGGTTTCGCGGATTGCTTTCGCTCTTTAAAAATACCCTGTGCCCAGAGTGCCCTCATTCAATGGCATTCTCACGGCGATATTTTGGGGTTCTTATGGTATCCGCGAGTTTATCGTTAATATTTTATTTTGAAGTTCTGCCGTGGTACTAGCGACATGATAACGGGGTGATCTGCTTTCAGCTTCTCAACCTGTACTATCGCGGACAAAATGTGCTGAAACAGCGCTCCGCCCTGCGCCGCCTGTCGCCTTGCTCCGCACGCACGGCGCACCCTGAGGCCGAGATAAATTCTCACTTGCGCTCGCTGCGCCACTGCGCTCTTCCGTCCGTCTGCTAGCGAGACGGCTTGTGCGACAGCGGGCGTGTGCGTGGTAGGGCGGCGGGCGGGGGGGGGGGGGGGGGGGGAGATGTGCATTGTTGAGGTTGTTCAGGCCACAGTTCAGGCGTTCCGCTCTAGGCAAGGGGTTTTGTGGTGCGGCAAAGTCGCTCCCACGCCACGAGGCGGCGTTTTGTTGCCTCCGTCGGATGATTCAAGTCCCCATGTGGCATGTAATTTCTACGGTCACTGTCGTCGTCGTTGCCCTCCTCGGCCTCGTCTCCGTAGCCAAGGGCCTGTGCTATACCGCACTACAACGCGCTTTGTCCTTTCTGGTCGATGCTACTGCGTTGTCCCAAGATGTGTTCGACAGTCTCCTCGTCGCCGCCACAGAGCCCGCAGTTTGGATCTTCTCCATAAAGCTCAAATCTGCGTCTCTGGGTCAGTAGGGAGCCCGTTCGAGCCTGGAACAGCAGCGCACTGGCTCGGTCTCCCTGCTAGTGGGGATAGGGCGCTGGTTCCTTCTTGTGTTTCCTGTACAGTTGGAGGCTCAGTAACCTCTGCACTGTCCTTCTCCAGTCCTCTATTCCGGCCCTTGTCACCTCTGCCCGTATTGTCCTCGCCCACTCCTGTTCCGTCGTCACCAGATGTCTTATTGTGCCCCCACCGTACTTAGAATCTATGGTCTTTATTCTCTTCATCCAGCCTGTCTTGGACCCCTGATATCGGATGTGGTAGTACATCCCTCTGGCGTAGCTCTCCTGGGGAAGGAACTTTAGTCTGCCCATGTATGCAAGCTTCGACCTGGCCTCTCGTATCTTGTAGGTAGACATCCCATTTCCCCGGTTACCGCTGCGTTTGCTGTGCAGCTCAGCAGCCATCTCCCCAGTCTGTATTGATGTCGATCCAGACACTTTACCACTGTCTCGCTGTATGTAATCGCGTCATTCGCGTAAGTCACTGCTTGGACTGCAAGGGATTTCCATAGTAGCCTCCCAACCGAGTGTCTATTGTATGAGTGCCTGGCGAGATGCCACACCACCCCCTTCAGTTTGTTTGACTTTTTAGTTACGTTTTTTTCCTGTTTGGTCAGGTAGTCCTTGCTGTGCGTTATTGTTACACCAAGGTAATTGTAGGCTGTTGTTTTCTGTACTGTTTAATTTTGTAGGTAAAAGCTGGTGTCCAAATTCACGTTGGAGCCCATCCACTGCGTTCTTCCTGCATTAAATTTAAGGTTGTCCCTCGCTGCCACCCCTGTGCAGATGTCAATCATGTGCTGCATATCGGTTGAGGACTCTGCGAGGAGCACCACATCGTCCGCAAAGGCCAGGCATGGGATGCGTGTGTATTCTTCCTCTTTGTCCTTGGTCGTAGTGCTCAAGCGCAACCCTGCCCCTTCCTCCTCCAGATGTTTGAGAAGGTCGTTTGTGTACACATTAAACAGTGTTGGTGATAGGCGACACCCCTGTCTCAGTCCAAAACTTATTGGTACTGGTTTTGATTTGTAGTTTTCTAATGTGTACCAGGCCTCGCAACCCCTGTACAAGCTCTTCAGGCGTTCGACACTTTCCTTTTCGAGTCCGCTTTTCTCCATCTTATCCCATAATGTTTGGTGTGGTACTGCATCATATGCTTTCTCGAGGTCTAGGAATGCCAGGAACAACTGGGAGTTTTGGATGTTTTTCATTTCTATGGCTTGGAATTAACGTAATTAGGTTATCGCTTGTTCTTCTGTTTTGCCGAAAGCCATTTTGAGCTTCTACGAAAAAGTTGTTTTTATCATACAAGATCTGTAGCCTGTGGTTTATTATGCTTGCAAATAATTTGCAGACTGCTGATTATTGCGATTGGTCGATAGGCATGGAGGTCTTTTGGGTCTGCTTGTTTCCTTTTATATAGGAGCTTTACTCTTGCCTGTTTCCACACTTACGGTATTTCTGTTGACACCAGGCGTTCATTAAAGCATGTTCTGAGGTTGTTTGCTGCCTCTTTCTTAATTGCCTTCAGGAGCTCGTTCGGAATATCATCCATACCGGTTGCCTTCTTGTTTTTCTGTCGTCTTATTTGCTTCTTCATTTCCCCCGTGGTTATGGGATCTAGTATGGAATGCTTCTGTATTTTGCGTTCTCCCAAAGTTTCTTTTTGACTGTATGTCTCTTCCGGGGTTTGCTTCAGTTTTTTGTTGTTGCTGTAAGAAGTACTCAGTCATCCATTCTTCTATTTCGCATTTTTCTTTCAGGTCTTTGCCCCCTCTTTGCAGCATACGTGTCTGTTCTTTCTTTTTTTCTGCATGCATTGTAGTAATTTGTCTCCAGAATTTCTCGTTAGATTTTTTCCCCTTTTTCAGTATGTCTTCCTCTGTCTTTCTGCAGAACTGTTGAATTTTTGTGGCCACTATACTTTGTTTCACCTTGTGTTGTACCGCAGGAAAGGCTACAAGCGCGAGCTCCTTGCTCTATGGCACACCTCGGCGGCACAAGCTCTCGTGCACCTAGGGCAGCTGCCAACGCTATGAGCTCGCACTTCTAGCCTTCGCTGCGGTACAGCATGAGGTGAAACGGGGTATAGTGCCTTCACTCGAACTTTTTGTTCTTCAAAACATTCCCACAGGTAGTCTTGGGTGTAGCCTTTTCGTTGTGTCCACCAGTGCTGCCTGTTGATCTCTCGTCTTCCCAATTGCCTCCTTTAACTCCTGTCGAACCAGGGCCTTCGGTTTTATTGTTTCCCTTTTCTGGTTTTTTCCACTTGTTCTTTGGCTGTTTGGGTAATTAGGCTCATTAGTTCTTCATATGTGTTGTCTTTTGTAATTTTTTTCTCCAATTCTGATGCAAATTTTTCTATTTTATCTTCTGCTCCTAGCTTCCAGTGGTTTACCTGGATTTTTTTTTTTTTTCTGTCTTTGGTTGTTGGTGTTTAGTTTTAGCAGTATTCTGTTATAATCGCTTGCACAGCTGCTTACCTTGCTCTCGTCTATGTCTATAGCATCTATCTTGATGTTTTCTTTGCCTGCCTCGTCGTTTATGAGGATATAGTCAATTGTTGATTTTTGGTTGTTGCGGCTCCAGGTTGTTTTTCCCTTGCATTGTGGCTCCAGGTTAACTATAGACCTTTTCATTTTAGTAGTTGCCCCACCGGGCAACTACTAAAGGGCGCTGATGCACTCGGGCAACCACCGGGCAACTACTACTAGAGGGCGCTGATGCACTCGGCGCCATTAGGTTGCTTCAATTTGGTTGGTTTCGATTTCAACGTGAACGCGGCTATGTTGCTGTTTTACTTTTTTTTTTGCATAATTTTCTGATACGATTATTTTTCTTGTATCACACAACCAATGAAACATTGGTATTGAGCCATTTTGAGGACGACGAGGTGTATTTGAGCTTAAATCGCGGGCTTTTTTTTTACCAACTCATTTGATGTATCTGATTATGGTCAGTCGCGAGACGCCTGATTGATGTACAGGGACGATTACCATCGTCTACGCCCGTGCTCGATGACCACCAGTTTCCAGAAAAACAAACTAATGAAGAAACTAACACGTGAATGTCAAAAAGCATATCGACAGCTTGATTAGCAATAAGCTGAATCAGCCAGAACAGATGAACTCGTGAGTTTACTACTCACTGTTTTTTTTTTTTTTTTTTGTGGGCACCCAATCTTTAGTGGACTTTGCAAACTAAATGAAAACGTATCGTGTAATGACACAGATATTTGATATAAACAAGTAGTATCGTCTTGGCCTTTTTTTTAAATTCAGTACTTCAGCATGTTTTGACAGGCCGAGTAGGAAATTTCTTATATTATCAACCCTGCTAAACTAATCATAAGCAGCTTTTCGCGATATTGATCCTTGGAAATAAATTATTTTTATATGAACATTTGCTTACTCAAGTTATTATATAAGTGCTAGGCCCGTCAAATTAAATCTGACATTTGTCTTCCGTAAAATTGGCCAAATAAAATTAAAGACTGCAGGGGGAGAAATACCTAGGAAAGTTTGGCTGAATTCTAGCGCTAGGCAACACTTCACAGATTTGTGTGAACAAATATTTCTTTGTTTCAGCAGATTCGCTTTGTAAATTTCGGCGTCGCCAGCCACCAAAAGTAAAGCTCTATTCGCCATTGACAATCCTGGACTCAAGTAATTGTTATGCAAACAGCCTCTTTTTTTTTTCGGCATTCAATATTGCAGATTTTAGATATTGGCAAAAACTAAAACGGCGTACGCAAAAAAAAAAAAAGCGTCGTCATTATTGCGCATATTCCAAACCCAAACGGGCGTTTTGGATTAGCAAATAGAAACGACGTTATTTCTTTGTGCACGCTATTCCAAAATCACTACTGTTGTCGTGGCAGTTTCTTACGCGGGAAGTCCCAACTGGTTATCTAAATATAATCAATAAATAACTTAAATGACTGTCAAAATGGGAGCGAGCACGGTATACATTTTCTTGAACTTCATAAGTAAACCGACCAACCGAACGCTTCGTCGCTTTCAGCGCTTTGTCCGTGCACATATTTCACTTGTCCTTTGTTCAATTTTTTGCGCTGTTTTCACGTTTGACAACCGAACGGCTACGACGCAAAAGAAAAGATTGAGAACCTCATACACATATGTAGGTGTGCTATTATTTATTATGAACAAATAAATCGCCTGATGTTGACGTAGCAGTACTTCTAGCCTCAGATAATATACAAGTTAAACATTCGTTGTCTATCTCCGCGGAGAGTTTCCTCAGATAATCAAAATAAACACATTTCAATATATTATAAATACAAAGAACGATACTTTCATGAAATACAGATAGTCTCCTTGCGCTGACTATTCTTGGCGCCTTCCGATCCCAAATGCCCGATATAAATATACGCGCTTCTGACTGCGAATGTTCCGTCACTATTATAAACAAACCTCAGTTGTCATAAGGACCTTTGAACCTTCGTGATGTCTTAGTCGTCGAGTACACGTATCGGACTACAGTTTCCGAAGTAAGGCAAGAAAGCGCGGCGAAACGCGACGAAAAACACGATTACAACCAATACAACGCATCGCCAAGGCACGGAGGGGAGAGCGGAGCAGTAACTTGAAGCAACCTAATGGCTGCCGCGTCACGTGATTCCAAGATGGCAGCGCCCATGCGGAGGAGAATGAAAAGGTCTATAGTTAAAGGGGGGGGGGGGGTTCAACAATTTTATGGTTAAAAGAATTTGCATCTCCTCATTTTTACGTTATCGTGCCCTGGAGGATAGAGAAACCATTTCCTTCCTTCAAAATGTCGCGATTCCGCTGCATAATTGCAAAGCAAAAGCCGAGCTTTTTCCCCCACTTGCAGCCGCAAGTGGCAGCCGGAGGAACTACGGCTAGAAGATTACGTGACTTCGCTCGGCTCTAAGCTGCAGCCTAACGCCCGCTAATGTCAGCAGAGAGTGGGAGAGGAAGTGTCCTCCGAGACAGCGCACGGGAACCCACACGGCACTCCGAAGGACGTCACTAGGAGGGGGACCAGGTGTCACCCTGAAGACTGGGAGTGAGTTGAGGGGTGCCCGAAATGCCAATATTTATCTTTTTTTATGCAACAACTAGGACACGCAGGAGAAATCGGTTTTCTGTTTGTTACTTTAGAAGTGTCATAGGGCAACCTCCACAAATTTTTGACCGAAGTCCGGAAATCGTTGCACCCCCCCCCCCCTTTATGCTGTGTTTTTTACTAGATTCCTGAGTTCTGCTGCTTTGCTTTCCCTACCATCCAGTTCTAATATGTGGCAGTTAAAGTCACCCACAATCATTATCGGTTCATTTTGGAAGGTTGAGCCAATGTCTTTTGAGATGCAGTCGTAAATTGATTTGTTCCATGCCGGATCTTCATGTGCCGGTGCCGAGTAGGTTGTGCAGATGGCGCCACTTGCCCTCGAGGCTTCCAGCGCTCCCTCAATGGTCTAACCCGAGCGACTGGTAGCAAGGTTACAGTACCTGACAAAAGTATTGTATCCTTGTCCCCAACTTTGTCGGTTCATATATAAGGAAATAAAACTAATTGAAGAACCTAAAATTGTAGTCACATGAATAATTTTTTTCTGTGAAAGGCATTTTGATAAATACCGAAGCAGACATTATCTGCTTCTGTCCTCGCGAACGCCAACTGTCGTTTACATGCACTTGCATTAATTGTTTATGTTCAGTTTTATTTTATTACCAACTAGCGTTCCTTAGGCCGCAGTTAACGCGTGAGCAACATAGTCTCGGCCCGTTTGCTTGAAGCGCTAACAGCTGCTAAAGTTAGCCGCAGTACCTAGGAGGGGGATTATTATATCACGTGACTGGCTCGGTAGGGATGCGGGGAAACGTGGCGGTGCCCCGGTGAGTGAGTGCCGCTCGCTTTGGAACTAGTATGTCGTTGTAGCTGTAATATCGGGCGCGTTAGTCAGCAACGAATCGTGCAGGAGGCTTTCGCTTTGCCTTACCTCACTTAAATCGCAAAGCATGAGCAATGACCTTGCCGCATCTTTTTTATAGTTTTTTTATTCTGGCCATTACTAAGCCTAAATGAACGCGATAATTGTCGGCATGGCAACGTCTTTGGAAAGCGGATTGCCTTGACTCAATTGGCCGGGTATTGATAGCACACAAAAGCTGACAGCGTCCCATTAGACCTTTTTTTAAACTACCCAAGCATCGAGAACAACGCTGGAAGTGTAATTCTACGGTCCGCGCACGCTGGCCTTTCTCTTATAAAAGATTCAAAGTAAATAATCATAATAAGGCTTTGACGAACGTGTGTGTGAGGCAAAATTTGTTTTGGACTTTTTGATTTAGAACAATTACTACTGTAGACGCTAGCACGTGCAATGCCTGTAACTACACTCGGTGCTTGGGAAATTTAGAAAAAGGTCTATTGGGACGCTGTACAAGCTTGCACAACGTCTTTGCGGAGCAAGCCACTGAGCTGCTTCGCCTAACTGCACCTAGCCGCCTAACTGCACAAACAATTTTGTTCTTAGCGTCCCTCAAGCAGGGTAAGCAAATGGGAAAATTAAAAGTGTCCTAATGTCACTCTTCTTTTTTATTTTGCCTGGAGTACATGTGACCGAATAACAAAAAATACACCCGTTATGTGGCATACTTACCTTTGGTAATGGAGCATTTCGCATCATTGGTGATTTCCTTCTCTTGCAATTAGAATGCGCAAACACTGTTGGAATGGCAGTCTGTTTCAGCTTCTTCCAACCATCTGCGCAATTTTGCTCAAACTGGGATCCTTCAAATTGCCTAGAAAAATATGATAAATTTTACTTAACAATGCCCTATAATTAACATTTGCATGCTTAGTTGCATCATGTACATTAAATCCAGGACAACTTATAACTTTCAATTTACTCAGCAGTCACTAGTTTAAACAGGGCTGTCATAACCAGGGCCCCTTAGAAGTTGCAGATAGTGAACATGAGAAATGCGCATAATTAAAATTAACTTTGCCGTTTTGTTTTGTTTCATTTAAATTCCATGTGCTCGTAATCTTTATGCAACAAGGATTGTAGCTTTAGTGATCGCACATGCTTATCTTGATTGCAACGAACTATAATTATGTCTCACTTTCTTGAGTTGAGCCAAAGTTTGAACCACATATATGACCAGATCAATGCTATTTACAGTAATTTATAAATCCATACCATCCATGATTGTAGCTGTAGATGCGATCACGCAAGGCACGGGGGATCATTTCCATAGTGGAAAGTTTTTGGAATAAATGAAAAGATTCTTACCTCACAAAGTCGGGAACCAGCCGTTGGCGTCCACGTGTCGCGCTTTATTTTTATTAGCCAGAGTTTCCCTCATTTTTTTTTCGGAATAATAAACAACCGAAAGCCGTCATGGCTGCATGGCACCCGACGGCGCAGCAACAAATCATTTTCGTCTTTGAAAATAAAAGCTCAGAAAATCAAGGAGCCGGTAAACTTCCAGGGTAGCCTATGCACATGTATGGGGAATAAGAACAAAAATGGTGGTCGGGAGCGTGTCGATTGCAGCGGGTTCGTCGTTGCCACGCGGTTGCTAGGGCCAACGTCAATGCCGGTGGGAGGAGTCAAGGGTCCGCCTGGGTTCACCGAGGACAATGGATGGCCAAACTCTCCCCTATCTATGGCTCTGATCCTTGGCAGATGGAGGCACCATCTGTGAGATGCTGTCACAAACAGCGGCATTCTGTCTGCTGCTTCTCAGGGACGGCGTCCTCTCATAGTCAAAAACAGTTTTCCACTTCTAACTTTTTATTCCGGTAATGATATGCATTAAAACATAAGCATCTCGCTTGAACGGCTGCGGCTATGTTTCAACAAAGTTTGAGCTTTCTCCAAAGTCTAGTTTATTTTTGCGGTGCGAAAACCAGGGTTCGATTTTTTCAGGGACATTCTGTACAATAAGCTATTGCGCCCTCCTCCTTGTTAAAAGTTCTAGTTGTTAGGGTTTTTTTTCTTACTATATGGTGTGTCTCTCTTCATGATGTAAACCACAGTGAAGTCTGAATTCTTGTGCTAGGTGCCACCCTGACCAGGCTGAAGCTGAAATGATTAGCAAGCATCGTAACGTGAGTTGAATGAAATGACAGCATAAATTGACTACTGTGTGGATGTTCGTGCTTCATGGCAGTCATGCAATAACAGTTGCCTTGACGTCACTTGTGTTGATGGAAGGTTGCCCTATTATGTCAGCAAGAACTATTATTTGTTTTGATTAATTTAGGGAGCTTGTGGGCCATTACATGGAGTAACTTTGTACAGCATCCTTGTCTAAGGGCCATACCATATTTGCTGTTGTGCTTCCTGTTGGAGGATAATGCCTTATTTGCATTGCATTCCAAATCTCACTTTTTAAATTACATCAATAATACCTAGTAGCTGGCATTTATGTCAGCTTCTGCCACATCAACCCATAACCTTTGATTGTGTGCCAAGCACACCACTAAATAGAAATGGCTTCATTATTACATTTTGTTCCTCCATTGCATAGGATATGGGAATCCCAGCAATTACATTCTCCAACGGTATTTTGTAATATTCACAATTTCAAATTATGTTAACAATTTCATAAACCTCCAAGTCACTCATTGACTGATCAGTTATTTAAATAAATGTCAACTGTTAATCGGTTGCAAGTTTCTAATTAATGCACAGTCCCACCCTGCATTACTGTTTGTGTATAATATCAGGAAATGTTGATTAAACATACAAGTTATTTCATAACAACTTTTTATGTCTGACCCATTATATTCATTGTTTTCTAGATAAGTTTGAAGTTATATAAGAGAGTGCTCATCTTAAAATTAAGCCATACCACTGGATGTACACTAGTGTGTGACCGATACATATGTTCCCAGCGAAATGAAAGAAGGCGTTTAACAAGGGCAAACCACTTGCTTTGCTGTTTGTCTTGTCTTCTTCTAAGTGCATGGGTGTTTACATCTAAAAGTGTTAAAGTGAAATTTGCTGCTGCAGGACTAGTTTTCCTGACTCAGCTGGTTTGTCTGGCAGCTTGCAACCTATGGGAACCTGAGGAACTGCATCACAAGAGTGAAAGGGACGCCCACCCAGCGCTTCTTCGAGGGTGGTGCCTTGAAGGGAGAACTGCGCCTAAAGTGAATGCCATGGCAGGTGGGTCATTACAGTGAACTCCTAGCACAAATAATCCCAAACAAAAAATTATTAACAAATGGGTTAGAAACAAAGAATGGAAATATGGAAAAAGAGGTGGAGGTGAACACACCGTAGCACTGTGTTTTATGCGTCTGTTCTCTTCTGTCCTTTGCACCGTTTTTTGTTTTTGTCTTAAATGATGGTTTATCATTTAGTAAGTATCAGCACTAGTGAACAAAAGTATGCTCTCAATCATTCCTATGAATTAACTGTGTGCTTGCAATTTAATCACAAACATTGTTTATGCCTGTGTATAGAAATGTAACTCATACAGTAATCTATTAAAGGGACATTGATAGGGTGTTTATGCTTGTCGAGGTTTTTGTTTGAACATGACCTACGATATTCTAACTACCCAGAACATTACTTGCGGATCCAAATTTGTTTGTTTCTGCTCAAAAACAGCCATTCTTGAATTGGTTGCTTGCTATCGCATTCACTCTTTTTCATGGTTATCTGGGGTTTAAACTGTATGTACCAAATATATTCAAAGTTTTGCATCATCTAAGGCACACACGCAACATTAAAAAAAAAGAAGAATATGAACCCCATTTTTGTGGTCTCCAAAAGCCAGGAAAAATGCTGATTGAAAAAAAAAACATCCTGCACAGATCACAGGAAGTCTTTATACATATCATATTCAATACAGCGACGTACTGCGGGCTGGACGATACGATGGTGACGCATGATGCACCAACGTTGCGACGGATGAGGGGGCTTTACTTCGGAACGGTCATTCGTGATACCAGCCAATTGATCTTCAAGCGCAGACATCGAGGGTTTGTCGTGCGAAATAATCGCACGACAAACGGTGCACGCAAATTCGTCGTCGTCGTCTTTTCGGTTTCGAACTGCAGATTTTTTTTGGCTTTATTAAATATATATGTGGCTGTGTAGTAAAATATTTCCTGACTAGTCTCTTGACACAAATTAAATCGCCTGGCAAAAAAATGAAAAAATGTGCACATTTTTAGGGCGTGTTAGTGTCTCTTTAAAGAACAAAACCGAGGTGCAAGCTGGCACAGGTTAAACAAGGTGAATTACCCAATACAGTAGTAGGGATTTATGAAGGATGATGCAAACACTGAAGTCTAAAACAATGGGCTAAAAATAAATAGGCAACCCTGAAGAGGGAGACACAAAGGTACTCTTTACAAATAATATTTTCCTGCTTACAACCACTCTATAAAGGGAATTTGTTCCCGGATATTGCAGCCTTCTACTGTACGCAACCCCGAAGGTCCCCAAGACAACAAACGAAATTAAGCAACCTACGAACCTCTGAGTAAATGTGGTTGAAAGAAGAATAGCTTGAGTTTTTAACCTAGGAAGTACAAAAACATCATACACAAGGTCAAGTTTCCAAAAACGGGTGGACATTGAACTTGTTTCTAATGAAAAAATACAGGCAAAAAGCAGTGGCATAGCCAAGAATTTTTTTTTTTTTTTTTTAGGGGGGGGGGGGTGTGGCTGGGATGTTCATTACTTGGGGTTTGGAGAGGGGTAAGGGGTCAAAATGCTTGTGTATAATATTATAGGGTCGGCTGGATTTCGGGGTGGGGCTGAAGCCCCATAAGCACCCCTCCCCCTCCCTGGCTACGTCCCTGTACGCCTGTTCCACTCAGAGTCGAAACACAGAAAGGGCTTAGTCAACGCATTTCTATGCTTTATTGTTATTATTATTACTGATTCTTGCAGTATATGCTTGTAGTCATTCCCTTTGGTCAAAACTCTTTCAACAGGATCCCATAAGGGCGCACAAATATTACATTTAATCAAGTGGGTTTTTTTTGTTGCTTTTCTTGCAGAATTTTGTTGCAAAGATTGCATAAAAATGGATCTGTATTTGGAACTGTGAAAACATTCGAGGGAATAATTGTGACCCTTTATGGATCTGTCCTGAAAAAGTTTTGACCCAAGAGAATGTCCACAAATTTATACTGAAAGAATCAGTAACAAAATTGAAGCTTGTAACTGTGGTGAATAAGTCTTCCCTATGTTTTGACTGTGAGTGGAAGAACTTTTTAGCCTATATCTTTTTCCTTAGAACCAGGTTTGATGTCCCTCTCTTTTAGAAAGTTCATGTTGTGTATGGTGCTTTTCTATTCTCTATGCTCTAAGCTCGAGGCTATTCCCTGTTTCTTTGATCACATTTACACAGAGGTTAGTAGGTTGCTTCTTTGTATCTCTGTCCTTGACTATGTTGGGGGTCGTGCTGAGTCCTGGACAGTGCAAGCTGAAATGTTAGTGCAATGACCGAAATCCACTGCTTGCTGGGCTTCTACAAGAGATGCTGAAGTAGCAATAAGAGGTGGTTTGAGGACAAGAGTGCATGGCCACTGCTATGCTACTCTGCCTGTTTCTCATTGTTTACGGAGCACCTCGATTTGAGTCATCTTTATGTTTTGCTATCGCCTAGCCATGCTTGTTGGCGCCTCAATTATCTGGGCCGGTGGCCTTTGTACCAGCCAAATAACTTTGTCCTATGACTCAGCAGGCAAACATAATGGTGACTATAAACAATCCCAGAAGCAGCACATCTGCAGCAAGGTGTGCAGTTCTCAACCATGATCAGGCCGAGTCAGGCATCATGCCACTGCAATCTCTTCTGAACGTTATCTTTTATCGCTAGTTGAAGTTTTCTTGTTAAGGCAGTGCCACTGTTGTCAGTCGTCGCTTGGTCATTTCAGCTTCTAGCAACAATGACTGGACTGTAGGGCTGAGCATTGATTATAAATTTAAACCTCATTATAATTGCCATCCTTTAACCGATTATGAATAGATTAATCATTCTCATTCCTTTCCATGCATACTCAAAATTATATATATTTTTGTTTGCCTTTGCTGAATGTTCGATAAACAGTATACAAAATTGATTATGAATCAACTTCAATACATAGTTGACAACAGTTTGAGGACACACTCGCAGATTATTACTTGAGTTGCATGAGGCAGAGAGGTTTGTCGATATTCATCGGCAAGAGCGGCTTCCTTTGATTGTTCTCGCTGCTCTAAACGGACACTCAATATATGTTAAAGTGGCCAGAGCACATGTAACCTTCTGCACCTTGTCTGGAGTTACAAATCTCGCCCTTACAGTTTATTTTAGGTTAAAATTTCACCTAAACTTTGCCCTTCATATACATGTACTCGGCCATTTCTCTATGGTAAAAGCATTTAATTTTGATTTTCTTTTGGTTCGTCAAAGTTTTACCGGTTGACCGGATAAACAGAATAATCCAGATTAAAGCAATATTTGATTAATTGGTCGGTTATTCTATCCATTACCCAGCCGTACTCTTCAATAGAAGACACTAAGGTCCAGCAAAATATTTTTCTTTTGGAGATGGTTGTAAGTGGAAGTGCACCCATGGAAAGGGTTTCATAAAGTCTCCCTCTATATGTTCTGTTGTGTGCCGCTTAATTAAGAACTTTTCTCTCGATTTAAATTTAGCTGAGCCCCAGTCTTCGGTACATTCATCATAAGAAAATTCTTTTACAGTGAAACTTCAAGGCAATGTCAAAATTATTGCAAGTTGAAGCAAACCAAAATCACAGAATGAAGTGATTGTTTCCTCTTTTGTTTAGAGAGAACTAATGTTTATCAATATTTTGTTTGAAGGTGCTTTTATGACAAAAGGTGTCGCCAACCTCTGCTCAAGACCATGTGGCTTGCGGCTTTAAAACCCATCACATTCAAGTGTTATTTAAATTTTTATCTTCATCATCATCATTTTCTTGAACCACAGCATTAGAGCACCAGTTTTACTAAGAAACTTTTATTGGGGGGGGGGGGGGGGGGGCCAGAGACTCATGCTCTTATTAATTGTGCAATGACAGTGCAGCCACCAACTGCCATTTCTAGTGAAATAGCGGTCTCTGGTGTAACACATCCAACAATGAACAGTGTGGAATAATGAAAAACAGTCCACTGCTGTTTTTCCAAGGTCCAGTGACTTGCTTCTGCAGGCATTTATGGTTTTCCAATGCAGTGTAAATGTGATCAAACCAAAACAGAAGATAGACTTGTGCTGCGTTAATGGTCCCGAGACCTTCCCAGTGGTGATGCTCCTCCTCACCTTTTCCTAGGCAACGAGCGAGAGGACTCTTCACTAACGTAATCCATCTTGGGCTTCTGGTATAACGAAGGCCACTGGGAGGGGCTCGAGGGCAGTCTGCCTTGAGGGGAAGTTGACTTCTTGATTGCTGCTACTTGGGGACTCCAAGATAGATGGACGAGGCTTTTCAGCAGACCTAGGCTATCCTGGAGTTTGGGGTGGGACGTTTGCGAGTTGTGTTACTTTCCTACATGGCGACAGCCGCCTCCTGTGCATAAGTGAACTGGTGCTCATCTTTGTGTAAGGTTGCTATTCATGTCACTGAAGGAAGCTTTACACTTCTGGTGTGGCATGTCATTTATTTGGCAGCTAGAAAAGCTGTTGCTTGAAGTCAATGTTCAGGTTCTTGGTTTTTGGAGGACCGGAAATATTTTCTAATACACTTGACTCTCAGTAACTCAAACTGCTGGAAGCCACAGATTTTAATTTGAAATATGAGAAGTTTGAATTATCGGAAATGTATGGAAAAGTGATATGAGGCAAAGTATGAAATCGCTATAGGAATAACTACATATACTAAGCAGTTTTTTATACTATCCTCTGCACAGGCCTATTTAAAAAAGGGCACACATAAAACATTGGTGAGGCTTAAAGCAAATATTAATATTGGCCGAATATTTTTTAATTGAATATAGAATAGTTTCTCAAAGCCTTTTACTACTGTTGTGCCATGCTTAAACAAAAATTCAGCTTAACTTGTGAAGGTTGTTCCCAACCTTCCCCTTGTCCACTTCTAGACTCAGTTAGTTTTCATATAACTACATCTATGAACTGTGGCCTCTGTAAGTCCACTGCCTACATTGGGGTGGCATGTAAATGACAGATTTCACATAAAATAAACCTAAAGAAACGCCCAGCTATCCTAATCGAAGGAATTTATAAATCTGCTTGCTATATGCAAATATTCTTTCTTTCATCTGGAATTTAATCCCCCTTAGAAAAATCAAAGAAGCACAAATAATGAAAGCAGATTGTCAGGACAGTGCTCCCTGCATAATCAGGATGGGTTAGTCTCATCGAGTATGCTTCTCACCTAGCACCCGTATACTGCGGCAAAGCAATGACCACGAGCTTCGCGTGTATTGCTTTTTCGGAGTACACAGGTCCTCGATGAGAAGCGCACTCCACGGGGCTAACCCTCCGCAATGGACAAATAGTGTGAATGCAGCGAAAACATTGTTTGAATTAAACAGCTTATAGATGCATTAAAATTTAGAGAAAAAACTAAGTTTTTTAATTTGTTTGAATTAACTGGCAGTGTGAAATATCAGAGTTTGAATTATTGCGAGTCCACTGTACTTTTTTTAGTTCAGACAAAACAGTATTTAGTGGCAGCTGTCAATGCAAATAGTAGTGGTTGTATACTTCATATACTTTTTTTCAGGTGCCGTAGTTTTACAGTTTTAGAGGATTTTAAACGATCACATGAAATTGGTAATACAGCACATCATTATGCTGTAACTCGCCTCTGGCAAGCACATTCCAGTGTTACAAGCAGATTGTACTTTTTCATGCAGCCATATGAGTGGCAATTCTTCAGTTTTCTGCTTGTCTAGTTTGGTAGAAACATTGTTCCCTAATGGTGACATGAAAAGAAGCTATTAGTCTAAATTAAATTTTGTTTGTCTTGATCCTATAAGTGAATTGCTCTCATATCATTTTGCAGGCATTGCGCTAAGGCTTGGGCCATGTGGAACTGGAGGCAGCCAAGTCATCAAAGAAGATAGGACTTCGGCTCATTCAGAAAGCATGGGAACTATGGCACAAGAGGCCCAGGCCATCGGGACAGCTGGCTGAATAAACAGCTAAGCCTTTCAAACATTGAAGCGTGTGCTATCCCAAGGAGAGTAGTTTGAAGGGGATTAGAGTTTTAGACCTCAAGGCAAATAAATGTATTTTTTCCTGCCAAAGTTTGGATACTTCTTGAACAGCCCTGATTCAAAAATACGAAAGAGTTATACAAAGAAGGCGGACAGGACAAACATCTTTCGAATTTCAACACATTGGTGTCTTCTTTTGCTGGTATAAATTGACTAACCTGGGGACATGCACTTTTAATCTGACAGTGAATCGAACTGATGACCCTTTCTTACAGTGTCCATTGAATTCATGATCAGTTAACCAACAGCCTGGCCACCAACACCTTTGAAATTTTTGGACTAGGCAATATATATATCCTTCGGAGACTATATTCTTGTGAAATCGGTAAACTGTTTCTCTGTTGTTTGTTTGCCTAGTAGATAACATACACTGTAAATGACACCTATTTATTTCGTACAGGGTGACAAGAAACATTGCACATCATTTGTGCCAGACTTCGGAGGTGGTTGTTGGAAAGCTAATGCAACTGCAATTTAGCCTATACTTTGATTATCATGAGCAATTGCAACTAGGTAGGTTTTGTCAATCTTTTTTTCTTTTTGCACAGCGAAGCAGCAGGTGCTGTAACATGAAGGTTCAATAAGAATGGGTGCATCATATGATGTTCAGATCACAAAGACCTCAATCTGGATGCCTCCTAGCTGATCCACCCCAGTGCCTTGAGTGCATTACAGTGATGCCTAGAGCTTGAGTATTGTTGCCTGCAACATGATGAACCTACAAACATCTGTTCTTGCATGTTATTTTGCCTTTAGATTGGGGAGAAAACTGCCGTCTGGTATACCTTTAGTGGCAATGAAAATGCCACAGCTAGCATTATTTGCCCCATGGCCGAGGTGAAAATGACCTTCGGCTATGCCTTTCTTGCCAGGCAAATGTCACATTGTTTTTTGCTCAATGGCCGAGGTGAAAACAAAGCCAGGCTAATGCCGCGTCGGTATTTGCTCCATGGCCAGGCTGAAAACAACCCTCGGATATACTTTTGTGGCCTAGCAGATGCCGGCCCTCGTTCTTTGCTCAATAGCCGAGATGAAATCAAGGCCTCGGTGGCCTAACAAATGCAGGCCCTCGGTCTTTGCTTAATGGCCGAGGTGAAATCAAGGCCTCGGTGGCCTAGCAAATGCCGGCCCTTGTTTTTTGCCCAATGGCCGAGGTGAAAACGAGACCTCGGTTATACATCTGTGGCCAGGCTAATGCCGCGTCGGTATTTGCTCCATGGCCAGGCTGAAAACGACCCTCGGATATACGTTTGTGGCCTAGCAGATGCCGGCCCTCGTTCTTTGCTCAATGGCCAAGGTGAAAACAAGGCCTCGGTGGCCTAGCAAATCCCGGCCCTCGGTCTTTGCTTAATGGCCGAGGTGAAATCAAGGCCTCGGTGGCCTAGCAAATGCCGGTCCTTGTTTTTTGCCCAATGGCCAAGGTGAAAACAAGACCTCGGTGGCCTGGCAAATGCCGGCCCTCGTTTTTTTGCCCTGTGGCCGAGGTGAAAACAAGGCCTTGGCAACTGGGCAAATGCCGGGCTAGGCCCTTCCTTGGTGGCCAACATGTAAAAAAATACCTTGGATGGCCGGGAGTTTGCCGAGCACTGCCCTTTGCCAATGGCCGAGCTGAATTCGAGGCATCGGTGGCCTGGCTTTTGCCGACCATGGTTTTTGGTTGTCCACCGAGGATTTGCCGGTGGCCGACCAAATTGATCGTTGGCCTAGCAATGGCCGAGGCATGGCCGATGATTTTAGAAAATTCTGTGCTACTTGGGACCTGTTCTTTGGATTATTTCGTTTGCACTTCTTGTTGTAGTTTCGTTATACGTGCCATTAAGGTGTACCTTTTGAATACACATCGCTGACAACAATGTTATTTTACATTTATTCATGTTTTTTTTAATGAGATTAAGATACAAGACACTTTTTTCTCCTGCATGAAACCAATTGCTATTCACCATATGTACTTTGAGATTACTGGACTGTTTTTTAGACATTTAAGTAATTCATCCGGTGCATTCTGCTTCTTAAAAACTTCATACGATGGCCCTAACAATTGGTATCGTAGCGCCAGCACTTTCTTTTATCAAAGGTGTGCAAATGGAGCGCCTTGCAACGAAAGCTTCTGGTAACCTCAAAATCGCATTTGTCGTGGGACGAGAAGTACCAACTTGTTAGCTTTAATGTGCTATCAATAGGCCGATGTCCCTAAACGTTCTATGCATGTGTGACGCCGCCGCAACTGCAGTTCACACGAGACAGGCGACAGAGCACGGCCTGGCTCGTACCTTCTCGTGCTCGGCTCGCGAAGAGCTTCAGCGGGGTTATCCGGTGTGCAGAAGATGTACAATTCCCATGATCCATGACGGCAGCGGCGGCTTGACGAAGCTAACTGCTGAGATCGGTTTATTCCCGTTTGGAACTTCCAGCGATTCTTTACAGACACGACTTGAAAGTTGTCGGGTGCCTGGTTCGCCGTAAGCGCTGTTAAATTTTGAAGTCTCAACGTCGGGTGTCCCACAATTTTTTCTTTAAAAACAGCCCATCTGTAGGGCCTATGGCACGGGCCAGATAAAAACCCTGTACAAAATTTACTCTTCGCGCTAATTGCAAATATGTACAGCCATCGCTGTGCGAACGCACAAGGCACTAGTCACAAGCAAGTGTTTCGCAGTCGCTAGCGCTATTAAGTCATTCAGCCACCAACAATTGACTCCATCGCTATCGGCTAGGTTTTCACGGAGGTGGCAACTGTCATTGAGCCGATAACGACCATAGAGTTCAACTCAACTAGCCTACCTCAGTTAACTGATGAGGGTTTCCCCCAATAGAGCAAACGAAGTCCGTGCCCGCCGCTTTAATGTCGATGCCCAGTGCCACCGAAGCGGAAGATTAGATCACCCTTACTACTTTAACAAACTTGATTCAGCGTTATGAATTAATTCTTAGAGAAATGCAAATGCTGATGTTCGCTTGTGATTTTTGTGAATCTTGGAGCAGGAACCCCTCTGCCTTGTCCAAATAGTCTTCTGTATTCTCAAGCTGAGTCCTCCACGTATTACCTTTGTAAATACCGCAAAAAGGTTTATTGCAGATGTGGGTTCTGTGTTCAATGTAATACCAAACGTAAAACACGTTTACTACAAGGACGAATTTATAAATGAAAAGTTTATATTACGATTTTTTTAAACTTTCCTTGCATTTACTTATAACTTGAACGCTTCTCAAGTTCCCTTGATATGAAACCATCCTCATTCCAGGGATGTTAAAATATTAAAGTGAATAAGGTGGCCTCCGGGGGAAACATTTTTGTATGCATATATAAATAAAGGTGCAATGCAGGTGTCAAAAATAAGCAACCTAAGGACAAGAGTTTCCAAAGAACTTTAGCTATTTCCACGTAGTTCAAAGCGGTTCAACCGTTTTTTCTTCCTTTAATTTACGTCACGTTTCTAGCGATCTAAAGTGAGCCTTCTGAAAATATGGATAGTGTAGGAAATACGAAGCACACCGGGAAGCTTTTTTTTTTCTTTGTTAAAAAAGTGTTTGCTGCATCAAATAAAAACCAACAAATTGCCGGGCCGGCGAAATGGCAACGCCTGGCGATGCACTCAAGTACAAACCACGCTAGCGAGATTTCCTATGAGTGTGTTCGGAACAGCATTTTCTTTTCATTTCGCTATGTTAATTTTTTTTGCTCACGCTTGTCAGTGAGACATGACATTGTGAATCTCCAACGGCAGCTTTTTGTCCTGGCTTCCTTCTTTTTGTGCAACTAACGCGACATCCACCTAAACGCGCCGACCAAACTGCCGAAATGTGACTCCAGTCTCGCTCGACAACCTTTTCCAAATACGCTTTCCGGCGAGTATCATTTTATCAGTGCGGGAGAGGTCAAGCAGACCGTCTGATCCCGAAGCGAAACTACAAAAACGCCGCTAATCTTCCACTTAAATTTTTAAATCAATAATTTCTTAAATACCTCTGCGCAATTTGTTTAGCGTGCATGCTTCGGTTTGAAACAAACAATGTTGGCGGCATGCATCTGTTACGTGAAATTAGAAATAAAGTGAAATTAGAAATAAAGAAAGAAATGTGCCCAACAGGAATATGTTGACTTCTGAGCTGCAAATGCCGTTACCAGGCCACTCACTATGTTTACATTCACATAATGTTTATAAGAAATTCTATCACGAGCACCTTCATTACCTGACGGGTCTCCAAATATGTGGTCGGGTGTGCAAACCACTGCTCCATATGACCTTGGTTTTTCGGCTTTGCGTACGAATTTGTAATGTACAGAAAGGCAACATAACTTATAAGAGGAGTACTGGAAATAAACGCTGCCAAGAGTGACGTGGTACGTAGCTTGCTAGCACGCGGCACTTGATCGTTGTTCTCCTGAATTCTGAAGCACAGCGAGCACACACCGCAGCTCTCTCTCCGGCTTCACAGCTCACGGAAGGTTCACCACCCAAAATCACAACTCCGTGACGAGTGCCACATTAGCTCTCGCCCCTGCATTTTGAAGAAATATCTACGACCAACTTCAGTGTAATGACATCGAACAGCATAACACATGGCTTCAGTGTAACGTGTCATATTTGGCACTTCGGGGCAAGTCGTTACGCTCAGGTTGTGTAAGGCTGCTTTACGAAACGCCTTATCGTTTTCGGTAAGCCGTGTTCCGCCAAGTTGATAAACATCTTCCTCCACTCCATCCGTGTGTTTGCATGCGGACGAGTGGTTGTTAGCGACGTGTTCGCTGTTCGTGAAGTGCAGAAGTATGGCGAGCGACTGCGCTCTCGACAGTCTGTAGGTGCGACTGCGAACGCATTTGGGTGGTACGAACCCACGCTCAGAACGCTTCGTTTCTTAGTGCTGTAGTCTTAGTGCTTACCTTTCCAAATGCTAGAATCAAAATACGCGTACCTGTGACCAAGGTGTGAAGCTTCGCACCTTTCATTCCTTGTTTTATTTGTACAAAACATAATGCGTATTCCCCAGAACAACCTCGAGGACCCTAAAGATTTAATTTTTCTTCCACCATTTCGCCTGGAAATGTTCGCAACGAAAGCTGATCTGTTTAAATGGGCGTATTGAAAACGTGCCTACTGCCTATGTTTCCGAGCAACCAGCATCCTCAACAACCTGCTCCAGATTTCAGACTGCCTCAGGAACTCCCACAATAGAAATTGTTTGAATGATAGCTACTTAGACATCAAAGGTTACCAATTCAATGAAAATCGCTGGCTTGGGGTTAACTAGCATATGGATTTGGAAACAGAACGATGAATTCAAGCAAGCACATTGTAACGATATATGAATACGGTATCATACTTTCACTCATGATACTTTAAAATAATATTAGTAAATATGTTCAGCGAGGAAGCACTTGATGCAGTTTAAGGACGTGAAATGCCACATGTAGAGCTGCAGCAGAAAATTCTCTCGATTCTCCCATAGCAGATGAAACGCTTCCTTCAGCCTTTCCGCTTGAGCGCCGCGCGAAGTGACACACGGAGTGGAGGCGGTGTCATATGAGATAATCCGGGTGTTCGGTTGGTCCGAGCCGAATATAGCATCGGCTGCGTTCCGGCTTAAGCTGAAAAAAGTATAGGCACTTAAAGTTTATTTTTTTATTCATTTTATTCTAAAGTGTCTTTGAATACTGTGGGCAAACTGAAGAAAATGTGAATCAAGCTCGTTTTCCATTGTAACAAAAAGGATCGTTGCGAGTGGTTCTGTAATAATAGCTGTGGGTTGATTTCACCGCTTGTTTGGATATTATTTTTTCCTGTCGCCGCTGCACCCTCTGGTAGCTGATACCACGGTTTGGGGACTTTGTAGTAGAATACACGCAAAGGGAACATACGAGAGTGTGTTTGTAAAACCATTTTCGCCGCCCACACTGCTTGCAAAGCGGTACAAGATCCGAAACTCTGCGGACGAAACTAGCGCGCGCGTATACGTAAGCAACGTCATTATCGCGGATAGCAAATATATATTGTACGATGCAAGATAACGGGGAGCCCTGCTCAACTGGTGACGAACATTGCAAGACAGTTTAGTGCAGCTCCGGTAACGTTACCGTTTACTTAATTCTCCAACTGACTGTATTTATCAAAGTTTATGACTAAAAAGTTCATTGTTTGTTACTAGCATACTTTGTTTTAGAAGATGATTTTATTAAGAATGGGAGGTGTTGTTTCAGGTTTGTGGACTCTATCGTCGTCCAGCCGCCGGCCGTGGTGATTAATGATTGACAGGACGATAGTGCTCATTCGGGGAAAATTAACATCTCGATATTAAAAAAAAATTTCAACCCCAGTGTTAAGGGACACTCTCACCACTTTAATTCCCTTTAGCCCTTCAGCCTATCAATCCCCTCATCCCATTAAACCCTTGAATTCTTCAAACCCCTTCAGCCTTTCAAACCCCTTTAGCCCTTGAAATCCTTTCAGTCCTTCAAACCCTGCAGCCTCTCAGACCCTCTCAGCCCTTTAACCCTTTAGACGGCCAAATGTTTGTGAACCATAGGTCAAAGACAGTTCAAAACGTTATTGGAAGACTAATTCAAATATTGAGTCTCACAATGCATATAGTAACTCAAGAAGGTGATGAGAGCCAACATGAACTCAAACCCGGCCGCATGCAGCTGTAAACAAAAACTGTCAAACATGATAAGGACTACTGAGTTTCTTGTCACAAAAAAGATACTTTGTGGTACTCACAATGCCGCTGCGTAAATTCCTAATATGCACGGTAGCGCAACGCATACATTCAATCAGCTGCACCGCGCGCACACGCCCAAGCTCTCGGTAGCACGTTTAGTGAAAACCACTAACATACAGCCTACGTCTGCCGACTTTGAGAAGTCTTTAGCACGGTCAAGATATCGTCTCCGGTGCCATCGTGCTGGCGTCTCCGCCGTCTTTTTGCTCGCTGGATAAATTTCTAAAGCCGAGCGGACGAAGAGGCCCAAAGAAGGACACAGACACCTCCTTGATCCACACACTCACCTGCTCTAGATGGAAGGCCTTTACATAAGGCTGGAAGCCGACACTGAGTTTCCGCTCGTAGCGGCCGCCCCATAAAAAGTGGTCAAGCGACTTCCCTGACGCATATATACTGAAGGGTCACGTGATTTCTCCCAAAGACCCGATAAAACAATTTTAATAGATGCCGTGCTTTAACGGAAAAGAATGGGAGATGGCTCACACGCCTCTAAAAGCTATTACGCGTCACGTACGTCCTTTAGGAGTTCTTGAAGGGTAGGCCAGGCCCTTAGAAAACTTCAAAAGACATATCAAACATCTAAAAATATCAACCATTCACGTAAATACAATAAACAAGTTGGGTGTGCCCCATAGATGTTTATTATAGAACTATTAACGTCTCGCAGTTGGGCACCAGCTGACGAAGTGCCAGGGCTGCCAATGCTCACTTCTCTTGTAGCCGTGTTTGGGGCGACGACCCCAACCCTATGGCGCGCGCTGCCGTCTTATGCGGCGCTTGACGGGCGGCGACGAGCTGGGAGCCCACATGGATTATTTTTTTCTCACATATGCTTTGTTTTTAGATGATAAACTTTCAGTTTAAAAATATAAATTGTGGTTTATCAGGGCTTACGTTGAAGGAACCAAGACATTAATGTAGGAGTCCCCACCCTCCGCCAAACATGCGCGTGATCCAAACATTCAAAAATCCTCCTAGTGCCTATACTTGAGGGAAACAACTTCAATTGTGTGGTTCCATAAGAAATGAATATCCTTGCGGACAGCTCAGTTCGGTCTGCGCTTTGTATCAAGACACAACAAAGCTCTGGCTAAAGGTATTAATGCCGCGCGCGCGGCTGACCACGGAGGCAGCGCGCGCGTGGCCTAACGGTTATCGTGCCTGCCTCCCACGCGAAAGGCTAGGGTTCGATCGCTGGAAGCGAAGCATCTTTTGTTATTCCTGCAATATAGTTTTCTGGTAAATTCGAGAATCCTGTTGGGCGTGTTCGAGGTCCGCATGTTCTACGCGTCGAACATTCTACGCTCATTATTCCAGAAGCTTACCCATGTACATAAGGGTCCGCGTGGCGAACCGGAGTCAGTCTCGCTTCAGCGTTCGACTCTGCTGTTACGCCGACTACGATGCCCGCGACGCTCTGTTAGTATCCTTTGTACCTTTTATTTTTGGCACAAGTTCGCCATATTAAACGTTTATTTTTTCCTCTTTATTTGTTGTTCTTTTGGTTACCACCCGTGACAATATCAATCCTTCAAATTAAGCTTAACTTTTATGTGTACAACTTCAAATCGAGTATTTTTCTCTTTCTTTTTAGCGGTTTTGAATAAACAGGTTCGGTGGTGTCTTTTTAAGTCGATCGGTTTTTGCCGATCACACGGGACCTTACTTATATCTCGAATCTAGAACATTGATACTTGTAGGCACTCACTGGTCTTACCTTGCTTTGGGTATTAGCGACGTTACTGTTTTTTGTTTTCTTTTTTAATATTGCGTACTTTAAGGATGGTCATCATAAGTGGAAATCTGACCTGGTCTGCGAGGTTCAATTTGCGAGAACAAGAAAACTTACAGAGGACCCCGCCGTTTACCGTGCTCCCGATGGCACGAGCTGCACACGCGAAGGCAAAAAGGTGGGATAAAGCAGTTCAAACGCTGGTTGAATTTTCCAATAATTCACTGATGTTTCCCCGAATTTTCCACGCCTGTTTGATATCCGCGTGTGAAATTGTGAGCCAAAATATTTTCAGATAAAGCTGTTTTGGGACTTCTCTGAGATCGTCGTCTGCCTCAATTCGAGCTGGTGACGTTCTACTGTCAGCGCTTTGAAAATTTCTATATTTTGTTGGTGCTGTTGGTTTCTCTAGTTAGTGGCGCACACGGCTAGGGAGCGCCGGTTGAGAAGAAGAATCTCGTCAGGCGTTCGGCACATGCATGACGTTTCCCTAACTTTAGCTCGCAGCACAAAGGCGGGACGGAGGAAATATTTAGGGGAATTCACACGCGGGAGAGATGCCGGGGATTCCTCCACGGCACGCCCATCCCGCGACAAAAATATCAGGCTCTGCGATCTGAAAAAGTTTCGCGCTTTCGTCTCGTGATGGGCGCGCGCCAGGGAGAAACCACCTAAAGCCCATTTGTGTTTTGAAAGTAGCGCAAGGTCCGCCGATGCAAGAGGCATGTGCAACGAGCAGCTCTTGGGAAGATCATGGCGGCACAGCAGAGCACTGTTACATCATTAAGCTAGATTTTGCACTCCATCTTTTTTTCAGACGTGCCGCACGGCACGCTTCTCAAGCATTTCCATAACAATGAATGGCGCCACTTTTTCAGGATAGAGGGGCTTTAAGGGCACAATCGACGCCGTACGTGACTACGTCACAACATGGCGTCTGGGGCCAAACAAACCGTTGCGAGGGACGTTGCTATGGATTAATGCTTGGAGACTCCACATGAGGCTGGATTTTTGTTTACAAGTAAGTAAATAATTTTTTGCAAGCGACGTAACGTCTTGATAACTAATTATGAAGATGTTCTTGTCGTCTCAGTGTTGTATTGCAACGATAAGGCTATTTTTGAAGTATTACACTCTGCCTTTCTTAGGTAGGAAACGACACGATAAATTTGCTGGCCTCTGTTGCAGCGGGCGTCTTCATTGAATTGCGTTGGTAAACGAGCAACGAAAACAAGTGCATTGCCATGGCCGTAGAGGCCTCCGCCATGTGCGTTCGTTTTCTGTGAAGAACCCAGCTTAGTTCAGACGGGTGAAAATACCGTAAAATCAAACCACGCCATGCAGATCAGTTACGACGACGACCTCAAGTGCATTACCGGCGTAGTGCTGGCCAGCACGAGAAACAAATCGTGCGCCGTCGTCGAACTCGTTTGTTATTATTATTATTCTCGAGGTTGTCGGGTTATTAAAGAATTAAAGTATATCGCGATTTCGCTCTATTTTGCTTTTTTCCCTCTTAGTATACATGAAATTCCGTGAATGTGCTCTTTTAGTGAAGATATCTATCGAACCCGCGAAGCGAGTACAATCTGTAATAAACTCATTTTATGTGTGTGTGTGTGTGCGTTTTTATCCAGTTCTTTCGCGCTCTGGGGTCTTGCGGAAATTTCGAGAATAGGCAAGAATCTTTCTCCACGCGATGGTTACAACCAGGTATAAAGCACCCTCCCATAGCGCGAGTCCGCAAACAAAATTTGGGATCTCAACCGATCGCCTGAAGTGCTTTTCTCACGGGTGTAATGCACTTTTAGCGAACGATCATCTCGATCGACGCCCGAACTTTCGATAAACCACACTTTGTTTCGCGCCCCACTATGAATTCTTATAAAATTCTGAAATTCATTATATTTCAAACAAATACAATATCATAATATCATCTTTAATCACACGATTCAGACGCCTGCTCCGGCTTGGCCGGCGGGTGTGTGGCAGACGGCTTGTCCCTCGACGACCTGCATGAAGCTGCCCGACTGATCCGGCCCTTCCACTGTGCTGGGCCTGACCTGCTCGCCCCTACTTTCATCAAGTCCCTATTCCCTTACCTATCTTTCTCCTTGCTCTCACTTTTCCAATCCTTTCTCGACCACTCCTACGTGCCCTCCGCGTGGAAGAAGGCCCTTGTGACACCAGTTCACAAGGGTAAAGGGAAACCTCTCAACGACCCTTCCAGCTACAGGCCCATCTCTATTACTTCTATCCTCTGCCGCACTTTCGAACGCACCATCAACCAGCACCTTCTTCGCTTTCTGGACAACAACGGCCTTCTTTCTGCCTCCCAGCATGGTTTTAGGCCCAACCGAAGCTGTGAGTCAGCTCTCGCTACTATTGTTCACCACATAAGCAATAACCTGGATAACCGTTCCCCAACTGATATCATTCAACTAGACCTGTGCAACGCCTTTGATTCCCTCGACCACTCTATCCTCCTCCAGAAAATTGCACAATCCGGTATTCGTGGCCCCCTGCTGCTCTGGCTGAGCCGCTTTCTTATCGGTCGCTCCCACCGTGTATTGTTCCATGGGAAGGCCTCCGATGAGTTCGCTGTCACCTCAGGGGTACCCCAAGGCTCAGTACTGGGGCCCACATTATTCCTCTTGTATGTGAACGACATGCCTTCATCGCAAGAGTGTCTGCTGGTGCAATATGCAGACGACACCACCATTCTGGCCCCAGCAGACGTACCCTCCTCCACGCCGGGTGTCCAGAGTCTCCTGGACCAGATTGACTGCTGGGCAAGAACGAACTGCCTCTCAATTAGCTTCCACAAAAGTGCTGCAATGCGAGTCTCCAACAGCCGTTCCACCGTTCCTCCTGCATACTACTTGTCAGGCTCTCCCATTCCTAGTGCTCAGTCTCTCCCAATCCTTGGGGTTGTGTTCAGTTCAACTCTGGACTTCTCACCTCAGATTGCAGACACTGTGTCCAGGGCCCGGCGGACTCTTGGCTTTGTCACACGTGTCTCAAGGAACTGGGGACATGAAACTTTCCGCGCTCTCTACACTGCCTTAGTCCTGCCTCGTCTGGAATACTGCTGCTCCGTGTGGGGACCCTTCCAGGCTCACCTCATCGACAGGCTGGAGGGCGTGCAGCGCCGGGCTACTCGAACACTTCATACTCGGATGTTGGGCCGGCAAGTTCCTGTGCCGCCATATGAAGCTCGCCTTAGGGCCCTTGGGTGGCAAAGCCTCTGCCACCGCCGGACAGTGGCTCGGGTTGGGCTCCTTTGTAGGTTGCTCGACGGGTCCATGAGTGATACCCACCTCCACTCATGCATCAGGATCGGGAAGCGATCCGGGCAGCCAGAACTCCTGCACGCCCGAACAGTGCGCCACTCGCACTCCGTACTCCCCGCCGCCCTCAGAGACTTTCTTGCGGCCCCCCTGTCGATTCGATCTCCACTCCCCAACAACCGTGACGAGTCCGCTGCCTTGCGCCGTGCATTTTCGCGGTCAAAGCACCTAAACTGATTCTTAGCCATGATCATTGTTCGGATTCATTTTGTTTTTATTCGTTCTCTGTTATTGTCGTTT
This sequence comes from Ixodes scapularis, assembly GCF_016920785.2. NCBI lineage: Eukaryota > Metazoa > Arthropoda > Arachnida > Ixodida > Ixodidae > Ixodes > Ixodes scapularis. The sequence continues at coordinate 308,695 of NW_024610026.1, read as the reverse complement.
GTTTTGTTATTTCATGCCCCGGGTGGTTGGCTGACAGGCACTCTAGTGTACGGGCTCCCGCCTTTCTGTCATCGCCTCGCAAGCCACCCGGGGTTACATTGCTCTTGCAAATAAAGATTATTATTATTATTATTATTATTACTTGCATTCGTCGTCTGCTGCAAGAATCTTGAGGACCGGAAGTTGCAGGCATACAGAAACATAGAGTTATTATAATGCACGCTAGAGGTTCAAGTCGCGCTAGTGTGCTGATGCAAATTGAAGCAGACAGCAACCAGTCGAAAATTGACTTCCGGTAATGCATTTCTATGGGAAAAAGTGAGTGCATTTTCTCCCTACGCTCGATCATAAGAGCAAATATTCCAAATAATTCGTGCGTACTAGGTAGTTTGGAACATTTCTTAGTCAGGCCAACGAAAGAATTGGTCAGTTACGGCGTTTTTCTTTCGAATTCATCGCATTAAAAACGGTGCTAAAACGGCTTCGCACGTGAATTTATGTGCACTGTCGGACACTGTTAGCGCGAACGCGGCGTCGGCGATTTCCAGCATGGGGGATATACATGCCAAACGAACGAAGGTCATCTGGAAAATCAAGAGCGGCGGCAAGAAATGCGCAGTAACACCGGATCAGTAACTCGCAGTGCATGTACGAACAAAATAAATTGAAGGCCACGTAATCTATTCCGATTTTAAATAAGTAAGTACCGCTTTATTCTTTCTGCCCTGAGCGAAGCTGCTTGTTCTACGTTCAAAATATCACCCGCGCGCTCGATATCTTTGAGAACAAGTGCGCGATAAAAGCTGCCTGGCAGAGAAAACAATACGAAGAGACACCTTTCATAGCCCACGGACTTTATTATCTACGTTTTGAAGATTTTAACCCCCCATGCACGACGGGATCATTTTCATATAGTGACAGGACTGGCATATTATCAAGATACAATCGTCACCGGAATGCTGGCGAGCCTTGAACCCACTCTATATTCGTTTCGATTGTAATTTTGCTTTGAATCGCTTGTTTTTACACACCTGCTGCGGAACACACGTTATGGACTAAAATCTAGCGAAGTTTAACATCGTTCACTGATGAAGAAAAATGCCCTAACTAAAGCGATTACACTTTCACAGTGTTAATCAAGGTACATACTACTCGGTACGACCCAAATAACCAAAGTGTTCCGTGTTATTTTCCGGCGAAGAGGAAAAACGCATGCGCGTTTTCCCATAGGAATGCACAGGAGCACCGCAAAAGTAGACTGGTTGCTGTCTGCTTCAATTTGCGTCACGGAAGTCGCATAGACACTAGCGCCAGTTGAACCTCTAGCGTACATTATAATAACTCTATGTACAGAAAGAAGCTATTACCGGCACACTGCTGTCGAAACAAATACGACATTCAAGCTTTCTATATCTATGATTTTTAGGAGTTTAAATTCTACTACTGATTTTTGAACGGTCTGGCTTTCACAGCGAAACCTAGCCACATGTATTTGTCCATAGCAACGACCCTAGCAACGGTTTGTCTGGACCGATGAAGTCACACTTATGAAGTCAATGACGGGAGTGCTCGAGACGGCTTGTGCCACCTCGCGCTCATCAAGTGCAGATTGTTACCGAGGTTTTCGGCGCAGAAATCACGGTGGCACAAAGACTGAAGTGCACTCGATGCATTGGGGTAATGGTGGCGTCGCCAAACTGGCCCATAAGATTGGTTTCTATGCTCTGAATGCCATATTTGAGCACACAGTTCACAACAGATGCTCAGAAAGAGCTTACATTTATAGGCTGGAAGACCGGCAATTTTGATGGTGAGGAAAGCACGTGTAAAAATAACTGTGGAAGCTTGCCACCAGACGCACTTAGAAGCCGTGGACTCACCTATGGCCCATACATAGCTTGTAAAAGTCACCACTGCCGGGTACTTACGGTTTTTACCTACATGTTTTTCGAACTACCATTTATGCAGTGCGAAACTAGCACGGTGAATCGATTGCTTGTGGCACGTAAGTACCGACATGGCCGCAAATGACGTTCCGTGCAAGCTGTGTATAAAGCCTGGTTCCCATGTTGCGATTCTCTTCTGCTAAATCGGTGAAGCGATGAACACAGATGCGAAATTTCGCGTTCTCTTTCATATTGATTCAGAACATATGCGATTTTCCGCACTTGCGAAGCACATAGTTGGAACCGTTGAATTCGTTTGAGGAAACTAATTTAGATATTTAAGAAAATTATAAAATTTTCAAATTTATTTATTACCTTCTTGTAAAACGTACGCGCTATACTTACATTTAGGGCCGATTCAGACGTTTCTGTCGACCGCATTCGCAGCAACAAAAACGACGACAACAACGATTACGACTAATGCGACAAGGACACCGGGAGAACCGCAGCTCATGACTGCTTGAGCAAGCTAGTTTTTGCGTTGCTTGGCATGTCGCACAAAGCGATCAGCTGTCCCAGTGGCTGCGTCACGTAGACGATGCTCCACATTGAAAGAGTGCAAGTAGCAGCGCAGTTTGACTCTCATAAAGCATGATGGCCGCTACTCTAGATGACGACGAATTCAGACTGCTCTGTAAAAAAATGACAGCATCTCCACGTGGTGAGTGATGTTGATGGGGGCCACGGTGTAAGATACACTCTTTAGCTGAGGACACGGCGGGGCTGAACGCGCGGCGCGAGACATCAGATAGTATTCGTTCGACAGGCATCCGAAAGGCTGCATTATTGCTCGGCCACCGTGCCCGCGGCTGACAGGGTCGCCGACGGCCAAACGGCGAAACTGTGTGCGAGCGAAAAAAATTATCTCGTTGCCATGACGCCCCGGTACACCGTGGTCTCTCTGCACAAGCGACAACCTCGCTGGAGCTCTGCGCGTGTGGAGCATGAGGCGGCACGAGCCGTCTTTGCCGTGCCCACAGGTCGACGAGTCATCTTCCGGCGCCGCTTGAAACCATAGTGAGAGAGAGAAAGAGAGAGAGAAACCGTGCGTAGCGTCTCGAGAGAAAAGTGGTGCGTGCCAGGGATGGAAAACATGAAAACGCTGAACAGAGAGGTCTGTCTGACTCCTCATGACATGGCGACATCGGAAGATATTCCCCATCTGCTCAGAGTTGCCGGTATACAGTCCCTTCTGGTCATGTCCGGGCGACCACCCTTGTGTCTGAGATGCAAGGAGGTTGGTCACATACGCAGGCAGTGTCGCATCCCAACGTATGCGCGTTGCAAGAGATTCGGGCACGAAAGTGACGAGTGCTACTCCAGCTATACGGCCGTGCTACAGGGCTCTGGCACAGAACCAGATGCCAACCAAGAGTTAATGGATATCTCCGAAGTCGTAGACGCCACTGGAGAGGGTCTCCCAACTCAAGCCGGGTCTGCAGAGGCCGGACCTCCTATCTCCGATAAGAACGAAGATCCAGCTGTCAAGGAAGTCTCGGAAACACCACAAACCAGCTCGGAGACAGAAAATGAAGAAAAAGGCTCACAGGAAAGCAAGGACAAAAACACCCCGCGACCACGGAAGTTAACTCAGCAGCCTGCAGATCTTGCTGAAAAGCCGACGACGTCAGAAGGCAATGACGACCAACCGGACTCAATGGACGTGACTAGAAACAGTTCCAAGGACACTAACGGCACCAAACGAAAACAAGATGCACCACTTGACACCACCGCCGCGAGTAAGCCGAAACCTGCCTTGCACCCAAGCTGCTAGTGTTTAAACCCAAATCCATAGCCCCTCCTCTCTCCCTCCCCTCCTTCTCCATCTCTCCTTCCTTCTTTCTCTCCTCCTTCCCTTCTAGTTGATGGCCCTCGTTTTGCAAGACTAAATGTCAGAGGCTTTAATTCTAGAAAAAAAAAATATCAACTGTAACGCCTGCTTGAAGATAAGGAGGTTGACTTTCTGGCCGTACAGGAAACAAAGCTCTCAACAGATGATCAGGTAGAGCGTGCCCTGCAGCGTTTTCTGCGTGACTATGAAGTATGTGTCAGTCACGCTGCTGGTCAATCTGGGGGCTGTTTACTGTTTATTAAGAAGTCTTTCCAACTGTCTAAATTAATGGTCACCACAGACCTCTGTGGCCGCTTCATTATGTGCGACTTTCAGGTTTCTTACATAAGGCGGAGAGTTATATGTATTTACGCTCCGAATGAGGTTAATACCAGAATTGTGTTTTTTAGTAACCTGCTCCCATATGTAATTTCTGATAGAATGTTAGTTCTTTTAGGGGATTTTAATTGTGTTTGCGACGAAGCAGATAGAACTCCATTTAAACGGCGAATTGACAAAAGCGCACGTCTACTGCTGGACATAGTTGACGAAGGAAATCTTTTTGATGTTTTCCTTTCCAGCTGCAAGAAAACCACCTGCAATTTACACATTTTCAAAACTCCTCTCGCGCGAAGTTAGACAGAATCTACTGTTCTGTAGACATAATTAACATTTTAAATGGTTATGTGGTGGAACCAGTATTTTTCACAGACCAGTGCATGGTATTAGTAACTGTTGGGAAGAAACGAAGAAAAAAGAGTATAAATTGGAACCTATGGAAACTAAATGTGCAATTATTAAAAAATGAAGTCTTTGTAGCTAGTACGAAAGATCTAATCAAGCAAATAGGAGAAACAACCGAACAAATATTTGTTAAATGGGAGCTCCTTAAACAAGAACTAAAAGAGCTAGCGATTGAGAGAGGTAATATTAAATTTCAGAAGGCTGAGACAGAAGAATCATTGCTACGTAATTTGCGTGTTCTGGTAGAACTAGAATGCCAAAGTCCTGGGCAAGGTTTGGAAGATATAATTCAAACAAAAGCCGAGTTGGACAAATTTCATCACGAGCGTTATCAAGGTGCGGTTGTGCCCTCCCGTGCTGAAAAGTTTTGCTTAGGAGAACAGCCAACAAAAAGGGCAATGGAGGAGGAGAAATGGTATGCGATATCGAGAGATCCATGAAATAGAACAGAACAGCCTTATCTTACAGATAAAGAAACTATAGCACATGTCTTTTTTAAACACTACCAAAATATATTCGGCTATTGTCCTGCCTCGAAAGATAACGAATATCTAGATAAACTATTCTTTTTGTTGTCTCAATTAGAAAGAGAATGCAATTGGAGAAATAATTGGAGACCCCTTTCACCCTAGACGAAGTAGAAAAAACAGTGAATGCCCTTCCAAGAAGAAAAACGCCAGGGCCAGACGGCATCCCTGTAGAATTTTATCAACTACAAAAAGACACTTTATGTCCCATGCTGCTTGAGATTTTTCAAGAGGCTTACAAAACCAAGAGTCTTCGCCCCCCCCCCCCCCCCCCCCCCATTTTTGCGAACGCATTCCATATTTATTCCCAAAACGGAGAACAAACACAAACTATTACAAGTGACCGGCTCTCGTCCCATAACGTTATGTAGTGTGGATTATAAGATTTTTGCTAAACTCCTGACGAATAGATTACAAAGTGTCATTTGCGATCTTGTTGGAGATCACCAGACTTGTGGGATTCGCGGACGGGCTATTCAAACAAATGTACACATTGCGAGAAGTGTGTTAAAGTGTGTGGCCAACAGTAGTGATCAGATTGCAATGGTCCAAGTTGATCTGGCGAAAGCTTTCGACCGTGTCAGTCATCATGTTCTTTTCAAAATTTTGTCTCATATTGGTGTTGGGGATATTCTACTTCAAAGTGTACAAATGTCTTACAGTAACTGTTCCACACGCCTAGTCATAAATAACGAAGTCACAGCAAGTATCCCAGTCCGTTCCTCAGTTCGACAGGGCTGTCCTTTATCGCCTTTACTTTTCACTTTATATCTTGAACCCTTATGCCAAAGTATACTGAGAAGTGAGAAACTTCAAGGCTTCATCCTGTGCAACACCGAAGTCAAAGTACCGGCGTATGCAGATGATGTCGCTTACTTCTGCAAAAACAAAAACAGTGTGCCCCATGCTATGGAACTCACACACAGGTTTTGCGACGCCACTGGAGCCTCAGTGAACCTAGAAAAGTGCCGAGGTTTCTGGCCTGGAGCTTGGGCCACGATGCCAGAACAATACATGACATCCAGTGGAGTTGCACTCCGTGTGACTACCTAGGTGTGCCCTTGAGGCACTTCCAGAATAGCAAGTCCTACTGGTCCGGAATTGCGACTGGCTTGGAGAAACGAGCCAAAAACTGGTCCCACAAAAATTTGCCCATTTTTGCACGTTCGACAGTCAGCAACATTCTTTTAGCGGCGAAGTTGTGGTATGTCCTGCAAGTATTGCACTGTGCAAGGATAAATATACAAAAGTTGCACAGGGTGTTTAGTGTTCTTGTCTCGAAGTCCTCCTGGGAACCCATGCGTCGTGACAACTTGTTTCGACGTGTATCAGACGGGGGACTAGGCCTTCCTCATTTGTTTATTCGCCAATTGGTTTCGCAATTTCTTTTCTGACGAGACCAGGAACATCCTTTTCTTCGAGATGTCATTCAGAACAAGCTGGGATGCTTTCTTGCAGACTCTATTGCATCCTCCAGAGGATATCAAACATGTGCTTTGGTAGGATACCTAAAGGAAGTAGTTGATGTTTATCACTTTGTCAGTAAGATTTTCAAGAGACTATCTGACGTCTGTAACACGTAAGAAGTTGACAAGATATCTTGTACGTGTCCCCTTTCCAATGCCAGTTTATCGCACTATGTTCAGCGATGGTCCTGACCAAGATGTACTACGCCGGGTGAAAAAAATGTGCATCTCCCGGCGACAAAAACTTTCGTTTTTAAACTGCACTGTTCGGTATTACCTACCAAGGTATGGCTGCAGGAAAAGGGCCTATATGTTCCGTGGTCAGTAAACTGCACATGATGTAAAATGCCCGAAACAGTCGAACGCGTATTTATTCACTGCTGGGATGCGGTTTTCTTTTGGGACGTTTTGCAGCGCACACTAAAAAAAGACATTGATATTACAACTTACACGATTCGTTTTCTTCCTGTGCCGACTAATGATACTTTTCCTTTTAATCTGGTGATGCTTGTAGCGTTATACAGCATGTGGAAATCACGTCTTGACATTAGAAATGAGAATTTGTACCCAAAGACTGTACGCTTACATTTCATTGACCTTGTAACCCGTACCAAAAGTGTATATGACATTCAAGAAGTAGTTCCGGAATGGTTACCTTTGTTTAGTAGTCTCATAGATATCAAAGAATTTTGACTCAACAGATGACATTGAATCATGCCCGTAACTGTGAACAAGTGGTTTATGTTTATCTTTCCATGCAATAAAGAAAAAAAACAAGGATTGGTGGCCGAGTGGGCTGAAGCGCACACGCAGCTTGACGCGCGCGGAGCGAAAGCTCGCGCTGCAGAACCCAGGGATCCTGGGTGCGAGCCCCACCCCTGCCCGTTTCGATCTGGATGAGCATCGTACCGTCGTGCGGTCGTGTATCACTACTGCGTGAGCACGTTAAAGACCCCAGGTTAGCAGTCGTACTGCACTGGCGAAAATTGCTCATCTACAGTGTAAACCAGTGTCGCCCCTACTGGCAGACCAACCTTACGCTGTATAAATCACTAAAACGTCCAATTTGACTTTTTGGAATTATCCAGAATTCTAGATCAGGTGGTGTTGCAATTATTGCAATTATTGTGGGAGGGGGGGGGGCGCTTGTCGGTAGAGGGTGGCTTTAGGTCTATATGCATTGGTCAAGGAATTCTGGGGGGTGTCGCGCCCAACCAGGGAGGTAGTTAGAGGGTGCTGGAAGGGGCTGGCCTTAGGTTTATATACATTGCTTAAGAAATTCTGAAAAAGGGGTGGGGGTGTATAAATCACTGGCAGGACACTCGTCCTGTGTAACTGCTGCGCTCCCACGGGTTTATATGCGCAGCCAAAATATCTAAATGAGCCTTGCTGAAGGCTGTAGTGTCAAAAATGGTTTCTCGAAAAGTTTACACAACAAAGAGCCATTGATCTATAATCATAAGGACGAACTTGGGGAGGGGGGCTGCAGACCTGAGGATGTTGAGGGCCTCAATGATATTACTGCGTCACCTTCTAAAAACGGGGTCACATATTACGCATCCTACGAATACAGTTTGCAGACAAATGTTAATTCGAGGCACGGCAAGATCCCTGCTTTGTATGTCGAACGGCAACGAATGAAAGGAGCAGACTGGCACGCGGCCTATGAAACAGGGATGCGTCAGTGAGTCGCGTTCGATCGATGTCTGCAGACTGTTTTTTTTTCTTGTCTTTTGTATAAGCAGTTTGACACCGGCCTAACTTGGGCGTGATATGATAGCTTACTAAAGTAAGTTATGAGTGTCTGGAGCTGAACTGTTTGGTTAAAAATGACTCTCAATGTTTCCAGCTGAACGTAGAATAAACGTAGCAAGGGAGAAGAAAGAAACAGACACAGGCTTTTCAGGTTTAGTTAGAAAAGTATTCGCAATTGTTATGCTTCAACAATTAATTCTCATATTTGAGAATGTATTAATTACCAGCATTATAACCGGTAAATTAAGATTATATGAACTGCTTTTAAATAACAACGTAAAATCATGTGTGAATTTAGTGCTATACTTCTAGCTCCCATCAAGAATCAGAGACTGGAAGGAAATCGCCGAGTTCTTTGATATAGAATAGAGGTTTCCTCAATGTGTGGGGGCCGTTGACGGAAAACATGTACATATCGAGGCCCCTGCCGATTTTGGAAGCCCGTACTATAAATACAAGGTGCTGTATATGGGTCTACACATTTACTTTAATGTATATTATGTTTTACAAGCGCGCCTGAAGTGACGTAACACTCGGCTTTTCAGGATAACCTGCTCTATAGTGCACAAGGGCGTCGTGGACATCAAGTTGAGGTTTGGGACCATAGACGCTGGAGCGTATGGCCTCCAAAGTGATGGTGGCGTCTTCAAGGCATCTATGATAGGACAGTGCCTCAGTCAAGGTGCCTTGAATTCGCCAACACCAAATCTGCTGCCATCTTTTCATGTTATCGCCGCGTACGTCTTCGTTGGAGTCGAGGCATTTCAACTGAGGCCGAAATTTCTGAGGGCCTATTCTGGCAGATACCTTTGCGATGATCTAAGAATATTCAACAATCGATAGTATATAGATCGAGGTAACCTTTCGAATTGTTGCACTTGCATTAGAGTAACAAAAAAAACACAGTGTTGTCTTTGCCCCATTACCCTGAGGTGCGTCGAGAACGCATTAGAAAGTTTGGCTGATAGATTTCGCATCATCCGCAGGCCAATCGAACTCCTCCCAGACCACGCCACTGGAGTCGTCCTCGCAGCTTGTGAACTGCACAGCTACCTAAAGGCGACAAGTTGCACATGCCAGATACCTACGCTGATTGAAGTTGATCACTTCGGCAACACCGTTGATGTCCAGTGGCGCAAGGAGGTCTCTCAACAGACAAACGCGTCGCTCAACCTGCCGAGGTTGAGATCGCGGCACGTCGACCAATCTTCCCGAAAACGCAACACAATGACCACCGCAGTGAGAGAGCTGTACTGCAGGGACTTTGTAAAGGAAGATGCACTGTCATGGCAAAGGGAGCGCGTTGGCCTGATATCCTAAGTAATGTCGGTGGTGTGGTGACAAATCACCAAGTTTTCAAGTTTTTGTGTGTGAGAATCGTCTGACAATCACGCATATTTTGTGAAGACCTTCCAGAGACGTGGGATATTCAAACGATGTTTAACGCACACCGGTGGACCTAAACTCGTCAAACAGAAAGTTGAACCAGAAAGTTCGTGAAGCCCGCCGATTGGATGCCGGCGAAAAATGCGCTAAGTCATCGCCGTGATAGGCAAATCGGTGCTCTTCATGAGCTTCGGCCCAAACTTATAAGTTAAATATGCCTATAGAAGGCGACAGTGTCTCATATAGGTAGCCATATTTGGGCAGGTCATGATTAGAGCAGGTCGTGCTGTAAACCCTCTAGGCGGCGTGGTTTGTGCCGCATTTCTCGAGATGGCCTAAAAGAGATGTATTAGCCCCTTCAAATATTACGCCCTGTTACGCTCAAACTCAAAATACTGCTAGATAGCGTGCCCAAAATACTACATAAAAATGGTGCCTATTCATTTTATAGAGCCTGTTGGGAGTCAATACTATATCAATTATAGACGTGTCATCTTGTTGGTGTTTCCTGTGCGTACTCCAGCTTCCGGCATTCTCAGGTTGACCGTAACAGTGAGAAATTTTTCAAGCGGTCTATTCAAAGTTACTCAAACGCTCAGTTGGGATACTCACCCCTGAAGGGGAACGACGACGAAGTGATCTGGTGGAAAGACGCTGATTGTTCTACTCCGGCTAATTCAGGCAAATATAAAAGATTACAAGCTCAAGCGGACGGGCGCTTTGCCGAGCAGCGGGCGCGTGCCCGCGCCTTAGGCACGGGGTTGGCTAGCTTGAAAGCCTGTATATACTGTACATAGCGCGTTTTCGGGTTTTGGTTTTGTTCTGGGCATGACACCACTGTTGTAAATAAAATTTTCTAAACACAAGACAGCCACCTAGATCAACACTTGACGGCTCTACGATGCTTGTGACTGGCCCGGGTCCAGATGCGGCTGAATGTGAAATGAACGACAACTAGGGGGGGCTATGTTGCACGTTTTGGACTCCTAGGAGAATAGGGAGAAGGAAGTGACGTAGGTGTGAATGAGCGTATCTTAGCAGCACCACGCAACGCGTCATCAGCGACTCCACCAATCAACATCCTAAGAGCGTTCTTCACGTCACTTCCTTCTCCTTAGTTTCCTGGGAGTCCAAAACGTGCAACATAGTGCCCCAGATAGAAGGTCTGACGGCCTTAGACGCCGCTTCATCCTGCGCAGAAATTTCTGGTAAGGTTGACGACTTACCGGAAGCCTTCCTATTTCCAAAGCGCCACAAGAGGCCAAGTTCCGCCATCAGCTCCGTATCATCTGGCGCGACCGTAATCACAACAGCACCGCTTCAGCCTACTCTCACCGCGATTCTGAAGCCCCCAGATCCCGACAAGTTGCTTGCGAAAATCAATCTCCTAAAGATCTCTGACAAACTCGAAATGACCGCACAAGATGGCGTCACTTTTTGTTAGGCCAAATCGAAGACTGAACCTTCTCGCAATTGATTGCAGAAACACAGAGTCAACGAAAGCTCTACTTAAACTTGAAAGCGTCGGAGGAATACCTGTGCAAGCCTACGCACCGCACTCCCGTGAAGCAGCCAAGAGAGTCATCTACGGAGTGCAGGAAGACATCAGTGACGTCCAGCTAGAACCTTCAGTTCGGGCTACAGCTCCCGTTCTCTGCCTTCGCCGTCTTGGAAAGTCAGAGGTTGTGAAACTAGTATTCAGCACTAATACACTACCTGCCTACGTCATCATCGGGTACACGAGGTACAACGTTGAACCCTTCATTGAAAAACCTCGACAGTGCCCGAACTGCAGTTTGTATGGTCATATCCGTGGCATCTGCTTGAAAGCAAGTCGCTGTAGTCGCTGCGGTGGAGCTCACGACAGGAGCAAGTGCCACACAAAAAACCCTAGATGTATAAACGGCGGAAAAATCACGAATCAAAATCTCGTCAGTGCCCCAAATTCAAACTTGAACAAAACGTATACAAGTCCAAGAACAACGCTGGAGTGGACTACAAGTCCGCAAGATCAGCCATACTCTCCTCAAACGAAAAACTGGATGCAAACCCACCTGACACAACTGAACGTAGGCATCATCAAAACCACGTTGCTCATAACTCAACAGAAGTGTCCAGCACATTCTCTGCTAAGGGTAAATACCAATCGAGAAAAGGTAACACAGAAATGACAGGTCGTACTACTTCAGATGACAAATCAAACACGTCTAACACACCAACATATAAGCCCAATGACGCTAAGGAGTGTCCAATCCTTCCCCATCGCGAGCCTCCGGATAATATTAATTCCAGAGACCAGACTAGAAGATCGCGAGAGAAGTGTCCGCCCTCGAGTCCCTCTCCCCCGAGCTTGGGACCACACTGAACACAGTGGCCACGTTTATTCGTAGCATTCTTCTCACTTGGCACTCTCCTATAGCAACAGCTTTAATTACACTTCTTGATTACATCCTTTCACTCATTCAGCTATGGTGTCAATAAATACACGTCAATTACACGCCTCCACCAACATTTTCACACAGTAGGCCCATGGAGTCCATTGAAAGATTACGTAGTCAAGCAGCTATCTTTCAGTGGAATGCAAGAGGTCTACATAATAGCTTATCAAATTTTCGCTAGTTTGTTTTGAACTATCGTTTTCCTGTTCTAGTAATATCAGAGTCACGAGTCGGCTCACACATAAGACTATCAGGTTATGAGCTCTTTTATTCCCAGAGAAGATTGGGTTTATGCAGGTTACTTCTTGGAATTAGGAAAGATCTCACCTTCTTTTTGCCTACTGTTTCACCGCACCAAACTAACGAATACATTGCTGCACGTGTCCGCAAAGGAGCGATCTCTTTCCCAATAATTGCGGCATACATTCCACTAGGTAAAGCATTCGACAAGCTTAGACTAGACGAATTAAGTAAAAAGACACCAAGCCCACATATTCTGACAGGCGACTTTAATGGTCATTATCCAATGTGGGGCGGTAAAAAGGCGAATACTCAAGGAAGAGCATTAGTTGATCTGGCCGACAAATATAATCTTACGGTTCTCAATGACGGAAGTCCCACGTATTTCAAGGGAGTGACGATGAGTAGCCCACTAGACATTTCACTGGCATCTGCCGATCTGGCCATTAAGACATCATGGTTTGCCGACATCGAAACCTGCGGAAGTGATCACGTCCCCACCTATATCACAATAAACAAAATTTACTGCACAAAACTGGGTACAAGTTTATCCTACACTAACTGGGAAAAATTCCAAGAAAAACTAGAAACAAAGTGTCATGAGATCGCTACTACTAAAGACCTTGCGCACGTCATTGCGTCCGCAAAATCAGAAGCTACAAGGTCGTACAAAATGGTGATTTCGCAGGCTGATGATAGCGAATATGAACGGCTTCGCGCTATTCGCCGTCTTGCAGAACGTAGAGCCCGAACAACAGGCAATTCTGAAGACTTGAGAGCATCACGGCGAGTGCAAAAGCACGTTCAACGGCGTTCAACGGCTCTCGAAGAAACGATGGAGAAGTAAGAGCGCAAGCCTAGATACCAGAAAGCCTTTGACACGCATTTGGCCAATGATGAAAAGCCTTCGTATTAAACCGCAGCAATTGCATCCCTTCCGATTCACTGCCTTGAGTCAAAAACTCACAGAAACCGCCGTGGCAGATGAGTACTGTGCAAAGATCATCTGTTACACGTCAAGCTCTAAATACAGTATCAGCATCACCGATCAAATAACACATGCTTGTAGGCTAATTAATATCCCTTTGCACGAAAAGAGGCATCGTCTTTGCACCATGCAAAATTAACTAATCTCCAGGGCCAGACGGAGTTACTTATTGTGCCTTAACTCATCTTGGTGAAAGAACACGATGTCTTTTACTGGACCTTTATAACACATCATAGGAATCTGGCACTATACCAAATGAATGGAAGGTAGCTCGTGCCCCGCCTATTTTCAAGCCTGGAAAGTCGCCTCTTGATATTAATTCCTATCGACCAATCGCACTATCAAGCTGCATTTGAAAGATAATGGACAAAATGGTGCTTACGCGGATCGAATGGGACCTTGAGAATAGGGGCCTATATCCACCCCAACTGTCGGGATTTCGCCGGGGAAAAAGCAGCCTAGACAATGCACTACGTTTGGTTTCTAGTGTCGAAGAGATGAAAATACAGAAAAAGAAAACAAGCGCTCTTTTTATTGACATCAAAGCGGCATTTGATACAGTGGAACACAATGCGATACTTCTTGACATGAAAAACATGGTATTTGAAGGACCTGTAGTCACGTGGATACCTAACTACATTAAGGGAAGAAAAATTTACATTTCAACACAAGACGGTGACACAGGACACCATGAAGTAAAACGAGGGGTGCCCCAAGGGGGTGTTCTTAGTCCAATTCTTTTTAATATATCGCTCATTGGTCTTCTCAAGCTTCTTCCAGACACAGTACATATATCTCTATATGCTGCTGACATTTGTCTTTGGGTATCGAGCAAGTCTTTATACATAAATCGGGCACAACTACAGAAAACGATTAACACTGTCATAAGATATCTCAAGTCTCGTGGGCAACATATACTTCCTCTAAAGCCAGCCGCCGTTGCCTTTACAAAAAAGGATTCCAGTAAATATCCCATATATGTGGAACGGACACCGATACCCTATGTTCCTGAATACACCTTTTTAGTTGTAACTGTTGACATATATCTCACAAGGGGCCCTCATATTAAACGACTCAAAAATAAATTAAACTCTTTCATTCAAATAATCCGAATGATAAGCGGAACAAGGTGGGGTTGTTTCGTCTCGGCAACGATGACCCCCTATAACTCTCTTTTTGTAGGACTCTTACGATACACCTTACCAGTTATGGACGGAGCCTCAAGGACAGTTATGAAAGATCTTGAAGGTGCCCAGGCACAAGTACTGTGCTCTTGTATGGGCCTGCCCAAATGCACATCTAAGAACGGCACACTCGCTGAGGCGAGGGCACTTTTACTTTCAGCCTTAAGAACTCAAGAAACAATCAGAACTCACCCTCGACATGTCACTCGCAATACGAATCACCCCCTTAAGGAAATTTTTGAATCTAAACCTTCCTCTAGCTTCTCCAAAATCATTACGCTCCTGGAAGACTACCTTCCCAACTTATTTGAGGCTGCACAGAATCCGACACTTCCGCCTTGGATGTATCCCCCATTAGAAATTATAGTGAACATTCCAGGTATAGGAAAGAAAGCAGAGACATCAATCGCCGTGATTACACAAATAGCCTTAGAATATATATATCGAACCTATTCACTATCTGTGCATATTTATACGGACGGGTCTACCAGATCTAACCTCCTCATCTATCGGTATATATATTCCATCAACCAAAACAACTATTAAAACAAAACTAAGTAATTTGACGTCCTCAACTGCTGCAGAGCTCGCGGCGATCAGAACAGCCATGCAGCATATTATTCTCCAAAATCCACACCAAGGGGTGATATTCTTCGACTCTAAGTCTGCTCTTCTAGCTCTTTCTTCACTTCGTAAACAAAGTCCAAACATACAACTTATTCACGCAATCCTGGAGGTCCATCAAAAAGCTTTGGTTAAGGGGCGCAATAGAGTTCTCGAGTGGGTGCCAGGTCATTGAGGGATTACTGGAAATATTTCATTTCATTTCATTTATTAATCCTTAAGGGTCCTCTGTCGAGGACATTACATAAGGAGGGGGCAACACAAGAAATTATACAAGAAATGAAAAAAACAACAACATAAAAATTACATAACAACGCACACTCATGCAACGTAGCTAAAATTGCATAAGAACGCACTCTCATGCAACGTAGCTAAAAAACTTAACTTGGTGTGGAAAAATACGACATGATGGAGCTTTTGAAAACCACAGGGTCAGTTATTGTAATGAGTGATTCTGGAAGACTGTTCCAGTCCACAATTGTTAGTGGGAGAAATGATTTGTTAAAGGCATTACTGGAACCCGATATACGTTGAAAATTGTAAGAGTTATTGAGCCGACGAGATGACCGTGCGGGAGTGCGCAGGAATGAGCTTCGAACAGTGGGATGGTAGTGGTAAAGTTTATGGAGTAAGCAAAGACGTGCAACCTTGCGGCGTACCTCCAGAGTTAGTAAATTTAGGCTCGTTTTCATGGCAGAGAGACTGTTTTTATAGTCATAGTTTGATAAAATGTAGCGGGTTGCTCGGTTTTGAATTGCTTCCAGTCGGGTGATTAAGTAATTTTGGTGCGGATTCCATATTGTAGATGCATATTCCAATTTTGGTCGAATGAAGGTTTCGTATGCAAGTTTCCTAAGCTTTGGAGGAGCAGCATTCAAGCAACGCCGGATGTAACCAAGGGTCCTTGCTGTGTCCGAAGAAATTGTGTTAATGTGATTAATCCATGTCATATCGGAAGTTAGTACGACACCGAGATATTTATACCTATCGACTTCTTCAATGATCTCTCTATTTGTGCTGACAACGCAGCCAGAGAAGCTTACAAAGAAACTGCTACTTTCCTCATTCCATTTTCAAGAACTGATTCCAAAACCGTCACTCAAACAATCGGCAGGGAAATAACATCGTCGTTATGAACAGACCCACACTACTACTACAAATACCTAAAACACATTGACCCCAAATTAGAATTTTGCCTGCCACGAAGCCTCTCAAGAGCTCAAGAGACAACACTTCATCGACTGCGTCTAAACGTCGCATATACGAAGAAATACTTCCATCTTATTGGCAAGAAAGAATCACCCATGTGCACTTCATGTTCTTCACCCGAAGACAGTGACCATCTATTGTATATATGTAAGAAATACGATTCTGAAAGAAAGACGCTAAAAATACAGCCAGGACTGGGACCAAATGAAAAACTTGAACTGCACCACCTTCTTGGGCCGTGGCCAATGTCTGGAGACGCACATAAGGCCACGAAAGCACTAATTAATTTTCTCTCTCATACTCGATTATTCAAGCTGCTATAGAAGTTAATGTATATATCGTAAGTACGTATTATTTTATATAATTTTTTTAACCTTTTTTTTCTCTCTCTCTTTTTTCTTTCCTTCCTTGCCCCCCCCCCCCCCCCACACACACACACACCCTACCCCCCTCTCCTTTACGAAGTAGCAAATCAGCTTTTAAGCAGGTTGACCTCTTCATGACTGTAAATAAATAACTATTCTCTCTCTCACCCCTGAAACCCGCACCGCTCGCGTCCACCGAGATCAAACTAAATTAGAGTTGCTGTATAGGCTCCCTACGGGAGCCAGAGTTGCGCGTTCATGCATGGCATGTGGATACAGCTCCTCACGTGACTGAATTCGGCAAATAGCAGCGCCGCGCGTTCGAGGCGCGCGGCGCGCTCAAAAGTCCGGGAACGTACGCCGTGGCGCGTGCAACGTCTACTTTGCTGCACGACACTTGATACGGCTCCTCACGTGATCGGATCTCGGCGAATAGCGGCGAGGGCCGCACGCGGCACGTGGAATCAAACGCGCAACTCTGGCTCCCGTAGGGAGCCTATAGACCATACCATTTAGCGCTCTCTGGGCGGCACCATTTTGTTCGACCGCAGCGCCCTCTCCACACATCCGGGAAGTTCAGCGGGTTCGGCGGGGTAAAACGAGAGAGAGGGCACGCGCCCGACTCCGCTAGCAGACGACAAACCGGGAGGTTGCGCTCTCCATCTTTGGGCTGTATCGGCGGGCTGTACAGAATATCGAACTCTCGCTCGTGGCTGCCATTGTGAAGTGGTTCGCGTTCTTAGAATAGTTGTGGCTACTCCAAAATCAGCCTATAGCTCTCTGTTGTTCTATTTTGCTAAATGATCAACTACCCGAAGGAAAAATCCATTAATGTAACCCTGTTTGGCAGTCAATGTTTTCTAGTGGACCGCTGACTGTGCCTGACTGTACGTCAAACATGTCTGATTGGCCAACAAGTTATTCTGATGGTTTCCTGGTGGCAGTCGGCCGCCACGAAATGCCATCAAGATGTCTTGGTGGCGATTCTGATTGTACATCGATTGGCTCTGACTGTACGTCAAAAAGCTTTGACGTGCAGACAGACGAACGGTCGAACGACGTAAAGTTCGTTCGGATACCACTATTTCGTCAAATCTATGAATACGAAAAATAATCTATGCACAAGAAAACGATTTCGGGACGTGAGCCCATAAAACTGCTGATGTAAGGGATATGACACGCAGCCGACCGACAACCTTGATTAGAAGCCCGTTGAAACGCCAAAAACGCCACTTCGCTGCGCCCATGGAGGCTTCGCCAAGCTATCATGAACGATCGCTCTCGACTCGTTTTGTTTGCCCGCTTGCTCCAACCTGTCGATCCTGCACGGGCTCTACAATGTCTTATGTTTTAGTAGAATTTCTACTCGATAAGACCCAGCCTGTTGTAAGTTCCGACGATGTAAGGGACTTTATCGCTGTAGTTGAAGACGACAAGGTGTACCAGGCCTACTGGGCCGGAGACGCGCGAACAAAGGGTCGTTCTACGGCGCGAAAGTACTCTACATGGCAGGTGAGTAGAACTGAAGTACGGCGAGTGATGTACGAGTGCTTTGCATAACATGCTGAAGTCTTAACTGCATTTGCAACCGAAGCATCTCGTATAAAACGAGTGGTGGAATCGAGTTTTTTAAGCAGTGGCGTAGCATAGGACGCCGTTCGAAACGGTCGCAAAAAAATGAGCTCCCGTGGACCGTCTCCAACGGCTTTCACCGGCCGTGGTTCATCTGCTGAAATGTCCCACGATACCTACCGAGTGCTTCTGCCGTCACTGCCTACAGGTACTGAAGTTTTGAACTCTGTATTCGCTCATTGTGACATTACCGGACGCCCGTACAAGATCGACGATTTTCGAGGAGAAATGGAACGCCAGGGCGTTCTAAACGACCTCACTGGGGCCGGCGCGTACCAGATGAACCATGTTTGGCTCTTCACCTTCAACTCCGTGACAGCGAAGCGAAAAATTCTGGAAGCCAAGGAACTTGTGCTGAAGGAAAAAAGGTGCCTGCTCATCGATCCCGATGAGTGCGAGGTACGAATACGGCTGCACTGGATACCTATTCACATAAGCGACGACACAGTGCGGAGGGCCCTAGAGGCATATGGAAAAATCAACGAAGTATTCCGCGACACATGGAGGGCGGAAGGCTTCCAGAATGTTCAGACGACGACAAGGCTGGTGAGAATGAACCTAAAGAAAGGCGTCACCAGAGAAAACCTCCCGCACCAGCTGCGTCTGTTCGGCAGCAACGTTCTCGTTCTTGTCCCCGGAAGAGCGCCTCTCTGCCTTCGATATAAGAGAACAGGCCACATCCGCAGAGAATGTCGCGTCCCTCGCTGTGACAAGCGCCATCGTTTTGGTCATGAGCAAGAGGATTGCATCCGGACGTACGCCACTGTAAAGCGACCGGCTCCCGAGGAAGGCAACTCTGAATTTTTCATCGATGAAGAAGAAGCTTAGAAAATCAAAGATGGCTCTGGGCACCCAACCACCACCCATACCCAAACACCTTAAGGGGCTGACAAACGAGGCGCATCGCAAGACGAAGACACCACCGCATCGATTCTCGAAGCTGACAAGACAGCTGCCTGCGTCGGAAACGGCACAGACATCGTCAAGGCCGCTCCAGGCTCCTCTAAAAGCCAGCGACAGAAGAGAGTCGACGGGAACGACCTCTCCTTAGACGATGCCACCGAAGTTGACTCGGAAATGGGCGACAGCTCGGATCCCTTCAAGCTACCGCTAGATCGCGTCGAGGAGGAAGACCCCGACCTTGAAGGGCCTGACTGGAGCAAGCCACAAGGAAGAAAGAAACGCAAGCCCCGAACTCCACCGGATGGCCAACGAGAGCAAACCTCGCAGTAGGTGGTTGTGTTCACGTAGAGAACAGTTACCGACAGTTCTTTACTTTATTTGAATATTTACTCGTGCTTGTCGCCACAGCTATGAATTATGTAAGTTTTGCGTGAATTTGTTGTAAATCGCTCTTTATTACAAACCTCCTCCTCCGCCCCAATAATGTTTGCCTCCAAATTTCCTACTTTTCTTTACTAACTGCTTAACGCTGGGTACACTCAATATTAGAGGTTTAAATTCTACTCGTAAACAGTATCAGCTATTACGTTTGCTTCACGAAGAGCAAGTAGACTTTTTAGCCATACAAGAAACAAAAATGTCGGAGGAAGAGCAAGTTCCGAAGGCTCTACAACCCTTTCTTACTTCGTACGAAGTATGTGTAACGCATGCAGTTGGCACGGCAAGAGGCTGTTTTTTGTTCCTTAAGAAATCTGTCCCCTTCTCTGATGTAAGTCTCATCACCGATGCTCATGGACGTTTTATAATATGTGACTTTGATTTGTTTGATACACAGTGGCGAATTATTTGTGTCTATGCCCCGTGTAAAGCCAGTGAGCGAACCTTGTTCCACGATATGTCACACTACATCAAATCAAATCGGACCACTGTATTACTCGGTGACTATAATTGTGTATGCGATGCAGGTGATAGATTTCCAATAACGCGTAATAACGATGTCAGTGCAAATCGTCTGAGTGAAATAATAGCAGAAAACAATATGGAAGATATTTTCCACATATCGAGGGGAACTAAAAAAATTCAATTTACGCACTTTCAAGAATCTTCGCACGCACGCCTTGATCGTGTTTATGTTTCTGCTGACATTGTACATTACATTATCTCTTATTGTGTAAAACCAGTGTTCTTTAGTGACCACTGCCTCATAAAGGTCGCAATTGGAGAAAACAAAATTCCCAAGGCAAAGTTTAATTGGCGGTTGTGGAAGCTGAACACCAGTCTACTTAAAGACAAAACATTTGTAGCTACAGTAGATGACCTGTTAAGGAAAATAACAGAGCAGAATGAGACATGTTCATTGGAACGATGGGAGCGGTTCAAAGAGCAAGTAAAAATGTCAGCAATCGAGAGATCGAGCACGCTGAAGTTCTACGCTCGCGCAGAAGAACGAAAACTGCAGAAGGATTTACGCACTTTGTGCGAAGCTGAATGTGAATGCCCTGGTTGGGGAGCAAAGGATATCGCGAATGTCAAATCGCGTCTCGAGAAATTCCAGAAAGAGCGATACGAGGGCGCTGTGATAAGCTCGAGGACACAGCGGTTTCTCTGTGGTGCGCAACCCACTAAACAGGCCTTGATAGCAGAAAGAAGGTATGCTTTGTCCAAAGAAATCCTCAAAATAGAGAGAAATGGTACCATAGCTACAGACAGAGCAAACATTGAGGATGCCTTTGTGGACCATTATCGACGACTTTTCGAGCTCACACAAGAACGACAAGAAGACAAAATTGACGAACTGCTGTCTTTTAAGCCGAGAATAGATGACGAAACAAAGGAATGGCTGGAGGGACCCATAAGCCTGGAGGAAGTCGAAAAGGCAATAGGCGACCTGCCCGGTGGTAAAACTCCAGGCCCAGACGAGATTTGTTCAAGGTTTTACAAGAAATTCAGAAAAGTACTCGCTCCCATTCTTCTCGCTGTCATAGAGGAATCTTATAAAAGAAAATCATTACCACTATCTTTTTTCTAGAACGCACACTGTGCTAGCTCCAAAATCAGAGGACGCCGACAAGCTACGACGCGTAGAAGGTTATCGACCAATAAGTCTATGTAATGTAGATTATAAGATATTAGTCAAAATACTCAATGGAAGGCTACAGCACGTAATTTGCGAATTGGTGGGTGACCACCAAACGTGTGGCATAAAGGGCAGGACGATCCAAACGAACGTTCATGTAGCCAGAAGCATTTTAGAATGTTGTACAGAAGAAAAAAATCAGATTGCCATGCTTCAGATTGATTTAGAAAAGGCATTTGACCGCGTACGCCATAAATTTCTTTGGGCCATTTTGCGGCACATCAACATTGGAGATGTTATTTATGAAGGCGTACGAATGGCATATAGTGGCTGTTCTACGCGACTAATTGTAAACCGTAGTGTAACTTGCAGCATCCCTGTAATGTCCTCAGAACGTCAGGGTTGCCCACTCTCGCCTTTATTATTTGCGCTTTATCTTGAGCCTCTCTGCTTGAGCGTTGCTAACAACAGAAACGTTCATGGATTCACGCTTAACTCCATAGAAGTCAAGGTATTGGCTTATGCTGATGATGTAGCAGTTTTTTGCAAAGACAAAAAAAGTGTAAGCAGCGTTATTGATTTAGTTAAACACTTTTGCGAAATTACCGGTGCGGCTGTAAATTTAGAAAAATGCGCAGGCTTTTGGCACGGTACATGGGCCACAAAGCCCTCAGAGTTTGAAGGGATCAAGTGGAGTTCAACACCTACGAAGTACCTCGGTGTACCACTCCAGCACATGCGCAATCCAAGTGTTTACTGGTCCGAAGCCACAGCTGATTTAAAAAAGCGGGTATCACGGTGGCCAAACCGCGACTTATCAATTTTTGCTAGAGCAACGGCCTGCAACATATTTCTTCTTGCTAGGCTCATGTATGTGTTTCAGGTGTTACATTGTGCTCAAAGTGTAATGAGGAAAGTTCATAGAATATGTGCCACATTTATCTGGAAATCGAACTGGGATCCAATGAGAAGAAATAACCTCCTCCGCCGTATTCCTTTAGGGGGATTAGGTTTATCGCATTTGTTTGTCCGGCAGGTCGTGTCGCGATTCATTTTCCTACGGGATACTGAACAGCCTTTCATGCGCGCGGTGTTTCAGACGAAACTGGCCGGGCACTTGCCTTCCTTCTTGGTCTCGAGTCATGGCGAGCAGCCAACAAGAATTGTTGGATTTCTAAAGGAGGACGTTGAAGCATACCGTTTTTTGGCCGTGCGCTCTTCCAGAGAATATTTGCCTTCCATAACTAGAAAATCTTTGTCCAACACCCTGTATGACACCCTTTTTCCGGAGCCTTTGTATCGTGCACTGTACAACCAGGAAACCGATCAGGATGTTCTTTGTCGCGTCAAGAGAATGGCAATCCAGCCAAGTGCCAAAAGCTTTTTTTTCAAACTTCATACCTCGACGCTCCCCGTGAAACTGTGGCTTCATGAGAAAGGTATTTTGTTCCTTGGACAACTAATTGCTTGCTGTGCAAGGCTCCCGAAACTATAGAGCACGTGTTTATTTTCTGTTGGGATGCCCTGTTGTTTTGGGACGTGTTGCAGAGAACCTTAAAAAAATACCTAAAAATAACAGCACATTCGATCCGTTTTCTTCCGATTACTTCACAGGAACTTGTACCGTACGACCTTATAACGTTGATTGGCCTGTACAGCATCTGGTGTTCGCGGATGGTGGTGAGGCATGCGGACCTTAACCCGCGACCGGTTGAGGCATACTTTATAGAATTTGTGACTGAAATACGTAGTACCTATGCACATCAGGATACTGTTCCTGAGTGGGTTGGAATGTGTGAGAGACTCCTAAAGAGCCCCCCAGTGGCGTAGCATAGGCCAGTCCACTTCCGGCTGCCAAGCAGAGCGGACGTGCGATGGATCGCTCGTCAGGAGCGGCGATAACAACCGGCCTTGGCCGGGGTGATTCGGATAAGGGCAACGCCGCCCGGGATGACTCTGTTATTTTGCCGACGCTGCCAACAGGAGAAATAATGAAGAACAGCGTAGTGCTGCATTGTGACACCGGTGGTCGGCCTTACAGGGCAGAAGATTTTGTGCCTCCTTTAAACCAAATGGGGGTTCTAAAAGACTTGGCCGGTCTGGGGGCGTATCAGATGGGTCATGTCTGGCTCGCCAAGATGAAGAACTCGGAGGCCAAGAGCAAGCTGCTTCACGCCGGCGAACTTCAGGTAAAGGGTCGGCGCTGCCTAGTGATCGACCCATACCGGCGGGATATCAAGGTGAAACTTCACTGGGTTACCTTCGACGTGCCCGTCGACACCGTCCGTCGCGCCTTCGAGCCGTACGGCGAGGTGAAGGAGGTCGTCCGGGAGATTTGGAAGCTGAACGGGCTCGTCGGCGTTGAATCTACGACGCTGACTGTCGCCTTGACCCTCCGCCAAGATGTATCGCTGGAAAAGTTGCCACACCAGCTCCGCTTCTTTGGCGGCTCGGTACTGGTGGTGGTCCCCGGGCGCTCGCCCATCTGCCTCCGTTGCCGGCGCACGGGTCACATTCGGCGGGACTGTAGGGCGCCCTGGTGCTCTTAATGCCGAGGTTTCGGGCACGAAAAAAGAGACTGTGTCAGGACATACGCTCGCGTCACTGGCAGCGACACCGGGCCGGAAACGTCCGAGTTGATAATGGACGAAGACGAGACCGAGCGGGCCGCAGCACCGGTGCCACCGCCAGTGCAGCTAGCGCCCAGCCAGGCAGATATTGACAGCGGGATTTCAAGCAAGGCGTCACCGGAAGCGCCTACCGCACAACCGTCTCCGAAGACAACTCCCGAGCAGACCCAGGACACCATTCCCAAGACAGTAAAGAGTACTTCAAGCGACCCCGAGGGAACAAATAAGCACCGAGATCCTGCTGTATCCAAGCAAGACGAGGTCCTCACGTCCATGGAAGCCGACGCTACGGCGACAAAGCGTCGGCTGGACGACACAGACTCCCTCGGCGTGGAGCATCTGCCGAGGCGCTTCGAACGGGAATGGCACGGTGAAAGGGGGAAAATAGGACGGTACAAGCTTCAGCCTGTGTCTCCAACTCGGCAACACGAGCCGACGCAGTGAGCTTTTTTTTCATCCCGACTTTCAACGCCCCCTTTGTAAGTCCAGTAGCCTTCGTCTGGCCTCACTCTAATTTCTTATGATCCTTAAAAGGTCCTTACACGTGGGCACTCTGAACGTACGAGGTTTAAGTGCAAGGCGCAAACAATGTCAGCTGAACCGCCTTTTCGTTGAAAAAGATCTCGATATTGTTGCGGTACAAGAGTCAAATATTGAGAGCGAGGCCCAGACGGAGTGCATGGTCCGCCTATTCGAGTCGAGGTACAATGTGTGTGTCAGTCACGCTGTTGGTACTTCGGGGGGCTGCCTTTTGTTTCTTCGAAAATCTATCGGAAATGTCGAAAAAGTGATTAGCTGCGAGGTCGGACGATTGATAGTGTGTGATTTCTTGTTTTCAAGTTACAAGTTTCGCGTATTGTGCATTTATGCTCCGAATAAGGTAGAAGATAGATTAGTATTTTTCGAAAACATTAGCCAGGATGTTACGACTGACCGCCTTGTCATTTTCCTAGGCGATTTCAATTGTGTTTCTGCTCCAGGCGACCGATCTAACAGCGCAAGGTACAGATATCCTAGCGCAGTCTTCTTGAGAGAATTGGTCCAGCTAGGCGAATTAGAAGACGTCGCCCACCGTGCGTCAAGAGCGAGCTGCTTACAGTTCACGCACTTTCAGGGAGCGAGTCACGCGCGCCTGGACAGAGCGTACGTCTCTCTGGAAATCATCGGCGCCTGCAAGTTTTATTCAGTAGATCATGTTCTTTTCAGTGACCACTGCCTTGTTTTTTTTATGCTCTGTTCACCTAGAGAATCTCCTAAAAAGTTCAATTGGGATTTATGGAAATTTAATACAAAGCTTTTAGAAGATGATCCTTTTCTAAAGGGGGTGCGTAAAAGTCTCGACGATTTCGCCAGCAGAAAAGTGGGAGGCTTCGGAGAAAAATGGTAATTATTTAAACAAGACTTAAAAATGAGAGCACTTGAACGGTTTAGCATATTGAAACACGAAAAAGAAACAAAAGAGTTAAGCCAACTGTTACAAAGGTTGCTGCAGGAAGAATGTCGTATGCCCGGCTTTTTCTCTGATGACATAATGAGTTTGAAAAAGAAACTTGAGGCTCTCGATACGGAACGGTACAAAGGGGCCATGGTGCGCGCGCGATTAAAACGGTTATCACTTGACGAGATACCAACAAAACGAGCCCTCGGGGTAGAAAAGACGTACGCCAGTAAAAATGAGATCAGCGAAATTTTGTACCACGGAACTGTAGCCAGCGATAAAGAACTAATCGAATGCGCGTTCGTAGACTGCTATAAGGGGCTTTTTAGTCTTCGTGCCCCCAATAAAGACGGGTTCCAGACAAAATTTTTGCCGTTAATGCCAAAACTAGAGGACGACGTGAGGGAGAGATTAGAACAGCCAATAATGTTGGGGAAAATCGAAAAGGCGATCGAAAATTTAAAAATCGGAAAATCGCCCGGTCCGGATGGTTTAGGAGGGGAGGTCTACAAGGCTTTCAAAGACCAAATTGCACCTTTTTTGTATGGAGTGTTCAGGGAAGCGTACGATTTGTATTGTTTGCCTCCATCTTTTTTGTACACGCACACCATTTTTATTCCGAAAAGTGATGATCGCGAAAAGCTACGTCTCGTTGGTTCTTATCGTCCAATAACTTTGACGAATGTTGATTATAAGATTTTCATGAAAATTCTCGCTGACAGGCTACAAAGTGTTATAGATATGATTGTCAGCCCCCACCAGACGTGTGGTATCAAGGGAAGAAGTATTGTTACAAACATTCATGTTGCACGTAGTATAGGCAACCTGCAATGCTGTTTGGTTTGGCGCCATCTAGCGTCTGAAGCAAGAAATATTGGGTACCCCTGGGAGTGGCGGCTGCATTGTTCAAACGTGAGCTATTACTCTGGTGGCGCCGCTGAGCCTAGTGTCTGAAGCAAGAAATACTGGGTATCCCAGGAAGCCGTGATCGCGTAACGTGCCAGTAGAGCGGAAGCTACGCTCCTGGCGGGCCAATCGGAACGTGACTGCGTATCACCGGAGCGCGCCTCAACTCCGAAGAAGTATCAGGCTTTTCGCTGCGTCATGCTCCAATGTGTGTGCGTTACGCTCATATATGTGGCGCATTTCGAAGCCTCCGGCACGCTATGGGGGGCTTATCGTTCGCCGTTTGCCAAGTTACAACGAGACAGGGTATAACCGTGCGCTCTCACCCTGCTGGCGCCGCCTGGCCGTTGCCGGCTGCCTATTTTAGAATGCTGTGATAGTTTGGACCGTAAGGTGGCACTACTGCAAGTTGATCTAGAAAAAGCTTTCGATCGCGTGTCTCACCAAATTTTTTTTCTGTCTTTAAGCACGTGAATCTGGGTTCCGTTTTATGCGATGGTGTGCAAATGGCGTATAAAAACTGCGCCACCAGCCTTGTTGTCAACAAGCGTGTCAGTGAGCGTATTAGGCTTTTTTCGTCAGTGAGACAGGGTTGTCCACTTTCGCTGTTACTTTTTTGTATTTTCATTGAACCTTTTTACTTAAGCATTATCAATGATAGTCATCTGCGTGGGTTTAGGCTGCAAGCTACCGAAGTGCGCATTCTGTCTTACGCAGATGACGTAGCTATTTTTTGTGTCGACGAAGAAAGTGTTCGAAGAGCAGTTGAGGTAACCAAAAGCTTTTGTGAGCACACGTGTAGCGCGGTAAACTGGCACAAGTGTACCGGGTTTTGGCACGGTAATTGGCCCTCCGTGCCGACTGTGTTTGAGGGCATTGTATGGTCCCCCACGCCGGTGCGTTATCTCGGAGTGCCTTTGGAACATTATCGCATTAGCGACCAGTACTGGCACGATGAAACTGAATCTCTTCGTGCAAAGACTCTGAAATGGGGAGGGAAGTGCTTGTCCATTTTTTCGCGTGCAACTGTGTGCAACATTTTTTTCGCTGCCAAGCTGTGGTATGTTTTGCAAGTTTTGCATTGTTCACGGATCAATATTCAGCGCATGCATCGGGTATTTGCTGTTTTTATTTGGTGTTCGGCGTGGGAAAGATCAAGTCGATCAAATCTCTTTCGTCGAGTCAAGTCCGGCGGTCTCGGCCTTTCGCATTTGTTTATTAGACAGCTGGTCCACAGGTTCCTTTTTCTTCGAGACCAAAGAGACCCTTTTTTACGCACTGTAATTCAGGTAAGGCTGCGCAATCTGCTGCCCGAGTTTATAGTAGCGACGAACGATGAAGTCTGCTTTGGTATTCAGGGTTATTTGAAGGAAGTTATCGGGGCCTATCGGTTTTTGGCAACACGTTTTTCCTTAGAATATTTGTCTGGCGTGTCACGCAAGCGGTTGTCGAAGGACTTGATCGAGTTGCTTTTTCCCACACCCTTGTATCGATCGCTGTACAGTGCAGGCACAGGGAAGGATGTTCTAAAAAGAGTCAAGAAAATGGTAATTCCCGCGTGCACGAAAACATTTTTTTTAAAGTTACATAGCGGATCGCTTCCTGTAAAAGCTTGGTTACTTGAAAAGGGCATACCAGTAGCATGGTCAGAAAACTGCTTATTGTGCAAGAAGCCAGAGACCATTGAACATGTGTTCCTGGACTGCTGGGACGCAGTGTTTTTTTGGGACGTCCTTCAAAGGACTATAAAAAAGACCTCCCTTTAACGTCCCACGGCATTCGGTTCCTGTCTGTAGAAGCTGCTTCTGTGCCTTATGATATGTTCATGCTCATGGGACTGCACAGTATATGGCGATGTCGTATGGCAGTACGTCATGCAGATATCGATGTGCGGCCAGTGTATAAGTATTTTGTAGAACACATGTGTTTCCTTAAAGAGCTGTACAGGGAGCAGCAGCCTCAACCTGAGTGGCTGCCACTTCTGGAGGACTTGTCCTCCATCAAAGACTTCTAGCTGTGACATTGGCCAGGAAGGCTGACGGTTTTACCTTTTTAGTCTATCTTGATAACTATGTATGCCACCAATGTTAAACAGGAAATTAATAAAAAAAAATGGCGTAACATAGGGGTTAGGGCGTCCGATTTGTACGCAAGTGGTCGCGGGTTCGATCCGTGGTGGTCCTGCTTTTTTTTTTTCTTTTTCTTCTCGAACATTTTGTTTTATCGAGGCATTTGGCGATATTTATGAGTGCGTATAGCTTTACTCTTATATAAATGCTGCCCTTGTTGATGAAATTCCCTTGGCAGCGGCGGTCAGACGTCATCTGATGGACCATCAGATGACGTCTGACGGTCCATCACGTTCCATCAAGGCTGCTGACTGCCAGTCAGTGTCCCAAATTACGTATATTGATGGAATTTTCGATAGGGTAGCATATCTTTTTTCCGTTACTTAAATAGCAGTTGAGTCAGCCGGCAGTACTAACCCTCAGCTACTGCGTGTATTGCGGCAGGCGAGCACGTTTTATTTATTATTTCAGACTTCCACTCATGGTCGCTAAAAGCCTACACCAGTACAAACTTTGTATAGTAAAAAAAAAAAATACAGCAACCGGATTTATTTTTGCCAAAGAGACCGGCCAATCTGACACAGTTTCCCCTATTTTTCTTTTTATTTGCACGCTGGTAACAGCGCAATTGGACCCTGTAAGTCTTTTTATCTAGCATAATATTACACGACAACTGGCATACCAAAATCTGCGCATCTGCGCTTGAAAGTTCCAAAATGACGCGATTTTAAACAGAGTTGGCACGCCAGCCGGACGCTAGCTACAGCCCACTCGGCGGAGCGGACGACATATGGGGTGAGAGGGGGAGTGCATTCTTTTTCTCTTTTACCCTTTCTGCTATGACCCTAATGGAACGGTCTATACAGGAACTCTAAACTAAATAGGATAACTGCGCCACCCTTTAGAGACTAGTTTGTTTGTTTGTTTGTTTATTTTTGGGGTGACGAGAAGAAAGGGGCACCAGGAGATGTGTGGGCCTCCGTTCATGGGGCGAGTCGCTACCTGGTGGATCTGGGAAAGGGACAAAAAGAGGAAAGAGGAGAAGAGAAATATACAAAAAAAAAATAAAAAAAGAGGTTAATGTAAAAATGTAGCCCTAACGTTTCACTCACGGGTTCCCTCTCCTTGAAGTGAACCCGCGACAAACAAACGACGCACATTTCCCGGTGGCGCTCGCTTTAGTTTGCGGCACCGTGCTTGAAGCGTGCGCCACTGGGCGAAGCGCGCCACGAACCTGTCGCAAATTTGCTCTGTGGGACCTCTTTCGTTTGGCCAGTGAGGTGCTCAAAGAGTGTCGACAGTGGTCACCTCCGAGCAGAAATCAAAGTCTATCTGCAAGGCCGCTTTCCCGAAGAAAACGAAGAAGTGCTCGGAAGGCTCTTGCTGTTACCCCTCGTAATCCTTCAGGGTTCAAAAGTTCCTCCATGCTGTTTCTTGAGAGTCCTTCAGAGGCATAAAACTGAAGAAGAACTCTTCTTGGCTCCGCATGGGCGGGGCACCACAGAAGGGCATGTTCGGCATCTTCTGGGTCACCGCACTCTGGGCAGCTGGGGTACTCCTTACGGCCCATCCTGTGAAGCCGCTTAGCCGTATATGGACATCCAGCTCGAAGTCTATGCAGGAGTGAAGCGTCGGCTCGCTGCAGGTTGCGGGGAATGCTTGGAGGCGGCTTGTTCGTCGCCACTCTTGGATGAGGATGCGACTTCTGCAGGCAGCTACGGATCAGTCGATGTGCCTCGTTGAAACGATCGAGCAGAAAGATTGGGTCTTGGTCGTCATGGGCTTTGGCTGCCGGAGTGTCCGCTCTCTCATTACCGGGAATCCCGACATGAGATGGGACCCACTGCATGGCGAGGGTCCATCCGAGGTCCTCTACCGTTGCAGCCTCTAGTGCCACACTAGCCACGAGGTGTGTAGGTTTTTGAACACGCTGAAGTTGTTGCAACGCAGATTTTGAATCAGTTAGGATCACCGCTTTTCCTGTTGGCTCAATATTCTTAATTGACTCTAGCGCTCCCCATATTGCTACGAGTTCCGCTGTTGTCGATGACGTCATGAAATTGAGTCTGCCTGCGACATCATAGTTCATTTCGGGAATGGTGATTGCAGCTGTGACTGTCTGCCTAGTTCGGTTAACAGAGGCGTCCGTAAAAAACATGGGTCCAGTCTTCGTAGTCCTCGTTAAGGCTTTCTAGGGCAACCGAACGAGCAACAAATGTGGGAACATTTTCCTTTCGTTGGGGAATGGACATTGTCTCGTATATTTGCAGTGGTAGACGTGTTGAATGCGGAGGCACAGGTGGAAGAAACTCTCCAGGGCCTCCTATCTCTTGATCAAATCTTGACATCAGGTGCCCTAGATGAGAATGCTGTCGCTTCCGCAGGTGACGCCAGATGCTGGTTCCCAGGGCCAAGCTATTCATGCGAGCGATGTTGCGCATGGCTTTTTCCTGCAGTCTCAGTGAAAGCAGCCATTCTTCTGCCGACACAAGTGTCGCGATGTTTTCGCCCGAAGGGGGGAGTCCCAAACAGCAACGAAGGGCAATGAGATTAAATGTTTCTATGGCTCGAACTTGGGCTCTTCCGATGGCCAGGAGAGGGAGCGCGTACATTAGCCGGGACATTATAAGGCCCTTGTAGAGCTGAAGGAGAGCATGTTGCGATGCCCCCCAAGAGCATCCTCCTAGCTGTCGTATGACAGAAAGTAGTGGACGGCAACGGTTTAATGTTTTTTGAACTTCTGGCCGCCAAGTCACGCGGTCGTCGACGATGACTCCAAGGTAAGTGTGAGTTTTGACTCTCTTCACAGGTATTCCAGTAATCTTCAACTGCAGGGCGTTCTGGGGTGCTCGGCCTGTCGGTCGGTAAAGGAGTGAAGCGGTCTTTTCCGCCGACAAAGTGAGGCCCAGTTTAGCTATCATCAATGCCGTGGCGTCTAGGGCCACTTGGAGCCGATTGCGTTCTTTGAGGGTCCGATACACCAGATGGCAACATCATCTGCGTGTATCGCCATTCTGATTCGGAGTGCGGAGTGGTCAGCCGGGAGGCAATCGGGGAGAGCAGCCATCGCAATGTTAAAAAATACCGGACTTAACACGCTGCCCTGTGGAACCCCTCGGTCCACTAGGCGAGGTGTGCTGACAGCACCAGGCACTTTGACACGGATTGATCTTCCAAAAAGGAATGCCCGAATGAAGGAAAGAGTCCTTCCACCTATCCCGAGTTGTTGTAGCCGCTGAATGATAGTCAGGTGGGGTAGGCTGTCGAAAGCTCGACTGATGTCTAGGAAGACACAGTGTACCATTTTTTTTGTAGCTTTGGCCTCCTCGAGGGTTGAGGCGAGGTCTCCGATGACGCCTGCGGTGCATCTTTTTGCTCTAAAACCGGCCATTTCAGGACGAAATGCGTTTGTTTGATTTAACAGCCATGTAAGGCGCCCAAGAACCATTCTTTCGAGGACTTTACCCACACAGCTTGTTAATGAAACAGGTCTGTAAGACGAAGGCTGTGCAGCCGGCTTTCCTTGTTTAAGTATTGGAATTATAGTGGCTTTCTTCCACACATTTGGAAGGATGCCGGTTCTCCAGATGATGTTAAACTTTTCAAGAATGTCTGCGTGGTAGACAGGGTCCACATTTCTGAATGCTTGGTAGTTATACCATCTGGTCCCGGAGCACTTTTTTTTTTTACATCGGCCCAGCGCTTCCGTGAGCTCTGTCAGGGTGAAGTCGGAATAGTTCGCCAGCATCACCTCTCTGTCTGGAGAAGGGTTGACTGGTGTATCTGTAATTTCTATGAGTTGTTCGGAAAGTGGTAGTGGGGCTGCTTGTTGTCGAGAAAATTAATCTGCTAAGACCTCTGCTATCTCTTTACGGGGTCTACCGGTATCAATTGCAAGACTGGCAATGGGATGCCGTGGGACCTTAGCCCCGGTGAGAGCTCGGGCAAGTCTCCAAGCGCGCTTGTAACCACATGGGCTGCCAAGGGATGTACAATCTTGTCTCCACTGCCATCGCTGCAATTGCTTCGTGTGGCGCCTGAATCGGGCGTCAATTCGATTGTAGCGTGACCAGTCCCATTGGGCGTCTGTACTAAGCGCCCTTCGCTGTGCCTGTCGTCGGGCCGCTCGGAGGTTTAGCCACTCCAGATCCGGGGATGGGCGCGTAACAGGAAGTGTGACGGTGCGCGTGGCAAGTCGTAAACACTCCACAATGCAGGTCGTTAAATCTTCAATGCTGCCACTATTCATGGCAGACCCAACATATTGACGGAATAGGTCCCAGTTTGTCACGTTGCATATTTTAAGGTTCTTGGGACTCGCGGTTGGGTGTTTTACACTTATTGGCACATGATCGCTTCCTGCCGTGTCCGGTCGCGCAGTCCACGAGGCGAAAATTCCTCGTGACACCAATATCAAGTCGATGGTGCTGGGTTTACATCCTTGCCTGCGGAACGTGGAGGATCCATCATTGAGGGCTCGGAGTTGGAGCTCTGTCATTGTGGCTTCTAGCTGTCGTCCCCTGGAGTATGTTAGTTTGCCACCCCATGCCTCGTTGTGTGCGTTAAAGTCGCCGCAAATATTGAGCTGACCTTTGCTTCGCTTCTGAATTTTCTCTAGTGCTTTCGAATTCCAGACAGCACGTGGCGCGATATAAGCGGAAACAACCGTTGTGTCGTTTCTACCAATTCTAACGATCACACCGGCATACTCCTCAATGTCCGAACTTAAGTCCAAAAGGTCGAGAAGGGTATGATGTATATTAGCACGAACAAGTACAGCCACTCGGGATCTGCCATTAATGCTTACAGGGTTACTGTAGTAGAACACATATGGCGAGAGCCGCACCTCCCTGAGAACGCCATTCGTTTCTTGAAGAGCAATGATTTCAAAGCGTTCAGTTGTAAGATGTTGGCGTAGCTCAGATAAACGCGTTCGCAAGCCGTTCACATTCCACTGAGAAGGGATGGGAAAGGTGGACTTTGTCTTTGTCGAGGGGTACTCTTCTTTACTTGTGATGAAGGGTTTCGTCCGGGGGAGCTTGTTTGCCCATGACATTGTACATTAGTGTTTCTTGCCACCCTTAGTTTGCCCCCAAAATAGGAAGCATTGTCTGCAGGACAGAAGTAATTATGCGGGCCCATGATGTTTCAATTTTGGACAGCATAGCAAGGGTTATGTTCGCAACTGTCCCAAAGATAGAAACCCAGGGGGGTGATATGGCGATGGGGGATTCCGCGGACTCGTCGTTCCCTTTCTCAGTGGCCGGTCTACCGGGTGGACGTTGAGGAGGCGTCTTTGTGAGAGCTTGAGTCCTTGGCAGTGTCTCTTGTTGATCCCTTGGACCAATGCTCTCCGGTGAGGTGTTAATAGCCTGCTTTACTTGACGATCTCCGATGAGAATGGACGCGTATGTTGTGCCGCTTGCCTTGTATGTTTTGGACTCAGATTTGGTTTTTATGTTCTCTTTTGATAACGGCTGAATGTTATCAAACCGTTGTTTACTTTGAAGGCTCAAGGCAGATTTTGCAACGGGGAATGCCCCTGCATTTTCCCTCGAGTACGTGAGAATATTTGTTTATTAATCCATTTTGGACAGTCATGCGATGTTGCTCGGAGATTTCCCTGGCAGTTGGTGCATTTCACTGTCGCTGATTGACATTCGGCGTTCAGTGTATCATGGTGTTCTCCACAGCGGCTGCAGGCCTTGGGACGTTGACAAGCCACTTTTTTGTGGCCAAATCCGTTGCAGTTGTGGCATTGTAATGATCTTTCTTTGAAAGGTGACACGACATGGCGCACGTGACCTAGTAGCACGTAGCTGGGTAGCTTGCTGCTGCTGAATGCAATCTTTACAGTGCTGGAGCCTCCAAGTCCACGAACATGAACAACCTTGCTGGATATGTCTTCAGTGCGAAGGTGTTGAGCGATTTCGTCGTCTGTGACTTCGACGGCTACTCCTTTTATAACGCCATAAGCCGTGGGTCTTGAGAGTGGAAAATACGCTCGAACTGGGACAGTGCAGAGCTCG
This sequence comes from Ixodes scapularis, assembly GCF_016920785.2. Taxonomy (NCBI): domain Eukaryota; kingdom Metazoa; phylum Arthropoda; class Arachnida; order Ixodida; family Ixodidae; genus Ixodes; species Ixodes scapularis. The sequence goes on along the minus strand of NW_024610026.1, from coordinate 274,308 downwards.
GTTGTGTTCAATAGAGTTTGTGCCGCTTGCCCATTCCGAACGTCTACGGCAATCAGATTTAGTCGGCTACTGTACCGTACCTGAATGATGCACTCCTGGCATAGCTGCTCAAGGGTATTAGACACTTTCAAGCTATTGAGTGTTCTTAGCCTGGTTTCCTGTGCCACAGGCACAAAAATGACAGTGAGGCAGTTGACTTGCTTTTTTGGTGTGCAGATGGTTTCGACACTCGAAGAGGAGTGGGCACTCGTTGGCTGAGTACGTTTCCTGATGACCCTTTGGAATCCATCGTCAGAGGTCTCGCTGTCCATGTTTACGGGGACAGAGCAGCTAGGGTGCCTGTCGTCTTGAGATGGATCGTGGATACCTTGCTCATGACAGTGCACAGCAGTGATGGAAACATCGTTCTCTGAAAACGATGGGCCATCAAGCATATCTTCTATCCGGTGGCAGCGTGCCAGTTGCCTTAGTGCTTGCCTTCTAAGGATCAACGAAGTCAAAGAACCGATTAAATGGCATAAAAGAGAAAATGTACAGAGGTCGAAAATTACGCGTAGCAGTTCCGATCACTTCTTTTTCCTCTCAGAGACTATATTTCGTTTCAGCTTCGGTCCAGACGCAGCCAAAGCTACAAGCGCGAGCTCCGGGCTTTCAGCATCCCTGCCAAGCACGCGCGCTCGTGCAGTGCAAGCACTGTTCTGGGGCACATGCTCGCGCTTGTAGCATCGGCTGCGTCTGCACCGAAGCTGAAACGAAGTATAGTCAAAACACGAAAGTTACTTTATATTGCTACTGCGAAATAGCAATTCGAGATGGCGCCACCGGCCCTTGTTCAATTGCTCCTGAACCGATATATGCAAAGGCGCAGTTCCCGGAGTGGCCGCTGCGGGAGAAATGACGGCGTTCAAATCGCCGTTAATTCGGTTTTTGAGTACGCATCGAAGCCACCTTTTGAAAGGAGGCTCTATGGCAGTTTCCCAGCTGAGTTGTCCTATCAACGTTGGGTCTATTTACAAATCCAGCGCTCTCTAGATTGCGGGTTGGTTGTCGCAACATGGCGGAAGAACCAGGAATCGATTCTCCGATATTTTCCCTCCGCCTTCTCGTTGGGGCTGGTCAGTGTGTTAAAATTAATTAATTTGGCTACAAATGCGGAGGGGTCAGGGCATATCACAGATGACGGGGATGTTGACGAGCACTAAGGCAATAAAAATGTTGATTTTTAAAAGTCGCGGAGCAGAAGAAAATTATTGCTACTTTAACGCACTCGCTTGTTTTGCTAAAACTTCATGGTGCTTGAGCACACCATCCAGGACCATTCGGTAACAGCAGCAACGAGGACGACAGTCCATTTCACCGTCTCCGCCGTCGTCTCCGCTCCTCTGGATCTTGGATCGTCGTCGAAAGGGCGAGCGAAGGGCTGCCGACTGTAAGCATGGCCGCTCGGCATTCGCCACATGCGTGCGAACATGTGTAGCGTGCGCGTGGACGTTGCTTTAAGAAGCTTGCAATTGCACGGGCCTGCACGAACGGGCAGATTCATGGCGGCGGCCAGATTACCTGCTTGTGGTGTCTCTTCTATAAAAAAAGACGCATATAGAGGAGGTCATGGTGCGTTGTCTTGTGCCATGCGCCAGCTCAATGCAGAACGCTAAGATTTAAGCAGACGAGGATTAGTTAGCCCCGATTTTCATCACATGTCACATGGAGTGAAGCTCGTAGTACGTAGCATCAAATTGATAAACTCAAATTGTCTGGAGCACGGCATCGTTCCCAGTAACGCCACCCCACAGAGAAGCCCTCCCCATGGCGTAGCGGCCCGGCGGCTTGTAAGAGGGAGATGGTGGCTGGGCTCTGCAGAACGGCCGTGGCTGCCGGCCGCAGAGCCCTCCCGCGCAGCACACGAAGATGTCACTCGGCACGGCTCTGCTCTGCGCACAGCTTGTAAGAATATGCAACGTATAGTGATGCTTTCGCATTCCCACACGTTCGCAATTCTAAGTATCTGTATATTTTTTTTTTATTTGCAAAATGCCGTTTAATGAAGTCTCCTGGCGCGGCTTACCACCGGCTACGGAGATACGCAGCCGGTCTTTAGCGAAACAGTGAAATAAGTGGATCTGCATGCGATAATAGCACCTTGCTGCTAAACATTTCAGCCCGCAAATTTTGTATAGCCTGTTTGAAGTTGAAGAATTCTTTGCACTTCTTAAAAACACATAACGCCTGTCTGAAATGATAATAATTAAAAAAACGTCCAATGGTGATTCGCTCTTCCACTTTGCACCCGTACACGCACACACACACACGTACACTAACAACATCGAAAATTAGAGATACATGCTCGAGCTTATTTTTAGTATGGTATATTTATTTGCATATTTCATGTTCAAGTTCGTGCTAGTTAGTGCATACTTGAGAATTAAAAAATCGGAAAAGTCGAGAAATCCGATGAAGCAAGACACAGGCACAACACTGTCGCAAATCGATTTTGTTGATCTTAACAAAACAATATATAAATGCGCAGTCAAGAACAAAATATAAGAAAGAAGATCTGCCTAAAACAGCACATAACTCAAAAAAAATCTTTCATAAAGAGCCTTACTCACCGCCTTCGCACAAGGCGTAGGAACCTCTGGTAGTCGTCGATGGTTACATTCAAGCAAACTTTTATTTACATTATCTACAAGCTGCAAGCGATGCGATCTGACGTGTCGTTTCCAACCGTTCCAAACACGAGCCTCGTCTCGCGCCCAGGCCACGCGCTCCCCCGGCCGCCAGCTCCTTGCCACGCGCTCCCTTTTAAGACGTCTCTGGCCGATTTTCTCCTCGTCTTCGATGTCCTCGTGCCAGTGATATGGCTTATTGCGAACCACTTAAACGCTCCAACACACTCCCCACCGAATGGATGGAAGTCCATTCTAAACTTCCATTAACTCCAACGGATACACAAGCTGCACTGGCCTTCGCAATATGGTGCCGCGATGCACTCGGATCTCACACGACCGGATCCGAGAATCTCGGCCGGGGAACACCCTTTCTACTCGCCCGAGCTTCCATAGCAGGCGTGGAAGCGGCTCTTTTAACAGAACAATTTGACCCTGTCTGATGGGCGCAGACTGCCTGTTCTGAGTGGCGTACGCTGACCTGAGTTCTCGAAGATACTCTTCCCTCCATGTTCCCCAAAATCGGTTAAGCAGTTGTTTTCGCTGCCGCCAGAGCACGCGAAGCTCCTTCGGTGTGGAAGCGAGCGTGTCCCCACCCGTCGGCGGAAGTGTCGTCAGCCGCCTTCCAACTAGGAAACTGGCCGGCGTCAGCGGGGTCCCCTCTCCGACCGCGTCGTGCACAAACGTTAATGGCCGCGAATTCAACACGGCCTCTACCTCAATCAGAACGGTGGTCAATTCCTCTGTGTCCAGACAGTTCCTTCCGATAACCTTTCTTAAAGACACCTTTACCGAGCGCACAAGCCTCTCGTAAAATCCTCCCCACCATGGAGCTCTCTCGACAATAAACCTCCACTGGATACCCGCGTTCGCAAAGTGGTTGACTACGTCTGGGTGGCGCAACGTCTTCCACAGTTCCGTGAGTTCCTTCGACGCTCGTTTGAAGGTCAACGCATTGTCGGAATAAATTACGCGGCACAGCCCTCGGCGCGACACAAATCGACGGAAGGCAAAGAGAAAGCTCCGGGTCGACAGGTCTGGAACCAACTCCAGGTGCACAGCCCGCGTGACTGCACACGTGAACAGCACCACGTAGGACTTGCATGTGAGGTCCTTGCCCTTGACGTAGAGGGGGCCCGCAAAGTCCGTGCCGACTACCTCGAAAGGGTCCGCTCGTGTTGTCCGGGCATCCGGCAGGGGTCCCGTGGGGGCACTCGCGGGGGTCGCGCTAAAGCGCTGACAGGTCACGCAGGCACGCACCACTTTCTTCACCAGCTCTCGGCCCCGCAGAATCCAATACTGGTTACGGAGCTGCACGAGAGTATCTCTGACTCCCGCGTGCAGCAGCTGTCGGTGCGCGTCGATTGCCAGCAAGGCTGAATATCGATGCTGCTTGGGCAGGACGATCGGGTTTCGTTTGTCATACGTCATGCTGACGGACTGGAGGCGACTTCGAATGCGAAGTACTCCACGCTGATCAATGAAAGTGGCGAAGTCTTGGAGGGGTGAACCAGGCGGAGTCTTCGTAGAGTTGGTCGCGCAGCGAAGCTCGGTAGCGAACGCCGAGCGCTGCGCCTCCTTTATCCAGTGAGTTCGCGCTGCCTCGATCTCCTCGGCTGTCAGTGGTCCCGTTCGTCTTTCAGTTGACCTGACGTTGTGGAGAAATCGAAAAATCCAAGCCGTTGTTCTGTTGATCCTTGAAGCAGAGCTGAATCGCGAGATATCGATCAACTCTGGAATGGGCGTTACTGTGACTTCAAACACTTCTGCTCTCGATCCTCTCTCCACGAGGTTATCTCGACGTGGCTCCTCGCGCTTCTCCTTGGGCCGTTCTTTAGCTGGCAGTGGCAACCAACTGGTCCCCGAACAACAGAGGGGATCGGAGACCAATCCAGATGCGGGAAGACCTCGTGACATGAGGCCGACGGGGTTCTTCTTTCCAGGCAAGTGGTGCCACGTCGCGCTTTCACAGTTCTTCTTTAGCATCCGAGGAACCTTGTTGTCTGCCAACCTGAAGTCTACCCTCCATGGAAGGCCGACTTTGTATGTCCCCTTGGTCCTGGTGATCTTGGTTTCGGAGTCTCGGGTGACGTCTTTGTCCGAAGGATCCTCCACCGATGCTTGGATGACACCCATGCTCTCAAGTTCCCAGGATTGCTTAAAGCTTGGCAAGGTTTGGGGCTCTTGCACCGCCGTTCTCACCACGACCGCCTGGGAACAACTAATAACCGCGGAGGTTGACATCGTTGGTCCTTGAACCGCCCATCCGAATACGGTCTCTACTGCAGTCAGACGTCCACTCAGTCGGTGAATTCTTCCTGTGATGCATTCCCAGTAGTGGTCTGATCCCAGCAGTATGTCGACGCCGCGTTGTTCCAGTCCGGTCATGTTGTCTCCCACGGGACAGCCAAGTTCTTCTAAAGTTGCCACGATGGCTTCATTTCGGCTCGGAAGGTCCTGCTCACATATGGTAGGTGTCTCGAGAGCGTCGATGTCATATCTTTTGTTGTAGAGTTGGTCTCGCAAAGTTACTTGAACCCTGCGAAACGTACGTTCAGTGCTTTCGCCCCCGAACACGCCTATTGTGAGGATCTCTGTCCCGAGCAATTTGCAGTCCAGTCGCTGAGACAGTTCTTCAGTTATGAAGGAGCGCTGACTGCCGCTGTCGAAGATAATACGGGCAAGCTTCCTTCTGTTTGTACCTTCTGCCCACGCAGTAACCGTTTGTAGGAGCACTGCCGGCTTGCTGTTCCTACCACGTACATGCATAGCGACCGGTGCCGGTTCCTTCGGTTCTGTCTCATTTGATCTGGTGGACGTTTTTCCTGGCGCGTAATTCGGGTCGCACATGGTGGACGCGTGCCTGCCTTGACATTTGCCACAGCTGGGTGCTCCTCGACATAATCTTGCCATGTGATTGGCCTTCGTGCAGCGGAAGCACCTCCGGTCTGCTTGCAACCTACGCTTCTTCTCTGCTAGCCCGATTCTTGCGTTACATTCCGGTGTTCCGTGCGCTTTTGACTTGCAAAGGAAGCACTCTAAGACGTTCACACTGCCGTGCAATGCCTCCGCGGTGGAACTGCGAGTCTGAGCGTTGATCGTTGACCTCTTCACAGAGCCATGCATCAGAGAAGAAGGTCTGGGCTTACCGACGACGTCTTCCAGCTGGTGTTTTGATGTCCTTTCGCGGCTCTCCACCTCGATGCGTAGAAAGTCGAGGAGAAACCGCAGAGCCCTCAGATGTACTTGCTGTGGGGCGGATTCCAAACTGGCGTCTGTCATTGATGCCCTTGCGGCGTTGGCATTCCCGGTCTCCTCCGCCGACATCTTCCGGTTGAAATCGAGAGTGATATCTCTCGGTAGCACTCGCAAAAGAACTGTGTAGAGCATAGCCCCATACGCCTCTTCGCCCACCCCTAACGCTCTAAGGCCTCTGATGTGCGCCTGTAGAGTGTCGTATAAACGCCGTAGGGCTCGGGTTTTCCGTTGTGGTGGCACTGGCTGTATGTTCATGAGACCTTCCATGTGGTCCTGGATAAGCGTTTCTTGCTTCCCGAACCGCTGCTGCAGAAGCTCGATAGCGTCCGCGTAACACTCAGCGGTCGGCTGCAATCCACCGATGGCGGCTGCTCCATCGCCGGTCAGAGCTGATCGCAGATAGTTGAGCTTTTCTGACGGCGTGAGTTCCGGATTTTGATGAATGGCGGTATCAAATTGCTGCCAGAAGGGTTAAGGGTTGCCAGTCCTTTAGGTGCCTGTTGAATTGGATTAGTTTCAATTTTGGGAGTTTGATTTTTGATGTCACCGAGGATCCTCCGTTCCGATCTCCGCTCGATGGTCCCCTTGCCGGGTGGCTGCCCTCCACGCTCTTCATCTTTTGTTTAAGTTTGGTGAGGTACGTGACGATCTTGTCCGAATACTCGATCGCATGACTGAACTCTGCTTCTGCATCTTGTCCTGTGATCAGAGGTTCGATCGCCGCGTCCACGTCGTTCAGTTGGTCGCGGGCCAGATGAATACGCTCAATTAGAACCTCGAGATCGTTGACGCTTGGCGTAGCTAAGAGTAGTAACGCGTCGGCCTCACCAGTCAGTCGTGTCACTTGCATCCGATGCGTCTCCCGTTTTTTCTTGAGGACGTCCATGATCGTCGATCGTTCTTGCTTGGCTTGATGAAAAGTTGCTGTAAACCACCAGGTTCCCTTCGTTCAGTCGTTCCTCCCGGGTTTCGGCACCAATGTAGGAACCTGTGGTAGTCGTCGATGGTTACATTCAAGCAAACGTTTATTTACATTATCTACAAGCTGCAAGCGATGCGATCTGACGTGTCGTTTCCAACCGTTCCAAACACGAGCCTCGTCTCGCGCCCAGGCCACGCGCTCCCCCGGCCGCCAGCTCCTTGCCACGCGCTCCCTTTTAAGACGTCTCTGGCCGATTTTCTCCTCGTCTTCGATGTCCTCGTGCCAGTGATATGGCTTATTGCGAACCACTTAAACGCTCCAACACAAGGCACGTGAGGCGCTCCACTTCTGGGAAGAACATGGCGTCTGAAATCAAGCTCAGTGCTGCGCTGTGCCGCCATGATCTTGCCAAGGGCTGCACGGTGCACGCGCCTCGTGCATCGACGCAACTTGCGCTACTTTTAAAACATGAAGGGGCTTTGGCGACTGGAGCCTGATGGCGCAAAGCCGCGGTGTGTTCCGGGCAAACAGAAACCACGAGCCGCGTGCCGCGCGGATTGCGCACTAAAAAGGCTGCGGACCGCGTTTGAGCCACAGAAACGTCTGAGTCATAGTCACAGAACCGCGCTTGAGTCTGAGTCACAGAACACACTTACTCCTTGCACGTTACCCTCCGCACCGACGCTTCCTCCCCCACACGCATTGGCGTCAGTGCCCAGCGCTACACCACTCCCGACCTCACCTTTAGCACCGGACAACTCACGCATCACACCTCGACAACATCCCACACATCCGGCAGCGATAACTACGTCATCAGCACTTGTCTTACCCTCAAAAGCATCTCCACAACCCCTCCACTTCCACCACCAGCACACACACAGATTGGGATGTTTTCCGTACCGAATTCCCACTCCCACCTACCACCGCCTGTGACTCCGACCTAGAACAATAGACGACCTACCTTCTCTCAGCTAAACAGATCGCAACCAAGACAATCGACCCTGCTCCACCAGCGGAATATGTGTATAGCCACCTCCGTAACCTCTGGGAGGCCTACGCCAGCCAAGAGCAGCGCTGGCGAAACATAGACGCCCGACGCAACCTTCGCCTCAAACTGCAAACCCTCCGCACTAAGATCAAGACGCACGCACTCACATTAGCCGATACAACTAGAACAACACTTGCGACGAAATGCGAGGCCAGCTTTCCACTAAGGAGGTTTAACACATCTTCCGTGCCCTACTCGACCCGCGCACTGCTAAGACCCAATCTCGTTACCAAACCGCACAAAATATAGCGGACACTCATCTCTCACCCATCGCCCTGTGCGACACCCTCCGCTCCATATACATCCCAGCTCCCTCATCACACCCTGTTGGTCCTCCACAATATTGCCACGCGCGTTGGTGACGCGCATGGCAATATTGGGGAAGTCTGCGTAGTTTGCCATTATTTTTTTCCGGCAAGTCGCATCGAGGCGATGGGCTTTTAAAGGGGGAGAGTAACGCCACGCGTGTCGGCGAGCAAGCGCGTGCGTGGCCGAGTGGCCGAGTGATTCCCGTCCTTGATTGTCGCGCGGAAGGTGTGGGTTCGATTCCAGTTAGCGGACTGTCCTTTTATTCATTCTTTCACATTGGCCTTCTGGAAAGTTCGAGAACATTCTTGTCTGATTGAGTTCTACGTACCTAAAGTTCTACGCCGAACGATCCAGAAACCCACGGGAGTGTACATAAGGGATTCCGCAAGACGAGCGGAGTCAGTTTTCGCCCCAGCGTTCGACTCTGCTGTCACGCCGACTTCGACGCCCGCATAAACATTTAGTTTCTCCAGTTATTATCGCCTCATCACTTGTCATTCGCGACAATATACCGGCAACCCCAACTCACAACTCGACGCCCCCCTCACCTTTGCAGAACCCCCATACGTAACACCACACCAGGACATGATAGCATCACAAACGTCCTCTTACGTCAGCTCAATGGGGAGGTTCTAGAGCATCTTGTGCAACTCTTCAGCCAAAATTGGCTTACCCACACCCTCCCTTCCACTTCGGGAAACTCCAACAGCGCCCTCATCCCCGAACCACGAACCCCCCCGCCCCCCATGCACAACCTTTGCCCTATCTCCCTTACCTCCTGTCTCAGCAATCTTCTCGAACACGTGCTGCAGAATCGCGTAAATGTGCACCTTGAACACACACAAACCTACCCCCAATATGATCGGCCTTTCAGCTCAACTTGTCTACGCAAAACGCCCTTATACAGTATCACCATGATTTCCACATACACCACCGCAACAAGTTTACACCTCTATACTCTCACTAGATCTAAAAAAAAAGCCTTTGACAATATCTCACACCATAGCATCCTTCAGGCAATCGCGTCCCAAAACATATGCCTACACTTCTACCACTATGTATATAACTCTCTCGCAGAACGTACCGCTGCCATCTGTTTGGACCATGTCCAGTGTGATTCTTTCCAGATGCCAGACCGCGGAACGCCACAAGGAGCGTTCCTCTCGCCCATGCTCGTTAACCTCAGCTTAATCCCACTTGCGCCACTCTCCTCACCATCCCCATTCACTGTACGCAGATGACATTACCCTTTGGGTCCACTCTGGCTCCGACCAACACATTGAAGCAAAACTCGAACACGGCCTCAATCAAGTTCTACACATATCGAACCTTTGTAGCTCCAATGCTCCTCACACTAATCCGCTCTCCTCACCTCTACGCCCCCTCGACACCGCCCCACCAAAAAAAAAAAAAATAGCCGGCTTTCCGAAGCGCGGCTAAAGCGGAGCTTGTCAACTGAGCTGTTCTAGAAACGTTGCCTTATAGACGCTTTATACACGCGCCACAATACAGCCGCCATTGCTGACCTTCTCTTGTTTTACCGAGATACCTAGGCACTGAAATTGGTGTGGACGAGCCTCCACAAAAGCCAATGATGGAGAGAAAGACAGATTAAAATCTGAGATGGCAATAACCTAGCCTGCTATGGTAATAATGAAGTGAAGTAAACGTAATGAGAAGAAACAAAAACTGAAGGTCAGTTATGGCGATGGCCGTGCACAGCTGCTGTTTCACCTTGTGTTATACCGCACGAAAGGCTACAAGCGCGGGCTCCTTGCTCTAGGGCACATCTCGGCGGTACAAGCTCTCGTGCACCAAGGGCAGCTGACAACGCTATGGGTTCGCGCTTCTAGCCTTCGCTGCAATACAACATAAAGTGAAACGGAAAATAGACGGCGTGGTTGGTACCGCATATTCCAAGATAGCATAAAAGAGATGTATTGGCCCCTCTAAATATTACGACCACGGTCGATTTCAAAATACTGCTTAGTAGCGTGCGCAAAAGGCTACATAAAACTGGCGTCTATTAAATTTATATAGTCTCTTAGGAGCGAGTATTATATCAATTATAGACTTGTCGTCTTGTTGGTATTTTTGTGTATACTCCAATTTGCGGCATTCACAGATTGACCGTAACGGGGGGTAATTTTTGAAGGGGTCTATTCAACGTTACTCAAATGCTCAGTTGGGAATCTCACCCTTGAAGCCCGGACCGCTCGCGTCCACCGAGACCAAACTAAATACGATAACAGCGCCACCCTTTAGAGACTAGTCAAAACATGAAAGTTCATTTATATTTCTCGTGCGAAGTGGCAATGCGAGATCCGCCTCCGGCCCTTGCGCGACTCGACCTGAACCGATGCATGCACACGTGCAGTTCCCGGAGTGGCCGCTGCGGAAGAAATGGCGTCGCTGCAATCACCATTAATTCGGTTCTTGAGTACGGATCGAAGCCACTTTTTTCAAACGAGACTATATGGTAGTTTCCCAACTAAGTAGTCCTAGCAACGTTGAGCCTATTCCCAAATGCAGCGCTCTAAAGATAGCGGGGCGCTAGTCGCACCATGGCGGAAAAATAAGCAATAGATTCTACAAGCTTTTTCCCTCCGCCTTCTCGTTGACGTTGGTCTGTGTGTTAAAATTAATTTATTTGGCTACAAATGCGAAGCGGTCACGGCATATCACAGGTGACGGAGATTTGGACGAGCGCAAAGACAATGAAATGTATTTTTAAATGTCGCAGCAGAAGAAAATCATTCCTACTTCGCACTCCCTTGTTTCGTTAAAGCTTCATGATGCTTGAGCACACTATCCAGGACAATTCGGTCACAGCAGCAACGAGGACGACAGTCCCTGCCGCCGTCTCCGCCACCGTCTCGGCTCCTCTGGATCTTCGTTCATCCTCGAGAGGGCGGGCGAAGGGCTGACATCTGCGAGCCTGGCGGCTTGGCTTTCGCCACATGCGTGCAAACACGTGTAGCGTGCGCGTGGATGCAGCTTCGAGAATTCGCAATCGCACATGCCTGCTCGCACGTGCAGATACAAGGCGGCGGCCAGATTATCTGCTTGCTGTGCCTCCTCTATAATGAAAGAGGCATAGAGAGGAGGTCATGGTGCGTTGTGCTATGCGCCAGCTCAATGCAGAACGCTAGGGTTTAAGCAGGCGAGAAGTCGCTTCAAATTGGTTAGCTGCGATTTTTATCCTGTACTTTTAAAACTCGCGCGGATTTATTGGCGTAAGAGAGCATCCAGAGGCTTCGCTTTTTTTGGGGGGGGGAAACGATGGAATGACTACATACTGCCCCTTCAACAGCTCTGAGAATGTTTGATGAACGCGCGATGTTTGGTTTACGCGTTTGCTTAGGACCTTCGCAGGAGCAATCTGGAAAACACCTTTATGGCTAAAGTAACGACAGAGTCACTAAGAAAACTAGGTTGGACCAACGTCGGTTCGATATTCAGATGTGCGTTTTAAAAGGTCCCGGAAGTGACGTATGTGCGTCTGATTGGTTGAGGATATTTCCTACACCAATCAGACTTTGATACGTCATTTTCTAAGCCATCTAAAGCGTAAATGTAAGTGTTCAACCTAGATGCCCAGGGCAACTATTCGCAACTTTCAGCGATTGTGGTACCAAGGTGTGAGAATCGCGCTTCCTATCTCCTGGATGATCTCCTTCACAACAAAGTGCTTGCCTACGTCTTCCGGACACGAAACAAGAACGTAAGGCTTTAATAAGGCTCGTATACAGAAAAACTAGAATTGCTTACGTGTCGCAGGCCGAGTCTCGTACTGCTGATCTTCAACGATCATCCAGGTAAAAGCCATTTTTGTGTAGGCACCAGTACGCACCCTTTAGGTAATAAATTAGTGTCTAGTTCGACATGTACAAAATGAGAAATAATGCAACAAGAACATGAACCGTTAAGCCATTACAAGTCACAGTTTTTCATGCGGCCCTGTCGTGGCTCCCGTTTTTGTTTATGAGGTCACAACCAACGCAACTTCTCTCGTTTTACTTCTGTGGTACTGCGGCAACCGTCGGCAACGTGCAATGAGGTGAGCCACAAGGGAAAAGCAGGAATCGCGAAAGGACATGTTCCCGTTAGTTCGGTGTTATTTCTCGCTAGGTGCCGTTCGCTCATCAGCCAGAGCAGCCTACATAAGACCCACGACCAAGTCTATACGGGAAAAGATCAGGGCCTCCAAGATACGAGGCTCTGGTTCAGCTCACGTCGCGCATCTGGTTCGCACGTGCCTTGTGCCCCGTCGGCTGCGCGTGATCCCGTGCTCCCATAGATGCTATTGTCTGCTCCTGCTTGCAATGCCTCAGCTTCATGGACGGGAACGCGGGGATTCCATCGAATGCATCACCGTGACCGAGACGAACATGACCAAAAAGAAAGACCACACATCCGGTGCAGTGGACGTCAACATTACCCGACAGACGGCCTCGACCGAGCTCACCTGGAATCGCAACAAAACCATCGTGAGGGTGGGCATTGCTGCCATCATCATCCTCCTCGTCATCGACTTGACATTCGTTTTTCTGTATAGATCTTTACATGGAAAGCATAACTGAAGTCTGGGCCAACTACAATACAACAGGTGGGTTCATGAGCGTCTCGAATATACGCATAATGCAGCGGTTTGAATGACCCACGGAGAGATTTAGAAACACAAAGTCTGGTGAGCCCCGGACTAGCTATTATCGTTTCGGCCAATGAGACTCTGGAATTAGTAGGTAAACGCGTCGAAGCATTAATTATAAATCAGTGCGCAGAGAATAGAGAACGTCATGACTTTCTTAAAATGCCGGTGACTACAAGACGTAAACAGAGATACCTCGTTTGTTGCAGAGCCTATTGTGCCGGAAGAGCGAACAATTCTAAATCTCGTATTGTCTGCGGTACGGCACAGAACCGTTTTCACACGTATCTAGCCTGCATTTCGAATAAACGAGACGAGAAGCTTAGGCGCCTACGGCTGTCCTGTCAGGGGTCTTTTGAAAGGATAACAGGTCTACTTGGTCTCGCTTTAAGTCCAACAGCAGTCGGACTTTAGAAAAGCGTTCTCTCCTGACCCCTCCTTTTCTTCCTAATCGTTTGCGATTTTCACATCACGCAGTCGACACGATCTGAGGAACCCAAGCAAGCGGCGCGATAGTTGCATGATCATTGCGCTCGTTGTCTTTTTGGGTTCGCTATCATCGAATAAACGAACCACCCACAGAAAAACTAATCATGAGCCATTCTACTGTATGAAGTTTGATGACCAGGGAAACTGTTTATCTTACGGCACATACGTGACACAACATTTTGTACAAATCTACGAACGATCGCTGCCCAGAGGAGCCGGGAGAAAGTAGACACGCGCGACGGGACCGCCACTCCAGGAGAGCGGAAGGAAACTAGGCACGCAAGCGCTTGGAACGACTACAAATAAATGGCGTTGTGATTTTTTTTTGACGCACATCAAAAATTCGCGGAACCCTCGCCATAGACAGCTTCGTTCTAAAATACCTTGCATTCACTTAGCTTAGTGCGTTCAATGGGTAAAAGCAAACGCACAGTCTTCGAGCGTTGAAACGATGCCTTTCTGTCACTGCGTGAGAGGATCCGTTGGATCGAAGCGTCGACTGCAGTTGGAGTTAAAGGAAAACAAGTTTATGTCAGCGCATTCCGCTCTCGGTGAGTTGGTTTTCCCCTTCAGATCAGAAACGGTAAGGCAGCAGAGTACTGTCGGGCGTGATTTCACTTTGGTTCGAGACCGCGTGTCCACCAAACTGGCCGGAGGAGTAATCCGAATCACGTTACACGTGTAGGTTTCTACTGTTACTCTTGCGTTTTTCAAGAGTCACAAGAATCAGTTATTTGAATATTGTGTCGCTTAGTTAAAAAATGAAAAAAAAAAAATAACAGTTTCGGTAAACCGCTTTTTTGTCTTTTCGCTCTGTTATCAGGCGAACGCTGAAGGAGCCACCGAAAACCTCAACTTCGATTGGTTTTTTGTGTCAAGCGCTTTAGGAATGCGTAATATAACCCCCCCTCTCCCCCCCCCCCTCCCCCGAAAATATTAGTCACGTAAACTATGTTTTGTAGCATGTAACAAAACGCCACTTTGAGCTATGGCATCGCGCAAGCTTGGTGTTTAAATGCGACTCATACTTTGGCGATATTGTTTCTGTAGTCTTCATATTCTCACGAACAACAATTGATGTGGCAATATTAACTAAAGAAACTAAACGGTTAATTGGGCGGACTTGAGCCCAAAAAAATAAAACGGGAGCAGAAGAAAGCAGAGCGTCGCGGGCGTCGAAATCCGCGTGACAGCAGAGTCGAACGCTGGGGCGAAACTGACCCTGGCTCGCTACGCGAAGCCCCTTGTGCACGCAAGCGAGCTTCTGGAATAGTCGGCGTAGAATGTTCGACGCGTGGAACATTCAGACCTCGAACAAGCTTTAACAGGGTTCTCGAATTTACCCGAAAACTAAATTGCTGGGATAAACAAAAGACACCTTACTCCCAGGAATCGAACCCTGGCTTTTCGCGTGGGAGGCAGGCGCGATCACCGTTAGGCCACGCGCGTGCTGCCTACTTGGCCAGCTGCGCGCGCGGCAATATTTAATAATAACTTCAAAAAGTCCTGTCACCAAGATTATCTTCACGTTGAGGTTTTTCTCCACTGCCCTTCCTCCTAGTATGCAGTTGCATATCCTCATCATGTGGTATAGACTGTATAAACTCCAAGTTTTTGAAGAATACTAGAATGTACTCCTCCATTCTTCTTGCGAGCATATTTTCCCAGTCTTTAGAGCAAGGTATTTTGCCAGACGACTGGAGGGTAGCCAAGGTGGTCCCAGTTCACAAAGGAGGTGATAAATTCAACCCTCGAAACTTTCGCCCGATTTCATTGACCAGTGTCCCAAGCAAAATTTTAGAGCATATCATTTATTCTAACATAGTCAATTTTCTAGAATCAAATAAGTTTTTTTGCCCCTTCCAGCACGGCTTTCGAAAGACATTCTCATGCGAAACACAACTTGTATCATTCACGCACGACCTTCATTCTATCGTTGACGTTTGCTCCAAAGTAGATTGCGTATTTCTAGACTTCTCTAAGGCCTTTGATAAAGTGCCTCATACCTTGCTCTTGTCCAAGCTTAGTAAACTAAATATTGATCAGGCGGTTCTCACGTGGATACAATCATTTCTAACGAATCGTAAACAATTTGTCAGCGTAAATAACAGAAGCTCTGCTATGGTATCAGTAACATCAGGTGTTCCTCAAGGTTCTGTGCTCGGTCCGTTATTATTCCTTATATACTTTAACGATCTACCCTCTCATGTATCCTCAAAAATGTCTTTATTTGCTGATGATTGCGTTATTTATCGAGAAATGACTAATGATTCTGACTCTAACATACTACAAAACGATATTAACTCTGTTACAAACTGGTGCGACTCATGGTCTATGGTACTAAATTCCAGCAAATGTAAGGTTATGAGAGTGTCCCGTTGTACTTCATCTCAGCCCCATTATACGCTAAATAACCATCCCCTTGAATTAGTTACGGTCTATAAGTATTTAGGAGTTCATATTACATCTGATTTATCATGGAGGACTCATATTAACTACATCATTAACAACGCTAATCGCATGCTAGGTTTTCTTAAAAGGAATTTTTTTTTAGCACCCCAGTCTTTGAAGCTAATTCTTTATAAAACCCTCGTACGATCAAAGCTTGAATATGCATGTTCTGTTTGGGACCCTGGTCAGTCTGTACTAATTGATCTGATTGAAGCCGTCCAAAATCGTTCAGTTAGATTTATATTTTCAAATTACCATCGGACTGCCAGCGTAAGCACTATGAAATCTAATCTTTCTCTCCCTGAATTATCAACCCGTAGAAAAGTAGCCCGTCTCAGTTTGTTTCATAAAATTTATTTCACTAATGACACGCTGCGTAATAATTTAATTATACCTCCTCTTTACGTTTCACCTAGACTTGACCATCAACACAAAGTTGGCATCCCATATGCTCGCACCAACGTCTTT
This sequence comes from Ixodes scapularis, assembly GCF_016920785.2. Taxonomy (NCBI): domain Eukaryota; kingdom Metazoa; phylum Arthropoda; class Arachnida; order Ixodida; family Ixodidae; genus Ixodes; species Ixodes scapularis. The sequence continues at coordinate 258,046 of NW_024610026.1, read as the reverse complement.
CACCATTCCTTCATACCGTCTACATCCTTTGACTGGAACCACCTGGCTGCACCCGTAGTCTCCATCATAGATCATGTTCTTTTTAAAAAAGCCTTGGAACGCATTTTTTTCTGATCTTCACTGATTGTATTTTCCTGTGTATCTGTGTCTGTGTTTTTTTTTTAACTCATGCAACCACTTCCCCCTCTGTAATGCTCATGCCCTGAGGGTAAAATAAATAAATAAATAAATAAATAAATAAATAAATAAGTAGTTGATTAAAAAAAAATACCGTTTGTGAAGGTGGCCTCCTTCAGCCCCTTCTCGCCAAGTCTGTCATCGACTACTCCTTTGAAGACACATACCCAGGGCTTGCAATGTTCTTCGACCATTACAGACAAAATGCTGCTTGCTCTGCGTTGTAGGGGTTTCGATAATATGGAGTGACGGACAAATACCCATGACTTATCGCCTTATCGCCCTTTCGTTTTTGAAGCAATACCACTAGATCTTGAGAATATTGCGGATACAGTTAATAACCTACTTGCTGTGTGTTAAGGTATAAATAAAATCGTTTTCTTATATATTTTTCGATGTTTTCAAAAGCGATTCTAGGAGCTTTGTTCAAGTTTAACCCCCCCCCCCCCCCCCCCGTTCCGAAACAAATATATATTTTAACGTGCCTTTATTCTAAAAGCGGAATAGTGACGAAGCATTTGAGAAATTTGCATTCAAGTGACAAGATTCATCGATGGGGCACCCGCACTTAGCAGGTAGGTGTGGCTTACGGCACTTATTCTCACCACTACTTTTTTGGAATTTTAGCTACTTGGTCCCAAGAGCTGGTTTCAATACTCTAATGTCATAACTGCACAAGGTCGAAAACTAGCCGTTTCCCACTTTGTGCTGATTTATACAGTAGTGTTTAACATTTTCATCAATCGAGAGTTTTAGAATAGCGTAAAAACCCTTGCGTCAGTACGGCGTATGACGCACGCTACCTGTCGACGTAACGTTACGGAGCGCATTGAACGCGCACTTTTAGTATGGCGGAAGGCAAACGCATACGTAACGTTACGTAATGACTTGCAGCGCTATCTAGATGTGCTCCTTTGAACTACCTCATACAATCCAAGGCGGGTATTCGGTGAACCCAATTTAACACCGCGAATATTTTCGCTTTGCTACAATGTGCGTGAAGCTCTTTCCAGTTGCCTGTTGTGAACGTGTTTTTTTCTTTTTTTTTTTTTTTTTTTTTTTTTTTTTTGGGGCTGTGCGACCAGCAGTTTGATCTATATTTCGCTCCAGTGTGTTGTGGGATCCCTACTATCTTAGGTTGGCCTCGTCATTTTCTTGAAAGTATGCAAGCAATAGGTCGCGCCGCTCGCGTACCGACCGCACGGTAGACACCTTTTTGAGTTCGACGACGTCGCCAACGTTTTTGGCTACCGACACCCATCTTTATGGGCGCTCGAAAGGGTTCATCGCGTTGATTTCTTTGGGGAGGTTGTGGGTCGCCGATCAATACGACCCGATCAGGCCGAGTTTCACTCGCTCCGAGGAAATCACACAAGGAAGCGCTACTATTGCGAAAAGGTTTTATCTGTACTGAAGTTCAGAGTCCGATGAAGAGGAGGGCCAAGGCTGTCAGTGGTCCGGGTCTTCAGTTGGAGGCCTTGCTTGGCACCGGCTCTTTCGTCTGTCAAAGCGCCGAACTCCGCGTGTGCTTGCCCGCCACGAGCCTCGCCCTTTTTCTCTTCTTCTTTCTCTTTCTTCCACAAGGTTGAGGTCATCTTCAATGATGAAGCGAACCCGTACAACGCGCGTAGCACTTTCACTGGTTTGCCTCACCGCCGCCATTTTCCAAACCGGAGTAGTCTCGCACTTTCCCGTGCGCGACGAGAGCAACGAGAGTGGCACGCAGGGGACCGCTACGTACACACTCGCAAAAAGCGATAGCGAGCGTACGTACGCATAGCTCGCTGCAGGACGTATGTATGACTCATGCGCAGTGTGGAGGACGCAGCGTTAACGCTAACGCAGGAGGCTTGCGTTTGCTCTTATACGTATTACTAAAACTCTCTAATATGTCCTTCAGGAATTATGGTTGCGCATGTGACTGCCCATTACGCTTGTACATCTTTATATTCGTTGTTGGATTATGCTAATTGACACATCGCGTAGATCAGTGGGACTCGTTAAAAATAAAACTAATCAAATTGCAACCCTGTCCGCGGTTTTTCTAATTTTCAACGCTTCAGCTTTGACGAACAATACTTCTGACATTTTCGCAACCTCTTGTTTGCGAACCCAACGCAGACTAAATGTCTCCGTTCAGGTTTCTAAACTTAATGACATAACACGGTTCAAGACGTGACAAACGCGAAAATAATGTTGCAACATGCAGAGCATTTGTGAATAAACCAACTGATTTATTTCGCATTTCATGTTCATTTGGTGCAGAAAGAGTTATGCACTTTTATCCGAGCAAAGCTGTTGTAAAGAAGAAAAGTCTCTGATGTTTGCACTTAGATTAGAATAGTTAACATGTTTAGTAAGCCAGCAATAAACCATTGCCAAGGGTTCTGTAGGACACGTTATTCGAGTGTTTCGACCAGTGCTCTGCCATTCATTTAGGAGGACCGCTTAAAAAATCACTAAATGAGGGCAAAAACAAATGGACACACAGAGACAAATATTTGAGAATGCACTCGACGGTTGCTTCCATTACAGTGATAATGAATGAAGTTTACGACTGCAACCTACCCTCGGCGCTCAAAATTTAACACCGTGGGACCTGTTAGCCTTCAGGCAAAATTGATGAAATATGTTGTTTTTTTGTTGTTTTTTCTAAACAGCTTTACATGCCGGGTCTGCTTTCTCTTTGCTTTTTGTGTTTTTTTTTCTCTCTCTCTCTCTTATTGACTCCGTGTTGCCAATACGCAGCATCTTTAAAGGGCAACTCCGGCCAAAACTCAAAATGAATTAAATTACTGATATCGCTTTAGTGACACAAAATACGACCCCAGCCAAAATTTCACGTCCGTGGGACGCCGCATTCTCAACTAATGCCGATAATAAAAACGCGACCCGCCGCAAGCCGCTGCTCCTTAGCGGGCGGCCAGCGGGTTGCCGATCGCTAAAGCAACATTGGGCCGTGATGTCAACGTCGTCCTCTTTTTTTCCTCCGTTCCGGACGGGCGCACGGCGCAGCCGTCGCGCGCGCTTCTTTGTGCCGCTACCACCGCTACTTCGGCTTGTAATTGCGTGTTTAGCGGTTGCTTTTACATGTTGCCCGTGTAGCTTCGGTATAGCTTTTTGTTTATTTGCTTCTGAGGACTCCTAGACCCGTTTTAGCGAGCAACTCGGTGCGCCCAAGACTGCGCAGCTGTTCCTCGAAAGATGCCGAGTACAACTTAAAGCGCTGTGGGCTGCTCAAACAAGCCGCTGCGCAACCCGGAGGTGCTTTTTCACAAGTTTCCAACGGATCGGAAATTGGAGAAGGTGTGGGTGAACGCTGTTCGACGAGTGGACTTTGGAAAGCCTTGGACGTCGACCCCCAGATCGAAGCTCTGCTCCGATCATATTTCGCCGGAGAGTTACGAACGAAACCTACAGGTGTTGGTTGCTTGTGGCTTGTCAGCGAAGGCGTCGAGGCTTAAAAGGATGCCGTGCCGTCGCTCTTTGCCCATCGTACATGTACAGAAAAGGTAAACATGATAAAAGTATCCTGATCAATAAATAAAACAGTCATTGTCAAGTGCAGTGTTGAAGATTGAGCATTCACGCTCCATTGAATGTCTGTTGAATGGGGAATGGTGGGCATGTAGAGTACAACCACTAACTAGCTCCAAACACTGAAGTTTGTAATGAAAACGAAAACAATGTTCTGCTTTGCGTCACTGCTTGTTTACTACGCAATCTCGTGCGTAGTATTCAGGTCCGTAACGACTACTAGCGAACAGCCGGCGCGTGAAGCTCATGCGATATAAACATTCGCCTCCCAATCGTTCGAACCCGTTACGCAGCAGTATTAATTAACATTGCGCTTGTGAATACCACAAGGGACTTTAAAGAAATCGCGAAAGTTCGGATTTGTAAGTTAGGACTCCTAATTTGCCCGAGTGCGGCTGGAGGTAAATATAACCCAGGCAGCACAAAACGTCGTGGAAACGTCGAGAAAAAGTCCCGGACGTCCGTGACGTCCCGCATGACTTCGATCACGTTTTTTCGATGTTGAGGTGACGTCCTTATATAACGTTCCATTAGAGTCCAATCAGTGACGTTGTGACGACGTTGTATTTCAACTCAAACGTCGTCAACGTTCCCACGACGTCGATGCACGACGTACTCACAACGTCCAACGCTCACGTTTCTTTGACGTTGAACTGAAGTTCATAAATGGCGCCCCATTATCGTCCTGTCCGTGACGTGCTGGCGACGTCACGTTTCAACCTTAACGTCGTCATCGTCACCACGACGTTACGATAAGACGTTTTAACTTTTAGCAACGTCGAACACTCACGTGTCTTCAAAGTTAAAATAAAGTCCTGGGTGACGTTACATTATTGCCCCGTCAGTGACGTTTCAGTGACGTCGCGTTCACACCTAAATGTAGTAAACGTCATACAAGACGTGCTGGCAACGTCGACCCCTCACGTTTTGTTCGACGTTTTTAGATTTTCCATCTTAATCTCCAGCCGCAGAATCACTGTGGTCAAGGTGACAGTGCTCAAGAGCCGCAAAGAAAACTTAATTTTTGAGAGTTTTTTGAGAGAAAGTTTCAAAATGCTATTAATTGCAAATCGATGACGCTAAAGAGGGCATTTACAAAACTCAATGTTTACGGAAGAAAAAGAAATAACATGAAAGCAGGTTGGAAATTTCATACCTTTTAGGTGTGGTTGTTATAATTTTGGTTTGTTTAAAATATTGTTACGGGTTTAATTTGCAAAGCCCATGGCGTCTAGAACGGATCGAATTGTACTATTTTTGCATTTTGTACGCGCGTTGTCGTCTTCCATGGGTCCTGGGCCCTGGCACGCGCCTCAGGGGCGCCGCTACACTATCCCCACTCCAGGTGATTTCAGGCCTGCATCCTTTCCTAGGAGCATCCATACTGCTCCGCGACCACCCGAGATTCTTTTAAGGTTCGTCAATTTTTTTTTCTTATTTTGTAACCCATGCTCACCTGCGCACAACCAAAAAATTCGCATCAACATCACAGTTCATCCATAACACCAACTTCCAGAGCCTTAGCGCTTTCGGTAGATCGGGGCGCAAAGTCTTGTCACGTGACTGTCAGTACAGATCTGGCTTTCGTTGCCACTGGTGACGTACCCAAACGAAAATCGCATGCCAGCACACACTATATCAGTGCACAACTTCACTGCATACTTGCGCATTTTTGGAGTTGACTCAAAAAAATAAATAAAATAAAATGCCCGGCAATGACGAAATCCGGTAGATACTGTCAACGGTGTGTGGGAATTGACATTCATGATGCCAACCCCTGAATGGCCCAGATGACGGTCCAAAAAGCGTTCAAGCCCAGTGCGCACTTACGTGGCGAAAAAAAAAAAAACACAACAAAAACGAAAAAAAACAAAAAAAAAAACAGCCGGCACGGCGCGAGAGAGAGGGGGAAAGGTAGGCAGAGGAGAAGCCAGTGGCAACTCCATAGAGCCCCATGCGATACGTCGGGAAACTCGGCAAGAAGAGGGTGAGAGCGAAAAGTGGGGGAAGATAGCGACGGACGAACTGACAAGCCTAAGTTCCGGGTGCACGTATTTCTCAGTCGTTCCCAAAATATTTCACTGAATGTTCTGTTCTTCGAATTGGCCCAGAGAGAACAGCTCTGGGACCCGGTCCAGCTTTTTCCGAAAGCCAGTCACTAGCACCGGCCGTCACGTCTACGGGTCTACGAGGCAGGCTGCTATGTAGCCGTGATTTTTTTTTTTTCCGAGTCTGCATACAGTATAAGTGCTGCGATTGGATGAGTCGTTCAAGTCACCCCCATGAAAAAGTCGGTGATCGCCAAAAACGCCGTCGCATGCAGCCACGGCTCGAGGACCTTTTTCAAGGCCATAACTCTTCACACGTTCAATCGCACTGCTGCTCGGATCAAGGTGCCTGTGAGGATATGAATGATGCCCCCCAGAAAACAAGTGGCAGTGCACATAACGGCGCGTCAAGTCCAGTCTCCGATCAAGACCCTTCAGACGCCTCCGACGATCCCAATCAAGAACGTCCAGCGGACGGAATCCCCCTTCTGAAACTATTCCCGTGCACGTAGCGAGAGTACCAGCTACGCGCAATGGGGCGGCTAAAGCATGCGCGTCAGCGCATTAATCAGAAGCAGAATGAGGTAAGCGGTGGAACATTCTGCACCGCGTGACATTGTCTCTTGTTCACTTATTTACGTGAATTTGTTTGTTATTTTATATTTTTGAGGCTGGCCCATCCAGGGACGTCTTTTGGAGGCGCTCCGTATTGCATCTCGTGTCTGAACATGCTCAAATATACAGTTCGTACCAAATCTGTGTTTTAGTTACTTCCTTCGTACTTGCATGATAGCAGCTTGCCTTCGCAATGATACTAAAAAAATACTTTTTTTTTTTTTTTGGGGGGGGGGGGGGGGGGGCACAACGTTTTCCCACGACGGCTAGGGAACGTAATTTGGAAAGGTTTCTCGACGTTCTGTGAACGTCGTTGGTAGTCCGGATGTCGTAAACACACGTATCATAAACGTCGAGGGAGGACGGAACGGCCCACTGAGACGTGCATGTGACGTGCAACAAACGTCGTTTGGAACGTCCCCTCGACCTCCTGTGCACCTTTTCTCGCGGACATTTAAAGGTTTCATCGACGTCGAAGGAAGGTAACGTCCGGACCTTCGACGTTTTACGACGTCACGTTACAGACGTCTTCCACGTTCTTTCGACGTTTTCTTCACGTTTATGTGCTGCTTGGGAATATTTAAAAATGCAAAAAAAAACAAAAAAACACTTGCCTTAGTCAGAAGTTACGAAGGAAAACTTAAAATCTTATGTATTCTAATAAAAAAAAATTGTTGTGGGTGGGGGTGGGAATGCGGAAGGGAAAGAAAGTGCTCTCACCTTGCTAACGTTCTCTGTTTTCCTTTATCACCCACAAACACTTTTGCTAGCTTTGAGAAGAAAATGACTGCCCAAAAAACTTTTTTTTTTAGTGCGGCAAGCTTTTTTTTTTTTTATTTGTACAAAGATTCACTACTTGGACGAACTTATGTGGTGAATTAGGGTCGTAGCTCACAAATTCGGCCTTTACGCGCCTGAGGAAAAAATAACGAAAAAACAGACGTCTACAGCTTGACACGCGTCTGCGCGGTTTTCGCGGAAAGCGCCGGAGAGCCTCAAAGCTTAGTATCTGGGACTGACCCGCCGCGCGAAAGCGCCAGCACTGTACGTCACTGGCAGCGCGGCGTAGAGCAACGCCGCTCCATCCACGGAGCCCCGATGACAATTTAGGCCTAGCGACGAGTGCGGGAGACCGCACGCACGCCGCCGACAGCTGCCGAGTACGGCACCGAACGAGTTCACTCGTTTTCCAGTTGCTATAGCTTTTGGGTATACAAGCAACGAGTACGGCACGGCATAGCGCACGCGCGGCGGCGGCCGCCGAGTACGCCACCGAACGAGTTGACGGGTTTTTCAGTCGCTAGCTTTTGGGTATACGCACTAACTCTTGCTACATATGCTGGATAACTACCACGTATACAGAATTTAAAAAAAAAATCAGCTTACCTTCTATCTTTAGACGGCTAGCGCAACAGAGGTAGGTGCCGCTTGGACTGCGTACTCGCTGAACGAGAACGATCTTGGCGTCACGTCCACATAACGGCTGATTTCCAGTGTTGCCGGAACCTCGAGCGGCTAGTTTCGGTTTCGTCGGCCGCGCCCCAAACAAAACTTTGAGACGTCGATATTTTTAAAACTACGCACAATAACGAGAAAAAAATTACACCTTGCAATTAAGGGGCGCTAACTGCACTAAAAACAGCCATAATCCCAAAATCGAAAGTATGGACCGGAGTTGCCCTTTAAATGATAATTTTTGTTTGACGAGTGATTCAATAATGTGGGGATCCGAGGAAGGAAACGATAACCAGATTGAATAAAACGCATTACCAGGCCTTGGGCAGTGTTCTTTCATGCTCTTGACGAGTGAAGTATTGTAGTTCGTTGACTGGCTAAAGACGCTCGTCTCTTCTCATGCTGGGTCTCAACAGTCCGCTGCGTTCTGATACGGTCGTTCATATAAAAATGCAATGTGGAACATGCGGACAAGCACCGCGAAAACATAATTTGCACCAGTTTGAACAGCTTGATGGGAACTTGTATTCTGACTTGTCACTGCGCGTTGGAAGACAAGATGGCTGCATCGCGGAGACCAATGCTAAGTGATGGACGGATGTAGAAATGTAGAGATGCGGCGTCTCCCAACTGCCTTCTTTCCTGTTCTCTGGTGATCTCAACGAAAATAAAATAAGAAAATTATTAAGAAGATAAGTCATAGGTAACTTGACTGATGGTCGGCACCTGGAACAAAACATACGCAAGTAATTTATCACGCCCTTCGAGTGTAAGACCAGTAAATTCAAATAAAAACCAGCGTGCCATTTCACTTTTAGTGCTTACGAAAGTTTTTTTTTTTTTTTTTAAGTTCCATTGATCCGGGGAAGAACTTAATCATAAAATATTTTGCATAAAAAATGACAGACGTTTACAATCCCTTGGAATGCCGAACTAGAGCGCAGCTCTTGAGGAGGAGGGGAGGGTACGGAGAGGAGGCTATGCCCCTCCTCCTCATCCGTACCCTCCCCTCGTCTTCTTCTGCTCCCCTCCTATTTAGCGGGAAGTATTCCTAAATCTCCCTCTAAATTTACAGCAAACGATTCCCTGCTTAATATGGCGGGAAATGTTTTCGCTAAATCGCGACGCCGCTTAAGCCGGAAACACGCGACTAAAAGCTGCCCTCAAAAAAAAAAAAAAAAAAAAATGTAGGTGCATATTGTAGCTACTTCATAAAATTACCGACATATTAAGGCAGTTGCAATGACTTGATACAAGCATTTGTTTGCTCCTTCTCGAAAAAATAGATTGCCGTTTCAATCTCAGTTACTTAATCACGAGTTTAAAAAACACCGTCAGTCGCCACGGACGCTTGAGCCGAATGTTTGAGATGCCGGCTCGCACTACGTAAGGAGCTGCGTGTGACCTTGTCGAGTCAGTCTCGCTCTCGGTTGTTGTTACATAGCTAAATTGCCACCTGCTTTTTTGCTGTCTCTGCGCTTGTTCTTTATTTTGTTTGGCGCAAGTTCGCCTTAATAAAGTCTCAGTTGGAAACGGTATTTTTGCCGCTTCTGCTCTTGTCCATCGTGACAATGTTAACCGAACATGATGAAATAGTCTCAGTAAACACGGACGACAAAGACGGAATGAATACGACAGGGCAACGGCTGGCATACCAGCGAAATTTGTTCTCTGAAAAGGAAACAAAGGAAACTTCTTAACCATAATATTAAAACACAAAATAAAACGAACGCCTGCCAGGAAACTAGAGGCCGCAGAGATATCGTTTGGTTAAGTGCTTGGCCAGTGTGGGAGCCTAGAAAGCAAAAAACATCGCATGCATTCGATGGTTTATCACTTTGCGTGTCGGCCCCAAGTTTGGACCCGAGCCAGTCCTGAGACCTCCGGAGCTGGTGAATCTTGAAAGAAAGTTTTTTTACAAGGCCTCGGACTAGGACTGTCGAAATGCCTCTCCGGGTGTGAGGACTCCCTACGTGGTCTGGAAGCACCTGGTGGATAAGTAGGACTACTGAGGCATTTTGTCAACTAGATGATAGACAATGAGTTGCGCGTATTAGTGTCAGACAAAGAGGAGTTTAAAGACATGTTTGGTAAAAACAATTCGATGTCGCTATTCACAAAAACTTCAAGCGTGTAGATGTTGCAATTAAAAAGGGCAATGGTGCGGGGACATGAGCTGTGCCATAGCTAAGCCCTGAAGCCCTGAATCAGATGGGAACGAAGTTTAAGAAATCTGAAGGTTTGAACCTGCAAGTGTTTGGAGAGCAAAACACAAAAAGAATTCTGGCCGTTTAGGGCTATTGTAACTGAGAAGGGTTCCTGGCAAAAACAGATGGGTTTTTATATGCCAGAACACCGGTCATGCTTAGTGACTGCGGATTCGTTTAAGACGGCACCTCTGACGTGATGTTCCATTTATTTAAAAGCATTGATCATTATGTTTCGCTTTTGTAACTCAATTTGATGATGTTTTGGCTAAATAAGTTATATTTCTAAAAAAACGGGCGTGTGTATAGGGTCGTGTGTGGCCCGATTCGAAGTGATCTTTTTCTTGGAGAAGTGGATAGAGCTATTGGAAGCGCTCTTGAGGATACCTCCGTCAGGAAGACGCTTCGCTACGTGGATGATTTGTTTTGTCTTCCACGACAGTGCCGGCTTGGTTAATACTAAGGTAAATGCTACGACAGTTTTCGGGAAAAAAAGCGTTTAACGTTTGAAGAATTTAATAAGGGGATTATCCAGTTCCTAATTCTGTAGCTGTTCCTCAAAAAAAGAAATGCTTGTTGGTATTTTAGTTAGCGCGCTATGAAGGCGATACTTGACAAGGTGTTTACCCACACAAAAATAGTAAAATGGGTATTGCCATTTCAGGGCTTGGATCGGCTCTCAAGAAGTCATGCGTACACTCGATGAAAGGCAGTTTCATGCAGCAGGGGAATAGACTTAGGATGTCGGAGTTTGCTTTTGCGCCTTTTGGCTGAGGTGGCCGGCTCCCTTCCAAAACAGGCAAGAGGTATAGACAAGAGAAAGGAAGGTGTAGGGAAGTCTAATGGTGGCAGTCCCCTACCTTCATCGGCCTTCTCAAAATCAAAAGCAGGTCAGAGGTTGGTATGGAATCTCTGTTGCGTTCTCAGCTCCACAGAAGATGATCCAAGCAGGCGCGAGAGTTCATGCTGGCACGGAAAAACGTCCCCAAGCTAAGCGCACAAAAAACAAAACAAAAAAAAAACTCTGCGTGACTTACGCATCGGGTGTCGTCTACCGGATACCCCTGTCGTCTGGAATATCTTCTGTAAGCCAGACACAAAGGAGTTTAAATGGAAGGTTTATTCTCTTATGGCTACGGTCAGGGGCCCCCTACCGCTTCATAAAAGGGATTGTTCATGTCTCACCTCCTTTTCTAAAAGCGACTGTTATTGGTAAACGCCCAGACAGAATGGCTCGGGAAATAGTTGAAGCGTTCTTTCTTTCTTCGTGGGCAGACAGATGTGTCAGTGAGCCATCGGTGCCGCTATCCGAGAAAGAGATACGGCACTTTCGGTCTAACTTCAATTCCAATTTGTTAGGCGAAACCTTTGCAGCCTCTGGTTGCCTGGTAAGCGTGTGCGTTTTAATGTTTTATGTGTGTACTTTGTTTAAGAAGTTTCTTTGTTTCGGTTTCATAGAATAAATCGTGAAACACATGTACGACGAAACCTTCCGATCCGACGTGCGGACTGCCGGAATGACCTTGGGGGAGAGGGTTTTCGTAGCATCGGAGAGCGTTGAAAACCCTCGCCTCCGACCGTCGTATTGCGCGGTCGGACGCCGGATTGGACGATTTCGTCGTACATGTGTTTCGCGCTTAAACTTCAGTTGCGAATAGCCGTTGTCCTCTCGTGTTCGTTTCCTCGTCATCGTCTATGCTTACTGAGACTATAATTTATCATGTTCATCCGTTACAAACTGGCACAACTTACAATCCTACTTCAGTTGATATTAAGGGCATTAATTTCTGCGGTAATTGTGTTATAGAGTATATAAAGTTTGCGTGCTCATTCTGCGTATGTTAAAATAATTTTGTTACCGTTGTTCTTCGTAAAACGTTTCATCGGAACTTAAAATAAATAGTCCTAGTATATTTTACTTTAAGCGGTATTCACACGAGAAAGAAATCCCGGGAATTTCTCCCCGGCGTATGCATCACGTAACCGAAAAGTCAGGTTTTTGAGATAGACATAAACTTGGTGGAAGAGAGAGGAAACGATGGTCTGTCTGTATAAACAATGATAGCTCAGCGGCGGACTAGTTTGATTTAACGATAGCTTCTCATTAAACGTCTTAAAGGTCAAGCGCGCAAACCGCTGAATTCGTCTACGGTGGTGTACATAATGGAAGCCGATAAATTGAACTGCAAACACAGAAAACCTTCCCCTTTGTACCTGGTCGGTGTGAACGACGAAGCTGAGGTAGCTCCGCAGATTTGTCCATTCAAGGTTTTTTTTTAACTGTGCAAGCTGGCAGGGCGGCCATCACACAAGTATGGTCGGTCCTCACATAAGAACTGTAGACCAAACACACCAAAAAAAAACGCTTCGTTCAATCAGCACGTATACCACAAGCGGAGAGCCGAACTTACGGTTTGGTGTAAGGGCGCCAACCTCTTTCGTTGTCTCGACACGCTGACCCTCGTGGTTGTTGGACAATGTCACACGGCAGGTGTATTGGCTACTTGGTATTAGACCCTTCACCTCTATGTCCACGTTATCTGGAGCGCAGTTGATCTCGTACTTGTTCTCAGAGGATGAGCACTGCGAGGAACAACCGTCCAAGTTGCCGTTTTTTCTTTGGGAGGATCTATGAGCAGCCGAATGGATGAAGGACTCGTTGCCGTAGCAGTTACTGTGAACTTCCCGGGAGCTGTAAAGAAATGAGGTACGTATTAAATCAGGGCATTTAAAGCTCACGATTGTCAAGACAACAACGTGCAGCGCTAACAAAGGTTTTTACAGCGGAGCTGTTAAGGGCTCGGTTTCAAAGGATCGTGTCCGGTATGTCAACTCAAACCTACCTGGACAGCTAGCGCCATCTATAAGCGACGGCGGCAAGCACACAGCCAGTCTAGTTGCCGCCATCGCTCGTAAATGACGCCAAACTTTCCAGCTATCGTAGAAGAATGGATAGCTGGGTGCGTTGGTGGGAATTTATCGTAGGGAACAGCGCCAAAAAGAGACGACGGCAAAGAAGCACACGTAACGAGCGCAGCGCTCGTCACGAGTGTTACTTCGTCCTCGTCTGTTTTCCGCGCATTTTCCTACGCTCTTATCAGTTCCGTGTGAGCTAAGGATGGGTCGGCCGCGCGCCCTTTCGGGGAAAGAAGACTGGCTGCGGAAGGAGCGGCGACGTACTGTACGCAGCAGGGCGAATGAGTCCGCAACAGCCGCAAAGCCACTATCGCCTCGACTTCCACTGCCGTCGAGAGCTTCATATTCCCTTGCCTAAGAAGAGCACATCGCTCGGCTGGAAAGCCTCCGCCGAGAACAGAACCAGCGATGTAAAGGGCGCCGGCGGGCCGACGCCACGGACGACGATCGTGCCACGGAGGCCAAGCACAAGCGCGAGACCCGGCGACGACTGCACTCCACGCCGGTTTCCGGGCGCGACGGCGAGGTTCCGTGGATTGTTCATGGATTACCCGCTTGGCGTCACGTGCGCAGCGTGCGACCGACTCTGGTTCACCGGAGACGTATCCACGATCGGCGGCTTGTCGGACGAGAAGAAGCGGGAAACGGGCGGGTGCGCGATGCGGCAGTGTATCGAGTACAGCTCCGCTGGTCTTCCCTCTTCACGAGAGTGGAAAGTCTGAACTTCTTTTTTTTTTTTTTCAAGCAATAAAACATATTTATTGGCGCCCACACAACTCAGTGAGTGCAGGGCTGCTCAGAGCATACGGCTGTCGAGCTTCCATGGTGCTATAGCAACGTCAATTCTCCACCAGCAATATTGCACGTCTTGGGAACCTATCCGAAAGTCGATGAACCGCGCCCGAACTCGAACCCTGAAGCGGGTTTTACATGTAGCGATTTTGGCCCCAGAGCGGCGTGATTTCTGCCGTCGTGGTGGTCTGGCCAGCCGCAGCGGCAGAGCGGCACGTTTCCAACAGGTTGGAAATTTTTCGCCGCGCAGAGCGGCAGCTTCCCAGCTGGCCACTCAAAGCGCGGCGGGAAATCACGTGACAGAAGGAGAAACATTGCGGGAAAGCTGGCGCATAGGACGGCGACATTTTCACGTTCTTGAAGCAGACGACAAGAAGAGAAAATACGCAAGCGACTGGTTTGAGGTTTCTTTTTTCCGGCCGGTCGAGCTTGTTTCAAGTTTTTTGCTTCAGCAGTGGCGTCGCTACTGTTTAGCAGATAATAGAGGAGGGGGATTGCTATCCCCTTCCTCGGAATTTGTTTTCTCAGTGAATTACGCGGCTCTTTCTTGCTTTCCTCGATTGAGTACCAACTGCAGCGAGCGCAAGATACACTAACCGGAAGAGGCTCGTGCGAGTGCTAGTGGGAAAAATAAACAAAAAAGAACAAAGCGACACTGACGTGTCTTTTATAACACAGATCGCCCACCAAATAATAAAATGTATCGCGCCCAGTCCAATGAACTGCTTATAAGTGAAGTGTCGAAGCGTCAGGTTCTTTGGGACGCGCAGCTCAAAGAATTTAGGAACCATGGAACCAAAGAGAAACTCTAGGAGGAGGTGACTGTGGTGTAGCCGAGTTAAATCAAGAAGGAACGCCGTCATTGAGATAGGTTTTGCTTCTTCTTCTTCGTCTTCTCACACAGACTACTTCTTCTTTATTCTCTTTCGACACAGCATTTCCCCCTTTTTTCAAAAGGATATGCATATTTCATATCAAAAAGGCAAAAATAAGTAGTAATAAAAGAAATGAAATTAATCACTTAACCAAAATCCCAGTTCGCCATGGCACTGCTCATGTCACATAGTCGCCAAATCTTCCCGGCTGTTGTCGCCGTCGGCAACTCCGACGAAGTGGTTGCGGTTCTTGTCGGTCGGTTTCAGGAACATTTGGCTGTAATGTCAGTCGCTGTTGTTCTCCCACCGGAAGAGAATCGTGTGGCTGGAGTGCACCTTGTGACGGGTTCCACGAGATCGCAGGTGATATCCCGTTATCCTTCTCTGAGGTAAGCTGTAGCAAGACTTCCCATGGAACTTTAGAAAGCTTGCTTGCGTTCCAGACCTTTCCATCGTCGAGTAGGAATGCGTTAGGTCCCCGACGATCTAGTATTTTCCTTGGTTTTGAATAACGGATGTTTCCTTTCACATGATGTCCCGCCAGTTTTACACGGACAAAGTCGCTTGGCTGAAAGGCCGATATACGTGCACCCCGCTTGTCGTTTGCCTACTCTTGTGAGGCGCACTGTCGCTTCTTGATTCTCTCTTTCAGCTCACTCATCGCGCTTGTCGGGTCCGTGAAGAAGTTTTCTGATGGCCCTCCGACAATGTTCAGCTTCGTTCTGTGGGCCGATTGTGCAACAGAAATGCTGGTGACACACGCGTAGCTGAGTGTGGCCAGAGCCGTATATGGGGAGAGTTCGGTCAGTCTATGACCTCGTCGCCGTAACGCTCTCTTCCCGGGAAAAGAAGAAGCGTTGGTGAGACCGCACGGCAGAACAGAGAGCTCCTATAATTTTAGCCAAACTTTATAAATCTTCGCCGCGAGCAAAGGCCATACGAAAAGAAATTAGCACAAGGACACCAGGCACGACAAGTGAGTAAAGGCACCACCAAGCCCGGTGTCAAAGGACACCAGACCTTTACTCATATCCCATGGCCGAACGGAGACAAGCCTAACACCCGGCGTAAGAACAAGGAATCGACTACCGCCCTGCGGCATGTTGGCTAGTCCCGCCCCGACACCTCCAACAAGCATGGACACAGAAGAAATCGCCACAGGACAAGACTGGAAAGTCGTAGGTGCGTCAAACCAACGACTCAAAGAACATACCGGGTGAAACAAGGAGACGGTAGGCTCTTTAAATCGACCGGAAAATTCGGTTTCTTAACCTATCGCGCTACGACTTTGTGCAGCGTTGCCCACAGATGGTGCATTTTTTTTCGTAAAATTTGCAAAGAGCGAACTTACCTGAGGAAAAAGTAAAGAAAGAAAAAGGCTTAGCTCCTATGGAAACGCAGCGACGCCACCGGTCTTCAAACAACGCGGTGCCGTTTCGCACTAGACACAAGAGATGGCGCAACGAACGCCGCAACGAACGAGCATACGGCGCCGAGAGCGGGCCTTTTTAGCAGACGATCTTTTCGACTCAAAAGCGGAGCGCGTTCCGCAGGCGGCGACAGTCGCAGAAACAAAAAAGACAGGCGCGGTAACAGCAAGGAACTGCAGTTCCTTGTCTGCAAAAGGGCCGACTCTCTGTGTCGTCTGCTCGTTCGTTGGCGGCAGTTGGCGTCGCGACCGCTTGCGCCATCTCTTGTCTCCCGTGCGAAGCGGCGCCGTTTTGTTTGCAGACCGGAGGCGTCGCTGCGTTTCCATAGGAGCTAAGCCTTTTTCTTTCTTTACTTTTTCCTCAGGTAAGTTCGCTCTTTGCAAATTTTACCAAAAAAAAATGCACCATCTGTGGGCAACGCTGCACAAAGTCGTAGCGCGATAGGTTAAGAAACCGAATTTTCCGGTCGATTTAAACAGCCTACCGTCTCCTTGTTTCACCCGGTATAACTGTGATAATCAAACTCACAGACGGCACAGACCTCAGTAAATTACCACCTGATGCTATAGGACGAAGCCTTGTACAAGCGGCGGCACTCACCGCGGCAGAAAAAAGGGACACCTACGTAAAAGTGAGAGTCATTCAAAACCTCATTGCGATAGACACGTACCGCACGACCGCAGCAGAGAAATTCCTCCATATACGCCAAATACTAGTCCTCAACAAACAACACCCCATTCTTGCCTATAAAACCAGTGGAAATAACACAGTCAAAGATGTTATACACGGCATCTAAATGTCCGTCCCAGACGAAGAAATTCAACATGAACTTGAGATCCAAGGAACCAAGGTCCTAGAAGCTCGGAGAATAAGCTCATCCCACTCCGTACTTGTCGTCATCGAGGGAACCCGCCTTCCTAGATTCGCTCTTTACAGCAGAGTAGTCATGAGGCTCCATCCCTACACCCCAAGGAGCCTCCTCTGAAGCAACTGCGCCACCATAGGTCACCGAGCAGATGTCTGCCCAAACAAACTACACTACCAGAGATGCTTACAATGCGAAACTAAACTTTCACCTGACCCAAACGGGATATCAGAGCATAACTGTGAAATCCAATGAACTGCAGAGGAGAACACCCGGCAGACTACTTACAATGTCCAGTACGCCAAGAGGCAGACAGAAACCGTAGAGGAGGAATGCGCATCCGAAGCTAACGCCAAGCAAATATAGCTCCACGAGTAGACGTAACAAACCCAAGAAGTAGACAGGACACTCAGAGCAAACCACAGCACAGCCACGACAGGAGCACCTCAGGCACCCAATGGCCCAGGCTTTCGACTCGCAACAGCTTCGCAATGCTCGGAGACACCGAAAGATCAAGAAGCAGAAGCAAAAACTCACAAGAACAAAACTACGACCACCGAGACCAACAAGCGAAAGACCAGAATGAAAGGCCCCGGCAGCCCCTCAGGGAAACCCCACCGGCACTACAGAAGACGACGGCATCACCCCCCCCCCCCCCCCTTAAATAGAGGGAGCTGGAGGATGAGTGAATCATCTCCTTAACCAGCAGCAAACGAATCCAACATCCAGCTTTCGTCAACCCCCGCAGAAGACCCGAAGAAACAATATGCGGTCGTGCTATCCGCAGCTAAAGAAACGCCGTCACAAATCAACATCTTAGAGCAATGAAGGCAGGTATCACCCTGGACAAACCGGTGACTGAAACAAACACAACACAAAATGAAACCACAATGGAAATACTTAGAAAGCTAGACTCCCTTCAAAGGTAACTACAACAGAGAAACGAACTCTTTCAAAAGGAATTTCAAAAAAGGGACGCAATCATACAGAATATGCAACAAGAACTCCAGAAAAGAGACACCCTTTTTGCTGAACAATTCGTCAACCTCGAAGTCGGACAAAGGCAGCTTGAAAGCTCGCTCATTAAATTAGAATCCGTACTTAATTCTTTGAGAAAAAGACTCCAAACACCGAGCCTTGACGTCGAAAGTAGCCCATACAAAGTAGTTATCACAGAAGATACCAACCAGGGCACTGAGACAACTAAGAACCATGAATAAGATAAAACAACCGAACCACAACTCCCCAAATGGCGAAATATTAATTTGGCAATGGAATAACCGCGGCTTGCGTAAAAAGGTCAATTTATTAAAACAATACATACATCAATCAAAAGAACAGCCAGACATTATACTGGTACAAGAAAGTAACGGAGTCTTCAACATACCGGGCTACGACCTTCACTCCCAACCAAGCATCGCAAGGAGCCTCCCAAAAAAGAACCGTGATAACCCCGCTCCCCCCAATGAACGACAATAACGTATACTCGTAAATCCATTACGGCTATACAAATAGACATTAATCACCTCAATTCTGAAGAACAAGAGCACGTAGCAATTAAAATTCATACCATAGAAACCAATATAATAATCCTAAACGCATATTGGACACCGAAAAAAGAGTTCAAACATTCTAAAGAACTAGATCGATTTATACAACAAAACAATAAATATCCAATACTAATTGCAGGTGACTTCAACAGCGCACATCTAGGATGGAATTACAGCTATTCTTCACCTAACGGTAGAAAACTCGAAAAGATCATGACTAACAGACAATTAACTCTCATGAATGACACCACGATACCCACCAGGCAATAGCGTGCAAAGGGACACCAACCCGGACCTAACCTGGTACAAAGGCAAGCCAACGTGCCATTGGGAAAACCAGCTAGAAAACTTAGGTAGTGATCACTATATTATCAACATTACTATAAAAACACGCAGGAAAAGTAAGAAAACACCAACGGGAACAAAAAGCAAAATCACCAAGTAGGACGAAATGAGAAAAGAACTTCAAGAAACCGTGGAAAATAATCCTGACCTTACGTAGGCGCAGGGGCTAGATAAAATACAGAGCAGCTACAAAAAGAACACCAAATGGATAGCAAACAGTGAACAAGCGCCGTACGTAGACTCACATCTTCTTGGCTTATGGGAGAAGCGCAACAGGATTGTTAAAATTTGGAAAAAGAAGAAATCCAGAAAAGGTCTCAAGAAAGCCATCCAAAGAATCACAGAGCAAGCATACAATTACGCAAATGAGTTAGAACAAGAAAATTGGCTCCAAACTTGCGATCAACTAAACGGCCTCCTACACCCCCGAGAGTATGATAAATCCTTCGAACTTTATTAGGGCAACCTAAAACAAAACACACTACAAATAAACAATGCCTCCATTACCAAACACGACGCAAATTCTAACCTAACAAAAACGGAATAACTTTCCCTGGCACAGAAACAGAATATAATATTGAGGACGCGGAAGGAATCAACAGCCATTTCTGTGAAGGGGAGTTAAGAAGCGCACTCAGTGAATTCAAACGAAATACTGCAACGGGAGAGGACGGCATAACATACGGAATGCTTCGAAATCTCCCAGACGAATATATAACGCTTCTACTTAAAGAAATGAACACAGTATGGGACGAAGGTTACTAACCAACCCAATGGAAGGAGGCAATCATTATACCAATCCCTTAACCAGGGAAACAACCAAACTCTATCGACAACTATCGGCCGATTTCCTTAACATCCTGTGTGGGAAAGGTAATGGAAAAAATGGTTTTAACGAAGCTAGAATGGCTCTTGGAAAGTCAAGAATCACTACCGGAGGCAATGATGGGATTTAGAAAACACATCAGCACGCAAGACATGATAATCAGGATCAAACAACAAATACTCGATCACCCGAGTACATCACACGCGGCTATATTGAAGAACATAAAAGAAATAAACCGCGGACACAAGATGTACAACTACGTGAAAAATTTCCTCTCTGACCGAAGAGTTAAAATAAGACTGGACGACTACACCTCAGACAGCCACCCGATAGACAGAGGGACACCCCAGGGATCCATTATATCACCATCCCTCTTCAGCATAGCGATGAAAAACCTACCGAATCAGCTTAACGTCATAGATGACCTCGAACATAGCATATACGCAGACGACATTACCCTCTGGACGACTAAAGGATCTGCAGGAGAACAAGAAGAAGCGATGCAAAGGGGTATAGACACAGTGCAAAGGTACGCCGCCTCCATCGGACTTACATGCTCTGCAGAGAAATCTGAATATGTAGTAATAATTCGATCCCCCGCAATTAGAACCTCAGAGTATAGAGAAATGATAAGCTTAACAATAAAAAAACGAACCATTGCCAAGAAAAAAACACATAAAAGTGCTAGGATACTATCTACAAGAAGACGGTAAACATAACATCACCTTAAGTAAACTCATAGCACTAATAGAACAAATTCTTGGCATAATTCGCAGGATCACAAGACAGAAGCGAGGTATGAAAGAGCATGAATTAAGGAAAGTCATAGAAGCACTAATATACTCTAGAGTCATGCACCACTTACCATATATCAGCCTCACCAAATTACAACAGAAAAAACTCGAAACAACTCTGCGCAAAGCCTCTAAGCTAGCACTGGGCGTCCTCCGCTTTACAGCCACCTACAATATAAAAGATGCGGGCTCTTCAATTCATTAGACGACAGAGTAGATATCCACAAACTAGGACAAAAACAAAGACTAGTAACATCCCTTCAAGGCAAAAGAATACTTACAAAACTAAACTATGAAACAACAAACCTTCCTCCTATCCACTGGAAACTCCCCCATGGGAACAAATACATAGAATCCATGTAGACCAAATCCCCAAGAACATGCATACAAAACGCAATGCAGACAGAAGAAACGACAGAGTCCAGCGCCTAGAGAAAAAGGACGAAGAATATACTAGCACCAAAACATAATATACAGATGCAAGCTACAACGCAAGACATGGCCTTATAGCTGTATGGAACATCGAGGAAACCTTACCGCGAAGATATCAAGACACCCCATCCCCAAGGCTCGCCGAACTACTAGCCATATCTACTGCCATCACCAAATTGACCAAAAACAACGATAAAATTATCATAAGAACAGACAGCCAGGACGCATGCAGGGCTTTTCTGAAGAATAGACTCCCCACGTCAATACAGAACCGGCTGCAACATCACATGCACAAGTACCCACTACTTTAAATTAGAATTCAATGCGTCCCAGGACACCAGTCATCAAGAGGAAACATACAAGCATATAAGCTTACCCGCGAACCAAATCCGGATAGCCCTCTCGCCTGGCTCTGTGATCAGGAATACGACCCCAAACAAGAAAGAAAAATACTTCGCAAAGCCAGGCAACAAATTCTAAAGGAAAGGCGCAACGCCTCCACTCTCCTCCCATCACCCTCACGAACTCACACGAGAAGAAGCAACCCTTATTCGTAGAGCACAGACAAATTCCATCCTCACCCAAAACTATATCCACTACATACACAAAATGCCACGCTATCCCTCATGCCCTCACTGCGGAGGATACCCATCCAACCAGCATACACTCTGGGAATGCATTGGATTCCACCAAAGTCGACAGCAATCTCTCTCTTACCTACCCCCTGAACGTACGCCAAGCAGCTGGCAGGAATAAACTTCTCCCCCCTCAGAACTTCAGAGGCTGTGGTG
The DNA here is from genome assembly GCF_016920785.2 of Ixodes scapularis. Taxonomy (NCBI): domain Eukaryota; kingdom Metazoa; phylum Arthropoda; class Arachnida; order Ixodida; family Ixodidae; genus Ixodes; species Ixodes scapularis. The sequence continues at coordinate 236,391 of NW_024610026.1, read as the reverse complement.
CCCCCCCCCCCCCCCCCCCCCCTTTGTCCACCACATTCACAATGTGCTGGATGGGACGGAGACTGCCCCAACCGCATAGGCCCGGACTAGGGCTGGGATATGGAAAGTTCCATTCCCACAATAAAGTTTACTCTCTCCCTCCCGAGTGAGCCAATCAGCACGCGGCGCAGAGCGAGAGGCATGAGCGCATGCGCGTGAACTCCCGGCTACTCCCAGCTGAGTGGGGAGGGCCGCCATTTTCGTTCATTCTCCCGGCGGAATGCGTGGGATCGGCATCTAAATCTCGATTATTTCCTTTTATATCGCTGGCTCTGGCAAGAAAATGACATACTGCTATTCCTCGGTGGGTTCAAAAACTAATAAATGAAGATTTTTTGGCGTACGGCCACAAACTTTTATTCAGGCGAAAAAGAAGTCGGCCCGTACACTCTTAGTTAGATCCTGGCTAAAATGCACGCATATAGGCAGGAAAGCGGGTCAAAATTTCGCCGCTTACAAGCAGTTGTTTAGGTGTCTCAACTTATGCGGCCCGTTGTTATGAGGCCCAGATTCAAGCGGCCCGTTCTCACGCGGATCGGGTATGCGGCCTGAATTTACCAGGCCCTCTGACATGCGTGACAATTCATGCGGTATTTGAGATCAAAATTTTCCTGGCTATAAGCGGCCTACGATTATGCGGCCTAAAACTTAGGCTGCGGCAAAATAATGCACAACGCCATTTTTGCGCCATTCTCCGCGTACTTCGGGGCATAGACAGCCGGCATGATACTCCGACTAGTTGTTTCTGGATCTGGAACACAAGTTTCAGCAACACAACATACGTCACATGAGGGGAATCGAACCCGCGCCCGCGAAGTGAAAATCAGACACCATAGCCACTACGCCACAACCGCACACATACAATGCTCGTGTTGTCGTATGCTTATATATACAAGAATTGCTTGCTAAACTCGTTGACCGATGGGGGAAATGGGAGAAATCTTGCACGAGTGGTGTTGCGAAAAAGCATTATAAGAGTAACCAGACATTGAAAGAGTGACAAAAGCATAGTTTTGCAAAATATAAACCGTTTTCTGGCACGCTAGAAGAAACAACCGCGGAATCGGAACGTGACCCAACGCACAAACCACCTTCTTCTGCGGGCTATTCGGATAACTGTAGATATATAATTGGTTGTGCACGGGCGCCCTTCCCTTGGCGAGCGACACAAGGACGTTTTCGTCGTATACCTTTGTTGCTGCTCCAGAAACGTATATGGTATATTACCAGCCTTCAAAATGTGAGCTTATTAAATACCCGAGTGTAACATGCTATAGAGCCAAATAGCTAGCGCCCTTAAGTATGCGATGTCTAACGCTTGTAGCGTTAGGCACATGCAGGATTATCGGGAACGTGATTTTTCAATTTCTGCTAACGGCATCAATAGTTTCATTAAAAAGTGTCAGGAATTATGCATTCCACTCTAAAAAAAGCCCGTGCCTCTACTTTCCCGCACAACACTGGGAGAGCCAATCAACTTACGGAGGCAGCTCAGCGAATGACAATGCCGAAACATATGTTTACACCAAAGAAGGCAGTTCGAGTTGTGACATTAAGCAACGCAAGCGTGACGTTTTGCATTGCTTAATGTCACAACTCAGACTGCGTTTTTTTGGTCTAAACATATGTTTCGGCATTGTCACTCGCTGAGCAGCCTCCGTAAGATGTGGTGATTGGCTCTCCGAGTGTCGTGCGTGAAAATAGACGCACAAACTTTTTTTAGAGTGTATTAGCTTCCATTACACACAAAAAAAAAAAGAACAGCTGATTTTAAGACATAACTGTTTTCCTCTAAGCGGCACACCCATCATATTCAATTTTTTTTTTCAAGCGCAATAAAGTATTTGCTGAATTGAAGCTTTGGTTTGGGCTAATTGGTTCATCAAGATCTAAAAAAATTTAAAAGGGCAAAAAAAAAAAAAAAGAGTAAGGACGAGACACGCACAACACGGACTGGCACTAACTTTCAACTGATTTAATAAAGTCAGTCAAACCCAGCGCGCATCTGTGAAGTCTTGTCTATCACGCCAACCTTTCGTGATAAAAGCATCCCATACACAAGAGACTATAGCGCTCGGTTTGACAGGCTTGAATAAATCCGTTGAAAGTTAGCACCAGTTCGTGGTGTATGTTTCTTCTTCGTCATTTTTTTTTCTTTTAAGTTGTTTAGAGCAATAAAGTATTAAGTTAAGTAATTGTCAGCACAGCCCACACAGTCTGTTAAAGGGTGTATAATCCATTTATTGAAATTCAAACGAACGAACACATTAAGAACTCACACTACTATCACAGTTAGCCCTTTTTCGTTGTACGAAGCATGGAATAGCTGTACACAAGCACTTTTCAACAAAAAATACAGTGAGATCAAGATTCTGCATTCCTAAGAATATTTATTACTGTTAAACACAGTACTTATTACTCTTTTTACTGAAATAAATGTGACCGAATGTAGGTAAGTTATGCAAGTCACACAAACTGTATTACAGTATTAACTAAAAAAAAAGAGATCAGGAGCTGCTGTATTCAGTTTCTTACTAGAAAATATCACAGCATCACAATCTGCGTCTTGCGCTAGCGTTCAGCAATCCGAACACATCTACTTGTGCCCATTACTGTATAATAAATACAAACATTGCAACATGTTATCACATACTACTGGGATCCGCAAAGAATGGCACAAGCATACTTTGATTTGTACGTCATCAGGCTGTTACATTAATCGTGCATTTGCAAAAAACTACTCTTTTTTATGCACTTGCGTTGTAAGATGAACGAGTACTTTCTTACGTTAAAGCCAGGGATATTCTTCCTCTGTGAAATAACACCTGCAGTGACTTTGCCGCAGTAAACATATGTACATTTACGTAACCTTCATGCTCTCGAGAATCTTTACGAGCTTGCTGTTAGCCCAGCAGCGGGGAAATTTTTCACCATTGCTTATCGCACTTTGCACGAGCCCCAACGTTTGCGCAAATGCCGAGGGGTATGTTATGTCCTTGACATAATACACCGTTAGGCAAAGGAGTAGAGCCTTCTCCAAAGTAGCGTCATTTAGCTCGATGATTTCGCCAGGCCCTCCACAAGAGACGATTTTTGTCGATATGCCCCAGATGATCTTGGGCCAGGAGATGCTGTGTCCTCAGCGGAGACATCGCTCTGAAAAGGTGTTTCCTTTTTCAGAAAAAACGCTACACATTATACATATATAACATTGTACAATACTTTCCTCGGACATCTATTTAGGTTTCACTGGTACGCCTGTACAATGGTATTGCAGTGCAGTTCCAAAAAAAATTAACTTAAGCTGTCTGTGCCCTTGGCCTGTCTAGCTAGTTCCCAGTGCTAAGATGGTGAAAGCATCCAAAAACCAAGGAATTTGCAGAAAAAATTTACAGCTGCTTTATACAAATCAAGTGGAACCTTTTAAACTACATAAATAATAGCCAATGACAACAAATGTCTTTTGATTTGTTTGCACAAATATCTCGCTCACCAACCAGCTTACCAATGTTATGAGTGCACATTTAGCATGTCTTCCCCTAAGGTAATCGTCGATCTCGGCAAAGTCCATCTGCCGGTTACAGATAGTAGATACCAGTTGCTTAACCTTCGATAGTCTCTGCAAAAGATTAGCCACGTTGTCGCCAAACCTTAGCTCTGCCTCTAGAGTCATCTGCAATTAGAAAGTACATTGTGTGAATCAGTGCAACGCCATTTGGAACAGCATGCACTATTATCCAAGATACTCACAATATCTTCATTAAGAAAGTAGCACGGCAGACAAGCCACAGGACTGGTCTTGCGTTCCCCGAGCGTGGCATGCAGCAGCAAAAACAGCCTTTCTTTGTTGAATGGACCAGCTGGACCAAGAGCTTTACTAAGTGCCTAAAGAAATAAATTATTATTAGTGTTCTTTCACCTTTCCAGAAAATAAGTGTCTCAAGACTCACAAGTGTCTTTCAACTACTTGCAGTTAAGGCTACTGCTTAGTGTGCTTCTATGCCGTGTGGCCAGGAAAAGAACGCCCGACATAAAGCTACAGATACATGGGCCGATGTAGTGTGTTGCACCACCAGTGTCGTAGAACATGCTGCTTTACGCCTACATTTTTTCACGGTGGGGAGTAAGCATATCGAGTGTAGCTACATGATGTGCACAGTTTTCACTACACAACTTACTGTCAGCTCGTTTGATGCAGATTCAGCATCCAGTTCTGGTGGCACAACTGCATTCTGAACCACAGGAGTCTTAGCAGCCTCTCTAGCTGCCCACCTGTGAGCCCTGTGCCGTCTTGCCTCAGACAGTTTGGTCATGAACACACTCTGAAAATTTTATAAAAGGAAATTGCACAAATCACCGTAATAATCATTTAACAGAGTGTGAGTTGGCTGGCTTAAATAGCCAAGATCCATTGAATGAACACTTTAAGGAAGAGTATATTGAATGAAACAACAATTTATAATTCAGGACTTAAATCTATAGACCATTTTAAGGAAATGTTTGATTCCTGAATTACTTCAATGTAGACTATTTTGTGGCACAATATTATTTGTTTTGTGGAACCAGCTGAACTTAACAGAAATATAGAGTGATTGGGTGTCTTTTCTCCTATCTCTATATTTCTGTAAGTTCCCAGCTGGTTAAACAAAACTAAATATGTACGGCCAACTAGCTCAGGTGATTCCCCTCGCAAATATATACCTGACTAGTGGAGAACATTGAAAGGTATCATAAAAGGGTGTCCATAAAATGGTGGAACAGGGAAAGGGGAAGCTTGTGACTCTTGCTTACATCGTGGTATGTGAATCGAGCATACCAGAATTCGCCCCACAGAATGTCACGGGCGTCACGAGTGCCAATCACTTGGCTGTGATTTGGGGCTCCTCTTCCAAGCAGACAGGAAGGTAGGCTTTGAACGCAACGCTGCTTCATTAGGGGCAGGGTGCATGACGTCATATGGGGCAAAACCGCCATATGCTGAAAAAACTGCGCCGACCCATTGCGCTAAAGTTACAAGCTTTTTTTCTTTTTTTTGCGTGCCTGATGCTATTATTTCAGGGTCCCTTAACACCTTTGAATATTTTTCACTTGGAAACTGCTATTGAAGTTACCTTCGGTGACTTAGTTCGCCCTTTCTTGTCTTTTCGGGCCTCCTCCCAGAGCATGTTTGGGTAAGTTGATGCGAGTGACTCTCCTAATGCAAAGTACTTCCATCGCCGCATGGCACAATTACCATCTTTAATTAGTTTATTCTCGCTGAAAAATAATTGAGACAGAAGCCTTATTAGCATAACACTCTACCATGTTCTTCTGGCCAGGAGCAATACGATTCTGCCATCTTCTTGGTGAGGACCAACAGAAATAGAAGATATAGGAAAGGGCTGTGTTCTATATCCAAACACAATGAATTGGCTTTAAGAGATGTCCAAGATGACTGGATTGATTTTGACCTCCTGGTGACAATTATGTGAACTTTAACACACATGGATCTTTGAGCTTTGCTGCCATCAGTATAGAATACACTGTATATCCCCTCTGAATGTTGCCAATGCAAACATCGAGGCAAAGAAAGAAAGCTAGCACAAAACAAATGCTTGAAATTCCACTGCTATAAAGGGCATGTGAAGCTGTACAGTAAAATAAACAAGCCCTCTTTGAAATAAGTAAAGAGTCTTTTGCAATAGAACTCATGAAGTGGAATAAATAAGAAGCATAGAACAGAACAAGCTGAGCCATATTTTTGGTATATTCCGTAAAATACTGAGTAAGTGCCCACTCAAAATTTGAAGATAATCACGAAAAAAAGGGGAAGGGCACATGTGAAGTCATCAATTTTATATATGTATGTACTGTGCATATTTTTTTTCATGTGTAATATTTTGGGGGTAGGCACTTAATACGGATGCACGGTATTCTACGGTTGGTAAGAGCAGAGCATCCTTATATGGTGAGCTGTACCGCATTCTGCCTTACTGTTCATTACCAGTCTTCGTAAACAGCGCCACTTCTAAAAATAAATTTATCTTCCAAACTGGCAGATCTGCTTGAATATATTAACAGCCCTTACTATTTTTTTAATAAGGATATTATTGTGTTTAATTTTAATACTTACTTAAGAAAATGAATGAGCTCGTGGCGGAGCGCTTGGAGCATTGACGGTGGTCTTTTTCGCTGATATCCAATCCTTTCAGTAATGGCTGAACCACTGATGAGAACTGGGGCAGCAGATTATCAGAAGACCAGTGCATACTTGGAAGAGGTCTCTATATGAAGAAACAAAATATGAAAGTCCTAATTGTCAATTTATGTACAATAAAAATATAAGGTTTAAAAAAGAACAGCATTTCACCAGTACCTTATTGTGCGTTTCCAAAAAAACGAAGTGACTTAAGACAGACGGTAATGATGCAAATTTATTATAAAACCATGTAGAAATGTGATAAAGAGACATGTCACAACAGGAGAACCAGCACCAACTAACAGCTTAACACAATCAGGTATTCTGTGACAACAGCCTGCTTTTAAAACTTGCCTGCATAAAACTATACTGCATTTTTCTTTATCTTCAAGAAACAAATTAGGGACATACAATAGTGCATTCGCGAGAACAACAAGCATAATGTGATTGCATGTGAAAGCATTCTTCGCAGCTCATCACACAATAATACCGCTATGTACAAGTAATTGCCCCTAAATACACACCCTAAGTTCTCTTTTGTGAACTGGTAATGGAGGGGTACCTTTTCTTACTAAACCATCGGTAAGTAGGAAGACCAGTTACCACACTGCTTCTATGTGGGAGCAAGATGAAATACATTGAGGAATGTGATAAACGCTTCCTTCTTTGGAGTACCAAAAAACAGGCCATGGAAGAAGCAAACTTTCGGGTGTAAATATGGTCACATGAAGAGTATCACTTCCAACAAAAACATTTGCCTTTTCCATATAGGAAGTTGTGGTCTGGAGCTGGCACTTCAAGAAGACCTGACCTTCAAACGAAACTATGTCGCGTATCTTGCAAAAGCAGGGTGCTTCACTGGCAGCTCCAATGACAACAACATCGTCTACCCTAAGTAACACATTTTTAACAAGGACCTTTGGCATAGCAAGAGCAGTCTTCGCTATGCCACATTCAGGCAGTCCAGCACTACAAAAGCTTTGAGTAAGAGTGTAAGGCACACCAGCAATCGAAGGTAGCTTTGTAGTCGCATGTCCAGTTTTGGGACTCCCATCAGAATTCCAAAGAGCGTGAGACATGTTAGTTTGGAGAAATTCACTGACCGAAAATGGTATGTTCTTAAAATTAAACATCTTTTTCGATTTTGGAACAGCATTTTTGGCCTCCATACGCATGGTCCAGTGATGCCGCCCCGGTCCATGAGTTTTTATCTGTTCAACCACGTGAAGCAACATGTGGAGCTTAGGAAAGACTGCACTTTTCCCATAACACACAACAAATGTTTCGTGGTGGTTGGCAACCAATTCTTCAAGGTCTCCAACTGCCTCTGCAGTCAAAACTGGAGACAAAACCAACTGTGTAATCTGGGCTAACCGAACGAGACTTTTTAGAAGTGGAGAATTTTCAGGGAGGTAGCCGTCAAGGATCAAAGGGATGTGAAGGATCAACACAAGGGATGCACTCGCTGAAGAAACCACTTTTAAATCAGATTCGAACAGTCTTGGCTTGTCGCTTCTACTGACTGCACGATGAAACTTAAAATTGGAGATTGCGTCGTTCAATTCCTTGAGTGAAAACCAATGCCTTTCCCTCACTGCAACGTTAAGAAAAAGAGAAATTTCTTTCGGTATAATACCTTCCAGCAGTATGTGCATCGGATCATACAAAATGTCTTTGGTCAAAAGAAAAAAAGGAAACAAGGTCAGAACGGACTCTCCATTGATGCCAAATTCCTTTGAAAGCTGTTTTCGCTCTGCAACACAAGTACTTTCTTTAAGCCTCTGCACCTGTGCCTTGACTTCACTCTCCGACCTAAGAACACATTGTCCATGGTGAGTGTACTGTACATAGTCTGCTGTTGGTACAAGACAAGTACGGCATGAGCGGAACACTGTTGGGCTAAACGATTCTTTAAAACCTGCCAAAGAGTGAGTAGCAAGAGCGTCTCCTGTGAAGGTCATTACAGCACCAAAAAACCTTTCTGGTCCTTTGTCTGTGTCAAAAACTAACCCTTCATCGGCCAGCGCTCTCAACACTTCTATGAAATCTTCAAAAAACTTCAGCCGTGCATCATACTTCTTCAAATTTGCTGTGTGACCAGTTCCCAACAAGAAGATATTACTCAGCTTGGAGCGTTCATGAGGAGGCAAGTTCAACAGTGTCACATAAAAAATACCAAGTTTACCTAGGTTACCTCTCTTTGTGCCGATAGGGTTTGCAAGTTCAATATCATCGTAGTATAAATTCAGTAAGATGATATTTTTCTGATGCTTTTCAAAAATGGGATGTGAATGAAACCTCGCTCCATCCCAAAAATCCCCTAAGACAGAATCATTTTGAGGTCTGCATGGACTTCTCACATAGGCAACAATCTCTGGATGACTCAGAAGGTTTTGAAGAAGATCTGATAGCTTTATAATACAGGCTTTTGCATTCCCTAAGAGCTTCACTTGAGTAGGAGGCACAAAGACACCTGTATTTTGATAGTGCCGCTTTCGAAGGCGGTCAGTTTTTATGTGTTCGGTGTTAATAGGCACTCCAGCTATCGCGAACATTTCATGAACTCTCTCAACAACAATGTCGATGACTGTCTTGTGACACCTGTGCTGTCCTTCCAGGCACCTGCACAGACTTGACAGCCTATCAGCTATAGTAGAACTTTGTGTGGCATCCTGCCCTTCAGGACAACTAAGTTCTAAAAGATTTCCATCATCCATTTTGTAGCTACAGTTAGCACTCGAGAAAGCTGAAGTTTTCTTTTTGCATATCTTGAAATGTTCTTTGTAATGCTTCAAAAATGCAAATGTGCAGCTGCACTTACTACACACAAAGACACTACTAGTGCCACGATGAAAAGTCGTCATGTGTCTGGCAAATGAAGTGTACGCTTCACAAAAAAAGTTACATTGAGAGCATACATGCTGTCCTTCCAAGCTGGCTGGCGTCCTGGTCCCGTCTGCAGTGTCACTTCGGCTCTGAGCGGCTTCCATGTTTGCAGTGTCACTTGGGCTCAGGGTGACTTCCATGTTATCGTCCCCGTCGGTTGTTTCCACTGTATGATCTTCAGCATTGTTGACAGAGGCACAAAACAAAAACAGCAGTGTTAAACATGTCAGCAAACTGGCCAAGCCTGAGACCAAGGGCTCTTTAAGTATATAACTCAAGTATTATAACTGTTCTAATTGCACTCATTATGAACCTATCACCTGTGTACTGCGAGTTCCAGTGGCCTTCACTTGAATGGAAAGCATGTTATTTACACTAACTGCCTTGTTGCTTTCTTCAAAATGTACTCTGCACAAAGAGTTGCTTTTTTAGATCTTGGTTAAGGGCAACCATACATGACTGATAAATGACAGTAGCATACATACATGACAGTGGGAATAATAATATTTGAGACATGTCAGAGTTTTGATGTCGTTACAAACTTCTGTAAAAAATATGTGCTTATAGCTATAAAAAGGCGGCTTTTTTAAAATAACCTTTCAGACGTAACTCATGCAGTGTTGAATGTTCCATGCCAGTGCAATTAATGCAGGGGTACAGGCAAGCTGGATAAGAATAAACGATAAATTATCCCTGGAGAAGGGGAACGAGGGGACAAAGGACAAATGCAAAATCTCCAACAGCAGCTAGGTGACTGGTGTGCAGCTGAAGAAATCCGCCTGGTCCTGGTTTCAAACCAGGGACCTCTCCATTTCCAGTGGAGCCCTAAGACGTCAGTAGAGCAAACGGGTTTCAACAACTCCCACCAGCATTACGACCGGCAAGTGTGAGGCCTACATTAAGGTTATGATGTTGATGCAATTAATACAGGGGTGCAGGCAAGCTGGATAATAATACACAAATGTTTCGAGCCTTCTCGGTTCATGACTTCTTTGTGCAGGAACATATAAACTTATTAACTAGCTCATCTTAACATTTTAGTCCCCCTTTATATTTACAACTATAATTGCAAGATGAAGGCCCTTTACTGACTGTCCTGAAAGCCTGTTAAGAGAGGTTCCAATTGCTATCCCTAGGAGTGTTCATCTTTTTATGCTTAACTAATGTGTGCACTGTGCCAATGCTGTTTATGAATTTATGTACATACATGATTTCGTTGTTCAACAGCTGAAGTTAACAGTACAATCAAGGGAATCCTGCCCGTGTCATCAAGGCGACAGTTGTTGCCTTAATGACTTTTTAACCACGTGAACAGGAAGTTGATTCAATTATTGCAAAACAACTGTGTTAACCACAACATATGCATGTTGGTACTCACCAAGCAGAATTTCAGCAGCAGTGCAGGTGCTGTTGTTCATGACCTCAGAGGTACTGATGATGGCACCTTGCGAAGTAGACCCTTGCATGTTGTCAGACAGATCGCATGACTCGCCTTCAAATATACCTGCAAACAGAGCAAATAATCAAGCTGCATGAAGTCAGAAATGTCATTGTTGATGTCGTATAGTCATAAATACTGTCAATGTCTACAATTATGCTGTCCTCATGTGGTCTTTTTATCTATATGGCAGCAAAAATGACACTTTCATAACTTCAATTTATGGAACTGGTATGAATCTGGCATCACACGAGAACATCAAATGTTTTTACTGGCAGTATTAGCTTCCTGGTCAGCAGCTGGCATTAAACATTTGTTTAAATTTCCAAGCCCACAGTATTATCTAAAAGGCACGAATGAATGGGTGCTCTAGCACCATCTTTGTTTCCCTTGGGCAGAAAGAGCTGTAGAAATAAACATGGCTGTAAATTGTCTAAGGTTATACAAAGTCACTTGTGGAATGTTTTCTCCACTGTTAGTTTAAAAAGCTGTGCAACAAGCTTGACATTGACGGCCGAGTGTAAAATCATCACAATACTGCCCCCTCAGAAAAAAAAAATTATGCAACCCAGAAGGAAAAAAAACAAGACGTGAGGACTCCTAAATAACTTAACTTTTTTTTTCTTTTTTTTTTTGGGGGGGGGGGGGGGGGTGCAACAAGCACATAGTATCTGTATGTGCTGGGTGCCTATGTTTTTTTTGTTGTAATGTCATTTTATGCAGTACTCAATGCCGACAGCACGAACTCACAGAGGATATAATATTAATAATAATTTTTCTTTCCACAGTTGGGTTACTCACTCGGCAGCGTGCAAGGCTAGACAGAAAGGTTGAGACTCGTACGCAGATGCGCCTGTTTGCCCGCCGCCAAATGGGGGAGAAAAAGAAGAAAAAAAAAAGACAATACCAGGAAATGGTGGGTGAACAAGACAGTCAAACATAAAAATACGCGTAAAAAACGGGTAGCAATCCTTTGGGCCGCCGCCGCCGCCGCCATCACCATCACCATCCCCCCCCCCCCCCCCCCTCCCATGCTGCTCTACCAGGCACCCGGCGCTGGGAGCCCACAAAAATATCCACGCCCGCGGCAGCAAGCGGCAATCGACTGTTCATACTAAGATGACACGCACATCGGGGTCCATATCACATGAGCCAGTGACATTTTAGCGAACAGCGACATTTGAGCGAATCGACGTTTTAGCGAATAACGGCGGCGCGCATTAACCCATCCGCCGTGCTGCGCTTTACGCCGCTTCGCCGGCGAGTCTGCGGCGGCTTATTACAAAAATGTGAACCCATTTGGCCCACCCGAAAACGCCGCTTCGTGGCGTCCGACTGTTCGCTAAAGTGTCATTCGGGGAAACGTGGGCGTTCGCTAAAACGTCATTCGATCAAGTGAGTGCCTCCCCCTACGTGAAACTAAAACTAAAATGCAATAACGGCATACGTCTCGGTAGCGTCACACGGAACAACGCAACGGAAGTGCATACCGAAGCGGTCGGGTACTCAACGGTGTTCCGAACACGCGTGCCCCTCGACTGACACACGCAGAAAAACATGAAATAAAAGCGGCACTTACTAATCCGTGCGTGCTGTACAGGGCTGTGGCCGCAGTAAACGCACCACGTCGCTTGGTGAGGAGCCGCAGGTTGGCTGCAGTTGTCGAGGGCCCTGCTGTAGCCATCGCACTCGCAGTTGCTTGCGTGGCATTGACCTCGCAACACACCTTTGATGTCTTGCGATGAATACATCACCGCCGTAGATCTCTAACCAACTTCCCTTTTTGAACGGTGCGGCTTGCGCGCACAAGAGAACGCGACGACGACAACGCAATTTCGCGCGACTACCGGCCAAGCTACGCCTTTTGCGCGGGCTGAGCATGCGCGGTAGGACTCGCAAAAAAATTCTTGTTTTTGTTTTCAACTTTCCAGAGAGAGAGAGAGAAAGGGACTTGAGAGAGGGAATGGGGCTCGAACGTGCGCCCCGCCGCCGACAGCGGTGAGGGGGAGACGCGGAGACACGCGGCTTTTACGGGCTTTTGTGCTTCATTCGCGCTTTCTTTTCTTTTAAGCGTGACGGTGCGCTTCGGCGGCTGTCAAGTGAGCCGCATAAAGACGTTCGGGCGGGTTAGGGCCGTTTACAGGTGGTACTTCGATCTTTTTAGGCCGCTTTCAGAGGCTTCACGGATAGTTTTCTTCACAGGGCTGCTTATATCCCGTGTCTTAGGCGGGACATTGAGGAGTACCGCTTGTACCCAGGCCATTATCCAGGACGTAGATAAGAGTGATAGCAGACGACGCGTAGCCTCAGCAGTGCTCTTCTCCGACCAGCCTCTGACAGCGTTGCGAAAAAATGGCGGTCGTCTCTTCTCCGCTCCCTTCTTTCTCTCTCGCTCATTCGGCGCTCTCCTCCCTTTCATTTACTTTTCTTCTCTCCGGTGCTTTCGTCGCCACACCCACTGGCCAAACTCTCCCAATATACGGCTCTGAGTGTGGCGTTGCACGGTAAACACCGATGTATTCGGTAAGTGCTTCCTCGAGGTTTCGTTCTTCGAGAAGTGCGAACTGAATAAAACCTTTCAAAACTCTGTTGAATCTTTCGATCATTCCGTTAGACTGTGGATAGTAAACCGATGAGAAGTTGTGACGAATGCAAAGCTCCCGTAGAAAACCTTCAAACTCTTCCGATGTAAATTGGCTTCTATGATCCGAGACAATCTCAGTCGGATAACCTTCACGGCTGAAAAGAGTCAGTAGGAAGCTGGTCACTGAGTTTGATGTTACCGTACTGGCAAAACCAATTTCAGGCCAGCGACAGTAATAGTCCATGACTGTGATGATGAAGCGATAACGTTGTGAGGCTCTCTCAATTGGACCCACAATGTCTATACCAAGCTTGTGCGAAAGACGTGCGGGAAGTGGTACTGGATGCAAAGGAGCAGCAAAAGTCTTTGCAGACTTGTCAGCAGTCATGCAAGTTAAGCAACCATGAACCGCACGTTCTACAGCGGCATCCATAGCTGGCCACCAGTACCACTGCCTCAATCGTTGCTTCGTACGGACGATTCCTAGATGTGAATCATGTGCTAGGGCGATGATCTTGGAAGTCATTGCCTGGGGAACTACTATCCGTTCTCCCCGTAGAAGGAATCCATCGACCTCTGACAGCTCGGATCTCACGTGTTGGTATGGTAGGAAATCGTTACCCAGCTTGACCTTTGATGGCCATGTCATAGCAAGGAAGGGCAGAACTTTTTGTAGCACAGGATCTTTTGATGTAGCAGTCTGCTACATCCAAATTTGTAGTTTAGGAGCCGTGCTGTCCATCGAGCAATTCTGAGCGGACGGTGACCCGTGCTTTGTGAGCTCAGTAATGCGGTTAGCGCCTGATGATCTGTGAAGAGGGTGAAAAATCGTCTCCAAAGGTAGACATTCTAATGTTCTAGCGCCCAAATGTCCGCAAGGGTTTCTCGTTCCCCAGCAGAATATTTACGTTCTGCTGGTGAAAGCGTCCTTGAAGCAAACGCAATGGTTTGCAGTTTGGATACCTTTGCTTGTTGGAGGACTGCGCCAATACCATATGCAGATGCGTCCGTCGTAACGAGGATTGGCAATTCTGGGTTGAACATAGAAAGTGCTCTGCAGTGGGCGATTAGCAGCTTGATTCTTTTGAAGCACAGCTGAGCTTCGTTTGTCCAAACAAACGCTTTCTCACCACGCAGTAAGTCTCTTAGTGGCTCTACTTCATCAGCGTAGTTGCGAAGGAACCTAGCGTAGTAGCCAGCAAGTCCCAGAAAAGAGCGCAAGGAATTATGGTCCTTTGGCGCAGGAGCCTCTTGTATGGCCTTGACGTTTGCTTGTAGAAGAGTGACACCTTCTGGAGTGACCGTATGTCCAACGAAAGTCAATTCTGTTACTCCGAAGACACACTTGTCATTTAGCTTCAGACCAGTGTCTGAAATGAGCTGTAGAACCCTCAGCAGGTTCTTTGCATGGTCGTCTGCGTCAACACCGAAAATTATGATGTCGTCGAGATAGCAAAAAACTCGCGAACATCCGACAAAGATGTCTGACATCAATTTCTGGAAAGCGGAGGGCGCTGACGCCAGAACAAAGCACACTCTCTTGAAGCGGTAGAGGCCATCATGAGTGATGAAGGCGGTAAGGTCGCGGCTCTCAGGTGATAGAGGGACTTGATGGTAAGCTGATGTCAAATTCAGCTTGGAGAATACCTTGGCTCCATGCAAGGCATTCAGCAGTTCTTCCGTGTTCGGTAGGGGAAACCGGTCGACGACAATCGCTTTGTTTGGAGCACGGAGATCCACGCAGAGTCGTAGTTTTCCGTCCTTCTTTCTTGCAAAAACAATGGGTAATACCCACTCAGATGCGTTGATTGGTTCTATTATGTTCATGTCTAGTAACCTTTGAAGTTCCTTAGACACTTCATTTCGAACCGTCAGCGGCAATCGACGGAGTTTAACCGCCACAGGAGCGACTTCTTTCTTCACCTTGACTTGGTGCTCGTACCCTTTTGAAAGACCTATACCTGAAGTAAACAGGTGAGCATAGGTAGAATCCACGATAGTTTTTAAATCAGTGGAAGTTGGTGCTGAGGTTTCCATGCACTGCAATGTAAATTCCTCAATGCGAAATCGCAATGCTGAAAGTCCATACAGTTCAAACAGGGTTGTTCCTTGTGTCACGATGTAAAGCACAAGTTGGGCTGAAGAACCTTGGTAGGTAACTGTTGCCACAAAACATCCAAGTGGTGGCATGCGTTGCCTTGAGTAGTTTTGTAGGTGTATTGCAGCTGGTTGAAGTGGATGCTGACTAGAAAAGTTCTTCTGGTAGATGTCGTGAGAAAGGATAGAAACTGCAGAACTAGTGTCAAGCAGGAATTTTACATTTTGCTGTTCTACCTGGATTGCGAACTTCTGCAACTTCCGTGACTTTCGTGACAGGATCAGTTTCTTCTCTTTCTTCAAGCGAACTGAAGTTCCTTGTACTCACCACCTCCATTACTGACGCTGTGCAGCGACAAACAGAGTTCAAGTCACCCTGCTTTGTGCATTTGGAACAGGTTTTGTTCCTTGCTGGACACGTAGTAGCATTTGCAAGGTGATCTGCTGATCCGCAGCGGTAGCATGTTCTCTGATGTTTGGCTGATGTGCCGACGCCTGGTTGGAATTTTAACTTCGAGTTCTTTCCTCCGGCTTTGCGAAGTTTCTGTACAACCGCAGGAGTTTCCTTTGTTTGTACTTCCTTTTTGGACTGTTTCACGCTGCGAGCCAATTTCAAAGCTCTTTCTAGCGTAAGAACAGAACCTTCTAAAAGGAGTCTTTCACGAACGTGAGACATGGAAGCGCCTTCTACCAGTTGGTCACGTATTGCTTCGTCGGACGACGAGCCGAAATTGCAAGTCTGAGAAAGTCCCCGTAATGCAGTGAGTAATTAATCAATAGTTTCACCAGGAGCTTTAGTACGCTGGCGAAACTTGCGGCGTTCTGTAATGACGTTGTACGTCGCGGCGTAGCGTGCCTCCAGAGTCGCAATAGCATCCTGATACACGTAAGTAGTAATGGTAACAATTTATATGGATGCAGCATCACTTGCCGTAAACGTCGTTGCAGTAGGGAGTGTAGGCAAGGGAAGCGGCAGTGACGTGAGGCAACGTGAAGAAGACTCGCTGTCCTTCTGTTCCTAAGGCATGTAGTAGCAGTGCCTTTTTCAGTTTCGACGTAAGAGAAGCCTCATCGACGCAGTCGAGGTAATTCTCGAACATGCGTCGCCATTGGTCGCATGGAACCGCGGGTCTTCCAGGACGTTCAAGCAAAGAAGGGGGCGGCGGCAGCGTTGCATGACTCATTCTTGTCTTCGCATGGCATGCGCTGCAGCATTAATAAAGATATATAAAGATATCTCCACTTTACCTCGGCGCCATTATGTGGTGTAGCCAAGTTAAATCAAGAAGGAACGCCGTCATTGAGATAGGTTTTGCATCTTCTTCTTCGTCTTCTCACACAGACTACTCCTTCTTTATTCTCTTTCGACACAACAGTGACTAGGCCGTGAAAGTGATCGGCAAGACCGGTATGAAACCACTGCACTACTACCGGTTCGTGAGGTTCGGGTCGGCCATATCAGTTAGAGTCTTTACATCCGAGAAAGGCGCTGCCCGTGACGCTGCCGAGGATGATCCCAGGGTTCATCCTCCGCAAAAACGAAGTTTGAAAAAAGAACCATAAACAAATAAGACCAAGGTTAATTTAGTATTTGCGACGCTTTTTTCGTTTTGTTAAGGTGAAATTAAAGGGGAAACGGAAAACGAAGGGATTAAAATTTTTGTTTGAAGCTGCTGTAACCGACTGTGCGCATCTGCTTGCTGCAAGCAACATTGGCCATCGCAACGGCAGAAAACGCTAATGTGAAATGAAATCTCGCGATCTGTGCCACCGCGCGGCTAGCGGCAGCGGTTTCGGCCGTGGAATCGCCGCATGTGAAACCCGCTTGAAGCGGGTTTTACATGCGATTTTGGCCTTAGAGCGGCGCGATTTCTGCTGTCGTGGTGCTCTGGCCAGCCGCAGCCGCTGAGCGGCATGGTTACCAGGTTGGAAATTTTTCGCCACGGCAAAGCGGCAGCTTTCTCGCTTGCCACTCACAGCGCGGCGGGAAATCACGTGACAGGAGGAGAAACATTGCGGGAAAGCTGGCGCATAGGGCGGTGGCGTTTTCACGTTCTTGAAGCAGACGACAAGCAGAGAAAGTACGCAAGCGACTGGTTTGAGGTTTCTTTTTTCCGGCCGGTGGAGCTTGTTTGCTTCAGCATTCGCGTCAGAACTCTTCAGGAGATTCTGAAGGAGGGAGATTGCTGTCCCCTTCTTCGGAATTTGTTTTCTCAAAAACATTACGCCGCTCTTTTTTTTTTATTTTTTTTTTTACTTTCCTTGGTTGAGTACCAACTGTAGCGAGCGCAAGAGAGGCTAATCGGAAGAGGCTTGTGTGAGCACTACGGATAAAAACAAAAGAAGGTACTCTTCCAGTCTCCGCAGACGGGCATAGGGATAATGAGCACATACCCCCCTTTCGAAAATATTAGAGAGTTTTAGAATAGGGGGCCCCAACGCTTTGGGGAACACAACGCTTTGGGGTACCCAACGCAACGACATCTCACGCAGCGTGCTTATAGAATAGGGTTTGTGACGACGCAACGCGGCACGCTCGCCTTTTCTTTTTTTGCATGCAGCGCCATTGTGGACAACGAACGAACTTCTTAACAGTGAAAAATTACTAAAACGCAAAACATTTCCGCTGGAACGACACTTTATCGTGGCTTGTGGTTCAAATAATAGGAAGGGTAACACCAGTTGGAATGGCACAGCAAGACCCATCTGCCGACCATCTCTGAATCAGAAGATTTACTTCTCTGGTCACAAGAGAGTGCACGTCCTCAAATACCAGGCTATCATGTGCGCCAATAGAATGATCTGCGAACTCGACGGGCCATTCCCCGGTCACAGGCACAACGCTAGTTGGTGTAGCTTGCTTTTAGCCCATCCTGTAGCTGATGCAGCACGACAGTTATAGAGAGGTTTATGATAGGGGGTCCCAAAGCTTTGGGGCCCCAAAAAGTAGGGTCCCAGCACTCCGCATGCGCAGAACCCAAACTACGTTAGAGGTTTTGGGTCGGCGCGTGCCCCCAACGTGAAATTCGAGAAATAGCGTGGGGCTCCCAAATGCTTGGGGCCGGGTTCTGCCGGCGAACATGGCGGCGTCCCTTCCGCTCGCTTCGGAGCAAATTCGTCATGGTCGCTGCAGTATTAGCCAATTTCATTGCCAATGAATAGTGCAACCGGCTTTCGCTTTAATTCATCTCGCTCAAGTCACAAAGAATGAGCGGTGGGCTCGCCCCGTTTTAAAGATCGTACCTGATTCTGGCCGTTCCTAAGGCTAAACATACGTAGTAGCTGTTGACATGCTAACGTATTGCTACTCCGTGGCTAAAAACTCGTTCACAGAGACCCGTCTTTTTTTTTTTGCGTTACGTTACGAAAATTTACCGAGAAATCTGAGCTTCGTACTAAACTCTGCCAGCAGCAGGTCAACCTGATCGCGGATGGCCCGCGTGGAGTAATTCTTCCGATTGCTTCGGAGACGGAAACCCTTTCGGCAATTGAAGTCTATCTCTTGGAATCCTCGAATGGGTTAGTGGCGTACACCTCGCGTAGCACATAAATGCCATCGTCGATTGAGAAGCGAACGCGCGCGGGAGCCTTCTCTTCTGCCATTTTCGTCTGGCCTTGGATCGGCCTCGACTCGTTCGGCCATCCCGCTTTGGGTGTAGCCGAAACAATCCAATCCGTAGCGCTCTAATTTGACGCTTGTTCTTGTAGTAGCATAGAGAGTTGAGCTATCTGGTACTTAAGACATACCTAAAACAGCGCACAAGTACAGGAGGAAGACAACAAAACACAGGAAAAGGCGTTGACTCCCAACCTATATATTGTGAAAGAAAGAAAAAGAGGAACCTTCAGATATGAAGCAACCCATAACGTATGCCTTTCTAGTGCTATCTTTCTTCCTTTTCCCCTTCCCATGCTGAGTAGCCAGCCGGAATGCATTTTCTGGCTAACCTCTCTTGCATTTTCCCAAATAAAAAAAAAAAAAAAAAAAAAGCCCACGTTGTTGTTTTAGAGTGCCTTCATGCACACGCGCGCTTTTGCTTGAGTGGTGACATCTCAGCTAGAGCCACTAAATGAGCTGCGCTTAGAGTATCGGCACTCCGTTCCTCGACATTGTTGTGGGCGCCGCCATTTTGGCTCGTATGCAGAGCAGACACAACTGCCGATCGTCCTGATTCATAAGGGAGGCTTCCTCAGCATTAGAGTTGGTGTTAGGAAGGTCATCTAAGATTGCTTTGCTCTATCGCGAACTGTTTAAACATTTTTAGAGGGCGGAGAAGTGTTTCCTGTGATTTCAGATAAAGCTTCAGATAACTGGCAACCATGATTTTAAGACACAATATGGCGAAGTGTCGTTACTCTAAAGCGTAGCTTATTTAGTGGCACTAATCTCAGCCATTTTTCCGCCCAATCTTTTTCTTTATGCATTTCGAAGTGCGCGCATACCAGTGTCACTCAGCTCGAGCGCGTAGCTTTGGCTAATGCATAGACGCCATTTTACCGCCCAAGTCACGCACCGAGTGCGCGAGAGCATCACGCGCTGGCAGATTCAGGACAACAATGGATGTCTTCACCCTGAGACAGACAAACATGTAGGCACCCTATGTTGTTCTGTCTTCTTTTTTCTCATCTTTTTTTTTTTATTTGTCGTGATTTGATAATGTATAGAGTGCCTTCATACACACGCGCGCCTTTGCTTGAGTGGTGACATCTCAGCCATTTTTCCGCTCAATTGTTTTTCATGCCTTTTGAAGTGCGCGCAATCCGGTGTCACTCAGCTCGAGCGCGTAGCTTTGGCTAATGCATAGACGCCATTTTACCGCCCAAGCCATGCAGCGAGTGCGCGAGAGCGTCATGCGCTGGCACATTCAGTGCAACAATGGATGTCTTCACCCTGAGACAGACAGACATGCAGGCACCCTAATAATGTCAGTTTTCTCCTTTTCTACTGTAACTTAGTAATGTATCTGTTTTTATTCTTTCTTTTTTTACCTTTTGGGTGCGCGTGGGCTTCATGTCTGAAGCTTCCTCTTTCTCGTTCTTTCACAATGCGTAAGGTCGGAGTCAGCGCTCTTTCCTGCGTTCTATTTTCTTCCTCCTGTGCTCGTTCTCGAATTTTTCGGGGTATGTTTCGTTCTCAAATTTTTTGGCCGTTAGTGTGCGCTTTGACCATCTGCAGCCGAAGATTTAGGCCTTCAACTATGCCAAGACTGAGACGAACGCGAGCGCGCATACTCTGCGAGCAGCTGCACTATTTAGATCTGAGCCAGAGCGACTTTGAAGCCTTGAAATGCTTGTTTTCAAGATGCAGGTATCGTGCTACAAACAAAATTTACTCGGAGCCACGGAGTAGCAATACGTTGCCATGTCAACGGTTACCGCGTATGTTTAAGGCTTAGAAACGGCCAAAATCGGGGACGATCTTTAAAATGGGGCGACCCCACCGCTCGTTCTTTGTGATTTGAGTGAGATAAAGCGAAGCGAAAGGCGGTTGCACTATTCATTGGCAATGAACGTAGCTAATACTGCAGCGACCATGAAGAATTTGCTCCGAAGCGAGCGGAAAGGGCGCCGCCATGTTGGCCGACACAACCCGGCCTCAAGCGCCAACCCAAAATTCCAAACCGAGTTTGGGTTCTGCGCATGCGCATTGATGAGCCCTCATTTCTTTGGGGCCCCCAAGCTTTACGGCCCCCTATTCTGAAACTCTCCATTAACTTTCCAAACGCCGTTAAGGAGGTTTGGGTCGGCCACATTAGTTGGAGTCTTTACATCCCAAGGACGTTTAAATAGGGCAGGTTTCGGCATGGCGTCATGTCCAGCGACGCCGGAAAAAGGGCCCAATCCCAGACTGCCTTGCGCACCGAACCGCTCTTGTCCAAACTAAATCTAACCAAGCTCCCTGCGTCTGCTCGCCGCTCAGTCGACTGCGTTAGGCTTAGGCTACGTCTTTTCGTGCCTGCGGTCTGCTTTGTCTGCTCGCTGTCGCGGCTGGCTTTCAATTTCCCTTACAAAAGCGGGTCTCAACATTCTTTTTTAAATTTTTAAGACTTCTTATCGACTTTCCGCGATCCTACTGAATTCCTTTATACACGCACTTTGTTTTGACTATTGTCAAAAAACTTTCAAAAGGAAAAAATATTGAAATTTTTGTAGACTTATTTATAAAGAAATTAAAAGAACTTGTAAAGACGTTTTTCTGTAGGTTATTTTCTAAAAAAATTCAAAAGGAAAAACAATAGATCTTGTTTTGTAGACTTATTTATTAAAAAACTAAAAAGAAGTTGTAACGGCGTTTTTTGTAGGTCTTTTTCTAAAGAATAAAAAGGAAACCTATAGACTTTATTTCTTTATATTATTTTATAAAAAGAGACATTTTTTATTATTTTATTTGTTCTGCGGTCGTGTGCGGGGTCCGATATGACGGATGTTTTTTTTTTTTTACTTTTTATTGAAAATGTGTTGAGTTCTTGTTCACTCTGATTACTTTCTTTTGACTGACTTCCTGTTGACATGGTCAACAGAAAATTTGTTGATTTTGTGCTGAAATTTTTTTTATGATTTTCTTCTGCCTGAGTCAAAAGAAAAGCTATTGACTTTTTATTAACTCTACGTTGGATGTTTTTCTGTTGACTTCCTGTTGAAAATGTTATCAGAAATACTGCAGACGTTCTGTTTACTTCGTGTTTAAATTATTCAGTCGACTTTCTGTAGCCAGTTTCAAAAGAAAAGCTACAGACTTTCTGTTGACTTTTTATTTAACATAATACGTCTTGATTAAATGTCAAAAGTTACTAAGTTTCTCAATAGTCTCTGACAAGTTGAGAACCGTAGGGAGGAGCTTCCGTTTTCCTGCCTCCAGCGCGAGCCTTCTATCCTTGACAACTCTTCGACGTCTTGCGCCCCTCGAGCTCAACCGCGCAGTCAAAGCACGAAGGAAGGCATGGGGTGCGTGCTGGAGGCCAGGCGTTCGAAAAACACGCCCAGCCGTTCTCACTTTGTAAATGACTATCGTGGCATTATTGACCCTATTCAACTAGTAAAGAAGAGCAAAATAGCTATTTTAAAGTGGAGCAACCGCCTTAACTGGCTTCGTCCTGAGTGGTGCTATGCAGAGAAGCGATAACATTTGTTCTATGAGCCGTTTTTGTGGACGTTGTTTTAGCGACTACACGAAATTATTATTATTTGTACCGACGCTTTTTAGTAAAAGATAGAGTCCACGAACTTCAAAACAGTGTCTTCCCTTAGGCAGACTTTCGAGAAGGAGACCGGAGACATGGAAACGTAGCAAGTGCTGAGGTGGTCACCGGCCAAATGATTACCTTCAATATGTAGGCTATATAAGGCTCTGGTGCTGTCAACAGGACTGTGTTTCTGGTGTTGAGTGCTTGATGGTGTTTGTGTTTGTTTACATTGCTTATTTGTGGGATGTGTATGTACCAAAAAGACACTATTTCCTAACGAAATTCAAAAATATATTTTAAAAAATTGAGTGTTTTCTTAAACGTAAATCTGCGGTTCCGTCAAAAGAATTCAACAAAATTTATGTAAGAAGGAATTCAAAAGAATGTATATAAGAAGCAATTCTAAAAAAATTAAGTGGCCAATTTTAACTAGGAGTTAAATAAGTTGTCAAAACAAATTCTAAAAAACATCAAAAAAGTTTAAAAAGAAATTCAATACGACTCCAGGAAATTTTTAACAAAAATTCAAAATGATAAAAAAAACTGCTCCGACTTTACTCAACAAGATTAACAATTTAATCAGTAAAGTCGGAGCAGTTTTTTTTATCATTATGATTCCCGGCTTTTGGAATATTTTTGCAAAAATTCAAAAGAATTTAACTACAGATTTTTGTTAGGGTTGATTGACGCACTGAAAGGTATTTCGATGCGAACCAGCATTTTCGCCACGGCGGAGTGAAACCAACACCTTCTGGAAGCAGGGTTTTTGTGGCTTTCTCAACCCGTGGTGCCATTCTGAGCGTTCGTGCGTACGACGACTGACACGCCATCGCTTTCCAAAGCCGCGCTATGACGACTCGTTCTAGACGACGCTCCTGGATCGGTGTCGAGAGCGTCCGCTACACGCCGACTTCCTACTGGTCAGGCAAGTGTTGGGCTCCAAATCTCGCCTGTTTAACATCGATTCAGTGGACGCCGCCATGCCATTGATTTCTTGGACAAACAAAGCGGGTTGCCATGGAAATGCCATGCAACCAGGGTTTTTTGCCACAAATTTCAATAGCGACACCTATTGACGAGCTCCCCATTGGTTGAGAAGAGTTCGTGGCTCCGCCCACTTCCGTTACACCTCGCTTCGTGTATCGGACCACGACCAACTCTATACTTACGACCACTCCATCTGAGCGCTCCCTATGGAAGAGCCTGCTCCCGGCTGAGGGCCGAGTTTTAGCGCCATCTAGTGTGAGGCGTTCTCACTAGGGGCAGGAAAACTCGTTCCTCCTACCTAACTCCTACCTCCTCGGGTTCTTCTGTTAAACGTGGGTGCGTGCCACCTGTTCGCGCTTTCTGCTTTCAAGCGCATTCACGCTGTAACATGTTTTTTCTATGTAAGGCATACTGAAGGAAACCAATTCGCTAATTAGTTCGCATTTTATTTAGTTTGCGCAGCCAACACCAGATCGTAATCGCACCGCCCGCGCGCCGCCAACGCCATAGAGGCCAACACAACCTAGTGCAGAGCGGAAAAAGACGAAACAAATACCGAGTTTCTGACCTGCCACGAGGCGCCGCTGAAACTCGGCCCTGCGGGAGGTGCCTACTGGAGTGTTTTTAGATGGAGTAGTCGTTAGTATAGAGTAGGTCGTGTATTGGGGGGACATAGGAATGCCGCCTCCTGCCCATTATAATTTCCCTGTTACATCGAAGAAGACACTGCTCGTGACGCTGCCGAGGATGATCCGAGGTTTCTTCCTCCGCGACAACGAAGTTAAAAAAAAAAAGAAAACATAAACAAATAAGCAAAAATGTTTATTTAGCATTTTAAACGGTTTCTGATTTGTTTTATTAAGGTTTATTAACATAAACTGAAAACTAAGCCATTAAAATTGTTGTTAGAAGCCGCTGTAACCGATTGTGCGCACCACCTCGTTGCAGGCCACACTGGCCATTGCAACGGCAGAAAACACTCATGTGAAATGAAACCTCGCCATCCATGCCGCCGCGCCACTATGCTCTATTTCACCTTATAAATAATTGGGTTCTGTGTGTGTTTATACAGCCCAGAACTTGGTCTGCCTCACAGGGCGACGAGTCTCCCAGCTGTAGATGAGCAATTTAGCCAGTGCGGTACAGCCGCTAGCCTGCGGTCTTTAACGTGCATCACGCAGTAGTGATACACGACCGCACGCCGGTACGATGCTCATCCAGATCGAAACGGGCAGGGGTGGGGTTCGAGCCCAGGATCCCTGGGTTCTGCAGCGCGAGCTTTCGCTCCACGTGCTCCGAGCTGGTGTGCGCTAGACCACTCGGCCACCGATCCCCCCATTTCACCTTATGATGTACTGGAGGAAAGGCTTCAAGCGCGAGCTCCTTGGTCTAGGGCTCATCTCGGCGGCACAAGCTCTCGTGCACCAAGGGCAGCTGCCAACGCTATGAGCTCGCGCTTCTAGCCTTCGCTGCGTTACAACGAAAGGTGAAACGGGGTATAGACGCTTTGCTGCAGCTGTGCATGAACGCCGCCATAACTGACCTCCAGTTTTTGTTCCCTATTATTCCGTTTCACTTCATCGTTACCATAGCAGGCCAGGTTATTGCCATATTAGATTCAACTGTGTCCTTTTCTAAAGCATCGGCCTTTGTAGAGGATCGTCAACTACCGTTTCAGTTGCTCGGCATCTCCGTAAGACAAGAGAAGGTCAGCAATGGCGGCTGTAATTTGGCGCGTGTGTAAAGCGTCTTATGCTGCACGTGAAGCCTGTTTAAGACCGTAACTAAATCGTCTTTTTTCGGTGAACCGAAACAAAAATTTGATATTGCACCCGAACCGGAACGAGCCGGAATCTTACGTACCGATTCATTGGAAAAAGGTTCGACGTAATGAAATGTGAGCCCTGTCTTTTTTTGCGGTTGTCGACGCGACGTGAATTTAATATTCGCGACGGTGGTGTGAGCGGCACATTGTTGTCTACAGAACCTACAGTGACGGAAGGACGACTGAACAATAATGAAACAAATAAACAAATTAAACGTGTATAGGAAGCACAACTTGGCGTCGGCGCGGAGGCCTACACTTCTGTAGTCACGGGTATATAAATGCAGCAGTAGAGCATCGAATCCACATATGACTATTACTATTGCGACCTGGCAGGAAGAAAGAGAGGGACTGGGATCGTGTGATTCTGTGCGTTACTGTCGCATCCATGGAAACGCAGCCTACGATCCGTTTTCATTCACGATGGAACGCAGCGAAAGCTACGAGCCAACGGAGTCACATCGATACCGCGTGATTGTCACGTTGCCTTCGGGAGGGGAGCAGTGACTCGCGTGGCGAGTAGTTGCGTGAAACGATTACGTCGCTGGAATTACTGGGATGACACGTAGCGCCCAGCACTCTCCGTCAGGTCAAAGCTGTGTATATTTACAGTGTTAAGAGGGTAAACTGCTATCATATCTATACATGTGTTTTTCTTTTTGGCTTACAATACGAAGGAATAAAAAGAAACGGTACAAATTAAATGAAAAAAGAGTAAATCAACGGCTGTTGGCATGTGTCTGTTCTGCAAGGGCAAGAAAGAGCCGCCACAGAAGCGGCGAGGTTCCCGTCGCCGGGCCGCCAGTCGCCTGGACTTTGACGCTGCCCGAGGAAATTATTGGTGTTTTCTTTTGGTTTAGTCAACTATAGCATGCCGCCTGTTTTCTCTCTCTCTCATTCTCTCTTCCTCACTTTCTTTCTCTTTTTTTTTTTTTTTTTTGCTTGAATCACTTTTTTTGTTTTTGCTGTATTTGTGATCTTCCGGTCAGTTATTTGATTACGGTAGTTTGAGAGTTCGGTGTGTTCTACTGTCGCGGCGTCATTTTGTATGCTAGTTGTTTCACTTCACATCTGTGAGTTCTGCAACATGGTGTTCTTCCCAAACGCTCGTATGACTAAATAATTTGCATTCAATCGCGTTTTGATAAATTTAAGATTAATGAAGAAAGAGACTTCTGGTCAACAATATTTTTTTCTTATTATTATTGCTATACTTTTTTCTAGGGCTGAGGGCTGTGCACTTTTTGGTTGGTTTAGCGCAAGAAATGCAATGGCGGCCGCGGTCTAAGTTAAAGTTAAGAACCGCTTTTAACCGGTTCGGGCTTGAGGGAACCGGTAACCGAACCGTTATTTTCGAATGAATAACCGAACCGGAACGGAACCGGAGCAAAATGCAAAGCTACTGTACACAAAACTGATCCCAATTATACTATTGCCCGGTTGGTCTACTTGCCTATATGTTGAGCCCGTACTGAGCACGCCCAGAGAAAAGTGCGCTCAAAAATTGCGTCCAGTGAATACCGAAAATTGGTTTATTTGAAAACCTTCGACGGAAATGTCTTTCTCGCGTTGGTCTCACCATATGACGTCACAATATCACGCGACATCTTTGTGTCAAGTGACATCACAGTGCGATGTCACATCATGGTAATACGCCACGTTGCAGTGTCACGGGACCTCAGGGGTAACGTTTCGTCATAATGTCGAGTGACGTGACAGCACAGCTTCGCCGATAAATTTCGCGAGGAAATATCTCCACCAAATTAGGATAGAAAGTGGTGCTCTTTAAAAACTCAGTTGTGATCGCGCATTTAATGCATTTGAAGGGATGTCTAAGCAAGGCAATTCATTTCTCACTTTTTACAGCCAGGAGGTGCAGTACAGCACAGCCAAGGAGGACACGCCTTCGAAACGTTGCAGCCTGTTTCGCGAAATTGTACTTCAGGGTTCTCAGAGTTAATGCTAGAAAAGGGAGACCCGATATACTGAACATTTTCATCAGAGCTCAAAAAAGGCCATACAAGCAGAAGTAGGAAATATTGTCACGGGTGGTGACCAAAAAAAAAAAAAAAACAATAAATAAACAGGAAGAAATAAACGTTTAATGTGGCGGACTTGTGCCAAAAATAAAAGGGTACAAAAGAGGTCGCTGGCGTCGAAGTCGGCGTAACAGCAGAGTCGAAAGCTGGGGCGAGACTGACTGCAGATCGCCACGCGGAGCCCCTTGTGTACACGTGTGGGCTTCTGGAATAATCGGCGTAGAAGGTTCGGCGTGCAGAACATTGAGACCTCGAACAAGCCCCCTGTTTCCCGGGTCAACGGCGGGAAACGACTGAGTCGATTTGCGGGGTGCCTTTGGCGCTCGTATTGATAGATGGCGTCGGGAGCAGCATCCGAAGGAGTAGCTGACCAGCGTAAGTCAGGAGACGGAATTCGTTGGTAGCAAAACCGCCGTCGTTATAGAAACACTTTTTTCTTGTTTTGATTTCATTGTCCGCATTTATTTTTAAACCAAAGGAAGTATCGGGGAAAAATAAGATACGAACAGAGGAGCGCGTGGCTCGCGGTACAGGCTGCGCCACCTGGAAGTGAGCCTAGGGGCTAGGGTGCGTGGCCTACCCCGATTTGTATATGTCCTTCGCTCGGGCATTGCGCCTCTGAAAGCTATCACCGCTACCATTGCTCGCCCGGCGCTTGCGGCGCGAGGAAGCTCGGCGCTAGTAGCAGCGCTGGGCGCGTGCTCTAGTTGCTACTAGCGCCGAGCTTCCTCGCACGGCATTCGCCGGGCGAGCAACGACAGCGGTGACAGCTTTCAGCGCACTAAGAGGAGCAATGCCGAAGCTTAAGAAGTGCCAAGCGAAGGACGTATAGACAATTGCAAGCATGGCGCCCCGACTGGTGCCCCGTGCTTGCAATCACGCGCAGCTGGCGCGTTAACATAGGTTTGGCAAGCTTACAACTGCACGAACTTGTCCTCACCAGCAAGGAGATGATGGCGGCCAGTCGCCTTGTCTGCAACCGTCTATACACATCGGGGAAAGGCCGCACACCCTCGCCCCTAGGCTCACTACTAGGCGGCGCAGCCTGTACCTCGAGCCACGCGCTCCTCTGTTCCTATTACATTTTTCCCCGATAGTACATTACAAAAAGGAAATGTTAATTTTAATAAGCCACTGTGGTCGCCAGCAGTCTTGATAAAGAGGTAGCGCCATCTATCAATACGAGCGCCAAACACACCCCGCTACTCGACTCGGGCGTCTGCATCGCCGCCCGCCGTAGACGCTGGTAAGTTTCTGGGCCCTATATTATAGACGCTTTCAGCGTGCGCCAGATTGAGCCGCCATAGCCGACCTTCTCTTGTCTTACCGAGATGTCGATCCACTGAAGCGGGCGTTGACGAGTCTCCACAAGGACCTATGCTGGGGAGAAGGACACAGTAACACTTAAAATGGCAATAACCTGTCCTGTTGTGGTAATGATGAATTGGAGCGAACGGAATAAGAGGGAACAAATCCTGAAGGTCGGTTATGGCGGCGCCCATGCACAGCTGCCTGAAAGCGTCTATACAGAAAGGAAGCTACGCTTTGTAATTTTACAAGGAAACCGACTTGCGAAATACACCTTCGAAGAAGAGCTTAGATTGCTACGTGAAGGTGTCAATTTTGACTGTCAAATTTAGATCGAACCTGGTGACTTGGGACACCCTATATATATATCATTTCTAATAAATCTGTTTATGCTGTTTTTTTTTTTTGTTTTTTTTTGTTTTTTTTATATTGTACGCGGTTCTATACCGACTTTTTTCGAGATAATCAAACATGGTTTTTCGGTTCGGATAAATAATGTACGAATTGCAAATACCCCACACTCCGGCCTGTTAACATACCGGGGTCGCTAAATTTGTGGAACACAAACCTTCTTTGCGTTCTGACGTAGCAGGGGGTGTGACCGAACGAACGCCGCGAAGTTTCCTCCTCCCACTATTCAAAAACGCTTCAGCTTTGCAACTTTTGACGTTAAAGAGACGAAAAATCCCCCGTGATCCTTAGGCAGTACACGAGAGCACGAGACAGAGCAGGGAGGCAAGCGTTCACGGCGCTCGCTTGCTGTTCGTTGTCTTTGAGCTCCCCAGCGCCGTCAATCCCGTCATGCCTCGCTCAGGCGAGGAGCGAAGCAGATGACGGGAGTTCATCTGCTACGATGCGGCATTCGCACAGCGGAACTGAAAGAACAAGTAGAGTTTCTGCTAGAAATCGCGTCCCGTGGGCTACAAACTCCAACGTGAGTTTGAATTGTAAGCGTCCGATATTTCACGGAGTGGGGAACCGACGACCCGTGCTTTATTTGTGAAATCTGAGTCGCTATGTGCTGTACAGGCGCAGAAACCTACCAGTGTGTAATGAAAGGTTTAGGTCACACACATCACAGGCCGCGTTATCTCACATCATCCGAGTGCAGGTAAAAAGTGGAACATCTGTCAACAAAGCTCCGACAGCACAAACCTACGACGCATTCACGAAGCGTCCGGGAAAGCTAAACATAAAGACGTTACCCAAGGCTTGAGCAAAATCATAATTGAAAGCCAGCTATCTTGCCCCGTCGCATTTTGTTTGAGAAAGTTCTCGTTCTTCGACGCCCTCACCAGGGAAATAAAAAGTCTTACGAAACGTATTGCCAGATATTCTAACCCACTAGATTTAAGCCGTCCCAACTGAAAAAAACCATTTGGCGCCTATATGAAAATAAACGGGTCCATAGCGGTAACAGTTTAACCATACCGGTCACCAGTTTGTCAAAGGGGTCGCCCGTATGGCTCAAAGGGGTCCCCCGCATGAGCCATAACGGTCACCTATTTGGGCAAACAGGTCACTCCTTTGTCAAATGGGCCGCTTGTCAGAGCAAATGGGTCGCTCGTTTGGGCAAATGGGCGACTGGTTTGGGCAAAGTTGTCGCACGCTTGCTCAAACCGGCGACCATGTTGCAAACTGTACCGGTTTAATCAAACGGCTCTCCGGAGCCCGTTTGATATTGAACGTACAGATCGGCGGCCTGGGCACGCCTAGCTGTTCGAGCCGTGGCAGCCCATGTTTCCGGAAGGCTGGGAGCTCCGGTTAATCGATTTCAGATCGTCCGCGTAATGCAAGTAATTATATTTATATTTCAATTGCGCTGATGTTCGCTTATACTGCAACTAAAACTAACACCTTTTTTTTTGTTGTTGTTTTACGTAAACGCGCGACGTTGGTGAGCCGATATTTTTGACAGAACTTTAAAACTTTGTCCATCTTAGTTGCCTCAATGTACTTATTTAGCCCGAATCTCTCTCGCAGAAGACGCGACCGCGTGAAAGAATGTACGTCTAGACTCCGTTTCACTTTAATTCAAGACGCCGCGAAGATAGCACGCGGACACGCGGCTGCAAGAACATCGAGCATTGCGAGAGCACGCCCGCCGTTGCAGCAGTCAAACAACGAGCTCGCGCTGAGTACTTTCTTCGCTCGGGCGCAAGCCGAGCTTCTGGCCGCCCCGCCGCCATTTCCAAGATTCGAACGTGCTAAAATGCGCGCGCGCGTTTTTTTTTTTTTTTTTTTTTTTAGCTTACAAAAACACAACTTACTGGTATGCCTGGGGAGAGGGAGAGGAACTGTCCCTGTGGTCCTCGCCCCGTCCCTCCTCTCTTGTCACCCGTCACGTGACTCGCGGCCACGCGCGAGCTACACGCTGATAAGCATCGAGATCCGGAAGGGTGCGCCTAGCAGCCGCTTTTTTCTTTGTCTGCTTGTTGTCAGTTCCAGCTCGAACTTCGCGCGTCCACCTGCTTTGATCTGTCGCCTAGCCCTGCGGTCTTATTAGGATGTCTCTTGACAACGTATTGGATGTGCACCAAAGCTATCAGTGTTCGAAAAAGTCCTGTGTCTGTATGGGCAACAAGCGATTCTTCAAAGAAGTCAGGAATTCTTGAGGTTTGGTTGGGTTCGGCAAATGACTGCTTGTGCGGCACATCGTGTTGAAACTTCCAAGGAGCCGATTCCCTCTCGTTTGTGTTTGTGTGGTTGTCCTGCTTTGACCGTGTCGACAAATATCACGGTTTACATCTTTCAAGTCCGTTATTTTTATGCTAAGTGCACTCCAACCTGCTTCTTGGCAACGATTGACCGTTCTTCTACTCGTACTGTTCCAGATTATCTATATAATTATGCAGCCACTATAGGCCTCCTGCGCTGAAGCTTTGAACAAACTCTAGCGCCCTCATTCTGGGTAGTACAAGCTCACCTGATTGAGCCTCGCACAACTTATGGCACGTTGGTTGAGCTTTTTTAATTCTAAGTGGTGCTGAAGAACGAAAAAAAAACACATTTGGACGCCAGAAATCGGCCAGACTCAACGTTGCAAGACAATCGAAAGTGCCAAATGCATGACACCACCGCTAGGGCACGCGTCTCTTATCTCTGGGTGGTAACGTCAGAAGACCTGCGTCGCGACGCGTTCATTTTTTTTTTTTTTTCTTTTTCATGTCTACTTTGGAACAAGTGAAACGGCATTTCTTGGCTCACGCTCTTAGCGTCTTAGCTTTGACGGCGTTCGAATTTTGGTTGTTTCTTTGTATTTTCATCGTGATCTCGCGCTCCGCACCAGAGCAGGCACGCTTCTGATTGCGTGACAGTTTGAGACGCTAAAATTTGTACTACCCAAAACAAGTCCTAACAAGTCCTTTTTCGCAGCACCCCCTGGGCAACGCAGGAGGCCCATTGTCGCAGCAGCCGGGCGAATAATTTCCCGAAAGTCTACCTTCATAGTCTAGAATTACCTCGGTTCTTGTTTGCTTTGTTATCTTCGCAGTTGTATAAAAGCTTAGAGTGCCTCTCACATTTCACAGATCGCTTGCACGTTTGTACTTGTCTACAGAAGACGTAATAAACTTTGAGGAGAATTGAAAACAATCTTTTGTGTCTGTTTTTCTGTCCATTTGCTAGTACCTACGTGAGCACATTTGTTCTACGTGTTTCCTCCATGTTGTACATAGGTTTATGAGTTTCGGAACGTCTTAAAAAAGTTTAAGATAACCAGACGATCCCCGTTTAGGGCTAGCGCATAATTTCCCGATTCGAATGGCACGTTCAAACGTGCGGTCACGTGCAAGGTCGAACGGGCACCTGTATCAACCGGGCACCTGTATCAAACGGGCACCTGTATCAAATGGGTACCGTTTCGAGCGGGTACCGTTTCAAACGGCTACCCGTATCTCATTAACACGTTTGATCCAAACGGGTCGACAAGTTTGCACCCGTTTGATTTACCAGTTTCCACCCGTTTGAATTTCAAATGTTTTTTTTCAGTAGGGGTATCCTTTCAGTGGTTCGCTCATAATAGCATGCTGAAAACAGAGCAAGCTTTTGCGCGTACAGTGTCATCAATTTTCTCTAGTGCGTGCTGTTTTGTAGTCAGCTGTTTTCGGACACTTATGCCGTCTGTAAATATTTCTGACAGCCAAGTTGCTTAACTGGAAGTCATCGGAAATATAAGTTACACGTTGCAGCAACTTGCGTTTATAGATAAACGC
This sequence comes from Ixodes scapularis, assembly GCF_016920785.2. NCBI lineage: Eukaryota > Metazoa > Arthropoda > Arachnida > Ixodida > Ixodidae > Ixodes > Ixodes scapularis. The sequence continues at coordinate 203,612 of NW_024610026.1, read as the reverse complement.
TGGCAGCAACTACACTCTCACATTCCCATCCATCACGTCGAACAGAAATGCGCTTGTTTCGATTTGAGGTCGGTGCTCTTGTAGAACATCTGTGGCGACAGCATCCACTGCACTCAGTGCATTCGGCAAGTTCGTTCGGGGCCGGTTCTCCGTGCAGCACTCCGCGGGTGCGATGCATTAGAACTCTGACAGTGCAAGTCTGAATCGCGGATCGGAAACCCGTCGGTGGCATCACCGGAGGACATTGCTTGACAACAGGCAATACACGCAAGTCTAAGAAAGAAACAGGCAAAAGTGGGAATATTTAATCTTGTAAGTGGTGCTCGAAGGCGAATATTTTTTATGTGCTGCAATAATTATGTCGGGTGCTTAGCGATCAAATATACATTGGTCAAGCGCTCGAATGTTGATTTTCAAAAATGGGCCGGAGCATCACCGACTCCACCAACGTCGCTTGCTTCGGTTGCTAAATAAATGACACATTCAGCGACTGAACGGCAAGCTCCGAGTTTTAGTTCGTCACGTAATCGTACTAGTTCCACACTAGCAGTTCAAAGAAAACGCTTTCACCAGAATTACAATGTACAAGTGGGTAAAACGATGCTAATGTCCCCAATAAAGGTCTTCTAACTTATCGTTTGCTAAGCTCTGATGACTTGGAGATCACGAATGACTCCACAATAACTCTCGGTAACCCTTGTCTTATTAAACACATCACAGTTTACGCCCAAAGGAGTCGCCCTCGACCCTCAACCACACCACATTTATTTTAAAAAGATTGGTATTCTAACGCGTTTAATATTCTTGCCCACAATATTAACTGTTATTTGCAGAAAACACGATAGAAGTTTCATGGTCGAGAACAACATGCTAAGGTACGAAAATTCAGCATTCTCGTTTCTCCCGTAGCATGCATTAGCTCGTGTCAAGCGATGAGTGCTGTCGGTGCAGCTCGAACCCAGCTATGCAGGCCTCTATCCACGATACAGCCTACTAAAAGATCAGTGGTGTCAGTGCTATATTAGACCTAATTCGTTCATTTGCATTCAATTTTCGCGATGACAACTTAAATAGCACCACACTGTCAATATCGAGCAAAGCCTGTCGTCTGCAGCGTCTTCAGTTCCACTTCTCATATGTCTTAAAGCAAACGGAAGTACCAAAACCCCACCACGGGTGCAAGTTCGATGAGAGTTTCAGTGGTTTCAGTTTCGTTTTCAAGTTCGTCGCCTTCGTGACGCAGGCATGTAAACTTTTTTCGGACAATATTTTTAGTGGTATTTGAGTCGACTGAGCGTTTCTGGTGCCCTTTGACACAAAAGGTGGCAGTAGTTCCATCACTGCACAGATTGGCAAAATGTCGTCTGCAATCGTGGCAACGGCCAGACAAACGCGTAAGAAAAAGGCACCGTCACCTTCTCCGCCCGCTTCGCCGGGTCTTTCAATATCTAACACATTAAAACCGCGAATGTCCTTCAAAAAATTTGATATTTTGATTGGCTTTATGGAGGACCACCCACAATTGGCGGGGGCCTGCACGAAGCTCACCGCAGAGTTCACAGATCGGCGAACTCTGTAGTGGGCCGAGCTTATGCGGCGTATAAACAGCCAGGGGCCGGCGGACAACCCTTAGCAAAAAGTCGTTCAAAATCCGTATAATTAAAGTATACTAATAGTGAACTTGGGGTATGTACTGAAATCGTACTAGTTCCACACTTTTATGAAACAAAATAGTATACCTTTAGTACACCCCAAGTACATATATAGTATAACATAAGTGCACCTCGAGTGTACTTTTAATATACTATAAGTGCACTTTAAGTACATTTAAAGTATACAATCAGTACAAAGACCGCACTGAAAGTATACTTTTAGTATACTTCAGTACACTTCGAGTGTACTGATTTTGAACGACTTTTCGCTAAGGGAAGTCTCGAGCGGAGTGGCAGCAGTTTTGGAGTGCGAAAGTTAGAGTAGAAAAGGGCAAGACAGGTATCCTAAGTGCTGAAGGGAGGGGCACGGGAGGAGGGCTACCCCAAGGTTCGCCTCTGACTCCGAAGGAGGAGCGAATACTTGGAATCCTTGGTGTGGAGAGAGTCCAAGGTTGCGGCGGGCCACTGCTGGGACCGCAGTTAAAATCACACTATTTTTGCATTCACATGCCGATTTTTATGATGCACCGCTTGGCGGTGTGGAAAACCCCCCCAAACATTGTTGCATGCCCTTGTGCATGGTGAAACAAAACCTTGCTTAAATGCCCTATGATGATGATGATGATTAGGAGTTTATTGGCGCAGCAGCAACGAGGGCCATAATGCGCCAAACTTAATGTATTTAGAGAATATTATAACAAAAGTTTACTTTGAGGCTACATATTTACAAATGGTATAAATATCCAGTTTGTTTTAAAAAGTCTAAGACACGGCTGAATGAAACTAAAGGTTTATCACCAAGCAAAAAAGAGGGATGAAATGGGAGATGATCCCTATAAAGTTCGGGAAAACATGATTGACGGAGTGGTTGATGGGACGAACAATGCCACAAAATGTGCAACACGGTCAGAAGCTCTCCACAATGTTCACATAGTGCAACATCCTCACCACGAAGCAGATACTGATGTGTCACACGGGAGTGACCTATTCTTAGACGGCATAGAAGAACCTCCACACGACGTTCCCTGTTGTAAGAGCTCTCCCAAACGCCCAGAACGGGCTTGATAATGTGAAGTTTGTTGTTCCTCTCTGTATCCCATTCCAGCTGCCATTTGAGAAAAATAGATTTCCTCAGAAGTGGTTTCAAGTCTTGGTAAGGTAAGCAATTGAATGTTATAGAAGAGCCTTGGGCAGACACCGCCAATTTATCCGCCTCTTCATTGCCCAAAATCCCAACGTGGCTTGGCACCCAGCAGAACTTAATGTCCCGACCGCGTCGCAGGGCGCTATTGATCTTACCATGTAGATGTTGTGCAAGGCGGTTCTTTGTGGGCATCAGGGAGGACACAGCCAATAAGGCACTTTGTGAGTCGACAAAAATTACAGCTTTCATAATACTATTGTCGAGTATATGTTCGACCGCTAGTAAAATAGCATAAAGCTCTGCAGTGAAAATGCTTGCCCTAGAGTCAACGTGTGTGGCTTTGCTGTAGGAGGCGGAATAGAAAGCACACCCTACAAAAGACGACGATTTGGACCCATCTGTATAAAACTCCAGGTAGTCTGCATATTTTTGTTGCAAGGAGAGGAACTCCTGCCGGAGGATTTGTGGTGAAATGACCCTCTTACTGTATTTTGCGAGTGACCAGTCACAGAAAATCGGCAGAACATCCCATGGAGCAACCCTATGAGTGTTTTTAAGCAAGGGAATCTCATGGAGGGGGATATTAAGGGATTGACAAGTACTTTGCAAACGGAGGCTTAATGGTCTAACAATGCTCGGCTTGTTTTCGAAAAGCTGTGAACTTCTGCAAGCGTGAAGGGCACTGTAGGAGGGATGCTTTGGATTTGAAAATACTTTGTAAGCATAAGAGACGCTGAGGTACTGCCTCCGTTTCTCAAGGGACATTTGACGCGTATCAGCATACAAACTCTTCACAGGAGATGTGCGAAATGCACCTGTAGAAAGTCGTAGTCCAAGGTGGTGTACTGGGACAAGCATCTTAAGAGCGGATGGCCGCGCTGACCCATATACTACTGCACCATAGTCGAGGCGGGATCGAATTAAGGAGTTATACAGTCGTAGAAGACAGCGCCTATCAGCACCCCACGACATATGCGATAGCACTTTTAGGATGCTTGATGACATCAAGCATTTCCGTTTCAAATTCTTCAGATGGGGTACAAAGGTAAGTTTCTTGTCAAAAATAACACCCAAAAATTTGTGTTCTTGTTGGACTGATATCTCAATGCTATTAAGATGCAAGGAAGGATCAAGAGACAATCCCCGGCGTAGTGAAAAAGGAACACAGACTGTTTTTTCAGGAGAAAATTTGAAGCCGTTTTCGTCTGCCCACTTACACATTCTATTGATTGTAAGCTGCAACTGTCGTTCACAACTGGAGAGGTTACAGGAAGACACAGAGATTTGCACATCATCCACATATAGAGAGTAAGTTACTGATGATGGCATAACCTTAGCTAGACTGTTAATCTTTACAGCAAAGAGGGTAACGCTCAACACTCCTCCTTGAGGAACACCATTTTCTTGAGAAAAAAACATCTGAAAGTGTGGAGCCCAATCGGACTTGAAAGGTTATTTCGCTGAAAAAGCTCTGTATGCACTGAAGCATGCGGCCCCGTACACCACAGTTGTACAAGTCACGAAGTATTCCATACCTCCATGTGGTATCATATGCTTTGTGTAAATCAAAAAACACCGAGACACAATCCTGCCGGTGTACAAATGCCTCACGTATAGCGGTCTCTAGGCGAACCAAATGATCGGTGGTCGCTCGTCCCTCCCGAAAGCCGCACTGGTTTACATCAAAAAAATTCTCAGTCTCTAAGAAATGGACAAGACGACGATTCACAAGCCGCTCATAAGTCTTCCCTAAGCAACTTGTGAGTGCGATGGGACGATAGCTCGTAGGAATGGAAGGGTCCTTCCCAAGTTTCAAAAAAGGGATTATGTGGGCATGTTTCCAGCAAAGAGGAAAGGCAGCAGCTTGCCATAGATGATTAAAGAAAGTTAACAGACCGTTCATAGATTCAGGGGACAGTTTCCTCAACATTTCATAGTGGAGTCTGTCTGGCCCTGGTGCAGACTGCTTCTTTGCACCAAAAGCGACTTTGAGTTCACACATTGTGAATGGTCTATTGTAAAAAAATGAACCACCCTCCGACATCGAGATGGGCTGCTTTTCAACAGTCGACTAGAACTTCTTGAATTTTTCGCTAAAATTAGAGGAGCTACTGATAAGATGGAAATGCTCCCCAAGAACATTTGCTTGATCTTTCAGGGATACAGAGGGGGAAGAAAACAGAGGAGTTCGGAAAGATTGGTAATCTCCTCGGACTTTCCGCAGGCGATCCCAAACTTCTTTAGCTGGGACAAAGCTATTTAGAGAAGATATATATTTTTCCCATGATGTCCTCTTTGCCTGTTTCCGTGTCCAACGTGCCTTGGCCCTACATTTTTTTAAATTCAATCAGGTTCAAAGCAGTGGGATAACGGCGAAATATACCCCATGCCTTGTTCTGTTTCCTGCGAGTGACTGTGCAGTCCTCATTCCACCAGGGTTTGCATCTCCGGGGTAGGACGCCGGATGTTTGCGGAATAGAAGATGCAGCAGCATTAATTAGACATTCAGTGACAAACACCGTCGCCTCCTCGGGGGACATGCTGCGAAAAAGCGATGGATCCAGTACGGCATTTAAACCAAAAAGAGCCCAGTCAGCCTTCTCTAATTTCCACTTTGGAAGGCGGGTCGAAAGCGAAGGAAGGGGTATTAAACTTTCTAAAATTATGGGGAAATGATCGCTTCCAAATGGATTATCTAAAACCTTCCATGAAAAGCATGGAAGTAAAGCTGATGATGATATGGAAAGGTCTATTGATGTAAAGGTGTTATGAGCAGCACTAAAAAACGTTGGCTCCTTTTTATTCAGAAGACAGAGCCCGGAGGATAATAAAAGTCGTTCTAAAACTCCACCACGGGAATCCTGACGAACACTACCCCACAGTGGGTGGTGGGCGTTAAAATCACCTAGAATTAAAAAAGGCTTAGGCAGCTGATCTATGAGTCCTTGTAGCTCGTGGAGCTGCAATGGAACGTTGGGTGGCAGGTAGAGAGACGAGGGTGACGAGTCGGTCAAGGAGAACGCGAACTGCTACTGCCTCGAGTGGTGTTTGTAGAGGAACCTGAGCACACGCAACCCCGCTCTGCACTACAACTGCGACACCACCAGAAGGGCTAGGAGAAAGGCGATCCTTCCTAAAAACCTGGTGCCGGCGTAAGACCTATGTGTGTTTGTCGGTCAGATGGGTTTCCTGCAAACAGAGTGCCACAGGACGAAGCTCATCGAGAAAAAAATTAACGTCATCAATATTACGAAGAAGGCCGCGACAGTTCCACTGCATGATACCTAATTGTTTACTCATAGCAATGCTAAAATTAAAATAAACTTTAACTTATAAACTGCAAGAATGGGTAAAAACGGGTTACTAAGTTTTAAAATCGATTTTTATGCGCGGAGCGTTTTTCTTTTTCGCGCAGTCATTCTGATTCCCACTAGAGGTAGTGGGAGCGGCGAGGGAGGACTCCGATCCCGAGAGGATAGCCTCGTCGTCGGATCTGAGCCCACACTCTTCCATGGGCTCTTCCGGTGGTGTCGTCGGTTGACTTTTAGGGGCCAACTGCTTCGACGTCTCACCGGGCTTCCTCTGGGGAGCAGAGGAGCGAGGGGGTAGGCCTCGGCCCTAAGGGGCCAAAGGGCCAGGTGGAGCAGGGGGGGTCAGCCCCTGCCCTGGGGTGGATGCAGAAGAGGCAGCATCCACCTTACGGTTCGAAAGCGGTGTCACTGGCACCGCTCCCGAGGACGGAGACCTCGACGGGATGCGCAGACTGTCCGTAGACGTCTGCGTTCCCGTCGAAACCATTGGCCGTACCGGTCCCCTGCGTACGGCCTCGGCATAAGAGCCTTTGGATACAAAGGCGAAACGCTTCTTTGCATCAGCGTATGAAATATTTTCGGTAACCTTCAAGGTCAGGATTTCTTTTTCCTGTTTCCATAATGGACAGGATCGGGAGTACGCTGGGTGCTTACCGCTACAGTTAGCACAGTGGGGCTCATTCTCGCACACATCAGCAACGTGCTCCTTGCTAGAACACTTGGCACAAGTGTCACTTCCTCGACAGTTCCGTGACCCATGGCCAAACCGTTGGCATTTAAAACACCGTTGAGGGTTTGGCACATAGGGGCGGACGCGGCACTGGAGATATCCTGCCTTCACAACTTCAGGAAGTGTAGTTGACTCAAATGTGAGGATGATGTGTTTCGTCTTGCGTTCAACACCATCGCGGCGAAGGGTAATACGCCGAGCAGCGATTACCCCTTGTGTGGAAAGGCCCTCAACTACTTCGGTTTCTGTACACTCGAGCAGGTCGTCTTCTGAGATCACTCCTTGAATTGTGTTAAGTGTTCTATGAGGTGTGACAGTGCATGACTTTGTAATCAGTCACACAGTTTAGTGCTAATAGTGAATCACTTTGTTGCTTACTGTGTATCTCCATTAGGAGATCACCAGATGCCATCTTTTTTGCATTGTAATTCTTCCCAATCACTCCTTCAAGAACTTTTGAAATGAGGAAAGGGGACAACTTGCCAAGCGGTTTTTCATCCTCAGAGTGCATGACTAGAAACTTGGGGAACTTTGAAAATGTGTATGTTGGTTTTTCTATCTGCAGTGCTTCGGTGCGGACCCTTTTCGGGGCCCGATCAAAAGGTTTTTTAGCTTGAGAACCCATATGAAGGGGGAGGGTTTTCGGAAACTGGGGTGCACCGCCCACCACCGAGCCCAACAAGGGAATAGGTAACGCTCCATAACAAGAATGGCTTGGCTGAAGACGTTACTCTATTAGTGCTGCCCAGTCTCTATAACCAAGAGTGGTTCTGGACAAGGCGTCTGTCGCCACCCAAGGTTAGCCCTTGCCGCCAAAGGAGTTGAAAAGGAAAGAAGAGAATTCAGAAGAGTGAAAAGGAGGAGAAGACAAGGGTGAAAGCAGAGAGGGGATAGTGGAAGTGGCGACTAGACTGAATCATCCTGGCCGGGCCTTACCAGGACTCCCGTCTACGAGAAGCAGGGGCCGAAGTGGTGTATTGCCTCACCCGGGGGGCCCCGAAGGGTCCAAACCTACCCCGGGCTCGGCTCAACCACCAGGATGCCCTTTTCCCCGGACACGGGAAAGCCACGCACAGCCATACGTGGGCGGGCGAACCCGCATGGCTCGGGGTCCGTGGAGACGCCACTCTCCAAACACCTGCTTTCACAGGTGCCCCCTGCGGGGTTAAATGCCCTAGAGTCTGACCCTTTACATGGCACCATCTTGCTGCCATGTAAAGGGTCACAGAAAATTTGAATGAAAATTATAAATCTGACAGCGTATATCAAGAAAGGTTCTAAAGATAAGGATACTTAGGTCGAGAGTTGGTGGGCCAATAATTTGCACGTCGTAGCCACTATTAGAGTTGCCAAAATTATTTCAGCCACCGGCCGAAAATTCTCTTCAAACTGGGCCATCAACCTCGACGGCATTTGGGTCCATTCGAGCCCAGTCGATGAGTGGGATGACGAGGCTCGATGATGAGCGGGATGACAGCCCAGCTCACAGTCATCGGGGAGACTGACAGGTGCTCGTCAGTCGCCACCATGTCTTGGAAGCTACCGATTTCGAAGAACCGGAGCGCGCAGAGAACTTGTTGTTCCACGATCGTGGTAGTCCCGATTGTCCGCCGCCTCGAAACCCGGGCTCCGTACGAAGCTCGTCGCAGAGTCAACGAAGAACGAATTTCGGTAGCTGTTATTGACGCCGAAAGTCGTCGTCGGGAAGTTGAAAGGTGTTCCGGTAGTCTCGGTAGCGACGCCGGTGGCGGCGCAAGATCCGCTCGGCCGCAGCGTACGGCACCGCCATGTTGACAAAGTTTAACTTCGCCTCGATCCGAAGCGAAGATTTCGGGCTCAAACCACGACCCTCGCAAAGTTCCGAAACGTCATGTTGACGTCAGCGACAACTTTGACAAGCGAGGTTTCTAATCCCTTTCTTTTACACAAACTTTAGAGGGATGTAGAGCGTCAACAGGTCACCTAGGGACGACCTGCAGAGCACTAATGTTAGCTTGGTGTAGGGATGTAGGGACACACGGACGCTACGTCATCAGCGAAGTCATTGAATCTGCGGGCTTTTTGTGTCGCTCACGTGCTGCACGCGCGCCTCGATGAACTTTGCTGCATTCGGCAGCTCTGAAAGAAATGAGCGTTCAAATGATTGGCCCCTCGGTCGGCGCGACGTCAGCGTCGCTAGAGTCTAATAAGCGCGTTCGCCAAACTTCGGGAACACTGTACTTGGGCACAAAGTTGTGCTCGAGGAGTTTAGCGACCCAGTTGGATAAGATGCGCAAGGTTGAGAACATGACGTTACCTGGATCATACAATAAAAGGAAAAGACAAAATTTCTCTGCGAGCAGACGTCTACCTCATTCTTATTTTGTCAAGAACAACGAATATTACTGCTGGCACCTGTGGTATTTATAACAGTGTAAAGGTTTTGTCCACAAGAAAAACAACGTTGTTTTCTTTTTCTTGCTGAAAGCTTTGTTCGTGATTAGAATTAATGCCACAGGCTCCCATACTACTATTTCCTTGTTTGACAAAATTACACTTAGGTAAGGACAGAACGAGCGGGTTAGTATAGATAATAGACAGTTTTGCTATAGCGTTGCTGGATCTTACGTACGCAATACGCAATAGTATAGCGTACGCTAAAAATGACCTGCTCGGACCGAATTTAGTTGTGCGTTACGTTTTCGAGTGAACACCGCGCATGATCTTGGTTAAATTTGCTAGAGCCGTAGAATTCCGCGTGCGTATAGCGCAGCCAAGCTCCTGGAAAGAAATATTGAAAAAGAAAAAGTGCCCAATCATTTTATTTCAGATGAAACCAAGCCACAGCTGCCTGGTCAAACGCGCTTTTCTGCGGGGTACAGAGGCTACGAGTACGAGTGCATAGCCAAATTCGATCACAGAGCCTCCGTCAGTCGTCCCGTGGAAACGGCACCTTTTATCAATGCTATCGCGGAATGAAATTCATGACCCTGATGTCCAGTGCATAGCGAGAGCTTCGGCGATTTCTTTTAGAGCCGTTCGTCCGTCGGCGATGTACTGTGGGAATAGGCTTAGCGTTGAGCAGATCGCAGCGTCGACGCACACGGCGAGCGCCGAACATTTGCACTGCGCACTCCTTCAGCTGCAGGGTGATCTGATTCGACCGCGGTAGGCCCCAGAAAGAACCACCGAGCTGAACACCACGCAATTTCATGTAACACAGAATTTCGAAAACACCACGTCGCCCTTGCTGCGCCAGTCGAGGCAACCGCCATCTTGAAAGTGGCGCTCTCGTTGGGTCCGAGATCTCTCGAGAGCGCCCCGCAAGGCCCGCTAACCAGCAACGCAAAATCCCCAGCGTTGCGTGAGTACGCAATACGCTAGCCCTTCTATTGCGTTCTGCGCACGCGCACTCACGACCCGCAATATCCTTGCGTACGCAAAGCTATAGCGTACGGTCCACGAAAACTGTCTAATAAAACTTGAGGAAGAAAATGAGAAGGTACGGACAAACTTCTTCTCATTTTCTCTTTTTTCTTTAAGTTTTCTTCCAGAAGTTTAAACTTAGGTGTTCGCCTTTTACCTTTATATTCATCTTCGTCTTTCTCTTTTTTTTTGATCAGGTAACGTCATACCCTCAAACGTTCAGATCTTATTCCCATCGCTAGCTTCATATTCTGACGCAGTTTTAGCTTTCTGCAGGGCAACGTTTACTGGTCCGGATCATAAAAAAAAAAAATGGGATTCATTTTTTTTTTTTGCTTGAATTAGGTGTCGCATCAACCAGACAAGCAAAATGCGCCACGAAGAAAACTTTTAGTTTGAGAGATACTTTTATTTGCACTAGAGGGCAATAGCCGGGTATATTATCAATAGCAATATAAAGGGGCGATGCAGCAATTTTTTAGTTTGCGCAAATACCGCTTAAAACCGATCCCTGACGTTAAGGACATATAAAACACGCGTTCGTTTTTCACCCCACGTAATAAAAGTTGTAGAAAAAAAAATGAGCACCGCTCACCTTCTCAACTCGGAGCCCGAACAACCGGCCACGGGATCTGGAGCCGGTTATATGCCGCCAATGTTGATCATAACCACGCGCTAAGGTTGGCAAAGTACAGGACACCCGCTAAGTTCCAGACATTAATATGGCTCGGCTATTGGCGTCGTTGCAGCAATTGGACACGGGCCACTACCTGAATGCATGTCGAGGCATCGATTGTCACGAGCCCAGATCGAATGCGTACGCAGTCTTCGCGTCCATTGTGTGAGCAGCATTTGAATATCGTCACAGCTGGGATTGCAAAGCTCGACGATGCATTGCCGGGGATCGTACTGTTGCCATTATCCCCACAGCTCCGTTATCAGATTTCGCGAAGGGGCAAAAGGCGGCTTTGGGAGGAGAGGCAGAAAGAAAAACTCCGCTTTCATCCTTTGAATTCCGCCGCGACGAAGACGCTTCTTGGTCAGTGGTGTTGCGTTCGAGTATTCTTGTGTCCCACTAGTTCCAGGAAGCTGGTGTAAAGTAAGAAATATTCCTACCACCTAACCAATGTCGTTTCAAGGCCCTGTAACGTGCTCCCCTGTAAATAGAAGGGACGGAACTAAGACGGAATAAAGTTAGAAAAACATTTTGTCGATATTTCAAAAGTGGTAGTAGTGAGTAGCAAACAAAGTATAGATATTAGTAATGGTTATTCAGTGATTAAGGATTAACTATGTTTGACATTACAAGATGGCAATTCACTGGACACAAGTGATCTGTAGGTCATGTACACATTGGCTGTTCTTTGATATACTGCCTTGTGTCACGCATACCTCGAATGCCTCGGTCATTCACTGTCGTAACTCGGCTAAGACGTCACAACGTCCTCGAATACATTTAGACGCCACTGTGTGGATGGGCCTTAGAGAGGCATAAGACTGCGTTTCAATATGTTGTAAAATAAAAATAGGGGTTCAGTTTTTGTTTCGGTAAATACCGATAAACACGGACAATTAACTCCCAAACATGTTTTCTTTTTTTGCGGGGGGGGGGGGGGGTTGTCAAAATTAGCTTAAACTTTAAAAAAAAAAGACCGGATTCAGGTTGTACTTGAATAACCAAACGGAAGCTTGACGCAAAGAATTTTTAGGTATTTACTCAAAACACTACCCCCAATCAACTGTCCGCAATAATCCATATTTTGTCGCTAACCACACACCTGACCTCGTTTTGTTCATGCACGTTTTTTCTGGAGGATGTACGTACTACACAAAAGGCTAGTTCGTACTCCTGTGTCGGTGTCGCTCGTAGCAAACTAGACGACAGCAGCGACGAAGCATCGTGGCCAAGTGTTCGGCGTTTGCAGCGCGGGAAGTGATGCGAAAGGTAGCTTCGCGAAGCCATTAGGAGTCACGGTCCATCCGGTCTTCTAGTCACTTCTTTTTTTTTTTATCGTTGCGAACGAAACTGTTGCAAATGTCTGAACTAAAGTCAAAAACTTGGGGCACGATGCCACGTCGATGATGGAGCACTCACGCATCTTTCTGATACAGATCCTGCTTTTGACCACCGCCGGCGACTTCGACGACTACGTGCTCGGAACACTGGAACGTGTCCGAAACGCTACTGGGCCTGCTTTCCATGAGTCAGCGCGGGGAAATCAACAGTTCCCGCAACCGATCTTGGTGGATTTACAGTTCGAGCGCTGGCAACACTGGTCTTCGCCAACGATAACAAGTCCTCTACAAGAGCCCGCCTACCACGCCGGTCACTTGGGGCACGATGCCACGTCGATGATGGAGCACTCGCGCATCTTTCTGCTACAGATCCTGCTTTTGACCACCGCCGGCGACTTCGACGACTACGTGCTCGGAACACTGGAACGTGTCCGAAACGCTACTGGGCCTGCTTTCCATGAGTCAGCGCGGGGAAATCAACAGTTCCCGCAACCGATCTTGGTGGATTTACAGTTCGAGCGCTGGCAACACTGGTCTTCGCCAACGATAACAAGTCCTCTACAAGAGCCCGCCTACCACGCCGGTCACTTGGGGTACGATGCCACGTCGATGATGGAGCACTCACGCATCTTTCTGCTACAGGTTAGTTATTTAGAAACCTCAAAATCAACGAATTCTTTCGTGTAGTGGTATCGTGCCCCAACGATTGGTTGTGTCGTCTTCGTGCTGTGTGCTTTTGGTGTCGGGCGGCCATGTCCGCAGCTTTGAGAAATTCTCTGTTAACGTTGTCGGGCGATGTCGAAACAAATCCCGGGCTTTTCGATGAAGTCCAATTAGCAAGCATGGACGTCGTCCTCGCAAACGTATTCGCTACCGTTCAAAGAATAGAGGAAGGGCAGAGCGCCGTGCTTGCCCAGATAAAGGAACTCCGGGAAAAACAGAAAGCGACAGAGAATGATGTACGGCTGGTATACACGAGGGTTACTGCCATTGAAACTGAAACGTCTAAAAGGTCTAAAACAGTAGAAGCTGGAGCTAATGCCATACCAATTGAGAATTTGACAGCGGTTACATCCAAGCTTAACGACGTACAAGCCCGCTGCGACGACGCTGAAAATAGACTTAGGCGTTGTAATTTGCTGTTCTTCTGTATTGCAGATAATCCAAATGAATCGTGGAACGCACCCGAAGCTAAAGTCATCGAGTTTTGTATGGGGCAACTTGGTATTGATCTTACAACTGATGTTATCGACAGGGACCATCGCTTGGGTAGGTTTGCACCCGGCAAAGATCGTCCCATTATCGTTAAAGTTTTGCGGTCTAAAGACAGAGAAGGTATATTGAGCTCGGGGTACAAATTAAAAGGCTCGTCTTTCGCCATCAGGGAAGATTTTTCTTTAACTGTGCGTACCGCAAGAAATAAACTGCTTGAATTCGCGAAAGTAAAACAGGTTCCTTTCAAACTTCGCTTTGACAAGCTAAGAATCGATAACAAGGTTTTTGAATATGACCCCGCTTCTGGTTCTGTAAAGGAATCCAGATAGCAACGCAAGTGCAACTCTAATCGAGCGCGCTGTACGAAGCCTTCTTTTTCTGCAAACACACGACGTGAGGAAAGCCTATTTATATCTTTCACTAACATACGCAGCGTTCTTTCCAAGCGAGACGAACTAAGCGCGTTCATATTCAACTTTGAGATTTATCGTCGGTATCGATTAGATAAAAGGGGAGGGGGCTGTTAATTGCGACAAAGAAAGACCTGCGTAGTAACAGTGTTCATGTAGATAGTCATTTTGAAATTCTTTGGGTCTCGGTATATTCAAACGTGACGATGTGCCTTCTTGGCGTTTGTTATAGGCCACACGATTGCGATGGAACGTTTTGTAGTGAACTGCAGAAAGTGTTATCTGTTTTAAAAGCCGTTTTTGCCAACGCCAATATTTTTCTCTTCGGCGACTTCAATTTTCCCAACGTCGATTGGTCTACTCTAAGTTCATCCTCCCAAGAAGCGCAGATGTTTGTCGATCTAACTCTTGATTTCAACCTTGTTCAGATGATAAATGAATCGACACGTGTAAACAATATTCTCGACCTTTGTCTGGCATCAGTCCCTGAGATAGTTAAGTCTGTCTCTGTCATCGACGGGTTTAGTGATCACAAGCTGATTCATATGACTGTATCACTTGCACCTAGTAGGAATATTACTGGTTCCCAATTTATATTGGATTACAATAAGGCGGATTTCGATACGATTAATGCTGGTCTTTTGGAGTTTTTTTAATCTTATGTTATGGGTTTTTCTTGTCGTACAGTTGGTGACAAGAGTCTTTTTAAAAATAAGCTACTCGAACTTACTACTACCTTTGTTCCACGTGTTCGCATTCGTAACAACAGCAATAAACCATGGTATAATAAAACTCTGAACACAATGAGTAACAAAAAGAAAAGACTGTTTAAGGTGGCAAAAAGTTATAATTCTGAAACTGCTTGGTCTAACTATAACGCCTGGGCCAAACTTTATATTAATAGTTTGCGTTTCTTTAAAGACAAATTTTATAGCTGCGACCTCCCAACAATGTTGAAGAACAACCCAAAAACGTTTTGGAAGCTTATTTCCCCTAACGAGCCATCCCGTTCAATACAGTTGACAAGCATCGACGGTAATATTATCCCCGATGCCGAATGCCCCTCGGTTTTTAATAATTTCTTTACATCAACGTTTACGAACGAGGATATTTTGAACGTACCTTCCGTACCAGAGCTCAATTTTAGGTATATGGAGCTTATCCTGATAACACCATCAGGGATTGTAGACTTAATAGATAAACTTAAAATTTCCACCTCTGCCGGAGTCGACGCAATTAATTCAAAGATATTAAAAAATACTAAGGAAGTTGCAGGTTGAATATGCAGTCTATTATTCCAACAGTCATTATCCACCGGCTGCATCCCGCATGAGTGGAAAATTGGGAGGGTCGTTCCGATCTTCAAAAGCTGTGATCGTCATTCAGCGGAAAACCACCGTCCCATATCACTAACTAGTGTTGTATGTAAGTTGTTGGAACATATAATATTTTCTCATGTTGCATCACATCTTGAATCTAACAATTTCTTTTATGAATATCAGTATGGTTTCCGAGAAGGCTTCTCCTGTTATAGGCAACTGCTCGAATTAACTCATGACCTTCATGTTAATATGAACACTAACTCTCAAACCGATGCCGTATTTCTTGATTTCTCTAAAGCATTTGATCGCGTACCTCATTTTCGTTTAATATCTAAACTCTCCTCGCTCAATCTTGATTCTCTAACTCTCTCGTGGATTCGAAACTTTCTCTCTCTCCGTTCTCAGTTTACTGTCAATGGAGATTTTCGATCTGACATTTCTAGCGTAACTTCGGGAGTCCCTCAAGGCACCGTCTTAGGGCCTCTTCTGTTTCTTATCTATATTAACGACCTTCCTAATTCGCTGTCCTCTAACATACGTTTGTTTGCAGATGACTGTGTGCTATACCGAAAAATTAATCATCCAAATGACCATCTAATCCTTCAGCGAGATCTCGACAATATTCATAATTGGTGTGACAAATGGTTAATGCCCCTAAGCACGTCAAAATGCAAATTGCATAATTTTACTCGCAAGAAAACCCTTTCCTTATTCCCCTATTCTCTTGGTAACACGCCTGTTAGCGTTGATTCTTCTTACAAATATCTTGGAGTTCACCTCACTTCTAACCTCTCATGGATCACCCACGTTAACAACGTAATTGCTAATGCGTCTCGAACCCTCGGATACATTAAGCGTAACCTCAAGGCAGCACATCCTCAACTCCGTAAACTAGCCTACGAAACTTACGTTCGCCCAAAACTTGATTATGCTTCACCAATCTGGAACCCCCATCAAGTCTACTTAACCAAACGTATCGAAGCCATCCAAAATCGAACGGCACGTTTTATAACATCGAGTTATTCGTATAACATAAGTGTTTCTACTCTAAAAAATCTGTGTTCTCTCCCTCTACTCGAAAACCGCCGTAAAATTGCTCTTCTGTGCCTCATCCATAAGCTCTACTATCACGATAATAATATACCTTTTCTTGAGCCTCCTAACAGGTCTTCCCATCGAACCACTAATAGCAAAAGTTTCAAGCACCTAACCGGTAAAACTAATGCGTTTATTAACTCCGCTGTCCCGCGAGGCATCCGCGATTTGAACGACCTTCCCAACACCATAGTCGACATTAGTGACACCGGCTTGTTCCGTGAGGCGATATCTACATTGTTTTCATAGGTGGCTACCTTATTTTTATATTTTATTATATATTTCTTATTTTGTTTTATTCTTTTAATATTATTTTTTGTCGAGTGCTTACATAGACGATATGTTGGTGAGTTTTGACCTCATTTGTTTCTGTGTGGATTTCCCCTGCTATTTTTATAGCGTGTACAAATGTATAATTGATGTTTTTTTTTTCGCTTCGTGCGGTGTTCTGTATTTTGATTTTATATTCCTTGCCCCCCCCCCCCCCCTCCCTTATGTAATGCCCATTGGGCCTTTAAGGGTTGAATAAATGAAATTGCTTTCTGGGAAAGTAGCACAACACTCTCTCATGGCCGCCATTTCGGTTCATGGAATTGCCATCCAGTTTCTTCTTGACACCTCCATTCTTGGCGAGCCAATAAAAATTTCCTTTGACAGGTCGCTTTATAAAGTCATTTCTTGAATACAGATATATTGCTACCCATACACCGGCGAATGAAGGGATTGCCTTCTCGTCACCATCACATGCGGCATCTGTGGTTGGCCGCGTTAAAAAGAAAATGTTCCCGTCTTGAAATACGCGAGAGCGACAATGCCATTGTAAGAGATCTGTGGAGGTAAACATGATTGGTAAGTTGATTGCATGTAGAGTGCCAAAACTCTTATACTGAAGAGGAACGCTTTCAGTGCGATAATGTTCCACTGCGATCTTGGTGCGACTGGTTCAGAACGGCCCTTCCGAACCTTCAACGATATGAATGGACCAAAATGGCAATTGTCATGACAGCCTAAGCAGATGACCCCATCAGCTTACGAGGTTTTGTCATCGGTATTTTAGTACCTGTTTTTGCCCGGATAGTAGACAGGCAAAGCAATGGCGCTACTTTCTCCGAGTTGAGGCACTTTAGTATAAGCCCGAATTAAGCCCCGGTAAACCAAAACAATCCAGAGTTTTTAGAGCGCAGCACTTAGGCGCCCATTTCCGGGTTGAGCGGCGTCGGCGTCAGCGCAACCGCGCGCGTTGCACTGTGAGACGTTGCAGCTTTTGCTACTAAATTTAGCGGGGAAACAATTGGTGTTGATGTCATGTGACGTCAATTCCCCCTCTCAATTTAGCGGGGAAACTTAACCCGCTAACCTTGGCGGGAAAATTTTTTCCATACCTCCTTCTACATTTAGTATAAAAATTTTCCCGCTAAATTTAGCGGGGAAATTTTCACTATATTTAGAGCAGAGATTTAGCGAAAATTATACGCTAATGGGGAAAGGATGAGGAGAGGAGGGTACGGAGAGCGAGAAGGGGCGTACCCTCCCGTCCGTATCCTCCCCTCCTCCACCTCAAAATCAAAAAAGAACGTTTTTAATTTTTCTTTGTCCGACACCAAAATTCGACAATAAACAGCACCCCCAAACTAGAAGAAAAATGAACCTCCAAAATATAGAACACTAGTTAAAACTTGTGAGGGCTTACGTCGAGTGGGAACCGCGAGTCACTTAGGCGCCCGTGCCTGGCATGAAACGTGGCGAGACATTTGAGTATACTTGTATGTGACATTGGAACCAAGGGTGAGCCAGTGAATTTAATTTGGTCTCTCCAGAGCGTAGCCTGAGAGAACATAGTCAAACGCTGGTGCGCGAATGGGTTTCAAAGAGCGCACAGGCAAGATGCCACCGAGAGCGCCCTGTGTGTCACAATTTTCATCTAGACTAGGAGCGGTCACTCGTCAGTACTCGCCAATGCGTGTCGCTCGTCACAGCAGACGTAAAGAAATCCAGTGTACAGACTTGTAATCTAGAGTTTGCGACAGTTAAAGAAGACAATGTATGGCTTATTAGTTATTCGCGTCTCGCTTTCTGATTTGTGCTTCGGCGTTCTTGTCAGGTAATAGAACAGGCTTGACTGGCTGAGGAACGATAATAAGATGCGCAGAGCTCGCCACACCCTGCGCAACTGTCAATCACAATTTGAGGTGTCGGGGGATGCTGCGGGGGCAAGGAGGAGCACAAAGGCCGTTGCTTTGATTTGTTGTGTCCTTCTGCGTCTTACTTCGAGATTTTCGCAAAATTGTTGGTCTAACCCCCAAACACTGGATTCTGCAAAACGCTCCCGTTTTACGTTTTCGTGACTGCGGTGTCCGAGCCCGTTGTAGCGTAGGTCTTTCTTTTTTGTTTAGACAGTTTTTGGAGACACATTATATCCCAGAAGATGTTCAGGTTAAATAAGGCAAAAGTCACGCGAATCCTTTCCACCAGGTGCATGAAAAAATACTTTCGAGCTCACAACCGGCTGCTTGGAATATTTGTTGATATCATTCCTGGGACATTGTGTCCAAGCGAGCATGTACTAAAAAGAGAGAAGCTAAAAATCTTGCTCAATAGTGGTTTTCGTTTGTTAGTTCAATTGCGACTGTGCCAATTTACCTGTGTCCTTCCATCTCCCTCCCATTTTCTTTACACCCCTTACGAAGCATTTGAAGGAGCCCTACCTTTCCCTGGCACTTAGATGTCGCTCAATGTAACTCCGGCTAAGATTTCAGACGACGAGGACGACTTCTGCGTGAAAACTGTCACGTCTAAGTTGGTGCGCGATTCTAGGTTCTCGCAGGTTATCTGCGTCTGTCTCGGGTCCAGTGTGATTCCGTTGAGGCATGTGCCTATTCTGGTGCCGCTCGTGCGGAAGATGGGAGAGCGCCTTTAGAGCGCGCGACACTAGAGCGCCGACGTTCGAGCGCGCGACACGAGGGCGCTGCGACAGTAGCGCGCTTGACACTAGAGCGCACGACACGAGAGCGGAGGACCAGTTGAGCGCGCGACTCGAGAGCGCACGACCAGTTGAGCGCGCGACGCGAGCGCACGACCAGTTGAGCGTGCGACGCGAGAGCGCACGACCAGCTGAGCGCGCGACGCGAGAGCGCAGGACCAGTTGAGCGCGCGACTCGAGAGCGCACGACCAGTTGAGCGCGCGACGCGAGAGTGCACGACCAGTTGAGCGCGCGACGCGAGAGTGCACGACAAGTTGAGCGCGCGACGCGAGAGCGCAGGACCAGTTGAGCGCGCGACTCGAGAGCGCACGACCAGTTGAGCGCGCGACGCGAGAGCGCACGACCAGTTCAGCGCGCGACGCGAGAGCGCACGACCAGTTGAGCGCGCGATGCGAGAGCGCAGGACCAGTTGAGCGCGCGACTCGAGAGCGCACGACCAGTTGAGCGCGCGATGCGAGAGCGCAGGACCAGTTGAGCGCGCGACTCGAGAGCGCACGACCAGTTGAGCGCGCGATGCGAGAGCGCACGACCAGTTCAGCGCGCGACGCGAGAGCGCACGACCAGTTGAGCGCGCGATGCGAGAGCGCAGGACCAGTTGAGCGCGCGACTCGAGAGCGCACGACCAGTTGAGCGCGCGACGCGAGAGCGCACGACCAGTTCAGCGCGCGACGCGAGAGCGCACGACCAGTTGAGCGCGCGATGCGAGAGCGCAGGACCAGTTGAGCGCGCGACTCGAGAGCGCACGACCAGTTGAGCGCGCGATGCGAGAGCGCAGGACCAGTTGAGCGCGCGACTCGAGAGCGCACGACCAGTTGAGCGCGCGATGCGAGAGCGCACGACCAGTTGAGCGCGCGACTCGAGAGCGCACGACCAGTTGAGCGCGCGATGCGAGAGCGCAGGACCAGTTGAGCGCGCGACTCGAGAGCGCACGACCAGTTGAGCGCGCGACGCGAGAGCGCACGACTAGTTCAGCGCGCGACGCGAGAGCGCACGACCAGTTGAGCGCGCGATGCGAGAGCGCAGGACCAGTTGAGCGCGCGACTCGAGAGCGCACGACCAGTTGAGCGCGCGACGCGAGTGCACGACCAGTTGAGCGCGCGACGCGAGAGCGCACGACCAGCTGAGCGCGCGACACGAGAGCGCACGACCAGCTGAGCGCACGACACGAGAGGCACGGCCGTTCGATTTGCCGTGCGAGGGCACCCCAGTTGAACGAACACCACAAAATGTGGGACGTACCCGCGGCTCCACAGTCAGAACAAAATTGTGCGACTCATCGGATTGAAGCATTGGTGACTTTTGATTGATTAAATATGCCTTTAATAAAAAATAAAAATAAAACGGGTACGACTTTTTCTAACCAGTAGTTTACTGACATCGGAGAGGAAAGGGGGCAAAAAAATGGGTTATCGTAATGTTTATACAGCCTAGAACTTGGTCAGCCTCCAAGGGCGACGAGTCACCCAGCTGTAGATGAGCAATTTAGCCAGTGCGGTACAGCCGCTAGCCTCGGGTCTTTAACGTGCACCACGCAGTAGTGATACACGACCGCACGCCGGTACGATGCTAATCCAGATCGAAACGGGCAGGGGCAAGGGAGTGGAGCATATATAGGTACCGAAAATGTCTGCAGTTGGGTGGAGCAGGGAGTCTGAGATTTCTTCACGCTGCTGCGCTGCGCCTCTCGGATATACCATAAATAGTTGGCACTGCGACAGTAGCGCGCTTGACACTAGAGCGCACGACACGAGAGCGCAGGACCAGTTGAGCGCGCGACTCGAGAGCGCACGACCAGTTGAGCGCGCGACGCGAGAGCGCACGACCAGTTGAGCGCACGACGCGAGAGCGCACCACCAGCTGAGCGCGCGACGCGAGAGCGCAGGACCACTTGAGCGCGCGACTCGAGAGCGCACGACCAGTTGAGCGCGCGACGCGAGAGTGCACGACCAGTTGAGCGCGCGACGCGAGAGCGCACCACCAGCTGAGCGCGCGACGCGAGAGCGCAGGACCACTTGAGCGCGCGACGCGAGAGCGCACCACCAGCTGAGCGCGCGACGCGAGAGCGCAGGACCACTTGAGCGCGCGAGTGGAGAGCGCACGACCAGTTGAGCGCGCGACGCGAGAGTGCACGACCAGTTGAGCGCGCGACGCGAGAGCGCACGACCAGTTGAGCGCGCGACGCGAGAGCGCACGACCAGTTGAGCGCGCGACTCGAGAGCGCACGACCAGTTGAGCGCGCGACGCGAGAGCGCACGACCAGTTGAGCGCGCGACGCGAGAGCGCACGACCAGTTGAGCGCGCGACGCGAGAGCGCAGGACCAGTTGAGCGCGCGACTCGAGAGCGCACGACCAGTTGAGCGCGCGACACGAGAGCGCACGACCAGCTGAGCGCACGACACGAGAGGCACGGCCATTCGATTTGCCGTGCGAGAGGGCACCCCAGTTGAACGAACACCACAAAATGCGGGACGTACCCGCGGCTCCACAGTCAGAACAAAATTGTGCGACTCATCGGATTGAAGCATTGGTGACTTTTGATTGATTAAATATGCCTTTAATAAAAAATAAAAATAAAACGGGTACGACTTTTTCTAACCAATAGTTTACTGACATCGGAGAGGAAAGGGGGCAAAAAAATGGGTTATCGTAATGTTTATACAGCCTAGAACTTGGTCAGCCTCCAAGGGCGACGAGTCACCCAGCTGTAGATGAGCAATTTAGCCAGTGCGGTACAGCCGCTAGCCTCGGGTCTTCAACGTGCACCACGCAGTAGTGATACACGACCGCACGCCGGTACGATGCTAATCCAGATCGAAACGGGCAGGGGCAAGGGAGTGGGGCATATAGGTACCGAAAATGTCTGCAGTTGGGTGGAGCAGGGAGTCTGAGATTTCTTCACGCTGCTGCGCTGCGCCTCTCGGATATACTATAAATAGTTTCCTTTTTGCTATATTTCGTCTATTTTTACAGGCATTTGGGCTCCGATTTATTTAGTGGCTATTTAGACGCCCCTCACATAATATTAAGTAGTATTGTGACGTCCATGATCGTAATGAAGAAAGCTCACCGCTAAAAATCTCTCGGCAAAGAACTCATCGAAGCAAAGCTCAGCGCAATTTTATATAATGCAGAACTTTCCAGCCTTTTGACGGATACAGAAAAAACGTCTCCTGGAAATCTGTGGAATATATTTGAGAATTTTTTTGCAAAATCCTGATTCGTTAACGCGTCGGGTGCGGTGACGACGTCACCTTCTGTTGTTGATAGAACACAACCTAAAGGCAATGTTCATCCTGAATACCCCAAAAAAAAAGCCTACAAAGAAAAAAAGGCTTGTCTATCGCTTTGTCCGTTTTTTGCATTTTGCATGGAACCGTAGCTTCTCCACATCTTTTCTTAGAAAGTAGTCCAATCTTCTAGGTCCGAGTGAGGACGCTTTGACTTAGAAATATATGGATACCAAAGATTTCAGAAATATATGAATATCGAAGAAAAAACCGCAGCACAAACAGATATAAAAGTTCGAACTGAAATGTTTTAGACATGAATAGAGATCGAACTTTTACACAAGGATAGTGCTACAGGTAGTAAACTTAAAGGATTGATTGTAGGATTCGTAGGTCAGCTTTTTTCCGACAAAAACTTCTCCTCAGACAGAACCCATGCGTCAAGATTTATAGCGGCGAGATTCCGAGAAGCGCATAGGAAATGGTGCCTGCCGCACCGAATGCTGTCGGCCTCGCTCCAGCGCAATATCCCTCTACTACGCTGACATCAACGCACATTTCATTTTCGTTGTCGGCACAGGTTCCCGGATTAAGCGTTTAGTACAACTGTCATTTGTAACAATATGAATGTTTGCCGTATGACACATAGCACGAGAGCTCCTTCCCCGAAATTGATCTTGAAAACCCCAGAATACAGTTAAGCATGTTACATGTTGCTTTTTTTCCTTCTGAACGTTTTAAAATAATTTTAAATAAAAATTAGTCAGGTCGATGGTGAACTTTATCAATTAAAATCAAAGAACAAATAAACCTAGGTCAGCTCCGATGTGTTTTTTACTGCGGAAAAAAATGCTACTTATATTCATTTTTTTTTTTTTGTTTTGTTTTGCTGTCAGTTTTTGTGATACTTGTTGGTTTTTCACACGCAAACATTTTGTCGACTCAATCGTAATGTCCTTGCTGAATTCCGCGGCGTAAATCCCCGCCTATTATAAATAAAGGACGCGATGTGTCGAGTCGGGCCACTCGCGCTGGACTGGTTGTGCGCTCTCTTGACGGGCGCTCTAATGACACGCGCGCTAATGTCGCAGCGCTCTGGAGTCGCGCGCCCTAACGTCGCAGCGCTCTCGAGTCGTGCGCTCTAACGTCGCTGCGCTCTCGTACCGCCCGCGCTAACGTCGTGGCGCTCTACTGTCGGCGCTCTAGTGTTGTACAGCCGCGGAAGATCACCTTGTAGCCTTCGAACACCGCAGGAGGTCTGTTCCAGGCCAAAGACACCGAGCTTGGAGTTCGGAACAGGACACGGAGGTTGGTAACTTCTGTGGGTACTGAAACATAAAAAAAAAAAAATCACAACATCTCCACGTGGTGAATGATGTTGATTGGGGTGAACCTCTGGTGGTGCTGATATGATACTAATTTTATTGTTTATAGCTAGTGCTGATGGTGCTGGCCTTTTTTTATTGCTCACATGTAGTGCTAAGTTCCGGGTTGCTTTTCGACTTCATTATTATTGCTTTATGGTCGGTGGAATGCAGAGCCAGTGGTCCTTCTAGCGGATCAGCTTGGATCCGCTAGAAGCCGTGGGAATGCATCTCCACCGCTTAAGTCAACGGTTCATGTCAGAAAGAGAATGTGTGGTATGAAGCGTGGTTATATACCCATTTGAGCATTTGACCGCAGCGCCCTCTCATTTATAAACGTTGAGCCAATGCACAAAGTTTAACGCGATTATATACGCATTTGAATGCAGCGCTCTCTTCTGTATAGACATGGGCGGCTACATGAAACGTTTCACTCATGACAGACAGATAGGATGGCAATTGATGTGAGCACGGACGCCGGACGGATGGACAAGGCTAGGCCCCAAGGAACTTCGCCCCTAAAAACCATACTACCACATTAAAAGTGGGATATCAAACATACCGTAACTAATTGTGCTTCTTTTAAGTCGGACAGCAAAACGTTAGTACACACCAATGTGCGTCTCGTGCCTCCTCCATTGGTGGTATATTTAGACAGTGCAGTACTACTGGTAGCATGGGCTGTTAAATCACACAGTTTAGAGATACACAAATGCACCCCCGTGAGATGATGATTAAAAAAACAACCGCATCTCCACGTGTTGAATGATGTTGATTGGGGCGAAGCTCTGGTGGTGCTTGTCTGCATAGACTCTGAGCCGCAGCATGCCGAGCCTTTCGTTCGTTTTCATTCATGTCACGCTGTAGTCAAATGCTCAAATGCGTATATAACCACATTCCATACCACACATTCTCTTTCTGTCATGGATGAAAACGAACGAAAGGCTCGGCATGCTGCGGCTCACCGTCTACGCAGACAAGCACCACCAGAGCTTCGCCCCAATCAACATCATTCACCACGTAGAGATGCGGTTGCTTTTTTTTTTTTTTGTGTCCTACACGAGCACGGCAGCACGTGCTCACGTGCTCGTGAGCACGAGCACCCAACGCCGGACATCGGACGGACATACGGCTTCGCCCCTAAAAATGGTGTGTGAATGTTTACACAACCACAAGTAATCTGCCTCAGTGGGCCTCTGGTGTTTCAGCTGTAGCTGAGCTATTTAGCAAGTGCGGTACGACCGCTAGCCTGGGGTCTTTAACGTGCACCATACTGTAATTAGGGTGCCTCAATGACATTCTGTTAAGAGTGATGCCACCCTTTGTAGTACCCGATGCCGACAGCACGCGCTCACGGGGAAAATACAAAGAAATCGACAAAAACAAAATGTTGCCATAGCACAGTCAGCGTCACAGACGCGTGCAGGGACACGCTCTTTCACGCGCTTCTGAACAAAAAATAAATGTAAAAGTGGGAACAAAATAGCCAGATGTCTCTACCCTAAGCAAAGCGCACATGAAGGCACCCTAACTGTAATGACACACGACCGAACGCCGGTACGATACTCATCCAGATCGAAACGGGCAGGGGTGGGGATTGAACCCAGAATCCCTGGGTTTTGCAGCGCGAGCTTTCCCTCCGCGTTCTTCGAGTATACGTGTGCTAAATCCACAGCATCCTGGAAAAGAAGCGACATTGCCTTCCCCTGCCTACTAGCCAAGCACAACGAAATATTAACATACAGACAGCCAAAACCTCAAGTGGCGATTGGCTCATCGGTCTCTGTTGCCATGCAATCGCCATTTCGGCCCTTTGAAATCTTCCAAGCTTCGAGAGGGTCGATCCATTAAACTCGCACCAAGATCACTATACAGCATCGTCGTACTGAAGGCTTTCCTCACCAATATAAGCAAACTTGGCACTGTGTGCCTGCAATACCTTAATTATGCCCACCTCCATTGATATCTTACAATTGACCGATCTCACAAACCAATTTGACGTCGTCACCGTTGTCGCCATGCATTAAGAGAACTTTAGTCTTTCTGCAGGGGCGACAACCTCGCTGGAGCTCTGCGCATGTAGAACACAAGACGGCACAAGCCTTAGCATGGACAGCCGTCTACCTCCTGTTAACAAATGTTATGGCGGCGTCACGCAAACGCCGAACGCTTAGTTAGATCTGTGTATTGTTTTGTTCCTGCGTATTTTAAGACAGGAAATTTTTTTTTAAATGCTTCGAAGCTCCGGCATCGCATGTGGTGATGGTACGAAGATGTACGCTTGTTTCGGTAGTGTGTGGATAGCGAAATTTCGGAATACAAGAAGAAGCTTTATAAAGTTATCCGTCACCGCGAATTTATATCGGCTCACGAAGAATGGAGACGTCATGGAGAAATTCATGGGAAGCAAGGCGCTACTCTACCACAATCCACGTGCTCGCTCACAGCAACTCAGAGCATGTGAAGCGTGTTCAATCCGCACACTTTCCCTCTTTTAACTGGATAAGTATAGAGGGATCGGTGGCCAACTGGCCGAGTGGGCTAGCGCAAACCATCTCGGAGCACTTGCAGCGAAGGCTCGCGCTGTAGAGCCTAGGATTATAGGTTCAATCTCCACTCCTACCCGCTTCGATCTGGATGAGCATCGTACTGGCACGGCCACTCGATCCCTCGAGTGGCCGTGGTACTGGCGTGCGGTCGTGTACTCGTGATGCACGTCAAAGACCCCAGGCTGGCGGTTGTTCTGGACTGGATAAATTTCTCATCTACAACTGGTAGACTCGTCACCCGTTAAGAGAGACCAAGTTCTAGGCTTTATAAACATACACACAACCCAAATTTTTTATCTTTTACAATAACGAGCGCCGTTCGCGGAGGTGTTTTCGAACTGCAATTCAAGGGCAGCCCAAAGCGCCTTTGCCCGTCAGAATGCATCAAAACGAGCCGTTGTATTAACCTTCGTTGCTTTTATGCCCCGAACCAGCGTATATTTAAAGAAAGATTGCGAAAAATGAACAATTCCATGCCAAGATACGTACTGAAACTGTTGTTAGACCAGCAATTTGGCTCTGCGAAAATGGCGACAACGGGAAGCAAGGCCAAAGGAGGGGGTGCAATCATGCGCAGAAGCTTACTGGAGAGAGGTACAGAAAGAAGGGTATGCCTTAATTAACGCAGCCCCATTTTCTAACATTATATTACGTTGCGAACGCTTACATACAAGTCCTCAGGGCATATTTGCTCCATGTTCAACGTGGCTACCAGTGTTCAAAGGGGATAGCCTTGAACGCGACATTCTATACACGCATATTTCGGTGACCTATAAGTAACGTAAGAAAACAGTACTGTGCGAATCAGCCTTAGCTATTTTTGAGCCTGCGCAACGCACACTGAAGCACATCCTAAAAAAGTACCTCCGATCAATCCAAAAAGACATGTTCTACTGTCAACGGTCTCTTTCACAAGTGTTGAGACACCATGGTACGAACAAAACCTTCTGTGCGATCAACATCGTAGCCAATAAAATTCCAGTATGTAACTTTTAAAACATTTCTGAACACAGGGTAGTTTTCGCCATTTAAATTCGTTTGAGAACATTCTGCCCCGGGCTTGTAGGTAGAAAGATCTATACAACACTAACGGGGGGAGGGGGGGGGGGGAGAGAGAGAGAGAGAGAGAGCGCACAAGAACCGCTAAGTGCCTGTAGAGTTGCTGTGGAAAAATGCTGCTTAAATATTCGAGAAACAACAAAAAAACATGTGCGCAAAAGACAAGCCGCCAAAAACAACTTCTTGTAGGTACCTTGAATCTCACTTCCACATACACAAAACAGTATAAATTCAGACAAGGCTCTGAATTGGCGCACTTTGCCCGTCGCGCGTAAAAAAATTTTTTTTTCTCAGATAAAGAAAAAAAGATTACACTTTGCCGCAAAAATAAAAGTGTCTATATAATAAAACTTGCCACATAACGCGCTAAAAATCCTCGTTTGACTCGTTCGTTCCCAGAGAATATCGAAAAAAATACGATGCAGTGTTGATACATTTACACGCGAGCAGAAGAATACCTGCAATACATGCTGTAAGCTCGATGAGAACGACTAAATTGCACACGGTGGCATGTGTAACAATCAACAGATGCCTCCCTGTACGCTTATCCGGCTTTATGCGCAGTTAAACAGCGAATTCCGCCTATACGGGTCACTGTAGAAGTAGCGTGTTTATAGGAATTCTATGTGGTGAAGTGACGTGGTTACCCAAATAAGGATTTCAGACAAACTAGGCTTATTATGATCCCACTCGCTAAGCCAGAAACCTATACATTTCTGCGAATTTACATCACTTCCACTATATTTCCAAAACTTGTTGACAATGCGCACTGCCTAAGTTATGCTATTTTCGTCGGCACAAAATAGGGTAACGTTATCGGAATACGCGAACACCCGTAGCTCAATGCATGCGGAGTAAATAAAAAAAATTGTTTCAAAGTAAACACTTTCAAACAAAAAGTTCAAATAAAGATGAAAAAAAAAAAAGTGGCGACTAGAAAAACCCTAGCGGAACTCGGCCATCACTCTGTCTTCATACATCACGTGACGCAACAAAAGTCATTGAATATATCCCGATAATAAAATGTGGGAGATGAGTCTTTCAAGTGGCTATTGGGTCAACCACCGAAAACATTTGCTTGACTACAAGCTAACCTACAGCGCGGTGCAACGGTCGCTGTTTTGGTGCCAAGCGCAGAGCGAACACTCCTGGGCAAACGGAAGTCGCTTTTTTTGCCATGAAGTTTCTGCAGTTATCAAGTAAACAAATCGGTTATCAAAATATGCCTATTTTTAAATTACACAAGCATCAAGGATAATGTAGGGAATGGTGTTCCACGCGCCACACGCGCACGCCTGCCCCGTTTAAAAGGTTCGAAGTAATTACCAAAATAAAGCGTTTAGAAATGCGCAAGCAAGTTGCCATTTGTTTTAGGCATTTGCTTTAAAAAAGTTACCACTGCTGGCACCAGCAGAGTGTCGAACCGAAATTCTTAACGGTTCGGTTCGGGTTTGGGTTCACGCTTATCGGTTCAGTTCAGGTTCAGTTCCGAGGAGCAAAAATAACGGTTCGAACCGGTTTGAACCGTTATTTTTGCTCCACCCAGCTCCACCAGTGCTTCGAACCACTAAAGTTTATTAATTTATTCCAAATCTTTTTACCGTTGCTCCAGTCGCAATGGAGCAACTTGTTTCTGCTTGTATAGTTGCCACTGCACTTTTATTTATATTTTACGCTAGAGAAAAAATGTAGCTAGGTTTGTTTCCTCAGAAGTAACAGGAATATAGAAACATAAATGTAAAAAAATAGTCCGTCAAAAAATCCAGTTTTGTTTACTACTATCAAACTTTAATTTCAATGAAAAATATTCACACGAATTCACTTTTACTTAGACTACGTGCTATTTATCTGAGATATCAGTTTTATTAAAGCGGAGCCCTTGAAGAAGACGAAATGAAATGTCGTAGCATACGAAGTACGTGTTTAAGCCGTGCACTCGATATAAATTTTATTTGCCGCATGTGACCGGGGGTTGCACGTCTGTCGAGTTGTCCGACGAGGAGAAGGTGAAATAAAGTCGCGGGAAATCTTCGCATCAAACGATATTAGGCAAATTTGAAAGTCGGCTATATTTTTAAAACATTTTAAATCCCACTTACCGATGAAAAGGCTTACTTTTCTGGCAGAGTCGGATAACAGATGCGCGCGCGCGCGCGCGGCACGGCGACGTTGCGTCGGCGAAAGTCAGGCACTCGTCTTGACGCGGCCGGCACGACCGGCGGCATTTGGCGCGCACGGGCAACGCCGGCGCGAAATGGGTGTAGAGCCATTTCGCGCCGGCCGCGCCGAAGCCGCCGGACCAGCCTCGAAGACTTTCGAAGGTCACTAGTGAAAAGCCCTAAACCACCACGCGTTAAATATTTCCTTAGAGCAAGCTTTCAGTCACCTGAAGTACTTGAAGCGGTACTCTGGGTAGCTGTGCCGGAGCTCCTGTACGAGGTGGTGGTACAGTGGTACTCTCCAAGCGTCGTAGGCTCGTCGAAAATTTCTAACCGATTGCGCTTGCGGCGGAGGCGATGTAACAACAATGCTATCACCATCTTCATCCGTGCATCGTATGTCCAGGCCATCCGACAAAGCAATTCGGCGTTCACAGTGACGATCAAACAATGCACTCGCTCGCGACGGTGCAGGCGCGTCCGCACGGAACGCAAGGCACGACCGGCGCTTCGCAGGAACAAGAAAAGCGCGGGCTCGAGGTAGCGTTTTGCGCATGCGTCCGGTAGCGGCGCGCCGTCGGAGAAGTTGAAGTGTATACGCTGTCTTACAAGTTGGGTGCAGTGCCGCAGTGCTGTCAAAGCAGCAGACGCGAGAGCGCAGAGCACGCAGTTGAAAAGGAGGAGTCACTATTGCGCACTATGGAGACTCCTTTCGCTCCCTTTCAACTGAGAGTGCTCTCGCGTCTGTAGCTTCGCCAGCGCTCCACCCAACTTCAGTTTGCTGGCGTGCGCGGCGTAACCGCGTAACCGGCGTGACGAAGCCGACTTTAGCCACCGCTCGCGCCTTCATACTCCAACGCACGGTGCTCCGACGTTGAACGCAGCGTAGCGCACCACGCGCTGCTTTCATTGGCCTGCGAGCACAGGACCGAGATCTGCGAGCAATCAACATATTTACACGCTCCGAGAGCGTGCGGGCCCGCGCTATGTCGGACTATATTTAAGCAAGACAAGCCGCCTTCGTCGATTCATACGCACATTTGGGCGGATGTTAAAGGTGGCCGCAAGCGGTGTATATCCAATGCGAACCTTTTTGCTGGCATTCTGTCCATCAGTTGAAGCACAAAACACTAACGAAAACGCGCTTATGCTCGACAAAAATTCAAAGTCAAATTCGTCGTGATTGTTTAAACAGCTGCTATAGCACGAGGTTAGTCTGTCCTTGAAATGTGGCGGCACATCGAGCACCGCGAGCATTGTCAGTTGTCACTTCGACCTGGTGACTGAAAAGTAAAAACGCGAAGTGGCGCTTCTCGCGCACCGCTGTGGCGCCCCGAGCTTCCAAAGTTTCCGCATACAGTGCCTTCGACGTTTTCAGCGGAGTCACGTGGTCGTAAAAGAAGCAAAATTTCAGCATGAAAGCCATAAACGCGGACAGGCACAGGCAGACAGACACACAGACAGACAGAGAGAGAGAGAGAGAGAGGCACAGAGAAAGAGGAACAACTTTATCGCTATAGTTTTTTTGTTTTTTTTTCGCTTTTTTGGCGACCTTGAGTTCGGCTTTTTGGAAAGGTGGTGAGAGCGCCGGGGCGACCGGGCTCTAGAGCAAGAATACAAAATTGAAATAGAAAGCTCTACCACGTTTTACGCTCCACGGCCTACTTTCTTCGCCCGCTTCACCGGCTTTCTTTCTTGTTTGAGACCCAAGGAAAGAGCGGAAAAGCCGATGCAGAGCGTTGCTGGGTGGGCTGGATTCGAGTAGGAACCCGAAGGTTACTGAAAGAGACTTTAGAAATAGTTGACATGCATGGTGTTATGAAGCTTTACTTCCTTAGAAGTGTCAGCGGTTTAAAGGAGTCATGAAACGCTTTTTCAACTTTTTTCTGTTTAGCTTTCCTCCTCAACTCATAAATCGCGCATTGTACCAAGCAGTTCAAGAAGTCGGAAAGGGGGGAGTCCCCTCTTGCTCGGAATCTGGCTTGTGTAGCCGGACACAGCCATTGTCCCCCTAGAAGATTAGCCCGTCGCTCAAAATTTCGACTAGTTGCTTTCCCCACCCCGTTCACCCCGAAGCTGACAGTGCTGTGGAAGCTACGAGCTCGTTGGGCCAGCCACACATTTTCCACGTCATCATGCTCTCTCGCGTATACCGACCCGCAGAGAATGAGGTCAGGTGATGAAAGGGAGACGGCTGATTGGTCCGGCAAGCGCGTAGCTTCCACCGCTATGTCAGCTTAGGGGTAAAGGGATTAAGTGAGGTCCGGTGTCGTGTGACGTGCGCTTGGGCCCTGGTGACGCGCTGCGGGGGCCCGGTTATGGTGGCTAGTAGCCCGGTGACGCGGTGCGGGGTCCGCGGATGTATCACAGTGAAAAGGCGGAGAGTTTACGAAGGGAAGGAGGTACGAAATAGTCCGCTATGTTTTGCAAATTTTCGTAGCGAAAGTCAGCCTTCTGACTTTCTACCTTTGTTCTTTTGGCCCACTGAACGATGTGCTATTAGTAAAATCCCGATATAAATTGATTTACTCCAGCCCAAAATTCGTTTCATGGGTCCTTTAAGGGAGGCACTTTTAAAGCTGTGTGGGTGACGGGTCCTTTTCGGAGACGATCTATGAAATCTATCCCTCGTAGTGCAAGTCTTTGTCACTTCTTCATGTGTACAGTCGGCACGGAATGAAACGCGAACAGAGGGTCGATGGTTTTTAATGCGCCACCGACGCTACGCTGGAGCTTGGAATTCGTCAAGCTAGGGTCTGACACATCGGAGTAGGATGTGTTAGACCCTTGCTTGTCACATCCCAAGCTTTAACCTAGCGCCGGCGGTGCTCTGAAAGCAGTCGACCCTCTCTGTTCGCGTTCCATTCCGTGCCGACTGTACATACATCATCCCGGTAAAGAAAGCTCCATGCTCGTAATCGCGCATAGCGTAGCAAAATCACAGTGCTCCCTAACATATTTTCAAAAGTCCGTTCATTGTTCTCATTATTGAGATATCATTCACTGTATATTAATTTTGAGAGGCTGAGATCCCCACCATTTCTAGCGTGATTTTAGTTTAGTTCTGCTAGCTCTATTTGCTTTTGCTTTGGCGAGAAGTTCCCCGAAGAAGTTTAATTCCCAAGCAAATATGATAAACAAGTTTATTATCAAAATTCTAACTTATTTAAAGATTTCTTCTGACACAAAGGCTTGGCACGCTGTTGACTTCTCAGCGTTGTTTGTTATAAATACGCAATCAGGGCTGCTTGTTGGCGTACACTGAACGTAGGAGGAGAACGTCGTCCAGAGTCGTTGGTGTGAGCCGTGTTCGCTGACAAGAGAGTATGTACTTGAGGCCTGAGAAGGCCCTCTCAACGGTCACTTGTGTTGCGGGGACCGCGAGTGCGACCACTGCCAGCTGGAAGAGCTCCGGAAACCGAGGTTTTTCTTTTCTCCAGAACTCCAGGACGTTGGCTTCCTTCTTGATGCGGGGCTCCCTTTCGAACGATTCGAGAAGTCGCTCAATTTATACGCTTTCCGGGAAGACTTCGTCCGACTTTCTGAGGAGCCTTCTTCTCTCTCCTTCAGGAACAACTCCTGGTCGTCATCGGCGGAAAGCCTCTCCGCTCTGTCAGAGCTGTCCGGGGAGTCTAAGAGGCGTACCCTTGGCTGTTCGCTCGCAGTCTTCATCTGCTCCCGGGTCCTCATCAGGTGTTGCTTTGCACGGCTCTTCTCATCACTCGAAAGATAAACGTGGTAGCGAGGCTCCAAATAAATTGCTGCACAGAATAGGTTGTTCCCCAGCAGCCATTTCTCTCTTCTTTTCATGAAGGCAACCAACGCAGTCGCCATGGGCGAGTCGACCTTCGATGTCTGCATCCTGCACTTTAACCAAGTGCCGTAAAAATCGCCCATCGTAAGCTGCTCTCGTTGGAGAACCTTCGTGGCTGCTTCTGCTGCGCTGAAGGAAAGCACGATTCGTTCTGTGTTCAGCCAGCCTTCCTCGGTGAAATGTACTTCGTCGTCAGCTGAGAAGAGATCGTCGCAGAATTCTCTCAGCTCGAGAAGTCGCCTCAACATAAGCACGGTTGACATCCATCTCGTGCTGCAGTCGATGACCGGCTTCTTCAACTTCAGTTTTCTTATTAGCAGCATTGTGGTTTGGCTCCGGAGTTTCTTAGAAATCATTCTGCTCTTTTTTATGAAATCAGCGAGGGTCGGTTCCTTCAGAGTGTCATGAACGGCTAGTTGCAGTGTGTGGGCGGCGCATCTCATGCCCTGCAATAATGGGCCGTCATCGTCGAGGGTAATGGTGCCTTCAAAGCTCCCAAAGACGGCATCACGTGACTCCCCGGCGCACTTCGCACGTTCATCGGACTCTTTGTTTTCTGAATCGGATGACTCAGCCTCTTCGGCAGAGCACTCCTTCAGCAGCTCTACAGTCTTCAGCATGTTCGCCCCGTTGTCAGTCGTAATGCTGTACACCTGCTCGACCTTGACGTTGTATGCGGACAAGACTTTCATCACTTCAGTCTTCAAGTACTCTGCCGTGTGCCTCTCGAATAATTCTTTCATGGCCAGTGCCCGCAGGACAAGCTTTCCATCTTTTATGTATTGTACATTAATTCCGAGAATGGCCCGATCTAGGCGGGTTGCACAGTCCATTTTCAGGGAGATGAGGCGGTCTTTCAAAGAGCGAGATATATTATCTCTCGCTTCTTGTGCCTTTTGATTCACTTTACCTCGCACATTTTCAAAGTTGATGGACGTCTTTTCTTTTAGGCCTTTCAGAATAGGATCCACAATCTTCCGAAATCCGCTGTCGTCGATTAAACGAAATGGGCGACCGTTCTTCGTTACCAGCTCTAAGCAACCGTCCATAAGAGTTTTTGAGGTGATATTTACCACGGCCCCAGGAGATTTGGCAAGCGCGTCCCTGACGCTCGGTTGGTCGCGTCTCTTCGGCTGCAGTTCGACGCTGTCGTCCCGAGCACGCTTGCTGGTTGACGGTTTCTCCAACTCGAGCTGAACATGCTCCCTCGCGTGGCACCTGTGTATATGACGCTCCAAGTTGGCAGCATGGTTACCGGACATCACCACGTTGCATTCTCCTATCTGGCATGCCGACTGGTCCACCTTCAGGTCGTACTTGAAATACTTCCGGACGGGATTTTGCTTGCTTCGTCCCATTGTTTAGAGCGGGCATCTGATCTTCCTGGAAAGAAAGAAACCACCTAAATAAGTTTATTTATATCCAAGGAGTTAATTTTATTCTGATCTTTATACAGTCACTACTTTATTTTAAAACTCGTGAGGCAGATAACAATCGGAGACTGAATTCTGCAGTGACCCAGCGGGAAGGCTTCTCTTCTTTAAAATATCACAGAAAGCCGTCCCTGACCTAAAATACGAGCGCACTATCCGCCTCGAGATCGAGATGAATAGCGTGGACACGTGCTTTTGTTTACCTATGGTTTTTCCATGCACCACGTGGTGATTCTCTCGTGTCCACAAAGCAGGTGGATACCAGCCATCCACACTAACTAAATGGAGCCAGGAGAAGGGTAAAGGCACGAGCTCTTAGCGTTTGCAGTTGATTTCAGTGCACCAACTCGCGTGCCCTGCATTCGCGTTTCTCACGGCTTCGACGTCGTGACTGTAGCGTACTCTTTCCTCAAAGTAGGTGTAAAACAGAGCGTAGTTCCACTTTTCAACACGGCGCCCGTGACGATCGAACCTCGAGGCGAATACTCCGTTTCATACTTCATATAGACCTTTCCAATAAAGCTCTTCAGGCCGGTGCCATGTTCAGCGTTCGTGGGTATGGCACGTGCTTTGCCCGGTTTCTCAAGCAACGAACATGTGCGTGCTCGGCTGTGGATTTGTACACACTGGAAAGGTGTACAACGCCGTCAAAGCTAGCAGCGCGAGCGTGTGGATCTATGTAGCATTTCGTTCGCACGCGCTCTCGCGCCAATGGTTTGCTGAACCAAGCCACGCCCTCGCGCAGCCAGCTTCGACGGCGTTGTGGTATAAACCTTTCCAGAAAAGAGCGTGTGGCCGGTGCCATTTTTAGTGTTCGTGCGTATGGCGCGTGCTTTGCTCGCTTTCCGAGGCGACGAACACGCACGTGCTGAGCTGTGAAGATCGCACGCTGGACTGATTTTGTAAACATTGAAAAGGTCTATAAAACGGAGTATAAACTTTTCCAATGTTTACAAATCCACAGCCCAGCGTGCGATCTTCACAGCCCAGCACGCGCATGTTCGTCGCTTGAGAAACCAAGGCGCCATTCGCACGAACGCTGAAGATGGCACCGGCCTGAAGCCCTTTATTCGAAAGGTCTATAGACGGTAGCCATAGCCAAAGACTAGAACCCGTGCAAGCTTCAATCTACACATGAAGCGGAGCCAAGAGCAAAGCTCATCAGCGCTCTGGTCTCCTAATGATGTTATACTTGCCTCACCTTACGTTGAACCGCAGCGAAGGCTAGAAGCGCGAGCTCATGGCGTTGGCAGCTGCTCTTGCTGCGCGAAAACTCGTGCAGCCGGGATGTGCCCTAGAGCAAGGAGCTCGCGCTTATATACCCTTTCCTGCGGTACATCATAGGTGAAACGGAGTATAGTTACTATACTTTATCTCACCTTAGTATACTGTTAGCCGCGCATTCTAAAAGCGCGAGCTAATTACTTTGGATTAAGCCTCGGCGGCTGCATGCGCGACCGTTCGCACAGCGAGTGCTCCATGGAGTCAAGGCAGTCAGGGCTACCCGCTCGCGCTTGCACAGCCTTCGCAGTTAGTCCATGTTAGGGTGAGACGAAGTATATATGTTTCTACAGGGTCACATGCTAAGGGGCTGTGCAACAATATCTGGTTGCAATCTTCCTATATTTACACAGGCGTACTGGTCAGAGTTATTACCCAAGCATACTCGCGCCACGCCACTGCCCTAGAAGCTTCTTCGTCGCGGTAAGATTGGAGCATAAAAGCGGACAATTTCTGTCCATCTCTCCTTCGCAAAGCTTGATGACGTATTTCGGGGGAATCGCAGAACGGCACAACCCATGGTGACGCGAGTCGAATGAGGTTCATGGATTAGACACGAGCACTGCGTGAGCACTCTGCTTGTAATACTCTATGCCTCGGCGAACATTCGGGTAGTGGCTCGTGCCAAATCGCTGCGGTGACGGGAATAGCCGAACTCGAACAATGTTTGGAGCTCAGCACGTGCGCTCTGCCTTAGCAAAACCAGCGCGTGGCTAATGGCGAATTCCACTGGGCGTTTTGGAGCGCGCCGGGATCAGTCGACCAGATCCGGATTGGAGCACAAAATCCGAACGGGGTCGCGCCGCCTACGGATCCCCCGTGGAACATGACCACTGCTCCGGGATCGGCGGATGCCTTCCCGTCATTCAACTGCCCGGGAATCCCCTTTTCGCGGCCGCCGCGGTCGTTTCGAAGACATTTTCGCTACGCGGCGCTAACACGTGTTTGACGCACGAGTGGCAGGAATGGCTCAGGCGCTTCTAGCAAAGATTGCCTGAATGCCGGTAGCGCGGCAAATACCTTCTCTTCTCCTTCCTGAAAAACGAACCGGCTGTCGAGCCAATGGGCAAGCAAGCGGCCATTACGAATTCTTCTGATGTCGAGACAATCTAGGAGCCCAGCCCGCCACGTGCTTCTTTTTCTTCTGATGCGAGATGCCCCACAAGAAAAGAAGTCACGTGTGTGCGCCGAGGGCTGGCCCGGCTGGCTTCCGGTTGAATCCGCCGAAATCATGGGAGCGACTTTTCTCGTGGCGAATTCCACGGGTCGTTTTGGAGCGCGCCGGGATCGACTTTTCCGGAGCGAGCCTATTTCACTGGGCGATTGGGATCGAGACGAACGTGTTCCACTGATCGTTTTGGATTACCTCCCGCTCCAGATCTCGATCTGGATCCGAGAAAGTCGCTCCCCCGATTTTGGCGGATTCAACCGGAAGCCAGCCGGGTCAGCCCTCGGCGCACACACGTGACTTCCTTTCTCGCGGGCATCTCGCCTGATCTCGCCTCAGAAGAAATGGTAATGGCCGCTTGCTTACCGCTTGGCTCGACAGCCGGTTCGTTTTCCAGGGAGGAGAAGAGAAGAGAAGGTTTTGCCGCGCTACGGGCAGTCCGGCAATCTTTGCTAGACGCTCCTGAGCCATTCCTGCCGCTCGTGCGTCGAACACGTATTAGCGCCGCGATTGCGAAACGTTGATACTTGGAACCAGCCGCTACCAGACACCTGGTTTGTTTCAAAAATACCCAGGATGTTTTGG
Organism: Ixodes scapularis; assembly: GCF_016920785.2. Taxonomy (NCBI): domain Eukaryota; kingdom Metazoa; phylum Arthropoda; class Arachnida; order Ixodida; family Ixodidae; genus Ixodes; species Ixodes scapularis. The sequence goes on along the minus strand of NW_024610026.1, from coordinate 165,692 downwards.
GGCAATGACTCGATCACATAGCAGGCGGTAGACAAGTAGACAGCGTTGAAAAATATTTATTCCACCGATTGTTATGAAGGCCGATGGTGTCGGTGTCGCAGTTTTGAAGCACTGTCAGTTCAGCTCAACACCACGTTACAAAAGACGGTTTGCGGTACTGCCGGTGCTAACGCAATTTCACAGTAGAAATAGGAATTGCATAAAAGAACCGGACAGAAACACTTCATACGGTGGCATAAATGCCGAACATATATCAGCGATGTCACTTTCCTCGGTTAGGGCTATCTGCTTTGTCAACGAATGATGAACATCTCGGTAAAATAAAGAGCGGAAACTACTCCCCGTGTCAAGTTTTCGAATTACAGCCACTGGTTGATGTCGTGCCGTGGTAATTCCCGGCCCTTCGAACGCACTAGCACTGTGTAGAGTCACATTTCCAGCGATTCCGCGCCGCACACGAACGAAGGTAAACAATCAAGATGGCAGAGTGTTCCCCGTATTGTCCTCGCCGTCAGTGCGGTGTGACAGCGTTGTCGGATAACAAATCGGGCACACTGTTGCCGGGAGGCAGCAATATGTTGCCCGACTGTTGTTGCCGCGATGTGACAGGGTCGCCGGCAACACGACTTCCCCGTGTTGTCGGATAGAGTTGTCCATCTGTCCCCTCAGTGTGACAGGGTCTTTACCCCTTGGCTCGACAGCCGGTTCGTTTTTTAGGAAGGAGAAGAGAAGGTTTTGGGGGCCGCGCTACGGGCATTCCGGCAATCTTTGCTAGAAGCTCCTGAGCCACTCCTGCCGCTCGTGCGTCGAACACGCGTTAGCGCCGTGATTGCGAAAACGTGTTCGAAACGACCGCGGCGGCCGCGGAAAGGGGATTCCCCGGCAGTTGAATGACATGAAGGCAAATGCCGATCCCGGAGCAGTGGTCATGTTCCACGGGGGATCCATCGCCGGCGCGACCCCGTTCGGATTGTGAGCTAAATTTCGGATCTGGTGAACTGATCCCGGCGCGCTCCAAAACACCCAATGGAATTCGCCATCGGATCCAGATCGAGATCTGGAGCGGGAGCTAATCCAAAACGACCAGTGAAACATGTCGGTCTCAATCCCGATCGCCCGGTGAAATAGGCTCGCTCCAGAAAAGTCGATCCCGGCGCGCTCCAAAACGACCAGTGGAATTCGCCATAAGATTCACGTTGGCAGCATAGAATCAGCACCAGATCACGTGGCACTTTGTTCTGGCACCGAGTTGAGGATATGAACGCTGCTCGTTTACTGTATTTTTTTCTGCGACTGCCATAGTATAGAAAGAAAAACTAATGTATTTTTCGTAGCTTATCTACGTCAAAGAATAGTCCCGAGTAGTATTTAGTCAAAGTAAAAAAATCGCTATTTGCAGCGAAAACCAATGAGTTTCTGCGCCTTGGACTGCTTGTTTTAGAAAGAAAGATCTGATATTTAAACTTTATCTTCTGTAGCCTGGCATTGATTTTCGCAGCTGTTTCGATATGAACGGGCGCGCCAGCACATCCCGCAGTAATGTATAACTGGAGCATATTACTACTGCGCTTTGCGCTTTGAAGTCCTGGCGTTACCAGTGGTACACTTTCAAGAAAAATGGGTGTCGAAAGGTGTATTCTTACACCCTTTGTCCCATATAATACACCCCCAAACTTCAATTTGACATACAGCGCCCTACAGTCGAACAGACGGCCCCAAATTTTACGAGGGGCTCGATAGCCGTGTGGTACAACTTATTAAAATAGCTAATGTACGTTTTACTGATAACAAAGAAAAATAATCGGGGTTTTCTTGGCCCTACTGTAAAAACTCGGTGTTTTCTTTATGTGTTCTTTGATACGTACTTTAGCTGTTTAAAATGTTGTACCACACGGCTATCAAGCCCCTCGTAAAGTTTCGGGCCTAATGTTCGACTGTAGGGCACTGTATGTCGAATTGAAATTCTGGAGTGTATTATATGGGACAAAGGGTGTAAGAATACACCTTTTGAGACCCTTTTTTCTTGAGAGTGTACTGAAGTGGCTCAGTTGCCGCTCAGCGGATGCCATCTTCAGGTAGAAGATAGCTCCCGCTGTCTAACCTCATATAACCTGTTTTAACAAATAACTTTCGAAATTCTTGAAATATAAGAAAACAGGACTGTTTTCGCTAGTGATGATTTTCATACGTGTTACATCGACACAGGTAATATAAAATATTCTGAAGGCGGTGCTCCAATTGAAAGATAAACATTACCTGGGTTAGCAAGGACACGATCGCAAAAACGCAACACGAGGTTATTTATTTATTTACATGAGAACTCGAGAAGAAAAGTCACTTTGTCTGGCAACGTGCTCGCTCGCCTAGCCTCTATAGCGCTGCAGATCGCCTATAAAACAAAATAAAGGCATATTTTTGTTCCAAGCGACGGAGTTTACGTATACGCGTGCATGTATACGCACGCTTAGATCGTAATTCAGGAGAAATAATCTTCAGCTCGCGTAGGAAACCGAACCAACAGCGGGGGTAGAAAACATTTACCTTCAAATGTATGCACTGCAAAACTGGGCAATGTGAAACACCGTCTGCGCTGTGCAAAGCCACATTAAATTTTTTTATTACTGCAAACGACCTAATGTGCGCGAGAATAAATTTTCCTTGAATTCCGCGATTTGATAAAAATTGAGAAAAATTTATCACGCGACTAAAGCGCACGGTGGTCACGAATACAAAGAATGCCATTAAGATTCGGGAAACGTTGTGCCCGCGAAATATTCTCCAAACCATCACTTTTCTAAATTCGCTGAATATCGAGCCCGAGAAAATAAGGTCGTCTAAAGTGTAGAGAAAATGTTTACGCCATTGTCAGACCGTTCTTCCGCAGATCACAATAGCAGGGGTGGAACTCATGAAATGTACTTAGGAGCAGCCACGGGAGCAGTTCTAACCGCTGTTCTGGAGCAGGTTGGGAGCAGCTGAAACTACATTCTGGAGCAGGCTAGGAGCAGCTCAGATCAGTTTTCATTGCACTTCTGCTTGTGTCTTAGACGAGCACGGGAGCAATTTCAATAGTGCTTAGCAGCACAGATGAGCATGAGTGGTTAGGAACCTAGGTAGATGGGATAAGAGTGTAGCAGATGCGAAAACTTGAAACTTTGTGAGCCTTAATGAGAACCAAAAAGCAAGTACCATATATTTCTGAAGATGGTATCCTTGATATTTTCTGAGTGGCTTTCAGCTGCTCAAAATGCAAACCAACACTGCTTATCGCACAACTCACGTGCTCGACATAGTAATTATATGTGCGAACCACGTGACGTGCGTAAGCAATGGACGTGCTGTTGCGTGGAGGAACAGGGACACAAATTTCAAGTTTATCCTATTGAGCAACTCAATATCGAAGCAGCAGACTACGATTAACAGACTTATCGTATTCAAAGCGATTATAAGGAGCAAGGTTAAAGGACGCCGAGCAGATCTACCCCTCGCCTGAGAGCTGCTGGCCGGCAAGGTTTCACATCGGACCGCGTTTCAGTTCTATCAAATCACAATTTATCTTGCCGGAATGCGGTTCCAACTTCCAACGATGAAGTACTAAAAGGAATCCTTTGCTCATTTGTTTTCAACTGCGCTCACGTACGGATCCTGGGCCGCAGAGCCTCAGGCAATCTGCCGCTTAACGACTCGACCTCACCTTGGCCTACTTGCTTAACCGCTGACGGTTGAAGAATAGCAATCCAATCGCAGGTGGTGTAGCGCTTGGAATCCGAACCCCGAGTTTTTCCGCGCGCTTCCGACTCGGAATACACACGGAGAATAAACAGAACAAAGGATTGCAAGGCCGACCAAGCTAAACGCGCTCATTGTTGCCAATAGAGTCCATAGAAACCGAAACCAAGACAAAATACAATTTGTTTGGCGCACGTTGTGCGATTTGATGCATAATGGCGCAAGGTATTGGCTGTGGCGCAGTTTCCGCAAAATGGCGCAGGATGGCGCAGACAAATGCGTCTGGCGCAAAATGGCGCAAATGGCGCAGCCGTTCCACCCCTGCAATAGGGAGTTGTAGTAGACCGCGTGCGCTATCCGGTTAAGTTTACCGCGACCGTAAACGAGGCCCGAAGTTCTGCAGTCAAGGCTAGAGGCGCGCGCTCGTTTCCGGTCGTGGTAAGCTTCGGTAAGCTTAGCGCGACGGCGGACGCGGTGCGGTCTACTACAACTCTTTAGTGACTGGCTTTGCGTGGTTATGAAGGAAAATAGATGGGCCGGTTTACCGCAGTCAATTATAACTGGAAGTAAAATAAGAATGCGAGCGAACAGTTCTCTCCAGCGTTGAATAAAAAAAAATCGAGGTAAAGCGAAAACAATTATGATTGTTGTTGTTTTTTTCGAGCAGTTTGTAAAACAAAAAGAAATGCGTTGAAATTGTTCAGCTGAAACGACCACGTATCACGGAGAGAGTACGAAGCAAGGAAAAGCAAAACCTACTTAATTTCATCGCATTTGATGTTAACCCCGAAGAAATCAAATCGCCATAAATCGACACTTCCTTACCTGCACGGTTGGTTGGTTGGTTGGATGGTTGGTTGAAAGATCCGGCTTGTTGGCTACAAGGGGTGACCTTTGGCAGAGGCGTCGCTGTTCACAGGGTGGCTCTTCGCTGATAATGTGCCCGCAGAAATATTTTCGCCCCTTTATATAACTTCATCTTACGCCAGGGAAAGTGTCCGCTCCAGGAACATGTCACTTCCCTCTTTTCCCTCAAAGACACAACATCTCCTGCTTTGGTAATGTTCGACGCTCGGTAAGAGGGAAAACTCGCGCTCGTTTTAAAGACCTCTTCTGGCCTCTCCTTTTTTGGTCATGAACCTCGTCCCTGCTACCAAATAAGGGGATTGAACATGGCACAAGTCTGTTCCATCCCAATCCTCCTTTTTCCTGGCATTTTTGTTTTTAACCCTAAGACGTCTAGTAACGCGAGCACTCTAGAAAAACAAACAAAAAAGAAAAATATCGACTTGACCTAGCAGACGCGATATACGCACGGCCTTCCCTTGAGACCTGCCAACTAAAAATACGCTAAACAAAAAAAGCTTTGTGTGCTTCATTCTCACGCCTTCACGGGGCCTAGCCCCCCCCCCCCCCCCCCCCCCCCCCCCCCCCCCCCACCTCGCCACCTCGCCACCTCAAACGAGGGAAGAAACTGATGGAAAGATAGAAGCACGCCAACGATCTCCAAACAGAAGGAACCTTTGGCCTTGAGCGCTGTTCGACACTTTTGCATCGTATGCCGACTCCGCGGCTGCTAGGTTTTCTTTTTTTCTTCTACACGCATGTGACCGGAAATTACGGTTTCTCCGTACTTTGTGTTACCCTACGATGGACTAAGAAACAAAGCTACGGGGTCGCCACGTCCAATCACGAGCCAGTTAGAAATTAAGTGGTATATTACTCTCTCGATGATACGCACAGCGGAGCTATCTGCCACGTGTTTTTTAACTGGTCCGTGATTGGACCTGACGACCCGTAGGTTTGGTTCTTAGGAGAGATGGAGCATGGCAACAGCCGGACTGGAGGAGTTCTGTCCATGCTCTAGCTTACGTAAAACTGAGAAGAAAAAAAAAAACTTAAGCTCGCGCGCGCGTGTGTGGACATCTCTTTTTTCTAGATTGAGTAGACGTTTATTGACCCTTCCGGTAAGAGAGTATATTTTGAGTTCAGTTCGGCACCAGCACCGCGAACGAGGAAAGCGAAAGGATTGATTGAGTGATTGCGTATGCCTTCATTTAGCACGCCCGGGCACTTATTGCCCCAAAGTAGGACGACCGTTTCTTTATTTTGTTCACCCTTCTATAAATAGTTTTGTCACTTGAAAAAAGCGTAATTGCACGAATTGAACGATGGAAACTCGCAATCTCGATACAAAGCGTTTGCTTCTTCCTTTCTTTAAGGCGCGCAGGTACTGTAACTAACTTTTCTTGCCAAAAAAGCCGTTGAACTGTTTTCTGAACCGGTTACCGTTATTTTGTTTTTCGGTTCGGTTCCGGTTCAGTTCCAAGATGGCGGCGAGCATTTTGGTTCGGTTCGGTTTCGGTTCGGCAAAAAATAACGGTTCGGTTCCGGTTTTCGGTTCGGTTCGGTTCCGGTTCGACACCCTGGGCACCAGGACGTGCGACGCGTGGAACACCATTCCCTGCATTATTCTTGATGCTTTGTTAGTTTAACAATAAATGTCTATTGGACTCATACTAAGGGGTTCCCGGTGATATAATGAATCGACATTTCAACGTATGGAGTATTAATAACGCATTGGCTTGCGTCCCGCATTCGTTACGCGAAAATATTTTATCAGACTGCTTGAGCGGTAGAAATCAGAGTTTGTGAGAAATTGCAACAAGAAATGACTGCTGCTTTTGCCATACTTTTTATCTCACGGGATTGTTGCAAATCACCGTCACATTTGGTGCGTTTTCATGCCTGGTCTGACCTTATGTCAGCTGCGTGGTGACCTTGCCGCTGAGCACGTTTTTCCGATGGAGTTTTCTTTCACACCACTTAAGGTGTTTCTCTCGGCCAGAACACATAGGACAGACTCCCAGTGCGGTGCGATGACGTTCTGTACAAACAATGCAAGGATCGCAGCGTTAGGCGGAGAAAGGGGGAACGGGACGCGATGCGGCCCTCTCTTTGAGGCGTCGCAGGGGCGGGACGTGCGAGTGCGAGTACGGTACCGGTTGGGGGGCCTCTTTGCGCGAGTGATTGCGCGGACGGGCGCTTTGCCGAGCGGCGGGTGCGTGCCCGCGCCTTAGGCACGGGGTTGGCTAGCTTGAAAGCCTGTATATACTGTACATAGCGCGTTTTCGGGTTTTGGCTTTGTTCTGGGCATGACACCACTGTTGTAAATAAAATTTTCTAAACAGACGAATAAATTGCAATCTGTTGTAGCAATATTGTTGCTTCTAAAGAGGGCGGTCTGGTCGAAACATAATATTGTAATACACGAAAATATAGCTCGATTAAATGAAATCAAATTATATATTAGAGCGCAGCTCTTAGGCACCCGTTTCCGGCTTGAGCGGTGTCGCCGTCGCGGTCGGCGTAATCGCGCGGTGCATTACGGGACGCGTGATGTCACTGATGACGTCATCAGTGACGTCATCGGCATCGTGACTGATGACGTCATTGGCATCCACGTCGTCGTCGTCACCAGTGACGTCACTGATGACGTCACTTATTTGCATCGGCATTTGCATCGTCATCGTCATCGTCACTGATGACGTCACTAGTGATGATGACGTCATCAGTGACGTCAGTGATGACGCCATCGTCACGTGACCTCTTAAGGGTCACGTGACCCTCGTGAGACAATGGCGACGCCGCTCGGAGAGAGTAGCAGACAGGATGAGGAGGTGAGGAGGAGGGAGGAAGGATATACTTTCCCCTTGGTACCCTTCCCCTCCTCCTCCTCAACAGCTGCGCTCTAATTATGCGTTACAGGGACTTGTAAACGGCTTTCATTTTTTTAATAGCAAAATAAAGAGATTTGATCAGCACAGCAAAAAAACATGTGTAAGTCTTTCACAAGGCACTACATATTCACTCCTGAATATGACAAAAATATATCTGACCCATTTTTTTTTTTTTCACGAGATAACAAGGTTTGAAGAATATCAGTATATTTCCGAATCCCTTGCTGGAGCTCTACTTGCACGTCCGAGCAGCGGCGGCACTAGGATAGGTCGTGACGTCAAATGTTGTTTCCGAGGGCAGAGGCTCCCTCCTTTACGGCGTTGTGCGTTGTAATAATAGTGAGCGCTTGTGGCCTTACAAGTTTTGACTTGTTTACGCTATTTGACGCATACGACGGAGGGGGCGGAGGAGGAAGGAGAAGGGGGGAGGGGCGGAGGAGGGGTTAAAGTCCCTGGATCTTGGGAAAGTAGCGACAGTAACGCCAGAACTGGCTGTACAACACTAGAGCGCACAACACACGAGCGCCGACATTAGAGCGCCGACAGTAGAGCGCCACGACGTTAGCGCGCGCGACATGAGAGCGCCGCGACGTTTGAGCGCGCGACTCAAAGCGCAGCGACGTTAACGCGCTCGACTTGAGAGCGCAGCGACAGTAACTCTCGTGTTATTAAAGAGCTCGTCAGGAGAGCGCACAACCAGTCCAGCGCGAGTGGCCCGACCCGACCAACCAATGGTGCTGACATCGGGTGTTTTATGTGAAATAGGCGGGGATTTACGCCGCGGCATTCTGCAAAATAAAGCTGACCTTCGACTTCTTCAATCAATCCTTTAAATTTACTACCCGCGGCACTATCCTCGTGTAAATGTTCGGTGTCTATACATGTCTAAAGCTTTTATATTCGAACATTTATTTGTTTGTGCTTCGGTTTTTCTTTCGATATTCGTATATTTCGGAAACCGTTGCTATTCGAATATTTGTGAATCAAGGCACTCTTCTTCGGCCCTAAAAGATTGAACTACTTTCTAAGAACAGAGGTGGAAAAGCTACGGTTCTGTGAATGCAAACAGCGGACAAAAAAATAAACAAGTGTTTTTTTGTTTTTGTTCTTTTTTTTGTAGACTTGTCTCTGAGACATGCAAAACAGGTTGCCTTAAAGGAGCTGTGCAACGATATTCAGATAAAATATTTTTCTCTTTACACGAGCTTACTGGCACTAGTGGGAGTCAAGTCAAAAAGTCGAGTCGAGTCAAAAAGAAGCGTTGGTTTGGATCGCGCTTAAAGCGCGATCCAAACCAACGCTTCTTTTTGTGCCTGTAGGTCGTGCGGCTGCGGATGTGACGCATTTCGTGAAGTTTTTGTTGTTTCCGGGCGCGCTTTCTGAGTCAGAACCGTGCTCTTTGGTTTGGACGGGCAAAACTTCGGGCGAGCGCGCACGCGCGCGTGCAGGCACGAGCGCACAAGCAAAGTGCAACTGCGACAGACTGGCCGGCCAGACGGCGAGAGAAAGAGAGAGAGAGAGAGATCGCGTTGTCATGTTGGAAGAGAATAAAAGGGAGGGAGGAGAGGGCAGCCAGACGGCGAAGAAACGCAGAGCCGGAACTAGCTTGCCCTCCACCAATTGGCCGGGACACAGGAGCGCCCTATACGTCACCGCGCGTTTTTGTGCGCGTTGAGAAAGAAGTTGAAATTATCCAACTTTCTTGTGCGCGCCCGGAAGGAGCGAAGAAGCGGCGCGACGTCACGAAAATACGTCACATCCGCAGCCGCACGACCTACAGGCGCAAAAAGAAGCGTTGGTGTGGATCGCGCTTAACCGCTCATTCACACTTGAAGCGGATCCGCGTTCGCAAATTGGTTTCGAACGCGGTTGTATAAAGATCCAGTGCAATTGCACGCGCACTCGATGACATCAATGGCGAGTACAATAGACCTATTACTATATTACCCAAGCCATAGCCCAAGCATCAAGAAGAATGCAGGGATTGGCGTTACATGCGCCGCACGTGCGGGCGTCAGCAGTAGTAACTTTTCTAAAGCAAATACCAAAAACAAATAGCATCTTGCACGCGCGTTCGTCAACGCTATATTTTGGTTATTTGCTTCGAATCTTTTGTACAGGGGAAGTGTGCGCGTGTGGTGCGTGGAACATTAATCCCTGCATTCTCCTCGATGCTTGGGTAATATTGCAAATGGTCTATTGTGCTGGATCTTCATACAACCGCTTTCGCAACCGCTTTGCGAATGCAGATCCGCTTCCAGTGTGAATGAGCGGGTACGGTCGGCCGTCTTGGTCAATTAAATGGGCAATTTCTACTTTACCCGTCCGTTCTTGGTGAGCCGATCTAACTTGGCTGGTGACGTGTTGCTTTATGGAAACGTTTTTTGTAAAGCGAAATTTTTCTATCCACACACCGGCGAAACAAGCGGACATCGTCGTGTCGCCATCACGTGCTGTGTCGGCGCTTGGAGGCGATGGAAAATAAGTTTACGTTTTTGAAATACGCAAGGAGAACAATCTGATTGTAAGAGATCTGTGGAGATGTGCATGATTGATGAGTTGATTGCATACACAGCGCCAAAGATGCTTATGTTAGCGAGGAAGGCTTCTAGTACGATGATGCTCCGTGATGATCTTGGCGGGACAGGTTTAGAACAACCCTCTGGCGGCTTTGATGTCTATCTCCAGGGCAACGTAGACAGATTAGCTAATCGCTTTGCGTGGTTGTGATTGTCTGTATGTTAGCATCGGTATGAGTCCGGCTAGCAGGTAGGGAAGGCAATGTCGCTACTTTCAGTAATATTTGGAGGTGGGCTAGTCGGTGATGCATTGTAAGCATAGAAATAAAACAGCGCAAACGAACACAAGGACAAGTAGAAGAAGGGACACAGACACAGGGCTGACTCACGACTTACTTTTTTTCTCATATTTTTAAAACATATCAACATAAAAAAACACGAAATGAAAAATAAAAGAAGAAGAATCCAGCATGTAGGACATCCTCTGTCATATGCCATCTGAGGATGTTTTTACAGAAACTATACATTATATACCATTACAAAAAAATTAAAAAACGAAGAAAGTAAATAGTAGCAAAAGATATAACTATACATATCATATACATATACATACATATACATATACATGCATACACATATATACATACATATACATACATATACATACATATGACAGAGAGGATGTCCTACATGCTGGATTCTTCTTCTTTTATCTTTCATTTCTTGTTTTCTTATGTTGATATGTTTTAAAAATATGAGAAAGAAAGTAAGTCGTGAGTCAGCGCTGTGTTTGTGTCCCTTCTTCTACTTGTCCTTGTGTTCGTTTGCGCTGTTTTATTTCTATGTCGCTACTTTCCCAGGGTCCAGAGTCTTGAAAGAAAAAATGGGGGAGGTAGTGCTGACTAATGAGGTGCGAAAGTACCCAAAAATCACATGTAGATGAGTGACATCACGCCAGCTTCCGACCGAGACGTATTTGCGAAGGGAAGTGAGCTTGAGAAGGCCAACGCAAAAGCTGGCTCCCAGCGTTCGGGTTGTGGTAAGCGACAGTTCGCAGAATGGTGAAAAAAAAAAAAGAAAAAGCCTTCCATATTATTTTGGTTATATAGCTGCATCTAGGTCGACTTGTCGGCAAATTGCGTATGCAGACGTGGGGGATATAGACCGCTCATAAATGATGCCGGCGAATCATACGCGAATGGCGAATCGTTCGAAATATCGTGCTGGAACTATTTAAACATTTGCTGGATACTGCTCAACTCCGACACGTTCTTTTAAGACTACTTAACGTTTTTTTTCCCGCGGAGGATCGCGGCAGACTTCTGACGGCTTCTGACGCTGGGCAAGACCGGCTCAAGCTGCAAATGCGCTGATATTTATACATCTAACGTCACGGCAAGATGACAGAATACTAAAGTTGCAAGTTGGTTTCCAATTCGATATTATCCTGTTTCTACAATTAAAAATTATTTATAGAGTTTGAAGTAAAATTACTGGCTGCCCTTGGATTACTTTCTGTTGCTCTTTTAAACAAATATTTAATTAAAATCGTTTAAATTGACACCGTATCTCCGTTTAAAACTAAATTATACATACATCGCCTGTAAGATCAATCTAAATCAGAAGTAATCAGTCGAATTAGTATAAAACATAGTTGTGGGCTAGACGACCCCATTTTGATGCGACCAACACGAGCAAGCCCCATCCCATCCGCTTCATCAAATGCAATCGGACCTCAATTTGATTTGACGAGATATTTAAGCCAGGCGATTTAAGCAGTGCGTTCTTCCCTTCCCGAAAAGTCTTTTTTAATGTCACCTAAACATATGTGAACGATTTATGCCCAAGTAATTCATTTCATAAATTATAAGATTTTGAAAATAAGGGAAACTGCAATTTCTTTTTACAAGGAATTTGTATTGATGTGTTTTAATGTTTATTTACTTTTGACAAATCTGTGTATGTCGGCTGTTGGTTTCGTGAGGACGCTTTAACAATTATTATAAGTGACAAAAGATTTCCAAAACAAAGCGCTAATAACAAACAAGCGGTTTAAATTTAATTTACGACTTGTTCAAACCTTATCACGCTTCACGCGGTCAGATTTCCGATACTTGCAGACGACGGGCGGCGAATTGGTACACGGTCTGTCTATACTGGAAAAAGCGGTGGAGAAACTGCATCGTGACGCCGCCGGTGGAAGGAGCCTAATCTCCATCGCCAACAAACTACATCGGAAGAGAACTGCACCGTGACGTGGCCGGTGACGTCGCCGAACAGTGGCGATTGAGTTGAAACTACATCGTTTCTTTTTTCCCTACAGGGAATTTCGGAGTGTCGCCGAGTGGGCTAGCGGGCTAGCGCACACCAGCTCGGAGCACGTGGAACAAAAGCTCGCGCTGCAGAACCCAGGGATCCTGGGTTCAATCCCCGCCCCTGCCCGTTTCGATCTGGATGAGCATCGTACCGGCGTGCGGTCGTGTATCAGTACTGCGTAATGCACGTTAAAGACCCCGGGCTAGCAGTCGTACTGCACTGGCTAAATTGCTTATCTACAGTGGGTAACAATGTCGCCATGTTCAGGCAGACTAACCTCCTGCTGTATAAACAACTAACGACCAATTTCACTTTTTGACTATGTATGACTGCGTTAGTACAACTTCTCTCGTGATGCACGAGAAAGAAAAAATGTTCCTTCTGGGGTTAAATTTTTGGTGAAGTAAGAAGAAAAAAAGAAGAAAAGAGAAAATTTCTCTCAAGTTGGGTTTGTAGCAGAAGAGGAGGAAAAAGATAATCAGCTGTTAGTACCACGGTGTGTATGGTTTTTTCTTTATGTGTATGTTTATTCTAGTTCAGCCATGGCCTTACCTGAAGTAGTTGCTTTAAAATAAAGTATATCTCTCCCTCTCTTCTACCTGAAGTATAAACGAACTAGCTCAACTTAAGCCTGTTGCCGTTGCTTGCTTGGCTTTTCGCTCAGCCAAATCGCTTATATGGGGTGCACTCGAATGAAAACAGAATCGTGTTGAATAGTGTAAGAGTATTTAGAATATTCATTGATCACGCCGCTGAACTTGCATCGCTCAAAGAACTTCCTTTTTGTGAGCGCCTTCTCTGCTTGAGTTTGTTCGAAACACAGCCACTTCGATCCGAGGCAATCGATGATAGCGTTGGTGCCATCACCAAGCACGCGACTCACAGAGCACTGGTGAACACCAATGTTTTCGTTGCTCCCGACGGTTCCCTGGAAGCCGCCAGCGGCGCAAAAGCTTAGAGCTGCGAGGACTTCTTGTTCGACCGTCAGCACACGGGGCCCTTCACGACAACGCTAAAGCTTTCCGCGAAGCTGGTTGCACAGCCAGCGAGTCACTCCTTTGGTCAGCCGGTATTCACCCACAAACCTCGCATCGCTCGTCTCGAAAGCATCCCAGTGATCTCTACAAACTCGATCCGCTAGCGATCCCTAGAGTAGAGATACATATGTTAGGGTCGCCATCTTTTACAATGCAGATTGATCTCTGGCTTCGTCTCGACCACTCAGTTAACTGCATCGTCAAAGTGCATCGTGACGACATTTTGACGTCACCGCCAACTGCATCATTTTACGAGCATAGCTCGAACTGCATAGGGGAAAAACTACATTTCAACGTCATGTCACGTGACCCGAGAGAAGAGCCGATCAGTGCCCAATGCAGTTTTCTACATCATTTAGTTTGCGTTCCAGCATAGATAGACGGGTCCGGGAATCTTTCATTAACGCAATTGCCCTGCGATTTTCCTCGTCTTTTACTGCGATGGCTCTAATGAGGTCTTCCTACCAAACTGATAATGACGTCAGGGTGATCGGTGGCCGAGTGGGCTAGCGCACATCAGCTTAGAACAAGTGGAGCGAAAGCTCGCGCTGCAGAACCCGGGGTTCCTGGGTTCGAGCCCCACCCCTGCCCGTTTCGATCTGGATGAGCGTCGTACCGGCGTGCGGTCGTGTATCACTACTGCGTGGTGCACGTTAAAGACCCCAGGCGAGCGGTTGTAACGCACTGGCTAAATTGCTTATCTACAGTGGGTTACAATGTCGCCATGTTCTGGCAGACTAAACTCCTGCTGTATGAACAACTAACGACTACTTTTTTTTTTTAAATGACGTCTGTTGTTGATGTAGTTGCGGTAGCTGTAATAGTTGTCCTTGTTCTAGTTGGCGTTGTAGTGTGGCAATGTCGTCGGTGTTGCCAAATCTTGAAAAAGGTCGACCGCCGCCAGCGGTAATCGAGCCTGTGTGCGCTGCGTGCAAATTGGAGGCGTTAACACAGAACTACACCATTTGTTTTTGTTTATTGCCTAGTCTTGAACAATGAGACATAGCGCCATGCACTCATTAGATCCAGACCCTGAAAGACACCAACTTACTGGCTGAGGCGGAAGTAAATAAATGTATCTGAAATTGGAAAACTCCCCAAGCACTAGCAGCCACTCAGGTTGATGTTCACCGAAGATCAACCCCACAGTGTTAACAACCCGCTTAATAGTTGGTTTTCTATTTGTAGTACCGGTTGCAAACGGTACAGTTTCTATGTAAAGAACAATATTGATAATAAAACGCCGTGGTAGCACCATGAATGCCAAGAGCTCGTGCCGGGGACTAGCCTTCACGCGCTTCGGAAGAAAACACAAACAAAACCGTTTGGAGCAAAATGGCCATATGTCTATTTTGTTCCGAACGCTTTTGTTTACACACCCACGGTGCATGAAGGCGACGCCGGTGTCCAACGACTTCGGCATGGCGTGCCTTGGCTGTAATGCGGATTAACAGTTCAATATTTTACAGCGACAGTGTTTATGGCTTTTTTTTTTCTCCTGGTGTGTTGTGTTTTTGAAAGGGGCATGTTGCGTGTTTGGGTGACCTTGTGGTTGTGAGTACACAAGGATGTGGGACTAAATAAATTTTTTAGCTGCGTTTGAGACGTTCTCTTCTTCACTTCTCTCTGTCCCTTCTACTTTTAAGTTTCTGTTTCTACCCCAGTCTCGGGTTAAGTTCCATCATGGTAAATATCCACCAGCTCACCTGTACTTTAACCGTTTTTTCATTAATTATACCAGTGTTGCTGCATTTGTAGGTCATCTTTAAGTTAGAGCTGACGGAGAAAATCTGGCCACGGCGCAACGCCGATGTACGCTGGAAGCTAGAGCCGGTTTGCTTTCGTTGTTTTTGTTTGGTGGGAGAAAATCTAGCAACAACGCACGTTCAACATGGCGCCGGGATTGCTTCGGCAGCTTCGGTTTGACCCGTTTGTCGCGGTTTACGAGCACATGTAGCGAAGACGTGACCGGAGAAGTGCCCCTGTGATGGTCCCGGAAGACGGAAAGTATCATTCGTAATCGTCGGGTGTGCTTTGAAAGCGAAGGGAGTCACAGGGTCCACGAGTGCGCAACCACAAGCCAAGCTAATACTTCGCAGCGCACAACAGACAACACACCATCAAAACAGATACACACAAAGAAACAACACTCACACAGCGCTGACTGTCAACTCTCGGATATATTAATCTTCGTTCTTATCTTTCACCCTTACGCACTAAAAAAGAAATAAATGTTAACCAAGGAAGAACAGCGAAAGAAAAATAAAAATAAAAAGAAAGGGGAAAGATTAATATAGGAAAGAAATATGGAAAGAAATGGAAGAAAATAAGATCTAGTCCTACTACAGTAAAATTACTGAGGAGGTTTTCCTAAATAATATAACTCTTTTCTTGATAAGCTAATCGACGGGGTACTAACGCATACTCCGTCTAGCAGGTCTATGCTCGCGGCTTCGATGATTTCTCGAGTTAGTTTGTTGCTGCTTCGTCCCAGTACTGTGCAATTGCCCAGAAGGGGGGAACATCCACAATCTCTACAATGAATGCCCAGATGGCCTGAGTTAGCGTTAATGGCGTTGCAGTTATGTTCCCGGAGCCTGTCATTGAGACAGCGCCCCGTCTGCCCAACGTAACGCTTCCCGCACGTAAGAGGGAACGAATATATCACTCCAGTATTGGCACAAGCCAAGGTTCACGACAGCGCTCCGTTGACTTCGGCGATCTCGTTCTGTTTGGTGCATAGAGAAAGGTTTGGTGCAACACGGCGATGCGACAAAGAGTTGAAACGTTCGTGGTGTGTGGTGCGGTGCTTGGAGTTAGAAGCCCATACTAACACGAAGCGCAAATTGGTTATTGTGGGGTTGAAATTCAACGTGTTCAGTCTCGTCGTCGTCAGCTGATCCGGTTCAGCTGGTCCGGGAGGACGCAGCGAGCGCTTTTAAAAATAAATCTACCTTCGTTCCGTTTCACAGTGTGAAAGATTCTCGACGCATACCGTGAGTAAAAAGCTGCGGGCGTTTTCAACAAAATTACGTCGTTTTAATTGAACAATGGACTCCGGATTGTTGTCCTAGACCTGCCGTTTTTATGCTTCGTGTTGTTAGCGTTTGCACAGCGACGCACACCGCCCGAGTAGATGATTCGGTCCTGCAAATGACCGATCATACAGAATTTCAGGGAAACTTAAGTCACCACCGATATTTTCTTGTAAATCTCGTGTGAGTTTGTTGCGCTCGTCATGCGGTGTGAATAAATTAGGGCAACGTTTCCTACCTGTCTGCGGATGCATGAACTGAGACCATTTTTTACGTAGTGAACATAGCATTTTTTTTTTATTTTGGAAAGAGGTGTTGGGGAATTTATCATGGTACAATCACTTGAAAGTTCAGAATTGGAGAGAGCGAGCATGCTTTCCCAACTTTGTCTCTTTTCTCTCTGGCATTGCCCCTAGTTTCAAGTTGCAGTTTCAGTAGACATATCTAGGGTGCCCACATGTTTCCGCCGCTCGACGTACGTACTAGCAGGTACAAACTGCTCTAAAGCAGGTAAAATACTGGGAAGTCAGGGCGGTGCGGACTCCGTGTTTCGCGCTTTTTGCAAGGTGACTGGGTAAGTGCTTTTGCGAGGTATGCGGAATACGCAAACGATTTTGTTATGCCCGTCGGTTGCGTCTCTCCAGCAAAACGAATAAGATGATCTACAAAGGCGCAATCAGAAGCCAATATTTACGATAACAGTGCATTTGATTCGGTGGTCCCTGTAGTTGTATTTTACCCTGCTTTCTGCAACGCCGTGTCATGGCGAAGAGCTGGAACGTTCACGGATTGTGCTGGGCTACCGGTTGACCCGGGGGCGGATCTAGAACTCCTATTTTTATTGTTTTTTTTTTGGGGGGGGGAGGGAAAATTTAAAGCAAGGTAAACAGGACTCGGGTTGCGCCTTTTGTTTTAACCGCCGCAGAACCACACTGCGCCGACAGCCCCTAGATGTGCGCCGCGTCGCCGACTTTTGGTTCTAAGCTGTGCTTTGAAACCGCCGCCGCGAACTTCAGTCTCGGTTGAAGCGACGGAGTGGTTCTCCAAGTTCAGAGTACAAGTGTGCCTGCTAGGGTGCGACCTATCCTATTTCGAACCCTCGTCCTTGAGTACCGAGCCTCCTACCACCTGGCAGGCCGGTAGTTGGTTTTATTTCGGGGGATCCGCCCATGTCAAATCGGCCTTCGAGAAGGGGGCGGGGGGGAGGTTGTCAATTATTTGGAAGAGGGTGGGCCGTCCGCGTCGCCCCCTCCCATTGGGTCCGCCCGTGGGTTGACAGAAGCCCGCGTTGCCCGCATTGGCACTGAGCGCACTTGGGCTGTTGAAGTGGCTCTATAGGCTGTTGATGCTCAAGCCTTTCATCCGCGGCTTGCCGCCAGCTAATCTGGCTGCTCGACGGTGAGGAAGCGGCGAAAGTTACCTCTGAAGTAAATGTAAATCTTTGTTCATCCAGTTATCCGGTGTCAAAGTGTGGAAGGTGTCCAACGCGTATTGAGGGCGGGAACTATGAGCGATTTGCCTTGCTTTCGGAACCGAAACCAGAACAGCGAGATAACTGTCTTGCCTATTCCAAAATGATGGAAGCAATAAGTCGCCAGAAACCCGGTTTTAGGGTTTCAAACCAAGTAAACAAGACAAATATAATTAAACTTCGTTGTCTGTATGGAGGAGGACTTATTTAGCACAACAATACATTCTCGTTCCAAAACGAAAAAGAAAGTAAAACTCAGTCCGCCGTATATGGTAGCAACTTCTCCGCTGCAAAACCTATGCTGACAACGTAAGCGGTTTTAATATGGCAGCTTCCGCTTTGCGCCGCGTTCCCTTTCCCTCCTCCCCCCCCCCCCCCCCCCCTGGCTAAAAGATTGTTCTCAGGTTGCATCCGACTAGAAGGAACGAGTGGAAAGAGCTACAGGCCCCGCTCATGCTTTCAGTTGTACCTCAAAATGTGGAAAGCGATCAGGTGGAGCCAAGCCACTTCGATCGCAACGCCACCTTCGCTGCGATCGAGCAACGACACAGGTCAAGACACGGCCGTGGTCAAGATCATATGGGCAATATAGCCCCTTAGGGGCTATATTGTATTTTTTATGATTTTGACGTCAGAGGTAACGTCAAAGCACCACGACACGACGACATTACGACGTCATCGCCGAAGACGTTACGCGACTCCAAGATGGTGTCGTAAGGCCGTCGTGACATCGCGTCGCGTCGAGGACGACACCGTTTGGCGACATCAAGTCGCCGTTGTAACGCGGTCGTGACGGCGCGTTGAGGACGACGCCGTTACGCGACATCAAGTCGCCGTTGTGACGCGGTCGTGAAATCGCCTCGCGTTGAGGACGACGCCGTTTCGCGACATCAAGTCGCCGTTGTGACGCGGTCGTGAAATCGCCTCGCGTTGAGGACGACGCCGTTTCGCGACATCAAGTCGCCGTTGTGACGCGGTCGTGAAATCGCCTCGCGTTGAGGACGACGCCGTTTCGCGACATCAAGTCGCCGTTGTGACGCGGTCGTGAAATCGCCTCGCGTTGAGGACGACGCCGTTTCGCGACATCAAGTCGCCGTTGTGACGCGGTCGTGAAATCGCCTCGCGTTGAGGACGACGCCGTTTCGCGACATCAAGTCGCCGTTGTGACGCGGTCGTGAAATCGCCTCGCGTTGAGGACGACGCTGTTTCGCGACATCAAGTCGCCCTTGTAACGTGGTCATGACGTCGCGCGCCACACAGAAAACGATATGGACGTGGTCTTCAATGCCGACGTTGACTTCGACGCCCCACGCAACGTTAAATATCGCTATGACTTCACGTTAACGTCGTCCTGACGTCACCGTGAGCGTCAACGTCACGACGAAGCCTTGATGGCGTGTAACGTCGTCGCCTTCGCCAGCATCAACGTCGACGCGCAGTCATGACGAAGTCTTGACGTCGTTTAACGTCGTCGACGATAAAGTCAACGTCGTGAAGCTGTCAGGCCGTCTTCGTGACGTCGAGTGGCGTCATGTCGACAACGACGTCACCGAACTGGCACCAAGCGTCCTTATGACGTTGGATTGAAAAAGACGCAATCGCCTTAACGTCCCGTGACGTCGTCATCAACGTCAGCGTTGACATCGTCGTCGTTGTCAACGGAATATGACGTCAGAACACAGTCTTGATGTCGAGTAACGCATGTTGTCTACGTCGATGACGACGTTGACGTCAAGGCGTCGTCCTGATGTCGCATGGCGTTGTGACGACAAGACAAGTCGCGGTGACTTTATGTACGTGAAGCCTGGCGTCTAGGTAGTGTAAAAAATATAGTCCGGCGTTCCATCGTTTCTATGACCTTGACCAGTGTGCCGGTCGAGCTTAGCGTTGGAACGATACGTGTTTTTCATAAAAAGCGGCTAATCCGAACAAGGGTGCCTCAATGACCTTCTGTTTAGAGTGATGCCACCCTTTGTAATTAGCGGCGAGATGTTTTGGTGGCGCCCTCCTATGGTTCCCCCTTGTGACGTCATTACCTTGCGAACAACAAGTTCGATGGTGTTTGTAAATAGCACGGTGGAAGCTTGAAATCATTGCGCTCTCAAAGGAAGAATGCAAAGACCGTCAAAACTAAACTTCTTTCATTACTTTTATTTCCGTCGATGATAAATCCCCTTTCCGGAAGAGGAAAGAGGAAGAAGGCTTATCGAACGTTAGGTTCACAGCTAACAAGCTCACCGCCGGATCCCGATTTCGGGACCTGACGATCCGTTAGAAACCCTGGACCCGACCCCCCATCTATCTCTGGAAGTCAACGGCATCGAAGAGGATTTTCAGGCCCTCCCACCCACTACACAGGACTCTCAAGCCGCGGGGAAGATTCGACCCCCAAAAAGAAACATGGCGTTCGCAAGCCCATATTCAAGAACGGAGGAGGAAGCTTCCACCTCAAAGAAGGTAGGAATTGTTATTTCCGACGAGGACTGGGCAGAGTTCCAGGCATTCAGAGAAAGAAAAGAAGAATACGCTCGCATAGAGCTGAACATAAAAGAAGTACACCGCTTATGAAGAGCACGAAAAAGACATAGCAATGTTCTTGCAGAACAAAAACGCGTTCTATAACTACATGAACCAAATCTCCAGCGACAACACCGAGTTACAACATTTGACTCCTGGCACCGACGCTTCGAGCCAGGGCACACCAAATCTCGCCGGTGGCGATGGTATTGCGGCACCCATGGAACAAGAGAACCAAGGGTGCTATGTTGCGCTTTTTGGACTCCCAGGAGACTAGCCGCCGTATTCAGAAACCTCACTCAAACTACACTCAAACTGAAGGGCCCCTCCACTTCCTCGAGGAAGGCAAGAGGGCCGGCGCTGGCCAATCGCGAGGACGGATCCGCCGTCGCGATTGGCCAGCGCCGGTCCTTGCGCCTTCCTCGAGGAAGTGGAGGGGCCCTTCAGTTTGAGTGTAGTTTGAGTGAGGTTTCTGAATTCGGCGGTAAGAAGAGGGAAGTGACGTCAACGACACAGCAAACGTAGATTGGGTGTTGATTTCGTTTTCTTCTGTCAACATTCAATCTGTGTTTGCTGTGTCGTTGACGTCACTTCCCTCTTCCTAGTCTCCTGGGAGTCCAAAAAGCGCAACATAGCACCCCAAGATGGCACGTGGCTGCAACACACGAGACGTCGCCGACGCAACCGGCCCGATAAATCCACGTCACAGACACCCACGTACACGGTCGTCCTCAAGCCCGTGTGTCGCGAAGACGTTTACAACATTGCGAGCAAGAACATCCGCGACGCTATTACCAAGACCGGCGTAAGCGACAAGGAATGCTCAGTTCACACGAATGAACGTTCAAACACCATCGCTATCACCACGAAGAACCGTAAAGCCATCGACAAGCTCATGACAATCGGCAAAATCGACCTCAAAGGAAAAACGCTTGAAATGAAGCCATACGTGGCAACCTCAAGCTCGCAAATCAAGAGAGTCATTTATCTGCGAGGATACGACAACGGCGAGACTCCTGATTTGCTAACAAAAGAACTGGAGTGCAAAACCCACCAGATCTCCTCGGCCAGAATCATCGGCCAGTCAGGAAGAACGGTCCTCATTACCTTTGAAGGCCGGTCCCTACCAAACTACGTCCGATACGCCTGCGAGGCCTTTAGGGTAACCTCATACAGACCTAGGCCCTTGGTGTGCTATAACTGTCACCTCCTTGGACACAAAGCCGACGTCTGTCCTATAAATATCAAGCGCTGCAGCAGTTGCGGACACGAACACGACGAGTCCAAGAACTGTAAGCTGCAACCCAAATGTGTCAACTGTGGAGGGACACACGTTGCCACGAGCAATGATTGCCCCAAACGCATGATCCCACCCAAGAAAGTGAAACCTCCACCTCCACACAAGAAATTGCAGAGCAACAGCTCCTACGCGAGTGGTCAAGCAACAACAACCTCGTCCCAACAAACACCGTCGCTGGAGTTTCTGCAATCCTTTAAGAATTTTCCGACTCTGCCATCAGCCATGCAGCCCCTTAGCTCCAATGCGTGGAACTACCCCCTGCATCAGAGCGGAGGAAGCAACACCAGCTCGGCCGCGTCGTCTCCCTTGGGATGGATTGCAGAAGTACAAGCCACCCATGGCAGAATTGACACGCTTGAAGGGAAAGTCGGATCCCTCGAAAGCAAGGTTGACAAGCTATGCGACCTCGTCTACGCACTAATCAGCAAACAGCATTGCAAGTAGCGCCTCGGCGTCCAGACCCAAACCGCCACGCCAAAGAAAGAAAATAACCAACGTATGGGTCCTCCAGTGGAATTGCAGGGGTCTCCAACAAAAACTTTCGGAGCTTAAGCTCAGACTCGAAAAACTCAAAGACAAGGCTCCCGATGTTATCCTCCTCCAGGAGGCGAACGTGAAGAACCTCAAGATTCGAGGGTACAGTACTTTTCTCCAGCCAATAATCGTCAGAAAGAATGGTAACTATACAGACTAACAGTCACCCTCGTTAAAAAATCCCTACCGCAAACTCAGATCGATACCAAAAATGAATGCAGCGAACGTCGTGAGGTGATTAGCACTCGGATTCGATGGGGAGACACGACCGTCGATGTTTTTAATGCCTACATTCGTCATGGCGCCACAGAGCTAGACGACGCACGGATACGAAGACTTATAGACGGCCGAACCCCAACTATACTGGCGGGAGATTTCAACGCCAAGCACACAGAATGTGGCTACAACTCTAGAGACAAGAGAGGCAAGGTCATTAAGCGTGCCTGTGAAAGAAAGGGGCTCGTTCTCCGCAACGAAAAAGGCATCACAACGAGGCTCGCACAATCTAACAATCAAACGGACACTACTCCCGACCTCACGTGGACTTCGAGACAACTTAGAGCAAGCTGGTGTGTGCTACCAGACGCCATGGGTAGTGATCATTTGCCCATCAAAATTGCGCTTCCACTTAGTGTCGCACCAAAGAAAAAAGTATGTTTTATCAAGTGGGACGCTTTTCGCACCCACGTTCAAGATCTCAAAGAAACTCCCCTGGCAGAAAGGATTGTCCAGGCGGTTAAGAAAGCCAAAAAGGTGTACAAAGTGAAAAAAGACAAGCCGACTCCAGACTTACATCTCGTGAACCTATGGGGCACTAGACTCGAAGCTCTCAAGAAGTACAGGAAACGTAAGACTTTAGGCAACAAGATTTCCCTAAACAAGGCGACGGCTAAGGCAAAACGCTACGCCAACGAGCTCTGTCGAACAAAAAGGAGAGCACTATGCAACTCGTTTAACGAGAAGACGGGACTGCGCCGGGTCTGGCGGATATACCGCGGCCTTGCGGGCAAAACTAAAGCACAAAACACAAGCAGCAACATCGCCTTGAAACTCAAGATCACAGACGAACAACTTGCCGATCAGGCAGGAACTCTCTTCTTTCCGCAGCAGCATCCGCCCCCGGAGGCCGAAATCTATCAGTCACTTCAAGTTGAAGACCACGCACCCGAGAACGCACCATTCACCATGGGCGAGCTACTTGAGGCACTCACGGCAGCCAATACCAACTCGGCACCGGGACCCGATCAAGTCACAGTCGCGGCACTAAGAAACTTGCCTAAAGAAGAACTTGAAGAACTCCTCCAAAGTTACAACGACATCTGGGACGGCGGAGAAATCCCGGCTGAGTGGAAGAGATCAACGGTCATCCCGATCCCCAATCCCGAAAAGCAACTCAACACCCAACAAAATCTCAGGCCTATTTCGCTAACATCGAACTTGTGCAAAATTCTAGAAAAGATGGTTTAAACGAGGCTTTCATGGATCCCCGAGACTCGAGGTGACCTGCATCCAATGCAAACGGGTTTCAGACCTGGCTTCTTCACCCAGGACAGCTTGGCAATGATACATCGTGACGTGTACGAGAAGCCTCAGTTCAAGAGACAACCAAAAACCATAGTTGCCTTAGACATCAAGAAGGCATTCGCCAGCATTCCTCACAAGACGGTCATCGAAGCAGCAAAAAGACGCGGAATCCGAGGCAACATGTTAAACTTTATTAAGTCGTTTCTCAAGGAACGAACGTATCAAATAGTTATTGGTGCAAACAGAAGCCCCTGGCGGCACAACAACACCGGCGCCCCCAGGGTGCTGTGTTATCCCCAAAACTGTTCAACATGGCTATGACAGACCTAGCGAACGCGTTGGATGCCATACCCAACATCAACTTTTCTCTATACGCGGACGACGTTACATTCTGGACCGTCAAAGGGATTGTCAGAAAGCAAAAAGAAACAATGCAAAAAGCCCTGGATGTAACACAGGCCTTTGCGAGACAATCAGGCCTCCATCTCTCGCCTCAAAAGACCTCCTTTATGATCGTCACAAAACAAAAAACCACACGTTTCGACAAACAAATTCAACTTAAAATCGATGGAACCCCTATCCTAAAGGCTTCCAACCTCAAGATCTTAGGCGTCACCTTTGAGCAAAATGGAGGAGCTGCGACCTGGATGAAGCAAACAAAAACCCAATAGTCGGATGGACTGAACCTACTTCGAAAGCTCACGACGAAGGCCTGGGGAGCACAGGCAGATCTACTAGAGATTACATCGAGCACTCCACGTTTCAAAGGCGGTGTACGGCCTCAGCTACCTCCGACTTAATAGAGTGCAAGAAGAGACCCGCAATATACTCAACAGAAGCGCCATGAGAGTCATCACGGGTCTTCCCAAGTTAACTCCTATCCCCAAGCTGGAGAAGGCTGCCCAAGTGAGCAAGGTCCGAGAAATCGCCGACGAAATGGTGCTGGGACAGCTCAAAAGGCTCTCTCGCTCGGGCCATGGTAGAGTCATCTTCCAGAAATTAGAAGAGACCACGGACCTTGACACAACAACTATTGCAGCACATCCACCGCCCCCGTGGGAAACGGAGGATGTCTCAACAAGTAGGTTAATACCCCAAAACCAAGAAAAAAACCATAAGAAGAGGCGGCAGCACTAGAGCGAAGAACACCTAAAGAAGATTGGACAACTCGGAGACGATACCGATGTCTTCTATACCGACGCGGCCAGAAATCAGGCTGGACGCACATGCAATCGCATGGAGCGCACCCACCCGCAGCAAAACATGGAGAGGGCAAACGTACAAGACGAGCAGCTCCAAGACTGTAGAGCTGTTGGCAATACTGCAAGCCGTCAAGGAAGCCACAGACAATCCCCAACGAGCCAATGTAATTATTTACACAGATTCGCAAGAAGCACTCCGTGAATGCAAACGATGCCGCTCGCAGAATGACATCGCGCTTTAAATACGAAGCGTTGTTAAGCAATCAAAACCCTACGTCACCGTCGTTACAGACTGGATTCCGGGCCACGAAGGCATACCGGAAAACGAGAGAGCGAACGAGGCCGCGAGGGCGCAGCTAAACGCATGTACCCTGCCCTCACAAGGCCACGATCCTCTCCTCGCACCTCAAGAACAAGACGAAAGGCCTGCCATACCACCTGACCCAGACGAGATAAATAGAGAGGAGCGGCTTGCCCGAAAACTCAGGCTCATCTCCCTTCTTCCACCAGATTCTTATCCGATCCCGCCGGAATACAACCGGTGGGAGGAGGTGAGCATCAGGCGGCTCCAAACAAATACGGCCATCACGCCCATCTGGCAGGCTAGATTTTATAAGCATACAGACCCGAACGACCCAGGCATTGACTCCAACTGCGAATACTGCGGTGTCCCGGCAATATGTTTCCACCTCGTGTGGGACTGCGCTGAAAGTTCGCGGTATCGCGAAGCAGCGTGGAAGAAGCTTCTCCCACAGGCAAGAAGACCCACAACATATGAAGAGTAGACCCTTCCGGACCTCGCAAACCCGCACAGGAAGCAGATCCTCGACTCCCTGTTAGACTTTCTCCGTCTTTCAGGGGTGGCGAGGCATGTATGAACCCCTTTCCCCTTTCCTTTCCCCTCCACGTCACTCCAGGTGATGCTACTCAAGGGGACGTGACGAATCCCCTTTGTAGATATAATAAATACGTTTTGTAGATATATATCCCATTTCCGACGTCATAGGCGGCGTTCGGCCAATTGTGGAAGGCCGACCACAGCGACGCTTTCGGTCGCGCACGTCGCCAATACCCGATGCCGACAGCACGCGCTCACGGGGAAAATACAAAGAAATCGACGAAAATCAAAATGTCACCATAGCACAGTCAGCGCCACAGACGCGTGCAGGGACACGCTCTTTCACGCGCTTCTGAACAAAAAATAAATGTAAAAGTGGGAACAAAATGGCCAGATGTCTCCACCCTAAGCAAAGTGCACATGAAGAACATGGTTAACATCGCACATGAAGGCACCCTAATCCAAACCACTTCGCTCGTAGTGCCCGAGAGGGCGCTACGAGCGAATTGGCTTGAATTAGCTGTTTTTTTTCCACATGCGGAGGTACCGAAAAAGCACTCCGGTGGCTCCACTCGTTGTTTCTAATACAGTCTAGCGGAATCGCCGTACACGCGCTTTTTACGGCAGTTTGATACTTTAGACCCATGTTACGGATAAAAAAAAACAGAACGCAGGTTGGCCAAAAAACGCGTTTTTTGTGTAAGCTTTGCCAAATTATGAGGCGCTGGAGAAGTACAACCTTCTCCGTTAAGTCCTTATTTACAACTCTTTGTGTTCGCCCTCCGGCCATTAAAGAGCATGCGGGAACCCTTAGAGAAATGTCATATATGTTCCAGATATATTTTATATAAGGCCGTATGTGGACATATAGGCCCCTTGCAGATGACGTCATTTCCGATGCCCTCCAGAGAAAAGGGAAAGAAGGAGCTCCGCTCTTATCAGGATCCTCCTTTGTGCCTCCCGGATTTGTACAGGCGTCGCTATTCTCCCCCCAGAAGATTATAGAAGATTAACCTGTCACTCAAAATTCTTACAAAAGCAGCTTCCCTCTCCTCCTTTTACTTGGTGTTCAAAAGTATGCGATGTGACGTCAGTGCAAGGAGCCTATAAGTAGACATATAAGGCCATATAAGTAGACATATAAGGTCATATATAGCCACACAAGGGCTGAAATCAGGGCAAATATGGCAAGGTGACACCATATATGACGATATATATTGCCAGATAAAGTCATATGTAACAGTATATGATGCCTGATACTCGTATATATGGCACTATATGGTGCTAGATATGGCTCAATCCAGCCATATACAGATGACTCAATGTGGCATGCAGGCGAGTTGTTCGCTCTAACAGTGTCGCGCTCTGTACAATCATTTGTTATACGAAGACATATTGCATATCTCAATTCTGAAATTTCTCTGAAACATGTTCTTTTATCTGTATGGCATAAATATTTTTTCAGGGAAACTGAATTGCTCTCACTGTGTTATTTCTAAGAAAACACCAAAAACACTTCACATCAATTGCATATATTTATTTGTGCACCGTTTCCAGATTTCATTAGTTTTTCATGACACCCAAATGACAAATCAAGATGAGTATATAGGTATGTGCGACAAAATTAGTATCAAGTTATTTTCAATTGTAGATGACTTGCAACTATAGCCGGTTACAGGTCAAGAACAAAGCGGAAAGAGATGGGAAGCTCTTCCCATCTCTTTCCATTTTCTACTAAAGTGAAAAGAGATGGGAGGAGCTTCCACTTCAATCTTGACCTGTCACCGACTGTATGCTCATTTACCAAATCCTTCAATCAGACAAAACATCCTTAAAAATGCAATATCAAAATTGTGGTTCAGCTACAGTAGCTCAACGGCTTGTTTATTGCAATGAATACTATGATGCAGGATTCTTAAAAAAATCAATCACTAATAAAGTAGAAGTATTTTTCACTCTTAAGAACCTCTGAACATTATCTTACACAGCCATGGAACATTCCTGGAAGGATGAACTCAAGAAATAGACCTTTACCCAAGTTGTGCATTCTGTGCCTAATAACATCAAGCATGTTTATTGTGACAGCAAAAAAGCAGTTACAATTCACACCATATTTGTACAAGTCATCACGCAAATGTAATTACATAGAGAGCACATATGTTGTTTGGCTGTGTCTGCAAACAGGATGAGCGTTAAGTGATCCAAGTATACAAATTATAAAGGTCACTATGAAGGGAAGACAAGGCCGAGGACGAGGGTATACACAAGTCTCTGGCATTCATACAACGCATTCATGTACACCACCAAAAATTCTGATATAAGATGTGTTTACAAAACTAACTGTAATCATTTTATAGTGGCGAAGTATTATATAGCAAGAACCAACACAGATTGTCAACATTGAGGGAAGCTAAACTTCAAGGAAACAAAAATGTATTGCCGTTAAAGCACGGTGGAACAAAATCTCTATGGAGAACAAACTAGTCAAACAAAACCTCCGTGGAGAACAAACTATGCAAACATATCACGCACCTGGAATTCCACCTAAACGACATAATATTAGCCGCAAAAGTTTATGCGTGACGAGCAATACAAAAATTTGCTGTTACTGGTAATGTGGACGTGCTATATGCACGTGGGTGATACTTCACCCCTCGGTCTCTGAATAAGCAAAGAGGATGCCTGGCTGCCAGATGGAGCAGCAGTTCATTTTAGTGGCTGTTTCCTGTGGACCATAAGCTTTTGTGGCTTACATATTAGTAAAAATAGCTAACACACAAAACAAATATTGCAGACCAATCCCACTCAATAACTCGCAATATAAACTGAACATAGTACAAATGACATCATATGGCTAATATGAGGAAATTCTGAAAAGCTCTCGACCCGACCGAGAGAACGGTCTAGTATCATGAAACTTTACTTATCGACATATTCACCTCTAAGCTGAACTTCCTTTCAGATCTAAAAAAACGAAAGCATTCAGCACGATCTGGTGTGTATGATGGATTATCAATGCAATAAAATCCCAAGCTCTCCAAAACATGCATGGTCATTCCGGCCCTGTGAGCAGTGCATTGTCCTGCATAGAAAGAATGCCTTTGCATAGCTCCCCTCGCAATTTCTTCCAAAACCTCCTTTGGGAGCGGCAGTAAGCTGGGGTAGTATTATGCACTAATTGTTTGACCCTTCTCGAGATAGCCATCAAAACTCCTCCCTTGTCTCCAAAAAAAAAAACGTGGCCATGACTTTTCCTGCAAATCTTTGGGTCTGTTGATTGGTTTTCGGATCATAGTGATGCAACCATGTTTCATCAACCGTGACAAGTTGTTCAATGAAATAGCCTCTGGACTGCTCAAAATGCTCCAAAATCAATCTGGGCATTTCTATTCGGCGCTGTTTCTCATCAGCACTCAAACATTTTTGTTACTCATCAGCACTCAAACATTTTGATACATACTTGGCTGAGAGCTCGTGCACATGAATTATAAATTCTTCCATTCACATGATACATCTAGCGTTTCTGCAACCGTTTTAGACAAGACTCGCTTATCTGCCAAAATTAGATCACAAAAGCGATCAACAATTCCAGGAATTTACACTGTCTAAAGCCTCCCTGATCTCATGGCATCCTCATACTCAAAATCAGAATGCAAAAAGTTAGCACATAATTAATGCACAGTTGAGTATGACGGGCACTTGTCACTCAATGTTTCCATTGTACACACATGAATTTCCCTTGGAGTTTTCTTCTGCAGGTACAGGAAGCTCAGGAAAGCTCGGAGTTCAGCACTTGAAAATTCCACACTTGCAGTAGACATGGTTCAGTCGATGATCTAAGACAAATATAAGATTTGTGTTACAAACCTGCAAATGGGAACCTAAGAATATAAAAGAACACTCTTTTCACCTACAGTGACAGAACAGTCATATCTTGCGAAGTGGGTTGGGCCGAGAAGTTTTCAGTGCTGCCTCGTATAATTTCAGACAATCGAAACATGAAAGCTGACCTCAAGGAAGAAACTACAAATTCATCTCGTAGTTGTTGGGGGAAATGCACACGAAATCTAGCACAGCTATGCACTTCGTCATTGTTGATGGAACTGGGACCACATCAAGACGAACGCTTTGGCGGACTGCAATGATGTGCGGGACTGAGAATCTAGTTTCCTCATGGACGTACTGCACACTGCATTCATGCAGCTTCTGCTGTACC
Source organism: Ixodes scapularis (assembly GCF_016920785.2). Classification (NCBI taxonomy): domain Eukaryota; kingdom Metazoa; phylum Arthropoda; class Arachnida; order Ixodida; family Ixodidae; genus Ixodes; species Ixodes scapularis. The sequence goes on along the minus strand of NW_024610026.1, from coordinate 135,714 downwards.
AAGAACAACTGTTCTTTGTACTTAACAAAGCACCGAATTAGAGCAAAAGTTCGTTGTTCGTCAACAACATACATCACAATGAAATTGTTCCTTCGGGTCTGGTTGGTGCAGAGCCTAGAGGAAAATGTCTGTGAGCCAATTGTAGCTTTTTTGTAGATATTTAGGTTGTCTGTGTTAGAAAAGAAAGATGTCAAAGCTGTCCTCAGTATTGCAGTTGCTTTGCATGACCGGCCATGACACACAAAGCTGTTGGGAGCACACAGTCTTGTGAAATGAACAGTGTCTAACTTGCTCAAGACCATTTTAGCACGAGACTGCGGCCTCACATGCCTATACATAGCACTTAACGCATTGCTGATGCCCACCAGGCTTCCTAGTTGTTTGTCGACAGCTTGGGTCCCTTTGACAAGGCGCACTAATTGCCCATTCCTGTCCTCAAACAAAAATGCCGATGTGGCCCAAAGCGGTCCCCAGTTCCTGCCTGACTCTGCGACGTGTGTTAGCTGGTGTACGTTGAAAGAACAAAAACGTTCCCCATACAGCTCATGAACACCATCAACAAACCGAAACAAAAGCATCTGTGAAAGGTCAATTTGGTCCTTCGAAATTAACTCGGAAAGCAACATGTAGACGGCACCAATCAAAAGAACAAAATGTTGTAGGTAGGCATCCGGGAGGCTGTACGAAAAAACGGGAAAATAAAACAATAGCCAGGCTCGCAACTCGCTTGCCTTCCAGTAACAACGATGCTTAAGGGAGCGCGGGCACCTGCTAATATAATCCGGCGGTCTAATGGTCAAAAGGCGGTTGTCAATTGTCTGAAGATGACGGCCCAAGTAGCATGGCTCCTCATGATGTTTTGAATCGAACCACATGCCCAAAAAAGTTTTCACCACACCCAGCAATACACAATGCATATGTTCGACTGCAAACCCAGTGCAGATATCAAACGATGGTAAGAGGACAGTTGGACCTTTGACACCTTTCACTGAATACCCTCTTGTCACAGCTTGAGAAGCCTGCCGCCTCATCTGCCGACCGTTCCTCGACAGGTACGTTCTTCCAGGAGGGTAGACTCTCACATGCCCCTTGCTCTGCAGTAGGTATGACTTTCCTGGGTGCTCACAAAAGGAACACCCATACAAACCATTAAACTGCCTGATGGCTTGGAGCATTGGTCGCGCAACAGCGTCGACAGACGAGATGGGGGCCATAATGTATGAAACAATGGTCTTTACCGTTTCGGGATGTCGCCAAGTTAGTCCGTTAGTGGCAAGCTCTATCACTTCCAGGACAAAAGGCCTCAAAAATGTGTTTATCGTCGGCTTCACACCGAACCACAGGAGCGTCAAAATTTGAAATCTCTTTCGGAGCAGCGGCGGTAAATCAGGGATGGTGCAATGAACTGGCCAGAGTGATTTAGTTGAGCTTTTGAAAACCTGCACACCATCAGTGTTCCACAGGAGTGAGAAGTTGAATTTGGACGAATTAGCAGGCTGTTCTTGATACATTAAGCTGTCGACAATATCCTTAACTGGCTTGTTACTTGTTTTGCCGGAAGTTTCGGGGAAGTAGGCGTATATTCTGTCGTCTTCCAGAAATGATCGTAGTGTGTCGGCAAAACTCATTTGCAGAAAAGTGCCCTTGCTCCGGCAGGCCTGATCACAAGTTGGACAGACTGTCGCTTCCTCAGCTAGGTATTTTTTTTTTTTTTTTTAGGTATACTGTTAACCCGTTAGGGTTGTTACAGGGGTGCACAAGGCACGAGAATACATATGACCAAATACAAAAAGAAACAAGGACACTGTATCAACAACAATTCAAACATACAAAAATAGCGCTTGACATTGAATTTATAAATCGTCAAACAGCGACGAAGCAAAGACATCACTCAATAACATCACAATTTTCTCATGATTATACGTGAATAGGAAATACTAAGGATTCGATAGATATCATTGAAAAAGGTTCAGAATGCTTTTTTCAAACAAGGTTAGTGTATTTGCTGTTGTTAATTCTTGTGGTAGGCTGTTCCAATCAGTTATCGTTCTTGGAAAAAAGGAGTATTTATATGCATCAATATTTGCTGTATCTATTTGGTAGTGGTTTAAGTGGTTGCCTCTGAGAGGCCTGATCTGCCGAGCAACTATGTAAGGGTCCGTATTAAAATTAAATTGGCCATTTTGTAGCATATAAAAGAATTTAAGGCGTGCTATTTTTCTACGGTCACAGAGCGTTGGAAGGTTGAGATAGTTAAGCATTTCCTGTACTGATTCTGTTCTCTGATATCTCGACAATATAAATCTGGCTGCCATCCTTTGTATTTTTTCTAGTTTATTTATCTGATAGGCTCTAAAAGGATCCCAAATTATAGAAGCGTACTCTAGAGTAGGCCGTATTAGTGCTTTATATGCAGTTAGTCTTGTCTCAGGGGGAGTGAGCTTGAGATTGCGCTTGAGATACCAGAGTTTTTTCCTAGCAGCTGAGCACACATTGTGAACGTGAGTTTTCCAGCTTAAGTTTGATGATATGGTAAGGCCAAGATATTTAAACTCGTTCACCTGTACTAAAGGTTCGTTTCCAAGCTTGTATACGAATGGTAGAACATTTTGTTTTTTGTTAGTTATAGTACAATGTATAGTTTTAGTTAAGTTAATTTTCATTTTTAACTCCTTAATCCATTTTTCTACTGTCTGCAGTGCCGAATTAAGCCGGACCTGATCATCGTGGCAAGAGATAACTGAATACAACAAGCAGTCATCTGCAAACAGGCGCACCGCAATAGAGGGTCCTATATTTTCCACTATATCGTTTATATAGCACAAGAATAAAACAGGTCCCAAAACGGATCCCTGCGGAACGCCCGAGGGAACGCGGACATAACAAGAGTTTGTTTTACTTATTTCTACAAATTGTTTTCTATTTGTAAGGTAGGCCTTGATCCACAGGATAACTTTATGGTTTATACCCAGTTTCAGTAATTTATTTATAAGTTCAGGATGGGGTACTCGGTCGAAAGCTTTCGATAGGTCGCATAAGGCATCGATCTGCCCTCTGTTGTTCATAGACGTGGCGAAGTCATGCAATGTTTCTGTAAGCTGGGTCACAGTGGAGAGGGATTTTCGAAATCCATGCTGGTTCGAAAGAAAGATATTCGAATGTTCTAAAAACTTAAACAACTCCTTTGAAACAATGTGCTCTAGTAGTTTGCAACATGCACACGTGAGGGAAATGGGACGATAATTTTCAATTGAATGTTTATCTACAGATTTATAAACTGGAACGACCCTCGCTGATAACCAATCTAATGGTACTTCGGAATTTACTAGACTAGCACTAAAAATAACAAAAAGATATTTTGAGACCCACTCGGCGTAGCGCCTTAGGAAGGTATTGGGTATTTCGTCTGGACCGACTGCTTTCTTTGTGTCCATATCTAATAGTAGCGCAAAGATACCCTCTTCTGTAACTTGCAATTCTGGCATATTCGAGTGTGACTCATGACTAAATTCACCAGCATTTTCGGCGAGGTCACAATTGTCTAAGAAAACTGACTGAAAGAAATCATTAAACGAATTCGCCATTTCACCTGGATCAGTGATGACATGATTGTCATGAGCCACGTACTGCACACTATCTCTCGACGGCGCGAGGTGACGCCAAAACCTACGAGGTGATGTTCTTATAAATTCAGGCATGACCTCAGTAAAGTATCGTTCCTTTGCAGATTTTAGTTTATCTTTAAGAATACGAGATATCTCTTGGATTGTAGTTTTATTACGCGGCTTTTTCTTTTGTTGACGTGCTATTCTACGCTTGAGATGAATTATCTCTCTCGTTACCCAGGGGTTTTGCTTTGCAACACGTTTCACTTTTTTTGGAACGAACTTATCAAGACAGTAACGTATTATCTTTTTGAATTGATTCCACAACTGGTTCACGTCTTGTATATCTACGAAAGAAGAAATTCTTATTTCTAAATGATCCAGAATACTGACGTCATCAGCTCTACTGTAATCATACACTTCAGTTGTCGGGCAGTTTGCATTTAGTGATTGAGCGGTTAATTTGATGGACAGCAACACCAATTTATGATCCGACAATCCATCTTCAACAACCACCTCATAATTTTTCAAAGATTCTGACACAAAAATTAAATCTAGTATAGAACGGGAAGAATCAGTAATTCTAGTAAACTCTTGAACCACCTGTGATAGATTGTTAGAAAAAGCAATGTCAAGCAATAATTCACCGCTTTTAACATCTGTCACACCAGGATCTAGTTGGTCCCATTTAACGCTAGGAAGATTAAAATCACCAGCAATTATTATTTTAGATCTACAGGTGACATTTTCTTGTAAATAATCATAGATATTCTCAAAAAACTGCGGCGATGAATCAGGTGATCTATAAACCCCGCCAATTACAATGGAATGCCCGCCGAACTTTACTCGGCACCACAAACTCTCAGTAAATGAACACTCAGGCATCAAAATACACGAAAGGTAGTTCTTGTAAATTAAAGCGACTCCCCCACCACGGGAGCCTCTGTCTTTTCTGAGTATTTTGTATGACTGACAGTTAAGACAATAAAAGTGGTTACAAAGTCCTTTTCCCCTCTGGAATTGTGAGAGGAGCTTAAAGAATTTGAAAGCTGTGTGCGGAAGTGTGTTAGACGATAGTAGCATTGCCGAGAAACCAGAGAGGATTTGGCCCAAACATTCCCTCGTAAGCCGAAACTTAAAAAATATCATTACGAGTATGAGACAAGCCTCGATGTTGGTGAAAGAGCTGCCTCCATACAGCGGACACTCATCAGAGTGGCGGTATTCGGAAGTAACTGTACCACCGTCCTCTGCTGCACTGTCCTCAGTGTCAGAGTTGGCACAGGTAAACTCACCCGTCTCGCTCTCAGAACATGACACAGGGGGGCTAGATGAACATGCTTGTCCACCATCCACGGATAAGACCAACACATCCATTGATGCGTCATTGTCAGTCGGAAAACTGGTCGTTTCTCTGGAGGCTCCAGTTTCTGAGATCTCCCAGCGGCGACAGGTCTCTTGGGGAAGCTAGAATATAATGAAAAAATTGATCTACATTGCCCTTGTGAAAATTTCATTGTATCCCTTTGCATAGGAACTAGTTCATATATTTGCTTCTTTAGCCTTGGCTGGCATGACATCTGTGATGTAATGTAGCCATACCATGTTCTAATCTCGACTGACTGAATCGCAAACCAACAAGAAGAGCGAAGTAACTATTTACGATTGCAGCATGAAAACAGGGTTTGTATTTAGCAATGCATTGTCAATGGTCATCTGGCACCCTTTGATGGCTGAACTTTTTCATATTATTGTGTTACCCTGTGAGGGTGCCTAAAAAACGAACGAAATTACATTATGTATGTTCTGTGCGTAGGAACAAAAGGAGGAGCAGAAAAATCACTTTAGTTTCATTCCACACCTTGAATTTCTTTTGCACCTTTAGTAAAGGAATGACGGTTGCCACTCTCCAAGATGATGGAAATGTACTTTCCTGCCAAATGCGATTAAACAAATACAAAATTATGTCGAGTGTGGAAGGGTGAAGGTGAGTAAGCATATGGTAGTGAATTCCATCTGGTCCAGCAGATGTAGGTTTAGTTTCATGAAGCACCCGTTCCAGTTCATTCAGTGTGAGAGGTAAGTTGTATGCTTCTCGAGCTCCGCCGGATGTCCACACGGATTGGAGTTCTGCTTGTCTCTTGTGTTTCAGAAAAGCAGATGAACAATTCTCAGAGCTAGAAACACGTTCAAAGTGTTTCCCAAGGAGATCTGCCTGTTCTTCTAGGCTCTCAGGGCACAGTCCGTTTTCGGAAAGAAGCGGTACTGAGTAAGCCCGGTAATGCCCATTGACTTTATGTACTCTATCCCATACTTCCTTGGTGGTGGCAGTGCTGTTAATAGAGGAAGCATAACCTCGGAAACTTTGACGCTGTGAGACGCGGCGGATGTATCTCGCATGAGCCTTCATCCGCTTGAAACTGATGAGCTTAGTCACTGTCGGGTAACTTCTAAATATGCCCCATGCTCTGTTCTGCTTTTTTCTTGATTTTTCACAGTCGGCATTCCACCATGGTTTAGGGCGGCGGGGTAAGCGAGATGAAGTCAAAGGGATAGCTAAAATTGCAGCATTGAGGATGTGGGCGCTAAGCAAATTGGTGAGTTCATCGATAGACAGTTTGTTAAGCGATGTACAAGCGAGCTGGGTTGCTTGGCTGAAGACAGACCAGTTTGCTTCCTCAAACTTCCAACGGGGAGTTCGTGTAGGCACTGTAACAGGTGGATTTAGTCGGTTCAGAATGATAGGAAAGTGATCGCTCCCATAGGGGTTAGGATCGACAGCCCAGGAAAACAAAGGAAATAATGTCGGATCGCAAAGAGACAGATCAATAGATGTAAAAGAATGAGTTGGGGCACTGAAATACGTAGACTCTGCTTTGTTCAGTAAGCATATAGGTGTTGAGGAAAGAAAACGCTCTATCATCCAGCCACGTGTATCTCGTCTTCTACTACCCCAAAGAGGATTATGAGCGTTGAAGTCACCGAGAATTAGGGCAGGTTGGGGTAATTGGTCGTGAAGTGATTCAAGCTCTTCGCTGGATACAGGATAGTTTGGGGGAATGTAAAGTGAACATACGGTTATTAAACGGTCCAACAGAACACGAACTGCCACGGCTTCCAGAGTGGTATTCAAAGGAACCTCAATACATGGGGTAGACGGCTGGACAACTATAGCTACTCCACCAGAACTGTGCGACAAAAGAGGTCTGTCCTTGCGAAAAACCTGAAAGCGCCTTAGGATATTAGAGTGACTATTGTTTAAGTGTGTTTCCTGAAGACAAAATGCTATAGGGTGATGCTGGTCTAACAGAGAGTGCACATCATCGTAGTTTCGATGCAACCCTCGACAGTTCCACTGCAGGAATGCTGCCATTATGCATGAATTAGAAGAAAGACCATTCATCGAGACCTAAAAATCAATTTTGATGCGGGGTGCATTTTTCTTTTTAGATGTGTTCTTCGGCCTATCTGTGTTACCACAGGAAGTCGAAGGTAAGGACTCCGAGCTTGAGAATGGCCTATCGTCCTTGGACTTGAGCCCGCTCTCGTCCATCGGCTCATCAAGGGCCGCCTCTGGCTGACCCTTAAGGGCCTGTGACCCCGATGGCTCACCAGGTTTTCGGGCGCCTTCAGAGGGACGAGAAGGAAGTCCCCGACCTCGAGGCACCTGCGTTTTGGATGGCGCAGGGATTGAAGATCTTTGCGCTTGAATGGACCCTGTAGCGATAGGATCTACCTTTCGCTTTGGGGTTGGAGTGGTTTGTGCCACTCCAGATGAGGCTGAGGGGGACTGAGGGGGGGGACGCAGGTCGTCCGTTGACGTCTGCGTTCCCGTTGACGCCGTCGACCGCGCCGGTCCCCTGCGCGCGGCCTCGGCATAAGAGCCTTGAGATATAAAAGAATATCTTTTTCGTGCTTCTCAGGAAGAAATATTTTCTTTAGCCTTTAGTGAGAGAATTTCCTTCTGTCTCTTCCACAGGGGACAGCTGCGAGAATATGCTGGGTGTGTTCCTCGGCAGTTGACGCAAAGATGGGTATTGTTGCCACAGTTGTCGGAAGGGTGGTCAGTGCTTGCACATTTTGCACAGGTGGCTTTTCCTCTGCAGGTTAGTGACCCATGTCCAAAGCGCTGGCAGCGGAAGCAACGCCTTGGATTGGGGACGTAGGGGCGGACTTTGCAGTTGAGATACCCGGCTTTAACAGTGGATGGGAGCGTTGTCGAGTTGAACGTTAGCACAATCTGTTTTGTGTCCCGTTCTTCACCGTCGCGACGGATAGTGATACGTCGCACAGCGACTACCTCTTGATCTTGAAGTCCCTCGAGTATCTCGTCGGTAGATATTCCAAGGAGATCATCTTCAGAGATGACACCCTGCGTGCTGTTCAGTGAGCGATGTGGAGACACTGACACTTTGTAATCTCTTACTTGGTTGAGTGCAAGAAGTGCTTTGCTTTGCTCAGCATTTGTGACCTCCACAAGCAGGTCGCCAGATGGAAGTTTTTTGGCTTTAAAGGATTTTCCTATCACAGTTTCTAGGGTCTTTGCGACCAAGAATGGGGAAAGCTTTGCAAGTGGTTGATCTTCGTTCTCTGAGTGCATTGCTATAAATTTGGGAAAATTCATGACTGGCAAGGTAAGGCTTGTTGATGTTGTCTCTTCGGTCCGGACACTTTTCGGGGCCCGATCAAGGAAAGATTTAGCTTTAGTACCCATATCAATGGGAAAAGGATCTCGGCACCTGCGGTGTGCCGCCCACCATCGAGCCCAACTTAGGGAGTAGTCAGCAGCCCATAACAAAATGGGCTTTGCTGGAACCGCTGTTCTTCTAGCACTTGCCCAGGTGCTATACCCAAGTGTGGTTGGGATAAGGGTATCTGCCACCACACAAGGTTGGCCCTTGCCACCAAAGAAGGTGAAAGTGAGGGAGAGGGAAGGGGAGAAAAGAGAAAGAGGGGATAGTAGAAGAAAAGGCGACTAGACTGAATCATCCTGGCCGGGCCTTACCAGGACTCCCGTCTACGAGAAGCGGGGGCCAAAGTGGTGTATTGCCTCACCCGGGGGGCCCCGAAGGGTCCAAACCTACCCCGGGCTCGGCCATGATGGCCCTGGCCCTGATGGCATTCACCCACTGATTCTCAAGTGCGCAATACAGAGTATGGCTCCTCTTCTGTGCCGCATGTTTCAGCGCATTATTAACACGGGCACGGCCCCTGATGCCTGGAAGCTTGCCCACGTCACACCCGTTTACAAAGGCCATGGCGCCCAAGCGAGTCTACTGTCTTCCTACCGTCCTATTGCGTCTACATCCATTCTCTGTCGCACTTTTGAGCGTATCCTTAATAAGAAGATCCGTTCCCATCTCGACGACAACAACCTTTTGTCGCCTGCTCAACACGGCTTTCGCCAAAACCGCAGCTGTGAAACTGCACTGGGTGTCTTAGTACACACACTGAGTGCCCACCTGGATAACCGCACACCTTGTAAGCTTGTACAGCTCGACCTTTCTCGAGCCTTCGATCGTCTTCCACACCCCTCTGTCCTGGCCAGCGTTAACGCCAAGGGTATATCAGGCACTGTGCTCGCCTGGTTAGCATCTTTCCTGGATAACAGAATGCAGCGTGTTGTCTACCGTGGCGCCAAATCTGCTTCCAGTGTTGTCCGTGCTGGTGTACCCCAGGGGAGTGTGCTTGGGCCCACACTCTTCACCATGTTCATAGACAACATCACTGATTCTTTACACTGCACCCCCATACTCTACGCAGATGACATCTCACTCTTGCAGCCAATCCGCAATCCTTCCGACTATGCATCCCTCCAGTCTGATCTCGACCAGTGCTACAAGTGGACGCAGCAGCACCAGCTGCGCATCAACACTCAAAAATCAACGACTATGACTCTAACTGGGTTGTGTCGCCCTCGACAACCTCCTCCTCGGCTCACTGTTGGCGAAGTGGAGATCCGCAGGGTCTCCTCGAGTGTCATCCTGGGTGTAGAGTTTGATGGGCGCCTGTCATTCTCTCCTCACGTCCAACGCACTCTCGCCAAGTCTCGCCGTATGCTGGGCTTCATTACCCGCACCTCGCTCAACATGCCTCCAAACACATTTCGTAGCCTCTACACAGCCCTCGTTCTCCCCATACTCGAGTACTGTTCGGAAATCTGGTTCCCCCATTCGGTACGCCTACAGTCGTGCCTCGCCAGTGTCCAGCGACGTGCAGCATACACATTTTATAGCCGCAGCACTCCTAGAGCCCGCCGCCTGCCCTATCGTCAGATTAGGACTGCTGTTCTTCTTCACCATGCGTCCTGGCAACCGCTTGCCTCCCGGATGCATGGCGCTTCCATGCGCCTCCTTTGCAGACTTCTCAGCCCTGGCCACCAGCTGCTTATTGATGCGCCTCTGTCACCGCACTGGCCGCCTGCAGCCGCTGCATACGCGGACTGAGCGTCACAAGTCTTCATGGCTACCACGTGCTGCTGCTTTGTGGCAACAGTTACCGCCGGACCTCACACGACTTTTCTCCCCTGAAGACGACAATATCTTGTCCCTGGTAAAGGCTGCCCAGCGCCTGCACTAGCCTTCAACTTGAACTCTATAGCCTTGCGCATGTGTGCGCAGTTCCTGGGTCCCCAGGTTGGGTTGCAAGCCTCCCCGGCATGGGCAGCTATGCCTTTTTGCACCCCCAGCATGCCTGGGATACCCTATCCAATCAATGCGAATAAAGTATTAGTATTATTATTATTATTGATGGAGATTAAGTGTTCGGCGATGTTCCGTTTAAAAGTCCTTTCTTTGCCTACTTTCTTTTCAGAAGTTGGTGTTATTTCTCTGCCATTAGTCAAATAAAGGAGCAAGCAGCTCCAAAGGTAAGTCATGCTTTCGACATTGTTGGCGCTTTTTTCCTCACGTGAGAGCCCCAGTCAATATAACTCAGCAAACGCTAATAGCGAGACACATTTCCCAAGTATATACCACTATATAAGATGGTTGCTTCATTGTCAAACTTTGACAATGTAAACAATGTTTATATTGTCAAACTTGACAATGTGAACATTGTCAAGCCAAAAATTTACATTTTGTATATTTGTTCTGTACGGAGTATAGAATTCACAAGCAAAGCTGAAGTATCCTACTCATACTAATAAAGAGGATACTTCTGATGCCTCTGCAGCCTCCAAACACTAATGTTTACTAAGGTGGCGATACAGGCGAGTTGCTTCATGGCGAAAACAAGAAACAGCACAAAAACACACAAGACAAGTGCAAGAAGTAGACGGGACAAGCGCTGATTGACAACTAAAAGTTTATTGAAAACACAAAAACACACGAGCTAAAGAAACCACCCTCAAAAACACGAAAGCAATCAAACAACCAAAAAAGCATGCAATAAAAGCGAGCACGATAGGCCAGCATCAATGAAAGCTTAAAAATTCTAACTCTTTGCTTCTTTGTTTTTCGTTTGTGTTTGCTTTTCGATTTTGGATGGTGGTTGCTTTTGCTAGTGTGTTTTGTGTTTTCAGTGAAATTTAATTGTCAACCAACGCTCGTCCCGTCTACTTCTTCCACTTATCCTGTGTTTTTTGCGCTGTTTCTTGTTTTCCTAATGTTCAGTTGTAAATGCAAAGCATTTCTGGTCGACCCCTTTAAATGTCGATCAGTGGGTCGGTCATACCACATAAAAACAATGTAGCGGGCAAAATATTCGGCTATGGTTATTAGGCAAATTATTTTCCTAAAACCAGCGGGCAAAAAAGAGTCCGTAATCTAAAGGGCAAAGAATTTCACAACACATAGCTTGCGTGTGATCCGCGCCACCTATGGTACGAATGCCGAACAGACGACGGGCACTGTATATTTTTTGTAGAACCAGAGACGCGCTAAATAATTTCTACAGCTTCCGCAGAGCAGTTGCATGCACTAATACCATTGCCCTAGGTCTTAGGCACAAGTATATCATCTTAGTGTATGGCATGAATTTGCAATTACTGTACTAAAACTGTACAGACTGATGTTAAATGGTTTGCATTTCAACGAAAATCTAAGCAGCAATTTCGGCAGATGTGTTTTCAAGTGGTTATATTGACATCAAACCAAGTGTAAGGAAATGTCATTAAGAGTTTCTTTTTTTTTCAGCGACATCTTTGAAGAATTTTTACGCCTAAGACATTTGAGTATTTACAAGTTATACGTTTAATAAAGCATCTTGTGAAAGATTGGTGCACTGTCCTGGTATTTCCGTAAAATGTACTACAGTCATCCGTAAAGATTTTTCATGTAGCTCCAGAGGATATGCTGGGACCTCCTTAAAATGTCCTCCAGTCAACCGTAAAGATTTGTCATGTAGCTCCTTCGGATATGCTGGGACCTCCTTAAAATGTCCTGCAGTCATCTTTAGATTTGTCACGTAACGCCCTGAGATAAACTCAAAGTGGCCATTTTGATATCCTGGGAATGTCCCTAAAATCTTTGCATATATATCATAATATCTTTGCATGTACTCGCATTTCCCAGGGATATCCAAATATCTTGAAAGGATCACCCAGGGATGTACGTCGGATGCACTTGTGTTGTCTGGGAGGCTATTCTCATCTGGCTTGAATGTTTTCTGGTTAACTGCTCGCAGTTCATTGTAGCTAATAATCGTCTCTCAGCCAAGTGGTGTTCACTCTGGTGTGCCACAAGGCTTTGTGCTCGGACCTCTTCTTTTTCTTATATACATTAATGATCTACCTCTTCCCATGTTCATTTGTTTGCCGATGATTGTGTTGTATTTAGGGAAATAACTTGTGAAAATGACATTAACGCGCTCCAGTCCGATCTTAACGCTATTTCTGTTTGGTGCAAAACGTGGTGCATAAAATTGAACATTAACAAATGTAAATGTATGCGCGTGTCCAAGAAAATTAACAATCTACCTGTTTACCATCTCCATAACTCGCCCCTAGACACTGTGACTAGTTATAAATATCTCGGTACTCATATCACATCAAATCTCACTTGGACAGTTCATATAACATATAAAATTAATAAAGCTAACCGTACCTTGGGATTTGAGAGAGATTTTGGGGGGTTAATGGCGCAAAAGCTACGAGGCCATCTGCGCCAAACTAATTGTAAGGATCATTGTATTAACGGAAAAGTTTTACAAAAGATTGACCAAAAGGCTAGAGTCGGTGTAAAAGGCCAATACTGCTAAGAAATTCCATTACCCGTTCAAGAGAGACTAAAGGATTCTCTCCCACAAGGAGAGCAGGATGAGATGGGATATGATATTGGAAAAATTCAGGGATATGAATGCGGCGCTTGGGCTGAAGGCCGGGACACAGCCAGAAGATATGCAAAACAGTGAGCCTGTCACCACACTGATCACACACAGGTGGATCTTCTCCCGTAAGCAGATACCTATGAGTTATAAATGAGTGTCCAATTCTCAGGCGGCACAACGTTTCATGAAGTCGGCTCTTGCATGAAGAGCTTTCCCAGACTCCCAATGAAGATTTGGTAACATGAAGCTTGTTATCGCACTCCATGTCCCATTCCAATTGCCAAGAATGAAGAATTGAGGACTTCACCAAGGGTTTAATATCTTGATCGGGTAGGCAGGAGAGCGATTGTGGAAGGTTCCCGGCAGACCCTGCAAGTTTGTCGGCTTCTTCATTGCCATGAATGCCAATGTGACTGGGCACCCAACAAAATTTTATATTTTGACCCCCATGCAAAGCAGAGTTAAGTTTATATCGAATTTGTTGTACAAGCATATGTTTAGTATCTTTAAGAGAGCAAACTGCAAGAATCACACTTTGAGAGTCAACAAACAGGACTGCCCTCAGTATTTTACTATTGATAATAAATTCAATCGCCATTGATACCGCGTAGAGCTCCGCAGTAAAAATGCTGGCGATACAATCAAGTCGTTGAACCCTGGAGAAGCTTTCAGAGTATACGGCGCAACCGACGAAAGATGAAGTCTTGGCACCATTTGTATAAACATGAAGATAACCATCGTACTTATTTTGCAGTTCTCTAAACTCTTGCTTAATTACAGCATGGGAAATGCCGTGCTTGTTGAACTTTGCGAGAGACCAGTCGGATTCAACTCGCTGTGTTTTCCAAGGTGGAATACCGTTCACTTTCCGAACGAGGCTGACCTGGTCCAGAGAAAGATGCAGCGAGGAGCGAAGATGTTCAATGCGGAAGCTCAACGGTGTTACAATGCTTGATTTATTTTCAAAAAGTCGAAAGAACCTTGACCTTGTGAGTGAAGAGTAAGTCGGATGCTGAGGATCGGAGAGAATCTTGTAAGCATATGTTAGACTAAGATATGTACGTCGTTTGTTCAGGGACAGCTCACTGGATTCTGCATACAAACTAAGGACGGGGGATGTCCGGAAAGCTCCTGTTGCCAGTCGCAAGCCGAGATGACGAACCGAGTCCAACATCTTAAGGGCAGAGGGCCGAGCCGATCCATACACTACTGCACCATAGTCAAGACGGGATCGTACAAGGGCATTGTATAGCTGCAGGATACATTTTCTATCAGACCCTAAAGACTTGTGAGATAAAACTTTCAGAAGGTTTATTGACTGAAGGCATTTTTGCTTCAGCGCTTTAAGGTGGGAAATAAAATTAAGCTTTCTATCAAATATTACACCAAGAAATTTGTGCTCCCGTCTAACAGGTATAGGAGTTCCATTCAATTCCAGGGATGGATCCAAAGACAGCCCGCGTCGCAGAGAAAAAGGGACACAGACTGTTTTTGAAGCAGAGAACTTGAACCCATTTTCGTCGGCCCACTTGGACAATTTGTTTATGGCTAACTGCAACTGGCGCTCACAACTAGAAAGGTTACAGGACGATGATGAAATCTGTATATCATCAGCATAAAGAGAATATGAAATAGAGGGTGGCAGCAGTTGTGCGAGTGAATTCATTGTTAGCAAAAACAAAGTCACACTTAAAACACCCCCTTGGGGGACTCCATTTTCTTGAACAAAGGAATCAGATAGGGCTGAGCCGAGACGAACTTGGAAAGTCCTGTCTGTCAGGTATTCCTTTATGCTTCGCAGCATACGGCCACGAATATTACAGGCATACAGGTTTCGGAGAATCCCATACCTTTATGCTGTGTCATATGCCCTTTCTAAGTCGAAAAAAACTGCAACACAGTGCTGCCTGTTTACAAATGCTTCACGTATCACAGTTTCTAAGCGAACTAAGTGGTCAAGGGTAGATCGACCTTGGCGGAATCTACATTGATTTTTATCAAAGACCCTCTAGCTTTCTAACATGTAGACCAGTCGCCTGTTTATAAGCCTTTCATATGTTTTCCCAAGGCAGCTTGTCAGTGTAATTGGGCGGTAGCTTGATGGTTGTGAGGGGTCTTTGTTAGGCTTTAGGAGAGGGATGATGTGTGCATGTTTCCAAGCCTGAGGGAAACATGCCTTTTCCCACAAAAGATTAAAAAACAGGAGAAGATTTTCAAGGGACTCCGGAGAAAGGCGGCGCAGCATTTCATAATGAATTCCATTGGGACCAGGGGCCGAGAGCTTTGTCACATTAAGAGCCATCTCAAGCTCGCATCGCGTAAATGGTTGGTTATAGGATGCTGAATTTTCTCCTGACATGAGAACCTTTTGCAGTTCCGCACGAGCTTTTAACTGTCCGAAGGTGACACTGTAGTTGGCCGAACTAGACGAATTATAAAAATGTTCCCCGAGTATGTTACCAATATCTTTTAGTGATGAAGAAGGAGCATTAAATGTTGGAATGGCAAAGCACCTGTAATCCCCATTTACTTTCCGGTATCGGTCCCAGGCCTCTTTAGCTGGGACAAAGCTGCTTAAAGAAGAGAGATACTTCATCCATGACTTCCGCTTTGCTTGCTTCCTAGTCCAACGAGCCTTGGCTTTTCGTCGCTTGAACTCAACAAGGTTGCTTGGAGTGGGGTATCTGCGAAATCGGCCCCACGCCCTATTTTGGTCCGCCCGGGTTGTCGCACATTCCTTATTCCACCAAGGTTTACATTTCTTGGGTATATTACCAGATGTTTGTGGAATGGACTGCTGAGCAGCCTTTAGTATCTGCTCAGTAACATAAAGTGTAGCGTTCTCAGGGGACATAGACGAAAGAAGCGAAGGATCCAAAGTGGAGTGAAGATTAAAAAGCGCCCAGTCTGCCTTGTCTAATTTCCACCTAGGGACCCTCTTTAAAAGATTAGGCAATGGAACGGTACTCTCTAAAACAACTGGATAGTGATCACTTCCAAAAGGGTTATGAAGAACCTTCCAGGAAAAGCAAGGAAGCAATGAAGGTGAAGCAATAGAAAGATCGATGAATGTAAATGAGTTGTGTGCTGCACTAAAAAACGTTGGCTCTCTCCCATTAAGAAGGCATATATCCCCGAAGACAATAAAAGACGTTCAATCACACCACCACGGGAGTCTTGACGGGTACTACCCCACATAGGATGATGAGCGTTAAAATCTCCCAAAATTAAAAAAGGTTGCGGGAGCTGTCCTATAAGTCCCTGCAGCTCTTGAAGGTTTAAAGGAATGTTAGGTGGTAAGTATAAAGAAACAATTGTTACAAGGCGGTCTAGAAGGAGACGTACTGCAACAGCTTCTAGTTGCGTGCAGAGGGGAACTTGAGAGCAAGCAACTTCCCTCTGTACGACCACTGCAACACCACCAG
Source organism: Ixodes scapularis (assembly GCF_016920785.2). Taxonomy (NCBI): domain Eukaryota; kingdom Metazoa; phylum Arthropoda; class Arachnida; order Ixodida; family Ixodidae; genus Ixodes; species Ixodes scapularis. The sequence goes on along the minus strand of NW_024610026.1, from coordinate 119,417 downwards.
AAGGGGTGGATGAGGGGCGATCTTTTCTAAAAACCTGATGACGTTTTAAAATGTTAAAAGAATTAGTGTTAAGATGGGTTTCTTGCAAGGCGAGAGCGATGGGTCGAAGCTGATCCATAAAATAGTTGACATCATCAATATTTCTTAAAATACCGCGACAGTTCCATTGCATAAAATGTAACTTAGTCATCTATAAAAGGTATGTAAATATGCAACTGAAAAATAAACCTAATAAAATAAGTAAGACTGTAGAGTCGACAGGAACTAGATGGAAGTCATTGGGATCATCACTTGGGTGGGACTACAGGCTTCTTATTCTTTTTATGTTTACTGGAGGGCGTTTCCCACTCCATATTGTCCTGGTCGGACCCAGGAGTGGACAGATCGTCAGCATCTGTCGACATCTCCACCTCCTGAGAGGTATCCGTTGATTTTAGCGCAGTACTTCTCCGGCCAGGTGTGCGGGGGGGCAAACCCCGACCACGACCGGCTGGAGGGGTTGCAGACGAACTGGGCGACGGCTCGTCCGAGTTCGTCCGGTCCCCTCCCTTCACAGGAGCTGCATGGGCACCATGCTGCTCCTTTGGTAGGGGGGTCCTCTCTAGCGAGCAAGAGCGAGAAGTTCGCTCCGTCTCCCCAGAGGTGGACCTAGGAGAGGGGGCAGGCGCGGCTGCTGCCGACCTGTCCTTGGAAAGAGGGGCAGCACGCGTGCCACCACCAGGGACTGGAGGAAGCAGCTGCTGCCCCTGTCGGGCAGCTGGGGCCCTGAAGTCAGCCGCCAAGATCTCGGGAGAGACCTGGGTGGCCCTCGACTCCGAGCGTGGTGCAGGGCCCCTGCGCACCACCTCGGCAAAACTCCCCTTTGATAAAAAGGAGAACCGCTTCTTAGCTTCTGGGTACGATATATTTTCTTTTACTTTGATGGAAAGGATGTCCTTTTCTAGCTTCCAACAGGGACATGCACGATAATAAGCAGGATGTGGTCCACCGCAATTAGCGCAGTGGGCCAGAGCCGCCTCGCAGGTATCGGAAACGTGACCTTGACTACCGCACTTCGCACACGTCTCCTTCCCTCGACAACTGCGTGTTCCATGACCATAACGCTGGCATCGGAAGCACCGCTGGGGGTTGGGGACGTACGGGCGAATGCGGCAGTTCAAATAGCCTGCCTTGATTGTCTCAGGAAGAGTATGCCTTTCAAAAGTCAGATTAACATGTCTCGAAGGGATTTGTTCGCCGTCTTTCCTAAACATAATGCGTTTTACGGCAACGACACCGGCACCTTGGAGTCCCTCGAGGAGTTCTTCCTCACTAGTGTGGAGGAAGTCGTCCTCGGAGAGGACTCCATGGACAGTATTTAGTGTGCGATGAGGGCTCACCGACACCTTCACGTCAACGATGGTAGTCAGTTTAAGGAGTGCGTCACTTTGTTTTTTTGTGTTCACTTCCACAAGAAGGTCTCCAGTGTGCTGTTTTTTAGCCTTGTAGGAAAACCCTACAAGGTTTTCTAGCACCTTTGCTACAATAAAAGGTGAGAGCTTTGAAACAGGTTTCTGTTCATCCAGCGAATGAACGATGAAAAACTTAGTAAATGTTTCTACTTCACATTCTTTATCGATGGTTTTTTGTTCGGGGCAGCGCCTTTTAAGGGCGTGCCCTGAACGGGGTTTGGAGGGGTGGGGCGCCATAAAAGGGCAAAGAGTGTTCGGAATCCGCGGTGCACCGCCCACCACCGAGCCCAACAAGGGGTTAGGTAACGCACCATAACAAGAAGGGCTTGGCTGGAGACGTTACACTAACAGTGCTGCCGGGAAACTATACCCAAGTGTGGGTCAAGACAGAGGTCCATTGCCACCCATGGTTAGCCCTTGCCGCCAAAGAGGGGTGAAAAAGGAGCAAAAGAAATGCGAAGGAAGTGAAAGAAACAGGAAAGGTAAAAGCGAAAGATCGGAGGGGATAGTAGAAGAAAAGGCGACTAGACTGAATCATCCTGGCCGGGCCTTACCAGGACTCCCGTCTATGAGAAGCGGGGGCCGAAGTGGTGTATTGCCTCACCCGGGGGGCCCCGAAGGGTCCAACCCTGCCCGGGCTCGGCTCAACCACCAGGATGCCCTTTTCCCCAGACACGGGAAAGCCACGCACAGTCAGACGTGGGCGGGCGAACCCGCATGGCTCGGGGTCCGTGGAGACGCCACTCTCCAAACACCTGCTTTCACAGGTGCCCCCTGCGGGGCGTACCTTGGGATATCTTCGACGTAATTTTGCAAAAGTTCCCTCATCTCTAAAACTTTTACTTTACAAAACGCACAATCATCCAAAACTCGAATATGCCGTTTCAGTCTGGGATCCTTGTCATGAAAATCTAATTCACTCAATTGAAATGGTCCAGAATAACTCTGTTCACTTTATCTGGTCCAACTATAACAGAACTGCGAGCATAACCACATGAAATCCAGCCTCGACTTATCGTCTTTGTCATCTCGCCGTAAAAACTTTCGTCTTTGCCTCTTTCACAAGTTGTTTTATCACCCCCATCTCCACGCCAAACTCATTTTACCTCGCCAATACGTTTCATCTCGATTAGATCACGCCCATAAGGTCGGTGTCCCATCGTCCAGGACTAATGCTTTTTTCAGTCATTTCTCCCACGCACATCAGAAGAGTGGAATCGTTTTCCCATACCAACAGCTTCAATCGAAGACCTACACCTGTTCAAGAACGCCTTAGCCAATATTGTATGAATAGACGCCATTTTTCGTACTTCTAGTAATTTCGTTATTTTACTTCATCATCATTTATTTTTGTAACCACTCCCCTCTTCAATGCCAAAGGCACTGAGGGTGCATGTAATAAATGTAATAAATAAATGAATGTGTTTTTTAAATAACAGGCGTAAAAGACCACTGGAGTGCTTCCACTCCTGCGCCAAATGCACCATGTTGCACCAAATGATATCCTGTGCCTGCGCAACGCTATCGCATTCACACTTTTAGCATAATGTCGTAACTGCCACAAAGTCTCACAAAGCCTAAAGGAAGAGCAAGGAGTACAGACAAAGGTCCCATGCTGTCATCGCCTCGTTGCTTCAAGGCCGAGAAGTTTTGTGATGGATGGCCACTGCCATTTCATTTCATTTCATTTATTTACTCTCAAGGCCGAAGCATCACACAGAGGAGTGGTGAAGCAAAAAAAAAAAAAAAAACATGAACATAAACACAGCAGAGGGATTACAAAAAATGGTTGCAAACGGCACTTTTGAAACGGTAGGTGTCATTTTCTATCGTTGCGAGACAGTAGAAAATGAAGAAATTAGGTGATCTTCGCATAAACAAATACTTCTCATAACTAAACAAAAATGGTGGGCCCTGAAAGGTGCCATTTTAATTATTCTGTAGAATATTCAAGCTCCTCCAAATCATTTTCAAACCTGAAACGTGGGAAAAACGACGCTCTTCCGGCCCATAAATTAACACCAAATATCTGTCGTGACATGGCGCCCACATACCACGTGACCTTGGGACGGCACAATTTAGCAGTTCCGTCGACTCTTAATACAGTGACTCTAGCTGAACTATGACAAGATTATAAGGCGCATGAGCGCCATCTCAGCGGCTGTTAGATTTTCGTCATTATACTCGCCGCTTGACCGACCCACTACTCTTGAGCTAACGCTGATATCTGCTTTGATCTTAGATCAAGCATACAGCATTACGCTACAACAGGCGAGGGAAAGAGCACACCTCATTCAGTCATGCCAGAAGGGATTGTGTTTTGAAATTTGTTATTAAGGTCGTGTCAGATAATGAAATGACAGCCTGATCCTGTCTTCGTGTTTCCTCCAGTATTAATATTTTTATTGTTCCGTCACTCAGTCGTATGAAATGTGGCTACGCTGCTTTTTCAGCTAACTTAGGCTTTGCATTTGCTTTTTGGAAAGCCAGAAAGCACTGTTTTACATGTTAAGAAATAAAACCACCCAATCCCCTAACCTATAGATACAGCAATCACCAAAAAAAGGCATCTCGGCGGGGGTGAGAGCAAAATCGAACAGCTGCTGAGACGTCACTTGCACGCATCATAGCCTCGCCATAGTTCCATTTTTGATTTAGGCAGCGCTAGTTGCTTTCGAAGCCAGCATCTTGTCAGAATTCCACTTTTAACTTATACAGCGTTGGGTGCTTTAGAAGCCACGCACTCGCTTGGCCTTTTTCATATCTTCCCCAACTGTTCATCAGTGTTTAGTGCAGCAAAAGTTAAAACAACGAAGTGGCCGCGTCTGCTGGAAGTGCTGGCTTTTGTCTGAGCTGAGCATCCTGCGCCTCCTGCTGGAGGTACGCCTCCAGAACCGAGACACTCACTAGCTGCTTTCGCAGCTTGACGGCAGGATGGCACGGCTGGAGGCCTCTGCAGCAGAGGCGGCGCCACCCCTACAGCCATTGCTGTGACGTCCTATACCGAGGCTGCCAGCCATGACTGTGGCCGAGTTGGAAGCAGCAAACGAGGCCATTCGGGATGAGCGTGTGGCCACAGCCTTGGTATTTACTTTCTTTTATTACTCCATATGCCTATCCTGTCATTTTGCATATATAAGTTCTTTGCATATATAGGTTGTTTTCGCAAATGCGGGCCAAATCGCTCCTGTGAAGACTATGCATTGCGCTGAAAAAAAGGTTTATGCCATGTTGGTGTGTGCCTAAGGGCCTATTTAATAAAAAAATGTTTTGGAAAAATAAGTTTTTCATTATTACTGAGAAACCAATTTTTTATTTGTTTAATTTAAGCTATAGTTTTATTTTGTAGAGAAAGTCACATGATATCTTGCGTACCCGAAGGTCGTGACGTCGCACATAGAGTTGTGGAATTAAAAAGGAAAGTGGGGTCAAGTGGGAATGAAACCCAGGATCACAAGTCATGATGATGATGATGATGATGATGCTTGGGGGTTTTATGGCGCAACAGTTACGGAGGCCCTACTGCACCAAACAAAATTTAACAAACCAGCCGTTGTTGTTAACAAGCTACAGAATAATAATTACTGATGTAGGGTTAGATCTTATTAATAAAACCCGCGCATGTGATAAAAGACAACACACGGTCGAATGGGATGAGGGGGTATTCTCCCAGTAAAAAGAAGAAACTTAGGTGTTTAATGGCACAGCGGCAACTAAGGCCATAGTGTGCCAAACACAAGGTAAGTTAAAGGCAATACTGCAAAGACCTATAGTAGGTAGCACCATATTAAAACTATGGAAAATGAATGATTAAAACCTTAGAAGATACAGGCCTATTAAGGCCTTCAGCAAAAGAGCAGGATGGAATGGGATTTGGAAGTGAAACAAGGAAAGTGAATACGACGTTCCTTGTCCAAAGCTGAACACAGCCACAAGATATGCATGATGGTAAGCGTATCCCCACAATGTTCACACACCGGTGGGTCCTCTCCACTAAGAAGATATTTGTGCGTTACGTAAGAATGACCGATTCGAAGACGGCACAATAGTACTTCATGGAATCGGTTCCTCTGAGAAGAGCTCTCCCAGAGCCCAAGAACCGGCTTTGGAATATTGCCGCGCGCAGGGTCACGGACTTGTAGAAAGTTCTCGTTCACTCTTGCTGCGGACATGACTATCGTTCATCCCTGTTTTTGTTGTTCTAGAAAGTGCTTGTTCATTCTCGCCCCGAGCGCGCTACGCTCGAACCTTCTCCGCCGAATCTTCGAGATACTGACTCACTCTAGATAAGAGGCCGCCCGCGACCTTGTCGAGTCAGTCTCGCCCCAGCGCTCGATTCTGCTGACACGCCGACTTCGACGCCCGCGACGCTCTGCTTTCTTCTGTTTCCTTCTTTATTTTTGGCACGAGTTCGCCACATTAAACGTTTATTTATTTCTGTTTATTTCTTGTTTATTGGTCACGACTCACCACCCGTGACATTCTGGTGGAGGTGCGGGGTACCGCATGCCCGTGCAGCGTTCCCCTCCCAGGACCCGCAGTGCAAGCCCGACTCCAAGCTCGCTGAGAAGACCACTCAGCGCGGAACCTGAAACTCGGACCAGCCGCCGCACCAGGGGAGAGGATCCGGAGTACGGTTTGCTCCTGGATAAACCCAAGCCGAAGAAGACGACGATGGACAACCAGTCGCAGGCCCCCGCCGCTCCTGCCGTCGTCTACCTACCCGTCGCTCCTCGGACACCGGCTCCGTTCCACGGCGAACTCCACGAAGACGTTGAAGATTGGATCGACCAATTCGAACGCGTCGCCCGCCACAATAGCTGGACCAACGAGCAACGGCTGCAAAACGTGTATTTCTCGCTCGAGGGGACTGCCAGAAGCTGGTACGAAAATCACGAGTCTTCATTGACATCCTGGGACATTTTCAAGAGCCAGCTGAAGGCGACATTTGTCAACCAGCACCGCCGAGAGAGAGCCGAAGACTTACTGCGTACCAGGACTCAAGGCCCCAACGAGAGCATCACCGGCTTCGTGGAGGATGTTCTCCGCCTAAGCGCCCGCGCCGATCCTCAGGCTACCGAGGAGAAGAAGCTGCACCACCTGATGAGGGGTGTGAAAAGCGAGATTTTCGGCGGTCTCATCCGGAATCCCCCAACAACAGTCGACGAGTTCATCACGGAGGCGACAAATATGGAACGGGCCTTGCTAGCCCGCGCCAGACACTACCAACGACACCCTGGCGTAACTACTCTAGCGACATCTGGATCCGACCTGGGCACCACCCTCCCCAACATCCGTGACCTTATCCGTGAAGCCGTCCGGGAGGAGTTGAAGAAGTTGCTACCTGCTGCCACAAGCCTGGATACGCCCTCAGTCGCCGAGATTGTCCGGGAAGAACTTCAGCAGGCGCTGCAGCCAGAAGTTCTCGCCAGCGCCGCTGCTGAACCACCGAAGCTGAGCTACGCCGCAGCTACCCGACGACCGCCGCCCCCTGCTCACCCGTATACGGCGCCACCTCGACGTGAACCTCTAGCGCCGCAGTATTCACGACGCCATGAAGATCGGGCGTACGTCCGCCCAGAACAAGCTGCTCCACGAAAGACCGACGTGTGGAGGACGGCCGATCGACGCCCGTTGTGCTACCACTGCGGGGAGGCCGACCATATCTACCGTCGTTGTCCCTACCGGCAAATGGGCCTGCGTAGGTTCCACCCGAACGACCCACGCCCGAGGTACGGCGAACGCCCTCACGACATCGAGGAGTACCTCCGACGTTCCCCCTCCCCAGTGTCGTCTCTCCGCCGTGAAGCCCGCTCCCCATCGCCACGACGTTCAGCCTCCCCAGCGCCACGATCCCGCCGAGAGAGCCTGTCTCCCCTGCGTCGTCGGGAAAACTGAGTGCGGCAACGCCTGGAGGTGACGTTGCCGAAAACGACGGAAGCAAACAGCCTCCAAGAACGCCGGAGCGCTCCCACTCTCTCGACGCCCCGCATTGCACCGACGCGCCTGCAACGGTGTCCAACAACCTAAACGTTGTTATCGATGGCCAAAACGCATCGGCACTCGTTGACACCGGGGCAGACTACTCAGTATTGAGTGGGAGGCTCTCTCGCCACCTTCGAAAAGTCACGACGCCGTGGGATGGACCGCGGATACGAACCGCCGGAGGACACCTCGTCACGCCTGTCGGAAGGTGCACCGCTCGCGTCGAAATTCACGGCGAGACGTGTCCTGTGAAATTCGTCATTCTACAAGACTGTTCCAGAGACGTCATTCTCGGCATGGACTTTTTGTGTGAATACGGCGCCGTCATCGACCTTGGAGAAAACAGATTGACGCTGCGGACACCTGTTCCGCCTTCAGAAAAACTCCAAACTGCGTCAGCCGCCGTCCGAGTCGCTGCCGACCACGTGAATCTGCCGCCGCGATCAAGTGTTGTCGTACCTGTCGTGACCGATGCAGCTACCCGTAGCGAAGTTCTTCTGGAAGGTAACCTCCATTTGCTCCTGGGAAGAGGAATAGGCGTCGCACGAGGAGTAGCTGAACTTCAGGATGGCCGCACTGTGGTCCTCGTGACGAACTTCCGGAATGAAACGCAACACCTCACGAAAGGTGCAGCCGTTGGCCACGTCGAGGATCTCCGAAACTCCGCCGAAATCGCCGCCATTACTGATGAATCCTCGCCACCTCAGCAAGACGGTACGTCGCCAGCGCAACTCGACATCGACCCTAAGCTTCCGGACCCAAAACGACGGCAGCTGATGAACCTCCTCGCCGAATACCGTGACTGCTTTGCGACGTCGTCGAAGGTTCGCCAAACAGCCGTTGCGAAGCACCGCATCATTACCGAGGACGACGCGCGCCCTGTGCATCGATCACCGTACAGAGTCTCCGTTAAAGAAAGGGAGGTGATCCAGGAGCAAGTTCAAGAGATGCTGAACGACGACATAATCCAGCCATCAAGCAGTCCGTGGGCCTCTCCAGTCGTACTGGTTAAGAAGAAGGACGGAACACTTCGGTTCTGCGTGGACTACCGGCAGCTGAACGCGGTGACGAAGAAAAACGTCTACCCACTCCCCCGAATCGACGACACGTTAGACCGGCTGCGCCACTCTCGATACTTCTCATCGATGGACCTGAAGAGCGGCTACTGGCAGATCGAAGTCGACGAACGGGACCGAAAGAAGACAGCTTTCGTCACGCCGGATGGGCTGTACGAGTTCAAGGTAATGCCCTTCGGACTATGTACGGCGCCAGCAACTTTCCAGCGTGTTATGGACACCGTACTGGCAGGACTGAAGTGGCAGAGCTGTCTGGTCTACCTCGATGACGTCGTGGTGTTTTCCAGCGACTTCGACGAGCACTTGCGACGACTCCGAGCTGTTCTTCAAGCCATACGGACCGCTGGACTCACCCTCAAGCCGTCAAAGTGTCGGTTCGCCTATGACGAACTGAAGTTTCTAGGTCACGTGGTTAGCAACGAAGGCGTGCGCCCAGACCCTGAGAAGACTCGCGCCGTCGCGTCATTTCCAGTGCCGACAGACAAAAAGGCCGTGCGAAGATTCCTTGGACTTTGCGCCTACTATCGTCGCTTCGTTCGGGATTTCGCACGGATTTCCGCACCGCTCACAAACCTCACCAAGGACGCCGAGAGGTTCGAATGGGCCGAGGAACAGCAGCAGGCATTCGACGAGCTGAAGCGACGACTCCAGACGCCTCCGGTTCTTGGACATTTCGATCAGGATGCGGACACCGAGATTCACACTGACGCAAGTAACGCAGGACTTGGCGCGGTACTAGTTCAAGTACAAGGCACCGAACGAGAACTTTCTACAAGTCCGTGACCCTGCGCGCGGCAATATGAAGTTTGTTATTGCACTCCATGTTCCATTCAGACTGCCAATAACGAAGAAGGGATGACTTTGTTATAGGTAGGATTAAGATTTTAATGGCGCAGCGGCAACGGTGGCCATAATGCGCCAAACAAAATGTGTTTTAAAGATCGAAGGAAACAGATGCTAGGCTAGAGAAACTTTTTATAACTGGTGTAGATATCCAGTTTTGTTAATAAAATCAAAAACTCGTCTGAGTGGTACTAAGGCATTGTCTCCAAGTAAAAACATAGGATGAAAGGGAAGATGGTCTCTAAAAGAATTCAGGAAAACATGATACGCACAGTTGATGATAAAACCTACATTCCCATAGAATGTGTAAAACTGTAAGTAATTCCCTACAATGGGCACAAACTGCAACATCTTCACCACTCAGAAGGTATGTATGTGTCAAACGTGAATGGCCAATTCTCAAGCGGCAAAGCAGAACCTCAAGGTGGCGGTTCTTGTGGAGTGAACTTTCCCAGATGCCTATCATTGGTTTAATCACGTGGAGCTTGTTGTTGGTTTCAGTGTCCCATTCCAGCTGCCAAGTGTTTAAAAGAGATTTCTTTAGAAGTGGTTTAAAATCCTGGTAGGGCAGGCCAAAATATACTATTGAGTCTGTGGCGGATACAGCCAGGCGATCTGCATTCTCATTTCCTGCAATTCCTACGTGACTCGGTACCCAGCAAAATTTGATAGTGCATCCAAGGCGAAGAGCTCTGTTTACTTTAATACGAACATGTTGTGTAAGTATATTCTTTGTAGAAACTCTGGAAGAAATTGCAGATAAGACACTTTGCGAATCGACAAAAATGACTGTGTTCAATACATTGTTGTCCAGAATATGCTCAATGGCTAATAAAATACCATAGAGCTCTGCGGTGAAGATGCTTGCCACTGAATCAAGCTCTACAGCTCTTTCAAAGTTACTAGAATAAACTGCACAACCAACGTGACTTAAAGATTTCAACCCGTCGGTATAGTACTCGTTGCAACCTCTAGATATCCTTTCTTGTAAAGATATAAACTCTTTCTGAAGAAACTGTGGAGCAACGGTTTCTTACTGTATTTGGTGAGAGACCAGTCACAACATACGGGTAGCTCGTTCCAAGGGGCAATTCTCTCTATAGATTTTAGCAAGTTAACACCACTTGTGGAAGGGACAGGGGGGTTGAGAGAGTTACAGATACTTTGAACTCGAAAGCCTAGGGGGCGCACAATTGTTGGCTTGTTTTCAAACAATTTACAGAACTGAGGGGTGTGTAAAATACTATAAGCAGGATTTTTGGGATCCGAGAGGACTTTGTAATAATAACACAGGCTCAAGTACTGTCGCCGTTTTCCAAGAGACATTTGATGTGTGTCCACATACAAGCTTAATACGGGTGATGTGCGAAATGCCCCAGTGGCAAGCCGGAGCCCAAGGTGATGAACCGGATCCAACATCCTTAGTGTAGAAAGTCGTGCTGAACCATAAACGATCGCTCCATAATCCAGGCGTGACCGAACTAAAGCATTGTACAACCGTAGGAGGCATCGCCTGTCAGACCCCCAAGATACATGTGACAGCACCTTAAAGGGCCCATGAAACGATTTTTGGGTTGGGATAAATCATTTTAGATTGGGATTTTACTAATAGCAAATCGTTCAGTGGGCCAAAAGAAAAAAAATAGAAAGTCAAAAGAGTAACCTTCAGTGCAAAAATCTGAAAACAGAGCGGACTATTTTGTACCTCCTCCCCTTCGTAACCTCTCTGCCTTTTCACTGTGATACATCCGCGGTCCCAAAAGCGCGTCATCGGGTCCAAACTGACGTCACACGCAACCGGACCTCATTTAGTCCCTTCACCCCTAAGCTGACATTGTGGTAGAAGCTACGCGCTTGCCGGACTAATCAGCCGCCTCCGTTTCATCACCTGACCTCCTTCTCTGCAGCCACATTTGCCACGCTCACGAGGCAAAAGTGTGGCTAGCCCAAGGAGCACGTAGCTTCCAAAGCACTGTCAGCTTAGGGGTGAACGGGGTAGGGAAAGAAACTTTTGTCTGAATTTTGAGCGACGGGCTAATCTTCTAGGTGGACAATGGCTCTCTCCGGGTACACAAACCAGGTTCCGAACGAGAGGGGCCTCCCTTCTTTTCGTCTTCTTGAACTGTTTGGCGGAATGCGCGATTTATGAGTTGAGGAGGAAAGCGAAACAGGAAAAAGTTGCAAAAGCGTTTCATGACCCCTTTAAGGATGTTAGAGGATTGCAAGCACTTCTGCTTTATTTCCTTTAAATGATAAACGTAAGCTTTCTATCAAAGATCATGCCTAAAAATTTATATTCGCGCTTCACTGATATTTCTGTGTTATTCAATTGTAAGATTGGATCCCAAGATAGACCTCGTCGCAGGGAGAAGGGCACACACACAGTTTTCTCTGGGGAAAATTTAAAACCATTTTCATTTGCCCACTTGCTCATCCTATTTATCGTGAGCTGCAATTGCCGTTCACAACTAGAGAGGTTGCAAGACGAAAAAGATATTTGCACATCGTCCACGTAAAGAGAGTAAGAAACGGATGACGGTATAACTTGGGCCAGACTGTTTATCTTAACTGCAAATAAAGTGGCACTTAAGACTCCGCCCTGGGGGACACCATTTTCTTGAAAGAAGACACTGGATAAAGTCGAGCCTAATCGAACTTGAAATGTATGTTCACTTAAATAGTACTGTAAGCAACGGAGCATGCGGCCACGCACTCCACAGTTGTACAGATCTCGAAGGATACCATACCTCATTGTATGCCTTCTTTAAATAAAAAACACGGACACACAATGCTACCGGTGAACAAAGGCCTCGCGTATGACGGTCTCAAGTCGGACCAGATGGTCCATAGTCGACCGTCCAGCCCGAAAGCCACACTGGTTAGTATCGAAAAAGTTTTTCTCCTCCAAAAAAAAAAACATAAGGCGGCGATTTATAAGCCTTTCATAAGTTTTCCCCAAGCAGCTTGTAAGTGCTATGGGGCGGTAGCTTGTAGCCAGAGAGGGATCTTTTCCAGGCTTCAGCAAAGGTATAACGTGGGCACACCTCCAAGTATGCGGAAAAGCAGCAGCTTCCCAAAGGTAATTGAAAAAGGATAGCAGGTGGCACAAGGATTCATAAGAGAGGTGTTTGAGCATCTCGTAGTGAACTCTGTCTGGCCCAGGTGGAGACTGCTTTTTTAAGCTGAGAGCAACTTCGAGTTCACACATTGTGAATGGTTTGTTGTATGCAACAGAGTTAAAGCCTGACATAGTGAATTTCTGTCTTTCAGCGGTAGACCGGAACTTTACAAACTCCGTAGTGTAATTGGAAGAGCTACAAACGCGCTGAAAATGTTCTGCGAGGAAGTCTGCTTGCCCTGTTAGAGATGCTGAGATCGAAGGAAAAAGTGGAATCCTGAAAGCATGGTACTGCCCGCGAACTTTTTTGAGACGATCCCATACTTCTTTAGTCGTGACAAAACTATTTAAGGATGAAACATACTTTGTCCAAAAAGCTCACTTTGCCCGTTTTCGCGTCCACCGAGCTTGTGCTCTTTTTTTCCTAAGCTCGATCAAGTTCAGAAAGTTGGATACCGCCGAAAAGTTCTCCACGCCTTGTTCTGGCTTTTCCGAGTGGACGTACATTCCTCATTCCACCAGGGCTTGCACCTCCGGGGAAGATTTCCTGAAGACTGTGGAAGTGAAGCGGAAGCAGCATTTATAATACATTCTGTAACGTAAAACGTCGCATCCTCAGGAGTCATATGAAGAAACAAGGAGGGATCAAGTGCTGCTTCTAAACCAAAAATAGACCAGTCGGCCTTTTCCAACTTCCATCGCGGGAGTCGAGTTGGTATCGATAAAACTGGTAAAACGCTCTCTAAAATTATGGGTAGATGGTCGCTGCCAAAAGGGTTGTCTAAAACGTTCCATGAAAAGCATGGAAGTAGAGATGGTGATGATAGTGATAGGTCGATTAATGTAAAAGTGTTGTGGGCAGCACTAAAAAATGTAAGTTTTTTCTTATTCAGTAAGCAGATTCCAGTTGATAATAAAAGTCATTCAACAACTCCACCTCGGGAGTCCTGACGAGAGCTTCCCCACAAACGATGGTGGGCGTCAAACTCACCAAGGATTAAAAAAAGATTTGGGGAGTTGGTTGATGAGTGCTTGGAGTTCATGAAGATTAAGCGGAACATTAGGTGGCAAGTAGAGTGACACTAGAGTGATGAGGCAGTCAAGAAGGATGCGAACTGCAACTGCCTCAAGTTTCTAAAGGAACTTTGGCACATGCCACTCCACTCTGAACCACCACTGCTACACCACCCGAAGGGCTTGAGGAATGGCGGTCCTTTCTAAAAACTTGATGACGCAAAACCTGCGTGTGCAAGTCAGTTAGGTAAGTCTCCTGTAGGCAAATAGCAACAGGGTGGAGCTCATCAAAAAATTAATTGATGTCATCTATGTAACGTAGAAGGCCGCGACAGTTCCACTGCATAATACCTATATGCTTAGCCCAGTGCGAAGTGAATATAAAAACCGGTAAAAAGTTAAATGAGATGACTATGGGTTAAAATCTATCTTTTTGCGCGGTGCATTTTTCTTTTTTACAGCCTCTTTCTGCTGGCCAGTGGAGTCACTGGTGGCAGAAAGGGAGGAGTCAGACCCCGCGAGGAGACTTCCCTTGCCGGGCTTGGGTCCTCCCTCGTTCATAGGCTCCTCAGTTAGAGCCGGGGGGAGACCCGCTGGGGTCGGCAGCCTTAACGGCTCCCTAGCTCCCGGCTGGCTCAAGACACGGGGTTGCCCCCGGCTTTCGGAGGAAGGGAGGCAGGGGCGGCGGGGGGTGCCATCCCCCGCTTCAGGGTGGACATTGAAGGAACAGCGTCCACCGTGCGGTTGGGGCGCAGTGCAGCTGGCACCGCTCCCGTGGGTTTTAGATGGGACACTGACGTGACACACACTCCTTCTGGAGGAGTCTGTGTTCCCGCCGACGCCATCATAGGCCGTGCGGGTCCCCTGCACACGACCTCGGCATATCCTGCTTTTGATAAGAAGGAAAAACAGTTTTTTTGCCTCATGGTAGGAGATGTTTCCTCTGGTCTTCAGAGTCAATATTTCTTTTTCTTCTTTCCATTTCCGAGAAGAGCGTGAGTAAGCTGGATGACGACCTTCACAGTGGACACATCTTGGATCGTTCTCGCAACAGTCAGCGACATGCTCTTTACTGGAGCACTTCGCGCAGGTATCACTTCCTCGGCAGCTCCGTGACCCATGGCCGAACCTTTGGCACTTAAAGCACCGCGAGGGTTCGGCACATAGGGGCGAGCACGGCACTGGATGTAGCCTGCTTTTATGGTCTCTGGAAGTGTAGTGGCGTCAAAAGTCAGTATAACAAGTCTTGTTTTCTGCTCCACGCCCTCACGAAGAAGGGTGATGCGTCGAGCAGCTACTACTCCTTGGTCTGAAAGGCCTTCGACAAGTTCCTCGTCAGATGAGTCCATTAGGTCGTCTTCTGAAATAACTCCTTGAACAGTATTAAGTTTATGGTGTGGAGTAACATACTTTATAGTCAAACACAGCATTGAGAGAAAGAAGGGCCTCGCTTTGCTTTTTGGTGTTGATCTCAACTAGAAGGTCACCGGACGACATCTTTTTTGCAAAGTAATCCTTTCCAACGATTCCTTCCAGTACCTTGGCGACCAGGAAAGGGGACAGTTCAGAAAGTGGTTTTTCCTCTTCAGAATGCAAGACAAGAAATTTTGGAAATTTTCCAGGTACAATGGATGTTTCAAGAGTGACTTCAGCTTTGGTGCGACCTCTTTTCAGAGGCCGATCAAGGTTTTTGTTGCGCAGACCCATATGAGATGGGAGGAAAGTTCAGTGCCCGGGTGCACCGCCCACCACGGAGCCCAACAAGGGGGTAGGTAATGTGCCATCGCATGAAAGGCTCGGCTGACACAATTACTCCACCAGTGCTGCCCGGGCAGTATACCCTAGTGCGGTTGCAGGGAGAGGACCTGTTTCCACTCAAGGTTGGCCCTTGCCACCTAAGGTGAAAAAGGAAGGAAGAGAGTGTAGAAGAAAAGAGAAAGAGGTGGGAGGAAAAGTGAAAGAAGGAAGAAGAGGGTAGAAGAGGCGACTGACTGAATCATCCTGGTCGGGCCAAGCCAGGACACCCGTCTACGAGAAGCAGAGGTCGAAACGGTGTATTGCCTCGCCCGGGGGGCCCCAAAGGGTCCAAACATACCCCGGGCTCAGCTCAACCACCAGGGTCCCCTTTTCCCCGGACACGGGTACGCCACGCACAGCCAGACGTGGGTGGGCGAACCCACATGGCTTGGGGTTCGTAGGGACGCCACTCACCAAGCACCTACCAAAGTAGGTGCCCCCTGCGTGCGGGTATGGTGGCCCACGTAGCTGGGGTCCGTGGTGACGCAACTCACCAAGCACCTAGTACCTAAAATGCAGGCGCCCCCTGCGGGGCTCGGGGTCCGTGGAGACGCCACTCTCCAAACACCTGCTTTCACAGGTGCCCCCTGCGGGGTGACTTTGTTATAGGTTTAATGTCTTGGTGTGCCAAACAGGCGTGAGACGGGGGAAGATTACCTGAGGATGTAGCGAGTCTGTCTGCTTCTTCATTACCTTTTATTCCCATATGACTCGGCACCCGACACAATTTTATATGAAGGCCTGCATGTACCGCTTTACTAAGCTTATTTTGAAGTTGCTGCACCAGCGCATTCTTAGTAACTCTAAAGGAGCATATTGCGGTAACCGCACTCCGAGAGTCTACAAATAGGACAGCCTGTTTATTTTAGCCCGGAGAATATAATCTAAGGCCATAGATATTGCATAAACTTCAGCTGTAAAAATGGTAGAGAAAGCATTTAGGCATTTCACTTTAATAAAACAATCAGAATGCACGGCGCTGCCAACAAATGACGACGTCTTGGCGCCATCGGTGTAAAAATGAGTGTAACCTTCATACTTCTTCTCAAGCTCAGAAAATTCCTGTTGCATGATAAGGGCGGAGACGCTATGTTTATTAAACCTTGCGAGAGCCCAGTCACAAGCAACTGGCACTATGTCCCAGGGGGCAACACAGTCTACATTCTGCAAAAGATAAACTTCGTTCAAACACAGATCAAGTGAGGAACATAACTGCTCTACTCGGAAACTCAAGGGCCTCACAATGCTTGGCCTATTCTCAAAAAGGCGGCAAAATCTAGATTTTTGTAGGGAGTGGTAGGTTGGATGATTACGGTTAGCAAGCACCTTGTAGTAATAAGATAAGCTTAGATGATGGCGTCTTTTCTCGAGTGACATCTCATTCGATTCAGCATACAGGCTGAGGACGGGCGACGTCCGAAAAGCACCTGTTGCGAGTCGCAGTCCAAGGTGACGGACTGGATCCAACATCTTGAGCGCGAACGGTCGTGCAGAACCGTAAACTGGAGCCCCATAGTCGAGACGGGATCGAAGAGCGTTGTACAGCCGTATAAGGCATTTTCTTTCAGATCCTCAAGTTTTGTGGGATAAGACATTCAGAATATTCACAGTTTTGAGACATTTTTCTTTGAGTGACTTGAGGTGAGCAATATAATTGAGCTATTTGTCAAAGGTAACACCTAAAAACTTGTGCTCTTTCCTGGCAGGGATGCAGGTTCTTTGCAGTTTTAGGGATGGATCCAGTGATAGACCATGGCGTAAAGAAAATGGGACACAAACACTTTTCCCGGGAGAAAACTTGAAACCATTTTCGTCCGCCCACTTAGCAAGCTTATTTATGGCAAGCTGTAGCTGGCGCTCCCAGCTCCATAGATTGCACGACGATGCTGAGATTTGGATATCGTCAACATAAAGTGAGTATGTAATGGACGGTGGCAAAACCTGAGCGAGAGAATTCATTTTGATTACAAAAAGTGTAACACTCAGGATACCTCCCTGGGGAACCCCATTTTCTTGAACGAAAGGATCTGACAAAACAGTTCCTAATCTGACCTGAAATAACCTGTCAGTCAAAAAATCTTTTATGCACTGCAACATACCCCACGAATTCCGTAGCCATAAAGGTCTTGGAAAATGCCATATCGCCATGCTGTATCATAGGCCTTTTCTAAGTCAAAAAAGACTGACACACAGTTCTGCCTATTCACGAATGCTTCACGTATGGCCGTTTCTAGGCACACCAAATGATCCAAGGTGGATCGTCCTCGGAGGAACCCGCACTGATTGTTATCCAAAATGCTTTCATTTTCTAGAATGTACACCAGCCGCCTGTTAATCAATCTTTCATATGTTTTCACCAGGCAGCTGGTTAAAGCGATCGGACGGTAACTAGAGGGCAAAGATGGATCCTTACCCGGCTTCAGGAGAGGGATAATGTGTGCCCGTTTCCAAGCTGCTGGAAAGCTAGCCCTTTTCCGCAATGAATTGAAGAAATTAAGAAGGGGATTCGAGAGATTCTGGAGAGAGATTACGCAGCATCTCGTAATGTAGTCCATCGGGTCCAGAAGCAGAGAGTTTTTTTATATCAAGGGCACTCTTTAGCTCGTACTGTGTGAAGGGCTGATTATAAGATGCAGCGTTTGATCCCGTTGGAACTATATTATGCTGCTCTGCACGTCATTTAACCAACTTGAAGGAATCAGAATAATTAAAGGAGCTGGACACAGAATAAAAGTACTCCCAAGGACGTTAGCCGTATCTTTCAGTGAAGCAGATGGAGGATTGAAAACGGGAATCGTAAACCCCCTGTAGTCCCCTTGGATTCTCTTGAATCTATCCCAGACCTCCTTAGCAGTTACAAAACTGCTCAGAGATGACACATATTTAATCCAGGTTTTCCGTTTCGATCGCTTACGGGTCCACTGCGCTTTAGCTTTTCGTTTTCTAAACTACACCAGGTTTCTTGAGGTGGGATACCGCCTGAACTTGCCCCATGCCTTATTTTGCTCCGTGCACGTCATGGCACATTCCTTATTCCACCAAGGTTTGCACTTACGAGGCAGATTACCGGTAGTCTGGAGGATTGACTGCTAAGCGGCGTTAATTATCTGCTCTGTCACATACAACGTTGCTTCATCCGCAGTCATGGAGGAAAACAAGGATGCATCCAGCGTGGAGTTTAACTTAAAAAGAGACCAATCGGCTTTGTCTAACTTCCACCGAGGCATTCGTTTTAACAGAGTGGGAAGACAAATGTCGCTGTTTAAAGTAATAGGAAAGTGGTCACACCCAAAAGGGTTATTAAGAACCTGCCAAGAAAAAGAAGGCAGTAATGAAGGTGATGCAATAGATAAATCAATAGATGTAAATGAATTGTGAGCTGAACTAAAGAATGTAGGCTCCCTCCTATTAAAAAGACATATTTTAGATGATAGTAAAAACCGCTCAATTAATCTGCCTCGAGAGTAGAGACGAGTACTGCCCCACATAGGATGATGGGCATTAAAATCACCTAAAATTAAAAAGGGTTGAGGAAGTTGTCCCACGAGTCCCTGGAGCTCAGAGAGATGCAGGGGAACATTCTGAGGCAAATAAATAGAGACAACCGTTATAAGGCGGTCTGAAAGAAGACGTACCGCTACGGCTTCCAGTGGGGTGCACAGTGGGACCTCGGAGCAGGCAACCCCGCTCTGCACAATCACTGCCACGCCCCCAGAAGTGGAATTAACACGATCTTTACGAAAAACTTGATGACGCCTTAAAATCTGTGTATGACGAGCTTGGAGACGAGTTTCTTGTAACGCGAGGGCAATAGGCCGAAGATCATTCATAAAATAGTTAACGTTATCAATAATGGGTAAAAGACCACGACAGTTCCACTGCATAAAATGCAAATTCTTCATTTATCTAAAAAGGTGAAGTGTAAAATTAAAAAGAGAGAGGAAATGAAAAAATTGAGAGTATGAAATTAATGGTTATTTGGGAGGGACCACTGGTTTTTTCCCTTTAGACTTCAAAGTCTGCCACTCCATGTCACCCTCGTCGGATGCAAGAGTGGGTGACTCAGCGGTATCATCCATCGCCTCTATTTCTGGAGGCGAGCCTTTACCTGAAGGTTTTGGCTGGCTCGTTGCACGGGGTGGCTTGCCCCGACCACGACCAGCCGAAGAGGCACCGGAGGTGCTGGGCAGAGTGTCTTTCAACTCTGCCTCCTCCGGCCCCTTGGGTACTGGGGGAGCGGCACGAGGGTTGTGCCGCTCTTTCGAAGAGGAGGTCCTCTCTGAGGAGGTCGGGCGGGAGTTTAGGCCCCTCTCCCCGGGAGAGGACCGCGATGTGCGCACAGATGCGGAATTGGCCGGCCTGTCTAGAACCAGCGAAGCAGCATGTGCATTCCCTTTATGAAGAGGGGGGCACTGCTGCCCTAGCTGGGGGGTTGGGGCTCTGAGGGCTGCCTCCAGAACCTCAGGTGAGACCTGGATAGCCCTCGACTCCGAGCGTGGCACAAGGCCCCTCCGTGCCACGTCGGCGTATGATCCCTTCGACATGAAGGAACACCTTTTCTTTGCTTCCTTATAGCTGATATTCTCTTTGGCTTTAATGGCAATGATTTCCTTCTCTTGCTTTCATATGGGACAGCCACGATAGTAGGTGGAGTGTGGTCCATCGCAATTAATGCAGTGGGCCACATTCTCACAATTGTCAGAGATGTGACCCGGACTGCCACACTTTGCACAAGTCTCCTTCCCTCGACAGCTGCGGGTTCCGTGACCAAAACGCTGGCAACGGAAACACCGCTGGGGGTTGGGGACAAAAGGGCGGATGTGGCAGTTCAGGTATCCAGCCTTGATTGTTTGTGGTAGCGTATGCCTCTCAAATGTAACGATGACGTGTTTTGAAGGGATTTCTTCACCATCTTTTTTGAACATAATCCATTTTACGGCGACAACACCGGCACCTTGGAGTCCCTCAAGCTCTTCCTCACCAGTGTGAAGGAAGTCGTCCTCAGAGAGGACTCCACGGATGGTCTTCAGTGTGCGGTGAGGACTCACCGACACTTTCAATCAAGTATGGTGTTCAGCTTGAGAAGCGCTTCACTTTGCTTTTTGTTATTCATCTCAACTAGGAGGTCTCCTGAGTGGAGTTTTTTAGGGTTGTAGGAAAACCCTACAAGGAGTTCAAGTACTTTGGCTAAAACAAACGGTGAAAGCTTTGACCCAGGTTTCTGTTCATCGAGGGAATGAACAACGAAAAACTTCGTGAAGTTTACTACCTCTGGTTCTTTTTCAAGTCTTGTGTTCAGGGCAGCGCCTTTTAACGGCTTGCCCCGAACGGAGTTTGGAAGAGAGGGGCGCCATAAGAGGGCAAGGAGTGTTCGGAATCCGTGGCGCGCCA
This sequence comes from Ixodes scapularis, assembly GCF_016920785.2. Classification (NCBI taxonomy): domain Eukaryota; kingdom Metazoa; phylum Arthropoda; class Arachnida; order Ixodida; family Ixodidae; genus Ixodes; species Ixodes scapularis. Next base: position 98,742 of record NW_024610026.1, on the reverse strand, counting down.
CCTACCACGGAGCCCAACGAGGAAATAGGTAACACCCCATAACAAATATGGCTTTGCTGGAAGCATTACTCTATTAGCGCTACCCAGAAACTATAACCAAGTGTGGATCTGGACGAGAGTATCTGTCACCACCCAGGGTTAGCCCTTGCCGCCAAAGAAGTTGAAAAAGGAAAGAAGGGAAATGAGAAGAGTGAAAAGAAGACAAGGATGAAAGAAAGGAGGGGATAGTAGAAGTGGCGACGAGGCTGAATCATCCTGGTCGGGCCAAGCCAGGACTCCAGTCGACGGGAAGCGGGTGCCGAAGTGCTGTACTGCCTCGCCCGGGGGGCCCCGAAGGGTCCAAACCTACCCCGGGCTTGGCTCAGCCACTAGGATGCCCTTTTCCCCAGACACGGGAAAGCCACGCACAGCCATATGTGGGCGGGCGAACCCGCATGGCTCAGGGTCCGTGGAGACGCCACTCTCCAAACACCTGCTTTCACAAGTGTCCCCTGCGGGGGGATCACAAGTCAGACACGCTACCTCTAGGTCACTCAGGCACATTCTTGCTACTCGGTTAACCCTTTAGCTGCCGATTAGCCTTCCAAAAAATGCCCAAAAACTGTGGAATTTTTTCGAGCACATACTGTTTCAGGGCATTCTTTTCTGATCGAAACTGTACTGATGAGCCATATTTTAAAAGGTTCGGTTACCTCGCCTACGAGCGCCTAATTTTTACACAAAATATTTGTTTGTTAATTATATGAGGTGTTAATTATAGGCAGCCGAATCTGTAGGTATTCCAGGGCTCGCTTTAAAACGGCAATCTCGGTGGAGCGGGGGGTGCGTTGTCAATGCCGACGCAAATTCAATCTCATGCAAGGGAGAAGCTCTGATAGTTAGTTACGTTTTCATCTATGGATCTCACAGTTAAGTGCAGATATTCTTCCCCTAATTTGACAGGCCATTCATCGCCTCTAGACTCCGAATCGGGTGGAGGAGCAGTGTATCACTTAATTGCCATGCATGCAGCAACATGTAGATGAGGTACAGAGGGCGACACTGTTATCAGAAACAACATTTGCGCCTTTTGGTATTTTACTCAAACGTAATATTGAGGAGCACAAAATTTTACCGCTTTAGTTGAAGCTCCAAATGAGTGCTATTCATTATACTAGAAGTTTTAGTGGCAGCCTTTAAATTATTCGAGAAAAAAAAAAGAAACTGGCAATAGCTTGTTCATTCTAACTGTAGCAGACTGTACCACGGTCACCATTTTTTTAAGTACACAGCATTGCTCTCTGTCTGCTAAGATTGCGATAATTCACGGTGGATTCAAACTAAAACAAAGTAGAAATGCCCTAGAACATATTTGAGACATTGAGAAACGAGAAAACTGTCGTTTTACCCCGTAAATAAAATTACGGAATGTACTTTCTTTTCGACAAATGTGTTATGACGGTATGTCTTGTCATCACCAGTTGCGGTCAGAAGTTGGCGTGACGAGGTATACCATCATCAGCAATTAGGTGGTTAAAGGAAGGCCTTGTGCAATAACGCGTTTGTGATTGTGAAAGAGGAACAGTGTCAGTGTCTGAATGCGCAAGAGGGCTGCTGAAGGGACCCATTACCGCTATTGAGTCTTACTCATAAGGCTAATATAGTGTCCCCCAAGTTTTTCTATTTGGAAAAACCCTTTAATTTTGACGCACTCTCTAGTTTCGTTTTGTTATCCAAGTGGATCTTGGCGGCAGCTGTACTGCCCTCCTGCGGCCGAAGTGCGGAACTAAGTCAGACGCTTGTTTCACCCTCGCCTACCTTGTTAAATTCCCAAGCACCAAGAAGCATGCAATGAGTGAATGTTGCATGCGCTCTCCTCATGTATACCAATTGTAGTCAAGGTAAATGGCAGGAGGTAAAATCACGGCAAATGCTGGCGAAACACTACCGTAGTTACTCGAAAATAGGTCGACCACTATTTATTGAACCCACCGAGAACAATAAATAATTCGAACATAGGTCAGTAGTGTTGACGATTGGGCTAGTTGGTCATTCATATTAGCGGAAAACAAACAGCGCAAGGACAAGGACAGAGTAGAAGGTGGTAGACACACACAGCGCTGACTTACAACTGAGCTTTATTGGCACTGACAACATGTATAAATACACAATTTGCCCGGCCCAAAAGCTTTTGGGCCGGGCAAATTGTGTATTTATACATGTTGTCAGTGCCAATAAAGCTCAGTTGTAAGTCAGCGCTGTGTGTGTCTACCACCTTCTACTCTGTCCTTGTCCTTGCGCTGTTTGTTTTCCGCGAATATAGGTCAACCTTTTTTATTTTCTTTTAGGGACAGGGGAAATTAGGGGGAAAAAAGAAGCAAACCTTTATTTACAGCACTCTCGGCTACATCGCAGGGCGTTGCCAAAAACTTAATCATCGTCAGAACTTCCGAACACGTCATCGTCGTCCGAAGCTTCATCAGCTTGGTAGACATCCTCACAAATTCACAACAATACCTCACTGACACCGTTGTAAAATGACGAGAAGGTGGAGACGGGCGAAGCGAGGAAAGACCAAATTCAAAGACGCGAGACGCTGCAAGCAACGAGCTAAAGTAACCTCAAGTTTTTTTGAGCGCATTTGCGAAGGAGAGGAATGAAGAGCAAGGTGCATCGCGTTCCTCTCCCTCCCCTTCCCCCTAGCCCAGCCAGGGTAACGCTACAGGTGAATGCAAAACTTGACGCCCAAGGGATGTGTGCCAGAGTGGCGGCCACCGCGGCCGGGGGTTTGGGGTGGCAGTTGGGGCTGTTGTTTTGGTTGTTTTCGTGCACTAAGAGCTTTTTGAAACAAGAAGCGCCGCAGCTCTAGGGCGACGCGGGCTCGGTGATTCGATAGCTCCATGCCCTCGTCGCAAAGTTTGGTGGTCACAAATGTAGGTCGAAATTCTTTGGTCATGTTTATAAGTCAACCCCTAATTTTTGACAACATTTCCGAAAAAGGGTTGACTTATATTCAAATAAATACAGTACTTGGTTTGGGTTTTTGCGTTCAAAAATTTTATGTGCCAGGCAGACGCATGGCTGGCGCACCGCGCCATGAGAGTTGCTGGGGCAAGGGGTTGCCCAATGCAGGCGAAGTACGCTTCAGTAGCAGATGACACTCCACATTCAGTGCCTCTGGTGCTCACTGCATCTGTGCAGAGACAGCTAAACAGACGCAGTGAGAGCAGTAGCAGACGACGCTCAACCATGCACCGTCTCTTGCACTTAACTGCATCTGCGCCGAGCAGCCTACGTGGGCTCCAGCAGCCAATGCTGTAGGGAGTGCCGGCCATGTGTCCTTGTGTTTGTTTAACTTTGGTCCTCATTGCACCTACAATTCATGAATGAATCTTGATGCTTGAGTTAGCACAGCACTTATTACTATGCTCAAATTGCTTGAATGGCACCATTGCCTCTGATTTCGAAAGCTTTGAGCTTTCGTGCAGTTTTACTCATAGGAAGAGATTTTTAATTTGCCTTGGCAATGCTGCGTCCTTTTTCAGTTTTTTCATGGTTATTTTTGTTTTTTTTCTGCAAAAGAAGCGGCTCATCAACATGGGCGGCGACAAGCCGACAGAAGTGGTAGCGAACATCATGAAGGCCATCATGACCCTCCCAGTCCAAGTACAATACAGCCTGTATGGCAAGAAGGGGAAGAGGCCATTTGTTCAGATGGGTTTTTGCACTCTGGCTCTAGGTAATACTGAAATTCCCAGCGTAACTGATATTTGCTGCTACTGTGAAGCTTTGAATGTATTTCGACTCCCAATAGATGCCTAAACATATTTTTGGGCGTTGTATCCAATTTTAACGCAATGTAACAAACATCACCCTCTTCCACAACCCCCCTCCCCCAAATTTTGGCTGCTGTTTGGGCCAAATAGTTCTTATGTGTACGAGAACTAACCGAACTATCTCATTTGCTAGATTTTACTGCAAGATTTTAAGCATGAAATGCTTATAGCACTCGTTATCGCCAAATGTTACCGGAAACTGTTCTCGATGTCTACTATGAAATCTCAAAATTTATTCCGAAACCTTTCTGAAATATATACGAAGCCATCTCAAAATCTGCTCAGAAATCCTGGGTTCACTGCCTTTAAAGTAACAATAAATTATTACCACAGGTACTAAATCCGTGTCAGTAGGGTGGGAGGTGGGCAGAGCCACAAATGGTTCACGGAGGTTTTTAAATTTGGGGAACCTGCCCACGACTATGACCCGCGAGTTTTCCGGTGTGCAGGGCTCCTTGCCGATGCGATTTTAGACGCCATAGCGCTATGAGGGTGGTATGCTGTTCTCGTTAGGATAACGCGTGTTCTAGGATGATATGAACATCGCAAGACGAGGGACCTGAGAAAAAAGACGAGGAACGGGGCGAAATACATTCCTATTCAATGGCCAATATTCCATAGTCGCTCGCCTGGGATTTTGAGAACTAGTTCCTGACAAAGCGAGGGATACGCTCGCTAATACACAGATTACACTAGTGTCAGCCGCCTTCCAAATTCTTTTATGCTTACACTTACTTTCGGATACGAGATAGACTGCTGGAGTTCCTTTTTTTAAATTTTGTGCCTTAAATTTGCTGCAAAATAGGCACCAAAGCAGCAATTTTGAAATATCACTCTCTATACTCCATTCACGCTGAAGCTGACATTGAAGCGAAGGCTACGGCACGAGACCGCAGCTCTGAAACGGGCTTTTGTGGCACGAGCGCTCGCACTAGAAAGACATTCTGCAAAGCAAGGAGCTCGAGCTAGCTCATTGTCCCCTGTCAGCTTAAGGGTGAACGGAGTATATGGTCCTGCAGTTTTTCGGTCTTATGCTGGCTACATGAGCTTACCTGCATAGTTGCAATGAGCAGTCGAACTCAATTCCATTGGACACCATTTGGATCATGTAGATTCGTGAGTTTGCTGTTTTTCTCAGTTCAAACACTTCGGGTTGCTCGATAAGCTCAAAAGTTTATGCCTCTAATTTAGATGGACATAATCTTTCAGAACTATGCGGTACTTGCAACCAATGTGCTTTACTAAGACCAATGTAGGTTTGAAAGCATTGATCTTTGAACTTTAGATCTTTTTGTGGGTGCCATCAGTGAAAAACTCAAAATTGAAGAGTGAACTGCAAAGAAAATGGTTGTCAAGCGGCTGCCCGGCTCTTGTGACCGGGGAGGCGGCCGTAAGCGACGCTTTGAGGCGACAATGGCTCCCCAGGCCCAAGGCTCCCCCAGCACCCTCTCTAAGGCCCTCTTCAAGACTGGGCATAAGCCCCTCCTCCCTTTAAATTAAACGTTCAGAAAAAAATATTAATTGATCCTGAATTAGTCATTTGCACGCCAGATAAAATAGTGCATGGACAAAGCATAGGCGGATCTTGTCATTGGTGCCCGGAGTGTTTTCGATGCAGTGGGCTGCTAATGTTAAACAGGACAAGGGTTCTTAGAACCCAACGTAGGAATAGCCAAAATTTAAATACATTGCCATTGCATAGTAAGCATGTGGCACCTATATTGGGACAGCCAATGAATTTGCTTGGCTGCCAATAATGGCATAGCCAATTAATGAGCAATTGTTTACATATGATGGCATAGCCATTGAATTAGTGCAGATAACCAGTAATGGCTGGAATACTGGTTGAACGATGGCCCAACATTGGTGCCAATGATGGCTGGAATGGTGGATGAACGATGGCCCAACATTGGTGCCAATGGTTGCTGGAATGAGGGCTGAACAATGGCCCAACGTTGGTGCCAATGATGGCTGGAACATTTGATGAACGATGGCCCAACGTTGGTGCCAATGATGGCTGGAACATTGGTTGAACGATGGCCCAACGTTGGTGCCAATGATGGTTGAAATACTGGTTGAACGATGGCCCAACGTAAGTGCCAAATGGCTGGGCCAACATTGGAAGTTGCACTTGGCCAGAATGCCTATGTTGGACCAACGTCTGGAGCCAGTGTTTGTCATTGTTGGCCCAATGTAGGTCCAACGTTTGTGTGCTACCTGGGCTCTTGTCAGAAACCTGAGCAGACGACGCATCGCTTCTATTGTTCTGGTAGCGGCTTTCCCATAGCTTTTTGAACTCTCGCTACTTCTCGGTTGGTCAACACAAGCGAGGAGGTTTAAAATATTAGGAGTGAAATTAACCATAATGTAGCACTTGAGTCTGTGATGCGGAACAATTAAATTTTCAAGTCGAAGTAAAAGGCAAAAGAGGAGAACGTCATAATGTTTTGAGACATTATCTTTTGTTTTTTTCCTTCTACTTGAAAGTTCCTTAATTTTTTCGCACTCCGATCTCAGGTGTCACAATATGATGAATTATCACCAGCGCACTTGCACACTCACTGTTTTTTTTGCATTAAGGAGAGGTTCCCCTATGAAAGGATTGCTTGCGGAAGCTACGGGCTGACGCTGTGCTCTCTCCCAATACGAGCCAGCTGGATGTCCTTAGGCATGATGGTTACTCGCTTGGCGTGGATGGCACAAAGGTTGGTGTCTTTGAAGAGACTGACCAAGTAGGCCTCGCTGGCCTCCTGCAGGGCCATTACAGCCGAGCTCTGGAAACGGAGGTCCGTCTTGAAATCTTGCACGATCTCAAGCACTAGCCTCGGGAAGGGCAGCTTGCGGATGAGCAGCTCAGTCAACTTCTGGTAACGACAAATCTCAAGCAGCGCGACCGTGCCTGGCCTGTAGCGATGCGGCTTCTTGACTCCACCGGTTGCAGGAGCACTCTTCCGGGCAGCCTTGGTAGCAAGCTGCTTGCGCGGTGCTTTTCCTCACGTGCTCTTGCGGGCGGTCTGCTTCGTACGGGCCATTCCGAAACTTTGGGACAATAAAACGAGAGAGCTAGCAAACAGCAACACACCTCGACTCCTGACGACCAACTGCCAATCTGCAATTGAAGCGCGAGCGGCGATACTTCTCCCCGAGGCCTCTCGGTCAATGAGAGAGCTTGTTCATTCTGGATGCTGTTTTGGGCGAGTTTCTTGCGAGGGACAGCGCGCGTGGCTCGCTAGGACAATATTTCACGATTGAAGTGATTTAGCCCCCTTGAGTGCAACAATCCAGTGCAAGGGGGCACCAAATTCAGAAAAAAGGAACTTCCGAATTTGGGTCTATTCCTGAAAATAACTACTCTGTGACCACTTGACTTCATCAAATGTTTGCCACTCTTTTTGAAAATTGGCCATATACCCCTGATTACCTGTGGGCCCTGGGCAATGCATACAAGTGAAAAAATCACTATATAGGAGAATGAAAGGGCATCATGAAAGATTGTGTTAAAATGTGTACTTTACTTCGAAAGTGCATTGTATTTATAGTACTTGACTTCAAGTACGTTGCACCAAGTGTACTTAATACTTTACTTAAAGTACATCACGTCTCATTCACTTTGTACTTTACTTGAAGTACCTTTAGATGTACTTTACCCAACACTGATATTGGTGACCACTGCCTGAAAGTTTTAGAAAGGTGAGTCATGTTTAAGATAATTAAGCAATTAATTTGTTTTGAGTAGATAACTATATATATTTTAAAGATACAAATGGTGCTTATATGAGCGTATTTTTAGTAACCTGTAGAACTAGGGTTTGGTGCTTTCCACGTTTATTTTTTTTTCCAAATTCCAGTGGTGTTCTTTTTGGGGGAATTAAATTCTTTCCACAGATTCAATTTTTGTGTAGATTTGTTACCAATATACACAGAAACACTGCATCTGTGTAACCCCCCCCCCCCCCCACCCCAACCAAGAAAAAAATTAAAAAAGCTGACTGATTTAAAAAAAATATACACTGAAAACATGGAATCTTCTTTATAACAATAAGAAATACAGGCATGATTTCAATTTAAAAATTGCTGGGCATCATTAATAAGCACTTTATTCATTTTCACCCAAGAGCCCTAGTAAGAATAGTTAGGCTTATATTACGTAGTGGTATCATGAAGTTTCTGTTGCCCTTTACCTCCCGCCAAGTAATGTCCTCGGCAATAAATGGATGTGCATATTAATGTCGTGGATGGCCTTTTGCACAAGAAAATTGTTGCACTTCTACCAAGTTTTTCAGCATGGATATACTTTGTGTCTGAGCCATTGATACCTAGTTCCAGTATGGCTTTGGTTGTATGCAACCTGAATTATCCAGTTCCTGTCTTGTTTAACCTGACACTCGGGAAGTGCAATGCAGTGTCATTCCTTCCTTGTACATTTTTAAATATTTCTCTTTTTTCTATCGGGCTTTGAGTCACGGGTAATAAAACTCCTGTTGGAGCAGCGCCAGCAGCTCCGTGAGCTGACACAACAGAATGCAGCCCTCAAGGAGGGCCAGGAGGAGCTGTGTCTGCAACCGGCCCAGCTGCAGGGCCAACATGCGAGAAGGGCTGAGCCAGCTGGAGAGCCGATTCAGCTGCCTCTCTTCTCCCTGAAGGAATTCCAGGCTGCGGCGAAGGTCCTCCAAGATGCTGTCTCAAGGAAAGCTTTGGTATGGATGGTGCATGGGATGTGTTGTATTGTGCAGTAAAGACATGAAATTTTGACGGTGTGCACCAGTGTGACAATTCCTATTCAATGTATTCTTTTAGCGGAAATATTGTATTCTTTATATTGGTTGTGGTATTGGGTGTGGTGTAGGAATGCCTGAGCATTCCTACACCACACAAAACATGTGAAATGTTGATTAGGATATAAAACTCCTCTACTTCCACCCTTTCCCAGATTACGGGAGTTTGTCAAATCATGGCAAATGATCTGGCAAAAGGAGAGCAACAGCCATGTCTGCCCAATTTCCACAGGGTATTTCTGAGAAGAGCCAAACAGTTTCTGCACTGCGTAAATGAACTACATTCTGGAGTGTCCAGACTACCCAGCATAATGCTGGCAGTTGGAATAAGATGAATTTAGCTTGGAAGATTGTATGTTAGCAGTTTCAACAGTATAACATATAATATTTCAAAGTGAGGTGTAGGCCGCTGGAGTTTATCTGTGCATGGAGATGAGTGGCATTTTTGCACGGAAATTAACACCACAATTTTACATATAATGTTGGGAGATGTCAGACTATGAGCTATGACTATGACTATGAAGTTTATATCCAAACTTCTTTTACGTTAACACAACTATGTGCATTACATTCAGCTGAGGCCTAACTCTTGTATGCCATGCGTAATTTAGCTATGAATGAATGAATGAATTTGGAGTTTTCTGGCGCAGCAGCAACATAGGCCATAGTGCGCCAAACACAAGGTAAGGAAATATCACAAGGCTAAATGTTTATTATTGCAGCGGATCAAAATATAAATATCACTTAAAGAAAACTGTAGTTTAAAGTCGATGTAAAATATTAAACTTTTCTAAAAAGTTAAAACTTGACTGTACGGAGTAACAGGCTCGTCTCCAAGCAAAAGTGCCAAGTGGAAAGGGATTTGTTTTCTGAAAAAGCTCGAAAAGCAAGAGCGGCGTTCGTTATTAAATTGTGGGCATACTAAAAGGATGTGAAGTACACTTAAAGTTTCTGAGCAGTAGTCACACATCGGTGGGTCGTTGTTTCTTAGAAGGTAGCTGTGAGTCAGGTGTGTGTGGCCTATCCTCAGTCGACATAAGATGACCTCATAGAACCTTTCTCGATGTCTGGCGCTGCGCCATTCACTCAAAAAAGGTTTAACGTTATATAGCTTATTGTGAGGGTCAGAGTCCCACTCTACTTGCCAAAAATTTTTGATTGTATTTCGTAGTGTGGTTCTATAGTCCGTCACAGGGAGGGTGCCAATTTCAATGGACCTGTTTACACATGCACCCGCAGCTCGGTCGGCTTCCTCATTGCCGTGTATTCGTATATGGCTAGGAACCCAGCAAAAGTGAATAGTGATGTTTTGCTTTATAGCATTCATTAATTTAACACGAAGCAGACAAACCAGGGGATGCTTCCAGGATCTTGCAGAGTTAAGGCAAGAAGGGAACTGAGCGAGTCTGTAAATATCACAGATAATCTGTATTTTTGTGTGATTATTTCATCTACAATCACTAAGAGTCCATGAAGCTCAGCTGTAAACACAGATGCATTTTCATTAATTCGAATAACACGTTGGTAGGACTGCCCAACCGCAGCGCAGCCAGCATACCCGGCACCTTTCGTCCCATCAGTAAAAAAACTTTTGTCCGTCTCGTAACGACTAGCAATCTCAAAAAATTCTTGTTTTATAACACTAGCGGCGGACACTTTCTTGTTGTATTTTGTCAAAGAGAGGTCGCATGTTATAGTTAGGTCATCCCAAGGAGCAAGTCTCTGTTCAGTTTCCATGACAGAACAAGATATGTCAAAACTATAAGTCGCTGCAGCATCCTTCACACGAAGTGCAAAGGGACGCGTTACGGATGGTTTGTTTTGAAAGGCCTGCTCATATTTTATGCTTTCAATCAAAGAAAAATTTGGGTGCTGTGGAAGAGTACGGAGTCTTAAATAGTACTGCATGCTAAGATAAAATCTACGTTTGTCAAGCGACCACTCATTTGACTCGGCATACAAGCTGGGCACGGGGGATGTTCGAAAGGCTCCGGTTGCCAGTCTGATTCCCTGGTGATGAATTGGGTCTAACATTTTAAGTGTAGAGGGTTTGGCAGAACCATAAACAATACTTCCATAATCCAAAACTGAGCGAACACAGGCCCTGTAGATTCGCAAAAGGCAGACACGGTCAGAACCCCAAGAACGGTGTGCAAGGACCTTAAGAAGATTCGACTTTCGCTGACATTTTAATCTTAGTTCCTTTATATGTGAGCCAAAAGTTAATTTACTATCGAATATTAGGCCTAAAAACTTATGCTCCGATTTAACCGGAATGGGTGTACCTTTAATATACAATGATGCCTCCGGAGACATTCCTCGTTTTCAAGAAAAGCAAACAGCCACAGTCTTCTCGGCAGAAAACCGGAAGCCATTCTGGTCAGCCCACTTACTCATCCTGTTTACCGTAAGTTGAACTTGTCGCTCACAGATGGCTAAGTTACATGAAGAAAAACAAATCTGGACATCGTCGACGTAAAGAGAATGAGCGATTGTGGGCGGAATTACTTGAGATAGAGAATTTATCTTTATAATAAACAAAGTGACGCTTAAGACACAGCCCTGCGGCACGCCATTCTCCTGGGGGAAAGGGTCGGAGATTGCAGCTCCCAGGCGTACCTGAAAGCTACGATCCTGCAAAAAGTCAGCAATGCAGTTGAACATTCTCCCTTTTATGTTCATCGACATAAGGTCCTGGAGTATGCCGTATCGCCAGGCGGTGTCGTAAGCTTTTTCAAGGTCGAAAAATACAGACAGACAAAATTGCCTATTTATGAAAGCCTCGCGGACCGTCGTCTCAAGACGTACAAGGTGGTCAACAGTAGACCTGGAAGTGCGGAAACCACACTGGAAATTGCTTAGTAGGTTCTTTTCTTCCAGTATGTAGATTAGCCTGTTGTTAACCAGCCGCTCAAAAGTTTTCCCCAAACAGCTAGTAAGGGCAATTGGCCTGTAGCTCGTGGCTTTACTTCTGTCCTTTCCTTGTTTTAAGATGGGGATGACAATAGCCTGTTTCCAGGTGCTAGGAAACTTTCCTTTCGCCCAGATGATGTTAAAAAACTGGAGGAGAATGACTAGAAATGTTTCTGGTAGATGAGAAAGCATGCTAGGGTGAATTGCATCAAGCCCAGGGGATGTAGGCTTTGCAGCAGCAAGGGCTCGACGAAGCTCGACGAGGGAGAAAGGACAATTATATTTTTCAGTGCAATCTTCTGACCTACGAATTGGAATTCTCTCGCGCTTGGACTTAAACTGCAGAAACTCTGCTGTGTAGTTTTCAGAACTAGAGACTTGTGCAAAGTGTCTACCCAGTGCATTGGCTTGTTCATATAATGATGAAAATGCTTCTCCCTTCTCGTCTAACAGCAAGGGGATTGAGAAAGAATGGTAGTCACCATCCATTCTACCTACTCTGTCCCAGACAATCTTCGCTGGTGTGAAACTATTAATGGAAGATGCATATGAGCAAAAGGATCTCCTTTTCGCCCGTTTCCTAATATAGCGGGCTTTTGCACGTAATTGCTTAAATGCCAGGAGGTTTATGGAAGTGGGATACCTCCTAAATTTTGCCCAAGAACAGTTTTGGCGGTTTCGAGATTCTTTACACTCATTATCCCACCACGGTTTAGGACGTCTCGGGAGCTTGCCGGATGTCTGTGGGATGGACAGACGGGCTGCCTCAACAATTGCTGTTGTTATGAGAGCATTTTTTTCGTCCACGGAGGCCGCTTGCGAAAGATCCAGGAAAGAAGGGATATTTGACTGAAAAAGGTTCCAATCTGCTAAAGAGATCTTCCAACAGGGGAACGACAAGGCAGCCTGGGCAGGACTTGTAAGGGAGTAAGATACACCGGAAAATGGTCGCTTCCATAAGGGTTATCCAATATATTCCAAATAAAATCTGTAAAAAGTGCAGCGGAACAAATAGTGAGGTCAATGCAAGAAAAGGAGTGATTAGCAGAACTGAAATATGTTGGCTCGCCTGTATTTAATACACATACTTCTCTGAGAGATAAAAACCGCGCCACAACGGCACCTCGAGTGTCAGTTCGGACACTGCCCCAGAGGGGGTTGTGTGCATTAAAGTCGCCCATTAAAATAAAAGGTTCAGGGAGCTGATCGATTAAAGTTTCAAGTTGGGCGAGTTCCAGGGCAAATGAAGGGGGGATGTAAATGGAGCAAATTGTAATAAGGCGTTGCTGTAGCAACCTCACCGCAACGGCGTCCAGAGGCCAGTCTAGGGGGACCTCATAGGCAGGAGTGCCATTGTCTACGACAATAGCAACCCCACCGGCAGCACTAGAGGTAGTCACGCGGTCCTTCCTGTAGACTTGATATGATCTAAGAAAGTTGTTGGGTGGTTTGAGGTAAGTCTCTTGCAGGCAAAATGCAGAGGGTTCATGCCTCTGCAACAAGAGCTTCACATCATCTCAATTACTAAAAAGACCTCTGCAGTTCCACTGCATAAAACTCATTATTTAAAATACAGTAGAGCAAGTATTAAAAAGTTAAAAAAACTCGAAAGAGAAAAAAAATGAGAATATACCGATCAAAAGGGATCTTTAGGTCTTAAAATCTATCTTAATACGCGGGGCATTTTTCTTCTTCGTAGCTTCCTTCCGTTTCCCAGTGGGACCACTGGGAGCGCAAGAGGAAGACTCAGATCCCGAGAGGAGGGCGTCCTCGTCAGATCTGGGTCCGCTCTCATCCATTGGCTCCTCTGTTGGGGAGGCAATGGCCTCAGGTTGACCTGCAGAGGTCGACTGCTTGGGGGGCTCCCCAGGCTTCAACTGAGGACCAGAGTTCCGGGATTGGAGGCCCCGGCCCCGAGGGACCGAAGCAGCAGGTGGGGCAGGGGAGGTCATACCCTGCCCTGAGGTGGATGCTGACGCAGCAGCATCCACCTTGCGGTTTGGAGGCGGTGCCATGGGCACCGCTCCCGAGGTGGACGCTGATGAGGGAGCATCCACCTTGCGGTTTGGAGGCAGTGCAACTGGCACTGCTCCCGAGGAAAGGGGACCTAACGGGAGACGCAGGTCGTCCGAAGACGTCTGCGTTCCCGTCGACACCATTGACCGTGCCGGACCCCTGCGCACGGCCTGGGCATAAGACCCTTTAGAGATAAATGCAAAGCGCTTCTTGCATCAATGTAGAATATATTTTCTTTATTTTTTAGTGAGAGAATTTCTTTTTCTTGTTTCCAGACAGGGCAGGATCTGGAATAGGCAGGGTGGTGGCCTTCACAGTTTGAACACAGAGGTTCACTCTCACATGCTTCAGCAACGTGCTCTTTACTAGAGCACTTGGCACACTTGTTGGTCCCCCGGCAGCTCCGCGACCCATGCCCGAACCGCTGGCACTTAAAGCAGCGCAGCGGATTTGGCACATATGGGCGGACGCGGCACTGGAGGTAGCCGGCTCTAACAACTTCGGGGAGAGAGGTTGATTCGAAAGTTAAAACAATGTGTTTTGTTTTCAATTCTACACCGTCCCGATGCAGGGTGATCCGCCGTGCAGCCGTCACTCCCTGCGTGGCCAGCCCCTCAACGACTTCTTTCTCCGGCGTATCAAGGAGGTCATCCTCAGAGATGACGCCTTGAACGGTGTTAAGGGTGCGGTGTGCTGTGACAGTGACCCTATAGTCTGAGATAGAGTTTAGCGCTAAAAGGGCGTCACTTTGTCGTTTGGTGTTAATCTGGATGAGGAGGTCGCCAGATGACATTTTCTTGGCATGAAAATCTCAAGGTCTGTGATGTTGGCAATGTGGCTGGGGTCCGTGGTGACGCTACTCACCAAGCACCTAGCACCTAAGGTGCAGGCGCCCCCTGCGGGGTAATTTAGCTATGACTGACCTCTGAAAATTTATTGTTTGGCCCACAGTTGCCTTCAAAAGACGGTGATGTGTAAGAGTGTTTCCACTCGGATTGGTGTAATGCCATGCTCTCGGTTTTATTGACACAAAGTCCCACAGATAGTATGAGGTATCTTGTCTGTCTACTTTCAGCCAGGGTAGCAGTTCTCAAGCTGTGGTCCGCAGACCCCCAGGGGTCCTCAAAAATTTTCATAAAGGTCCGTGCCGAATAAAAAAAAAATGATATAACAAAGTCTTACGGCAGTGCACAAGACCTCTGATGTAGAATGCATTGAAGGTCCCCAAATAGTATTCGAGAGGGTCCTAGGGTCCATGATAGCCGAAATTCGAGGACCACTGCCCCGGCTAATACAGAGAAAAATAATTATTGTTTATAAAAGGACACCAGCAAATGACGAAGCGCTGATGGCACTCAAGCTTCGAAATATCATATGCGACCGGTGCCTCGCTATTCGTGGGCCTCTCTTCACAAACATCAGTGACCGTCTATTCTTAAACTCGACGGTAATGTAGAGACATGGGTGTTGTGGACCATAAAAACGCACATATAATGTAAGTGTTCATAAAACACTTTTAGTATACTGGCTCAGGATAATTAATGTGCTCGAAGTCAGTGTGAACAACAAAACATAATCTATCTATATATTTGTCTAGGACTCTGTTAGTCAGATTCTACATTATGCTACTGCTATACTGTGCACGTAAAGCTCTCTAAACTGATATAGAAAAAATAGGACTCACGACTTTAATTATGTGCTTTGTTCTTATTGGCAGAGAGCTCGGTTTCTCCTAATGGGAGGAACCGAAGTGAAGGACGCAGTTCGCTGCATTATAGAACAAACCCTCAAAAAAGATGTGCAGGCACATTTCACGTTCGTGAGGCGGCAGGGAAAGCAGCCATTTAAGGGAAACAAGCTGTTTTTTGTTGTTGTTGTTTGTGAGTTTTATGGCACAAGAGCTACAATGGCCATACTGCGCCAAACTAGGTAAACTAAAATTAACTAGAAACAATGTATACCAAGAAAGTATTTCGGCTATAGTTTGTGTAAAATCGCTATATTTTCTAGAAAAGTTAAGAGACGGTCAATTGATATTAGAGGCTGCTCCCCTAGGAACAGGGTAGGATGAAAAGGGATACGGTACTTGGAAAGCTTAGGAAAAAAGAACTTGTGTTGTAGAAGACCAGGGCAAAGAAAAATATGTAGAACGGACAAGGTGTCTCCACAGTGGCCGCACACTGGTGGTTCCTCACCAACAAGTAGGTATCCATGGGTAAGGAAGGTGTGGCCGATCCTCAACCGGCACAGAAGAACCTCACGGAAACGGCTCTGGTTATAGGAGCTTTCCCAGGTACCGATGCATGGCTTGATGATATGAAGTTTGTTGTTATCGGCCAAATCCCACTCGGACTGCCACAGTTTTAGACGTGAAAGCCGTATGGGCCTTGTTAGGTCTTGGTATGGTATGCGTGCGTGTGATGGTAAGAGGTTCGGCGACGAGGCGGCTAGCCTATCTGCAGCCTCGTTGCCTGCAATGCCCACACGGCTCGGGATCCAACAAAACCTAATATGCTTCCCCTCTTGGTTGGATTAAGTGAACACGCTGCAGTAACAACGCTCCGAGCGTCCACAAAAAGAACTGCTTTCATCAGTTTGCTCCGGATAACATAGTCAAGTGCTGACAGCATGCCATATAGCTCAGTAGTAAAAATGCTAGCAACATTACTTAGCCGTGTCACATGTGTAAACGAATTAGAATGAACAGCAGAGCCTACATACGTTGAGGACTTAGCTCCGTCAGTGTAAAATTGATGATAATTCTTGTACTTTTCTTGCAGTGCAAGAAATTCCTGTTGTAAAATGAGTGGGGTTGGTTTTGGGTTTTTTTGGCGCAGCAGCATCGGGGCCATAGTGCGCCAGAAACATTGTGTAAAGGAAGCCTACATTCTTTAAGGACTGACTAAAGCCTCAAAGCGGACCTTACTAGGAACTAGACTTATAATTTCCGCAAAATATTAGTTTCTTCCAAAAAATTGAAAACTTGTGAGACTGGGACAAGAGGCTCGTCGCCCAGTAAAAGAGCCAAGTGAAATGGTACATGCTCCCGATAGAATATAGAAAAACAGGTTCGACGGTTCTCTTCAAAGTGTGGAAAAACTATCAAAATGTGAAGTATACTTAATGGTTCAGAACAGAAGTCACAGGTCGGTACACTCTCTCTACGCAAGAGGTAGCTATGGGTAAGGTCGGTATGTCCTATTCTCAATCGGCATAAAACTATCTCATAAAAACGCTCTCGGTGTCTGGCACTGCGCCACTCACTCAGGATGGGCTTAATCATATGGAGTTTGTTTTGCAGCTGGGAATCCCATTCCCTCTGCCAGGCATATTTTATTTGCCTTTTTAGTGGTACTCGGTAATCAGTAGCAGGGATGCTGTTATGGTCAACTCTCCTATCTACACACGCAGAAGCTGCACGGTCAGCTAGCTCGTTGCCTTCAATGCCAATATGGCCAGGGACCCAGCAGAATTCTATCTGTATTTTCTTTGCCAGTGCTTGTGTTAGTGTATTACAAAGTTGCACAAGCAGAGGGTGCTTCCAAGATGTTGGAGAGTTGAGTGCTTTCAGTGAGCTCAGAGAGTCGGAGAAAATGACAGACTTTCTATATCGATGTCTGACAATGTGGTCAACTGCAGTTATCAGACCATAAAGCTCGGCAGTAAAAATTGAGGCATTTTCGTTTAACCTTTTTACAGATCTGTAGCCCTCGCCGATAGCAGCACAGCCAACGTAGTCTGTGGTTTTGGATCCATCAGTAAAGAAGTGCTTGTAGCCATTGTACGAGGTACACAGCTCTAGGAATTCTTGCCTGAGAACACTAGGGTCAACTGTATCTTTTTTGTGCTTGGTCAAAGAAAGATTACAACAAGTATTGGCAACTTTCCAGGGTGCAGTTCTTTGTTGAATTTCAAGGACAGGAGGGAGAGCATCGAAATTGTATTGTTCTGTAGCAATTCTTACACGTAGTGCAAAGGGAGGGGTTACAGATGGTTTGTGCTGAAATAAGCGCTCATAGTTTATGTTTCTAATTATTTCATAAGCAGGATTTCGCGGAAAAGAACGGAGTCTTAGAAAGTACTGAACAGCGAGAAAAAGTCTACGTCTCTCGAGCGAGCACTCATGCGATTCAGCGTACAGGCTAAGTACCGGCGACGTACGGAATGCCCCCGTTGCCAAACGGATCCCCTGGTGGTGAATAGGATCAAGCATCTTGAGGGTGGATGGTTTCGCAGATCCGTAAACAAGGCTTCCATAATCCAGGGTAGAGCGCACCACAGCCCTGTAAATTCGTAAAAGACATACCCTGTCTGCGCCCCAGGTGCGATGTGAAAGAACTTTTAAAATGTTTAGTTTCTGCTGGCATTTCAGTTTCAGTGCCTTGATATGGGGGCCGAAAGTAAGCTTGCTGTCAAACGTCACACCGAGGAACCTGTGTTCCGGCCGGATGGGAAGGGGTGTGCCATTTATTTGAAGCGATGGTTCAGGAAACATTCCCTTCCTCCGGGAGAAGCAAACAGCCTCGGTCTTCTCAGCAGAAAACTTGAAACCATTCTCATCAGCCCATTTACTCATGTTATTAATGGTTATTTGGATTTGGCGCTCACAGATAGCTAAATTACATGACGAAAAGCAGACCTGGACGTCATCAACATAAAGCGAGTAGGAGACCGAAGGTGGTATTGCTCGGGACAGAGAGTTGATTTTAATAAGAAAGAGGGTAACGCTCAGGACACATCCTTGTGGGACTCCATTCTCCTGGATGAAACATGACAAAAGGGTTGTTCCCAATCGCACCTGAAAGGTGCGATCCTGCAAAAAGTCTGCGATGCAATTAAACATATTCCCGCCAATATTCATCTTGATAAGGCCTTGAAGGATACCGTACCGCCAAGTGGTATCGTAAGCCTTTTCAAGGTCAAAACATACTGAAAGGCAAAACTGCTTGTTTATAAAGGCCTCTCGGATGGCCGTTTCCAATCGTACGAGGTGGTCAGCAGTGGACCTGGCGGCACGAAAGCCACACTGTAAATTGCTTAAAAGCGAGTTCCGTTCAAGAATGAAGATAAGCCTATTGTTAACCAGCCGCTCGAATGTCTTTCCCAGGCAGCTAGTCAGGGCTATAGGCCTATAGCTGGGGGCTTTACTTCTGTCTTTTCCCGGTTTGAAGATAGGGATGACAATAGCCTTTTTCCACAAGCTCGGCAGCTTCCCCTCTGCCCACACTCTATTGAAAAACTGGAGGAGAATGATGAGGAATGCTTCAGGCAGATGGGAAATCATAGTGTAATGAATGTCATCAACCCCGGGAGATGTTGCTTTTGCTGTGGCAATGACTCGACGCAGCTCAGTAAGAGTAAAAGGCCGGTCATATTCTTCGGCACAGCTATCAGATCGGCGGATCGGGACCTTCTCAGCTTTGGTTTTAAAGCGTAAAAACTATTCCGTATAATTCTTAGAGTTGGAGACCTCCGCAAAATGTCTACCCAGTGCATCAGCCTGTTCCTGCAAAGATGAAAACGCCTCTCCATTGTCGGCTGATAGCAGGGGGATTGAAAAGTGGGTGTAGTCACCATCCATTCGCCTTACCCTGTCCCATACAATTTTGGCTGGAGCAAAACTATTAATGGAGGAAGTATACGAGTGAAAGGAACGGCGTTTCGCTTGTCTCCTGACGCGTCGGGCTTCTGCTCGCAGGCGTTTGAATGCGAGAAGGTTGGTGGGGGTGGGATACCGCCGAAACTTTGCCCAAGCGCAATTCTGGCGATTTCTGGACTTTCGGCACTCCCTATCCCACCAAGGCTTTGGGCGCTTGAGTAGTTTACCCGAGGTTTGTGGAATAGCCGCAAGAGCTGCATCAACAATGGCAGTTGTGATGATTTCGTTTTCTTCTTCAATAGAGTGTGCTACAGGCAGGACAGAAGACGTTACATATTCCTGGAAAAGTTCCCAGTTTGCTATAGAGAGTTTCCATCGAGGAGGGCAACAGGGGAGAATAGGTGGGGGCTCTGTGGGGATGAGACGGATAGGGAAGTGGTCACTGCCACGTGGGTTGTTCAGGACAGTCCAGGTAAAATTTGTGAACACGGATGAAGAAACAATGAATAGGTCAATGCAGGAAAAGGAGTGGTGAGTCGAGCTGAAATATGTGGCCTCACCAGTATTTAGGAGACTGGCAGCTCTTTGGGAGAGAAACCTTTCTATAACAGATCCTCGGCTGTCGACCCGTTGACTTCCCCAGAGCGGATTGTGGGCATTAAAATCTCCTAGGAGAACATACGGTTCTGGAAGCTGGTCTGCAAGGCGTTCAAGATCGGTCAGCGTCAGGGAAGATGAAGGGGGTATGTAGAGGGAGCATATGCTAATAAGGCGATCTAACATCAGCCGTACTGCGACAGCCTCCAGAGAAGTGTTCAAAGAAATTTCAACAGCTGGTACCGTTCCATCCACAACAATGGCAACTCCTCCGGAACTGCCAGACGTTTGTTATGCGATCTTTGCGAAAGACTTGAAATGATCACAGGGAATTACTATTCGACGGTCCCAAATATGTCTCCTAGAGACATACTGCAGAGGGTGTGTACTCCTGAAGCAAGGAGTAAACATCATCCAGGTTGTGAAAACGTCCTCTGCAATTCCACTGTAAAAAGCCTCCTGCCATAAAAATGTGTTCAGTTAAAAGGGGCGTTAGGAATGTGGACCAAAATTTAAAATCGGTAAAAATGAATAATAAAATTAATATTAAAAAGCAAGGTTATTCTGATCTCAAAATATTTATCACAATGCAATACACATAAAAAAGTAGACAATGTGAAATTGGAGAGCTCCAGAATTAAAATATATGGGGTATATACATGAAGAAAAATGCATGGGGCAAAATTAAACACCTTGGGTAGAGGGTTCATTTCGGAGGCTTAACAGGCGTTTTTGCTTTGTTCTTGGGTTTTGGGGTCTGCCAATCCGTGTCTTTTAAGTCAGACAGGTTTGTGGATGGATCAGCAGCCTCAGCTGCCACTTCCATCTCCCTAGTTTCGCAGGCAGGTTTGCCTGCAGGCTTCGGTTGATCGGGTGTTCGAGAGGGCGGTTGCCGCCCTCGGCCCGATCCACAGGGAGGAGTGGAGGAGAAGCTGGGCAAATTGTCCTGCTCCATCGGTTCCACTCCATTAGAGCCAGGGGCGGTGCGAGAGTCGCGCCGTTCCCTAGAAGAAAAGCCCCTCCCAAGCGAGTTGGAGCGAGGGCTTCGCTCCTGCTCCCTCAGGGAGGGTCCAGGAGGGACAGTGGGCACGGCTGCCGCCGTCCCACTCTGTGAGAGGGCAGCTTGCGTGCTCCCTCGAGGTGTCTGAGGGGGCAGCTGCCTGCGTTCAGGAGTTGGGGCCTTGAGGGCCACAGCCAGCATCTCTGGCGAGACCTGGGTGGCCCTCGACTCCGAGCGTGGTGCAGGGCCCCTGCGCACCACCTCGGCATAGCCTCCCTTTGAGAGGAACGACAACCTTTTCTTAGCCTCTGGATATGTGATATTTTCCTTGGCTTTCAGTGAAAGAATTTCTTTTTCTTGTTTCCACAGAGGACAGGTGCGGGAGTAGGCTGGGTGGGGTCCACTGCAGTTACTGCAGCGGGCCACTGCGTCGCAGATGTCAGCGACGTGGTCCTGCCCTCCGCACTTGTCTCTTTTCCTCTGCAACTCCGTGAACTGTGGCCAAATCGTTGGCAGCGGAAACATCGTTGCGGGTTGGGGATGTAGGGACGAATGCGGCAGTTCATGTAGCCTGCTTTGATTGTTGCGGGAAGAGCATGTTTCTCGAAGGTCAGGATGACGTGTCTTGATGGGGTTTCTCTGCCATCTTTTCGGAACATTATGCGTTTTACAGCGACAACACCGGCGCCTTTAAGTCCGTCAAGGACTTCTTCACTTGTTTCCAGAAGGTCGTCCTCGGAAAGAACTCCACGGATGGTGTTGAGTGTGCGGTGAGGACTCACCGACACTTTCACATCTACAATGTTTGTGAGCTTACATAATGCTTCGCTATGAAGTTTTGTATCCACCTCAACAAGGAGGTCTCCAGAGTGTAGTTTCTTGGCCTTATACGAGAACCCGATAAGGTGTTCCAGAACCTTCGACACAATAAAAGGAGATATCTTTGCAACAGGTTTTTGTTCATCTAAAGAATGAACAAAGAACTTGGTAAATTTTTCCACAGGAGGGTCTTTTTCGATGGTTTTGTGCTCAAGTCAGCGCCTTTTCCAGGGCTGTCGTGAGCTGGGTTTAGGAGGAGGGGCAGCCATAAGAGGCGGAGAGTGTTCGAAACCTGTGGTGTGCCGCCCACCACGGAGCCCAACAAGGGAATAGTTAACGGACCATAACAAAAAGGGCTTTGCTGGAACCATTAGACTATTAGCACTGCCCAGGTACTATAACCAAGTGTGGTTTTGGACAAGGGGTCTGTCGCCACCCAAGGTTAGCCCGTGCCGCCAAAGGAGTTGAAAAAGGAAAGAAGAGAAATGAGGAGAATGAAAAGTATGAGAAGATAAGGGCAAAAGAAGGGAGGGGATAGTAGAAGTGGCGACTGACTGAATCATCCTGGTCGGGCCAAGCCAGGACTCCCGTCTACGGGAAGCGGGGGCCGAAGTGGTGTATGGCCTCGTCCGGGGGGCCCCGAAGGGTCCAAACCTACCCCGGACTCGGCTCAACCACCAGGATGCCCTTTTCCCCGGGGAAAGCCACGCACAGCCAGACGTGGGCGGGCGAACCCGCACGGCTCGGGGTCCGTGGAGACGCCACTCTCCAAACACCTGCTTTCACAGGTGCCCCCTGCGGGGATAATGAGTGGGGAGACATTATGTTTATTAAATTGTGTGAAGTACCAATCACAAGCTACAGGCTTGATATCCCATGGGGCAATATGACATGCACTTTCTCTGAAATAGACCTTTTCACGAGGCAGGCCAAGAGAGAGACGAAGGTTCTTAAAATGAAGACTCAGGGGTCCGACAACAGTTGGCTTGTGGGCAAAGGTACGACTCTCGGATTTAAGTGTGAGCTGGATGACTAGAATCAAATAAAACTTTGTAAACATAGACTAGACTAAAGAGCTGCCGCCTTTTCTCAAGTGACATTTCATTAGAGTCAACATACAAGCTTGGGATAGGGGATGTTTGAAAAGCACCACTTGCTATACGCAACCCAAGATGGTGCACTGGATCAAGCATCTTCAATGCAGATGGCCGAGCAGATACATACACAATAGCGCCATAATCAAGACGTGATCGTACGAGAGAGGAATAAAGATAAAGCGGAGCCCCAAGACTTGTGAGAAAGAACTTTTAGGATATTCATAGTCTGCATACACTTTTGCTTCAGCCACTTGAGGTGAGGTACAAAGCTAAGATTACGGTCGAAAATCACTCCGGGGAACTTATGCTCTGGTCTTACTGCAATGCTATTTCCATTTAAACTGAGAATCGGATCTAACCGAAGCCCACGCCGCTGAGAAAAGGGGACACATATTGTTTTTTCTGAAGAGAACTTAAAACCATTTTCATTTGCCCATTTAGTCATTTTATTTATGGTTAGCTGCAGCTGCCTTTCACAGCTAGACATATTACAAGATGCCACAGAAATCCGAATATCATCCACATAGAGGGAGTACGACACGGAAGAAGGTATGACCTGACAGAGATAATTTTTACGGCGAAGAAAGTGACACTCTGAACTCCGCCCTGAGGAACACCGTTTTATTGAACATACAAATCAGATAATGTAGTGCCTAGCCGGACACGGAAAGTGCGTCCACACAGGAAGCTCTTTATGCAATGAATCAATCGGCCACGTACTCCATAGTTAAATAGGTCACGCAAGATTTCATGCTTCCAAGTGGTATCATAAGCATTTTCTAAGTCAAAAAAGACAGAAACACAATGCTGCTTAATCACGAATGTCTCGCGTACAATTGTCTCCAGCCGAGCTAAATGATCGGTCGTATAGCGTCCAGGTCGACAGCCGCACTGATTTATGTCCAAAATATTGTGTTGTTCGAGGAAATAAACAAGCCGTTTATTAACTAACCTTTCAAACGTTTTCCCCAAGCAACTCGTCAGCGCTATTGGCCTGTAACTGGCAGGAAAGAAAGGGTCTTTTCCAGGCTTCAACAGTGGGATAACCTCTGCCCGCTTCCATTCGGAAGGGAACTGTGAGTCTTTCCACAGACCATTAAAGTAAAGGAGAAGGGCAGCGAGTGATTCCTTCGACAAGTGCCGGATCATCTCATAATGTATTCGGTCAGGACCAGGAGACGAGTTTTTCCGGACTTTAAGTGCCATTTGGAGCTCGACCATCGTAAACGGTTGATTGTAGGGTGTAGAGGCTCCTCCTGCCAAGCTGACTTTCGTTCTTTCTGCATCTGTCTTAAACTTAAAAAACGCTGAAGGGTAATGGTAGGAGTTGGAAATGGCTGCAAAATGTTCGCTCAACACATTAGCCCGGTCGCGCAACAAATCCACTGAAGGAAAAAGGGGAACTGTAAAGCATTGGTATTTGCCTTCGACCTCGTGAAGTCGTTCCTACGCTTCTTTCGCTGGGACGTAGCTGCTGATAGAGGTCAGATAACCTTTCTAAGACTTCCTCTTTGCCTGCTTCCCGGTTGAACAAGCTTGAGCTCTATTTCTCTGAAACTCCAACGAATTCACAGATGTTGGATATCTCCCAAATATACCCCAAGCCTTATCCTGTTTTTTCTTAGTGGCAGAACATTCTTTATTCCACCATGGCTTACATCTTTTTGCAATGTTACATGAAGTCTGAGGGATGGAGCGAAAGGCAGCATTTATGATCTGATCTGTAATGTATGTGGTGGCTTCATGATGTGTTAATGGCAAGAACATGCAAGGTTTGAGCTCCGAGTTTAGGCTAAAAAGACCCCAGTCTGCCTTTTCCAGTTTCCAACGTGGACTGCGTTTCAGGAGGCTTGGAATAGAAACCTGACTCTCCAAAACAACTGGAAAGTGGTCGCTCCCAAAGGGGTTATTTAAACCTTTCGAAGTAAACATAAAAAACAGTGAGGGGATGAAATTTAAAGGTCAATAGATGTAAATCAGTTGTGAGCAGCACTAGAAAAGGTTGGCTCTCTCGTATTCATAAGGCACAGCCCAGAAGATAATAAAAATCGCTCAATTACCCCACCATGCGAGTCCTGACGGACGCTACCCCACAGGGGGGGGGGGGGGGGGGTGAGCATTAAAATCTCTTAAGAGGGGGCGCACCTCAGAGCCCCATAGAGAATACATGAGGTTTTTCACCAAATTAAAAAAATTCTCACATAATAACGGCTGCGCGGATCTTCTTGAAAATTTCGGCTTTAACGACATTGAGTCATTATCGAGACACTAAACGCAACAGATGTTTCGTCATAAATTTAATTATATTCTTTAAAAAATCATGAAAATGGTCAAAATCGGCTAATTCGGCACTCTTGCGTTCGGAGCGAATTTACAAAATTATCTAAATTTAAACATAAGAAGAATTGCGCTTAATGTCTTCTAAATTTATTACGGAATCGAATAATATTCAAATTATTCATGTAAGTCGATTTGTTCCGTAACTACAGCAAATATAAAGAACCAAGGTGTCGGTGCTTGTTTTCGTCGTTTTTAAGGTACCTCTCTCTCCCGTGCGGTGGCGCTCGCTGTCCACGAAATGCGAAATCGTCCGTTCGGAGATCGGCCGGATCGGCACTGTGCGAGGTGTTCTTCCGCGGCCGTATTCCGCGCCCGTATCATGTTTCATTCTGCACGCCGAGGCGTCAGTGTGCGTGTCTTGCTTTCCTGGTTCTCGCTGGGTAGGTCTCCGTGTTTTCGCAAGTGGTAAATTCACCTTGGAGGTATGGGTCGAAGACAACCGTCCTGTGGCAAGCGGGCCGCGAGGTGTTCCACAACCTCGCGGTCCGTCAACGCGTTGTGCTTGTTTCTACTTTTTTTTTCTTTTAAAAACGGGCTTTTTTTTTGACGTTTTATTATATTTTTATTTTATCGTTATCCTTCACACAAACGTCCTTCTGCCTTGGGGTCGTGGAAATTGGGGATGAAGCGTGCACAGAGTAGATCGTTGTTTTCCTCCTTTTTATTTTTCACGGACGTCCTGTGACCTCCGTACGGTTCGTGGTCACCACAATATAACGCGGGGAAAAACGGGTCGCCTGCTCTGTAGTCAGGGTATTCCTAGGGGAGGGTGATAACTCGCTGTTCTTCTGGAAATTCACATATCACCCAAAAAGGTGACATGGGTAATGATTACGGTATGTTTTTTTCCGCTGTTTATTTTTGAGCGAAAATCGGTGCATGTTTTTCGGTGCTTATTTTTTAATCACCAGTGTATTATGGGTTGAACGTCTTGTGATGACGCTAAAAAGCGTTGATAACCAAAGAAAAATGCGATTGGACAAGAACATTTCAAATTTCCAATTCTATTCACATATCCATTACGCTCTTCTCGTGGGAGCATCTATCCTGACGAAAAATGCCAAAGTCATTGAGCTGTGAACGCATACTCAATGTACAATCTTTCGGCCTAGAGAGGTATTGCGCACGCTCGAACGCGCTTCACAGCCCAGTAGACGAAGTTGGTGGCACCCAGAAGGCGAGTTCTTGAATGGTCTGTAGTAGGCAAAAGAAACAAATAACAATCAACGCATATCAGCTCTTCAAGCGAAGAAGCGCGTTTCTAAGGTCAATGGTTCCGGACGGCACTAATGTTGTTGGCGTTGTCGTAAGATGACGTCAGTTCATACGAACTGACGTCATCTTACGTGATGACGTGACACAAACACGTCATCTTACATGATCTCGTTACACGAAATGACGTCATCTTACGTGATCACGCTGCACGAAATGACGCCATCTTACGTGACCACGTAACACGTCATCTTGTAAGTCAACCTCTCCACACAGCAGCGCTTTCCGGGCCCGTGCAGTGCTGTAGTCGAAAGCAAGCTCCCTATGGCAAGCGAAAGCTTCTGAAGTCTCACATTGAGAATACTCGCTAGCGACCGTCTGTGGAAGCTTCGCACGTTGAGGTTTTTGTCGAGATCGAGCCATCGTGTTCCATTAACTATAGTTGAAGTTATCGTTCAATAAAGCCCTAAAAAATATGAATGTAGTTGGTGTAGACATCAAGATCTAATCAAAAATACGGTTTGACGTCAATTAACGTGCATATACAAGTGTAGAAAAAAATGAGTTATTTGTGCATAGATGTTTAAAAAAGTGTTTATTATTCGACATAGGACTTTGGGAGAAGGATGTGTTCAGATTTTTCTTCATGAGCGCAAATATACCTGATGCAATAAATAGTGACGATTTCATCGTCCCAGTGGTGAGCAGGTGATTTCTTGCTCGAAACAATGATGCCATTTCATAAACCAAGTTCTGTGACATATGCTTTTCCAATGTCTGGTCACTATTTTGTAAACCTTTCAGTCCAAACGAGTATACTTCTGTTTGTTTTTGTTAGCTTAGGAGGGGGTCACAGAGCCTATCTCTTTGTCTTCCTCTAGGACAGACGTACAGAGTTATACCGCAACACGCATCTGTGGAACACAGAGCTATCGCTCTCCTGTTGGCGGTACAGTAGCAGACGACACAACGCAGCTCCGTAGTCTATCGAGGGCACGGCTAGCCGCGGCCCGTAGCGCGACCGTTCAGACTTGGGAAATGGTTTTGAAGAACCGAGAAATGGTATCTTGTGTACAATAATCACATGTCGTTAGTATACTAGTATTCTACTTGCTAAGCCAAATAAATATTTGCAGCTTGTGAGAATATGTTTGCGTGACGATTTACCGTTCACACTCCTGACGGATGTTAGCGAGTCCTTCATGTTCGTGGCTCGCAGTTATCGCTACCCCCTCGGAGTGACTTCACCATATATATTTTTTTCTTGCTTGCAGGACATCATAAAAATCACAAACACGCGAGAAAAAAAAAATCTTATGAGTACGCGTGATTTTGAGCTTCGCAGCTCTAAAGATGCCCGGTAAATGTCGTCCAGTCTGTTTTGTCTATACTCCGTTTCACCGTAATTTGGCAACCCTCAGTCGCGGAGCAAAGCACGTGACAGCTACTTTTACGAGCAGTACTATGGCACCTGCAGCGCGTCTCCGACTGGTGTGGTTAGCGTCTTATGCTGGCCATACATCAAAAGTTGTCCCGAAGTGCAACAAATGACGTCACAGAAGACGGAGTGTCACGCTGTTGCATCTCGCGATCCTGGCAATTCATCGTAGAAATGCTGGCGAAAACCACGAGGGAACACGAGTGTCGCTGTCGTCATGGCGTCCCAACGAAAAGCAATTATACAATTTCGACGTTTTTGTAATTCGGTAATTTAAATTACTGTATATAATTTTTAAGAAAGTAAAGACATCATAACCAAATAGGAACTTCCGTGCCAAAACATGCAGTGCGAAGTGAAGACAACTACTATCTTTTTTTTTTTCTTGATGTCCACAAAAAAAAAAAGGCTATGCAGCATCGATCCTACCGTTTGTTTGTTGTTTTTTTCGCACATTATGTGATGTCCTCTAACACGAAAGTACCGACGTAAAAGCGCTGTAGAGACGATATAAAAACAAAAATTTAAGGGAATCGAGCTTTGTAGTAAACGGAAAAAAATAAATAATTAACGACTTTTTACGGTACTTCACCTCTAAGTAGAACTTTAAAAAAGTGACGGTTACGCGCTTTCATGCCCATTTCAACAAAGTTGGGAGAACGATGTATTGCATCTTGTGAATAGACATGTGGAGCAGCATGTTTATGTTAGAGGCATTGTGTGTAATCGCTGCGCAGTACCTGCCAAAAGAAGATATTATTTGGGCAGTCTCAACCGTTTCCGTCTGTGTGTGCTACGAATACAGCAACTCTTTTCGTAGAAGAAGTGATGAGGAAATGGCGTGCCCTTGATGATACGATTGTGATTATGAAATAAAATTTTTAATCAGCCAATAATTGCGACCTGTCCGGTCGCCTGGAACCCCGACAACAACTCTCGTTCTCTGGAAAGTTCATTCTAATATTTACACGTTTTGTGGAGTTCATCGAGCGAATAAGAATGTTCCAACGATGAGCTAAACCTACACGAGTTCCCCAATCCAACTCGGCGCTTTTGAATTTTAGCGCCGTAGATAGTTCTGCGAACAGAGTATACTTCTGTGCAAATATTCGTCTAACAGTTTTGCAACGTTGGAAAGCATCGGAATGATTCAGAATCACTGCGGAGTTGATACTCGGGAAGATAAGATGGGCACTTGGGAGAAACGGACCGTGGCATTTGAGACAGGGGCACAACCGGGGGACAAACGTGCTACAATCGCATACCCTTCCAAGGTCATCGCTTGGGCGACCCCGCGCGCGCCCAAGAAACCTTTCTTTTCTTCTTTTTAGGGGTGGTGGGGGGGGGGGGGGGGAGGGAGTGGAGGGGAGTGGTGTAGGCGCTGATTGTCTTCCTCCTTTGTGGCTTTTGACAGACGCACAACGAGACTGGCAGAACAAGCGCATGATTCATTTCTATCGATGGAGGCGTTCTGTCTGTGTATGCGAACATGATTTTTTTCCCCTTTTAGTAGTTAGTTGTTCTTGCCTTGACTCGGGTCCCAGTGGGTGCGTTGTCGTTGTATGCCCACTATTTTTTTTTTTAGTTTATGGTAGTTTTTGCCCTGATGGGGTATCAAGGTAGACAAAAAGTAAAAAAAAATGAAATAGCGCCTCGACAAAAAAAAAAAAAGTTGTTGCGATCAGGAACGTTTTCAAAGCCATTTTAGGAGCCTGCGGTGTTACCACAGGTGCAGGATTGAGAGCGTAACCCACGCACTTGAAGAGAAGGGGAAGCTCTCGTCTTATTGGAACTCTCTTTTATGGGTTTCCACGTCACGA
Organism: Ixodes scapularis; assembly: GCF_016920785.2. NCBI lineage: Eukaryota > Metazoa > Arthropoda > Arachnida > Ixodida > Ixodidae > Ixodes > Ixodes scapularis. Next base: position 69,301 of record NW_024610026.1, on the reverse strand, counting down.
TTGTCCTTCAAAATCAACTGTCATTTATTTCTCGCTCGTGGCTTTCAAGTACTGGAAGCCACGACTCGAGACACAATAGTTTTGCGAAATCAAGGTTTCGCTGAAATGGATAACTCTCACGTACAGTTCGACGCGCAGTACCTTTGCCGTATTGACTCGCGAGAGATGCCCCCAACACGGCTGAGTATGGCGGTGCTCCAGACCTAACATCTAAATTTTGTTGCCTTACCTGTTACTATTTCGCGCCCATTTTGAGCCATATCAAAATGAAAGCGCATGATGAAATAAAAGTCACACTCGTTTTCCGCTCGATGGAAATTTCACGCCAGCTCGCTGTCTTTGCTGGTACCTTGAGCGTTTCCCAGCAATGCGGAGAGTTAAAAAAACAAAAAATAAAAAAAAAACACGTACGATGGCATCCTTTGCGGGATGAGGACGATTCGTCACATGCGCATTCGTCACAGGACGATTGGTCACAGGATGATTCGTCACATAGGAACATTTGTCACAGGATGACTCGTCATGCGGGCAAATGGTCTCATTGATCGAGCAGGGGACGATAGTAAATTGTAAATTTCAACATCTGCCCACATACCCTGATGAGGAGTTTCACAATTTTCCACTGTCACGTAAACCAATGGTTATATAAACTAATATTACAATACTCATCCGCTTTTCCTTTCATTATATTACGGGTCTTCAGCAGGTTGATCTCAGTTGCAGGCTTGAACGAGCAATAATCTGACTGGCAGCCAAATTAGTTTTTAGTTTTGCCTTGCATACACCTATTCGACAAAACCAACAAGTATCGGAATTCCTTCTGCCGAATGTGTACGAGTACCCCTCGTGCAGCATCATGGCTCTCTCTGTTGCGATCACCTCCATCCTTTTGAATGTAGTTCAAAAATAGTCGCTCTTCTATGGCCTCCGCATTCACCGTTCAGGACGGACCCAGATAGTTCTTTTACAAATTCTTTGACCTCGAGAAGCGAAAGACATGCTAAGATAAGAGGTGACCGACTTTCTGAGGCCCAACCAACATTCAATGTTCGGGACCGAATCAGAAGCTAAAACGTTCCTTACAAATTCTTCGCCTTTGTCCGCCCGAACCAAATTGAACAATACATTTTTGGGGGGACGAACTATTGTGAGACCGGTTGGCCGCGTGACGAGTCATCCTATGACGAATGTTCCTGTGTGACGAATCGTCCTGTGACCAATCGTCCTGTGACGAGTGTGCATGTGACGAATGGACCGTATCCCATCCTTTGCACACTCATTACTTCTATAACACTGAGCCACCTCGTATCCTTTTGTTTTTCTTTCATGGTACTAATTTCTTTCTGCGCATTACGGCTGTTACGACGCTAAGTCTGTCTGCCCTTCGAATTTAAACTTAGGCTCAGATCAGGGACGAACCAGTTTAAATCAGGAAAATATAATTAACACTGTAGCAAAGTAAATCTATCATATCGATCGGAAATACGATTTGGCACATTCCATCTGAACACATATTGTGCACAGCGAATGCAATAGCGAGTCAGCGTGCAAAACGCCGCCACACTGAGCTACCATAACATCTCAGCGATTTTTGCATAGCACCGAGCACGGAAAAGAGAAAACAGTTATTCATTCACATAAACGAAGCAAATTTATTTAAAGCCCGGACACTCCGTACGTCCAATCTAGCTAAGGTTATCAATAGACTCGACCATGTCATTTGTCGAAACAGATAAAAGACGTTGGCAAAAATGATTAGACTGAGTAAGTGAATCTAACGCACGTATTTTACCAACCGACGGTCGCGCGCCTTCAATACCCTTTCAAATTGTCATTGCGCACCTTGGACACACTTTGGGAAGCAATGCATATTTACATCGCCGCCCGAAGTCTCCATTAAACGTGTAGTGCTGACCCAAATAAAATGCTAACCTGACTCTCAATCGCTCATCGCAAAGGACGATTTCGAACAGGCGGTACTGTAGGTCACTTGAGATAAAAAAAGAAAAAGAAAAACAAGCCTATGGAAACGAGCGTCGTAAAAAAGGGGACCGGCATTTTTATTCCTACCTCCGAACAGAAACGAGCGCCACCCACTGCATCACACAGCGCAGAGGCCGGACTCGGTCACCGCGCGTACATACCAAGCGCGCGCGAGGGATGCAGAAACTTCCTCCGCCGGGAGAACACGGCAGATTTCGGGATCTATTTCACGCAGCGGATAACGCGGGCCTTTTCACACCTCGATACTGGCGCCATCTAGAAGTTGCGCGTTCAACCACGTTTCGAGCCGCGCGCCATCTGGTGGCTGAAACGGACGAATAAATAGAGGTACCGCGCCCTCTTAACAGTAAAAATGAATGAGGAAGCTGCATAACATGCCGTTGAAGATCATGAAGATGCAGTGAAGTGTTAGGTGGAATATAAATAGAAACGACAGTAATAAGGCAGTCCAAGAGAAGTCGTACAGCAACAGCTTCAAGAGGCGTAGCCAGAGGAACGTGAGAGCACGAGACTCCATTCTGGACAACCACAGCTACTCCACCAGATGAATTAGATGCAGGGTAATCTTTTCTAAAAACTTGATGGTGGCGCAATATTGACTTATCATGATCATTGAGGTGTGTCTCTTGTAAAGAGAGAACAATAGGACGTAAATTGTCCATAAAAAAATTAACACCGTCAATATTACGTAAATGACCGCGGCAGTTCCACTACATAAAATGAAATTTAGTCATGCCTCTAAAAACAAAATAATAAAAACAAAATTAAATTAAAACGGTAAAACGTTGTTGACTTGTAACACTAGAAGGGAATACATAAAAACTTACAAATCTGCCGCTCATGGCAACAATAGATCAACACATCACTTTGGGGGGATGACAGGTTCTTTGTTCTTCTGTTTACTTTTAGGAGTCTGCCAGTCCATGTCGTCTTGGTCAGACGCATGAATGGAGACTTCCGTGCCCCCGTCCATTGCCTCTACTTCTTGAGGCGAGGCCTTTGCTGCTGGTTTGGGCAGGCTCGGAGGATGGGGCGCTATGCCTCGTCCACGACCAGCCCCAGTCAAATGGGCGGAGTAGGTGCTGGGCGGGGAATCACCCAAGTGCACCCGTCCCTGCCCCTTAGGTGCTGCAGGAGCGGCACGAGAGCCATGCCGCTCCCTCGATGATGCTCTCTCCAGGGAGTGTGGGCGAGTGTCCACCCTTCTCCCTGGAAGGAGATCGCGGAGGAGGGACGGTTGCCGCAGCCACCGGCCCATCCTGAGCTTGGGAAGCAGCCTGCGTACCCTCTACGTGAGAGGGCTGAGGCCATTTTACCGCAGGAGCACGAGTGTTTGCGCTTTGGCTGGGAGGGTCACCAGACCCACCAGCCGAAATTGCACACCCTGGAAGTTGAATCTCCAGCTTGGGCGTGAGGGACTGTCGTGGCATCCCATAGTCCAGAAAGGACATCTGGGTTGCCACCGCGACCTTCAGTGGTGCAGGTCTCCGCTGCACCAACTGTGCAGGTCCCCACTGCACCACCTGTGCATAGCCACCCTTGCGCAAGAACGCAAAGCGACGGCGCGCTTTCGGGTAGGAGAGGTTTTCTTTGACCTTCAAGGTAAGTACTTCTTTTTCCTCTTTCCATGTCTTGCAAGATCTCGAATATGCGGGGTGTGGATCGCTACAGTCTACACAGTGGGCTTCATTATAGCAAGTATCTGCAGCGTGGTCATTTTTCCCACACTTGGCACAAGTGGCCTTACCACGGCAGTTCTGAGAGCCGGGGCCAAACCTCTGGCAGTTGAAACATCTCCGAGGGATTGGAACATAGGGCCGAACCCTCCAGTGCAGGTACCCAGCCTTCACCGCGCCGGGAGGTGTGGTAGATTGGAAAGTTAAAACTATGTGCTTGGTTTTACGTTCTTGGCCATCACGACGCAAAGAGATGCGCCTTGCAGCAATAACTCCTTCATCAGAAAGGCCCTCAACTATTTCGGTGTCAGTGGTCTCAAGCAGATCATTCTCGGAGATAATTCTTTGGATGGAGTTTAGGGTGCGGCGAGGTGTGACCGTTACTTCGTGGTCAGCTACAGCCCTCAAGGCAAGGAGAGCAGCACTCTGCTCACTTGATTCGATTTCGACGAGCAGGTCCCCCATGGCATTTTCTTGGCTTTAAATCCTTTTCCGACAACACCTTCGAGTGTTTTTGCGATGGGGAATGAAGATAATTTCGACAGCTGTGTCTCACTTTCAGAGTGAAGAACCAAACTGCTGCGATAACTGCTGCGCTGAACTAGGAAAAAAAAAACATTTGAGTCTTGTAGCACGTTTGTCAGATCGCTTTTTCCCCACAATCCCGTTCGACCCCGCACCATCCCCACGGCTGCATACGCCATGCGCAGACGTCGTCACTTCATCACGCTCAACGAGTTTGATTACGGTTGTTCGATGGCAGCACACTGTCTTGCTTTTTAACGCCCGTTATCGCGCTATAGACGACAATGCTCAAGCGGAAGTGCAAGTTCAACGAGGCGCTGGGGAAGGAGTTCCCGTTCATAAAAAAAGACAAGGTCGGAGTGCGATGTTTGCTGCGATAAATGTGGAGGAGACTCTTCTATCGCCCACAGTGGACGCTCTGACATCGTGAAGCATATCAGTACCAAGAGGCACAAGCGGAACCTGTCAGCTGCTGCCTCTTCCAGTGCACTGACGAAGTTCTTCAGGCCAGAACACGCCGGGGACAAGGAGTTAAAACTCGCCGCTTCTGAGGGTGTGTTCGCATTCCACACGATTGCCCACAACCAAAGCTTTCGATCAATGGACTGCACCTCAAAACTCCTGCAGAAACTTTTCGACAAGAAGTTTGCCTGTGCGCGCTTGAAAACCGAAGCGGTCGCCTTGAACGTGTTCGCTCCTTCTGCATCAGAAGAGTTGAAGGCCGACCTCCAGGACGCTCAGTTCATCTCTGTCTTCTGTGATGCGTCGAACCACAAGGATCTGAAAGTGCTTCCAATAATGGTTCCCGACTTCAGCTCTGCTGTTGGAGTGCAAAGGAAGCTGCTTGAGATCGAAACATTGCCAGGTGAGACTTCGATTATGGTGAGCCAGTACATCATGAGCACCCCCCCCCCCCCCCCCCCCACTGGAAGTCAACGACATCACATCGAAGCTGGATGCTTTCATCGCCGTCAACACCAACTGCAACTTTGGTGGTGCCGCACGGAACGGAAAGAACAACGTCTCCGCAAGAATGCAAGACACTACAACTCACAAGCTCATTGGGATTGGCTGTGAAGCGTACATAGTCCACAACACCATTCAGACTGCAGCTGACTGCCTCCCAGCTTACATTGAAGCTGTAGTCGTCAAGATATATTCATACTTTTACGTCTATACAATCAGGGTAGAGTCGTTCAAGGAGTTTTGCGACTTCGCATCAGTGGAGTACCAGCGGCTCCTAGGCTACAGTAAGACCAGGTGGTTGGCATTGATGCCAGCTGTTGAGAGGGTGCTGAAACTCTTTCCTGCTTTGAAGTCATTCTTTTTGTCGGCAGACAAGTGCCTCTCTTTGATCAAGACATTTTTTGAAGATGCATGCGGAGAGCTCGGGCTCTACTTCCTGCACAGCCAAGCTGCCATGTTTCAAGCGACTGTGCTGCAGATCGAAGGAGACTCGAAGACTGCCATCGAAGTTCACAAAGTTCTAAACCAGCTGCAGACGAACGTCCAGGACAGACTTCAGCAGGGATTTCTGCCGTCAAGCGTGCGCTTCATGATTACTACGCTTGAGGAACAAGGAGAAGTTCGAAGAGCATCGGTAACAGAAGGTTGGTTGGTTGGTTGATTTGGTGTTTATGGCGCAAAAGCTACTAAGGCCATAGAGCGCCAAAAACGAGACTATTGCTGGAAAAGGTTTGGAGAAAAAAGAGGCTTTAGTAGCCAGTGATTAGATAAAAGATGGTAATGGGGTACCAAAAGGTAAAAGGGTGATGGGCATTATCTGTAGGTTAAGAAAGCTACAATAGGTGTAGAAGGCCGATACTATCTAAAAATTTGAAAATACTAGTATGTGTCACGAGAGAATCATCATTTAAGAGCAGAGCTGGGTGTAGTGGGACTTGTTCTTGATAGAGTTGCGAAAAATACAAGAGCCGTTCTTCATGATAAGCAGGACATTCAACTAGAATATGAAGAATGCTTAAGGCATTGTCACACTGCTCACAAGTGGGGGCACCTTCTCCACGAAGGAGGTAGCCATGAGTCAGATGAGTGTGACTAATCCTGAGCCGGCAAAGGACAACCTCAAAAAAGCGTTCCTGGTGGCGTGCACTCTGCCATTTGCTCAAAAGAGGTTTGATCATGTGTAACTTGTTGCCGATTTCTTGGTCCCATTCAGCCTGCCATTTGCACTTAACGTGACGCCTGAGGAGGCCTTTGTAATCTGCATAAGAAATGCTGTGGAGGTCAACTGTTCGCTTTACACAAGTACTTGCTGTGCGATCTGCTGCCTCATTGCCCGGAATGCCCACGTGGCTGGGAATCCAGCAAAATATAATTTCGTATCCCAGTCTTGAGGCAGCAACAACCTTATTTCGGAGTTCAAGAAGCAGGAAGTGCTTGAGGGGTGTTAGTGAAAACAGTGCATGCAATGCACTGAGGGAGTCGGTGTATATGATGGAGCGAGAAAGCTTTTTAGCAAGTATGAAGCCTATGTTAAGAAGCAGACCGACCATAGAGCTCTGCTGTAAAATTAGAAGCAGAGGGGTTGATTCGCCTAACAAGTTGAACTGTTGGGCCAATCATAGAACACCCAGCAGCAGATTCCGTCTTTGTACCATCTGTGTAGAAGCTTACATACTCGGAATATAGATTTTGCAGTGCTAACAATTCCTTAAGAAACACAGTATTAGGAGTATCAGCTTTCTTGTATCGCGCGAGTGAAAGGTCGCACTTAATGACAGGGTGCTCCCAAGGTGCTCCCGCATCAGTAGACTGCACTACAGGGGGCCTCCAATCGAGTCCCATGTTCTCACTGGCACTTTTCAATCTCAAAAAGAAGGGAGGTCCAATGGTGGCTTTGTTTTGAAACACCCTTTCAGAGTGCATGTCTTCCACAGCCATTCGCGCAGGGTGATCAGAGATGGACCTGACTCTCAGGGAATACATAAATCCCAGTGAAAATCTTCTCTTCTCAAGAGACAGCTCGTTGGCCTCTGCATACAGACTTGGCACAGGAGACGTGCGAAAGGCACCTGTCGCAAGTCGCAACCCAAGATGATGGATAGGATCGAGCATTTTTAGAATGGAAGGCCTAGCTGAACCGTAAACAATACTGCCATAGTCCAGTCGTGATCGCACTATTGAGCGATATATCCTCAAAAGGCACGTCCGGTCAGAACCCCAGGATCGGTGGGACAGGACTTTATAAATATTAAATGATTTGTGAGCTTTTAATCTTATATTCTTAATATGGGCACCAAAGGTTAGTTTGCAGTCAAATGTAAGACCCAGAAACTTCTGCTCAGGCTTCACAGAAACTGTGGAATTGTTTAGTGCAAGAACAGGTTCTGGAAGTAGTCCACGTTTCCGAAAAAAGCACACACAAACTGTTTTGTCTGAGGAAAACTTAAACCCGTTTTGATTAACCCAGGTTGATAGCTTATTGATAGTTAGCTGAATACGTCGCTCACACAGTGACAGATTGCAAGACGACATAGAGATCTGAAGGTCGTCTACATAGAGTGAATATTGCACCAATGGGGGAATAGCCAATGCAAGGCAGTTCATTTTGACAATAAACAAAGTGACACTAAGAACGCCTCCCTGAGGAACGCCATTTTCCTGCACAAACACTTTAAAAAGAGCTCTTCCTATCTGAACACGAAAGGTGCGCCTGCTCAGGTAGCTCTCAATGGTACGAAGCATTCGACCACGGATACCCATATCATACAATTCCCTCAGTGTACCAAAACGCCAGGCTGTATCGTAGGCTTTTTCGAGGTCGAAAAATACAGATATGCAATGTTGTCGATGAACGAAGGCCTCACGCACGACTTTCTCCAACCGTACTAAATGATCAAGAGTGGACCGAGACGAACGATAGCCGCATTGGTGCACATCTAGATGTTTATTTAGTTCAAGGAAATACATCAATCTTCGATTAATCATTCGTTCAAGAGTCTTTCCAAAGCAGCTAGTCAAAGCGATAGGCCTATAACTACCCGCACAGGATGGATCCTTACCGGGCTTGAATATGGGTATGATTGTTTCCATTCTCCAGCCCAATGGAAAGTAGCCCTCGAACCTTAAAAAGGTATAAAACAATATCAAGTGTGGAAGGATGGAGATGTTGAAGCATATAATAATGAATACCATCTGGACCAGGAGCCAATGACTTGGAGTTTTGGAGCACCATGCTCAGTTCGTGTAAGGTAAAGGGGGCATTATAAGCTTCGCATTCACCACCGGATGTTTTCAGTACCATACTTTCAGCTTTCCTTTTGTTGCAGAAAAGCAGGCGAGTAATGCTGCGAGCTGGAAATGAATTCAAAATGCTCGCCAAGGATGTTGCCCTGCTCTTCAAGATTGCTTGGGCATTTTCCATTTCTGGAAAGAAGTGGAATAGTGAAAGCATGATATGAGCCATTTACTTTATGAATCCTGTCCCATACTTCTTTGGAAGAAGTACTACTATTGATAGAAGTAGCATATTTTTGCCAGCTCTCGCGTTTCGCTTTCTAGCGAATGGTACATTCGCTGGAAAGCGAAACGCGAGAGCTGGCAAAAATATGCGACTCTCTTTACAGTCTTCATTCCACCACGGCTTCGCTCGTCTAGGGAGCTGTCCAGATGACCACGGGATTGAGAGTGACGCTGCAGTGAGAATGTGAGATGTTAAAAGATGGCTGAGCTCATCAATCGAAAGCTGATCGAGGCGAGAACAGGCCAGGAGTGACGACTGCTTAAAAAGGCTCCAGTCTGCTTTTTCAAACTTCCAGCGTGGATGGCGTGTAGGTGAAGACTGCGAAGTGTCGTTACATTTTAAAATAATGGGGAACCCAGTTAAAAATACCCATTGGGTCCAATTGGTTTTTCCAATTGGTACCAGCTGGCGTAACCATCTGTGTTTTCGGACTCCCAACTGGAAAAATACCAATTGGTATTTGTCCAATTGGAAATAAACCCATTGGAATTTAACCAACTGGAACCATTACCAGTTGGTACTATTCCAGTTGGAATCGTAACCATCTGTGTTTTCGGACTCCCAACTGGAGAAATACCCATTGGCATTTTTTTCACTTGGAACCGTAACCAATTGGTTGTATTCCAATTGGAACCATAACCATATGTTTTCTGACTCCCAGTTATAAAAATACCAATTAGTATTTTCCCCATTGGAAGTGTATCAAGTTGTGTTTTGGGACTTTCAAACTCGGAACTACAAAAAGGGCCCACTTGCTTGTTTTTTAGCTACCATTCATTGGCACAAATCTTGAAGCAAGAACAAGCAATTAGCTTAGCTTAACTGGACATTCATTATATGCACAGGATGCACAACAGTGAAGAGTATATGTCAAATGAAAGCTTTATTTTGACTAGCAGGACACCTAAATATTACAGATTGAACGTTGAGACCGATGTTCAGCGGAACTTGGATGCAGTTGATGACAGTATAGCCATCTCATTCATGCTCAGCTCTGCCTCCTGCATGTCGAACATGTGTACCAGTTAAGTTGCATATCTAAGATGCATTGTGAAAGAATGTAGCAAAGTCTAGACCTACAACAAATGGGTAAACACTTGGCTCACATGAGGTCAAAGTTGTATGATGCTCGACGCGTCATTAAAGGGGCAGTACAACAAACCTTGTACTTTCAGTAAATACAACTTTTGATTATTCATTGACATTCACAACCTATAAAACACATAGATTTTCTATCCACGCATGGCAGTTTCAGAAGAAAAAAAAAACTACCAGCGTTTACCTCCTAAACTCGCAGACAGAGCAAGTGACCACATGATCTGAAGCTGATTACATGCCACCTATGTTTATCATATCCACACCCTGTAGTTGGCGAAGCACAGGGCACACAATGAATTCCACAGATTGCTAAGGTTCGGCTACTCCTGTCGTCGCAGTAACTGAGCACCAGCCACTACTTGAGTGCGTGTCGAGGTATTGTCTTAAGCTCAAATAGAATGCTGACGCTGTGCTCATGTCCACTGTAAGAGCCACACTTGAATATTGTCACCGTGGGTATCACAGAGCTTTATGGCAAACTCCTGAGGATTGATGTTGTTGACTATGACGACAACACTATCCCCGCAACCAAAGGAGAGAATGAAAAGAGGTATTCGCTTTTACTCTTTAAATTCTGCGCCAAAAAAGAAGCTCCCTGGTCAGTGGCATTGCGTGCGAGTATTTCGGGTCCCACTGGTGCCAGTAAGCTTGTGTAGAGTGAGAAACATTCGACATAATATTGTTACACGGCTCCTTCAAGTACAGCGTTCCCCCCAAATGTAGCGTCAGCGGTTTGAAACCAAATGCCAAAGTTTCAGAACTAATTTATCTCAATTAAAAGTTATAACTGATTTTCAAAAAATATTACGAAAACGGGGCCCATTTTTGGTAACTGGCACCATTCAGCTCCATGAATTCGAGAGCTGTTAGCCACCATTTTCCCACTAAAAGTGACACCTACTCCATTTTCCACTGAAAACTGAAACCTGTAATTAATTAACAATGCATTCGAGATTATTAGCTAGTAGCTGCTCACACCACAATTACAACTTCTGAAAGCATGACACTTAATGTGTTCACTCTAATACAAAAAGTAAATTAAGACATAATCTCAAAAGCAAATTATGGATATTAAGGTAAACTGTGGCAAGTCAGTGCTTTCAGGAGGAATGCAGTTTCTTTTTTAGAAGCGCTTAAAACACTTTTTTCTTTTCACTGACATTTCATTACACTGGGTAACAGAGACTTTCAAGTGGACAGCTCAAAAGAGTCTGTTTTGTAGAGCTTCATTCATTCAGGCTCCTAGCCTGCACTGACCATATAGCTAGGAGTGTCTCAGGATATTTATTAATCAGAAATCGCCTATTTGCAATGCAGCAAGCATCAAGAAAAGAAACAAAGAAGTTTCCTTACCTTGCGCCCTTAAACTTTGTTATCCATCCTTCGCGCTCCAACGAGGCGGCAGGCCAAATAAAGTAATTATAACCACACTACTCAGCACTCGCAGCAATAAAACATGACTTGTTGAATCTCTACTGTAACCATGCAACAGATGTTGTGCGTGCCATCGGTAAGATTGGAGCCATGTGCGCATAGAGATCACACGCGGACGCCATCTTTGTTTGCCCAGTGTGCACAGATGCTTCCAACGGTTCCCGCCGATTTTAGGGGGAAAAAAAAAGTTTACCCGCGATATTTAAGAAACCGATTACAACACAATGCAAAACAAATAAAAAAATCCCTCCGCTTTCAATTTTCATGTACAAATTGTCCTCATATTGAGATTTAAAAAAGTATGGGCAGGTGATCCGATCAGACCCGATAGCGATACCCAATATAATGCATGCGCAACGGAGGTGGAGAGTATCGGGTATCGTAGTCGGAGGCATCGAAATGATCAACTAAAACTCTTCAATAGAGATTTTAGAAGATTGTTTCAATGCCTTCGATACAAAAAAAATATATATATTTTTAGAAAAGGCCATTTTTACATTCACCAACATCTAGAGAATATCCCCAGAAAGTTTAATTTGTTTTGACTGCATAGCTATTTTGTTAAAAATTATTTTGGGTCCACCAATGCTAAAGAAAAGCTAGAGGTTCAAGCACTTTGAACACATTTTTCTCCAGTCCACTTCTTGGCATAAATTTCACTTTCGGAAAACTACTGTTTTGCAATGGCACAAAAAGAAAGGCTCACTCATTGTTTTTGTTAACTGGAATTTAATGGGCAACGCAACGGTGCGTTTTTTTTTACAAATACAAAAATCTATTTGATTTGTCAATGTGGTGTTAGTATAAAATAAATTACTTTTAAAAAAAATTTGTTTTCTCAGTTGCACTGAAAAAGAAATGTTGCGTACTACATTAGTTTAATTCCCAGTTATAGTTTTCCTAACAATGCCAGTGCGTTCCTGATAAATACGACTAATCTTTTGTACAATTTATGTATACACAGATAAAAATTTTCAAGGCTGACCCTTTTGAATAGTGTCTTCCCTTAATTGGAATGTCTGATGATTGGTTTAAATCCCAATAAGACTATTTACCATTTAGAAGTTGTTTATTTCAATTAATATTGGAATAATTGAATACTCAATGAAATGGCCAATTGGTGCATCACATACCAATTGGGCACTGCCATTCCAATTGGGATCACGAAAGAGATGCTAAAGGGAAACATTCCATTTGGGATAACCAATTAGAAAAATGTAACCCAATTGGTATCACTGGATACCAATTGGAAACAACTATCCCAACTGGGATGACCAGTTAAAAAATGCATCCCAGTTGGAATGGCCAGTTGGTGGATTAGGTTCCAATTGGAAATCTCAATTCCAATTGGAGTCACCAATTGGTAATGCCAAAACCAATTGGATTCTGTGATTCCAACTGGGATTTCTCAGATTCCAATTGGCACCAACTGACTTTCCAATTGGAACCCATGGGTATTTTTAACTGGGAAGTGGTCACTTCCATGGGGATTCTGATCAACAGTCCATGAAAAATCGGGTAGCAGATTTGCACTGTCAATAGAAAGATCGATGCATGTAGATGACAAGGATGAAGGACTAAAATGTAGGATGGCCAGTATTAAAAATGCATGACTGTGAAAATAATATGGATTTGATTATCTTTCCACGTGTATCTGTATGATCACTTCCCCAGAGGGTACTATGTGCGTTAAAATCACCGAGTAAAAGAAAGGGCTCTGGAAGCTGGCTTAAAAGAGAGTCGAGATCTTGTCGCTTCAGAGAAAGAGAGGGTGGAAAATACACTGAACATACAGTTATGGCTTTATGCAACAAGAGACGAACAGCGATAGCTTCGAGTGGCGTCTGAAGCGGAACCTCTGCACACGGAATATGTTTTGGAAGCGCCACCGCAATGCCGCCACAAGAAATGGACGTGCTAGGGCGGTCTTTGCGAAACACACTGTAGCGTCTCAGAAAGTTGGTGTGAGATGTACTCAAGTGTGTTTCCTGCAAGCATAAGGCTTATACTCTTCTAAAAGGAACTCAACATCTGCAAGTGAATAAGCCACGGCAGTTCCACTGAAGAATTACAGAGCCCATTTTAAAGAATAAAATATTTCATAAATGAATTAAAGCAATTCTGCATGTGCTACACACTCAGGAGGAACCACCGGCTTTTTTTCCTTTCTGTTTTGATTTAGCAGTTTGCCATTCCATGTCCTCCTGATCCGAGGAAGGAGCCGAAGAGTCGGCATTGTCAACAGCTCCCATTGCATCCTGAACGTTGGATGCAGGTTTTCCAGTTCCGACGTGGTCGGAGACCTGGACGACGAGTTTCCGGCCACGGCCAGACCCCGCTGAAGAAGTCTTCAACGTACCAGGCCGGGACCCTCCCACATTCGCGCTTTCAACGTCTTTTGACATTGATGGAGCAGCAGGTGGGCTCTGTTGCTCCGTAACAAGGCGGGCCGCCTTTGAGGGATTGCAACGACGGCCTCGCTCTCCACCTTGAGAAGAGCTACTGGCACGAGGCTGCTGGTCAGCCGGAGGTCGTGCCTGAATCGACTGGGAAGTCGGTGTGCTCGCAGCGTTACCTGGGGCACTCTGCTTCCCCGCAAGTTGTTTCGGGGCCTGAGAGGGGCCTGCCAAGTCCTCAAGAGAGAACTGAGTGGCCCTGGACTCCATACGTGGTGCAGGGCCCCCGCGCACCGCGTCGGAGTAGGTACCTTTCGAAATGAAGGAAAACCCTTGTTTTGCTTCAGGATACGATAAGTTCTCTTTGGCTCGTAAGGTAAGGATCTCCTTTTCTTGTCGCCACAGCGGGCAGGACCGAGAGTAAGCAGGGTGAGGACCCTTGCAGTTCGCGCAGACAACTGAATCTTCACAGAAATCGGCCACATGGTCGTGGCTTCCACACCTTGCACACGTCCCCCTCCCCCGATAGCTGTGCGACCCGTGACCAAAACGTTGGCAACGGAAGCATCGCTGTGGGTTCGGGACGTACCGTCTGACACGACAATTCAAGTAGCCAGCTTTGACGAGTGCACGAAGCGTGTGACGTTCAAACGTCAGGATAAGGTGTTTAGTTTTCACCTCTGCACCGTCACGCCTCGTCATAATGCGTTTGCCACTACTCCAGATGCCCGCAGGCCTTCCAAGATTTCATCGTCACTACTGGAAAGAAGATCATCTCCTGAAATCACCCCTCGAATGGTGTTGAGGGTTCTATCCCAGGTAGCACACCACACTGGTCCAATATTGGGCCAAGCCAGGTATGCTTGGTCCAATGTTGGACCAGGTTTGCCATTTCATGGCCAATATTGGCAAATGTTAGGTGAAACTTGGTTTGCTCGGCCATTATTGCCAAGTTTGACCACTATTCTGCCAATATTGGCGCAATGTCGGGTTATATCGGCTAAATCGGGCCGTTATTGACAATTTTAACCATTATTCTGCCCATATTGGCTCAATATCGGGTCGTATCGGCTAAATCGGGCCGTTATTGCCCATTTTCACCATTATTCTTCCAATATTGGCTCAACATCGAGTTATATCGGCTAAATCGGGCCGTTATTGCCACTTTTAACCATTATTACGCCAATATTGGCTCAATAGCGGGTCAAATCGGATAAATCGAGCCGTTATTGTCAATTTGCGTCATTATTCTTCCTACATTGGCCCAATATCGGCTAGATCGGGCCATTATTGCCAATTTTAACCATTATTCTGCCAATGTTGACTCAATACGGGGTTATATCGGCTAAATCGGACCGTTATTTCCAATTTTAGCCATTATTCTGCCAATAATGGCTCAATTTCGGGTTATATCGTCTAAATAGGGCCGTTATTGCCAGTTTAACCATTATTCTGCCAATATTGGCTCAATATTGTGTCATATCGGCTAAATCGGGCCGTTATTGCCAATTTTAACCATTATTCCTCCAATATTGGCTCAATATCGGGTTATATCGGCTAAATAATAATAATAATAATAATTTTATTGACAGTCTTGAGATACAATCAGTGGTAGCGGGTCCGTCAAAGCCTGTAATGGCTTGTGGGACGTGACCCGGCAACGGCGTAAAGGAAAAACAACAAAGGAAATCGGAATAGAAACATACATCACTACAACAACAAAAACTACAACTCACATCGAATGCACGAAAAAAAAAACACGTCAACATTTCTAATACTGACAACGTAGCAGAAAAGAGCCAATACATTAAAAATGAGGTAGCACAGTAACGATGTCTAACACTTTGTACTCAGAAATTTTTTTAACTGTCGTTTTGAGTTTATATCACGGAGTGGTGCTGTCAATTTGTTAAATATATGAGGAACATAAAATGACCGCTTTCTTTTTCCATATTTAGTGTATACTCTGGGGATCGCGAAGTGTTCGCTGTCCCTTAGTGAACGCTGAGTTGTACGTGAAACTTTAAAAGGACTATTCCAGTAATGTTTTTCTATGACACATCTCTCAAAGAGTGCTGCAAAACGAGGGAGATGTAAAAAAGAGAAGAGATTGTCAGATAGGATGTTGGTACCGTATGCTACAGCTTTCAAAATTCCTTTTAGAATACTGTCAATTTTGTTTTGCCAACCCAAGGAACAGTTAGCATGCAGAGTAATACCGTAGCGCAGCACACCATAAGCCAGCGCATTTGCTATCATTTTTCGGACTGTGAAAGGCAAAAACACTTTTGTTGAATAAAGCAAACATGAAACACTACGTAGTTTTTTAGCAATATGACAAAGATGGGAATACCAGGAGAGATCACTATCAAACAGTACTCCCAAATACTTGACTGTATTAACATGGTTAATGGGTAGACATCTACACAGCTCGATGAGTGTAGAAGAAAAGGTGTATCAAGAACTTTGCGTTTAAGGGGACTACAGAAACACACAAGTTTTGTTTTTTGTGTGTTTACTTTGATAAAGTTAGAATTAAACCAGTCCATCAACCGTGTAGCGTTTGTCTGTAACGCAGCCAATTTTAACCATTAATCTGCCAATATTGGCTCAATATCGGGTCCTATCAGCTAAATCGAGCCGTTATTGCCAATTTTCACCATTATTCTTCCAATATTGGCTCAATATCAAGTCATCTTGGCTCAATCGGGCCGTTATTGCCAATATTCTGCTGACATTGGCTCAAAATCGGTTAACCTTGGCAAAATTGGGCCGCTATTACCAACGTTGACCATCATTACGCCAATGTGGGTTAGTTTTTAGGTTCACTTCCACTAACTTGGGTCGCTATTGTGTATGGGCACCCAAAAGTTTGGCATCGACTTAATTTTTGTGGACGCCAAATATCCGCGAATTACAAAAAATCACTCGCGAAACCTCCCAAAAATCTAGATAAAACTTAAACTTACAAAAACTTGATTCAGCAAAAAAAAAAAGAAGGAAGACCAAATAAGGAAGAAAATGTGCTTAACAATAACGCCTATACGTAGCACCCCAATATTTTGTAGCCTAAGAAAAACAGCCGAAACATGGTGTCTGGATTATGTTAAATCAGCTTGGCAAGTGCAGAACGTCCGCTCACCTTACGGCTTCAAGCCGGGACAACGAAGACCACCCATGTGCGCGCTTCTCCCTATATCACGAACGCTGCACCAATGATATGTGAAGTCGGAACGCCTCAACTCGCGAGACGATTTCATGAGGGCTAGCTAGCTGCTGGACGCCGCGAAGTCGTGGAACTCCCAGACGACTGCTCGAACTGGCCGTTTTGCAGTAATGGGCAGTCGCGTTAGACGTACTGATCAAAGCTATTCGTACTGAGCATACCCGATACGTCGAGACTGAATTTGGCGTCACAGCCGTCTTTACAAAAGCTGACCAGGAATCTTATGAACGAAAACATCGTAATCAAGAAACGAAATGTATACGTACCGCCGGTGCATAGGTAATCCGCATAGCGTTTATTTGAGCTCTATGTCAGACCAGACGATATCCAATGGATAAGATCTCCCACGACGAGTCCGCGTCCACAACCAAGAACAGTCAGCCCGCGCCGAGCACATTTCACACAACACCGTCACTCCGTTAAAGTATGCCGACAAAACGACGAAGTTGCAAGGTTCCCTATCTCTATTCCACAAATAGTTCCCTCTTGTAGGAAAGCTCGCTGTAGCCGCCGGTGCAGTTGTTTTCTTCTTTCACTACTTAGTCGGGACGTGCACAAACTGCATGCAAAATGCCGATTGACTTGCTCCAATCGCCAGATTCCACTAACAAAACATCAACGCACCATGGTACCACGGCCACTGCCGTCACTGTGGCCACCGCCGAGCACGGCGGCCATGGCCAACACCTGCCACAGGGTACGCGGTAATTATGCTGCTATGTCTTAGATTTGGATTGTTGACTAAAGTGGGTACTGGAACGTGACACAACCGTTGCCAGAGTAAACTGTCCAAAAATCTGGTATTACCGATAATCGCAACTCCTTCGTGGACACAGTTCAACCACTGGTGGGATAGGACCATTAAAAAGGTTAACGACAACCATTCAAAAAATTAATTCTGTGCATGGTTCGTACAAGTGGTACGCGTGGTACGCCCTTAATTCGCACTTCACGCAGCGTCAATTTTCGGCACCTGCCGAAATTCGGAGCGCACAGCATTGTAGGTGGCGCCACAGCGTGTCATCTGCTTGGGCCTAATCCTCGGGGTGCTGTCGCGACTGCCACGTATACTTGCCGCTTCCTTTTGATCTGATTCGACAAAAGCAGCTGGCACACGTGCTAAACACGACCATGGGAACATCGTCCCTAGCGGGCTGTCCTTTGCTTGCTAATCTGTGCCACAATTGTTTTTGTTGCTCGGGCAGTCTCTTTACATGACAGTACAAGCTACTGAAGAAAATCAGCCTAGCTCCTGTTGCCTGACGAAGTGTAGAGTATGAGAATACAGTCAAACGTGGACATAGCAAGTTCAATGCTACAAAATTTTCAATCTAACGAAACTACTATTGCGTTGTCCACAACTCCTTGCTTACGTGGCGAGCAAGCTTGTCTGCTAGGCGCGCACAGCAAGCGACAGCCGCCGTGGCGTCACGCCAATGTCGTATGCTTGATTTTCTGTCGTCTGGTCTGTGGCAGGTCGTAGCAATGGCCAGCCCTTTTCGGCGCCTGTCGGCAATTTACTGCCGTTTTAGGGATGAGGACAAAGTGTATCAAAAAGAGCAGAAATACGTCGAAAAGTAGGTTATTTACCCTGACGTGAAGCCGTTAACTGTGAGAGGACATGCACAAGTCTCGGCCGCCATGAGTTTCGCCGAGAGACGCGGAACCCGAAGACACTATGAAGCTCCTGTCTCGCCTCCACATTTCCTCGCTCAACTGCAGCAGACCAAAATGGGCCCACTTGCTGCACGTGTAGGCATTATGCATTTTGGCCTCAATATACCAGGCTGAGTTCTGTCGCAATTTCAGTTTAACCAAGTGAGTGTGGCTCAGAAGAGAGAGAGAGAGAGAAAAATAAAAGCTCTGAGGCAGCACTATCAAAGTTCAGTCTTCAGAAGGAGTTTTGCTGCACAGAAGCGCTGGCAGGGTTACTTTACGGTAACAGGTCTCACAAAATAGCATGACCAGTGGAACTGTGCAAGTGGCTATACAAAACTCCACATGCTTTATATAAATGCAGTTTTAGGCTATTTAACCATTTTACACAGAAGTTCAAAGAATGTAAAAGAATTCATACTTGTTAGAGATCCATGTAAGGTCCACATTTTTCCAATGCTAAACGATTGTGATATCCATCCCCGAGATATCTATCCACCAGTCACCCACCTGCAGTACACTCCGACACATTTTCTCATGAGATCTCTGGACGTAAGCTACTGTTGTCCCAAATAAAGGCTAGTTTCGAAGAGCATATGCGGGAAGTGAGCTTGTCTGCTAGTTATGCAGAGCAGACAGTCGTGTGACGTCAGGCCAAGCTCCTGGGAGGATAGGGCAAACAATGTCCGCTCTCCAGCAGGTCTTTTATTACAGCTTCTTTGCCTTTTCTGCGGTTGTTGGAAGTTTACTGCTACCTCAGGGGCGAGGTGATGTTGGGTGAGGATGCGGCATACAGAAAAGAGAAGCGGGAATACCCAGAAGGGTACATTCTTTCACTTAATGGGAAGGTATTCACCTTGAGATAACACATCCAAGCCTCGGCCACCATGATCCATGGCCAGAGACGACGGACCCTGTGGTAGGCCAGAGACGATATAGGTGCCATGAAGCTCATCTTTCTCCTCCACGCATGTTCTCTCATTATTATTATTTTAGTTTTATTATCTAATGCCCCACACAACCAATAGGTCTTGGTGTAGAGGCACAAAGAAAAAATTGAAAAACACAATCAAAACTACCTGTCCACTTGCACAGAGTATGTCCACACCTGAGCATCGTACCGGCTGCGCTCGTGTAATCACATACTGGTGATGCACGTTAAAGACCCCAGGATCGCAATTGTACCGCACTGGCCAAATTGCCCATCTACAGCATGAGACATGTATTAAGATGGCTGACCAACATAACGCTGTTGGTCAGCCATGCCCTCAACAGAGGGCCCTTAAGGATTAATAAATTAATGAAAAGATCCAGGTCCATTCCACGTTTGAATACAATGAAACGTGATCAAACAGGCGTGACGGACAATGACGAAGGACAGAACACAAACATGCCTTGCCCTTGTCCGTCACACCTGTTTAATCATGCTTCACTTGTACGAACTAGCATAGCGCACCACTTTGCATGAATATAACGAGATCAGAAAGCACATCAGTAGCAGGGGATAATCTGTTAACACAAATTTGCATTCGAACAACCGGAGAGAATTTCACATGAGTAGAAAGTAAAACACATAACGGCCTCTAAAATCAGAAGGCAATGCATGAAAATTAAGAAATTATGCAAAATCACCATCCAGAAGGCCATGAATGGTTCTACATAAAAATAATGCATTGTAAGCAATTCTTTTTTATAGGTTCTGCAGGGAAAGTATTTTAAGGATGTATTTATACTCGTAAGTACATAGGCTTCCAAAGTACTCATCATAAATAATATGAATAGGTCGCTTTTGTGCCTTTTTCTATGTGTCATGTCAAATCTAATCGAATTCCAAGCCACAGTACAAGACTTAAGTTGGACTTAAACTAAGGAACAAACTAGCCTAACAGCACATGCAGGATTAGCACCATCCAACGGGCTTGTGATTGGCCCCCTTGGCCTGTAGCTTCACCGCTTAGTCCAGCTTAGGGCGAGACGGAGTATAGAAGTTCACAGAGGGCACAAAATACACCTGGAGATGCTCCAAGAGTCGACTGATGCCTGACAGTGCCGCTGCACATGACACTTCACCGTCAGCTCAAACACTGGCAACCACTCGCAGGTCGCCTGCTTGAGGCCCTGTACAATGGGCTTGGCAGGCTTCATGAACAGCTTGAAAGGACCTTGAGTGACGATTGGTAGCACTGCTGCACACAACACTCCACTGTCAGTTCAAATGCTCGCAGAAACGCACAGTTTGAAGGGTTGGCACCTTGCATGCTGCACTTGGAAGATTCCTTGCACAGTTCAGAAGAGCTCTGACGGACGCCTGGCAGCATTGTTGCACACAACACCGCACTGTCAGCTCGAATGCCAGCAGCAATGCACAGCTCATCTGCTTGAGGCCTTCCACACAGCATTTGGGAAAGCTCTCAGTCAGCTCAAAAGAGTCCTGATCAACATCCGGCAATTTTGTTGCCCACAAAACATAACTGTCAGCTTAACTGCTGACACTAGCGCACAGTTCAATTGCCAGAGGCCTTTCAGAATGCAGCCTGCAGAGGTTGGAAATCATACGAGGGCCTCAAAGAAGCTACAAAAGCTATGTTAAAGGCCTACAGCAGATGTAGAAGTGGAAGGATGACATGTCTGCTTTTGTAGTCCAGTCTGAGGTATTGAAGAGCAGTGTCAAGTTCGGAAAGGTTGTACATTTTAGTCACGTGCGCGAGGGAATCGCACTGCCAGATGCCGATGGCGGACGACTTGATCGGCAGTTCAAAAAAATCTCTCATGTTTGGCAGAATGCTTGCCTTGAACCTGTCTTCAAGGAGCTTCAAGACGACAACTGCAGACTCGTTCAGCATGAAGCACTGACCTGCTTTGACAATGCGTTTCGGTTCCGAAATCTCAGGTTGATACAAATGTCTGACTTCAGACATTCGTCTGCTGATCTGTGCTAAAGGCTTGCTTGTTGAACGTAGCATTTTCTTAACCTTACCCAGGAAACTTTCAAAAGGAAACGCACTAAAACTGTCAAGAGGGCCATGGTCCAAACACTGCTCAGCCAGATGGCTGAGCGTGTGCACGTTGTAAACGAGCTGCTTGGCCCCATACAAGGTGCCAAACTCCTGCACAAAGTACCTAAGAAGGTCCCTGGCAAATCCGTTATAAACCTCGTAATGTGCAGGAGATACAAGAATTCTCACTGCCACATGCAGCATTAAAAAGTGACGGTACTGATCGTTTGGCAACACATGCTTCAAAACCACAGGTCCCACATACAAGAGGAAGCTTCGAAACTCTGTGGCCTTTCACCGGTCAAGTTCCTCAGTGCCTCTTGGCTTCCTTTGAAAGTTGCTGGGGAAACGCTTACTGCAACTTCGAAGTAAATCATTCAAATTTTCACGCTGCTGTCGACTGAGGCGTCTCCCGAACCCTTGGCTAACCCAGTTTCTCAGAAGGCGCCGCATAACGCCAAGACAGACGAGATGCATGTACTCCGTAGGAAACCATGACACCATGTCGACATCTAAAGATTCAAATGGCGACGTTCCCGTGTGATGGTGCTCGTCTTCCTGAGACCGGAACGACTCGTTGGTGCGTTGTGGTGAGTGTAAATCAGGAAATGTCATTCGACCCTCGAGATGCAGGCCCCTCTGACTGCACCGTTCGCAGGCGTGATAGCCAGTGTGCCCAACTATTTGCTTGATAAAGCTTCTTGCGGGTGCGTCGCACACCATGGCCGTGATGCTGACAGTGATGTGGCTCCCCTTGAAGACCATGCCATGCACTGTGAGCTTGCGGGCTTCTTCAAGGAATGCGTACAGGTACTGCTCCAGATTTGGGGGCTTTCCTGTGCCGCAGTATAAACTGACCATAAAAGATGACGGCAGAGGAGTCAAATTCGTTATCCGGCATAATAAGGGCCAGAAGCTCACCTGTGAGCTTTTGAACAGGGGCAGACCGTCAATGTTCCCTTGGAGCTTAATCTCCTTAGGAATGGGGCAGCCTTGCAATGACTGACGGATGCCTTCTTCTAAGCCGAAATGCACAAACTTGTCACATTGCTCTAGTCGGGACTTCCGTTCTGTGCACAACACAGTCCGCGCGTCTTTGGGTAGTCCGGCAATGCCTCGACGCCGACAAAAGGCAAGAACATCGT
The DNA here is from genome assembly GCF_016920785.2 of Ixodes scapularis. Classification (NCBI taxonomy): domain Eukaryota; kingdom Metazoa; phylum Arthropoda; class Arachnida; order Ixodida; family Ixodidae; genus Ixodes; species Ixodes scapularis. The sequence continues at coordinate 46,659 of NW_024610026.1, read as the reverse complement.
TCAGACATACGTGGCTCATGTTGTGCTTCCCAGCAATACTTGCGAGCTCGTCGCATGCCGAGAGTTCATGCGGCTGGGATGACGACGTAGTGGCAGCGTTCGGATTCGCGCTGCCGTTTGGTGGCTCCGAGTTATGGTCAGCGCTTTCCTCTGACTGGTACTCATCGCTCGTATCGTCTTACGACGAATCATTTTCTGAAGAACTCGCCAGCACGTCAGATCTCGAGACTTCAAAGCTCGCCGACTGCACCTGGACTTCCAAGTCACCCGAACAGCCAGCTTCACTGGACTGGAAAACGCCTCCGGCTGCAGGTTTATCAGAGTGGGCAACATCGCTGGAAACGGCATTGCCCGTCAAACCGCCTTCCGTTCTCGGCTTCTTGCAGCTTGCAGCTTGAAGATCCGCCATAAGCTGCTCATGGTCCTTCTTGAGCTTCCGGTACTTATACTTGTTCATTATCAGGAAGTAGCGCACCAAATGCAGTGTTTAACACGGCGAAATACGAGCCACAACAGAGCAGAGGCGCAGACCACTGTGGTGCAGACGCAAGTTGTTGCCAGATGGTCCCAACAAAAAACCGCCAAACGCCTGGGTGGTATAGCCCAAATATAGCCAAAACTAAAAACAATGGTTTTTAAGCCTTTTTTGACAATTTTTCACACACATACAAGACACGTTACATTATCTTTTTCAAGCCCCAGATGCGCCACATTTTGTGTACATTATGTCACTTGCGAATTTAAAAAAAAAACACTTCGGAAGGAAGAAAACAAAACTGTCACCTCCTTCGCAGGTCTTCAGAAGTACAAAACACACAAAGACAGTTTTATCGTGAAGCCCGGGATATGATCATTACAGTAAACGAACAGAATACAGAAGCAGAACGGTAACACTTGGTGTTTCAAACAGGGATCACAATATCTAAGGTCCTTACCAATATCCTACCCGTCTCTTTTTCTTTGTGTAGAATATGAGTGTTCCCCATTTCGGTTCACGCTATTTCTGATTGTGTTGTCCTTCCTTGGGGTGGGCGAAGACTGGAAGGTAGTCAATTGTTTAGCGGTGAAACTGCGGACTTTATATTTACGAACTTGGGTGCCTAAGGATTCTCTCAATGGGCACCAAAGCACGCTTGAACTTTGCAGAGTTTAGTCTAGGTCCGGGTAGAGGACGCCCTACCACTGTTTGGTTTGCTTCACCGCGCACTGTGGAGACCGCTTGAACTGTGCAAGCATTGCTTCTGTGCGCATTGCCAAAACGACGAAGTTTGTAGAAGTTAAAAGCCGTTCTCTTTCCTCTCTCTTCTATCGAATGGCCAAAAGAGATACAATTTTTTTCGAAGCTGATAAGAAGTTCAAAAATTAACTAGTCAAACCTCAAAGTTCCACGTCGAAACTGAGGTTTCGACAAAAGTTCGCCGCATCCTTAGAAGTAGCCCAAAAATAGCCATATAGCCAACTACAACATTTCGACGCCAACTAGAAAAAAAATGTAGCCCAATTTGGCTATATATAGCCCAATCTGGCAACACTGGACGCAACACAAAGAACACAGAGGCACACATGAACGAATGGTTGGATGAGTGGATAAATGGATAGTGGCTGTACCCTTTATAACTGGCGGTGGTTTGCGCCACCTAGCCTGGCTATTTTCTTTAAACTTACTTTTTTTTCCACCATTCAATTTGTCTTCTCCTTTCGTTGTGATATTCTTTCAATTTTCTCTGGACCTGGCCAACCAATTTTCTACTATTGTTTTTGTTCACTCTATTCCGCTGGTTTCGCTTTAAAGCTTCCGGACAGCGGACGCAATGGAATGCGCTTCAGCGCTACTTTGAGAATATGCGCGCCTAGTAGACGAACTTGCTCGCCGTATACGCATGCATTGTATCGGGCGGCAGCTTGCGCTACCTACGTCGCTCCGTGGTAAATTTTTGCCCTCAATTTCGTACCTCCTTTTAAAGTATCCGCCTGGCGGTCGTTGTTGGTTGCAGGTTGTGCAGAAAACCCGAGGACCAAGAATGATCGCAAAGCCTCAAAACATCCCGGATACGGCTCGAAGGCGCGTCCCGAGCGTTAGCACTGTATAAAAATCAAAAGCGCAAAGACCAAGGAAAAGAAGAGGGGACAGGACATAGCGCTTACTCGAACTGAATGTTTAATACATTCCCGAGTAATGTCTTGATGCAAGTATACAAAGCGTACAGCCCTAGCGAAAACATTGAATATCAAACTCTTTACAAGGCGTGCACCGAGAGCACACTGGTGCAACATAACACTGGGTACCATGATGAGTGCAGCTAGCTCTGTCATCTGCTACGAAGTGAAGTATAACATAGGGTATTTGAAGGGTCTGTGTGCGCCGGCGTCTGTTCTTTGAACATAATTCCTATGATTCTCACCAGGGTGCCTGGAATGTGTCTTCGACTGGTATGTTTAACGAGGGTAAGGTTGTAAGCTGGGCTAGTTGGTATGCATTGAACATGATGAAAAACCGCGCACAAATAGAAAGAACATACGAGGTAAGAAGAGAACGGAAGAGAACGCGCTTCTCTTCCGTTCTCTTCTTACCTCGTATGTTCTTTCTATTTGTGCGCGGTTTTTCATCATGTTTAACGAGAGGTTATTATTGATTGTCTGATGTCCACCGGGTGGGTTTACCTTGGCGGTAAAATAGCAGCGAGGCTGTCCTGCTGCATCTTGCGATGTATACTCTGTCTCATTAGTTTCGTGCACTGCAAGAAAAGGTACAGGCGCGAGAGCGTAGCTCCGAAGAAGGCTTCGTTTGCGCGAGCGCTCGTACAGAAAAGGCGTCGCCGGGAATACCGCGCTCGCGCCCGTACCTTTGACTGCAGTGCACGGAATTAGTGAGACAGAGTATAGTTGATCAGTCACCGGCAATGGACCGATCCCACCACGGCCGCGGTGCATCCTGGAAGTTGTAGTCCTTTGTGGGTGCACCGCGCCAGCACACGCCACACAAAGATGGCCGACCAATGTAGCGCTATATCCAGTGTCTGTGGGGCTGCTCCGGCTGCTCGGGCTGCTCCGAGCCGAGCATAGAGCGGAACCAGCGGAACTAGCAGTACCATAGACCACGGCATGACTACAACGCCGCCCCCATGTCCGCCGCCATGTTAGTTGTAGTTTTCCGGTTTCCCGGGAAAACTACAACTAACATGGCGGCGGACATGGGGGTGTCGCTGTCATCTTAGTTGTAGTCCAGCCACTGTCTACGGTTCTGCTGGTTCTGCTAGTTCCGCTCTATGCTCGGCTCAGTCGCTCAGTCGGCTCAGAACAGTCCCCGCAGCCGCCGCAGCCACGCACACACTGGATATAGCGCTACATTGGTCGGCCATCTTTGTGTGGCGTGTGCTGGCGTGGTGCACCCACAAAGGACTACAACTTCCAGGATGCACCGCGGCCGTCGTGGGATCGGTCCATTGTGACATCTCGATGATAGCGTCACTTGCATCTGTTAGTATGTTTTGCCGATACTTTTTAACCAACCGCCAGGATCGGGCTTTCCGACAGCATGACAAACGTGACGTGGTCGGGTTTCCGCATCGCGAGCAACTTGATACATGGAAACTATAGGACAGTAAACGCGCCAGTAGAAGACGCGTTCCAGGCATCACAGTTCCCACCACGCAAAGGTATTGTCCTTTGTCCCTCTTGTTCCCCTTCTTTAGGGATTATTTTCGTCATTCTTGTCCAGCTCGCTTGCACCTTTGCATTTAATAGCAATTTAATCATAACCTTAAATATGCAAGCTTTCACCCTTGTTGGTGTTAGACCGGTGGCAGCTGATAAAACCTGTCAGCTCTGCTGACATCTAACTCCTGGTTAGCTCAGTTGGTAGAGCGCTCCACTAGAAATGGAGAGGTCCCGGGTTCGATACCCGGACCAGGCAGATTTTTTCGGTCGTGCACCGGTCACCTAGCTGTGCTTGGAGATGTGTTTGTCCTTTGTCCCTCTTGTTCCCCTTCTCCAGGGATTATTTTCGTCATTCTTGTCCAGCTCGCTTGCACCTTTGCATTTAATAGCAATTTAATCGTAAGTCTGAAGAAGAGGTCTCTTAGCGGAACGTCAGCCACATTGTGAGGATTCCAGGAGACTTTCATTTAAGTACGCAGAGGATCAGGCCATCAAATTTGAGTCTACAAGAAAGGTGTGCTGCGAACATAATAACGTATTTCGTGCACCATGCCGTAGAAGGACCAGGCGACAGAGCCCCACAGTGCCATGGCCACAAGTTTATTTTGAGTAAAAAGAACAGGAAGCATCTGTGGGCAGAAAAGCACACACAGGAGAGCGCTCTTTTCATATGCGGGATTACCGCGCATGGGGCAGAAAGAGCAAGGTAATCCCACGAACTACCCGAAGGCGAACGACGTGACGCATTGAGGCAAGTTGCAGCCCAACGAAAAGACATGCAGGATGCGGCCAATGTCCATGTGACCGAGGTGGGCCCATTTATGCTCATTGCTGCCCCTATGTTCGAAGAATTACTCGCGCCATCAGAGGTCACGAGGAGCGGTACGGAAGGGAGCTGATATTTTTGAATGCAACAAGTTACTGAAAATGTCGTAACGCATGCCCTCGCCCTTCCAGAAAAAGACCGCTTCTTCCTGAAGAAGGAATTGTAAGTACCGTAGCCAAGCCGGATTTCGACACCCAGCCGGCCCTTCCAAAATTTGTTCCCCATAACGCGGATCCCAAAAGGCCCAAAAACTGATTGGCGTTCACTCTGTTAGACATATGCCTAAATGTAGTCCATGCGGCATTGTAAGCGGGTCCCATGTCAACCACCGTTATTAGATCTAATAACGGTGAAGTCAACGAGCCCCTCTACCTCGTTGGCCCATGGGAACAGCCATACGATGCGGACGGCTAACGTTTTTCGCTTCTTCTGTACGCAGTTGATGTTCAGCACATGCTTCCTACCAACAGTGGATTCAAGTTCTACAGTTCTACTCGCAAAACCTGTCACAGCGGCGGGTAAACTGCCAGTCATAAACAAGAACACGCCACTTCGTCTCCCACCGGACACGCCCACCATCCTGCCAAAAACGTTCGAGAGGTCAGCCTCATCATCAGCGACATCAGCGGCGCCACACGATAAGAGGGACCGGCCGATCGCCTATGCTTTCACTGGGCATGGGAACAGCCATACGATGCGGACGGCTAACGTTTTTCGCTTCTTCTGTACGCAGTTGATGTTCAGCACATGCTTCCTACCAACAGTGGATTCAAGTTCTACAGTTCTACTCGCAAAACCTGTCACAGCGGCGGGTAAACTGCCAGTCATCAACAAGAACACGCCACTTCGTCTTCCACCGGACACGCCCACCATCCTGCCAAAAACGTTCGAGAGGCCAGCCTCATCATCAGCGACATCAGCGGCGCCACACGATAAGAGGGACCGGCTGATCGCCTATGCTTTCACTGGGCATGGGAACAGCCATACGATGCGGACGGCTAACGTTTTTCGCTTCTGTACCCAGGTTAGTAATATCGATTCTTTGTACACTAAAAAATCAAGCGACGTTTTTCTTTTGGTGTTCCCATGCCCACGGGAGTTGTTCTCGATCGTCGGTCAGAGTATAGATGTTGTAAAATTGCTGATGCTATGCGGCGACGTTGAGGTAAACCCCGGTCCTGAAACGCGTAACAAACAGCTTGACAACATGTGCAAACTGCTTCAAGATGGTCAGTCTAAACTACTAATGGTTGTAAATGAAATCAAAACAAATCAACAGCAGTTGGAAGACAAAATCACTGACATCTCTAACCGGCTCCAGAATGTGGAAACTAAGACTAATGTTCTTGATAGACTGGATTGTGAAGTACGCACTACACATCAGGTTCTAGAAGAAGTTAAAAAGGAAAATGCATTCTTGCGTGCTAGACTTGACGACCTCGAAGATCGGTCTCGGCGAGACAATCTAATCTTTCATGGTATAGATGACTCGCCCTCAGAGACCTGGGCCCAATCTGAGCAAAAAGTACACTCGCTGCTTTCTAACGTCCCTGAGCTGAGCATTTCTGAAGAGGGAATCACTCGTGCGCACCGGCTTGGTACGTTTTCTCGAAACAAGTGTCGACCAGTAATGGTAAAACTTGTGTCAACCAAAACTAAAGAGAGCATCCTTTCAGCAAAAGCTAAACTAAAAACATGGAACGTCTCAGTCAATGAAGACTTCGCACCAGCCACACGTTATGCACGCAAGAAGTTGTTTGACTTCGCAAAATCTCAGAGTCCCAATAGTATATTTAAGATAAGGTACAACAGGCTTTACCTAAACAAGAAGTGTTACGCCTACTGCAGTACGAGTGACGAAGTTTATGAAATTTCTAGTGCTACCAGTGCTACTGATAGAGGTGCCGAGTCACTCCAACCGCAACACGTGCAATCAGCAACGTCATAACAATCGTGCACTCTTCCAGTCAAAGATTCGACGGTGGAAAATGTTTCTGTTTTCTTTACAAATATCCGAAGCGTAATAAAGAAACGCGATGAATTGTGCTCCGCTCTTGATTCTGCTTCTGCCAACATCATTGTGTTGACCGAGACATGGCTCTCTAGCAAAATACGTAACGATGAACTTTTTTTTTGTGATAAGCAGTACAAAGTTTATCGGCATGATAGGGATTCGCGGACGGGCGGAGGCGTGCTGGTTGCAGTTGCTGATTACATTGAGTCATCCCATATTAACTTAGCATCTAGCTTAGAAATTGTGTGTGTACGTTTCCAACTAAGTCACAGAAACATTGTTGTCTGTGCATGTTACCGCCCACCTACCTTTGCTAAGAATTTTGTGGAGTTATTACATGACACACTTAGCGGGATTGTTTCAAGGTTTCCTAACTCGCAGCTATTTATTTTTGGCGATTTTAACTACCCAAATATTAACTGGTCACAAGATATTCCTATTTGCGTGCCTTATTCTTCTGAAAGCAACGATTTCCTAAATCTCTGTGCAGATTTTAATCTTTCGCAATTAGTAACCGAGCCCACGAGAATTACGTCCTCAGCATCCAACGTTCTTGATCTTATTTTAACTATGTCTAAGGACCTCGTAGAGCCGATCTCTTATCTTCCAGGTCTTAGCGACCATTTAGCCTTGCATTTTTTCCTGAAAAGTCCTAAGAACAATCCTGCTGATTGTGTCAAACACATCCGTGATTACGCCAGAGCCGACTTTGAATCCATAAACCGCGAGCTATGTACATTCATGGGCTCTTATATGCAGAATTTTTCAGAACGATCGGTTGAAGGAAATTGGTGTCTGTTCAAAGATAAAATTACTTCATTGATCACCAACTACATTCCCTGTCGCGTTGTCAAATCAAACTCGAAATCACCTTGGTATAATACGGCTTTAAAAAGGCTGTCTAATAAGAAAAAGCGCTTGTTTCGAGCAGCTAAATCATCAATGTCTCCCGATCGCTGGGCCGCGTACCATTCGGCAGCTGAAGTATACAAATTGGCCGTCGATGAAACTAAATATAACTTCTTCAGCATAAAATTACCCTCAATGCTCACTAACAATCCAAAACAGTTTTGGAACTTAGTCAACCCTGCCGACAAACATTTAATAGAACTTAAAAATTCAGGCGGAGAGGTGATTTCTGGTGAAGATTGCGCTATGACTTTCAACGAAAGTTTCATCAGTGTCTTTAGTGATTTCTTAGGTGCCAACCATCCCGTACTACCATCTTCTGATCTTTTGCCCGTGTTACCAATTGTGTTTGATCCACCCGGTATTGTTAAAATTATTGAAAACCTCAAGCTGTCGTCGGCATCAGGTGTCGACGAGATAAACGCGAAATTTCTAAAAAATACCAAAATGTACTCCTCAATCATCTTGTCATCTTTGTTTTAACAATCACTTGATCATGGCGTCTTACCCAAGGACTGGAAGGTAGGGAAGGTTGTTCCAATTCACAAAGCTGGTGACCGTTTCTCCCCTTTCAATTACAGGCCAATATCTCTTACTAGCGTACCCTGCAAAATCATGGAGCACATAATTTCTTCACAGCTCTCGCGTTTCCTGGAGTGCAACTCCTTCTTTAGCCCTTTTCAACATGGATTCCGCAAATCTTTCTCGTGCGATACTCAGCTTTTAGTTTTCACCCACAACCTCCACTCGGCTCTGGACCGTGGATCTCAGACTGACTGCATCTTTCTGGACTTTGCAAAGGCTTTCGATAAGGTAACACATAAACTACTACTATACAAGCTTAGCCTACTCAGTATTGATCCATATATCTTATCTTGGTTAGAGTGTTTCCTCACTAACAGATCGCAATTTGTAACTGTCAATAACAAAAACTCGTCATCGTCCCTTGTTAAGTCCGGTGTACAACAGGGTTCTGTCCTAGGCCCCCTCTTATTCTTAGTATATATAAATGACCTACCTACTAGCATTTCCTCCTCCATAAGCGTATTTGCGGATGATTGCGTTGTTTACCGTGAAATTACTAATGACTCTGACGTACACATAATTCAATCTGATTTAAATGCAATTTCTTCCTGGTGTGATGCTTGGCACATGAAACTAAACACTATGAAGTGTAAGACAATGAGGATTTCTCGCAAAGCAGCACTCTGTCCTAACTACTTCCTATCAAATAACATCCTAACTTAACTTACAAATATCTAGGTGTTCATATCTCTCCTGACCTATCATGGAAAACTCACACCGAATATATCGTTAATAACAGTAACCGCATGCTTGGATATTTAAGACGTAACTTTTCTCTAGCTCCATCATCATTAAAATTACTACTTTATAAAACACTGGTGCGACCAAAACTTGAATATGCATGCTCGGTCTGGGATCCCGGTACAGAAAGCCTCATATCAGCGCTTGAAGCCATCCAAAACCGGTCAGCACGTTTTATATTATCAAACTACCATCGTACATCAAGCGTCACATCCATGAAAGCTAGTCTCTCACTGCCCCCTCTTTCCACTCGTCGCACTATCTCCCGTCTCTGTTTATTCCATAAAATTTACTATGCCAATTCACTCTTGAAAGAACAACTAATCAGTGCTCCCATCTATGTATCCTCTCGCCTCGATCACTGCTGCAAAGTTGGTATACCCACTTCCATTTCAAATTCTTTTTTCAAATCTTTCATCCCAAAAACATCTCGTGATTGGAACGGCCTTCCCTCACCCATTGCGTCCATTGGCGATTTTGTTCTCTTTAAAGAAGCTTTAACAAGTTACTATTCATGATCTGTGCCGGACTAACCATTTTCAGCGTTTTTTGTACTTCCGTTGCCCACCCCCTCTGTAATGCTTCGGCCCTGAGGGTATAATAAATAAATAAATAAATAAATAAATATGTAAAAAAAGTACATTTGGAAGCACGTAATTTTGCGTGATTTAGCGGTCTCGCTTCACAAGAAATACATGTTAAAAATTTTGGTTACTCGTACAACAACTAGCGCACTGCTTGTTTTAGAACTTCCATCTTAAACCGGAGACACGGCAAAATAAAAAAACGGACAACACAACAACAGTTGTTGTGTTGTCCGTTTTTTTTTTTTTTATTTTGCCGTGTCTCCGGTTTAAGATGGAAGTACTTCACCAGCTCGCCTGTGCGTTAACCCTTTCTTCGTTGTTTTAGAATACTAACTAAAGAGTGCAAAATACTGTATAAACAGTTCATAGAGGGCGCGCTAAAACTTTTAGATTACGTTAGGCTTGATGACTTCATAGAACTACGTCTATTCATGCCTTGTTCTTTGCTTCTCCCAGCCACCTTCCCAGTATATCCGGTCACAGCGCATCCGGTCTCGGCCTCGTGGCTCGTTTCATTGTGTCGTGTTGTGCTGGAAGCTACTCGGCCGATCATCGGTGTGCGTTTCCTCTCGACCTGTGACCTGTGTCGAAGTCTTCTGGAACATTTGGTTGCGAAGAGACGGCTTGTTTGCGTAAGTATAATGTCCTCTAATGTCCTAATAGCGGTGTACAACGTTGATATCGGAGATGCTGTTCCGGACACGACGGGGCTCGTCCGATAGGACTTTTGCTTTTAATGGATCATCACCGATTACCAATCTCTAATCTTCGCGTTTGCATTACAACACACTTCTGTTTTCATCAGTGCTGTCCCGGGTGAGATGGACTGCGGCCGAGACATGTTTCGAGGAACAAGTAGTATTGACCTCGAATCGTCGGTCCGAGCAATGGACGGGGTTAGAGGACCGGTTTTGTTCGATTTGGTTCAACTAATTCTAGCAGGTACAAAACGAGCTTCCTTTAGGAACCTTGACGGGCTCCGGTTAGTTCATATCGGAGAAACCCCCCCCCCCCCCCCGCCCCCTAGCCCCTAGCCCCGCGGCATCTCCAGTAATCTCCGGGGCGGCCTGGCAACCAGCGCGGAGGCGGTGGATGTCGGATTTGTAGCGTCTGCTTATCATTCTTTTGCCTTGTATTGCCTCAGCCGCTACGGATACAGCTTGAAATGTGGAATTTCAGAACTAAAGCAATTCTTTGCGGTGCACATACATTGTTGGTAAATCTCCAGGAGGCTAAGCTAAAACACGGGCCGGCTCACTCGAAGCAGCGTCTCATCAAATACTGTTAAGAAAGCGCTGTCAAAGGTAGCGCTCAAAAAATAAATCGCGCATCACGCGCTCCAACCTTGACAGTGCTTTTTTAAAGTCTGTCTCAGCTGAGACTGTATTCGATCAAGTCGGCCCTGGGCAGCGGTCTTTCCGCGCGCTTTAGTTTACTCTATCGAGCTGTTTCCAAAACAAAGGAGGACCTTTATTCTGCGAAAGCACACTGGAGCAGCAGACATTGTCATTATGATGCCTTCGACAACGAGAACTGACTTAAGCGATGTGAGGCGTCCGGCCGAAAATTCGGAAGATCCAACAGGAATGAAAACGCACTCGTGGGGTATCAATCAACTTACCTTGCGGAGGCGGCTTCATTTTGTCACCACGAGTAAAGCCTAGTTCCACTTGTCTCGAAGTGCTTTAATTCACGTGTTTTATTTACATGACAAACGCTCCGAAAAATAAAACAATATATGCAACACAACAGTGCCTCGACCCATCGGTTGCGACACACGACGTCTATCGGGAAATGGGAGCATATTCGGAAGCGACATATATCAACTTTGAAGTTTCATCAGCAAAGGGTGTACGCACTCACCGAGGAAACGAAACACCAGTGGGCGAATGTCTGCTGGGACCGATTATTGCAATTTCCTACACTACACACTCCGGTCGTGGTTAGGAAATTCCAGAGACAATGCGTCCACAAAATCAAGCGCGACCGCCGCGATCGCGAACACTCTGCCAGGTTATTCTTCGATAGAGACTACACCTTTAATGTCGTTCTCCGTCGTCAAAACTGTTGCTCAAGCGGTGTTCTGCGTTATCACGCGGATTTCACGCTTTGCTGGTTCGCAGACTCTGCATGTCGACGATCTCGGGCATCGCCGCGCGTCTCCTCCGTCGGTTTCGTCCGTCATGCTTAAAGCAGCTTAAAGTTAAACGCCAAAACAACAGGGACATGAGGATAGATGCAAACGGGACGAGGCGCCTCGTCCTGTCTGCATCTATCCTTGTACCCCTGTTGTTTTGGCACGAACAACCAACTAGCCTAACTCGCCGTCTAAATTCCGCCAATCAGTTCGTAAATTCTACCGAACGAGGTATAATTTTATAGTATACCGCCAACCGCGCCACTTCCGGGCCGACCTTTTTATGACTAGGCTTCAAAAAAATCACGTGGTGCCATCCCCCTGCGAATATCGGTACGCCCGACGAAGGAATACCAAGTGTGGTACGAGGCGTTTTGACGCGAACTATTCGCGTAGTCCATGCGAGCACAAATCGTTGTTAACTCCGGAGGTTGTTTCGTTCCACTGATCGGTTTTTACTCATAAATAGCGCTTCCTTGCCTAGCCCAACGAGGTGAGGGGCTTAAAGTGCTTAACCGGAAGTCCAAAAATGACCCCCCCGTAGGCGCTACCATCTTGACCATGTCCGCCGCCAGTCACGTGACTTTTTAGCAAAAGTGACGATACAGAAAGAATATCTGCTGTCCGAGTTACCCAAAGCGTCGGTTTTAGGCAAAGAAAGGTTTACTAGGGGGCTACTGAGGAACAGACGCCTAAATCACTTAATCAAAAGTGACTATAGCACCCTCTACTTTGAAGGCAGTACATCGTTATTTAACTTTCGGCGAATCGACTTGGGCACTTTCGCCTCAATCTCTTTCAGCTGAAGTTCTCCTTGCTAAAAAAGACGCTTTGAATAGTTCAAAGCGCAGCAGTCTCGTGCGTCTTCGTCTTTTTAGCAGAAAAAGTCACTTGACTGACGATGGAAATGGCCAAGATGGCAGCGCCCGAGGGGGGGTCATTTCTGGGTGCGCAATGCAATGCCTGTTGAGCTCTCTAAGCCCCTCTACCTCGTTGGCCTAGCCCTTAATTGAAAGACTACAGCCGATTGCAAGCTTCCATTTACAAATTTGGTACAGGAAGTGCTTATATACGTCCGGCGCGATGGCCGCGCCGTCTTCCGCATAGTTTCGAATTTGAATCAGCAGTGTTCGCCACGGCGTCTGGCGAGGCTTTCGGAACTGAACTGCCGTGGGATTGCAATATTCGGCGTCCATAGTTGCCCGCCGACCGTCAACACTGCAATTGCTTACAGCACGGTTATACGCTCAGAACTTGCCTACGGTGAAACAAAAGCGGTGGCTCGGACAAGTAGGTAATCGCGCTGAACCCCGAATGCCGCGGTAGTGTGATGGGCATACAGTGGTCGCCCTCTCGCTATCGCAGGTCAAGCTTGGGGCCCCGATGCCAGCATAGGCTGAACTGACTGCAGCAGCATTCAGTCTGCTGCGCGTATACCCACCTCACCGAGGTGGGTATACGCGCATAACTACGCGTACAGCCCATAACCATGCGATAAGCTTGCAAATATTTTGATGCGTAATACAGTGTCACACCCTTTTTAGTTTTCTCAACATTATTGAGAACATGTGGGCCGAATGAGGGCGGCCTAGGCCACGGGTTTCTATTTATTCGGCCACGGAAGACTAGCTATGGAACACATTCCTAGCAGAATGGGAACGCTTGAGAGTAGACGCGTTTTTGGGTCTAGTCTCTAAGACTGCCTGCCATCAAAGATGGCAGCTGTTGTCCACCAAATGGAAATAGAAGCAGTTCATGAGGCTGCTTCAATTGATGTGAGCTTTTTCAACGGCAGGTAGCAGCTTATAAATGTTAAGATTAAGTTTTGATTGAGCAATAAAGCTTGCCGCTGCTGACCTCTGACAGGCACACTCCTGACGGAACCTCGTCCTTACTGCAATCGGCTGCAGCAAGCACTTCTGTCGTCTTATGGGCAAATAACTAAGGCGTCTGAACTCAACAGTCAGCGGCGCAGATCGAACTATAATGGACCAAAAAGGCAATAACGGTAAGGAAAACAACAACGCGGAGCTATGAGCGTTGTTACCAAAGTCAGGGTTACATTAATAGGCAGACACACTAGCCGACAATTAGTCTACGATCCCGGCCCTCGTCACAGAGATTTCACAGGAAGCGGGTTCAGCAAGTCTGGCGTGATTGATATAAGAAAAACCCACAATTTTTATTTGTTTTAACAAATATTTAGGAACAGATGAGCACATTGGCGGAGCTTGTAATGTAGGGTTCGCCACCTGTTGGATAGACTGAATTTCTTGCTATCACCAGTAGCGTGCGCGTAGCGGGCGACACGTGTGTCAGACGACACACATAGCAGACTACGCGCGTAGCAGACGACAGACGAGCGCCGCGATGACATGATGCGCCGCGATGACATGATCCCACTCCTGAAAACTGGGAAGCCGCACTGCTCAGCTCGTCTGCTGCTGACCAACTAAAGTTGATCGAGCGGGCGAGGCTGACAGCCGACAGCGTTGGGGCCCTGGACTAAGGGAACCACCCAGAGACCAATATACAGGCATAATAAAGTTTATTCCTCCTCCTCCTCCTCCTCACCGCCCGCGTAACACGCATGCCCAGCAGTTGCGCGCTTGACCGGTAGAGCGCTCTGATAGGGTACGATGCCATGCGCTCCCGTGTTCCCGCTAACTCGGATCAAGATAGTACATAGTTTTTTCTTCCCCTCCAAAAATGTAATTCTTTGCCTTAAATTTTTGTGGAATAACTATAACAAGAAAGCTAGATATAAATTTACAAAATGAGTGCATGAGCTTCCATTGCATTGTTGTGAATAAGCTGAAAATTTGTAAAAGCTTCATTTTAGTTCTGCGGAACAAGAGTTCTCACAATCAAATATTTCTATGAATGAGCTTGGGGAAAACATGTGCTATTTTGCTTAATCGCTAACAATACAGGCCTTTTCTGTAGGGCATGCCTTTATTGTGTTCTAAAAGTATTTCTGGTGAGGTTCTTTGAATTCATTTACTAGAAACCTACAAGAAGGCCCTCAAGAAATCTCGGCTAGCCGAAGAAACATCAACACTTGAAACGTCGGAGTTTTCAGGTGTGTATTAATTTGAAAATGTCTTGGAAAATTGTTTTGAAGCAGAGAAACATATATTTAATGCAAGGGCATCTTTGCTTATTGAAATTCCAGCCCTGGAGGCCGAAACTCCTGAGGATGTCTTCACAACCTATGACGATGCGCCATCGCACCGTCTGGCCTTGCCCTCTCCACGTAAGTTCAATAAATATTGGTAATGTAGGCATACACCAACTTCGGTCTCCTTTAAGGTATCTAAACTTATCTAAACATCATTGCATTTCTGAGCTAGCCTTGTAGACAGCCAGCCATATGGCTAGGAATTGCTGGAATAAAGCAAGCCAGCCAGTGAGGGTCTTAACGCATTGACTTCAGATGCAGTTAAACACTTGAGCTGTGGTTGACGTGGGTGACTTGTTGCAAACTGCAAGCCAATGTTAAAGTGCAGCAAATTTCATGGCTCACCAACATCTAAGGCTCTTATGTGCAAGACATAATTCTTATATGTGCCATGCAGGTGCTGAGGAATTACTTATTAAACGCTATGATATAACTGAAAGCAATTTGCAGTTGAAAACTTGCTTAGGGTGAATTTCTGCATATGTATATATGCTTCAGGAAATAGTAAAATTTAAAACCATTTGAAATGTGGGCATATGCACAGGTGTGTGATATATTTGGTAGATTACATGTCACCATAGAAATATTAGTTTCATTTCATGTGCATATGTTTTTATCTATTGCTCCACATTCTCATGCTTCTCTGTGGATCTCGTCTTTCGGTTACAAATGAGGCAGTCACCGGGTTTAGTTGCAACGGTTTGGTGACTTTGCCTTCAGGCCTCACCCCGAGCCACTTCTTTCAGCCAAGTCTGAAACAAAGACTAACGAGACCTGCTGTTGGACTAGCTGGTTAGAGTCACCTGAACAGATCACAGCACTAGAAAGGACAGATACAGAGACACACCACAACAGGATGAGTGCTACACAGTCATCTGGTTTATTTGCCATGAGAATTCGGCAAACAGTGTAGGCAGTGTAAGTGCAACATGCAACAAGAGAAATACAGAATCATACGTCAGAGTGCCAACAACATAGACAAAAGAATAGAAGGAGGCCATCCCAATTTGACATGAGTCAATGAAAAAGGCTCCACCATGTGGCATACATTTACTTTTTATATAAACTGCTTCCAAAAGTTTGTGTCGTGGAACCTTTGCTTGTTCCAAGGATCCTAACCTTCTGTTGGAGTGGCTCATGTGTGCAAGTGAGACAGTAAAAAGGCAGGTGCATGCTTTTATTTGTAATAGATGGCTTAGCTAGGTCTCCACGCTCATTGACATGATGGCCTCTATGACCCTTACAGGCCTCCCCCCCAAGAGGGCCTGGCATATTTTTTCTGGCAGCCAGAGCTCCTGTCAGAGGCACGATGTGTAGAGGAACAGATGCCCGCAAGTTTTCGTAGCACAGAAAGCTCCTTGAGCACCCGATACCTTCTTAACGTTGTGCACACCCTCGTGAAAGCACGGCACAGCTTCGGGCATCTGTCTCTTATGTTCAGTGTTAATTCAACCTCTTGAAGTGCCCTTAGATTTTTTTAATTTTTAGAGATGCCATTGTGTCAATGTGCGAGGAAACCTAAGCTGTCTATTAAAAATAAAGGAAGCACGCACATATCTTTTTACTTTCTCACTTGTGCATGTGAGCCGCTCCTACACAAGCTCAGAATCTTTGGCACAAGCAAAGGTACCATGACACAAACTTTTGGAAGCACATTATATAAAAAGTAAAGATACTGCATGTGCTAGTGGCTATTCCATTGTCTCGTATCAAAATGAGGTAGCCTTCTTTGATTCTTTTGTTTACAGTGTTGGCACTCAAACATACAGGTATGTATTTTTCTTGTTGCATATTTGCTGTGCTTATGCCGGTCCTCATTATTTGTTTAAGATCGAAAACTGCGCAAAAAAGACGGGACACAAGAAAGGAACGAGCAACACAACACAGGTGCAGACTTACAACTGAATTATTAATCTTTCACTTCCTTTAACGAAGGAATGCAATGTGCACGTGGGCCGCTGAGATGCGCTATCACTGGCTCGAATGGGCACGCTGAGGGCAGAAAACCTAAGGACGGTGGCAAGCGCAAGCGGGATAGGGATAGCGAGGAAACTGAGGACGATGGCGAGCGAGCGACTCGTCGAAGCCCTACAAGAAGGCCTGTGTGGTGTGAATGGTGGATTCGCCGTAGATATTGAGGAGCTGTTTTATTTGATACCCCATGATGAACTCTTTGTCGCGGTGAGGAACTGCATCGAAACCTCCGGAACGGTTCAGTTCCAGAATGCCTGTGGTGTGTCAGTAGATGGATTCTTAGAACTTTTGTCCATTTATCTAACATCCACCATTGTGGGCTTCGAAGTAAAGTTTGTAGTTCAGAGGCAAGGCATCTGCATAGGTTCGAATGTGGCACCAGTGTTATGTGAAATCTTTTTGGCTGCTTTTGACCGTTTGTTAGTGCAAGCACTCGCTGACGACAAACGGGTCCGAGTTTTCAGATATGTGGATGACTTTTTAGTCCTTTTAATTAAAAGTTAACTACTGGCGTTCTTGAAGATGCCACCAACGGGATTTTAGAAACTTCGTGCCACCTCCACAACCTTAACATTTACAACCGAGCTTCCACTGCGGGAATCTTTGCAATTCCTTGACATAACATTGTCATTCCAGCTAGACCACCTCTGCTGGGAGTACGCACCCCGCTCAAAAAAAGCCCTCCTGCCTTTTGATTCAAGCCATTCCAAAATAGTTAAGGCGAGACACTGGTTCTAAAATGGACTATTTTATTTTTGCAGCTATACTAATGAAAATCACTGTGCATATGTGTTCCTTCTTCCTCAATTCAAATATGAAACAAGTTTCAAAATATCTCAATTAGTTTTCAAGTTATAAAAAATAGTGTTGCCTAATTTGGTTAATTTCTTACGGGTCGTTAAGGCCATTTCGAACACAAAATAATTTTTTTATTGATGTAGATGCATAGCTAAAGGTCTGCCATGCATTATAAAGCTATTTATATTTTCACAAAATTACATTATAATATAAAAATGTACTAATTATACCAATTATGACACTAATGAGGTCGCATTATTTATCATAAAATTTTCGTCATTATAAACTGCAAAAAAATAGCTTTACTCCATAGTCCAGTCCTTTCTGAATAAAACGGTATAAAAAGTTTCAAAATGCTACGATAAAAACCTAATGAAAACCCCCGTAAGGCTAAGCACGTTGACAAAAAACATGAAGATGAGAAAATCAAAGTTAAAGTTTTGACATTGAACATAGAAAATTGTGTGAACAATGATAAATAATAATTGCCACCAAGGTGTATGTAAGTCTTCATGAACAACTTGACATAAAAGATGATGTAATCCATTTATGGGAACATTAGGAAAAAAATATGAAAGAAGTAAGGAACGAGTGAAATGTTGATAAAATCACATTTTCCTGTTTCGACGCTGACTACAATAAATTATGTGAAAACCCTTATGCAATAATAGTTATCAAGATGTAGTGTAGTGCATTCTGAACAAATCATTTTAAAAATTGCAATAATTTGTTTTTGAGAAGATTGCAAAAATGGTGAAGAATTACTGATATAGGCTAAAAATTGCTTCTAAAGTGATGAGCCGACAACTTTGGACAACGGGAGAGGCGAGCAAGAGTTTCAAGCTCCAAACGTAATTTTGTTTGGCCCTGAAAAGGGCCTTTGTTCCACATGGCACTGGAGAAAGCCATTACAGCTGTCCTGGGCTGTAATCTCGTGATGCTCCTGCCTGGTGTCGCTTGGAAAACCTCTCCTTCACGCTACTGCTGCTCTGGTGCACCGCGTTTGCTTTACGTAAACGGAGACTGTCCTTTTCGATGCTTCGGCGGACAAGGCAGTCACCGGTGGCGTAGCCCAGGCCTGCAGCAATGGACTCGTTGGTCGCTCTCCTTCCCTGGTTGTAGACAGCAACAGCTTCAGCCGCAGCCCTCTTCACGCTGTCCAGGGAGGCATTCGCATTCTTTGAAGTCTGCGTCCAGATCACTGAATGCAGGCTCTCACTGGCATTCTGCGTCTTTCCCTCACTACACCGTGCCAACAGGTCTTCATTGCTGAACCTTTCAAACACTGGCTCAAGTGCAGCCCGAACGCAATCCGGAAGAGGATTTTTGTGCGGCGGCGGAGGCTCACTGTTTGCCAAGGCCCTGTTGTACTTGCACCAGGACTCCGCTCCCTCGGGGCACTTGCTGTGGTCTGGGGCGCTGTCTGTTGAGGTCATGTGCAGGAGTGTGGCCTCCACCGCCCTCTTCATCCCTGGAACGTCATGGCTGTTGCTCCTGAGAGCATAGCCGTAATAGTTGGTGATCTTCTTGATCTTTTCCTGTGTCAGCTTTCCTCTCCCACCAAGTGACTCGCCTTGTGCCTTCTTCTTCTCAACAACGTTGCGCAAGGCAGCTCCTATCCGCTTGTGGACGTGGTTCATGCAATCCTTCTTCTCTATCTTGATGAAGCCGTAAACCTTCGCTTCAGACAAGGCATGGAATGTCCGGCTGTCCCCATCCGAAAGGACGGTGGTGTAGCGGAGACCATGCTTGGTCAGAGACCTCTGGAACATTGTGAGCGCAGCCTCCACCTCCATACGGCCAGCATTGCAGTCAATGTTCCTCTGGTAGTCGTGGGTTGCGTACCAGTCGCTGTAGCCATCGTCCTCAGGCTCCGGTCCCAAGGCACATCCAAGGCAGAAGTTGGAGTACACAACATGGTCGATGACGAGGCCAGAGTACAACTCCACAATGCAGCCTACACCAATGTGGGAGCTGCGTCCTCGGGTCATCCATGATCCGTCGAAGATGACATTGATGTTGCCAATGGGGTTCATAAAGCCTGTGTAGAGCCCCTTGACGACAGCAACACTGGCAGCTTCACTGTCGGTTGCTGCATTCTCACATGCCCGCACAAGCGTTTTCAGGTGTCCCTGGTACGTCTTGTGGTGCAGGCCCCGATGAGAAATGTTCATGGAGGCACAGAAGTCTGCCAAGGCTGTCACTCCTTTGCCAATGGATTGGATCCCCTTCATGGCCCTCATGTTCACTTCAAAGGGAGTGATCTTCGCTGTTCCAGCAACCCTGGGAGAGGAGAACTGCTTCTTCTGGAAGTCGCAAGTGCTGCAGACGAGCACAAGCTTGACGGCCAAGCCGTACTCCTTGTCCGCGGCCTTGCTGAGCGTGAGAGATCCCACACCGCAGCTTCCACACCTCGCGTGCGCGAAGAGGTCGTTGAGGACTTTCATGTCGACGATGACAAACTGGGTCCCGGCATCGCTTGTTTGGCATGATCCGTTGACTTCAAGCAGATCGAACTTCCGCTGGGTCGCCGACTTCTCCGATAAACTGCGCTTGCTTTGCTCCGATCGCTCGGCGCGCTGCGCTTGCTCGGCCGTGGAGTAGTAGGTAGAGTCGACGCGAGTGGTGCCGGCAAAACTTGAGCCATCCGGACCAGAGCTTGAGGCCGCAGCATCGTCAACGGGAAGGCTAGCCGATGGTCCCGGCAGATCCAATGCGTTCGGCAGTGGCGCAGATCGTAGCGGCGCACTTGCAGGTGTTGTCTTCCGCTTGTTCCACGCACGTCGCGTCTTCCTCCCGAACGTCCGCCGCGTACTCTCTTTCAATCGAGAGTCCCCCGGCATCTCGATCGCTCGAAATAAAACTCCCGCAACTTCGTAGCGAGAAACCAACGATGTCCGACGCGAACGCGCGAAAGTAAACGATTTCGAAACAACGTGCACTCAGCCGCGGAACGAACAAAGCGACGGGCCAAAACGAAGCAGACGACGCTTCTCCACGATCCCCTTGCGCTGCTGGAGGCGCGCGCGCCAAGAGGAGGAAAGGAGCAAAAGTGGAAAGGGGCGCGTCTTAGCCTATGACAGGCGCGCGCGGCACGACGTACCCGTGACGTACGCGCGCGGGCCAATGAGCAATCGTTATTCCGGTCGTGAAAACACGTGGAATGCGGACGCTCTCCAAAGTTGTCGCGATAGTGAGTGGGATGAGGACGTAGGGAAGAGAACCAGCTCTCCAACAAGACCAAGATGGCCGCGATCCGACGATCGGTCGTGAAGCGACGCGGGCGCGCAGTTTGACTATTTTTTGCGTTTGATTCGCGATTTGAGCGTCGCGGAGGCATCGTATTTATCGTTTTTTTTATACTTAGACGTCGAATAGGACATTGAAACTTCGCAGGCAGGTACTTCAGACTATATTCTATCCAAACATGTGATTTTTGAAAAACCCCAAATTTCGCGATTTTTTACCACTTTAAGACCCGCGTCTCGCCTTAAGAGAGGCATAGTGAGGACATGCCTGAGATCATCACTTGAGAAATCTTGTGCTCACACAGTTCAGAGTAGCTTTGATTCACAGGCCCAACGTTTGTTGAGAGCAGGATTTCCACCTTCCATCATAAGGGCGGTAGCAGAGTCTATGTTGAAGGCCTTGCGTATGCGGGCTAAGGAAACAATGGGTCACTTGGAGGGACCAAAAAAATTTGAGGTCATCCCATATATACACGGGGTTTCTCACAATTTAAAAAGAGTCACTACTAAGTTCCAAGTAGATGTGGTTTTTTCAGCCCCGTGTAAGCTCTCCCGGGTATGCGCCTTAACCTCAGAGCGGATCGCTCACAAGGATGGTCGCAACACCAAGCATTACAACCAGTTCGTACCTTGCTCAACGGGAGTGGTTTACCACATCCCGTTATCTTGCGGGAAAGTATATATCGGACAGACGGGTAGATGTCTAAATGATAGACTGAGGGAACACGGAGCCTTTTTGAATTCAGCAAGCGCAGCGCACCTTGCCCTACACTGTAAAGACTGTGGGTGTAAACCAAATTTTGGTGCCACTGAGATAAAAGGTTGCAACAAAGACAAACTCACTAGGGAAATTTCTGAGGCGGCCCAGATTTCCTACAGTGGAAGTGACAAGTGTGTTAGCGCACCATCTATTTCATTATTAGACAGAGAATTAGGTTTTTTGTTTACTTCCCAGTTCCATCGCTCTTCTCTCGCTCGCGCTCACCATCGTCCTCAGTTTCCTCGCTATCCCGCTCGCGTTCACCACCGTCCTTAGGTTTTCTGCCCTCAGCGTGCCCATTCGAGCCAGTGATAGTGCATCTCAGCGGCCCACATGTACATTGCATTCCTTCGTTAAAGGAAGTGAAAGATTAAAAATTCAGTTGTAAGTCTGCGCCTGTGTTGTGTTGCTCGCTCCTTTCAATTGTGTCCCGTCTTTTTTGCGGTTTTCCATCTTAACCCTTTCAGTACCGTAATAATTTTTCATGTAACATCCTCAAAATTCTGAATTATTTTATTCATGCAACCTGTTCAGCCTAGTCCGTAGAGCACAATCATATAAAAAATTTTATCAAAAGCAGAGCATAAATGGACAAACAATATTTTTATAAATGTTAAAAAGGGGGCTTTACTGCACGTAATGTGGAAAAAGTGGGCTTCACTGCACATACTCACTTTATTTTATTCATGAATTTACAAAGCAATTCTGTCAACATCAGCACCTAGTGTCTCTGTTCACGAGACTACGGGCTTAGTCAGTCCCAGGACATCCCGTTCAAAAGTTTGCCTTTGTGTGATATGTGCGAAAACACTGTATCGCACACAGGGCGACACCACAGTCTGGGCACCACGTCCTTGTTTCCTTGCAAGCTTTTTTTGTCTTGTGCAGACAACGCATCTTCTTGTTGGGCTCTCTTTCTTCTCAGTTGGAGGTAGGTAGTCTGGGAAGTGTCGCTCAGTCAGTCGCGAGAAAGTGTTGTCAGAGAGCCTCCCTTTCTTGGGTCGACTCTGAGGGTCACAGTTCAGTTGAATGAGTCCCTCCACTAACTTGAGCCTGAACTCAAGATGTGTGGTGGTGTTGCCACTCTTCTGGTAGATAATGAACGCATTGTAGATGGCCATGTCTAGCAGATGACGGAACACCTTTTTGTAGTATATTTTCTGTCCATTTCTTGCACAGGGGTAATATGAAAGATTTTGGTCACTCTTGTCAACACCACCCATGGTGTTGTTTTAATTCATCACTATCAGTGGCTTGGACGCAACTTCACCTCTCTGGTTTGTTACATCCACCATTGCCACAGAGTGCACCGTGCTGAGGAAGGTTACCACCTTCTTGTCCTTCCACTGAAGTGAGAGGCACTTGCCTTTTTGGTAAGCTTCAGTTTGACCTTTCTCAAGTTGTCTTGTATCGAAGCTCGGCATTCCCTTGCGTCCAAATCGTGCTGTTCCGTAGACATCTGTCTTGCGCTCCAGAAGTGCTTCAACTAGTTCGGGTGAGTTGTAATAGTTATCCACGGTTACACAGTAGCCCTTATCGAGAAGGGGACTCATCAGGGACAATACCACACGTGTACCCATGGCCACATCTGCGTCACCAACAACAGCACCTTTCCCATGTACATAAGCATGTTCCAGATGTAACCACTGGAGGACTCGCACAGTACGAAAAACTTGACGCCAAAACGGGCACGTTTCAGTGGCATGTACTGTTTCCAAGACAGCCTGCCTTTGAAACGAAAAAGGCTCTCATCAACTGACACATCTCGCTCTGGTGTGTAGAGAGTTTGAAACATCTCGGTCATTCTGGTGAGCACGGGCCACAGTTTTCTAAGCTTCGGGTTCGGGTGCCCGTCGACTGGCGCCTCGTTGTCAGTGAAGTGTAGAAATTTCATTATCAGCATGAAGCGGTCGCGGCTCATTACGTCTCCCAATGCAGGCGTGCGGAGAACCTCTCTTGTTGACCAGTAAGATTTCACGTTTGGTTTCTCAATGACCCCTTGCAGAATGATGAGCGCGAAGAAGGTCATCAGTTCTTTTTTGTCGATCTGTCTCCATGTTTTGAGGTGGGAAGCGTGGTGCGACCGAAGAAACTGGGTTGCGTAGCGGTTGGTCTCTGCGACAATCAGGTCGACCAGCTCTTCATCGAAGAACTGTTCAAAATATTCGACAACGCCGTCACCTTCTTCCAGGTGGCCCTTGAATCCCGGTGATCCCACAAAAGGGAAACGAGGTGGCGCACGAGGAATATCGCCCACGTCGATCTTCGTCCACACACGTGCGGTGTCGAAATCATCATCAATCTCTGTGTGGCTCTCATCTGAAGTCAAATAATCAATCAACGACTCACCAGAATCACTTTCCAATTCGTAGTCGCTTTCACTCGAAGAAGTTTCAGAAACTGCGCGCTGTTTCCTTTTTTTTCCTTGTTTCGCAACGCGTGGACACACATCGTGCGGCCGCCCGGACGACGCCATTTTTAAAGTTCAGTGTAGCCAGCAGCCTCATGAAAAAACGTCTAAATTCAGCTAATTTCACCGGTTTTGACTTCTCCTGCCATCTGTCGGTCGTTCTAAGAAGCTCCGTGATACAGACAAGCTGAATTCGTCCTCAGGATCGTTGTATTGATAATGCGGACTCTGGACGAGCTGTACTCGTCTTCAGGATTATTTGTGCGTAAATGGTGGACGAGCTCAGCTCGTCTTCCGTACTGAAAGGGTTAAACATGTATAACCAACTAGGCCAACAGAGTACTCTACTCCTCATTATTTGCGTGGCATTTATCCCCTTTTGATCCTTCTATATTTGTGTACTGTGGTATTACGCAATCAGAAAACAATGACTGTTTGGTTCACCCTTGAACCTACACGACAGCAGACTAGTACCTGGATGAATTGCGATGTGACCAGTGGAACTGGTAGTTTTTATTACAAGTTGTGTCACCTGACATAAGCAGCATGAACTCCCAAGTGCAAGAGGTCATATTCTGTTGTTTGCGTTTCTGTTTATCCCGGTAATACAAATGTGCTCGCTGTTGGTGGTTCCATCGCGGCGCCACATGTTTTAAAACCAGCAGCGTGCTTTGGGCAGCTGTGAGTGGAAATCAGGGAGCATTTGTGGTAGAGCCATATCGATATGATATGGCTCTACCACGTAAATGGTGGACGAGCTCATATGCTCGTGACCATGGGGTTTGTCTTCTTTAATGCCTTTGCGTTTTAAGTCAGGTTACATGTCTTCCTTGACAGTACCGTTTTATTTCACGTTTTCCTCTTCAATGTGTCCAGAGTGTTCCACTGTAGTTGCCTTCACATGTGCTTTCTTCTCTTCTAAGCAGTTTGTTCCAATTTAGAATGTACACCGACTGCTTTTAGTCTTACTCCAGTAAATAAATATTTACTAGAATGATCTAATCAAAACTGGAGGGGGGTGACCAATTGTAAACTTTTCCTTTTTAGCGAGTGATCTCACTGGGACCAGCTCCTCGGAGCAAGGTAAGCCACATTTTCGTATTCTTGTAGAAGTCATACTTTGCTTATTGCTTGGTTGCATTGAAGTCCAAATCAGCAAATGATAAAAGTCGCAATGTTTCAGTTGAGAGGTCTTCGGGCTGGGCAGCAGCTCTCAAAGTGATTACTTCGAAACTCCTTGGTCGAGCAGATCATTCTTTGGTTCCATCAGCACCCACATCGATCACCCTCTCACCCTAACGTTTTAAGATTGAGAAAGACCAATTTCGCAGCTCATTCAAATATCTGTACTTTTTCAGTTCTGCTATCATTGCAATAGAGCTCACGCAGGTTGGTTTTTAAACTCTTCTATTCTTACAGGTATAATGCCTGGTGGTCAGCATTATGGTTCACGGAGACAGGGGAGTTCGCAAACCCTAGCAACAAACTTTGTTGCTGGTTGCTAGGGCTTGTGAGATGACAAATTGTGAGAGCCTCTGGTCTGGGGGTTACTAGCAACTTGCCAAAATATCCCCCTCCTCTTTTCCCCGATCTTTAAGTGGCAACAACTTTAGGTAAAATTGTTGCCAGCTTGCATTGTACTTGGAGTAGAAGAGCTGAAAAGTCAGCCTGGAAGAAGTCTGTTGCAGTGGTAGAATGAAGAAAACAGTAAGCATATTACTCCAAAGGTGAACATATTTGACAGAATTCTGTCTGGTTGGGTAGAAAATCAGGAAAAAAGGAATTTGCCAACCAAATGTGGAAAAGATCTGGAAAAAGATAGTCCCAACATTTCGAAACTATTTGTTTCTTCTTCAGGGGATGAATAAAGGATGTCAGTCTCTTCATCTTTTAGGTGTTACATCACTTTGTCTTTGTCGGTGTTGTTGGGTTAGCTTTGTCGTGCCCTATCCGTTATCCCATTGTGGAGGCCGTTCACATATAACGTAGGAAGTGTCCCTAGTGACCTATTGATGATGTTTGAAGTGTGTTGAATATGCCATGATTCAATGAGCCGCCTCCTACGTAGATTTGGTGCCGTGTCCAGGATGCTTGCGTTCTCAAATGCAATACGGTGGTCGAGGTTATCACAGTGTTCAGCGAAAGCACTGCGCTCTTTGTCAAAGTTTCTCACATCGTTCTTATCTACGCGAAGCTGGTCGTGAAAGTCCTTTGTTTCGCCGATGTAAGAGGCAGGGCACTGGGAGCATGGGATCTTATAAATGACACCTTAATGGGGCCTTCGCCTTCGGTGGTCTGTTCTTAGGGCGAGGTAGAAAGCATCCGACAGCCGACACTGGTTTGTGAGCAACCAGGACGTGTTCTTTTGCAAACAGTCGGGATAGCATTTCGCTTATCCCTTTCTTGTAAGGGATGCTAATTCGTGTTATCGGTTTGGAAACTGTCGAAGGTTGTTTCATCCGATTACGGTTCTGACGACGGATGACGTGGTGAATGAAGTTACCGGGGGAGCCGTTCTTCCTTAGGTCGTCCATGATAATCCGTTCCTCCTTTCTTTTGTCGTCCTCAGATGAGCACAAGGTGTTGGTTCTGTTAAAAAGAGTAGAAACGACAGATACCTTATGGCCGACGGTGGTTGGAGTCGAACTGGAGGTAATGGTTGGAGGACTCGAACCACCCTGTCGGCCATAAGGTATCTGTCATTTCTACTCTTTTTAACAGAACCAACACCTTGTGCTCATCTGAGGACCACAAAAGAAAGGAGGAACGGATTATCATGGACGACCTAAGAAAGAATGGCTCCCCCGGTAACTTCATTCACCACGTCATCCGTCGTCAGAACCGTAATTGGATGAAACAACCTTCGACAGTTTCCAAACCGATAGCACGGATTAGCATCCCTTACATGAAAGGGATAAGCGAGATGCTATCCCAACTGTTTGCAAAAGAACACGTCCTGGTTGCTCACAAACCAGTGTCGGCTGTCGGATGCTTTCTACCTCGCCCTAAGAACAGACCACCGAAGGCGAAGGCCCAATTAAGGTGTCATTTATAAGATCCCATGCTCCCAGTGCCCTGCCTCTTACATCGGCGAAACAAAGAACTTTCACGACCAGCTTCGCCAACATAAGAACGATGTGAGAAACTTTGACAAAGAGTGCAGTGCTTTCGCTGAACACTGATAACCTCGACCACCGTATTGCATTTGAGAACGCAAGCATCCTGGACACGGCACCAAATCTACGTAGGAGGCGGCTCATTGAATCATGGCATTTTCAACACACTTCAAACATCATCAATAGGTCACTAGGGACACTTCTTACGTTATATGTGAACGGCCTCCACAATGGGATAACGGATAGGGCACGACGAAGCTCACCCAACAACACCGACAAAGACAAAGTGATGTAACACCTAAAAGATGAAGAGACTGACATCCTTTATTCATCCCCTGAAGAAGAAACAAATTTCGAAATGTTGGGACAATCTTTTTCCAGATCTTTTGCACATTTGGTTGGCAAATTCCTTTTTTCCTGATATTACTTCAAAGTGTGGAACTGCTTTGCTCATGACTGCAAGTTATCAGATTGTTAGGTCACACAGGACGGGAGAGAGACTTCAAAACTAATTTTAATTGCACTCCAGTTCGTAGAAAGAATAACACACAGAAGGACGAGACACAAACACAAACACTCACATACACAGGGACAGGACACGAACACAGGCACGCATACAATCTTTCTGATTTTATCTGTGTCTGTTTGTGTGTCTGTGTTTGTGTCCTGTCCCTGTGTATGTGAGTGTTTGTGTCTTGTCCTTCTGTGTGTTATTCTTTCTACGAACCGCAGCGCCTTTCACCAACATGCTCCCTTTGCTTCTAATTTTAATTGTCAGAGAGAGGCTAACAAAATTTGCACCATGTGTCTACTATGTTAGCCAACTGTTCTGGGCCGAAATAATTTTTGTCATTACATTGTGGTTCAGCCTCATCGACATCATCTGGGCAAAGCCTGACCAGACTGGACGGTGCCCTGGAGGCGCCTTCAGGTTCCATTGAGGAACTCCCGGCAGGAGCTGGGATGACGTTGGGGGCCTCAAATTGTAAGTCCTCCAATTTTTACTGAATGCAACCAAGCACAACACCAGTCAGTGGTCCTTGTGTTAGCCTTTTTAATGTTTTATTTGCTAACACCGACCTAACCGAAGGAGCTTTGACATGTGGTTTTTTGTCTTTTTTATATATATATATATATCCTTTGACGTCAGCCATCTTGATAGTGGCAAAATGAAAGTGTGAAGTATTTATGCTCAAGGTCTGAATATTTGGTGAGTAACTGGCCACAAGGTGGTGGGCACTCCAGCTTTTCTCCGGGTATTTTATACTCAGAAACCTGTAATCTAACTTGCGAAAGCAAGGGCCTGCCGGCCTGTTTAACCACTGTTATAGTAGACTTGTTTGCACTGGCTGTCCTAGTTTAAGTGTGCCGGGCTGGCATTTTGAACCTGTCGGCTGCAGTGCTGGGATATGGTTTCCAAATTAAGCTTAGGAGTTTAAGAATGTTGGAACATTCATATCTTTTATTCAGCATGATTCTACTAGGAGCCAAATGTGGGAATTACTAGCTAGTAATTAGCTTGTCAGCTTTGGACCTTATAGCGTAACCATCATTTATCTTTTTTTAATGCTTCAGCTGAATAGTGCATGAATAAGAGGTAATTGCTGTAATGTGTTTCCCTCTGGCAGCGACACAGCTACCTTTTCTTTTACAGCTAATTTGTATAGTATTTCCTAGTATAGCAGCCGTTGAGTTGTACTGTCAAAATAGCTGAAATAACTTTGCTGACTATGATTGCACCTCCTATGTTAGTTATGGTGCAACAAGGTTGCTGATCAGCTTATGAGACCAGCTCTACCCAATGCTATCTCCTTCACTCTGGGGATTTCTCAACATATTCCTTGCATTGGTGGAAAACTGATGTAATTTTTTGTCTACCATTTGTTGCATTGACATGATTGATGCACAGCTGATACAACCTGGCTGGTTTATGACAGGGCTTAATGCAGCCCTTTTTCATACAGCCATGTGCTTTCTTTTATGGTTCAAATATGAGATAATAAAGATCAAGGTTAAATATAATTGTTTTTTTTTTGTATTTGCAGGCTGCTGCTATGCACACTGCAAAATATATATTTTATTTATGAATTTTTTCACACCATTTATACAATGGGCAAAGTGTGTGCAACCACGGTGTGTGAGTTGTGTACTCCAAAACTTCCATCTGCTGGCAGCCTCAAATTTAGCACACACATAACAGTGCTTGTCTCTTAGCGAGTGCAGTCATAAACATATATCTTTTTAGGTTCACGGCTCCTGATGATTTCTTTTATCAGTCAAGCCATTTTAATCTTTTGCTTTTAAAGAAGGGAACGACTGGTGTCCGCTAGTGCTGCACAGCTTACTTCTCCATAGGACCCAGGGCCAGAGCTTGATAATACATTAATCACCCTAATTAATCTTCCATTTCAGGTCCAGAGCAGTCTCCAATAGTTAAGCTGGTGCTTGAGCTTCGGCTACAGAATGGGGAGATTTTGCGGCAGTTGGGGGCGATGCAGCAGGACATTAGAAACTTAAGTTTTAATTTATCGCAAATGAAGGCCTCAATGTCTGCTGCACCGCCTTCGCCGGAAATGGCTCCAGAGCCGTCGCGGGCGCCCCTTCCAAAGCTGCCCGCGGCGACTATGGAAGAATTCAGGGAATTGGAAAATGCCCTGAAGGATAAAGCTAGAGCCACAGCCCTGGTATGTTGCACTTTCCTCCTTTCATATGATGATTTTTCCAACATGCACTGCAGTGCTTGTCGCTGGCTCATAATGTCAACTATCATACTCGGCCACTAAACGGGTGGACACTGCATTTGCTTTACTCAATGTTAATAAATGATAGCTTTTCAGTATGAAGAAAAATGAAAACTGGTTGTGTCGTCATAGCCGTGTTTCTGTGTTTGATTTGGTATTTGGTCATGCTTCTATATTTCCGTTGTCCCTTGTTTTTCACAGCAGCTGGAGGTGGCTACGTGGGTCAGGGCAACTGACACGGTTGCCGAGGCCTGCCGAAGCCTTCTGGAAAGGGCCCTCAAGAAGGAGGTCCAAATAAAATTTAGCCTCCTGGGCCGGAAAGGCAAGCTACCTTTCCGGGGGACCCTCCTCTGCCGCATTGTGACAGGTATGATTATATTTGCTTAATTGATCAACACATTGATAGATCCTTGTTATTCGAGTTTGCTGAAGTGCATGCAACTGCTTGACTCTTATAGCATGTCACTTTCAAATCAAATCCTTTATTTGTGCCTGTGATGTAGCATATAGTACAGGCACTGGGAGGCACACAAAAACCCAGCAGTTGTTGGCTTGACAAGGTTTGCACACTTGTTCACTCAGCAAGCAGCAAGGTGACAAATGTGATACAAAGAAAAATATAAGAGAAAAAGAATTGCACCAATAAATGTTAGTAAACACTATAAACTATTTGGGGGTTAGTTTACAGAGCTTGAAACATGATTTGTCTCATCGAAGGGTGGTCACAGGTTCTATTTGTACATTTTGTCATAATAATTGGTTTGGTGATGATGGGAGATGATGCTTTAACATTTGTGTGCAGTGGTTAGTTAAATTATGAGGAACAGTCAATAGGCTACCATCACGTAGGTTACAGGCAGTAGTGATCTCAGTCAGGTGAGGTATGGAGGGTAATCTCAGTGTTAAATTTATTATACTTTAATTATGTACCATATGGTGCTAGAGAATATTCACATTGGCTAGTATTTGGAAGGTTCATTGTATGAAAAAGATTTTTAGTCTTGAGTGTTATATTTTACATTTACAATAATACACACAGCCTTTTTCTAAAGTAAGTTCGTTTTCAACAATGCTTCTAATCTGTTATAGCGTAACATATTTAGTTCAAAAGGCCTATTATAGTGCCTGAAAATTCTAGCTATGCCTGAATGCAGCATATACTCTATCTCACAAGTTGCATGCAGTGTACTGCAACTGTAGCCCTTGTCAGCCAATCAAGAACATAAATGCACCAGTGTACATGTGTTCTTGCACAGCGTATCAGTCTTCGCCTGCATTGTCTGGTCTCTGTAGAAGCCATTACAGGCAATTAAGTTATTCCTTACAGTCTGCCGAGTCATTCCATATGCCTGAATAGTTCATACTCTATAAATACAGCATAATCTCGATGATAGGGATTACCTGAGAACACGAAAAAATATTCATATAATCCTGAATTTGTTTAATCCAAGACAAGCTAACTTGTGTGTATACTTTGTCTGTGATGTTTGTTTGCACTCTTCTGCCCTTGTATTTGCTCATAAGCCCCATCCGAAATGCATAAAGCTGCGCGCAGCGCTTTCTCGGCTCATATTGCTTGCACTTATGGTGCAGCATGGAACATCAAGAGCGTTAAGTGTTTCTACCATCGACGACACAGCTTTGTTGGGTATGTGAGTTAACCTTGGCTCGTTGGGCTGTGAGCCAGGCATGCTGCCGCTTGGCCAGCATAGACTGGAGGTGGAGAGGGGGCCAGCGGCAACTGTGCGTACTCTCTTCCCCTCTAAGACCAGCTGCGCCCACCCACTCGTTTCGCATGCACCGATGGTTCACGTGCTCATATCACCCGGGACGACTTGAGTACTGTTTGTATCATCCTGAATGGCAATATATTCAATATTGCCCGGACCATCTTTAAATTCACGTGACCCTGAAATTCCGGTCAATCGTTATTGTATCATCGACATTTGACTCTGTGCAATCTGAGCCGTACCGGAACTTGTAACCGCATTGGGTACTCCTCCACCTCGTCGCACCTTGCAGCTCCACACTGCACACAACTACTGAGACAGAGTATGGCTGTGCAGTGCTGATGGGAACCTCTTCTTAGAATGGAAGTGTGGTCATTAGTATAGTAATCAGTAAAAGAGAGGAGCATGTTGCTTCTCTGTACCTAGCTCTTGACCTGACATCTGTATTTTAATTACTACTGCTCTGGATAGAGATTTAACCCTGGTTGGATCCAATTTCCTGATCCTAAGACTATTCTAAGTATTAGCGGCAACCGTTATGCCTTGATGTTTAATGCAGAACGTTTAAAATTTCCACTTTCAGAGACCATCAAGAGTGCGAAGGCTGCCAATGTGCCAGATGTTGAAAAGGCCATTGGCAGGTACCTGGCCGGTGCTGTGGACCGGGAGGGGGGCAGGCGCCAGAGGTTTTGCCGCCAAACAGAGGCCATTCAACTGCCAACTGGCGATCTGTGAAGTGCAAAAAAAATAGCACAGAAAGTTGTTTTCAAAATAAATTATTAGCAAAGAAATTATTTTGTTCATTTGCATGGCAAACTAAAATGCACGCAATATTTTCTGATGGTAAAATTATATATTTTTAGCCTGCATGTTGCAAAGAAAATCTTCAGTGTTATCAATACAAGAGAGATAAAACTATTATCTGTTGTTGCAGTTGTACATTATATTGCCAAATATCGGGAAGAGCCTGGCGGCAAAGGGTTACCAGTGCAAGTGTGGTAAACTGCTCAACCATGGTGCCAGGAGAAAGGCACGCCCAATATTTGTAGTAGCTTGGCGAAAAAGGCCTTCGGACATTTGGCTGCCGTTCCGACAGAGATTGGCAGCCAATTTTAATGTGGTTGGCAAAACCTATCTAGGCTAAAAGGGCAGTGCCGTTATGCCCAATATTGGCTGAAAATGGGCAAGCGGAGTGGTCCAATATTGGCTGAAAATGGGCAAACAGAATGGTCCAATATTGGCTGAAAATGGGCAAATAGAGTGGTCCAATATTGGCTAAAAACGGGCAAACAGAGTGGTCCAATATTGGCTGAAAATGGGCAAACAGAATGGTCCAATATTGGCTGGAAATAGGCAAACAGAGTGGTCCAATATTGGCTGAAAACGGGCAGAATGGTCCAATATTGGCTGAAAATGGGGAAATAGAGTGGTCCAATATTGGCTGAAAATTGGCATACAGAATGGTCCTATATTGGCTGGAAATTGGCAAACAGAGTGGCCCAATATTGGCAGGCTAGCTGGCCCAATATAGCGCCTGGTAGCGTTTGCCAATATTGACCAATATTGGTACCAGCGTGAGCCGATATAGGACCGTCATTGGACCAATATTGGGGTGCTACTTGGGATGTGTGCTCACTGTTACCTGTATGTCACCTAGGGATGTCAATTTTAGAAGCGTAATGCTTTGAGACTTTTTGGCAACTTCTACAAGCAGATCACCAGAATGCAGTTTCTTTGCCTTGTAATCAGCACCAATCTGACTGTCGAGAACCTTTGCTACAAGAAACGGTGACATCTTAGAGAGAGGTTTGTCAGGAACCTCGGAGTGGATCACCATGAATCTTGAAAAAGTTTCATCTTTATCATTTACTATGACTGTCCATTCAGGACGATGCCTCTTAGCGGCACGTCCAGAACTGGGGGTTTTGGTTTGGGGGGTTGCCATAAGAGGCGATGTTTGTTCGGAACCTGTGGTGTGCCGCCCACCACGGAGCCCAACATGGGAATAGATAACGCACCATAACAAAAAGGGCTTTCCTGGAGACGTTACGCTATTAGCACTGCCCAGGAACTATAACCAAGTGTGGTTCTGGACAAGGGGTCTGTCGCCACCCAAGGTTAGCCCTTGCCGCCAAGGAAGTTGAGGAAGGAAAGAAGAGAAATGAGAAGAGTGAAACGAAAAAGAAGACAAGTGTGAAAGAAGGGAGGGGATAGTAGAAGATGTGGCGACTAGACTGAATCATCCTGGCCGGGCCTTACCAGGACTCCTGTCTATGAGAAGCGGGGGACGAAGTGGTGTATTGCCTCGCCCGGGGGGCCCCGAAGGGTCCAAACCTACCCCGGGCTCGGCTCAACCACCAGGATGCCCTTTTCCCCAGACACGGGACAGCCACGCACAGCCAGGCGTGGGCGGGCGAACCCGCATGGCTCGGGGTCCGTGGAGACGCCACTCTCCAAACACCTGCTTTCACAGGTGCCCCGTGCGGGGTCGGTAACAGAAGTTGTGAGGAATTTCTATCAGACATGCATGTCACACCTCGAGCGATGGTGCAACCAGTTCGATGAAATCAGCGGTCTCTCGGGCCTCTCTCGACACAGCACCACTTTAAGACGATGTTCGAAAAAGTGCAAGTCATCGCTTTAGAGTTCAGCCACGTCCGTCTTGAGGAGAACGCTTTATTTGATGAGGCATGCAACGTTTCGCTTTATGTCACGGCCAAAAAGCTGGACGGATGAAAGAGCCAGAAGAAACCGGTGCGCCATGTTGCACCAAATTATATATCCTGTGCCTGCGCCACGCTATCACATTCACACTTTTCGCATAATGTCGTAAGTGCCACAAGGAATCCCACTGCCTAAGGGAAGAGCAAGGAGTACAGAAAAAGGTCCACTACTGTCATCACCTCGCTGCTTCAAGGCCGAGAAGTTTCGTGACGGATGGCCACTGCCATTGTTGCCAGACAATAGAAAATGGAGAAATTAGGTGATCTTCGCATAAAAGAAATACTTCTCATAACTAAAAGAAATTGGAGGGCCCTAAAAGGTGCCATTTTAATAATTCTGTAGAATATTCGAGCGCCTCCAAATCATTTTCAAATCTGAAACGTGGAAAAAACGAAGGTTCCGGCCAGCCAAATGTCGCAGCAGAACAGGCCGAACACTCAGTTCCACGCACCAGTACGGACTCCAGAAAAGAGGAGACAGCCATGTCAGCAGGAAAGCAGCTTGCACCCCCCACACACTGATCAACAACCACGCACGCGTTGCTGGGAAAGAACTTCCAAGCAGCCACCAAGACAGCCGACGACAGCCTCTACGACAGGTTTCAGCAAATGTCCGGCAGAAAGTTCTGGCCAGCCAAATGTCGCAGCCGAACAGGCCGAACACTTAGTTCCACGCACCAGTACGGACTTGAGAAAAGAGGAGACAGCCATGTCAGCAGGAAAGCAGCTTGCACCCCCACACACTGATCAACAACCACGCACGCGTTGCTGGGAAAGAACTTCCAAGCAGCCACCAAGACAGCCGACGACAGCCTCTACGACAAGTTTCAGCAAATGTCCGGCAGAAAGTTCTGGCCAGCGAAATGTTGCAGCCGAACAGGCCGAACACTCAGTTCCACGCACCAGTACAGACTTGAGAAAAGGGGAGACAGCCATGTCCACAGAAAAGCAGCTTGTACCCCCACACACTGATCAACAACCACGCACGCGTTGCCGGGAAAGAACTTCCAAGCAGCCACCAAGACAGCCGACGACAGCCTCTACGACAAGTTTCAGGAAATGTCCGGCAGAAAGTTCCGGCCAGCCAAATGTCGCAGCCGAACAGGCCGAACACTCAGTTCCACGCACCAGTACGGACTTGAGGAAAGAGGAGGCTTGCACTCACACACGCTGATCAGCAACAACGCACGCGTAGCTGGGAAAGAACTTCCAAGCAGCCACCAAGACAGCCGACGACAGCCTCTACGACAGGTTTCAGCAAATGTCCGGCAGAAAGTTCTGGCCAGCCAAATGTCGCAGCCGAACAGGCCGAACACTCAGTTCCACGCACCAGTACAGACTCGAGAAAAGGGGAGACAGCCATGTCCGCAGGAAAGCAGCTTGTACCCCCACACACTGATCAACAACCACGCACGCGTTGCTGGGAAAGAACTTCCAAGCAGCCACCAAGACAGCCGACGACAGCCTCTACGACAAGTTTCAGCAAATGTCCGGCAGAAGGTTCCGGCCAGCCAAATGTCGCAGCAGAACAGGCCGAGCACTCAGTTCCACGTACCAGTACGGACTTGAGAAAAGAGGAGACAGCCATGTCCGCAGGAAAGCAGCTTGCACCCCCACACACTGATCAACAACCACGCACGTGTTGCCGGGAAAGAACTTCCAAGCAGACACTAAGACAGCCGGCGACAGCCTCTATGACAGGTTTCAGCAAATGTCCGGCAGAGTTCTGGCCAGCCGAAAACAACAAACGAGGGAAAGATAAGGAGTTACTGCATATGGAGGAGTGGAAAGGCAACATGGCCGGACTTGGAGGGCAAAATAAGACACTGTTGGGACCCATGAACATCTGAGATCTGCAATCTCTTGACTGTAGTGTCCTGGCCATCGGTTCTAAAAATGTCTAGGGCAGATGATTTCATCGGAACATCGAAAAAGTTCCTAGCATTTGTTAATGAAGCGACTTCGCACGTGCTTTGAGACACCTCTAAAACGATGACTGGGGATTTCCTGATCAGGTAGCAGTCTCCTTTGTTGATGGTGTGGGGGACTCGTTTTGCAACAGAGAAGCATGTTGCTCCCGCATGTTCAGAAAGCCTGCGGCTAACTTGCGCCAAAGGGTTGCTATGTGTTCGCAGCAGGGGCTTGAGTTTTCCGAGAAAACTCTCGAAAGGGAATGCACTAAATGCGTCAAGTGGTCCATGGACAAGGCACTCCTCGGCAAGGTGGCTCAATGTGTGTACATTGTAGGTTAAAAACCGTGCTCCGTAAAGTCCTACGGTGCCATATTCCTGCACAAAAAAACGAAGCAGGTCTCTGGCATAGGCGTTATGCTCAACGTGGTGAGCTGGTGATGCAAGAATTCTTATGGCCACATGCAAAAAGAGAAAATGTTTGTACTGGTGATCTGGAAACAGGCCCCTCAGAACAAAAGGTCCAACATACAAGAGGAATGTCCGGAATTCTGTTGCCTTCCACCGGTCGACCTCGTCCACACCTCTGGGCTTCCGTTGGAAGTGTCGGGGGAATACTTTGGCACACGACTTTAGTCTTCTGTTGAGTTTTTCCTTCTGCGTGGCCCTCAACAATCCACGCCCCCTAACCCACGTTTGAAGCAGGCGGCGCATCACACCTAGACACACTAGATGCATGTAGTCTAGGGGAAAAAGTGAAATGATATCATTCTTCAGCAGAGTGAACGGCGAGTCACCCACGTGGTGCAATGGATCCTCTTGGTCACGAAATGACTTGTCAGTTCGTTTTGGTGCTTCAAGTTCCGGGAATGTCATCCTTCCCTCAATGTGCCGACCCTTCTGGCAGTACCTCTCACAGCCATGATACCCAGTATGGCCCTTGACCTTCTTAACGAAGCTCCTTGCAGGAGCATCGCATATGACGCCTGTTAAATGGACGGTTAGGCACGAACCTTTGTAAACGAAGCCGTTGGCTGTCATCTCTTGAATTTCCTTCATGAAGGGGTCAAGAAAACTTGAGAGGTCTGGAGGCTTGCCGCTGTCGCAAAACATACTGACAACAAAAGGGGTGCTTTCACCACAGTTTGTCAGGCGACAAAGGATTGGCCAAAGCCAATGTTTGAACTCTTATAAAGAGGGAGCCCATCAATGTTTGCTTGGAGGAGAAGCTCCTGTGGCACTGCTTTCCCTTGCAGGGCTTGCTCGATACCTTTCTTCAGCCCAAAATGAATAAAAGTTCCATCCTGCTCCAGCGGGGCCTTCCTCTCGGTGCCGAGAATAGTTCGGGCATCTTTAGGGACATCGTGGCCGAGTCTCCTTAACGCAGCAGCGGTCTCATTCACTGCTTCATGTGTGAAGTTGAAACGACGCGCTAAGATAGCCAGTTCCTCCGTGGCCGTGTGCGGACAGTCTTCCGAGGCTGACCTCGAAACTTACGTTGCATGGCTCGTCTTCAGATGCCAGCGCGTCTGCTGGGTCGCAGCCTGTCGCAGGGTCAGCTCCACTTCCGTCAGTTGTGCTGCTTCCACAAGAGCCGGGGCAAGGTTCGTCATCGCTTGAAGCGCTGCTTGTTGCGTCCCTTGAAGAGTCGCTTGAAGCGGCGTCGGCGGCGGACCTTCCGGCGGCGGCCGTAGCGTTTGCGGCCGCAATCCTACTTGCGATTTCATCAAATTCCTTTCGCAGTGTTCGTGGCTTTTTCCACCTCGAACTCATGCTGATCAGCTTGGTGAGGGGAACAAACGAGTCAAGTAAATAAAAAGAAAAGCGGTCACCCGTAAAATAAAAGGAGCGCAGGGCCTGCGTGGGCCTGCGGAAAAGACGAGGGGTCGGGGGCGCGGGAAGGCACCTGAAGGAAAGAGTTCAGAACATAGAGTACTCGAGAGGCTAGGCCGCGAGCGGCTGACAACGAGGCATTGTAGTGAGCCACTGATCAGTGTAGTGAGCATCTGATCACGTATAGGTGCCTCCAACCGAGTAAAGCCAAGACAGAGCCACAACCAGCCACGAGTAGCCTGTGCCGCTGTACCAGCTGTGCCGCTTATGCCCTTCTTGAGATTCCTCCTGAACGGTGACATCTGGGCACAACAGCTACAGAATTTTTCGTTGCTTTCCTATAGTAAAATTAAAGCTTCTGTCTTGCACATAATTTTACAAGAGCATGAGCAACTCAACGTCGAGCAAGCGGTGCTACACTATCGGGTGCTTACAGCGTCTACGTTAAAAAAGTGGTTTATTAAATCGGTCGTAATTCCATCGCTGTGCAGCAGGGTCCTTCAACCCTGACTTTGGGCCTTGGGGTGGGTGGCCGTCCTGGCTACGCGGTCGCTCCAGTGCGAGCTTCCTACCTTCGATAGCAATCGGGCGTTTCGCGAGCCTCGAGCGTGAAAGAACTCCCTGCCGGTGTAGAAGTTGCTAGCGGGAGCACGTGAAAATCACTTTTTTTTTATTTATATTGTCTCACTTTCGTTAGAGGACGTGAGAATGAACCCCAAGTTGGAGCCACACGCTTGAGCCACCAGCTTTATCAGTCTTGTACCGAGGTTGTACCTATGGCTGTACTATCAGTGAGTGGGGCACAAGCGAACGCGAGCACTTCGCTTGAAAAGATGCACCGATGACATGATTGCTTGCTTTATCACGTAAGCCAAAGGACCGTGTTTTTCAGCCCAGGTAAATAAACTATAAATCACAGA
Source organism: Ixodes scapularis (assembly GCF_016920785.2). Taxonomy (NCBI): domain Eukaryota; kingdom Metazoa; phylum Arthropoda; class Arachnida; order Ixodida; family Ixodidae; genus Ixodes; species Ixodes scapularis. Next base: position 7,859 of record NW_024610026.1, on the reverse strand, counting down.
AAGCTCAAACTCCACGAGAATGTACGCTAGCGGTTGGGATATAACGCGGAAGTTTGACAACATACCATTGCTTGGATCGGATCACATAAGCCTAATATGTGGGCGCCAGCTGTGGCATCTATTTCCAGCGGGGGGAAAAAAACTTCTCACCAAGGACGAAAACAATATTCTCTTTCATTGACAAGTTTTTTGTTTTTTTTTCTTTGATACGAGTCCCAAAATCGTCCGCAATGTCAAATTCTGTTTTTACGATATTAGGCTTAGGTGGACGTGTCGGCTCGTAGAGAAATTTATTTTCTCTGTCATTTTTTTTATTCAGATATTGTAACGTTTTCAAACTTCCGCGTTCTATCCCAACCGCTTGCATCACATTCTCGTGAAGTTTGAGCTTCTCGCAGTGAATATTTAATTTATCCAGGCCGAAAAACACTGTTCTTGTTTCTCGGGTACTCCCTTACAAGTTCCAAAAACAGGGGCCTGTGACCACTCCTGGCAAAACCTCAAAACAGTGAGCTTTGCCTCAATAAAAACACAATAACAATAGACTATAGCACGTTCGTAGTCAAAAATGCTCCCAGCCGTCTTAAAACCCGAGACCGCGAGCTTTGTGAACTTAGTGAACCACCAAACTCCACATAAGGCTATTTGTCTCTCGTTACAAAAGCCCGAGTATGTCAAATGGGTGAGGCTTGAGCGCAGGATCCCTGGGCTTTGTTTAAACAGAATGGCTGCCACGTGCTAAAGTGTGCTAACCTATGACAATACAATCCGCTAGGTACCTCAGCAGTTCTAATTTCGGCTGTGATACATCTTCGGTTTCTCTCAATAAAATGGCATCAAAGCAGTGCCATTGAGCATAGAAGATCTCGAATCCCGGACAGGAACTCACCGCACAAAAGCTCACCGGATAGACGCTCCCCCCACCTCTTCCTACTTTGTAGATCGAACGCTGCAGAGGAGGCGACCTCCCCTCCACCATTCGCTCCCCTAAAAAGGAAAGGGGTGGGAGGAGCTTCCGCTTCGTTCTTGACCTGTCACCGGCTATAGGCTCATCACTCCAACATTGTTGTAGTTCTTTCGACGAATATTTTTTACGTGAACGGGCCGCTTCAACAAGTTTCCCGTTCGACTAATTCGCCTAGTGTGAATTGTCTTATTCGACGAATTGTCCGTCTACCAGTTGTCTGTCGGCGAATGGGCTTTTGACGAATGGTCCTAGACCCTGCTTCTTATGGGCTTTTCACGAATGGTCCTAGGCCCTGCCTGTTATGCCTAGTTTTGACAGTCATGTTCAGTGCTATTGAAATGACTGCAATGGTAGAGGCGTTGGTTCGCCGTTGAGAAGAAAGTAGCTTCGTGAAGTAATCACGAGTCATATGGTTGTCCAGGTTGCCTCAATCGACGTTCGCTGCGCTATGCCCGCAACCGACGCAAATGTCTGAACTAGTAGCAAGACCTGCATTCAACAGTGAAATGTGCAAAACATTATTTTCGTTTCAAGCCCCTCGATGTGTTCGCGTTTGAATTTTATCAATTCAAACGTTGCGTTGTGCTTGTTAACAACAGGGGTGGATCCAGAACTCCCTTTTTGGGGGGGGGGGCAAAAAATTTGTAAGGATACTATTCTCCCATTCTTTCGTGTGCACACTGGGGGGGTTCAACTATGTAAAATTGCCTTCCTAGATGAGGGGAAAGGGGAGGGGGGAGTAGACTGTCTGGGGGGTGGCCGCCCCCGTCCCTGGATCCGCCCCTGGGTGCCCCCCCCCCCCCTGGATCCGCCCCTGGTTAACGCGGCCACCAGATGCTAGGCAGCTCACACGGTGCGAGCGGTGCGAGAAAACAATGCTCGCCCACTAATCAACGACACCTAATATTTTTTTTTTTTTTTTGACAGATGGCGCGAGTTATTGCCCAACGCAATTTACGATTGTTTCCCTACATCCCTAGGTCCCTTTTCTCCCTCGGTTTCCGTGATTCTACAGGTCTGTCCCCGTGCCTCCCGAGTCTTCTTCCGAGCACGACGTACCGCACCGAGCAGCGCATTTTCTTTGTTTCATATTATTTAGATTTCGTAGATTACGTTAGTTTTTATATAGATTATTTCGTTTTGTGTAATTGTATTCTTCATCTGTGTCCCCGTGTTTCCTTCCGAGTACGAGGTTCCGTATTGAGCGACTTTTCTTTGGTTCGTATTATTTAAGTTTCGTAGATCTAGGTTTTTTTTTTTTTTTGTACTTTCATTGTTTGTTTTTTTCCTTATCGATTATTTCGTATTGTGTCCCCGTGTCTCCTTTCGGGCACGAGGTTTTGCACTGAGCAGCTTTTCTTTGTTTTGTATTTAGATTTCGTAGATTTAGGGGTTTTTTTTTTAGTACTATCGACTATCATTTTTGTAACGATTATTTCGTGTTGTGTCCCCGTGTCTTCTGAGCACGAGGTTCCGTAGTGAGCAGGTTTTTATTTTTGTATTTAGATTTCTTAGATTTAGGGATTTATTTTTTTACTTTCGTTTTTCGTATCGATTATTTCGTGCGGTGTAATTCTCTTTTTGCTGCGACGACGCAACAAACTCAACGTCGACGATGTCCTGGCAGCCCGGGTAAGTGACCCCTTTATTACTTGACTTTCGAGCACGGCTGAAGTTTTAATGCGGAACTATGCGATTTGGCGTACTGACAGAGCAGAGAGCACAAGAGTTTGTCGAAGTGTGATTGAGACGGCGCAGTGTGTGCGTCACCGCGTTCCGTGCATCTTCGTCTCTTGAGCGCACAACGATGTTGCTGCTCGAGCGACGCTCGTTGAGAAGCTCGCAAGCTCAGTTATCCCGCTATTACTCGTGAAGTACCGTACGCTCGAGCTCCGCTTTGCTAGGGGAAGCTCGTGCCGTCATTTTGAAGCATAGGTTGGGCACGCTATCTCTGGGCACGCTACCTGAAAGCGTACGGTCTACCAAAACACCCTAAAGCCTGGTTCAGACAGTTGCGTTTGACTGCGTTTGACTGCGTTGCGGCAGCGACAAACCAGGACATCCCTGCTGCTTATATCGCGTGCTAAGATGATTCCTTGAATTGGAATCCACGCTTCATACGAAGCACAGATGTGCCGGTGACTCGCTTTCCGTTCTCAACGCAACGCAGTCAAACGCACTCAAACGCAAGTGTCTGAACCGGCCTGGCCCGCTTCATCGCTCATTCACACTGAAAGCGGATCCGCGTTCGCAAAGCGGTTGCGAACGCGGTTGTATAAAGATGCGGTACAATTGCACGCGCACTCAATGACATCAAGTGCACGTGCAATTTCGCCCAGTGCGCGTGCAATTTCGCCCAGCAACTTTACGTCGCAACACCAGCAGCACGGACCTCCCGCATTCGCACGCAGCAGCCGAATTGCTACGACTTGCCATCATCATCAGGAAATTTTATTTTCCTTGCACTATTTAGACGCACAGTTACATGCTAAAAACATGTTTTTATATCTTTAAATTGCATTGAAAATACAAACTCATCTTTCTGAAACAGTTCATTTCCAAAAGCGATCCATTTCAAACCAGAACCAAGTCTTCAGTTATCATAAAAAAAAAAAAGCAAACTGGGTTACGGGGATATTTATTCACCGCGTTCGGTGGGAGTTACTACCACAAGGGCGCCACAGTATTTGGTGCCCCAGCAGACTTCCGGTAGTATTTATTTCTTCAGTAACACACAGCGATCAGAAAATAAGATTTTCCTTCGGAGAGGTACCTGTAATAGGTTTGTAAGAACCTGCGCTTTGTAGAACGTAGTACAAATAACAAAAGGATCTGTGGCAAGAGGAAAAGAAGAGGAAAACCGGAAGCGCGCAGGGGTTCCGCGGATAGTGGGCGGCAGCGAGCTTGTTTGCAAACAAACATTGGTGAATACAGCCTGTAGTTGGTCAGCAATTTAAAGTTGCGACAAGTCACTTGCTGTAGATGAGCAATTTAGCCAGTGCTGTACACCGCTAGCGTGGGGTCTTTAACGTGCACCACGCAGTAGTCATACACGACCGCACGCTGGTACGATGCTCATCCAAATCAAAATGGGCAGGGGTAGGGCTCGAACCCAGGATCCCTGGATTCTGCAGTGCAAGCTTTCGCTCCATGCGCATCGAGCTGGGTGTGCGCTTTAGCCCACTCGTTACAGGGGCCGAACCCGATTTTAGCAATTCGTGTCGATCTAGGGAAAGCTATGAAACAACCCGCCAGCAACCCCGAAAGTGCTTGAAAAGTTGCCCCGTCTGAAGCGGGCCGAACGGGTAGTAATCCGTACAGTTGTCAGCCTAAATAAATATTAAGAATAAGTTTTGCATGCTCCGAAGTGGTAAGTTAGCGCGAAGATGTGACTCTGTAATGCCCTACTTGGTCGCACTGTTCAGTGCTTGGTGCTCTGATCAGTGCTGATCAGTACACTTATCACCAGTAGACAATGCTTGGTCGCTGCAACATGAGTGCGGCCACCGAAAGCTTTGTATTTGCCATCTTGTGCCCACAGGAAGTCAGCCTTTTGAGCATTAGGCTAGATGGCATCCGTGCTGGAGAACACATTCTTGTTTGCCATCATTCGACAAATATTTTTCTAAAACCCTGTGGTTACTATGTTATCTTCAAGAGCATGTGGACAGTTTTACGAAAGTGCAGCATTGCAGGAAAAAGGCAGAACTCGTCAAATGCAAGTCTCATGACATGATCAGAGGACATGCCTTGGCACGCCGAAATGCTGCGTCCTTGCCTTCGCACGCTTGGACACTGATAAAAAGTAGACGTCGTGTGAATGTGTTAAGCATTCGGGAAGGTTTTGAAGGTGTGTCGCTTTTTACATGTCTTTGCCGCATACATATCACTCGCAGATCTCTGGATAGTCCAGCAGTTCTGTTTGGTTGCACTATGAGTGGTTGCTATCATGCGCTATCGGCAGTGTTTAAAATGTATTCGTATGGATCCGAATTACTCATGTCACCTGAAAACAGAGCAGCACAGTTATGTGTGGGTTACAAATCACATTGACGCTTTTGAGCTATGCTATCAGGGGTGTCGGAAGTGGGAGATGGGGGAATCGAGAAAGATAAATTTCTATTCCCTTCCACAGATTTGGTTGCTAGAAATGTCCCGGAGGCAAAGAACGATCTCCTCCGCCGCTGTGTTCTGTCGGCACAAAACCAAACTAATTGCTGGCCCACGAGTGCTGCAAGTTACAAATACAGTCTTCAGAGTAAAGTAAAACGCTGCTTCAGAGGCACATAAATCTTCATACACGACAGACCTTCAGCATCATCTACACGATTTCAATGCTTGTTCAGTATGCCCAAGTGTGCAAGGGTGGAGATGCAGCACTTCAGCATTCCAAGGCATGTTCTTTGATCCCGCCGCAAGACATGCATTCAATGAGTTGCGACTTTTTTATGCCGTGCTATGTTTTCATAAAGATTTCTATGTGTTCTCAAAGGCACCTATAACCAAGTACACAAGGGAAAAGAAAAGATTCAGCGAATGATTGCTATTAAGCCGAAAACGTGTCTTTTAGCACACTGCCGCCCAGCCTCTTAAAGGGATACTACAATGAAATTTCGGCGCTTATTTCTTGGTCTATTCGTGTTCAAGGGAGCAGTATCACATCAGACGCACCAATCTCTTGTTGAAAAAGACACGAAAGGAATTTGAAAATGAGTTAAACGATTAGCAAAGAGCACCCGGTGGCTGCTGCTAACGCCTCCCCGAGAATATATTTTGTGTGTCCCAAAATGCCGCTATTGTTCCTCTACAAAATTATAGAAGATTAACCCGTCACTCGAAATTCGTATAAAAGCAGCCGCCTCCGTGGCTGGAACGTCTAGGACATCTTCTCGATGTCAGCCTTGACGCAGCTTTGCTCGTCTCGAGACAAACTACGTCACGATTGCGGCGGAGGCCATGTGCTCTCCGCTGGCTGCTCTCCGAGCACTTGCCAGAGTGGGCCGTTTATAACGAAAAACACAGCCATCAGGCTCAAAATACAGACGTTTTATTGTAATTTACGGATATTGTGGATCATATTCAGCCTATTTGTGAACACGACGGGTATATTTCAAATTTCGTTGAAGTATCCCTTTAAAACGCTTTAACTGGTCAACATCCCGTTGGTACATGATGGCCGTCTGGTGGCCGCATTCGCGGAGTGGAGAAGCGTGATCTAACAATTATCATAGAGATCAGTAAATTAATGCTTTTTTTTTAATATCAAACAGCAAACTTAATTTAATCGTAAGTTACAACAAAAATATGAAACTCTTCTCTTTTTTTGGGTCAGTATGCACACCTTTTTGTGTGAATTTAGGAAAAAAACAAAAACATTCGTGACATTTCATTTAACAGGCATAGGTAAGAAAAGAAATCTGATTTTTCTCTCATTTTTTTTCCCCAATAAAATGCTCTGATTGCCGGCCCTCAGGAACTCTATCTCATTCTTAGTCGCTTTGTTAAACCCAAGGTACATTGTGCAGTATTTAAAAATAAATGGTGCGGCACACCACGAACTCGGTGTGCCACTTACACGGGCTCGCACTTGAGCCCGTGCATTGCAAGCGCTTGCCCGTGATCAGAGATCAGTCATGCTCAAACCTTTGACGGAGTAGGACGTCTTTCATTATTGGCGGGTCTGCTGGGCCGCAGAAACCGTCCATCTTCAGTTCGACGCGAGTAAGCCCTCGTCAACTTATTCCGTGTCCTCTTAGGCCCATCCTCCCTTTCTCAGCAGCACGGCCCTAATCTTGAATTACTACCCATTGCTAATCAGCTGTGGTTTTGCCTTGCAGTAACGAAAATGTTATATTCATTACAGAAAGGAAAACCGCCCTTTTTGTGCGGTTGAGTTTCTCGGGGATGACAGCGTGGCCGCTGTTCCGACGGCCTGGCTCAATGATGACAAGACGATGTGTTCCTGGCCAGGAAACGTGCCACCGGCATCAGTCATAAAACTGGCCCAATCTCAGGCCCCACCTGGGAATGAAGAGGAGTGGCCCCTCCACTCTGTGCGGGTGTTCTCCTATTGCAGTAAGTGGTGTTTGTATGATTTCCTCGTGGCTTCAAGTTGTGAAATCTTTGCACATACCTAGGGGCATTAGTCACTGATATGATCATGTAGTATATCTAAAGGTAAACAATGTTTAGATTTGGACTGAGAGTGTAGTTTGCATATACAGGGATGCCTCGTTAATATGGACACCTCCGTTCCTTCCTAAGATTGTCCATAATGTAAGCTGGCCACATTAATAAGACAAAGGTTTATCTAGTATTTACCCAATTCGAACCCGAAAACTTTGTCTATATATATACACAAATTCAGCTCTGTTATGTCATGGTGCGGTGGTGGTGCGTCAGGCACACTTCCGGTCTGGGGCTGTGGATGGAAGTCACCATGCGGGGCGTGCATGCCTGTGTTGTTTTAGAAGAAACCAGGCAAAACCTTGCCTTCTCGTCAAAATGCAGCAACTGAGGCTGTACCAAAACAGTTGCGAAAGGTTTGAAGATCAGTATTCATGAGTTTTCTGCCTGCTTGGTTCATCCAAAAACATGGACAGGGCTAGTGAAAAGGAAAACCAGATGGCGTTGGACCCCGATTGCTTGTACAGAAAGCACTTTGAGTTGAATTCGCGGATACTTATGGCCATCGAATTCATTTGTTTTGTTCCAACATGAATGTGAAAAAACGGCCAAGTCGTTTAGACCACCCGCGGACTATGTTTAGTGTGTCTTCAAGTTCGGACGGCTGCCTGATCGTTCAAACCGTTGTCTGCTCTTCCAAACGTTCCTGCTCGTTCAAACGACAGCGGCCCGTAGCGAAAACATTGACCTGGTAATTGCAATATGG